>NC_088694.1:15892500-17142500 GCF_028017835.1 Emys orbicularis | reverse complement strand
TAGCTGAAAAAATAGGACAAGAGGACCATGCGACCAAGCCAACATTCTGAGAGTTCTAACCAAATCTCCATGAAGTACTGGGCAATGTCAGATCAATTAGGGAACAGTTCTATAGAGAAAAATAAAGTGGCTCATTTTTCCAAATCTTCCCATAGTTATTGCAAATTAAATTTGAAATTTGTTGCTTTTTAAAAATTTCATTCTGAGTTTGAGATTTGTTTTATGCTCATTTAACTTCTGTTTGCTGGTTTAAATGGCAGATATAGACAAGACTTTCAGGTAAATTATAACAATGGCCGAGATCCTTGCTCGATTCTACTCTTGGTTATAGTGCGGCAACCTCACGACTCAGCAGGACTGCGCTGGCATAATTGAGAGCAGAATGTATGCAAGTGTCTGATCTCTCACAGTAGTTAGTCACAGGTTAAAGCAATTCCACACTTTGGCATATTAGAAACAGAATTGCATGGTCACAAGCACTCAGATACTGTGGTGATGAATGCTGGTATAGAAGATAAATAAATAGAAAGAGAGACAGATGGTGCTTGACCATGAATCAAAAATTCAGGAGCAGGCATGGATTCTGGGTAATTGACTATCTTCCCTGATGATGATAACTTACAGTTATATAATACCTTTCATTACAAAGTATCTCAGAGCAATTGAATAGACTATAACCAAACTATGTTCGTTGTTATATACATCATATATATAGGGATCACTTTATCCAGTAATTAAATTCAGCCACCTCTGAGGTGAAGAGCATAACTTCTTAATACGGTCCAGCATCTCTACATAGCAGTTTAGGCCAGGGAGTGAAGAAGATCTCAAGGAGCAGGAGAACATAAGAACCAAAGAGCTGGTCCATCTAGCCCAGTATCCTGTCTCTGACAATGGCCTGTACCAGAGTTTCAGGGGAGTATACAGAACAGGGCAGTTGGAGAAATCCACCCCGTCTTCCCCTCCTGGCTTCTGGCAGTCAGAGGTTTAGGATCTCCCCAAGTATGGGGTTGCATCTCTGATCATCTTGGCTAATAGCCACTGATCAACCTATCCTCCATGAACTTGTCTAATTCTTTTTTGAACCTAGTTACACCATCACAACATCCCGTGGAAATGAGTTCCAGATTGACTGTGGTGTGTGAAGAAGTAGTTGCTTATGTTTATTTTAAACCTGCTGCCTGTTAATTTCATTGGGTGATCCCTGTTATGTGAAGGGGTAAGTAACACTTCCTTATTCATGTTCTCCACACCCTTCATCATTGTATAGACTTCTATCATGTCACCCCTTAGTTATCTATTTTCTACGCTGAACAGCCCTTATATTTTTTTTGTCTCTCCTCACTTGGAAACTGTTCCAAACCCTTGATCATCTTTGCTACTCTTCTCTGAAGAGTTCCACTATATGATTTTTGTGATGGGGCCACCAGAACTGGACACAGTATTTAAGGTGCGGGAGTACTATGGATTCATATAGTCAGCGTTTCTCAAGCTGGAGTCTGGGGACCCTGGGGGTCCATGAGGGTACTCCAGGGGGTCCATGGGCCCCGCTCATCAACTTCTCCCCCTCCCTCCCAGCGCCTCCTGCATGTCAGGGAACAGCTGTTCAGCGGTGTGCAGGAGGTGCTGAGAGGGAGAGGGAGGAGCGGAGATGGGGCGTACTCAGGGGAGGAGCCCCACTGATCAACTCCTGCCCCTCCCTCCCAGTGTCTCCTGCACACTGGGGAATAGCTGTTCAGTGGCGTGCAGGAGGTGCTGGGAGGGAGGGGGAGGAGCAGGGACTGGGTGCGCTCGGGGGAGGGGGCGGGAAGAGGAGGGGCAGAGGTGGAGCGGGGGGGCAGGAAGAGGTGGGGCGGGGTATGACTTTGGGGGAAGGGGTGGAGTGGGGGCAGGGCCTGCGGCTGAACGGGAGGCTTGGGGGTCCGTGAAAAAATTTAAATCAAAATGGGGGTGCTTGGGTTGCTAACGTTTGAGAACCGCTGATCTAGTGGCATTATATTTTCTGTCTTACTATCTATTCCTTTCCTAATAGTTAGCCATTTGGCCCACTGCTGTGCATTGACATTAAGTTTTCAGAGAACTATCCATGGTGACTCCAAAATCTCTTTCTTGGGTGGTAACAGTTTATTTAGAACCCATCATTATATGTATGTAGTTGGGATGATTTTTTTCCAATGTGCATTATTTTACACTAATCGGTGTTGATTTTCATCTACCATTTTCTTGCCCAGTCACCCATTTTTGTGAGATCCCCTTGTAACTCTTCACAGTCGGCTTTGGACTTAACTATTTTGAATAATTTTGGATCATCTGCAAACTTTGCCACTTCACTGTTCATGCCCCTTTTCAGATCATTAATGAATATGTTGACTAGCACAGCATCCCACTACAGATCCCAGAGGGACCCCTCTGTTTACTTCTCTCCACTGTGAAAACAGACATTTATTTCTACCCTTTGTTTCCTATCTTACTGATCCATAAGAGGACCATCCCTCTTATCTCATGACTACTTAGTTTCCTTAAGAGCCTTTGGTGAGGGACAATGTCAAAAGCTTTCTGAAAGTAAGTACACTATATCGCCATAGCTGCTGACACCCTCAGAGAATTCTAATAGATTGGTGAGGCATGACTTCCCTTTACAAAAATCATGTCGACTTTTCCCCAACAAATCATATTTATCTATGTATCTGTAATTCTGTTCTTTGCTATAGTTTCCATCAATTTGCCCAGCACTCAAGCTAGACTCACCAGCATGTAATTGCCAGGATCACATCTGGAGCCCCTGGAGATTTGATGATCTAAGAGGGCAGAATATCCAATGTACTTTTTAAATGTGTGATGGTGAAATATAATGCACAGATGAAAGAGAAAACACTTAATGTCTCATTCACAGATGGTAGGTGGATCCTACACAAATATGAAACAAAACTGCATGTTTGCATTGAAGAGTGTTTTTAAGTCCTGACAGGAATATGGGACTAATTTTCAAAGAGGCATGTACAAAAATGTATGCCTGACTGAAGCATGCAAATAGCCCAGTGCCTGTACCCAAACCCTGATTTGTGCACACATTCCATATCAGGGTATTTGCTGGACAGGAAGGATGGTCTCTTGGTTAAGGAACAGGACTAGGACTCAGGAGGAGATCTAGGTTTGATTCCAGGCTGTAGCCTATGTGACCTTGGGCAAAGTCACAAAGAATCAGGCTGACAACAGAGACAAACACATTGGGTCCTGAGCCATGTTGAGAATCTGGCCCCAGCTGTAAGTGCTGACCACTTAAAAATCTGGCCCTTAGTACCTCATCTAAGGCCCACTGTAGTCAATGGAAGGGCTTCCTTTGCTTCGGTGGTTTTGGACTGGGCCCCTAGTAGCTGTAGCTCAGTTCTTCATCTGTATAATGAGGGAAGGAGTCTCTCACTATATGTAGCTGTAGATGCAATGCCTAGCACAGTGGAGCCCTCATCTTGAATGGGACCTATAAGTGCTACTATAATAACAATAAAAATAAAATAACTAGCATGCCTAACCTAGGCATGTGCAGAAGTGAGTGGCCCATAATATCTAAATTATCCATGTTATTAGTTCACACAAAGTCAACTACCATCAAATGTCCCAGTTGGGGATCTTCAGAACTAAAAGCATGAGCTGCTATAGCTTGAGCTACAGAGCAATGGGGTAACTGGCCCTGTAACAGACTCCCATCCTTTGCAGATTGGGCACTGAGGGGTCCTGCAACACATGCTCACCAGTGGGTTTCACCAACTCTCCCATTAATACACAAGGGACATATGAGATCTACATTAATGTCAATAGTATTAAAGCACAGACTCCCACTCGTCAAGGGGAGAGAAAAGCCAGGTGTACACCACATGTATACAGGTACACGATTAGATCTTCAGCTGGTGTAAATTAGCCTAGCTCAATTCACTTCACTGCAGTTATGCTGAGTTACATTAACAAAGTAGCTGGCCTATTATTTGTTAAAAATACAGTTATTTGAGTCATACATTAACTTTGTAGTGATGCATCAGTTTTACCTCACTGTTTGTTTGATGTGACATACGAGACAATAAGATATAAGTAACAGACCCTGGCTATTAATAACTGTTAATTTGCAGCTACAAAAACATCTGACAAAACAATACCTACATGGATTCTTTAAAAATAGATTTGGCACCTTCACCAAAACAAATCTAGCTGTAAAAGATGAAGACCAGCTCTCACATAGAAATGCAGTTCAAACATGGAAATTCTCATCACATGGGAAGAATGCAGCACCAATCCCATAGGGAGCACTCAGAAACAAAACATGCTGATCCAGACCCTGAAACTGGCCCCTTTCCCTCCCAATGGGACAGCTGAGGAGAAGAGTTGATCCATCCACTCAATAAAGTTCATATCCTTTGCAGTGCTTAATTTGTGCCAGGGCTTGCCAGGGCTGAGCCCTGGCACTTCTAGACTTGGCAGTTCATAGCCCCACACCTCTGGGCTTGCTGCATCAGTTATGAATGTAAAAAAATTGCTTGAGTCCCAGCAACTAATTGCTTGAGCCCCGGCACCTCTTTCATTACAAATTAAGCACTGATCCTTTGAGAAATCAGTAGTCTCTCTAACATAATTTAGCGGACATGTCAACAGTAAAAATGTATCAGGATTGACACTAGCAATGCTCTGAAAACATTTTTGTTCTAGATAGACAGACAGATCACTGAAAGGAAAGGTCATTCAACTAGGTCCATGTACTAAAACACAACTCTGCAAATAACCATAGATAGGAACGCAGCAAACGCTATCTGAATCTTCCACCTATTCAGCATCAGGCCCCAAATAACCAGCCTCTAGCTTTGTGTCTCCTGTGAATTCCTACCTAAACAAAGCTTAGTTCTTATTTAGCACCTTTCATCTATACATCTCAAAGAACTCCAAAGACAAGTGAGTATCATTAGCCCCATTCTACAGGTGAGGTGACTTTAATAATGGAGGGTGACTTGCCCAGGGTCACACATCAGGTCAGTGGCAGTGCTGGGAAGAGACCCCAGTCCACTGCCCTTTCCACTGAACCCTGTCCCCTTTCTAGGGGCAGTGGAAATTATTTGGTTGCAATGCGATTCGTTCACTTAACACTCCAACCAAACCCAAAACTTTGTTGCAGTTTGGTTCATTTTTATTTTTAATTTCCACGTGGTGTTGAACTTCCTGGTCTACGCTGAATCGCCGTCATTAATACATGCTGTTCTCATAGCTTTTCTGACCTGGCTTTAAAAAAATAGGAACATTGGAAACCACATGGGAAAAATCTTATCTTACAAGAGCCCCAGTTCCAAGAGATGAGTTCGGACAAGCTTCTGAGAAACATCCGCTGGGTGATTTTCAGAATGGAGCTTCTGAACAGCATGGAGATGTTGGAGCCGACTTAGGGCCTGATCCAAAGCCCATTAAAGGCAGTGGAAAGAATTCAATTGACTACAATGGGCTTTGGATCAAGCCTTAAGTGATCCATCACTTGCACTGGCCTAAAACAGGAGTGATTCCACTGAAGTCACCAGACTGACACTGGTGTAAAATGGGTGTGAAGTGAGATCAGAATCATTGCTACATAACAGCCCCCACTAGTGTCATGATGTCATCTGATGAAACATGAACCATGACAGGGGTGGAAGGGGGAGGGGAATTTAATGTCTGGAAAAGCCAAGATTAAAATAAAAAGCAAACATTCTCACAAGGATAAAGACTTTTATTCTTCCTTTGAGTCAACTCAAAAGAGGAGGGAGACATTCAGAATAATTAGCCCAAAGAATGTCGTTAATCCCAAACAGAAAGAATGCATTTGTTATGATTAGATCCCTAGAGGAGGCTGAGAACATTTATTTTTTCTATGTAGTATAATGATTTTCCTTGCTGACTTGTTGCACTTTGTCTGTTTCTGCCTTCATCAGCAGCAGTCATTACCAGTAGCATTTCAGCAGAGTCTAGTTATTGCCTAAGTATTTCACATGATACTGACTGCTGCTTCAGAGCCAACATGCTGTAAATAATACACCTCTAGAACTCATTACTGTCTCTATTGCCAAGGCTCGCTGCTCTTGCTGTTTAGCACTAGTTTTAAATGGAAAGCTGAAAGTGACAATGGGCTTGGTAAATCAGGAGTATCTCTGTTGAAGCCGGTGGAGTTTTACAGGCGTAAACCTTGTGTAAGTGAGAGGGGAATTACTGTTATTTGACTGCTTGTATTAAAGCACCAATCAGGTTTGCAGTCCCATTGTGCTGGGTGCTGTACAGACATGATCCTTGTGAACAATCTAATTAGAATCACAGAGCACATCTTATATTTTTCTCTCTACCGATTTGCTCTGTGATCTTGGCTTCTCGTCTTGGACAGGAAGCTGGGTGTGCTGACACACTGTGCAATGCTGCTCAAATCTTAGACAAGGTGGTAAGGAGCCAGCCTGCCTGAAACATGTTGCCTCAAACCACTGATAGAATCAACTGGTTCCTAAATCCAGGAGGCAAGACTCTACAGCTCTCAGCAAAGGTCTCTGGGTCTACACAGGGATAACCATCTTTCAGGCCATACAACGAATACTCATTGCACCATACCAAAGAGCCATGGAAAATATTAGATGCATGAGGCTAGTTGAAACATGGGCATGTGTAATTAAGAACCCAGGACATCTTCATGATGACCATTTCCTGTAAATTTTACCCTGAGAGTACACACTTCTTTGTTGTCACCACTCTGCCATTCTAAACTTAGGACCCAGTCCTGCAAATACATACTGCTGGATTCAGCCATAACTCCAGTTCACTGCACATGGCAGTAATTACTCTGCCCAGCCGTGTTTGCTGGCCTGGAATCTTCAATTGTCAGTTCTTTGGAGCAGGCATTGCAGCTTATTTATCTGCAAAGTGCTATGGCATTGAATAAACCAATAAAACAGCAAATAACCAGTGTGTGAAGAATGGCAAATGTATGGCTCTTGCTGTACAAAGGTCTCCCCAAACATCTTGAGAATTTTGCGCATTTTTAGTGCAAGTGAAAAGCTGGGGGGAAGTTTTTAGCCAACACTATTTTTATTATAACATTGGAATCCTGATTTTCTTCACCAAGAATGGAAACCAAAGGGCCTGGGGTGGGCTCCCTCAGCTCTGCTGTGTGTTTGCAGCGTGGCTAAGCAGCCTCCAGGCTCACAGCAGGAAGAGCTGGGAGAAAAGGACATGGCTTGGGTTCTAGAGACAGAGCTTAGAGAAGTGCAAGGCAAAAGCTCTGCTTAAGCAGGGAGTTTGGCAACAGTCACTTCTTATTTCTGTTGCTACGTTTGGGGTGAGGGAGCTCTGTCTGGGTTTTGCCAGGGAGGCAGAGAGTGTGGTGCAGACATTAATGCTGCAAGGGTCTGAATTATGATCATTTCTGCCGGCATGCCTGGTAGCACTTCTGCTGGGGTTCTGGTGCAGCAAGCCACATGGAGAGGTTGCTTCCAGCTTCTTCCATGGTGGCCTGAAAATCTCTATGTGCACCAAGCCTTAACTGCATAGAAAGGTTGGGGGGTTGGGGAGAACAGAGAACATGATTCTCAACTGCACAACTGGTGCACTGTGCCTCTTCCACTGTGATGGAGAGGGCCATTCCACCCCCATCCACACTTCGCTCTTCTCCTTCACGCTGTGAACATTACTTGCCTTTGTTTAATGTTTACAGGCCCAGTTCTGCCAGCCTTCCTGACACAAGGATTCCCACTGACCCCAGGGTTGTGAGTTCAATCCTTGAGGGGGGCCATTTAGGGATTTTGGGAATTAGTTGGGGATTGGTCCTGCTTTGAGCAGGGGGTTGGACTAGATGACCTCCTGAGGTCCCTTCGAACCCTGATATTCTATGATTCATGGTTACAGAATCAGGCTCGCTGTGGGAACCTAACTAAGCCCCATTTGTTTGCTCCAGAAAAGAGTCAAAATGCAGCTGCCCAACTCCGCTGATACAAGGAAACTGTCTTGGATTGCGTTCAAAGTCCCTCTGCCTCTTTCGGGGGCATAAGGGAGGACACTTTTCTGCTGGGCTCTGGATTAGCTGTACCCATACAGAACAATTTTAAAGCCCTAAAAATCTATCCTATATCATAGAAATCTGCCACTTAGATCCTGAGATTCTGCACCAAATGCTCCACAGCAGTTTCGCTGCTTGTCATCTACAGCAAGGCTGAGAAGCATGTAAATTCTATTGCTGCTCTTTCTATCTCATCCAAGAAACAACTGCTGTGGGTGTTCATGCCACGCTAGAGTCATGATCTATTAGAGCGGTGACGGAGCTGACCTTTGCGAGAGGTGATCTAGTTTAGGCTACATAAAAGGTCACCCCTTCATGCTTGGGGTATAGTGGGTCCTCCTTCATACCAGGACTTTCTTCCCTAAAGGGTAACTTTGCCATTATTGTCTGATGTACAGGGGGGAGGCAGGAAGAGCTGTGTGTGAGCTAACCTAAGCTGAAGAGCATGATGTAGTCAAAGGTTGGGCTGTTGGTATGAACAGTGCACTGAACAATTGTCAGGAATGGTATCTCCTCTGCTAACTTCAAAGCACACCTTTTCAGCATGCTTACAGAGCTCCCGTTTCAAGTCTCTTATGCGATGTTATAAGGGAGTAAACTCAGCCGAGGAAGCAGAGAAGCACTGTTGAATCTGAGTCCTTATCTCACCAGTGCTGACCCAACACTCGCAGCTACGGCTTTATACACTTGCACATGTGTTCATCACCCAGGCTGCTGTTAGGTGGTTAGAAGTCAAACTGTTTTGTTTCTTTACCTATTAATTCCAATTGTAAAACACTGCCTGCAGGCAAGGCTCTGGGCACATGTACAATAAAAGCCATCAGTCATTCAGAATGAAGGGGATTTGCCTCCCCCTCCCTCCTGAGAAGTCCGGGAGAACAGACAGTGTGCTAGAAGGTGGGCAGACGGCAGCTCTGTCAGACGAGGGAGGGAAATGTGTTCCAGAACCACAGGCTCCCTCACTGGGAAAGCCCTGCCAGCTGCCCCCTCTCTTTGAAACCCTGGGACTGTTAGCTTGAGCAACTCGGCTGACCTCCACTGCCAAGATCTTAAACAAGAAAAAACATGGCTAGGTCACAAACTACTCTCAGCTCTCGGGTGACAACTCAGTGCCTTGAATTGCTCCTGAAAAAATGAACTGGAAGCTGGTGGATAACATGTGGTCAGGTAAGGGGAGGGTTTATATTTCTGGTTTCAAATACTACAAAGTCAACACACAGAGGGATTAGGGCTCAGAGAGATGAGAATCTTTTGCCCTCTCAGCATTTGCAGCCATGGCTGTGATTGTGCTCTACAATGCCCATCCTTCCACATCTTCCTTAAAAGAAATTCTCATTAGTCTGATGGCCTTCCACCCTAAGCAGAGCTCTTGATCTCAGCATGCAATTTCAGGCACTAAGTTGGATGTAAAGACTTAGCAAAACTTTTAATGGAGATCTCTCAAATGTCTTCAACCTCCCTGTGGCAGAGCTCTGACCTTGCCCCCGTGGGTCCTGCGCTCCTAGGTGGTATATGCTAGCCTCAGTGGCTCACTGTGACCCTCCACGTAGCCCTTCTCTCTCTAGGGCCAGGGTTACAGTCTACTGAGCCCTTTTCATCATAGGTCAGCAAGGAGGTTGGTGAGAACTCCCACAGTCTCTGTTGTCCCTAGGGGCTTGTTTTAGAACAGTTTAGCCTCCTGTCTTGACAGGGACCTGACTTCCCCTCCCAGGAGGTGTTCCTCTAGTGGTGGGTTGGGGGGAACCCGGGCCTGCCCTCTACTCCGGGTTCCGGCCCAGGGACCCTAATGGTAGCAGCTGATGACAGCCAACCTTTCACTGCCAGAGTTGCTACATTTCCCTGGGCCACAGCTCTCCTGCTTCTCCCTTCTTCACCCTTATCTTAGGGCTCCCTTATCAATAACTTGAGGGTGTCTTCATTAACCAGCCACACTTCCTCTCCTCTGGCTCCCTGGCTCTCCTCTGCCTGACAGGAGTGAGCCCTTTTTATAGTATCAGCGGGCCTTAATTAGAGTCAGGTGGTCACATTAGCTTAATGGCCTCACCTGACTCTTTGCAGGTTAATTGGAGTCAGGTGTTCTCATTAGCCTGGAGCAGCCCCTGCTCTGGTCAGTCAGGGAACAGAAAACTGTTAATCCAGTAGCCAGTATATCTGCCTTCTGCTATACCCAACTGGCCTGGGTCTATCATACTCCCATTTCCCTAATTTCTGTGTAATGAGACGGATAACCAGTTCAGGTCGGAAACAGCGGAGCTAGCTTCTCACCTGTGAATCATCAGGAGAGTTAAGAAATAGCCTTGAACCTCTTGCATTTGCAAGAGTTGTGCTAGGAATGCACACGCTGCATTTCCAGCTGTAAACTTTCACCACCCAATGACCTTATGTTGTTGCTGCCTCTTCTTTGTGTTCCTTCATTACTTCTAAGTGATTACCCTTCCATCACGTTCCCATTTGTCACTGCATTTGGTCTTCGCTGTCGGTTTGGAAGCAGCAAGACAGGACTTGCTGCACGTGGGGAAAAGGGTACTAGACTAACAGCCTTGTTCTAACATTACTTAAGGCCCAGGGTATCTTCTCCTTGTGCACTTTTCCCCTGAAGAGGCTTAGAGGTGCATACTAAGCTCCTTCACCATCTCGTACAGCAGGGATATAATGTATATTTCACGCAGGCTGTAGGAGGGGTTTAGGTCGAGGTGCATTATGGCTAAGCCTGCGATTCTGTCACAGAGGTCCAGGGCCGCCCAGAGGATTCAGGGGGGCTGGGGCAAAGCAATTTCGGGGGCCCCTGCCATAAAAAAATTGCAATACTATAGAATACTATATTCTCATGGGGGCCCCTGTGGGTCCCGGGGCCTGGGGCAAATTGCCCCACTTGCCCCCCCCCCCCCCCCCCCCCCCCGGGCAGCCCTGCAGAGGTCACGGATTCTGTGACTTTCCGTGACCTCTGCAACTTCCGTAGCTGCAGTGGCCAGTGTGGCTGACCCCAGCACTGCCTGAGCTGGAGCGGCCCTACCCCCAGGGCCAGCCATATCGCCCGCTGCTCAGGCTCTCCGGGGCCAGCTTCCCGGGGCTGCCCGAGCAGCGGCCGGTGCAGCAGGCTCTGTGGCTGCTCCAGCAACAGCCGGTGTAGCTTGCCTTGGGGAGCACTTGAGCAGTGGTGGCCCTGGAGGCCATCGGGAGAGCAGTCCCCGGGGGCCTTGTTGAAGGGGGGGCCGCCAGGGGCAGTCAGCCCTCACTGCTGGAGCAGGGGCCCCCCAGAGCAGAGGGGCCCCAGGAGCAGAGATTTAGTCATCATGGGTATTTGTAGTAAAAGTCAGGGACAGGTCACAAGCCGTGAATTTTTGTTTATTGCCCGTGACCGGTCCATGACTTTTACTAAAAATACCAATGACTAAATCTTAGCCTTCATTATGGCACACTTTGCATAGGCATTTAGTACCACCTGCTTTTCAGCAAAGGAAGGAAACGTGCAAATATACTTGCAAGAGTTTGAACAAGCCCTTATCCTGCTCCCTGGAGATGTGTCACCAACAGATCATTTAGAAATGTTAAGTCATGCATCATCCAAGCGGATGTTAGTGTTTGAAGGCTAGTGGTGGCATTTCTAGGACCTAGCATTTGGGATGACAAAGAGTTTGTGAAAGGGGTGAGTCACTGCCCTGACGATACCGCCGTGCTTACAGCTGGGATTGTTCATGCAGTGCACTTCAGATGAGGCTGATACATTTGGTCCTAATATTATTTTAATATCTCTGAAATACACATATAATATATACAATACACTGCGGCCTGTGCTCTCCCACGTGTGTGAAGGGAATGCTCAGGGCTATCAATCCAGAAACTTTCACCAGCAGTTAATTCACTAAAAATACAGTTTGGGGTTTTCTTTAAAACCACATGCATCCTGGCACCCATTCAGTCCGTGCCTTTCCTGCTGTATGGGCCTGATCCAAAGCCCACTGAAGTTAGTGACAGTCTTTCCAGTCACTTAAATGGGCTTTGGATCAGGCCCTATGTTACCCGGGAAGTGGGAACTGAAAATAGCAGCGTCTGTTACATCATCCTCTAGAACTCAACCAGCCAAGAGAAAGGGGATGATCCATGAAGTCCTGAGATCATGGCTGTTGCCAAACAACCAAATATGGTGCCACCAAGTTGCCCTGCTGTCCCATGCATCTGATCTTTATACCAAGGGGGTTTTGCTTGTTTCCTTGTGGGCAGTTCCAGAGAGGATCTGCTGGAAGCGAGCGCTAGATTCCAGGAGTGAGTGCTGGCCCTGCTGTGCATTTTCACCTTTGCTAACAGGCATGACATTCAAGTATACTGCCGCGTATACATTTGTGAGAACCTTGGTGCTGCTTAGCTAACCCCTCTTGCTACTTCCTGGCTGTCTCAGACACGAATAGGAGGCAGGGTAAAGCTGAAACTTGAAGCTGTTCACGATTTCTATCCATTTTAAAATTAGACATGCACATCTCCACAGAGCAGAGATTCTTGTCTTGACATTTCAGTGTCTGTGCCTGAAGTCCTGCCAGAAGAATTCTTTGAGGTGAGCTCTTATGATTTGTTCCGAGTGTCTAAGACAGGGAACGATATGAGCTTTCTTCTTCTAAAACCAAAAGCAGTATATTTTCCTCCCCTTTGCCCCTCCCAAAATATTTTCTGTCTTGGCACAAAGAGCACCCTGAGACGTACTAAGGTAAATTCCACCTCCATGCTACCATAGCTAGTTAAACTCATTTTTGCTTGTGAGATGCTACAAACTGTATATATAAGCTGCCACAGAACTATGCAATTGGAGTAGGCCAATACCATACATGGCTGGGAGTCCTGGGAGTTTTAGGAAAGCTTTTACACAGACACAGGACATCAGAAGAGCAGCAAGAGTGCCATTTAGACACTGCAGTAAAACCCTGAATTGTTGTTCCTAAAGATCAGCCTGTGACAGCACTAGGGTCCACACAGCCAGAATAAACTCAGCAGGAGTCTCAGGTTAAACAGTAAATCTCCTCTCTGGGGTCTCAGGTTTATTTACAAATCTCCCCCCTCCCCCCGTGTGCAGCCAAAATACCACAAAAGTTAGCAAAGTCCCCAGACACATTGCCCACAGGTAGTTTAACAGTCTTTAAATGCCTGGAACAAGCCATATAAACAGAGCAGCAATTATGGATCCAGAGCCCCTTGTCTTGGATTCTAGTTAGGAAATCCTTTTCTTTATCCCAATTCTGAAAGGAACTGAGTCTCTAAGCCCAGCTAGACTCAGCAGCATCCATCCATCCATCACCATAGGTATGGTACCTAGTGACCTGATTACCTCTGGTATGGGTAAGAAGGACATTTTCTAGCTACGGAGGCTCAGAAGGGCACTCCAAGATGGTACTAAAAAAAACAGTGCTGGGATTTAACCCACAGACCGCCACACCAGTGTGTGACTTGACAGGACTACAGTGCATCCTCCTTGCACCCACATAGATATGTGCATCTCATTATACAGAGATAATCCAGAAAAATAAAGCCATGAACAATAGCCTCAAAGCAGAAATATTAGTTCATTCTAAGGAGTTGCAGGCCCTCTCACTGGAGCACACAAATGTCTACTCTCTAATCAAATCAGGTACAAACAGTCAGTTCTTGATGTCAGAATAGCAAATATGATATGCAGACTCTTTAGACAAACCTTGGAGTCAGAGTCAGTTTTACAAAATAATTCCATTGACATTGTGGCCTAGAAATGGAAAGCTAGGTCTGTTTGTGGGTGTACTAAATCAAGGGCAGAACAAGTCTAAATTTTCTATTTCTATTCATAGAACCTATAAAATAACTATATGCCAGCAACTCCCATAATGTTCCTTGCATAGAAAGGAAATGGGTTCACCTCACCCTGCTGCACTGTTTAAATATGAAAACATTCAGGATCGCTCTGACCTAATTTCTTCCTAGCACAAGAAAGAGAGATTGGGGAAGAGGAGAATCACAGCCATGGACTTTCCAGTTTCTTTGTTCTAGTTTCACTATCCCCTTTGTAATTGATTTACTACTTCAACAGTGCTATAAGCACCAGCCTCCTACAAGACATTATGTACCAATACCTAATAATGGCGAGAGAGTCCAACACAGTACATTGGTGCTCTTAACTCCTGTCAACAATAATTATAGCAGCTGACAGACAATGTGAGACACATAGGCTGGTCCTCAGGGTCAGATGATGTAATAAATTGAGGACAGATACTAAAATCCTGCTTATTTTTTAGTCTGTTTGAGGCTTGTAAGGTTTTCCATAGGAAGAAAGTCCCATATGTCACTGAACCAACCTACAATAACTCCTCACTTAAAGTCGTCCTGGTTAACGTTGTTACGTTGCTGATCAATTAGAGAACATGCTTGTTTAAAGTTGTGGAATGATCCCTTATAACGTTGTTTGGCGGCAGCCTGCTTTGTCCACTGCTTGCAGAAAGAGCAGCCCGTTGGAGCTAGCTGGTGGGGGCTTGGAACCAGGGTGGACCGGCAGCCCCCACATCAGCTCCCAGCTCCCCTAAGTTCCCTGTGCGGCAGCTGCCCAGCAGGCTATCAATTGCCGGCAGTTCAGCTGTTCCTCCCCCCAATGCCATGTGCTGTTCCTGCCCTCTGCCTTGGAGCTGCTCCCGGGAGCCTCCTGCTTGCTGGGGGGGGGGGGGGGAAGAGGGAGGCTAATGTCAGGGTGTCCCCCTCCCCCCTGCTCCTGCCCCCCGTTTACCCCATCTCCATAGAGCGGGGTGGGGGGGCACGACAGGGCTCAGGACGGAGGGAGCTTGCTAGCAGCAGCTGCTGTCTCAGCTTGCTGATCTACTTAAAAAGGCAATGTACTTAGACTGGGGTCAGCGTACTTAAAGGGGCAATGCACATCTCTCTCTCACATACACAGGGTGTGTCTCTCTGTCTACCATGCTGTCTCCCCTCCCTCCATTTGTGCTGCCTTGTAGAGTGTGAGGCTACATTAACAACGTGTTAACCCTTGAGGGCTCAGCTGTTCTAGTTCATCATTTAGCAGTAAGGCATTCCCTGGGAAATATCCCACCTTCTGACTTCACCACCTCAACCAAGCTTCACAATCAGCATCGCTGTGTACAGTATTAAATTGTTTGTTTAAAACTTATACTGTGCGTGTGTATATATATAATATAGTCTTTTGTCTGGTGAAAAAAATTTCCCTGGAACCTAACCCCCCTATTTACATTAATTTTTATGGGGAAATTGGATTTGCTTAACATCGTTTCGCTTAAAGTCACATTTTTCAGGAACATAACTGCAACGCTAAGCGAGGAGTTACTGTACCTGCCTGAGCAGCTATGGGCTTTGCCTACTTCCAGCAATGGGAAGAAAATAACTAGTGGAACTTTACAAGAAGAAAGATGGCCTTGTGGTTAGTTTATCAGACAGAGGCTCAAGAGTTCTGGATTCCAGTCATTTAACCTCTCTCTCTCTCAGTCCCTCCTCATGTGTAAATGGGGATAATGTTTCCTTACCTCACAAGGCTGCTGTGAGGCTGTGATTCATTGATATGTGAGAGGGGGATACTATAGGGGTCCTATAGGGCCACACATAGAGCTTATCATAGCAACTGAATGTATTTTCAGGGCAATGGTCAGTCCTGAGCTGGGCTTACTCCTCTCATTCTCCTCTCTCTACTCTCTTGTGTAAGGAGGCACAATCTACCACTTAATGGATGCTGTTTCAGCCACAATAATTGGAAACCTCTAGTGGAGCCTCTGCTGGGTTGACACTATCATCATCTCTGCAGCTGAAAGCTCGTACTTCAGCAACTTTCTTTGATGCTTAATGAAAACACACACACACTCACATACACACACACGCCTTTCCTAGACTATGGGCAGAAAACTGCCTTTAAAAAATACAGCAGTGAATGATGATCTCCACATGGAATTAATGGCCTAGGAACGTTTCTGAATTTTCTTGCCACAGTGATGTATTTGCAGTGGCAAGAACCAATAAATATAGTGGATAAATGGTTAACGTTCCCCTGCAGATGTTCACAGCTTATTACTATTATTATATTATTATTATCATCATCATAATTCAGAGACTGGCAGAAGAAACTTGATTAGCAGCCAAAAATCTCTTGGATCTGAGTCTCGCCTTTCCACTACCCCAGAATCTTATCCCTGCACACTAACGAGTGACTGGGTCAAAGAACCTCCTAAACTGCACCTGTAGCATCTGCACATGTACCCATTTGCACACACATGGGCACTTTTGTGGGCAATTACCCATTCTGAGCTCTCAAGGGCCTCTGCCCACGCAAAAATGGATATCATAAAAGGTTTTCATGTGCAATGTTATAAGCTTCTTTGGAAGTTTGTCCTGGGGGGGGGGGTCTTTGGAAGACTTGGGGGTGCACTTTGATCCTGTCCAATTGAAGTCTAGGAGCTGAAAGCACTTGGCCCCTTTGGATAAGCATCCAAACATTACATATGAACAAAGAAAAGATTCCTGATTGTTTTTAAGCTCATAAGTAGGTCTGAAGTCAGTTCAGTTGTTGTTCTTGCCCACAAGCATTATGTTTCCCAGCATGTTTTGAAATACAGGAACTGCTGGGCACAAGTAGCTTGATTGTTACATTTTTCATTTTAAAAAACACATATATTTTAAGATGGCCTTTAAAAACCGACACACTGCTTTGTTGTGGAGAGAATGAAATACCAACATAGGGGATTGTCCCAGTTCTTTGTTCTTCTTCAACCAGTCAGTGGGGGTCTTTCAGTTCAGGTGACTAGAGGCCAGATAAAATACAGTGCGATTATCTCAGTTATACAGATGGGGAAACTGAGGTATAGAGCAGTGACGTGATTTACACAAAGTCATTTAGGAAGTCTGTGGAATAAAACCTGAATTTCTCATCTACCGGGCCAATGTCTTAGCCATAAATCCATCTTTTGTAAAGGGAAATCATGCCACAGCAATCAATTAGAATTCTTCAAGGGGGTCAACAAACATGTGGCTAAGGGTGACCTACTGGATATAGTGTACTTGGACTTTCAAAAAGCCTTTGACAAGGTCCCACATCAAAAGGCTCTTATACAAAGTAGGCAATCATGGGATAAGAAGGACGGTCCTCTCATGGATCAGTAACAAGTTAAAAGATAGGAAACAAAGGGTAATCATAAACGGTCAGTGTTCACAGTGAAGAGAGTTAAATAGCGGGGTCCCCCAAGGATCTGTACTGGGACTAGTCCTATTCAACATATTCATAATGATCTGGAAAAGGGTGAACAGTGAGGTGGCAAGGTTTGCAGATGATACAGAATTATTCAAGATAGGTAAGTCTACAGCTAACTGTGAAGAGTTACAAAGGGATCTCACTAAACTGGGTGTTTGGGCAACAAAATGGCAGATGATATTCAATGTTGATAAATACAAAGTAGTGCACATTGAAAAACATAATCCTAATTATACATAAACGATGGGGTCTAAATTACCACTCAAAAAAGATCTTGGCGTCACTGTGGATAGTTCTCTGAAAACATCTGTTCAGCATACAGCGGCAGTCAAAAAGATAACAGAATGTTAGGAACCATTAGGAAAGGGATAGATAAGAAGACAGTAAATATCATAATGCCACTATATAAATGCAAGGTACACCCACACCTTGAATATTGCGTGCAGTTCTTGTTGCCCCATCTTAAAAAAAGATATTATAATTGGAAAAAGTACAGAGAAGGGCAACAAAAATGATTAGGGGTAGAGAGCAGCTTTCACATAAGGAGAAAATAAGAAGACAGATTGTTCAGTTTAGAAGAGAGACAACTAAGGGGAGATATGACAGGGGTTTATAAAGTCATGACTGGTGTGGAGAAAATGAATAAGGAAGTGTTATTTAGCCCTTCACATAACACAAGAACCAGGGTCACCCAATGAAATTAAGAGGCAGCACATTTAAAACAAACAAAGGGAAGAACTTCTTCACACAAAGCACAGTCAACTCATGGAACTTGTTGCCAGGGAATGTTGTGAAGGCCAAAAGTATAACTGCGTGCAAAGAAGAATTACAGTAAGTAAGTTCATGGAGGATAGGCCCATTAATGGCTATTAGCCAAAATGGTCAGAGATACAACCTCATGCTCTGGCTGTCCCTAAACCTCTGACTGCCAGAGGCTGAGACTGGGTGACAGGGGATGGATCACTTGATAAATTGCCCTATTCTGTTCATTCCCTCTGAAGCAGCTGGCACTTGCTACTGTTAGAAGGCTGGATACTGGACTATATGGACCATTGGTCTGACCCAGTATGGCCATCCCTATGTTCTTATATGATCTATGAAAAACATTCACAAGCTATTATATATCCTCAAATAATTTGCTTGAGTAGAACCATCATTTGCTTAAATTTAGAATTTGGTACAACTTCTAGCTTTTTATGACTGGTAAAACATTGTAAAGTCATCGCGTAATAAATTACTTACAACTGACCTATTTTTATTTAGAGCAAGTAAAGAAAAACTCTTTTTAAGAGTGCAGATGGGCTGTAGGAGACAGAGAGGATCAGAGGATGTTTATTAAATCGAGAGGAAGTCGAGTCGATCCAGAGAAGAGGGTGATCAGTTTGTTTCTCAACAATTAATGTTATAAGAGTGAGGACAGGGATGAGAAAACAGGATTTCAGGAGCACAGATTGAAAAGAAACTTAAATTAGGAAAACCACCATAGAAGAAAGCGCTTTGAATCTGGCTGCCTTCCTAACCACAGCCCTGACTCAGCAAGACTCTAAGCATCTATGTAACTTGAAGCATGAGATTAGTCCCATAAATGTCCAGGGGAGTACTTTTGTGAGGGGAGGCAGTGTAGCGAAGTGGAGTGAGTACTGGACTGAGACTCAGGAGATTTGGGTTCAAGTCCCAGCTCTGACACTACTTTGCCAGTGACCTTGGACAAGTCACTTCTCCACTGTGTGCCTCAGTTTCCCTATCTGTGAAATAGGGGTAGTGATACTGACCTCCTTTGTAAACCAGCTTGAGATCTATGGATGAAAAATACTATACAAGAAGTAGGCAATATTATAAAAAAGTTACACATGCTTAAGTACCATGATGATTCTGGGTCTTTGGGAGGATGCCAGAGGGTACATCCAGACTACCCACCGTATCGGCGGGTAGGGATCGATATATCGCGTCTCGTTAAGACGCGATATATCGATCCCCAAACGCGCTCCCCGTTGACTCCGGAACTCCACCGGAGCGAGCGGCGGTAGCGGAGTCGACGGGGGAGCCGCGTCCGTCGATCCTGCGCCGTGAGGACCCAAGGTAAATCGATCTAAGATACTTTGACTTCAGCTACGCTATTCACGTAGCTGAAGTTGCGTATTTTAAAACCCCCCCAGTATAGACCAGCCCAAAGATTGATGGCAGTATTGCCCACCCTAAACATTCAAAATTCATGAGAGTGGCATAAAAAAGATACTTTAGAGGATTCTTTTTATTTGCCCTCTCTTTTTTCAACCTTTAGGTTTCACATTTTCAAGCTTTCCTCTGTAACCATGAGGGCTAGAGACTAAGGGCTCATTTACATGGCCCCACCACTCGGACTACAGGGGTGTGAATTGCAGGATGCACTGCGCTGTAATACCCCTGTGTATATGCTGCAGATGTGAACTCTGAGATACCTAGTTCATGTTCTCTCTAAACAGGACTAAGTTAACATGAACTAGTTACCCCTTCGTTTTCACCTGCAGTGTCCACGCAGGGGAGATATAGCATCGCACGCTAGTGCGTGCTGCTGCAGTTCACACACCCCTAATTGGAACGTGGTGCGTGTAGACATAGCCTTAGGTTTTTTTTCAAAAAATGAAATCTGAGATTCTCATGTAATCACATGACTCCAGGAGCTGGGGCTTTAAGAAAAGGCATAAGATACCATGAGACTTATGATAAAAATCATGAGTGCATCTTGTGCAGGTTTCAATATAGTTCAAAGAGTTATTTTTGTCATAATTTGGTAGGTTACTCTACAGCTGTAAAAGCCCAACTTGTCTGTAGCAAGTAATATACAGAGACCAGAGTCTTAAAACCTGTTCTGGTTTTCTCTCCCAGATATATACATGTATTTTTCTGGGTCCCATGATATTAAGCAACCATACACTAAACAGTTACCACAGGAAGCCCAGGCAATAAATTACTCCTCATTTACTCAAACAAACAGTGGAGTTGTTTTCTTTTCTTTTATTATTCAGAACAATGCAGAATTTTACTGAAGATTTGCCAAATATCCTAAAATTAATATTGCTGCAGTATTCACGTACGGCACTTTAATCATTTGTTGCTGCTTCTGTAAACTGGCTTTGCTCAAGATCAGGACTCCATGGAAGTCAAAGGCAAAATGTCCATGGATTTAAATGAGGCGAGGACTTCACCCTAGGTGTCTGTTCTGCTAAATCAACAAGAGCTGCTTCAATATTAGAGCTGGTCGGGAATATTCCATCAGAATAATTTTCCAACAAAATTGAAATTATCTGAAAGGAAATTTCAAATTTTCCTGAAAATTTTCAATTTTCTGTTAGGAAAAATTAATATGACGGCTCCCCAGCAAAAGGGGAAATTGACGAGAGCCTTCCAGGCATGTAGCCAGGCAAGCCAAAAAATTACATGTCAGTTCTCCCAAAACAGAATTTTTCTGCAAATCCTTTCCTGCAAAAATCTTTGCATTTTTGACTTTTCATCCTGATTTGGAATGGAAAAATTCTCAAAACCATAAACTTTTTCAGAGGAATGGATTTCCATTTTCTATCCAGTTCTATTCAATACAAACAAATAAATGGGTTGTCCTGATCATTTTGGCTGCTGCAACGCATCACACCACATTATATGATCAAGCAATACCCTAAAATGATGGGATGCACTAACACAACTTGTTTCATTGGTAAGTGACATAACATGACACAGCTTGAAGTACTACATCAGAAAGCTGATGCTTGAATAATAAAAAAAAAAAAGACACCATCTTCTTTCAGAAAAAACAACAAACCTGACACTTAGCAGACAGCAAGGGACACCTTGCCAGTGCATGGCCTCCAGTTCTGCATGCACTGTCATTTACGCATTAGCAAAATCTCTTTATCAATTGTTGCTCACAGTGCATAACCCTGCTATTAATGATGATAATGCACTAGAATTAGATGTGCCCTTCTTTGCAGCTTCTTTTTACCATTGTGTATTTATAGCCTCCTTCAATCCAGATAACGTGGCTGACAAAGCAGGATTGACTTGATTAGCATGTTAGCAAAGTCCAATTGCTGCTACTTGCTTGTCTGTCACAGTTACGTTTGGATGGGATTCTTGACTACCTTTATTGATGTCTTGTTTGTTGCATTTACAGAAGAGCTAGGTGAATAATGCAAACAAACTATTCACTGGAATTCGAAAGAGAATATCAAGTTGCTTGTTTTTGCAACCCTTCCAGGTTCACTTTCCACGAAACTAACTGCTCAAGCATCATGGTCTAATCTGAAGCCAAATCCATCAATCGAGCTGAACCCATTTACATTGACAGAGAATTTGGCCGATGTATTACTACTATTGCTACTTTTGCTTTGGATAAATAATATAATTAGTTGGATATTAGGATGTGTGGAGGTTCAAAATTAATCAGTACCCCAGAAATTCAGGTAACTGTACTATCCACCTTCTTTGGTCAACAAAACTAAGCAAGAAATCTCATGAGAACAGGTTCTTGTCTCGAGATTTCCAGAACTGATTTCCTGCTTCTGGCTGGGCCACAAACAGCAACAAGAACATCCTCCCACAGTATTTCAGCAGTGTACAACAGAGACCTTCTCTACCCTGGAATTTCTAGTTTCTTTGTGGAATGGAAATGGCAGAGGCCAATAAACAAACATTCACAAAAGTAAACGGAGCTTTCCTGACACTCTGCGTAGCTCAAAAACTTGTCTCTTTTGCCCATAGAAGTTGGTTCAATACAAGATATTATCTCACCCAGGTTGTTACTCAAAAATATATTCATTTTGGGTTTCACTTCAAGTGATGGCTGAAAGCATGGCCTGGTTTTGCATGTACAGTTATGAAAACCCGGATCACAATGTGTAGGAAGAAGATATGCATGGAGGAAACACTATTCCCCACCCAGCTGTACTCTGGAAACAGCAGATTGGCCAAGGAAGTATCTAACTGAGACCAACCTGCCTTGGTTCTACTAAAAGTCGAGATAGAGTAGCTTTCAAGACTCCTGGCTCTCAAACCACAAGATCATGATGTCTCTCAAGTAAATTAAATTATTATTTCTTGCCTGCTAGGCATGATGCTTATTTGATCTAATCCGGGTGTATGGATTGATGGGAGACAGTCTGAAAAGGAAAACTAGCCCTTGCCTCAGCTGCTCCTTTATAAGTGCTACCAAACATCAGAGAAAAAGGTTGATCTGCTGGAGCAAAGGAGCAATCGACTCAAGCCAGTTGTGCCTATTTCAGGGTTGGGGAGAGTGGGTACGACGCCAGTTCTGACTGTACTCTCCCCACACTGCGGTATGGAATGCAACTGCTTCTCAGTGGAACCTGCAGACTTGATTCTGACCTACAGCACCCTCCCTCCCCCATGGAAGGGAGGGGACATTGAACTTTGCAGCCAACACCCTTGCTCATGAAGAAATGCTGCCTCATCTGCTTGAATTGGATCACTTTGTAGTGATTCTGCTTGTTCCTTCTGGTTAGGTACCAGCAAGGGGTGACATTTGACGTGCCAGGCAATTCACAACAAGTAAAGGGAGAGAGAAAGAGCACAAGCCCCTGCAACTGTATGTTTTTTATGTAACTGTGTAGTGCCCAGATACTACAGCCACAGGCATTACAGATAAAGAGGGTCTAAACGGGTTATATAAGTAATTGACCCTTTATGTTTGCAGAGGTTAAAATTTGGGTCTCCAGAATAAAAAACAAACAAACAAACAAACCAACCCTCATCCAAACGTGCTCTCCCATTGTCCTGTCAATTAAAGGTATAGGGCTGTTTTTAGCTCCCTCTGGCAAGGAACCATACATCTGCTGGGTTTTGCTCTAAACAGTTACAGTCAGAAGTCTGAGCTATGACAGTGAAAGATACACAGCAAGAAGCATGTAACTGGAGACATAATGTTAGAAATCCACGATACAGATTGCAAGCTAAAACTGAACATCAACTAAATCACCATCATCCTCCATGTAAGACGTCCAAAAAAATGATCAAAAGCTCCATTCAAACCAAGCTAGAGTTAGCTGCTAAATGGCAGGACTAATTTTGTGTGTGTGTGTGTGTGTGTGTGTGAGAGAGAGAGAGAGAGAGAGAGAGAGATTTTTGCTTTCCCCACACTTACAAAGTTTGGTTTTCGTGGCAAGATGCTACTGTGGTAGCCAGGAGCGCCGCCAGCTTTTTTGCCGCCCTAGGCGGCGGAAGTTCCCGCCCCCGAAATGCCGACGACAACCGGGGCGGCCGAAGATCCGGTCGCCACCCCCCAAATGTTAGCGCCCTAGGTGACTGCCTAGGTCGCCTAATGGGTTGCGCCGGCCCTGGTGGTAGCTACTTTGCCATTTATATATAATACTCCTGGGGGGATTCTGCACCAGAGTGCAAGTGCAGAATTAATGTCCTCCACAGATTCCCCCCCTCCAACAGAATAATTGATTCTGACAGGGAAGTGAAGGGAAGCTGCAATTATACCTTTCACCCACCAGGGGCTCTCTCAGGCTGGAGCAGCCAGCCCTGGAGAGGGAGGGGGCAAAGGGTACCTTCCTCACAGTGCCAGGTGAGAAGGCACAGGATATGGTGCGGTTGGAGAGAGTGGGACACACGGGACTGCTGGGTGGTGTCACAGACTGGGGCTCAAAAGGGCTAGTGGGGGGTAGACAGGGGCTGAGCCACAGAGCTAGTGGGGTGACAACATTGAGCCAGTGGCTGTATGGTGAATGGGGGTGCAGGGACACATGGAGACAGGGGCAGATGTGCCTGACTGAATGGGAGAGACTAAGGGTACGTCTATACCCAGCCGCTAGTTCGGCGGCTGGCAATCAAAGTTCTGGGTTCAACTTATCGCGTCTTGTCTGGACGCGATAAGTCAAACCCGGAAGTGCTCGCCGTCGACTGCGGTACTCCAGCTAGACGAGAGGAGTACCGCGGAGTCGACGGGGGAGCCTGCCTGCCACGTGTGGACCGAGGTAAGATCGAACTAAGGTACTTCGAACTTCAGCTACGTTATTCACGTAGCTGAAGTTGCGTACCTTAGTTCGATTTGGGGGGTTAGTGTAGACCAAGCCTAAGGGTCTGCCAGGGTCTGCATGGGAGAGGCTCTGCAATTTCCTAACATAACAATAAAAAACTGTTCCATACTTCTCCCACCCAAAAGCAGCAACCCTCCAGGTTCACTCCCAGGCTCCTTCCCAGCAATTACTTCCCTCTCCCTCAACTTCTCCATTACCCCTGACTCCCCCAAGCCTTTGCACTGCTTCTGAGGGGTGTAGGAAATATATTTCTGTATTGTAGTTTAAATGAATTATTACTCAAAGTTCTGTATTAATATGCCTAGTAAGGAATCTATTTGTCAAAAAACGTTTTCTGGATCTTTTTTGTTGTCTGTATTGTTAGACATACTTGCTGACAGGTATTTTGAAATAAATTACCAAAATAATTGAAACTGGCATGATTATATTGTGTTATTTTGACAAATAAAATATGCAGAATTTTAAATTATTGTGCACAGAATTTTTAACCTTTTGGTGCAGAATTCCCTCAGGAGTAATATAGGAGACAATAAACAAAAAGGGCCTGATTCTTGTTTACACTAAGGCCCCTTTAGACTGCCAGAGAGAGGTGCAAAGGGGCTTTAAGTGAGAATCAGGCCCAAGCTCTGAAGATGAACTGTCATGGTGACTTGTTACTCCTCTCTCACCCTTGGAAAGGAGGAAACTGCTTGCTAGTTACATGACACTCTGCATCCTAGCCTGAATAAGTGGAGGTTTGTTCCATCATCCTGTATTCCCATACAGTTCGCAAATGAGCTGAGGGACTTGGTACAAAATAACTCTTAATAAGCTAGACCCTTGGTCTTCCTGGAATAGAAGGGGAATCAATGAGAATTGATTTTCTTTGTTCGAGCACTAGGCTTTTGTCACGGCATTGGGACTGCCCAATGTGATGCTTCTTTTGTCTATCAAGACGACAATCAGGCTGTTTCTCAAATAAAAAAGTACAAAGAATAAGCATAGCTCATTTCAGACCAAAAATCCCCTTTCAGATCAAAATCTGAAAGCGTAGGTCTTACAAAGCAGCTATTCTGCTCTGATCTTCCCTGGCCTGCTTCAGAGGAAGATGGCTTTACTGATATTCAGACCATGATCTTGTAATGGTTTTGAACCACTGTGACTATTTCCATTCATTCATCTCAACAAAGCATACTAATTAACTGTGAGCCGCTGCCTAAGAAACACACACAACTTCGCCAGCTGATTTCATCCTGGCCACTAGTTCCTTTTAAAAATTCTTCCCACCCTAAACCCCAGCCTTAAGAGGGTTGGATCAATTTGGAAAACTCAATTTGCAAAATTAGGGCAAAACTGGGGGTGACTCCTCTGAGTTCTTCATTCCCAGAAGCCATGGGATGAGCCCATGAAATATTAGACAGACAGGCAGCCAGGAGGGGAACAAAAGGTTAAGGTCAGTCTTTTCCTTTTTCCAGATATACAAAACTGTATTAACAGTGGAGCTGGTCAGGAAATGGAATCTCCATTCCATGGGAAATTCTGATATTTCAAAATTTGTTATGGTTCCAAGTAGGAAAAAAAAACCTGAAATTTTGAAATTTACCATGGAACAGAAATTCCAAAAAGTTTTGATTTGGAAACATCAAAATGTTTTGTTTTGATAAGGTAAAAATATTTCTTTTTGATACTGGTAATACAAAATATTGTAATATATCATATCAATTATACTATATAAATATAGTAAAATCTATATTTCAATATAATTTAAAAGTTGAAACAAAATGAATCAAAATCATAAGTCAAGCTAAAAAACATTTTAACCGTATTGAAACATTTCAACATTATTGAAACAAGACAAAAAAGCTTAAACAATTTGTTTTGGGTAATTTTCTGCCAAAAATTTCAATGAAATAGACCTGTTCCTATGAAATGTGTCAATTTTGATGAAATTGTGTTTTCCAACAGAAAACTGTTCCATCAAAAAATTTTTGACCAGCTCTAATAACTTGTTTCCTTACTGTCTCAGGTCGTAGGTGGAAGAGATGAAGCGAAGTCTGGTCCAATGACTAGAGCTCTAGGATTTGGTTGGGAGACCTGAGAACCATTGCCTATTCTGCCACAGACTTCTCATGTGGCCTTGGCCAAGTCACTTAGTCTCACTGTGCCTCAATTCCCATCCATAAAATGGAGATGATAGTACTTATGAGGATAAAAGCAATTAATGATTGTAAGATCCTCAGCTAATATGTTGTTAGGTTCAGATGAGGAACCTAAAGTCTCACCTTCCATATCTATCTAAGGAACAGGGCTTCCACAAGACAACAGGTATTTACAAACCAACATCCCAGAGGACTCCATCAGGGATTGCGCAGCAGGATCTCCATCAATCCAGATTTCTTTCTCGATGAAGGTCAGTTTGCATCAAGCACACAAGAAATGTTGAGGTTCTCATTTTTTCAAGGAAATTTCATGAATTATGAAGATTCTGGTGGAAAATGGCCTGGAACAAGTGAGGTCATGAGTAGGGTTACCATCCGTCCGTATTTCCCCGGACACGTCCGGCTTTTGTCTAAATAGCCGTCCGGGAGGAATTGGTAACAAGGTTAAAATGTCCGGGGTTTTTTTCTCCCTCGCCTCCCTCCCTCCCTTCCATGCAGAGTGCGGCTGCTGATTGGGGCGCTGGGCCGATTGAGCCGCTCCCATTGGCCTCCAGCAGCCAGAGCCCTCCCCTGCTCCCCCCTCCCTCTGTCTGCAGCCCTGTGTAACACACAAACCGACCCACCGGGCAGCGTGTTTTGCAAACACGTGGAGCCAGAATGGTAAGGGGAGTCCAGGGGGGCAGTCAGGGAGCGGGGGAGTGTTGGATGGGTCCCCGGCCTCCACCTGCCACCCCCCCTCCGCGCATTCCCCCCCCCCCCGTGGACCTCCCCGCCTGCCTCTCCCTTGTCTGCTTGTACTGCCAGAGCCAGCAGCAACTGCTGTCTGCTGCCCCCGGGTCCTAGTGCCCCCATCCACTAATGGGAAGACAGGCTGCCCTTACCCTGCCCTTCCACCCTAGCCCTGAGCCTCTCCAATGCCCCAAATCCCTCAGCCCCAGCCCTCAGCCCCCCACACCCTAATCCTCTGCTTCATCCCTGAGCCCCCTCCTGCATCATGAACCCCTCATCCTCAGACCCACAGCCCTCACCCCTGCATCCCCTCCTATCCCCAAACTCCCTCCCAAACTGCCTCCCCCCTTCCCACACACCCCCTCCCAAAGCCTGCACCCCCTCCCTTTGCACCGCCTCCCACCCCCAAACTCCATCCCAGAGCCTGCACCCCTCACCCCCTCCTGCACACCCACCCCCTGCCCCAGCCCGGAGCCTGCACCCAGCACCCAAACTCTATCCCAGAACCTGCACCCTGCACCCCTCCTGCACCCTAATCCCCAGCCCAGGACCTGCACCCCAGACCTCCTCCCCCCACCCAACCCCCTCCCAGAGCCTTAGGCAGGTGGGCGGGCGTTTCTGGGCACCACCAAAATTTCTACAACCCTGCCACCCATGCGAGTGGATAAGGGTCGGGGCAGTCAGGGGACAGGTAGGGTCCTAGGGGGGGCAGTTAGGGTGGGGGGTTCTCAGCAGGGGGCAGTCAGGGGACAAGAAGCAGGGGGGGCTGGGGTTCTGAGGGGGGCAGTCAGGGGGTGGGAAGTGGGAGGGAGTGGATGGGGCCGGGGCTTCCCCCCCCCCCAGTGTCCTCTTTTTTGATTGTGGAAATATGGTAACCCTAGTCATGAGCAACTGCTGAGCAGTCTTCAGTACATTCCTCACCCATTGTTTTCAATGGGAGTTGCAGGTGCTGAGCACTTCTGAGAACATGGCCTGAAATGGAGATTTTTTTCATGGAATTTGGCAAATTATTTGTGGTCCCTATGGCAAAGCTCTAGGGAGGAACTGTCCAAAGCACTTAGCCTTGGACAAACTCTGTTCCCATTGATATTAATGGGGATTTTTAACACCAACTTCAATGGAAGCACAGGTAGGCCAACACTGAGTAGTTTTGAAAATCCCACAATAGCTTGCGCAGAACCACCCGGCCAGGTGCATAAATTGTGCCAGGCTGTGGACTCCAGCCTATACAGTATTTTAAATGTTCCATAACACCATTGTTTGGGACAGGCACTGGAGTTGTACCTTTCATGTTACATTTCAGCACTGAAGCCCTGCAGTATAATACATCAGAAATTATAGATGCTGACACATCAGTATTTATCTCATAATGAAATTTATCAGATGAATCTCACTTTAAATTAGACTGCAGACTGGCAGGCTGCATGGCAGGGTTATATTATACAAAGGAGAGCACCAGCCAAAGAAGGTGTAATGTCACTTTCCCTCAATTAGAATTTTGTTAGCATCTCCATCTACTGATGGGCAATATTGCACTGCCAGCTGCATTCTGACACTCTGCAGTATTTTGAGAGGAACTATTTCCAACGTTAATTTACATTGGAGGGAAAGACTAAGACCCATACTTGCAAAAGCAGCTTCTGCATTTGTGATGGCATGTCCCCCCAAGCATTTGTTTCTGAGCTCATGTCAATTTGATTTTGTGCATGCATAATCTGCATCTGCACATGCAAAGTAAACAGTTGGTCGTCTGATTTTATTAACTCAGATAAAACTCAGGGTGTGCAGATGTCTGCCTAGTTTGCACATATACATCTGGATACAAGGGTGCAAATCATTTGTCTGCACGTACGTGGCAATACGTCATTAACGTAACAAGGAATTTTTGCTCCTGAGGCAAGCGCCGGAGAGAAGGACCCGCCACCGAATTGCCACCGAAGAATGAATGAAGCGGCGGCGGCAATTTGGCGGCAGGTCCTTCCCTCCGAGACGGACTCAGGGACCCACCGCTGAATTGCCGCCGAAGAAGCGGCGGCGGTAGAGCTGCCACCAAAGTGCCGCCGATCGCAGCTTTTTTTTCCCCTCCGCCCCGCTTGGGCGGTAGAGCCGCACCCCTCCGCTTTGCGCGCCTGAGGCAAGTGCCTCACCCGCCTCGCCCTTGTTACGGCACCGCGATACGTGTCTGCTTTATGCACATAATGCCCTGATTTGCACATGTATGTGCTCTATGGCTGCACACTGAACCACATGCAGACATACATCCAATTGTGCACTTACAAAATAAATGCATCTTTGTATGTGCAGAAGTGCATGCCAGCCTAATCATTCAAAACAAAACCCAAACTCACAGCTTTTTCAGATAAACATTATTCTCTTTTCTCCTCCAGAATCTTTTCTCTTCACCTTTCAGCAGGACTTGTGCCACTAACTCCCTTAGGTGCTTTTGAAAACCTCACCCAAAAGGTTTAATATGATTTCACTGTATGACAGTGAGATGTTGCAGTAGTGTACACAGGCTTAGAATGACTAGACTTTTGTTGGCAAATGTTGATTTCACTGTATGCACACAAACTGATGAAAAAATATGTCCGTCAATAATAATCAAAATTTACAGATAGGCAAAGAAAGAAAAAAGCTGCTTCAGAACTTCTTAGAGTCTGATTTAAGGATATTTACTTCGTATAATATTTTGACAAATTATGTTTTAATGGTTATAAAACCTGTAACTTTTTGAATCTCAACATCTACTGTCATTAATTGTCTTACCCTCTAAAAAAATTCCCCAAACTGTGAAAATGTAAATTGATAAAAAGTGAAAAAAATTATTAAAAATAAATATTGATATCTGTTGAAATTATTTTAAAAAGATCAAATTCTGCCAGGCCTAAGTATATACCAGGATGCAAGCACAGACACGGAATGTTTGGGCAATGCACAGTTCTGTCTCTCTTACTACATCCTATTTTTATCCTTTGCGCTGGAGATTGAAAAAAAAGATGATTTTTAAGGGACTTGAGGGAAAGGATAAACTGGATGAATCTTTTTGTAATTTTTGTGCAATTTCCAGCAGCCGAGCCCCTCTCGCCACAACCTTGGACACCCCCCATTGCTTGTCCCCCTGCTCCCTCACCTGATAAAAGGCTTCACACTGTAGCTATCTTGTGTGTTAGTTGTTTGTTTGCCTGTCACAAGCCATGAATCCCTTCCTCCATGGTTGGTGCTATCAGCGTGTCCCTGTGCTGCTTGCCATTTTTGGCAGTCAAGCCCAGAAATATGCATGAGACATAAATAATTCCTTTTTAGAATTTGGTCAAAAGGACACAGCACTGCCTCTTGCCAGAGGAACACTATAACTCAGGCCGAAAACTGCCAGCTCTGGGAAGGGAGGGTGAAGACAATGAGTGAAGTTAACTGATCAACTTTAGGCTTTGGGAAACATAAAAGATAGCTGCTTTAGAAGAAAATGGGTATTTGCTGATGTCTCCGTGCGTGGGTGTGGGTGAGAGACAAACACACACACAACATAATGGGAAGCACAATGTTGCCGTAAGGAATTATGCAAGGAATCTTGTATAATTCAGCATAAAAGTTAGCACAAACATGGTTTACTGAATCACCGATTCTGTTCCCTTTCAGGTATGAATGGAGAGGAAAGAAAAATTGATCTGATGAACTCCCTGATTCTGAGAAACAAAACACTTTACAAATTATTATTATTATTAATTGTTATTGTGGAAGCACCTGCAAGCCCCTGTTATGGGCCAGACCCTACTGTGCTAAGAGCTGTACAAGCACAGGAGAAAAATATGGTCGCTACCCAAAAAGCTTACAGTCGTCAGTGTCAGATTTTTAGGATTCTCTGTCCTTCCCCACCACCTCATTGGAGTGTGTCTCAGAGTAGAGAAGAGATAGGAATCGGCTGTAATGAATATCTAGAAGATCCTTTATTGAGGCTGCTGGACCCAGAAATAGCCTGTGGTTTTCTTGGGCTCGTTAAGTAATCATAAGCCACGGCTGCCCATTTTCACCAGACAGGCTATCCCCTAAGACCTGGTCCAAACAAGATGATTGTGGAAGAGAGTGCCAATTCCACTCTGTCTGCCAGAGCAGTGGGAAAGGGCTGTGTGTGAGCCCTCCCTGCCCAAGATCCAAGTAAACAGGCCAATAAGCCGACATATTGGTTCAATTCACGTAGCTGCTTCATGCAGGAGACGGATGCTCGTGGAATCAAGCTGGGTCAGGAGGTACAAAGATTCAGAGAAGTTTTATGGCTTCCTTCCTAACAGCACCACACCATGCTGCTCTGATTCCCCTCTGGTGGTGGCTTGGCCTCAGATAGAGGTTGATGAGCCTGCTGTAGCCTTGGCTAACAGAGATGAGTAATTTGGTCCAGGAAGAATGCATTTAGCTCCAGAGATCCAAGGTTCAATCCCTCCTGTTGACAGCCCACCCAAAGGCGTGGCATTACAGACATGTCCCCAGCTGTCACTCACCACTTTCTCAGAGGCCAGTCTGTGTTAGATGCAAGATCTGATGCATTATAAAGCCGTTATAAATAAATGGGTGCGATTAGAAATCTGTACAGTATGTAGCATCTCTACAGCATGGGCCAAGCAAGCGAAAGGACAGCCAGACTGCAGCAGCGCCACCCTCAACAGGTGGGATGCTGCCCTGATCAGTGCTAGGTTCACCTGTTCTTTTAATGTGAAATTTGTGATGGTGAAAGGTGCCTTTATGGCATCAGAGCTAAAAGTTCTCTTTATATGCACGAGATGTGCACATATTGCCCTGGCAAAATATTGCCCATGTTGAGGGACCACTATTGGACATGCAAGGCAAATTTAGTTTCCATGGTCCATTCAATCCTTGCTCTCTCTATTGCTACTGCCAACGAGGGGACAACTCAGTGTTAGCTCTGATGGGTATATTTTGATGTGAACACACGTCTACTAGGAAAATGAACTGAAGCCAGCTCATTTTTGATCCACATGATGATCTTGCTAAGGACTCTCAGGGTGGGATTTAAGGTTGCTGCCCATCTCTGAATATGCAAGACAGTCCCAATTTCCATGGCTATACTCTAGGTCTAGCATACAGAGTTCTGAATTCAATTCTGTAGACACTATGAACTTGCTTGCACATGTCATAAGGGCTTGTCAATACATGATAATAACACACCCCCACACAACATTGTGCATTGATGCAATGTCATGATTTGAATGCACAACATTGCAACACTCTGATTTCATCTTTGCTACAAATAAGTAGCAAAGAATTCAATCTATATGAAGCTCTTCCAACGCCCAATGATGGAATTTCATGCATTTGCACCAGAGTTTTAGGGCTGGGGCAGCTTGGTTAAATACATTTGTACCTCTACTGCTTCCTTCGAGGGGCAGGGGAGCATTTGGGGTGGGAAACTCTGCTCCCATTGAAGTCAATTGGAGTTTCACCATCTACTCCCATGGGAGCAGAAGTAGGCCAATGTTGAGTGCTTTGGAAAATCCCACCTTTTAAGTTATACTAGATGGAATCAGAGTGGATGCTGTGACCCTAAGAGCGCCTCATTGCTCACTGGCAAAGGATTCACTATCATCTAATAGCAACTCTCAGGGCTTAAACTCAACCGGAGCTGTCTGGAGTAGAGCTCCGATAAATATTTCAACCCCCCTAGAGTTTTTATAGCATGTTGGGGGTGGGGGGTCTCCAGGAAATACTCTGAGAATTTAAGCCCTGGCAACTCCTATCAGGCTTGACAAACTCACTACACTTAACACAGTGTTTCTCAAACTGGGGTCACCGCTTGTGTAGGGAAAGCCCCTGATGGGCTGGGCCAGTTTGTTTACCTGCCCCGTCCGCAGGTCCGGCCGATCGCGGCTCCCACTGGCCGCGGTTCGCCGCTGCTGGCCAATGGGGGTTGCTGGAAGTGGTGGCCAGTAAGTCCCTTGGCCCGCGCTGCTTTCAACAGCTCCCATTGGCCTGGAGCAGAGAACCGCGGCCAGTGGGAGCCGCGATTGGCCGGACCTGCGGACGGGGCAGGTAAACAAACCAGCCCGGCCCGCCAGGGGCTTTCTCTACACAAGCGGCGACCCCAGTTTGATAAACACTGACCTAACACATTGCTGTCATGGTATTTATCTATACAGAATGTTGTGTAAGGTATCAAATGAAAACATATCATAATGGGGTTGTCATAATCAGCGTGTGACGTATGTACGGGTAACAATTAAGAAGTTGTATGTGTATACTGACAATATGTTTAAACCAAGCAAACTAAGTAGGGTTGATAAACAAGCTTTTCCTGGGCGAAGGAATGTTGATTTGTCTGCCTGCCTAGGTCTCCAATGTAAATCGACCATGGAAAAAGTCAACACAAAGAAAACTTCATTTGCATATTACGTCAACAGAATTAACAGAAAAACCAGCCTGGGCAGCAGCATGGTGTCCGCACACCAGCAGGGGAGAAGAACTTTGTTTGGGGGCATATGTCACAAGAATACATTTCAAAGCTTTGCTTGACTATAAGAAGAAGGGGAAGGAACCCTCTGGGGATCCATTTCACTGAGGAACACGTCTGGTGGAGGGAAATGATTCATGGAAAATCTGGATCCTGATTTGACTGAAAAAATCAGCCAACTTTTCAAAAGGACTCTGAGGGTGAGAAAACTGCTGTAGTCAAAGGATTGTCACTTGCTAAAGTTGTTTCGCCTCTTAGAAGCGAGTTTTAGTTTTGTTTCATTTGTAACCATATTTGTTTCTACTACCCTGGCTCAGTATCACTTGAATTTCTATCTTTGTTAATAACATTCTCTTTGTGTTATCTTAAGTAGATCTCAGTGCTGTAGTATTAAGTAAAGTGGGCATCCTCAGCTGAGCTAACAGGCTGCTGTGTATACTATCTCTTCGGAGAGGGCGGACTTAGTCGTTTCTGTGAGTGTCCAGAGAGAGGGGCTGGTACTGCAGGGGAACGCTCCTCAAATGCGCCAGGATTTATCTGCTAGGCAAAGTAAGGGCTGGCATAGTCCTGAGCTTCTGAAGTTTGTCTGGGGTGGCTAACAGATGGAGGTGACAGGGAGCTGTCACTCACTTTAGCACAGACAAATCTCCCTTTTGCTAAGGCAGAGGGGTATCAAGGTCACCCAAAGTTCTGTTTGCCCGGAGAAAGCGTCATAGATGCCCTGGTGAAAGTGTGGATTTGCCAACTGGGATGCTGTTGCACTTAGAAGGTAGAGAGCAACAACACAGCAGAGTCTGACAGGGTGCTGATTCCCAGCTGGTCAGGGGCCAAATCCAAGAGCTAAGAACAGCACAAGATGGAGAAAAATGAACCCAGGATATCTATTTCCAACCTGAAATGCCCACAACTCCCATTCCCAGACAGGACCGGCTCTAGGCACCAGCAAACCAAGCACGTGCTTGGGGAGGCACAATTCCAGGGGCGGCATTCCAGGTGGTTTTTATTTTTTTTTTTTGCTTCAGCAGTTGCGCTCTCGGAGGTTTTTTTTTACTTGGGGCAGCAAAAAACCTACAGCCAGCCCTGTTCCCAGAACTGGCAGCCCTATTCAGTGCTTAGGGACACCAGGACTAGAAAGATCATGTTTGGGGCAGTCAGAGACATATGAGAAAATTGCCTAGGGGTGGGCCCCCTGTTGGATTAGGGACACTGCTTCAGACTCAATCAGGCCACCGCCTCCTTGCCCACTAGACAACTGTGCTGCTGGGTCTGTCTTGCCAAGCACCAAACCACCCAGTCCCTCCCCTACCCCCCACTTTCAGATCCTTCATATACGACAATGCTGGTGTGACAAACTAATTCCCCCCCCAACCAACCTCCTCTTGTGTAAAAGAACACACTCCCAGGCAGTTTCCCAAAAAAGGAAGAAAAGAAAAAAAAAAAAAAGAATCCCAGCTCCCTGTGTTATTGTGTCACAGCTGCTTAATTCACCAATTCTGCCTTTCTTCCTTCCGTAGGTTATACAGAATAAAAACACACAGACACACGTACGGAGCCAGGGAGGCAGTAGGTTGGCGGCGATAAATGATTCATGAGCAGGGTTCAGGGAGGCATTTGTGACACACAAGATTTCCTGCCCTCACCAACAAACAAGCAAGAGGGTTTGACAGTCATAGCAATAGGGAAGATTTCTGTCACACACACATCCCCCTCCCTCATCCCCTTCCCTCTGCTGTTTCAGATACTCCAGGAATACTCCTCCTCACTGGCAAGTGTTCGGAAAAACACCCCGAAACCTCATCCATGCTTCTGGTTACAGAGCCTGAAAAATTCATGTTATTCCAAACTGGCTTGGTGTAATGTCAGGCTGTGAAAGAATCAGCTTTACGATATGCCACAGGTGACTCTACCACTAAGGGTATGGCTGCACCGCAATCACAGGGTGTGATTGCAGCACATGTAGACATACCTATGCTAGCTTTAATCTAGCTAGTGCGTGGTGGCTTCAATGGCAGTGAAGCTGCAGAAGCACAGGCTTCATTGTGCTGGCTGTACAAACCTGGCTGGGACCCTAAGTCCTCACTTGGGTGGCCAGCCCAAGCTCAAGTCTGTACTATCGCAGCTTTGCTATTATTGGTACCCAAACTAGCTAGATTAACACTCGCTCAGGTATGCCTACTCATGCTGCATTCACACCTCCAATTGCAATGTAGACATACCCTGAGAAATGAATGCCCAGTGCAGTCCTCAGCACTGCGAATGCTTCCTTTATGCAAGTATTTATTTCAATTCTTGAGGTCACCTCTCAGAAAAAGCTTAAATGTCCTACTGGTGCCCTGAAAAAACATAGACTCAGGTTTTCAGTGCCATGGGACAGATCCTCAGCTAATGTAAATAAGCACTGACTTCAATGGAGCGCTGATGATGGACACCAACTAAGGAACTGGCCCATGTGTGCAAATACCATGATTATGCAATAGCATTAAATAAATTCTCTCCCTGCTACTAGCAAATGGCATGTCAATACAACCCAGTACAGCTGCCTTTTCTTAAGGTCTCAAGGATACATCCTGTCCAATACAATACACGCCACTAACACATAAAAGCAGTAACATCTCTGTGTGTCCGATGTAACCACCACGGGGTGAGACAGATGGCATGGAAGTAACAGGGTTACTCTCATTGGGTCAGACTCACTGCTTGTGTTAACATGTGCAAGCCACTGAAATCAAAGGAGTTGCACCAGCAACTTATTTGGCCCATTCCCTGTAAAGGCCTCAAGTGGGCTCTTTTACTTCCCGCCTGCCAGGCAGCTGTGTGTGGCGAATTGCAGATTCCCTGTGCCCGGTGGGGCTCTGAGCTAGTTGTTTGCTTTATGCGAACCAGCAATCAAGGTTTCTTTATGTTGCAGAAACACCATGAAGAAGAAGAAATCTGAAGTTAACTCACTGTAAAGAATGTATTTGCTATAAGTGCTGTTTTACTAAATAATGAGTGACTAAGGATGCCCCAATGACCCCAGTAATTCATTGCCCCTTCACATTCAGTGCTTCCTTTTTTCACAGTAAGCTCCGTTAATCACTAGATGCCAACTGAATTGACAACTTGCCTTAAAGCATCCAATGCAAATTACACATAGCATGTACGCCACCCATTTAATAAACAATTAGTTAATAATTTAGCACCGCTTAGAATGGCAGAGCTCTCTCTAGATATGACTCTACAGGGATGCTCAATGAGATCCTTTCAAAGCTCCTTTTCACCTAATAGACTGTTAAGAGTTTCCCCTGGCTGTAGATTCCACGCATGCTCCTTTAAAGCAGGGGTTCTCATTGCATCGCGACCCCTTTCTGACAACAAAATTACTACACTACTCCAAGAGGGAGGACTGAAGCCTGAGACCACCCAAATCCCCCCCCCCCCCCCCGATGGGGGTCCAAAGCCCGAGCCCCACCGCCCTGGGTGAGGTTGGAGTGGGAGGTGGGGGGTCAAAGCCAAAGCCCAAGGGCCTCAGCCCCAGGCAAGGGGCCTGTAACCTGAGCCCTGCTACCCAGGCCTGAAGCCCTCAGGCTTCAGCTTCGGCCCCAAGCAGTAGAGATCTGACTTCAGGCCCCAGCAAGTCTAAGCCAGCCCTCGTGACCCCATTAAAACAGGGTCGTGACCCACTTTGGGGTCCCAACCCACAGTTTGAGAACCACTGCTTTAGCGGAACAATGCCCCCTCCCTAAGCACAGAGTGATGGCAGTGAGAAATTCTCAGTCTGCACTATGGACCTTTCTCCTTTTGAACTGGATCCAATTTCAGGTAGAGACTGGCTGGTCATTGGCAGCTCTATAATCAGTAGCAGGCAGGGAGCTGAGAACAAACTGGAGTCTGCTACCTTGTGGGATTTGCAGGATACAAACATGAAGGGTATTTGTATTTTTCTTTTCGTTATTTTAATTATCCCTAGTCACAGCTCTCAACTCCCAGACTGGGAATCAGCTGCCATGGAAACCTTGCAAGTGCCCTTTTCTCACAGTTACTTCCTAAAACACAGTTGAAGATCATCTCCTAGCAGCTCAGCAAGAAATATGACTCTGAAATTACCCCTCCTGGTCACTGTGGAATTCTTTTTCTGGCTGCAATATTAAGACAAATGGTTTAGAAACCTATTGTGAAGCGAATCAACCACAAATGGTGATGGATACGAAAGGATAAGCATCCCGAAATGCAGATTTATACCATTATATTTTAATCCTGTACTGGGTTAACAGGATTCCATTAAGCAAAAACAACCAAAGTGCAGGGTATTTCCTGGAACAGTGCTATTACTATTATAAAGCTCATAAGAAAAATAATAATATAGAGCAGGTATATGGATTTTTAAAATAACAGTAATATCACACCTGGGTAGCCTCTTTCATTAAAGCATCACAAAGCACATTACAACCTTCATTAAGCCTCAGAACACTCAGGTGAGGAAGGCAAATATTATATCTATGGGTAAACCAAGGCACCGAGAGATTATAGGCTAAATCATGCCTCCTAAGAAGCTGAGTTCCAATGGGGAGCAGGGGAGGGGGGGTATTAAGCCTTTAAAAGCCTGAGGCCTCCTGGGTGCTGTTGGTAGCATGGATTGGTCAGAACATGTAGCAAGCACACCACCCATTCCCCATCCTGAAGTGGTCGACGCTGCAGGCAGCCTCACTCCCTCCCCATTCTAAGGCATAATTTATCCCTAAGGGCCAGGGTTTCCAACATGTTCAGGTGATTAAAGATGCAGGCAGGCATCCAGTGGGATTTTCAAAAGTGCCTAAGCAGGTTAGGTTCCTAAATCCTCTTAAAATCAATGGGATTTGCCACCTGGGAGGGAGAGAAGAGGGTTCCTGTCCTTGCTCTGGAGCGCAGATTCTCTCACATCCCAGGTGAGTGCTCTAACCATGGGCTATTAGGAGGACTGCCTTATACCCTTTTGTGCGACTCAAAATGTTTCATTTGGACACTTCTGGGTTTTCCCTTTTTTTTGATTTTTGCTAAAACCATTTGCCAAAAATGGACATGAATTCACAGAATGTTTTGGTCAACCCGAATCTGCATTTTTTGGTAAAAAAGTTTCACCTAAAAAATTTCACTCAGCTCTCATTTTAGGTACTTCACAGTCAAGAATGAAGCCAAGGTCTATGTCCAAGGAGCTGTCTAACTACACTGCTCAGAGGTGGATGATGGGACACAAAAATAAAGCAAGACTCTCAGTGTTGCCAACTCTCATGATTTTCTCATGAGTCTCAAGATAATTATTGTTTTCTTAAAGTTCCATCTCCTGGAGTCAAAGTGGATATGTGATGATTCCAGCCTTCATTCTTAAAGACAAAGTAAGTTTCTAGTTCTCGTTGTTGTGCAGAAAGCTTCAAAATGTGACCGCTAAAGGCTCAAAAAGCAGAAGGCAAATAAAAATCTATTATTTTTACATAATCTCATGATTTTTGGTGAGCCCGTCTCATGATTTTTGAACACTTGGGGTTGGCAATACTGCAAGTCACAGAGCGATGATGTTTACCACACGGCATAGTGTTAGCTCTAGGTTTCTTTAATTTAGTTTTGCTTGGGAGGCTCCAAGACTTTTTTGCCATCTGTTTAGTTCACACTGGTTTGAAGAGAGGAGTAGAGTTTTACAAACCACCCAAGAAAAGTTTGTTCTAATGCGTGGATGGAAATGAGGGCAGTGAGAGGTAGAGGAGGGGGAAACTAGTCAGTGAGGACACATGAATGAAGGCGCAGGAATGGAAAGAGGACATTATTAGCAGTAAATATGCCCAATGGAGTGTGATGGGATGTTAGATGAAGTGGGATCTGAGTTACTACAGAGAATTCTTTCCTGGGTGTCTGGCTGGCTAGTCTTGCCCACATGCTCAGGATTTAGCTGATTGCCATATTTGGGGTCGGGAAGGAATTTTCCTCCAGGGCAGATTGGCAGAGGCCCTGGGGGGGTTTCGCCTTCCTCTGCAGTGTGGGGCACGGGTCACTTACTGCAGGATTCTCTGCACCTTGAAGTCTTTAAACCACAAGTTGAGGACTTCAATAGCTCAGACATAGGTCAGGGGTTTGTTACAGGAGTGGGTGGATGGGTGAGATTCTGTGGCCTGCGTTGTGCAAGAGGTCAGACTAGAATAGGGTTACCATCCGTCTGTATTTCCCCGGACATGTCCGGCTTTTGTGTCTCTAAATAGCCGTCGGGAGGAATTGGTAACAAGGTTAAAATGTCCGGGGTTTTTTTCTCCCTCCCTCCCTTCCATGCAGAGTGCGGCTGCTGATTGGGCGGCTTGGCCAATTGAGCTGCTCCCATTGGCCTCCAGCAGCCAGAGCCCTCCCCTGCTCCCCCCTCCCTCTGTCTGCAGCCCTGTGTAACACACAAACCGACCCACCGGGCAGCGTGTTTTGCAAACACGTGGAGCCAGAATGGTAAGGGGAGTCCAGGGGGGCAGTCAGGGAGCGGGGGAGTGTTGGATGGGTCCCCGGCCTCCACCTGCCACCCCCCCTCTGGGCGTCCCCCTCCTTCCCTGCCTCTCCCTTGTCTGCTTGTACTGCCAGAGCCAGCAGCAACTGCTGTCTGCTGCCCCCGGGTCCTAGTGCCCCCATCCACTAATGGGAAGACAGGCTGCCCTTACCCTGCCCTTCCACCCTAGCCCCGAGCCTCTCCAACGCCCCAAACCCCTCAGCCCCAGCCCTCATCTCCCCGCACCCTAATCCTCTGTCCCAGCCCTGAGCCCCCTCCTGCATCATGAACCCCTCACCCTCAGCCCCAACCCTCATCCCCCCACACCCTAATCCTCTGCCCCAGCCCTGAGCCCCCTCCCGCATCATGAACCCCTCATCCTCAGCCCCAACCCTCATCCCCCCGCACCCTAATCCTCTGCCCCAGCCCTGAGCCCCCTCCCGCATCATGAACCCCTCATCCTCAGCCCCAACCCTCATCCCCCCGCACCCTAATCCTCTGCCCCAGCCCTGAGCCCCCTCCTGCATCATGAACCCCTCATCCTCAGCCCCAACCCTCATCCCCCCGCACCCTAATCCTCTGCCCCAGCCCTGAGCCCCCTCCTGCATCATGAACCCCTCATCCTCAGATCCACAGCCCTCACCCCTGCATCCCCTCGCCCCAAACTCCCTCCCAAACCCCCTCCCCCTTCCCACATACCCCCTCCTGCCCTCAAACTCCCTCCCAAAGCCTGCACCCCCTCCCTTTGCACCGCCTCCCACCCGCAAACTCCATCCCAGAGCCTGCACCTCTCACCCCCTCCTGCACACCCAGCCCCTGCCCCAGCCCGGAGCCTGCACCCAGCACCCAAACTCTATACCAGAACCTGCACCCTGCACCCCTCCTGCACCCTAATCCCCAGCCCAGGACCTGCACCCCAGACCTCCTCCCCCCACCCAACCCCCCTCCCAGAGCCTTAGGCAGGTGGTGGGGGTGGGTTCTGGGCACCACCAAAATTTCTACAACCCTGCCACCCATGCGAGTGGATAAGGGTTGGGGCAGTCAGGGGACAGGTAGGGTCCTAGGGGGGGCAGTTAGGGTGGGGGGTTCTCAGCAGGAGGCAGTCAGGGGACAAGAAGCAGGGGGGGTTGGCAAGAAGCAGGGGGCAGTCAGGGGGTGGGAAGTGGGAGGGAGTGGATGGGGGCGGGGATAGGGCGGGGCTTCCCCCCCCCCCCCAGTGTCCTCTTTTTTGATTGTGAAAATATGGTAACCCTAGACTAGAAGATCATTGTGACGTTGTGCAGTCTATATGGTTTTATAAAAATATAAGTGAGTATAATGTAACTGGGATATGCTTCATGCAAAAGGTCTCTTGTAAGGTATCATTACAAAGCTTATAATCTACTGAGTGTGATCATCCGATTTGTATAAATGTACCACTCTTGTATCTAAAACTAGAAATATAAAACATAACTCTGAGGGCCTATTGTAATTATGTAAAGTGTGGGCCATTAATGATGGTTTGGAATCTTGATGACTCCCATTAACAAGGACCATTGTCTGCAGATGACTGTGTTTACCTGTGAGTCTTCCTGTATATGTGTGCTGGCAAGTGAGTAATGAAGTCTTGCAGTGACATGTGATCATGTCACCTGAACTGGAATCCATCTTTAACCTGGTGCTTTTCCAGTGAGGGGGGGTGGAAACCCAGAGAGACAAAGGGTTCCCGCCTTATGCAAAAGATATATAAAGGGGTGGAAGAGAACAGAGAGGGAGAGGAGCCATCATGGAGAATCCCCTAGATAACACCTAAGCTGGAACAAAAGCTGTACCAGGGGAAAGAATTGTGCCCAGGCCTGGAAGGTGTCCAGTCTGAGAAAAACTTACTGAAGCATCTCTGAGGGTGAGATTATCTGTATTTAGTTTAATTAGGCATAGATTTGCGCATTTTATTTTATTTTGCTTGTGACTTACTTTGTTCTGTCTGTTACTACTTTGAACCACTTAAATCCTACTGTCTGTATTTAATAAAATCACTTTTTATTTAGTAATTTACTCAGAGTATGTATTAATACCTGGGGGAGCAAACAACTGTGCATATCTCTCTATCAGTGTTATAGAGGGCGAACAATTTATGAGTTTGCCCTGCATAAGCTTTATGCAGGGTAAAACGGATTTATCTGGGTTTAGACCCCATTGGGAGTTGGGCATCTGAGTGCTAAAGACAAGCACACTCCTGTGAGCTGGTTTTCAGGTAAACTTGCAGCTTTGGGACAAGTGATTCAGACCCTGAGTCTTTGTTAGAGCAGACTGGAGTGTCTGGCTCAGCAAGACGGGGTGCTGGAATCCTGAGCTGGCAGGGAAAACAGAAGCAGGGGTAGTCTTTGCACATTGGGTGGCAGCTCCCAAGGGGGTTTCTGTGATCCAACCCGTCACAGTGGCGTAGTCGAGCAGGATCTGTGCACAGCTGATTGCTTTGAGATACTGGTAGTGATTTTAAGTGAATTTTAAGTGTGGTGGCTGAAGAACAGACAAAGTGGTTACTGGTTTGTTATTTTCTGTTTGCTTATTTCGGGAAAGGAAATTAGGGACAGAAAAGGAAGCAAAATAAGTAAGAATGAAGATCAAAAGAAGCTAAAACTACACAAGTTGCAAATTGCCCAGAAAGACTGAACAATGGGCGCTGGAAATGTCTCTGTTAACTAAGAAGCCCCTGAGCTGAGTACATCTCAGTTTCAGTGAACTGCAGATGGGTGTGGCCCAACCTCTGTCTGTGCTGAAGCTGACTGGAGTGTCTAACCTAGCAAGACAGGAGGGGAGGGGTGCCTGTTCTGGCAGGAGGGTGTTCTCTGTGGTATCCCAGCTCATCAAGTGATGGTCTCAAGGGAAGACAAATGGAAATTGATGTACAGTTTGCCTGGGAAAAGGCTGCCCTGGAAAAAGAAAAGGCTGCCCACCAGCCTGGACTTAAGAGACAAAGCAATTAAGACCCAGAAGCATGACCTGGCTGTAATGGAGTGGAAGAGGTGCACAGAGACATGTATCCTGGAGCTGGAAGTTGGGGTCCTGGTGACTGCTGCGGTGGGAACAAACCCCAAGGACTCTAGCTGGAAGCAAACCCAACCTGAGTGAAAGGGGGGGGATTTTGCTGGCCAGCGAAAGGTCTCTCATAGCTGGTAGCTGTGAGCCTACAGCTGGATCAGGGTCTCTTTCCCTTTTGGGGGACACAGGAGTGTCTGCCCCATAGGGGAGCCCAAAAACGAATTTTAGGTATACTGCCTCCGCCATGGTCAGTGTCCAAGTCTCTGGCAGTAAGTTCAGGAGGAGGGTGTGACGTTGTGCAGTCTATATGGTTTTATAAAAATATAAGTGAGTATAATGTAACTGGGATATGCTTCATGCAAAAGGTCTCTTGTAAGGTATCATTACAAAGCTTATAATCTACTGTGATCATCCGATTTGTATAAATGTACCACTCTTGTATCTAAAACTAGAAATATAAAACATAACTCTGAGGGCCTATTGTAATTATGTAAAGTGTGGGCCATTAATGATGGTTTGGAATCTTGATGACTCCCATTAACAAGGACCATTGTCTGCAGATGACTGTGTTTACCTGTGAGTCTTCCTGTATATGTGTGCTGGCAAGTGAGTAATGAAGTCTTGCAGTGACATGTGATCATGTCACCTGAACTGGAATCCATCTTTAACCTGGTGCTTTTCCAGTGAGGGGGGGTGGAAACCCAGAGAGACAAAGGGTTCCCGCCTTATGCAAAAGATATATAAAGGGGTGGAAGAGAACAGAGAGGGAGAGGAGCCATCATGGAGAATCCCCTAGATAACACCTAAGCTGGAACAAAAGCTGTACCAGGGGAAAGAATTGTGCCCAGGCCTGGAAGGTGTCCAGTCTGAGAAAAACTTACTGAAGCATCTCTGAGGGTGAGATTATCTGTATTTAGTTTAATTAGGCATAGATTTGCGCATTTTATTTTATTTTGCTTGTGACTTACTTTGTTCTGTCTGTTACTACTTTGAACCACTTAAATCCTACTGTCTGTATTTAATAAAATCACTTTTTATTTAGTAATTTACTCAGAGTATGTATTAATACCTGGGGGAGCAAACAACTGTGCATATCTCTCTATCAGTGTTATAGAGGGCGAACAATTTATGAGTTTGCCCTGCATAAGCTTTATGCAGGGTAAAACGGATTTATCTGGGTTTAGACCCCATTGGGAGTTGGGCATCTGAGTGCTAAAGACAAGCACACTCCTGTGAGCTGGTTTTCAGGTAAACTTGCAGCTTTGGGACAAGTGATTCAGACCCTGAGTCTTTGTTAGAGCAGACTGGAGTGTCTGGCTCAGCAAGACGGGGTGCTGGAATCCTGAGCTGGCAGGGAAAACAGAAGCAGGGGTAGTCTTTGCACATTGGGTGGCAGCTCCCAAGGGGGTTTCTGTGATCCAACCCGTCACAATCATAATGGTCCCTTCTGACCTTAAAGTCTATGAGTCTATGAGATGTGCAACATGGGCAGAGAAGAGAGCCTGGAAGAGATTTGGAGTCAAATTTTCTAAAGAGCTCATGATTCATTTAATTTTTCTTCTTATCCCAGGTGGGTGGTGGAAGTATTTAAACAATTCATCCCTGACCATTGCAAGGAACTGTTGTATGGCAACAATTCATCAATTCAAGACAAACCTCCTTGTCATCTGCTATTTTGCTCACTTGTTGTGCTTGGCTGATCTGTCTTTAATCATTTCAAATGATCTATCATTCAACCAACATGCCATTTATAGACTTAAATTGCATAGCTTCTACCATTTTTTGTTGTTGCAAAGCCCTTTTTCTGTCAATCAGAGATGGTCCCTTGTTGTAAGATAACAACACTTAATTTGTCTATACAGAAGAAGAGACCTTGAATGCAATTAGCATCTAATTACTGGGGAAATAAAAGAAATGGGTAATATCTTCATCAAAATACTGTACAATGTGTTCAACGTATAAAATAACCAAAGCTGAAAGCATGGCTTCATCATACACTTTCCAAACGCTCAGCTCAATTCTACCAGGTTTACATAACTCACCCTATGGTTCAGTGGATGCAGATGAGTGGAAAATCTGTGCATTCTCATTAATTTACTCAAGTACCAGGGTGATAGATATGTAAGGGAGGGACGGCATGTTCTATGGATTAGAGCAAAACACCAGGAGTCAGGAGACCTGGTTTTTGTTCCTGATTCTATCACTAGGTCTAGTGTGTAAGTCAAAAGTCTTTGGCAAGTCACATGCACTCTCTGCACCTAAATTTCCCCATCTCTTAAACAGGCATAATAAAAAAGCCTACAACAAAACTTTGCCCAAGTTTGGGTGCATAATTACAGTGATTGCAAGCACAAACTACCTAATCAATTAGCCATTTCTGCATGCAGTTACCCAATTTGCATGTACAATCAAGGTACGTAGTGTGTGCAAATTAGGAACACAATTGGGTACCTAATTTTTCCGAAAATCTGGCTCTGAGTGTGTTTTGGAGATTATTGTCTGTAAACAGGGAGTGACAAACTGGTTGTTATTTAAAAGCTCTCTGACTTTGCATTTTCCCCCTCTTGTCTTTGTTGACCTATACATAAATCAGACTCATGTTGAACTCAGTAATGCTGCAAACTGCTTAAACTTAAAGGCTATATTTCTCTACTTGCCAATTTCCAAAAATGAAAGTACTGGCAATAAAGTCTCATTGGTGGCAGGATAGACAAGATTTCACCACTGGGAAGACCTTAAAAGATTATTGTTTATTTTAACTAATTTGAGGTTTCCAGCTCAAAGAAAAGCAAAGATATTTTCCCCCTAAGTCCCCCCATCTGATGTTGCTTAAAAGAGGAGTTAGGACTGTGTGAGGGAGTCTCCTGCTGACACAGGAGAGCAGAGGAGGAGTATATAAAATGCTAGAATCTGAAGAAAAGCAGAACCCGTTTGTGAAAGAGTACAGAGTCGGGCAGATCAGGGAGGTCAGACCTCCCTCCCAGTGGAAACGAACCCTTTGGAGATATTTGAGAAGATTCCATTGGCCTCTTCTCTATTCAATAAATTTTAAAAAAATCAACTTCCACCTCTTAAGTGGTGATACCATTTTTTTCTGTTTTTAAGGACTAAAGTATCTTTTACAGGTATCAGTTCTAAGCTGATCATTCCCATAACTGAATATGTATGTACCGTAGGGTGTGCACCAATCAATATGCATCAGTGGGATTTCCAAACATGTCAATGTACAGTGATGGCTACATTACATTTAAGACCTTGGTTGTGTGCCAAATCTGGACATGGATTTACAACTGCAAACTTGGTGTAATAGCACATGCAAGTAGCTGATTATTATCGTTTGTACACTCCGTTACCCAATTTGCATGCACAATTGGTACTCAGATTCCATGGTGATGGGCAGCATAGGAACACTTATAAATTAATAACATTGGGGTAAATGTGTGTACAAATGTAATGTACAACTGCATACTCATTTTGCACGCACAATTGCTTAGTTAGACTCTTTACAAATCTGGCTCTGATGATTTAAAATAAACCAGCTACTACTATGTCAGAATTTGACTACGTTGTGGAATATGCAGAGTTGGTAGCACCAGATTATACCAAGCCTCTTCAAGCAACCACACTTCTGCCCATCCCCGTTACCTTGATGGCTTGCAGCTCAGCTCCATCTAATAATTTATGCTGACAAGTCCTAATTGGGTTTCAGATACAGTTTGATGTGGGTGGCAGCAGGAGGCTTTTGAAGGTCTGAAAGGTGCTATAGCTACAAAGCTGGCACTTCTCTCAGCAGGGGAGAGGCATGTCTAAGAAATCGTGCAGTGGTGAAAAGTTGCTTATTTGAAGAGATTCTGCTGTAAGTGGGAGAAAGAGATGGAGTCATTAGAGGCTTTGAAATTCAAATCTTTGTTGTAAGTGGAACCAAAGTTAAAGCTTCTAATCTAATTGAAAAACAGAACTGCTAAAGCTTTTCTCAGATTTATGATTATTTGAAACCAACTCCAAATATCTTCTAAATTGCTGCTTTAATAAAGCCAAACAAAAGCCCTGCGTACAGATTTTCCTGGAAAGGAGAAGTGATGTATTTGTAGTTTAACTTTCCCATTGTCTTTTATGGAGTGTGAGATATTCCCCTTTGGTCCAGTTCAGCTGGAATTTATTCAAAGCAGCAGTGCACCAGGTGAAAAAAAAAAGGCTTTTTAGATGTTAACACACACGGTCTTCGAAATTCTTTGCCCACAGATTTACATACTTCTTTGATAACAGACTGTCCAGTTATTCAATCTCTCTGCAAGTATTTCTTCCTTAGAGTCTCTGTAGGTAAAATGTCTTTTGGAAATGCACACAGGGTATGTTTATACAGCAAATGAAGGTATGACTAGCACAGCTAGACATACCATATGATAGCTGTGATCTAGTTAGCACGAGTAACAATAGCAGTGTAGACGTGGTGGCACGGATTTCAGCGCTGGCTAGCCACCCGAGTACGCGCCCAGGGTTCCTGGCGGACTTCTACTGCGGCAGCTAGCCTGCGCTGAAGCCCCTACCACCTCCTCTTCCCTACTGCTGTTATTCATGCTAGCTAGATTGCAGTGTGGGTAGGCATACCTGCTCTGCCTTCAATCACACCTTTGTTTGCTGCCTAGACAAATCCACAGTCGGGATCTAAAATTTGGAAAGAAAAAGGCTTTTTAAAAAAATGTATGGATTTCAAACATTAGCGTTTTAGGGCCAGATGAGATCTCGGCTCCCATTTAGTCACCTAAATGATTTTCAAAGGCACTCAGCATGAAGCAGTTCCCATTGCTGTCAACAGAAGCCGCTGAGCATGGAGCAATTTTGTCCCTTAATTTCTTCGGGATATTTCTCAAGTGTCTTCAGTTTATGGTGCCTTCCCCTGTCCAAGTCTTTGGTCATTTTGGGTGGAAAGGAAACAAGCCACCATCTCCATGTGGACCTGTTACTTCAAAAGTTTTACTCTCCAGCCAAGGGCAGAGAAGTCCTATCTGGAAGCAGATCTTTTCCCCTCCCAGCTATTATGGGGTGAATGAGAAGGATAGTCAAACGGTATGGAGCAATTAAATGCTCTGAAAATTGTTGCATGTGGTTTCAGGAGTAAGTGAGTTGATTTCAACTTGGAAATAGTGGTGGCCTCTTGCCAATGCTACATGAAAATTTGAAGTACATTTGTAAACCCTACTTTCCACTTAAACATGATCACATTTGCACACGCATATAAATGTGCATGTGACAGGCTGCACTTACCTGTGGTACTGCATAGTGGGGAGGAATAGGGTCACGACATCCTCTATGCTACTAGAAGATCCCCCTACACCAAGGCAATCCTCTCATGGCTGGCCCCACCAGCTTTAGTGTAACTTTGCAGTGGTGGAATGGTATCAAGCAACCTAAATCCAGGAGAATGTCTGGGCCATTACATTTATGTATCTCATTTCATGTCATTCAGAATTCACAGCAGAATGGCAAAATGTTATATGGAATGATGTTTAGGAATCAATAGTAATGGGATGAACATGGAATAGCCTACAGGCTAACATTGTGAAGCTTTGCATTACATCTGGCCTATACGAGGACAACAGAAGTCTACCTTTCTTGTTACCCACTGGTGAATGAGCATTACAGGTCTTCCTCTGTGCTCGATCTGCAAAAGATACTGGTTGCAAGTTTTATAATCTGGAACCATACGCCAAAAAGGTCCTACCTTTGCCCCCTGACTGACACGTCTCTGCTGGTGGCGGTGTCATGGTGCTTAACCCTAATTTATACACAAATCACACAAGGGCAGCTTCCGATCGCCTTACTAATGTCCAGTACCACCTTACTTCATTGACATCAGTAAGATCACTCATGGAGTAAGGTGGTATTCAACATCAGAATCTGGCCCATAATTATTCTGAACACCAAATCATAAGGGTTTGGATGAGGAAGAAAAGTGGGAACAATTGGGTGGCTCTTGATAGACCCCTTTATAAAAGAAAATTGGCTCACTTAAGCTCACAGTCATTTGAGTTTTCATGTTATACTAATTTTCTCTTTTAATTGTTTTCTTTCATAACACACCGCAGGCGCAGCAGCACCAAAGGGGACCCCCCCAGTGGGGAATAATGGTGTAAAACTAGCCAAAATAAGGGAATACGGAGGAAGGATTTGAAGGCAAGTGAGGTGCATGAGAGGACATCAGCTGTAGCTATTAGCTAATGACTGTTGGCCAGTCCTAAAATGCTGCAAATATGGAATGAAAATGGAAACATTAAGAAGTTTTGAGCTCATAAGCACTGCTCTGATATTTGCTAACAAATGTAGTATTGCTAGGCTGTGACTAGAGATGGTCAAAAAATGGCTTTTTCTCCCCGTCCTCAAGTTTGACTTTTAGGTGAAAACTCATTCATGATTTTATAGACCTCTATCATATCCCCCGAGTCATCTCTTTTCCAAGTTGAAAGTCCCAGTCTTTTTAATCTCTCCTCATACGGAAGCTGTTCCATACCCCTCATCACTTTTGTTGCCCTTCTCTGGACCTTTTACAATTCTAATATATCTTTTTTTGAGATTGGGCAACGAGAACTGCATGCAGTATTCAAGGTGCAGGTGTATCATGGGTTTATATAGTAGAATTATGATAGTTTTTCTCTGATGTATCCCATTCCTAATGGTTCCTAACATTGTTAGCTTTTTTGATTGCCACTGCACATTGAGCAGATGTTTTCAGAGAACTATCCACAATAACTCCAAGATCTCTTTCTTGAGTGGCAACTGCTAAGTTAGATCCCATCATTTTGTATGTATAGTTGGGATTATGTTTTCCAATGTGCATTACTTTGCATTTATCAACTTTGAATTTCATCTGCCATTATGTTGCCCAGTCACAAAAGGAATTCTAGGAAGAGATGCTATAAATATTACCAATTTATACAGCACTTCATTTTATTCACAAGATTCTCTCTTAGCAGAACTCATGACCACAACTAGCCTCTGCCTAACTCTCCATTAACGAGTAACAATTATATACTCTCAGTTTTAGAGAGTCAAGTAATGAATATTTTATCTCCCTTTCCCTCTCATTAGATTGCAGCAGTTCTCAGGGCACATGTGAGAGGCAGCCTGCCTGCTGTATGGGGTAGCGAGGAGCCATGACTCCTACCTGTGTAGAATCCTTCCCTATTTCCTGTTATGCTACTGAGTAGGTGTCAATTCAAGGGATGTTTTCTGTCAGGGATGAAAGTACCATGGTAAGCGGCTGCTTTCTTGGTAGTGCCAGAGAGACTGGAAATCATGTACGATTTTCAGATAAAATATCCTCTGACTCTGCTGCCGTTTATATACAAACTTCCCATGAGGGAGTATTTACTTTACTGTCTTTTTACTGCTCTAATCATGTCTCTGATCCAAACAGCCTGCCAGAATCTGCGCTCACGGCTCAGTGCGACAATATAATTTGCCTTAATGACAGGAGGAGTCACCCACTAGTTTTATAGTTTATAGGGATGGAGTAGTAGCCCTTTAAATAATTTCTTAGTCCTTTAGTGGTGCTCACTGTGTTCTGTTTTCGATGCAGCAGTATGTTTATAACTAGGGCTTCAATGTTTGTTTGTTAGGTTATTTGGGACACAGCTGTGCATGTGTGCATTCTTCATATTATTTTTGTTGTGTAAAGAGCAAAAGACACAACAGATTTTATTGGGCCAAGTAAGGCCATTAGGATAGAGCTCCTGGTGATAAATCATGCAACCAAAGCAAACAGACTGCATCAGGCACGGGAGAGTGGACAGCAGGCCAGAGACCTGTTTTGATGGGGAGACACCAAACTGTTCTCTACAGTAAAACATGCTCAGAAGAACTGAAGTGTCAAAAGAAAAAAGTTACATACAAAATTCATGGAAAATCTGCTTTTTTAGGCCCAAATCATGAAGAACCCCAGTCTGAGAAGCTGAGCTATGCACAGGGGAGTTCCTTGGAGGTTGAGAGGAAGGAATCCTTCCCTGTAGGCCTCGGAGCAGCCGTAGAACCACTCCATAGATATTATTGCCGCCTCAAGGTATGTGCATTTACTTGCCGATTAATCGGTGTAGTCCTGGATCCACTGGCCTGAGCTCCATGCCTGCCCTGCTGACAAGTTCCTGCTACACTGGAGGAGGTGGGTTCCACTAAGCACAAGAAGCGTGGATGCCCTGAATATATTCTGCAACATTGCACCCTCTCTTCCACCCATTTGCTGAGGGCAGGACCTTTCTCAGACATGGAGAATGGCGTGTGATTTGTCCTGTAATCATCAAGTCACTATACAGCTAGACAGACTGCTATAACTAGAAGTAACGGGATCCTAGACAGCATACTGAAGAACATTCAATAGTGAACAATCCTGAATGGGCTTGGACAAACGAACCTGATAGGTTGTTTCAATTGCTAATTTCTCTGATACCTCAGGAAAGTATTAAGAAAGAGCCCTTCCTTGTGGTGGCAGTCTGCTAAAGTCAAGTGAGAGACCAGATTAGTTAGCAGGTTTTTTTTTTTTCCTCCTGGTAACTTTATACTCCTGATATAACATTCCCTTTCAAAACCCAGATTAGCTCACTAAATCACTGTTACTATTTACTTGTCTTAGAGTAGTGTCTAAAAGGCCCAACTGAGGTGCTGTACAAACACACGATAAAAGACAATCTGTCCTGGAGAGCTTACAGTCTAACTAGACAAAGAGAAAAAATAAAATAAAAAAAAGAGGGAAGACTGAGGCACAGAGAGAGGGGAGGCGATTTGCCCAAGGTCACCCAGCAAGTCAGTGGCACAGCCAGGAATCGAAGCCAAGTCACCTACGTCTAGTGACCCATCCACTGAACTACACCATCAGCCCCCTTGCAAGTTACAGCAAGCAAGGCAATTGCTGTATAATAAAATACCTGCCTAACACACATAGCCTCAGTACATGAATAACTGGGCCTCCTCCTGTGATCAGAATCAATGGCTCCACATGCACAGTTAACACATTATATTATATATTATATTAGCTTTCAACTTTTTAACATGCATTATTTCAATCCATTTCCTCCCTTATCCCCATTCAAATATGGCAGCTAGAGACATTTCTTGCTTCCATAAGCAGAACCTCATATTCTTATAGCAAAGCTCAAAAGTGCATCAAAAATGCATCAAAATAGCTCGCTCACACTGACGGACAGCATAAAGTTTGTAATTAACATTTCAAAGCTACGATCGGGCATGCAGGGAAAAAGCAAATGAGGAGACAGGCATAAACTGTCAATTACACTTTATTATTTCAAAGGGGTTGGTGAGAGCCCCTTTGAAATTAGCACGTTGGGCCAAGCTCATTCCTGGTGTAACATTATTGAAGTCTTGCCTGTTTTCTTTTCTGCATTCTACTTTCCTTACCTATTTATGTAAAAAGGTTTAGTAATCCAGTATCCTGCATTGGCCAGCATTTTCATGCATTAGCTTAACATGACTGCCTGGCTAAGAACATATCTGTCCAGTTAATCATTTCAAAAATAAATAGATTCCACTGCAAGGAACAAAGAGTTGTCTGCAGATCCAGAGAATGTATGTAGACAGCTTACGTGACATGCAAAATACATAAACAAACAAACAAACATCACTCATCAAAGTAGACAGTATTATAGGACATTAAACAGGAAAAGTATGTGAATGAGGATAGCACGACATAAATAGGGCTGGGAGCTATGGATCTATCCTGCATTTGACCCTCTCTTTTGAAGGGCAATCTTTTCAGTTCCCTTTTCTGTGGATTTTTTTCCTAATGTCAAGTCAACTGTGGTTATCTATGTGCTTTTTTGACTGATTCATCATTTTATTTGTATCAAGTCAAGCCACTGTCTTCATTAGGCCAGGGATTCCTAGTGATTTTTTGCATAAATAATGAGTACCAGATCCCACTTTGTAGTAATTAATCTTAGGGATACTGCATAAATCCTCCAATAAGTTATTAGAGAAAAGTTTTATTCTACATCAGGAGAAAAGGAGAATGAGATGTACTCATATCGTGCTAATCTGCTCTGTCTTTAACATCCTTCTGGAGAACTATGGTACACATTGTTTGCAGCAGGCTGTGCACACAATATAAATCCATCTCTATAAAAAGGCATAAAGTGGGTGCTCATTTCATTTGGAGGTAAATTGATTTAAATAGCTATGATCTGAATTATTTAGCCTTATTTTTTGAGGATTTTTTTCCTCCCCAAATCAGAATCTCCCCCCCGCCCCCAAATGAATGTTGTTTAGAGCTAATGAGTCGTGATTGACAGCCACACTAAATCCTCTCTTTGTCCCAGAAGAAACCTGGCAGGAACAGAGGTGGTGCAAGTTTCCCCAACATTGCCCTGTCAGTGTGTGCTTCACCTCTGACCTGGAAGGACCAACTTTAGGGTAAAGCAGGGAGCTCAGCCTCCATTGTTGTGACAGAATATACGGCTGTGTTCACACCCTACACTCTGTTGTAATAATTTGTGTACAAGGCATGTCTTGTAAGATATCATTTGAAAATTCATACTTTGCTGGTCAGTGTCATCCTGATAAAATACATGTGGCAACACTGTATGGTAAGATTTTCCTGTATGATGTTAACAACACATGCGCCACACCTCACAGCCCTGCCCCAACAGAAGTCAGCAAACAGGTCTGTCCTAGACAAAGGAATGTGTACTTGCCTTAATTTGCATGTAAGCAATAAACAGAGTCATCAAGAAGGGAGGGAAACAAACAGGTGAGAAAAAGCCAGCAGGGAACATCCTTCCACATAGGCTCTTTGTTTCCTAGTGCCCAGCTGGACATGATTTTCAAGAGGGGGACTGAAACTATAAAAAGAAAGGACAAACACCCCAAGGCACCCCTCTTTCTCCCCCTGTCTATTGCATTCACTGCACCGGAAGAGAAAAGGAAGTAGGCATTGGACTCTGGGCGAGGGGTCCTGATCCACAGAGTTTGGTCAGTAAAACTTCAGGAAGCATGTGGTGAGAAACTTTGCTTCAATCCGATATATTTTGTTAAGTTAGGCATTAGTAAATGTCTTATCTTTATTTTTCTTATAACCATTTCTGACTTTTATGCCTCATTCCTTGTACTCACTTAAAATATCTTTGTAGTTAATGAAATTGTTTTACTATTTTATCTAATCCAGTGTTGAAATTGAATTGATAATAAAATGGCATATTATTCCCTTTAAGGAATAATAGACTTAAAATATTTGTATTGTCTAGGAAAGGGCTGGGCAGTACAGGACATACATTTCTGGGGGGAAATCTGAGACTGGGGGTGTGTTGGGGTCACCATGCAGCAGAGGTGAAAGTAAGCTGATATGGTCCGGTACGGTGTACCAGCAAAAGCCAGTACGCCCTGCCGGACCGGACCGGCTTCCACAGGCTGGTGATTTAATGGGCCCGGGGCTCCCTGCAGTGGCTGGAGCCCCGGGCCCTCTAAAGCGCTGCCTGAGCCCCACTGCCGGAGCCCCGGGGTAGTGGCGGCAGTGCTCTGGCAGTGATTTAAAGGGCCCGGGGCTCCGCTGCGGTAGCAGCGGACGGAGCCCAGGCCCTTTAAATTGCCCCTGAGCCCCAGGGCTCCCAGCCACCTCTGCAGCTGGTAGCTCCGGGGGTGATTTAAAGGCCCCGGGGCTCCCAGCCACAGCCACAGCTCCTGTGCCTTTAAATCTTGATTTAAAAGGCCCAGGTATTTAAAGCCCCCGCCTCTTCTGGTTGAGACCATGCCTCTTCTGGTTGAGGCTATGCCCCCTGCTCAGGACTCCAGTGTACCGGTAACTCCTTTAAGTTACTTTCACCCCTGCAATGCATAACCAAGGCTGGTGAGAACCAGAGTGTAACCCAAGTGTGACTGGTAGGCTGCAGTTACACACAGACACTCAGGGTGTGGCATGCATGCTGTTTGTGAGCAGCCCAGGTGGGAGCTACTACAGCAAGGCTATTGTAAGGCACCCAAGGTCGCAGGGAAGGGGTGACACAGCCCCCTACTGGTCTGGACTGTACCCTGGTATGTCACAATTGTCCATTCATCCATTAGCCTCTCTGCTGAGAATGCAGGTTCCAGGAGCTAATTAGTGCCAGCTGAAGTGACAAGTTTTGTGTTGAACATCTGTATGCTAGAAACTAGCCTAAAACCCACCAACTCTTGTTCTGTCTGTTACCAAACCACCACAGATGACAATGACTTTCAGGCACATAGATCCTTGATGGTCCCTGGAGACTTCCAGTCATCTTGGAAGGTATGTTATAATTTATAACTCTTCTTTACAGTGATGCCTACAAAAACCTTGGCAATAGGCAGCTGGTGTCCTGAGATCACTGCCTATCATGCTGACTAGTATTGTCTCCTTGTTTTGTTGTGTTTTCCTTGTCTGCCTGTATCCACCTGTTATCTCTTTCCTTACACTTACAGTGTAAGCTCTTTGGGCTAGGGACCATCTTTTTGTTTTGTGTTTGTACAGTACCTACTGCTACGGGATCCTGGTCAATCACTGGGGCTCCTAGGTACCACCACAATACAAATACTAAATAATAATATTGAGTTTAGCAATTAATGCCGCAAACATTTGTGTGTGTGATTTAGACATCTGAGTCATCCCCTGAGACTATTCAGTGAGTACACCACCGCATGAGCGTAAGGAACTGGATTATACATAATTAAATTAGTTGCCGTGGGAAGAATAATTTCAATTGCTACAAAGAGCAAATGTAGTAACTGTTGATTGAGTCTAAGTGCTGGCAGAAAATTATTTTTATCCACAACCTTGAACCATTTGCCTTTGTCATGGAAAATAATACCAAATAAGTTATTTCCAGATCCTCAGCTGGTATCAATCGGCATAGTGCCATTGAACACAATAGAGCTAGGCCCATTTAGACTAGCTGAATCTCTGGACGCTACATAACTAAAATAATCTTTGAGTCCACAGCATTTCCCAGGCCAGTCCTCTTATTAATATTAAAGTCACTTTTGCCACATTTGCTTTTTTCCCATTAAAATAGCTTAATTTTTTATTATCAAAATGACTGATGCTGTAGTAGTGTATAGTCTATACAAAAAACAAAGACAGTGGACCAGATTCTTATCTGGTGTAAAACAGCATAGCTCCATTGACTCCAATGCAATTAGACCAATTTATACCAGCTGAGGCTCTGAGCCAATAAGGAGATGACTCAGTGAACTAGTTTCTTGTAGGCGCCCCAGAAGTTCTTCAGGGAGATTTGAATGAGGAGAGGTAATAGCCTTGTGACCAGCTCAGGAAGGGCATCCCATGCAAAGGGGAAGAAAACATGTAGGCAGTTGTGAGAAAAGTGAACAACTCCTCACTAAAGCCCTTCCACACAAAGGCTTAAAAAAAAAATCAGAAGGGAACTTTGGGCCAACACTAAGATAATTATGGTTTGAAGGCGTGAGCTTGGCCATCAGTGGAATCCGAGTCGATACGTGTATCAAAGGGGACTCTGCTCCTGTTTTCCTTGCCCCTTATCTGTGCTGTAGTAATGTGGTTACACTACACACAGAGTATATGGTAGCTCAGCACAGCCTTTTTGATTATACAGCTGCTTGCTTAATGATCCATTGCAGCACTGTCTACAATTTTTCTAAGGGTGTCCCTTAGGCAATGGAAACATTAATTGTAACAGTATCACACCAATGGTTGTGGATTCGTAAGCGAAGTCTATTAATGGGACTATTAAAAACTATTAAAAAAAAAGAGAGAGAGAGAGAGAGATCCTGATTTTACATAAAACTGTCCAGCCCATCTCATGTAAGGGACGAGCACATGCTGGTTGTGGGATGGCAGAGACATGAAGTTCAGGAGTGGTAACTGAATTGTGTTTGCCACGTGGCAGTACAGAGCACCCAGCACTGTGCGACAGAACCTTCCTTCTCCTACATCTCAGATCTCATTCTGCTCCATCCAAGCTTTTCTCCTTATTGCAGAGCGGACCAAACTAAAATCCATCAGCCACTCCTGCCAGGGTACCCTCACATAAACTTGGTAGAGTCTGCCCAATCAATATCTGCCATATTTCCTCCTGCTTCTCTAAAAACTCACCTGTCTCCCGCCTCCCTGTTTCATAGGCCTTCAACTCCATGTTGAGCTTGTGGGATGCTCCATTGCATGTTTCAACCACGGGTGAGGTGGAAGTTGGCCAGACACCATACAGTCTAGCAGCCAACAGTGTTGTAGGATTAATGAACAGTCACCAGTGACTGCTGGGAATTGTAGTCCATTGCTGTATTTCTGCCATTGCAATCAGAAGCACTACTACTGAGTTTGCATCACATCATGAGCTGGTTGAAATGGTTAACAACTCCTGTTCCATTTTACAGACATGTTCCCAGCCTGTTAATATCCCCAAAATACCAGGCATCCCCCAGTTTTTCTGAGGGGCGAAGGAGAATAAAATGTAGAGGCTATTCCACCTTTGAGCTCAGATAAGTAGGAAGCTCCCTATCATTTTAACTAAAGACAGACCCATGTTGCAAAGCTCCCTATCATTTTAACTACAGGCCGGAGTATCCAAGCTTCCCCTCAATTTGGGTGTTTACATGCATGCAGCTCTTTGATTTGGGCCCATCACTAATTTTAATTTCAGAAAGTCGCTTGTGTTTTTTTTGGGGGGGGGGGAAGAGGGGGTTTAGTGGCAGTATCACTTTGCTTTCCGCCCAGATCATATCTCCATCTGTAACATCATCCCCATAGACTTCCACTGATATTGTTTTGTCTTTCTTCACCTCGTAACATCATCTCCACGGACATTGTTTTGACATCGTCTCCACGAGCTGCCAACGAGTATTGCATTTCACTTCGTTCCGTTTTTCAACATTCTTTGGAGGAAGAGGTCGTCTCTGCTGTTATGGCCTCAAGAATTATGGCGCGGTCCATTAGAAAGGGAAAATAAAATCAATCACAAAAATACCCTGAGAAAAAGCATCCACTGGGCATTTGTTCACAGAACACATTTTTGAGACTTAACTATCCTGCCCACTTCACTAACTTTTTATTATATTATAATTTTATTTTAAACAGAAAATATTTGAATTGGGGGAAAGACTCTCCCTCTGGCAAGCTATTCCATAATTGCCACTTTCACCAACTGGGCCTTCCTCTGAAGCATCTGCCTCAGGCCATTGTAGGATATTGGATTAGATGAACCACTGGTCTGATCCAGTCTGACAATTCCTGTTATTTAAGCAATAATTCCTTGTTTTTAAAAGTGAAAACTACCAAACTCATTTTTTTTTACTAGAGTGTTTGCTTCCCTAAAATTAGAGAAACTGCATTGTTCATGATAGTCATTTTTAACATCAGAAACTATGCATGGCCAGCCCATTAATTTAGAGACAGCATTGTGTCCTCCCCCCATCCCCGTATCAGGGATCCAAATTCATGTCTCATTACCAGCCTCATGCCAATGAGGGGGCAGGGCCTGGGACCACGGCAAAAGGAAGGGAACACAAATTTGTAGTAAAGAGGGAGCGCCTGGATATCTGGTGTGAAAGGCTCAAATATCCCCCTGCAGGAGGGAAGGTCTGTGAAATACAGGGACTTCTGGGGGGGGGGGGGGGGGTAAAAATGGAGGGAAATTGAGATTTTAGGGGCTTGAGGCCCTCAAACACATACACACACCCCTGCTGATCTTGTTACTTGAATTACACATTATATTTAGTTTAATGGAACTTCAAACACCTCTCTCCCCGCATTAGCCCAATTCAGCTTTAAACGCCATAGAACTGTGCACCTAGGGTGACCAGCTGTCCCGATTTTATAGGGACGGTCCTCGTATTTGGGGCTCTGTCTTATATAAGTGCCTATTGCCCCCCACCCCCGTCCCGATTTTTCACACTTGCTGTCTGGTCACCCTAGGTGCACCTGTCTTTAAAGGATGCTTAGAACTATACTGAAACACCCTCCCGGCTATGTGACCCCCACCCCAGGCAGGAAGAAGATAAATTGCTCCTCTGGGCACAATCAGCCTCAGCCTGGCACCTGTAAAGCTTGTCATGCCTGCAGATGGGTGGGTCCTTATAAAGGAGCCTCCCTGCTCAGTGCAGGGTGGCACTCTGTAGGAGCAGGACTGCAACTCAGTGCTCCCCAGCCCCTGGAAGCAGGGTTGGTGACCAGGGAAATGGCTTGACAGTCTTGGCTGTCCAGGCCCTCCAGAAAGGAGAAGGATGGGTATTTTTCCCCTTTCCGCTTCCTGAAGGCCTAGGACTCTGCTTTTTGTGGGCTGCGGAAGCCTACTGACTCTGTCTGGACTACTTTAACTCCTGCTGCAAGGGGGAAGACACCCTAAGCAGTTATCCAAAGGGCTGTTGCCCTGATTATGCAGCCCTCTCCCTAAGGGAGCACTGGAGAGATGTTGTGTGAACAAGTCTGTAACAGGCTACAAGGCAGTGGGCAAAACTTCCCTTGTTTCAAGGGAGCAGAGACATAACTGAGTGAGAAAAACAAACCACATGCAAACAAATCTATGTTGTTTGTAAGAGATGGGAACCCACTGGAGGGACTCGAAGAGGAAAATGACATGGTAGGAACACTGGGAGAGGAACACGACTTTAACAGCAGCATTTTGAAAAGACTGAAGGGGGGGCATTGGGAGACAATGCGGCCAGATAGGAGAAGGCTAGTGAAATCAAGGTGAGAAATAACCAGCAGATGGACAAGAATTTTTGCAGTGGTGACAGTAGGAAAGAGCAAATCTTGGTGCTAATAAAGAGAACAAAGCAACTGGATTTAGCTAGCTCAGGCAGGATGTGGGGCTGGTGGATGGGGAGTACAGAAAGAGGAGTCAAAGATAACATTGCGATTACACGCCTGTGAGACAAGAAAGATAGTGGAGTTGTCAATGGAGATTGTGAGCTAATCTCCCTTCACTATCATCACACACTATACGGTAATTTAATACATCAAAGCCACATGGATTCCAGGTAACCAGCACCCAAATACTTCTAATCAGATCAGGCCAAATGATTCAATGCAGAAAGCAGAGAGTATTTCTCTCTATAAGGGCCTATTATCTCTCTGCAGTATCATCAACAGCTACAAAGTCAATGAGACGGGGAAAAAAGCATTGGGCTGGAATTGATTTCACTGAATTGTTGTAGGCTTTGGATGGCATTGTAACAATTCAAAATACACCATACTTCATTTAGAGTAGTTCCAAGCCGATTGCTGACTGCACACATGCAGACACCACTTGCTCTCATTATACTGGATATTTCAGCTGTCGCGTCAGAACTTTTTGCTGGGAAAACCTAAAGACATTTGTTCTCCGAGAGACAAAATCAAACACAGGAAGACAAGCTGTTGTGTTTTTCTCTCTAATAAGGTTCTTATAGTGACAAGTGAACCAAGGAGAATTAATGAAACAAATAAAGTGGTGTAAATTTAATAGAAAAATTATATGCTTCTGGGTATGTGTTATATTTTGGGGATTAATTTAGGAATGATGTATTCCACAATTCCATCCAGCTCCAATATTCCTCCGGAAAAATCTGTCCTTGTCACTCCTGTGTTAATCCCTTCTGTGAACGTTCAGAGTAAGATCTAGCCAGGCATAGCCATGTCTCCTTTGGAAGTTTTTGCAAGTCCAATTTGCTTGTGGAATTTTTTAAATTTATTTTTTCTGTACAAAGATCCACAATGGGATGGATGAAATGTCAACAGTGCCTCAGGAAACCGGTAGTTGAAGCAAGGGCTTGCTCTCCAGAGATTCACTCCAGGATCAAGTGACCAAACCTCTTCAACTTCATTTGTAAAGTCACTGTATTTACTAACTGGCCTTCTTTCATGAGATACTAGATTGTTCCAAACCCTAATGCAGCCAACAAGGGTGTAAGGAGTTCCTTTGGGCCTTCCCAGGTGGCCATGTCATGGCTGCCCTGATTGTTTCCGTGGGCATGGGGACGTGAGGGAGGAGAGCATGGTTTGTTCCCAATACCGTCCCCCCCATGAGAAGCAAGAAGTAGGTGGAGCCATGGCACGTGTGAGGGGAGCAGTTTGCTGCACCATATAAAAGGAAGCAGTACAATACACAGAGTGATCAAAGGATTAGAAAACATGCCTTATAGATCAAGTATCAGAGGGGTAGCCGTGTTAGTCTGAATCTGTAAAAAGCAACAGAGGGTCCTGTGGCACCTTTAAGACTAACAGAAGTATTGGGAGCATAAGCTTTCGTGGGTAAGAACCTCACTTCTTCAGATGCAAGTAATGGAAATCTCCAGAGGCAGGTATAAATCAGTATGGAGATAACGAGGTTAGTTCAATCAGGGAGGGTGAGGTGCTCTGCTAGCAGTTGAGGTGTGAACACCAAGGGAGGAGAAACTGCTTCTGTAGTTGGATAGCCATTCACAGTCTTTGTTTAATCCTGATCTGATGGTGTCAAATTTGCAAATGAACTGGAGCTCAGCAGTTTCTCTTTGGAGTCTGGTCCTGAAGTTTTTTTGCTGTAAGATGGCTACCTTTACATCTGCTATTGTGTGGCCAGGGAGGTTGAAGTGTTCTCCTACAGGTTTTTGTATATTGCCATTCCTGATATCTGACTTGTGTCCATTTATCCTCTTGCGTAGTGACTGTCCAGTTTGGCCAATGTACATAGCAGAGGGGCATTGCTGGCATATGATGGCATATATAACATTGGTGGACGTGCAGGTGAATGAGCCGGTGATGTTGTAGCTGATCTGGTTAGCTCCTGTGATGGTGTTGCTGGTGTAGATATGTGGGCAGAGTTGGCATCGAGGTTTGTTGCATGGGTTGGTTCCTGAGTTAGAGTTGTTATGGTGCGGTGCGTGGTTGCTTGAGGCTGCCTTATAGAGACAGCCTCAAGGAGCTCAATCTATTTAGCTTAACAAAGAGAAGGTTAAGGGTGACTTAGTTACAGTCTATAAGTACCTATATGGGGAACAAATATTTAATAATGGGCTCTCAATCCAGCAGAGAAAGGTAAAACCAATGACTGGATGTTGAAGCTAGACAAATTCAGACTGGAAATACAGGTTAATTTTTTAACAGTGAGAGTAATTAACCATTGGATCAACTTACCAAGGGTCGTGGTGGATTCTTCATCATTGAACTTTAAAATCAAGATTGGATGGAGTTTTTTTTTTTAAAAGAGCTGCTCTAGGAATTATTTGGGGGAGTTCTATGGGCCTGTGTTATTCTCCCATCTCTCTAGTGCAAGAGGGGAGCATTCAGAAGACAAGGGTATCTCTGAAGCACAATGCCTTCTGCGGTGACTTTTGAGGTGGCACCTTTTATGCTTGCTCAGGCCACAGTCTAGTCCTTAAAGAGAAAGTCTGATGAATACCAAAGTGCAGAACACAGGTGCCAAGGGAGAGGGGTGCTGCACCACCTTGGGTAAAATACAGTGCTTGAAAGGACACTGTTGAACAAGGATACTGTCCTGTACGCAACTGTATGTGAGCCTAGGAAATACCTTCAGGGAAGGGAAAGTTACTAAAAAAAGGCATTTTCACAATTCAAAAATGAGCCTGTTTTACCAAAACATAGACCTCAGCCATCTGTTTCTATTATTTACGAAGTTCCCCCTCCCCGGTTCCCAATGCAAATTAACAGTGGGTCCAAGCTGTGTATCCAGAACAAGAACATCCTCCCGGTTCACAAGATGTGGGGACTGGGGCTGGGTTTACACCCAGGCCCAGCTCTGGTGAACACAAGCCCATTTCCAGTGGAAACTGTCACCTTCTGAGCAAATGGCAGCTTTTGAAACTCCAAATACTCCATGACTGAGACTGAACTGGACATATTTCCAGTGCAAAATCAGGAGAGCAAAAATGTAGAGCAAAATTTCATGGAGAAATTTCCCACCGATTTCACAGAGCTCTAACCACACTGCACAGTGGGTATGTATGAGTGCAGAGGTGGGTGCACGCATGCGTGTGGTTTAAATGACAGGCTTCCCTTCCACTGAGGGGAAAATATAAGCACAGTCATATTTGTTTCAGCGTGTTGAGAGCTTTACAGGAAACTGACTTTGAGCCCTGATGGCACATTTTGTTTCTATTTATACGGCTCTGTATTTGAACAGTGTTTTACAACAGGAAGAATATTGAGCACATAAAACAGTAGTAACCCCATATCCCTTACCCATGCAAGCAGTTCTTACACCTGTATGTTTGAAGTCAATAAGATTATTCACATACAGTCTATTTGTAGGGATAAGGGGTTTGTAGGGTGGGTCCATAAAGACAGTAATCAGTACAAACAAAGAATGTGATGAGGGCCACATTTTTTAGAACTCTGCCTGATCAATCGGGTCCCCAATTTGCATGCGCAGCTGCACACTTAAAGGATCAAATCTTCATCTGGCGTAAATCTGTATGGCTCCATTGACTTCAGTGGAGCTCTGCAGATTTACACCAGATGAAAACCTGCTTAAAACACTTTTAAAAATCTGTCTCGAGATTAATTTGTTTGGAACCAAGTAAAGAAAAATAACGTTGTGCAGAGATTTTTAAGATAAAAACAACAACCCCCAGTACATAATACGCACTGACTTTTAGAAAACTCTGTCTAGCTTTGCAAGTGTCGAAATGGTCTATTTTAAATAAAATAAGAGAACACGCTTTCCCTTTAGAAGACTTTTCCAAGATGTGCCTGGAGCAGTATTAGCTAAATCTAAATGAAGTAGCCATCTCATGACTCACACTTTCCAATCTCCATAATCTCTGTCCGTAGGTTTCAGACTCAAGAGTTTTTCTCTCTCTACAGTTTTGCCATAATTTATGCACCTACCTTTCAAAGAGTCCCTGAAAGTTTGACAGCAAAGAAACAAGCCATTTTTAGATATATGACAGAGGGTGTCAATAATTCCCTGCTGAATTCTAGATTACCAGGAAAATTGCTTATCTTTTGTGTGACTAACTTTCTATCAGGCTCGTAGTAAGCTTAGTAATCAAAAATAAACTACTGTACTAGTAATCCTGTCAGAACAAGTGCAGAGTTTAAATTAAAGAATAAGCAGTTCAATTCAGTCAGAGGTGTGTGGCTGACATACTAAACGGAGCAAATTGCTTGTTTTCAATATACATTTATGAATTACTTGCTAGCTTGTACACAAGGGCCTGATTCAGCACACCCTGAAATCATCCATTGATTTTAGTCGGTGTTGGCTGGGGTCCTATAGGACTCCCAAATATAATATGGATATCATTTTAGAAAATGTGTATTTACTTATCCCAATTGTACTGTGTCTTATAACAGTTAATCCATTTTCTTTAAAGCCATTATAGAATCGCAGGTTAATACTTCGAGTTTGCAGATCATGACCCTTTTCTCCTGAAAAACTAGGGTGACATCTTGGTCCCATTAAAAAGTTAATCAGTGTTTTGCCACTGACTTGGGGCCAGGATTTCACCCCAGTCCCTGTGCTGGAGTTCTCAACTTAATCACTGTATTTGTTCTTCATACATCTCTCTCCAGTCTGTCTCCAACACAACAACTGAAGTCACCTTCTTCTACCTCTCCAGTCATGGTAGTTCCCCTTGAAGCCATTGTCTGGCTTCTCCAAATGCCAGAACTTAAGGAACGGAGATGTCTACACAGACTCAAAGATGTCTAAACTGCTCAACCTCTACTTTTGTATCAGCTCTTGTCTCCTGCTGTACCTCTGTGTATTATCACATCAGAGAAAATGTAGGTTAGGTAGTCTCATTGACTTCAGTAGGGGCTGCTGGCATAGCTGAGGAAAGATTTTATCCCTTGTAAGCTGTGGCTCCCATCCTGCAAAAAGAATGGCATGGGCAGACCCATACATTGGTTTGGGCTCTCGCTGAAGTGAGTGGAGGTGTGGGCAGGAGCAGGGGTCTGCCTTTATGTCTTTCTTTGCAAGACCGGGACCTAGAGAATTGCTCAATAAAACAAGCTGCCAAGGAAGGCACTACAATGACTGGAGATACTCAAGCCTAGACTTTATTTGTTAAAACTCAATGACTGGACACCAATCCATGAGTTAGGAATAATGCAATAAATACTGGAGGGTAATATCTGATGAACCACTAAAGGTCCCTCTCACCTATATGATTCCATGATTCCAGATCTATAACATCAGGGGAAAATTTATCAGCAATATTAATGATATTCTCTGGTTTACTAGTCACAACAGCATGACACATAAATAAATGAACAAACACATCATATTTTTATCCACAATGCATAAAGGAGCTTCCTGATCATACAACTGTGGTTTGAGATGATCATCATGCCCCTGTAATGTAATACGTTTATTCTATGAAGCCTTTTATGATTTGAGCCATGGGTATCTAAGATACCACCTGTCGCTTATGTTTTAACGTGAAAATTGGCATCCACTGGGATCCTCAATCCAACAGCCCTAAATGTGAATGGTTGGAGACGAAGTGAGCCCACTGGAAATCCTTTAACTCCAGAATTAGTTTCCTGTTTTAGAGACTGATCCAAAACCTATCAAAAACAATGGAAATACTCCAACAAAATGTGCTGTTGTTGTTTTGGATAAACTTCCAGGCCTGTTTACTCAACTTTTTTTTTTCTAAGGGTTGAGTTGAGTGGACAATGTAGTATGATGAGTGAAACTGGAGGAAGAGGGTCAGGTTTTAGGAGGGAACCAGTTTAGTATGATACCATGCGTTAGGTGTGCAAGTTGGCAGTCAGTATGTCACCAGACATACACAGGCCTCTTAGCATGTAAACATTGGCCTCTCTGCCTTCTCAGAAAAATCTTTCCTATAAATCTGCCTGGTTCCCCCATCACTTATTGCTAACGAAACAAGGAGACTTCCCCTGGGTTGGTGAAGTTCATTTAGTGTCAGTTTTGATAGTCTGTTGTCCTAGATCATTGTTGTATATTTTAAAAATGTCTTTGATTGTTCCATCTGCTAAGAGAGGGGTTGATAGGTGCATGGTATAAATTGGAAAAATAAACAGTTCTAGCTCTACCACCAAATTTCTGAAGGCTTTTAGTAAGTAATTGTACCTGTTTCTAAGTTCACCCAATTCTAAAATGTCTATAATACCTACCTATCCCATGGGGCAGTTGTGAGACTTTGCTAATTAAAGTGTTTAGAGTTTTAGTGATGTTTGCAACGTATTTTTTGTGCATCAGATGTAAGGTGCTATATGTGAAAATTATTATTTCTGCTGTTTGGTAGAACTAAGGAATATGTGAACAACAGATGCAGGCCTGCTGTAAGTAGATCCGTTTATCAGCTCTATTTCTAAAAAGTCACATTACCAAGTATACAGCATATAAATGATGTCAAATAGCCAGGGTGACGAGCTATGGCAGGATATTAGAAACCCCCGTGATGATATCATAGAACTCCCGGGATTGATTCATTTGTTGGTAATCCCCTATATTATTCTATAGCAAATGAATGACTCTCCTTGAAATGCTTAATATCCTTTATTGTCCATAAACTCAATGGCTGTACATATTTCTTTAGGAGTGAGAGCTTTGGGAATTATTTGGCCCCCGGAAAAGTGCAAGAGAATTTAAAAGCACGTCATTCGTTGGAACTCCCTTCCCTGGCATTTGACTTTCAGACCTTTTACACTTTAAGACTAAAAATATGAATAATGTAAAGGGCACGTTGGTGCAAGCAGGGACAGACTCCCAAGATGGTTAGCCCAGTCTCAGACATCGCCATGTTGTGTGTGACCTTGACAATTATTGCTGGTGTGAATAAATTGCTTCGTGTAAAGCTTCTTGTCTCATAAAACAAATAGAAAAGGAGCAAAACTGGTCAATTTGCCGCTTCTTCCCCCTTCCCCCCCGCAGTGGTTCAGTATTAGCTTGGAAACCTCAATTATAGCACAGATGTCAGTTCTATAATTAGATCAATTAGGTCATTTTAATGCAATGTGTGTTATTCACTTCAAATAACAAATACCCTGCAGTAACACCTACGCTTTGTGCACCTCCCCAAAGGCTTGGAAACACACACATTCAGTTCTTGATGTGCTGCTCAGTATTATAGTGTGCAGCTCTGATGCCTGCTAAATCATCATGTAGCTTGTAGCATACCTGGCCTGCAGCTCAGCCCAGATTTAATTAGCTATCCCACAGGTGAAAGAAAAAGATTGATTTTGTCACTTCTTTCTCAGCATGGAGCCCTGTATTAAAGGATTTAATCAAATCTTGTTGAAATTCAAGACAGGCAGCCTGGGCACTGGGTAACAGCAGCCCTGTGGGTGACTGCACAAAAAACCTGTGATCAGTGCAGTGTTTTCATCTTCTGTCATCGAGTGCTTTTGCAATCACACAAATGACAGTCAGCATCAAATCACTGTGTCCCCTCCTGTTGGATTCTCTCCTTTAATCATCTAACATCAACCTTGCAAATCACCTCAGATCACTGCAAAGTTACAGGGGAAACAAACAACACCAAAACATATGGTTTTAATCCTTAACTCTTGGTACCTCAATTTATAACAAGAGCTGAGGAAAATTGTTCATGGAAATAGTCGATTTGTCAAAAAATGCAGTTTTGGTTAACTATAACTATTTGTGAATTTGCCAGAAGTTCGCTAAATAGTTTTGGACAGGAACTCCCCCACCACACACATATTCACAAAACAGCTGAAGGGAGAGGTTTGGGCATCCCACTGGCATGTAGGAGACCCAGGTTCGAATTAGAACTCTGGAGCAGTAATTTGAATCCAGATCTTCTCAATTCACTGAAATAGTCTGAAATTTTTGGACTCACATCAAACTGAATTTTTTAATGTTCTTTTTTTCCAGAACTGACAGCGATCGGGAAAATTAGCGATTTGCCTGGTTCTACTTATGACCCTATCCGAGGAATACTTTGGCTGGTGACATAAGGTATTCAATGGCAACCATCTTTTAGATTCTGACATCCATTTGTTCAACTCACCTTCTGTACCTTACTCTGAAAACCAGAAGGAATGACATGCTATTGTACCTGAATTTCACTGTTTGGCCTAATGGGATCCAAAATGTATAACTAGTGATAGGGAAATCTAAAAGAAGCTTAGAGTTGAGATTTGGTGTGGATAAAATGTGGATATTTTCCTAAACCTTAACTGAACCAACCAAATCTTGAATCTGCAAAAATTTGCTAAAAATCGTATAGCAACAGGCTTTTGCATGAGATTTATGGCATTTCCTGCTTTCTATCAAAGTAGAAGCACCAGGAAAAACACTTCTCTTGCAGTATTTCTGCATTTCTGGTTCTGACCCTAGACAGAAAAATAAACGGAAAAGGTACCTCAATATCTGAGAACCTTCAAAACATTTGAGAACCTTCAAAAATTAAAGATGGGCATTGGGTCGAAACCAACAACTGACATCAGAACACCTTCAAACTCTGAGGAGAGGTGGTGTTTGAAGTCTAAATTCAGAGACAAATTGTGCTAATGGCACCTATTTTTATAAGGTGTGGAACCAGAATCTCTAGATGCAAACACACCCAAACGTTGACAGGTTTTCTTTTTTAAACAAGATCTGAATTTTGGGTTCATATCCATCCCCCTCAAATCTCTATTGCAGGATATCCACTCTAAGTAAAAATATCCATACCCAGGAAAAGGTGCACAGATACACAACTATAGGACAGCAATTGCACTGATATTAGGAATGTGTGGTCGTATCAACAGGAGCTGACTTTTTTTTTTTTTTAACTCTACGTTCCTTTTATCCAGTTCCTATGTAATTTTTGTCTTTTATGTTACCCTGCCAGTAAATTAAGTGCTTGTGAATGGCACTGGATTGGCAGCTGTGAGGAGGGAGGAGCTGTATGTCATTTTCAACATAGCTACACTGACAAGTTTCAGAGGGGTAGCCGTGTTAGTCTGAATCTGTAAAAAGCAACAGAGGGTCCTGTGGCACCTTTAAGACTAACAGAAGTATTGGGAGCATAAGCTTTCGTGGGTAAGAACCTCACTTGCATCTGAAGAAGTGAGGTTCTTACCCACGAAAGCTTATGCTCCCAATACTTCTGTTAGTCTTAAAGGTGCCACAGGACCCTCTGTTGCTTTTTACTGACAAGTTAACAGCTAACCAGTCCTTTGCTAACATGCTGCGTGCCTGATCTAATATGAACACTTGCTGTTTAGAAAAAGACATAATTGAACCAAAGCACTTAAATCTAATCAAACAGTATTGATTTCGTTGTTAAGTCCTATGATCACAGGACTACTGAAATATGTTTTCCAAACTGTACAGGAACAGAGGTATTGGGTTACCAACATAGCAAATAATTCATCAAAATAGCAGCATTCATTTCACATTGAAAAAATATTGAAGTTGACATACTGGATTTGTATGTACACTGTACATTTCCTCCCACTTGACAATCATTCATTGCAAAATGTTCCCTGTCATTATATAATCAGATACATTTTAATACTACAGGAGGATGCATATTTTTCCTTAAGGGGGAATGCAAAGTGCCAAGTTCACCTGTGGAAACGTAGATGAGTGTTGTAGCTGAATATATCGGGAGGAATGAGGAGGATGGTCTTGGAAAGAGATGATAATATTACCCATGTGACAGGGAAGAGAAAGGCTTTGGTTTTGGAAGTAGTTTCTGGGAGAGGGGTTGTTGGGTAAGAAGTGGATTCTCAGTGAGGGCATTGCCAGGGCCAGATAAAGGCATAGGCGCTACAGATCAGTGGTTAAGGACCCAGCTAATGGAGTCACATAACGAAGGGCATAATCTCAGCTTTCTTTAAAAACCAAAAAAAAAAAGTTTCTAGGCCAAGTAGTTGCACAGAAAAGCTTGAAAATATGACCTGAGTGTAACTGATGCACCAAGGTCTGCCTGAGTCTGCAGACAGATTGAAACAGTAGCTGTAAGAGGTGTGACCTGCCCCATTCATCTTGATTGGGTGTGAATGTCAAAACCTACTGCTCTGGGGGGTTGCCAATACCATTCCAACAAAGGACATGGTGTGTAGCAGGGGGAGAGGGGTAAAATGGGCTAGGCCCAACCACTCAAGCCCATACACCACATTTGCTGAGGTAAGTTCTGAGGCATCCATTGTTATCATGGATGCCTCTCTGGGATGCTACCAAGTCAAGGGGAGCTTGTTACATGGGGATAAGGAGATCCTATGTCATTCCTGCATCTCTGGGAGAGGAAGAGAGCCCCTGACACTCCAGCTCGGGGGTGGGGGGGGAGATAGGACAATGGTATTGGGGTGGGGCCATGGCAACGGAGCTATGGTGACGTGTATCATGATATTCCTATGGCCCCAGATTGCATTAATCCAACCTTGCGTATTGATAACTTGGATTTGATTCAGGAAAGTACTTAAGCACATGCCTAAGTACTGTTGCTTTCAATTAAGATTAAGCAGGTACTTAAAGTGAAGCACGTGCTTAAGTGCTCTGCTGAACTGGGGTTTGGAAGAGGTTAGTGGAGGAGGAATTGCTTCACTTTGTTTTTAAATAGAAATAATTATATATTTAGGCCTAGAAACTGTAGCCGTGACTCTTTAAAAATTCCACAGCTCAGACAGACAGAGAGAGGTCCCCATTAAATGTCAACGGATCTCACACAGTCACAGTGGTAGTCCCCTACTCAAAGGCTTTGTCCACACTAGTAAGCGTTTGGCGGTATAGTTCTACTGCTAGAGTTTTGATGGCAAAACCTCCGCCGGGAGATGCAACGTACACCTGACAGAGAGTTCTTTTGCCAGTGGAGTTTATACCTGAATGGAATAAGTTATACTGACTAAAGGACTTTTTTTTGCTGGTATAAGTGTGACTACACTAGGGCTTTCATTGGTGTTTGTTGGTCAGGGACATGGATTTTTCACACTCCTAGCCAACAGAACTAGGCCCAAGGGGAAAGTACACCAGAGTACTGTAATGTCTGGCAAATACCGAATTTTTTAAAATAACCACTGTGCGTAGATTAATTGGAGATTTTGGCCATTTTGTATCGGCCAACTTTTTGCAATCTGTTGGGCAACAGCTTGCTGGTGTAATCCTCAGTACGGTATCTGGGGGTCTATAACACAATAGTCTATTTCTGTAAAGCCAGCAGACCTTCACCTTACAGTATAATGGGAAAGCACACGAGTGTACATTATCCAGAGAGAAAACAGAGCATGAGTTGCATATTAATCTCTTGTGGCATACAGCCCAGACCAGGTTGCTACTCCATAATCAAGTAATAAATCTGTCCAAATAGGATTCTGAGCAGGTCTCCCTTGTTTATATTGCAGAACTTTATAACCATGTGATTCTTCACCTGCAGAGGAATAGTGTCACTGTGTAGCCAGTTAATGATTGAGATGGATCACTTGATATAAAATGGCCTCAGAGGCTGCCTGCGTCCATGACCCAGAGAGGGTCTGTACTTACTCCCTGTTGGCTGGCTGTGGTTCAGGATATTCTGACTGTCTGACACAGATGTTACAAAACTTCCCCAAAAGTAAAAAGTGAAAATAAAAGGAATGGTTGACTCATCTCTTACGGACGTGGAGGGCCCATTACTAGGGATGGTTTAAAAATGGAAACATTTTTTCCGCAGAAGTTTTATCCTTTTTTCATTGAAAAGTTTCAAAATTAATTTTTTTTTGACCAGCTCTATTTGTTATAAAAACATATATTGTCCAGGATCATTGCTCTAATTGTCCCTCTTGCCCATGTTAAAAATCTGCACTGCGTATGTATGCACTTGGGATATTATTCTGTCTTTGGACAGCCGTTAGCACACAGAATTCTGACAGTTTCCAGACCATCTATCCTAAAATGGGACAATACTAATTTCCTTTGTAAAGCACTTTGAGATCTATAGATGAAGATGTTGTATAAGAGCTAGGAATTATTATTATCCTATAACTGTTTAGGAAGGCATGGATATATATATCCACAAGAACCAAAAGGTAAAAGTTGTGGTGAGATCTTCATTTTGTAATCTCAGAAAACAGAGTTGAACATGAGCACTGCTGAAGCAGGGTGTGTGTGTCTCCCAGTTCTAGTCTGCACACTGTAGGCTTTATTTTGTGATTTTCCCAAGAAAACTGAGAAGGCTCCAATAGGTATAAAACACTTCTGTAGATCCGCTCCTAGGCACTATGGTAATACAAATAGTAATAATAATAATAATTAAGAGGATCTGCAATGGCTTCTTGATAATTATGTAACAAATTGATTTTTAAACACCTTTAGTGATGTATACAATGGCAGCAGTGGGCCATACCCTGAGGGCCTCAGCTAATGTAAATTGGCATGGCTTCACTGAAATCAATGTACGTATACTGATTTACACTACCTGAGGCTCTGGCTTCCTGTGTCTAAATGCCTCACCAAGCTATTCAAAACTTAATTAAGTCGTGCTCTTTTACACCAGGGGGGAAATTGGCCCCTAAAAAACAGCGATGTGGTTTTCAGTTTTTCTGCAGTCAAGATTAGGAGCACACTTCTGAATGAGATCCAAAAGGCATTTGGATCTTTTCACTTCAGATTGAAAGACCCACTCTCTATTTTGCAGTACTCTACCATAGCTGAACTGGTTCTTCAGTATTAATAGGAGTAACCAAAATACTTCTTAATCAAGAAAGTGAAAGGATATGACTTGAATGCTCATTAGAAAGCAGATCGGCTGAGTAAAGAGGTGCCTTTTTTTTTTAATCCTAACCACACTTCAAAGTTCTAGGATTCAGTCCTGTCCCCAGTGAGTTAGTGGAGGCTTTCCCATTGACTTCAGTGGGAGCTGGAAGGAAGAATAGAAAACTCTTTGGAAGACAAGTTTCAGAGTAGCAGCCATGTTAGTCTGTATCCGCAAAAAGAACAGAACAGGAGTACTTGTGGCACCTTAGAGACTAACAAATTTATTTGAGCATAAGCTTTCATGGGCTACAGCCCACTTCATCGGAGGCATAGAAACAAGTATCTTATAGGAGGTGATTGGGTAAGACTGTTGTTCCTTTTCTTTTACTTCATCACCTCTAGCTTAATTACAGTTATTAGTATGAGCTATTTTTCATGCGCTGTGCTCATATAGCACTGAGGACCAAGTTGAAACCACTTTACCCGTATGAATAGTCCCATTGCTTTCCTTGGGGTTACTTGTGTGACAAAGGCTAGCATATTGTGACCCTAAAAGAGCAGTCAGATCCCCATATGCCATGTAAGGTCTCCTGTATGGCAGCTATTTGATATGGAAGGGAGTGTTGTCTAGTACTTAGAGCTGTGGACTGGGACTTAGGAGGCATGGGTTCTGTTCCCCACTCTGCCATTACCCGTCACTGCTCCTCTTTGTGCCTCACTTTTCCCATTTGTAAAATGAGGATAATGTGTAAAGTGCTTTGAGATCTACTGATGAAAATCTACCCCATAAGTGTTACCATTGTTATGAAGAGTCTATATCACAGTGCTCCACAAGTACAGGATGCTTATGTATTTTTCAATGCTGATGGATTAGATTTCTGCAAGTGGCAACAAGTGTCCAAATCAAAAAGGTAATACAGATGCCTGAACATCTGCTCCAGACAAGAGATCTCTCCAGGCCCTTTGGACACTACAGATGACAAATTACCCTCAAGCATTTTTCAAGAATCTTAATTTAAGGAGAGAGAATTTCTTATCTTCCATAGCAATTTAGAGCCTGGATGCTCTTAGCACTCTTGATTAAATGAATAGTCTATTAATGTCCTAATTCAGCAAAACACTTGCTTAATTTTACAATCTTATTGACTTCAGCTGGACTACTCACATGCTTATCGCTAAACACATGCCCAAGTGCTTTGCTGAATTAGGATATTAGAGAGCTGTTAATTTCAGCAAGAATGGTAGAACCATCCAGAGGGTCAGACAAGATTTGAGCAATATGTATACTTTGGGCATAAGGATACGATCAGTTATACCAATCTGCTTTGATATTAGCACTTTTTGGGAAAAATAATAATCCAACAATTTTTGTTCTCATGTGAAAATATTTCAGAGCTCTAACGTCTCCATTTTCTCCAATGAATATGGATTATTTTAAATGTCTTCTAGAGTTTTTAATCCATTACATACCAGAATTTAGCAGGCCTATAATGAAGAAAACAAATGTACAGCACTTAAAAAAAAAAAAATCAGAACGGATATCATGGCTGGAACTTTGCCACATTTGCTCTGTATACTTTGGAACATCTTGTCATTATTTTACTCTGAAACTATTGAAACATCAGAACACTTTAAGTAGCCAGTCAGACAGGAAAGTAGGTGGAACTTGAAACTAAGCCTTAGTGATGGGTCATCAAGGACCCTTGTCTCTAAGTTACCTATAGGATACTTGACCCAGCTAAGGTTTATATGTATTATTTTAACAGCGCAGATGTATATTGTATGTATGCACAGAGAAGTAAACGGGCAACATCATTATTTGTTTTTACAGTAGCACCAAGAGGCCTGAACTGAGATCAGGGCTCCAGTGCGCTAGGTGCTGTACATATGCCTGGCAAGAGGCCGTCCCTGCCTGAAAGAGCTTACACTTTAAGCAGACAAGACATACAAAGGGTGGGAGAAATGAAGTATTATCCCCATTTTACAGCTGGGGAACAGAGGCAGAAAGAGATTAAGTGACTTGACCAAGATCACACAGGAAGCCAATGGCAGAGCTGGGGCCTGAACCCTTATCTGTTGAATACTTTAACCATAAGGCCATCCTTCTTCTCAATACTTCCTTGACCTGAATGGGATTGTATAGGGACATACCATAAATCAGGGCAGAATTTGGCCAAATGGCTCGGACCCTGAGAATTGACAGTTTAATTCAGATGTAAATGATACACAGTTGAAGTGTTTCTGGTGAAGGGAAGCAGCAAGGAGATCAGCACTGAAAGGCTCTTATTAGAAGGGAGGTCACTTTATGCATAGGAAGAAGGGGGCAGTACCAGGTTTAGGGTGTGTGTGTGTGGGGGGAAACTGTGTAGCCAATGGAAAGAAAGAAACAAGTAGGTAGGCGCGGGGCTCAGTAGGAGACAGTAGAGAGACCAAAGGAAATGAGCAGAGATCTAGGCAGGGTGGAATTGGGTAACACCTTGATGGGAAAGAAAAGAAGATTGAATAAAACTAAGAAAGGAGATTTATTTAATTTTTCTTAGTATATAACATGATTGGGACACCTTTTCTGACCATTCAGATACACAACTTCACAATTATACATCTAATTTGCACACAGAGTTATCCTGTTTTTCCACAAGCAGATTTTGTAATACAGTACTTATGTAAAGTGTCAAGTATATTTGCATATTTCAATTACCTGATTTGCATGCTAAATCCCAGTAATTGTGTACACAAATTAGGTACTCATTTCTTTTTGCAAAAAAATGCGTAAGTAACTCATCCTAAATGACAGGCCTAGGTTTTGTCTACACAAAAAGTAGCAGTTACACACCAAATTAGTTAAAGCTGTGCAAAATCCCTGTGTAGATGCTCTTAAATTGATTTAAACCTGGATTACATCAATTTAGTTTAAACTGATTCCTTACTGAATGAAGCTAAATTAATATGCAATAAATGAGTATCCACACAGGGGTTTGCACCATTATAACTAAATGGTTTTAAAACACTCACCTTTACCTGTAGACCAGGCCTTCCAGCTCTCTAGTCTTTTCACAATTATCATGTTACAGAACCTGCTGATACAAGTTCTCCATTCAAAACCATAAAAATATTGTGGTGGATGAAAGAACAGGTAGGATTTGTTGGTATCTACTAGATAACTGAAACTTCAGAGAAAGAGACCAACTTTAAGTTAAGTTATGCTTAAACGAATCAAATTATCTTTTCAACAGAAGATTTTTTTAAAACATCTATTATTTATATTACCCTAGCGCCTAGTAGCCCTGAATCAGGACTCCATTGTGTTATGTGCTGTCCAAACACAGAACAAAAAAGACAATTCCTGCCACAAAGATCTTGCAATCCATGTAAACTGTTACATGACTTCTGCAAGAGGTGCTGTCCATGGCCAAGTTATCTATAACTGTGTAACAAGTGTTGACTAATAGGCATTTGAACCCAATGTAGAACTCTACAAGCAGCATCTTTAAAGACAATAATTCAATGAATCAAGGGGGATGCATTCGTGCACTACCCAGAAGTCAAAAATCCCTTATTCATTCTGCAGTTTAATGGGCACAGAGAAATATGGAATTATATATGTCCCAGTGATCAGCTAAGACTGAATTGGAGTCAGTTGTCACTCAAGTGAGAGACCAGAGGTGTTTAACTGGCATGATAAAAAAGTCTTATATTTCACTAGGTGAATTGAATATCCTAAAGTGGCTATTGGCCAGTGCTAGAAACATTTAACGAGATCACATTTCACTTACCTTCACTGACAGTGGTGTGAGTCTTAAATTACTCCTATAAAACAACCTTCTATGTGTAAACATAGATAAGGAATACACTGTACATGTCAATCAACAAAATGAGCTCCATTACTTCAATTGATTTGAAATGCAGCACAGTTATCATAGTGGGGAAATATCTTTGTACCTTGACGGCAAGGTGAGGATACAGGCACCCTGACCCATACAGAAGGGCTTGGAAGCACTGGTGGTTCAAAAGCAGCATAGCAATTACTGGAGCTGTCGACACCTAGGGAGAGATCCTGCAGCCCTTGCTTTTGCCAGTCTCCCATTAAAATGAACAGGAGCTCTGCTTCGACAAGGTCCCCAGTGTTAGACCCCAAATCAGTGGGAGTTTTACCACAGGACTGACTATAAATTAAGTATGGACTTCAGGATCGGGCCCTATAGGAGTAACCCACCTGATTCAAATTTAGCTTTGAAAACCAAAGTAAAAAATATAAAATCCAATTTCATTTTAGTCAGTTATCGATCTTAAGAGTTCATTGTCAAAATAAAAAGTTAATTGTCAGACATGCCATTCATCATCCAAGGACCTGATCTCAGAATTTCAGTCCTCTCCTGCGGCATCAGTATAATCTGCCTTGATACATTGCAAAAGCAGACAGACATGCACTTGGTATAGTCTACAAAAGCAGCAATTGTGTCTGCATTCCTTCAAAACGGTAACAGGTACCATAGTCTATAGACAGGGCTCTTGGCAGTTAAATGCTGCAGCACCTGCAGAGATCAATCAGAAGTTTATGTGAGAAAGATTAGAGGTTAAAAATAGCCATATGCGGAATGACCTAAATTTAATTCTGCTTGCTGGCAACGTGTGTGAGGGGGGAGGTATTTGAGGACATTTGCTGACAGAATCGTATTCGGTATTTGTTTCTTTAATTCTGTTGTTTTCTGATTTAAAAAACAGCATGAAAATCTAAACTATACAGGAGGAAATGCCTATTCAAGAACCAGCCCACCCCGAAACGAGACTTGGTGAAGATAATAACAACCCTACACCCACCCGTCCAACCCACATACACACACGAGCTTTGCAGTGCGCCCTAAGGGATAACAAATCTTTTGGAGCAAGGATCATAAATTCCAGAGTTGAGCATCCTTAACAAAAAAAAAACACCACCACCACACCCCTGCTGCCAGCCTCCTTCCTCTTAAATCAAGGAGCTGCTAGATTCAGTTCTGCTGCCAACTGCAATGTTCCTCATGCCGGCAATGATAATATTCCCTAGGTCTAGAAACATATAGAACACAGAGTCCATCTTGGGCCTGGGTCTGAATTTAGTCATACCCCAGCATGTTGGCCCCTAGAGAGTACAGTGATAGGCAGATTAGACAGACAAATTTTAAATGAAATATAACTGCAAAATTATAGGAGAAAATATTCTGGACCAGCTAGATTTTTTAGGCCAGGTTTGCTATTGTTTGTCTGAATCCTGAAGAGGATTTTTCTAGTTACTATTTCCTCTGAATTGCCATTTTAAAATGTAGACGGATAACAACAGATACCTAAAATCAGCAGACAGTTGTGAGGCTTACTTAATTAATATATTTAAAGCACTTTAAGATCCTTTGATGAAAGAAGCTAAGAAGTGCTCAGTATAATTAGTATGTATTATTAATAAACCTCTGGCACACTGATAGGAGAAGAGAGACTTTTGTCCCCCAAAAGTTCTCACTTTTGATATGAAAGACAGAATTAAGACAAAATTTAAAAAGCAAGCAAACAAAAATGTGGAGCTCTTTATTCCACAGTAGGTTGCAGGCTCTTCTGATAATAGAATCTAGAACCATCACCATATAAAGCAAATTATCATGCTACTTTTCTCTCAGGTTTTTGAGAAATACAAAGAATGGAATATGACAAGATACAAGGGGAGTTATTTTGCTCTCTGTCATTGGGGTGAGTGAATATAACTACTCTGAGAAGTTGTAAACAGAGATTATTAAATGCACGATCATCAGTAAGGTTAAAAACCATACAGAGTCAGAGAAAAAGTGCTCAAAGCAATGGCTGGACACTTTGATACAAACAGGCACGTTAAAAAGAAAGTAGGAGTCACTGTGTTTAAACCCCGTGCATGCCCAGTAGGGTCTAGATATTTTGAGAAGTCTGAAGATACTCGGTCTGAGGTGGATTCTCATGCAATTTATAGAAATGCTGAGCTCTCTTTTCTGGCAAACCTACCTCCTGAGTGCTCATGGGTAGGATCCTGCATCACTGGAGAGGAAGGATGTTCCAGTGACTAGGGTGCGAGCCAGGGATTTAGGAGATTATATGGTGATGGGGGCCATATAATAGATTGCCATTGACTTCAAATGTCATCAGATCAGGACATATACTGCCATATTTAAATGGCTGTTTTAAACCCAAATATACCCATTTCTCTATGTTTCCATTACTGTTTTAAAAAAATGTGAGTGAATCAGTTACTTCAATGGAGCTTTGCTGATTTACACCAACTGAGGATCTAGCCTACTGTATTTACAAGAAACAAACAGTCCCCCAGGAACGTGGAAGATTTGTAAGTTCTTGCTTAGATTTTTGCTTATCGTTATTGCTCTCTTGATCTTAGGATGATGAGAAGTCTTAAAAAAACATAATGTCAGAGAAAGGAGAGAACATGTCCGGAATCCAGCTTGGCAATCACAGAAATCTAGACTCTACCATGCTCAGGGCAGAGCCATGATAAAGTTTGGAAGTTTTGTAATCAGTCGCCGATAAAGTCAAGCATGTATACGAGACTTCACATGTCATGAAATTTCCAATGGAAGTTCTAAAGCTAGTCCTATAATCTAATGCCGGTACTTCAAAAGCCTTTGTAGAAAGGCTTAGACAGGTAAACCTTTGATAAATTATTCAACTTACTCTTTTAGCAGAATGATTAGTTTAAAAAATGTAGCCACAAGGTATCTTAATTATAGACACAAATATTTATTTTAGTGTTGTGCCTTTGAAACGGTTTCACTAATCATCGCCAATCAGAAAGTATTTTTGGCATATATTCTATTTACATAACACAAATGACACTTAGAAATCCAATTTGTTAGAAGATGAGGGATGACAGAAATTAGTGACAGTTTGTGAATGGGGAAAAAAGAGTTAATTTACAACAAATATTATTCACAATGAATCAACCAACCAGCTCTTACATCTCCAATGGTAATATTAATTTTCCTACACTCTCCGTATCAGTTCTGGCTGGCATGAGGAATCAAAGTCAACCTTTGTGTGACTGGACGCAACTTCACAGACTGCTGAATGAACTAGGCTGCATACAGGATGACCAGATTATCAAGCACATACACTGCAACTGTTGAGCAACCTTCTAATTCATATGAAGGATGTTTTATCAAAATAAATGCTCTCATTTATATAGGGGGACGTTATTCCCACTTAGAACAGACCAACTCAGTGGAAAGGTCTTTTGATAACAACAGTATCATAGGTAGGCTTTAGCTGTAGAATCTGAATGTCAAATAATATGAAAATATATTGATTGTATTATAAAACAAAGCTGAGGCCTTGCATTTTTTACTGTATTTGGAGAAAGAGAGGGGAGAGGGGGAGGGGAAGGGGAAGGAAAGCAGCTTGCTACTGTTATAAAAAATGTTCTTAGATAAGTGTAATTACCTTAACTGTGCAACACCTTCCTTGAACAGGTTAATGATTTCAGTGTTTGACAAGAGCTACAGGAAAAAAATCCTGTAGAAATTAATGGAACATAAGAATATTTCCACCAAATTTTTGAACTATTCTACAGGATTTAATCAAGAATTGTATCCCTATCATAGAATTCCATAGGATGGTTCTGAAAATCTATCAGTATAGAAAGGATTTGGTTCTATATTAAATGTCATAGGCTTTTAGAGTAACTTCTGTACAACCCTATTAAATTTCTATACAACCTTTCATTCCCTATTAAGTTCTACAAGACTTCTCCATAAGGGCTGGAATCCTTAAACTAGGTATAGCTACATGAAGACAAAGATGGGCTTAAACTGCCTCCCCAGAGTAAGGACATTCAGAGGGCAGCAAACTATAATTTCATCTTTGGTACATCAGCTAATGTCTTAGTACTTCAGAACACAGATTAGGTAAGATTTGGTACCTGGAAAACGTGTCTATACTAACAACAAAATCACGTCGTGAGCAATGTGGTCTAGTAGTTACAACAAGGCACTGTGTGGCAGAATTCCTGGCTGCTTGTCCTGGCTCTGCCACTGATTTGCCATATGACCTTTGGAAAGCCACCTAATCTTTTGCTTCACTTTACAAATGTATAAAATGAGATAATTGCATGCCACAGCTATGTTACAATGCATAAGCATTCAATCTTTTCAAAGCACTTTCAGATCTTTGCTTGATAAATGCAGACATTATTATAGTAAAAAGGAACTGTTCCAGTTAAACTCAATGGGAGTTTTACCATTTGGACCCTTGGCTGATACTATGAGAGATAAGCAACTACCATGCTTTGACTATTTCTATATTAGCATTTACTATGGCTATGTCTACACTACCGTGGTAAGTCAACCTAAGTTACGCTACTCCAGCTATGTGAATAATATGTGTGTGTGTGTGTGTGTGTGTGTGTGTGTGTGTGTGTGTGTGTGTGTGTGTGTGTGTGTGTGTGTGTGTGAGAGAGAGAGAGAGAGAGAGAGAGAGAGAGAGAGAGAGAGAGTGATAGGGAAGAAAATTCAAAGGCCCTGAATAGGAATGTCTGTCTCTCATGTGGGGTTTCTCTAGGCTCCAGAGCTAAATCCCTGCATCAAGATTCAGGATGAGTACTGCTGAGTCATGCTGGTAGATATATCCAAGTAAGCTCCAGCAGGTTTCAAAGGGGACAGAGAAAACTAGGACACAAGAGACCCTGGAGGGAAACCACGGGAACAGCCAAGCTTGGGGAAGAAGATTAGGCTGAGGTTTGTGTTGTTGTACTGAGTTACCAATAAAGGGAAATCCCAGGGAAGGAGGGAGTTTGGACACTACCTCAGAGCTGCGTGCAGGGTACAAAAGTTAAGAGATACCAGAACCCTAGACATTTGAAATAGAAATGACCTATTAAATCATGTAGTCTGCCTGTGCTAAAAGAGGTATGTTTCCTGTCTCCCTTGGTCAGAATACAATTTTTATCCATTGAATTTAGTGGGAGTAAGGGATACCAGCTTCTTTAGACAGGACTAATATTAACATGTTAACCATACTGATTGGCCACATTTGCCTCTTCTGCTACTGCCAGGTACCTCCATAGAGTAAATCATATTGACTATGTTTATTATAAGAACTAAATGATCAGCTGTGAACTTTCACTGACATAAATATTTTGCCATTAGTAATAACAAATAGCATACTCTTGTAATTGTGAAAGTAGCATTGGATTATTCTGCTTTACAAGTTAGGAGAAACCTAAAGGCAACCCTGAATCAAAGGAATGGACAATAGAAGGAGCTGATAATTAGATGCCAAGTTTATTCCTAAAAACCAATGGTGGGGACATTTATCCCAGCAAATAAAATGAATTAAATTAAAGTTGTTGTTTTTAATGGAAAGGAACCGATTTCCACACAATTTAAGGGTGCAATTGCACACCCCATTTAGCATGCAGCTACAAATACGAGCATGCACAAATCAAGTAATCGCATGGTCTGCTGACCAGAACTGGCAATCACTGCATGCAATTATCTGGTTTGCACTTGTATTTGCTCTAATTGCATGCACATAACTATGTATGTAACTGCACGCCTAAATTCTTCGAAAATCTAGCCCAGAATTCTTCTCATGAACAACAATCAGTAATAAACATCTGCAGTTAGAGCTGAGCAAAATTTGGAATTTCTATGCCCCAGGAAATTTTGACATTTACAGATTTTTATCCCAAATTGGGATTAAAAATTGACATTTTTCAGGGAATGGAATCTGAGTTGGAAATGTCAAAAGTTTTCATGTTGCCATTTTTGATGAAAATATTTTGACATTCCCAAAATCAAAATGTTTTCATTTGTTGAACTAACCCCAAATGCTTCATTTTGAGTCAGTTCAATGTTAAACTGCATTTTTCCATGGCAGGGAATTGCCTTGTGGGAGCTGTAGCTCGGGAACTGGAGACCTCCATTCTCCCCTGCTGGAGTGTCATATGTCTCCGTGATGCACGACACAGAACCTGGTCAGCAGGAAATCTGCATTACATCATGGGAATGCAGGGAGCTCAGCCTCCTCCAGGAGCAGGGGCTCAGCCCATAGGACAGAATGCAACTCCCATAAGGCAATGCACTGATAAGTAAAACATTAAACGACATTTCTCTAACTTATCCTATATGGAACATTTCAAATCTGTTCAACAAAACAAAACGTTCTAATTCAAATCAAATTGACCCAAAACAAAATATTTAACTTTCATTTTCCTCATGGAAAATATATATAAAAAAAATCTGCAAAATTGAGGCTCTCTCACAGAAAATGTTTATTTAACAGAAACTGCATTTTCTGCCCGAAAATAATTCTACTGGAAAACTCCTGATTGGCTCTATGTGCAGATGGAAGGGGAATAACCCCCCTGAAATCACCGAAGTTGCACTAGGGTTGAATTTGGCTCACTGAGTGTAAGACAGGCTTGCCACAGGAGACTAAACTCCTCACAGCAGGAAACAGACCTTTGGTGCATGTGTGTCTTGCACAGCACTGAGTACGTTACTGGCTTATAACAATAAGTAAATTTAAATAAAGACCCCATTTTTAAAAACATGGCTACTTGGCTCTGGCACTAAGGTCAGGCAGGAGATTTCCAGGAAGATCAATGAATTAGAGAGGTTCCCCACTGCTGAAGGAATGAAACCATAGTCTGAGAATCAGCTGAGTGAGTTTCTAAATGGGGCTGTTGAAAGCACAGGAGACAGTAAAATATAGCAAACAGTGACTCGGCAAATGAGAAGACGGATAAGGGAGAAAGCCTAGTGCAGTGGAGAATGAAACAACATTTATGGGAGAGATTTTCAAAGGCAAAAATGGGAGTTGGTGCCTAACAGCCCTTCATGATTTGAAATTTTCACCCCTGAATATTTTGCACTTCTATAGCACCTGTTATCTAAGACTCAGTATTAGCAAATAAGCTTCACAATCCCAGATGTGAACCCAGAGAAGTTAAGTGACTTGCTCAGCAAGCAGTAGAACCAAGGAGTCTTGCTTTCCATTCCCCTGCTCTAACAGCGAACCACGTTCCCTGGGAACAAGGGGAGTGTTGGCTGCAAACATGTAGGATTCAGATTGCACTGACGAACACTAGTGAGGAAGCTATGGAGCAAAAGCAGAAGAGAAGTGCAGCTAGCAGCACATCTCATTTGCTGGTACAGTTACATATGCACATCAGGTAGTTTCACATACAAATAAGTAATTAGATGTATTTGCTTGTGCAATTGCAGTCATTTCACAACCAAATTAGACAGGCAATTGCACAATTATCCTGAGAAAAAAACGTGGCTTATAATGTGAAAAGAAACGGAGCTAACAGCATGCATGACCAGACAGAGGGCTCCAGTGAGGTGATAGAGAATATTTTTGGTGCGCATCAACTGAAACATTTCATTTGGATTTCAACATTTCTTTTTTTTCTCTTCATCTAATTAGCTTAGATTTCAAACCAAAAACATGTTTCAAATGGAAAACCCAGAATGTTTGGTTACAAACAATGTCAAAACAAAACATTTTGACAACTCCAAACCTTTTTTCCAACTTTTTATTTTTGAGTTGGGAGATTCACTGACCTTGTTTCATAAACACTTTTGTTTTTCAAAATCAGCAGTTTTCAACCCAAAAAGTTTAATGGAAAAATACCCAACCAGCTCAATTCTGGGGATTGTAGTTCAGAGGAACTCTGGGAACTGTAGGCACAGTAAGGCATTCTGGGAAAGTTCCCACCGCTGGGGGGGAAATATAAGCAGCAGAGAACACTGAAGGGAACAGGGCATATTGTTGGCTCTCCCCAGGAAAAGCATCTAAGTGGGGTTTAGGAAGAGCCTGGGAAGAGACCTAGAGATATAACTGAAGGACTGGGAAATGTACCCAAGGAAGGAGTGATGTTTGGGGCTAGAATAACCAGCAACTGGGAGGAGACATGGAGAGGGCGGCAGCTGCTTGTGCGTCTCCACCAAATTGCAGTGGAAGAAGCCCAGTGGGCAAGACTGTCAATGGCCCAAAAAGGTGGTGAATCCATGCACCAAGAGGTGGAGGCTTTGGACTGATGTTAGATTTCTGTTTACCTTGGAAGGGGAGGAGTTTACTTTGGTTTGATGAAGAGCTAAATTAACCTACACAGAGGAGGGGAACCAAGGCAGTAGCCATGTTGGACAAACGAAGAAGGTAAACCACGACTACAAGCCTTCAGCTGAGCAAAACTTAGACAGCCCTGCTTTAATGGAATGAGCAAGCGTATCACCTGGCAACCTGGCTAAGAGATAGGAGATAAATGATGGGAATGGGAAGGGGAGAGTCTGATATACTGCTAGCTGCTGGTAGAAGTGGTGAATTCATACATAAGATGTTAGAGATGAATGAGAAATGGATGTTGTATGGGAATTTGAAGACATTTATAACCAGTTGTGTGTAAAAGCAGAATGTAACAGAAGTAGCATCTCAGATGGATTTTTTAATTTTATTTTTGTTATATTATAATAGTCATAAGGAAAGAAGAGAATTTATGGAGGAACCTCATTAATCCCAACGTAAGGCATCTTGAGATTAACAGCATAGAGCAATGGGCAGCTGAGAGAAAAAAGTTGCTGTACAAATTCTAGAGGCAGGCATAATATGATTACTGAATTGGAACTGCATGTTTTCAAGGATAAATCTGATATTATTGCAACAGCAGAAACATGGTTGAAACAGGGAAATACATGGAAATTTAGCACGCCAGAATGGAGAGATTTATACTCCTAATAAAGCAAAAGGAAAGGGCAGCATAAGAGAAGGATTAATATGACAATATGCAGAGAAGCTTTTTACAGACAGGGGGATGTGGGTGATTTTGACATGGTGCTCTAGGCCTGCAGGGCAGTTAAAAAAAATAAAATAAAATCAGATCATGCAGGAAAGTCTATAAGAAGATCAGAGGTTTATATTTTTTCCAGTGGAACACTAATTGTTCTGATATTGATCACGGTATGAATTTATGAAAACTAAAAGAAGAAAGGACTTTTTTCTTAAGAGACAGGAAGCCTGTTTCTTATAGAGTTGTTTGAAAGGTCTGGATGGTCAGAGGATTTTCAGGTCGTAATCTCTAGTAAAACGAGCCACGTATGCTACTTCAACTTTAGCTGGTTTGTTTTGTAATTTATTTATATAGTCAAGCTTGGACCAAATGCAGTCTCTGGTTTCCAGGGAAGTCCTAGTATCTAGACGGTTTTATGGCTTGGCAGACTGAGACCCCAAGAGAATGAATATTGGGCAGAGGTCACTGAGCGAGTGAATGGATCAGCTGAGTTTTAATCCCAGGGACCTCAACACCAGGGAACTGCCAGACTTGAAGGATGCCAATATCTGACATACTCGTGAGGTTCAAGTCCTGGAAAAGCAATATTCCCATCTGACTACTGGAAGGCTACTTTTAGGGAATTGCAAGTGAAACCAACCTTTAGCCCCGTTAGAAAAAGAAAGAGCTATTTAAGAAAGAATCTGCAACTCATCCAGGTTAAATCCAAACAGAAGCGAGGGCAACAGAGGCCAATGTGGTTAAGTAGGGATGTAGTGGGCGGTCCACTGTATTAGTAGAAGGCTTTTAAAAAATATAGACAAACTGGTAAGGAGGATTGGGAGATCCATAAAAATAAGCTGATGTAAGCTACAAGGATAATCAGAGGAGCAGAAGGAAACCTTGACTAAAATTACAGTGAATATTTCAGCTAACAGTAAAGGATTCTGCAAAGTACAGTCACAACAGCCAGAAGAAACTGATCTATTAAAGGAACCAGTAGGAATTAGAGGCAAGAGATAAAGAAAAAATAGAAGACTTTGTTATACAGGTTTGTTTGTGGAATGGAGAGTAGTCTAAGGCTCTGACCCTGCAAACACTTATGAACAGGCTTAACTTTATGCATGTGAATAGTCCCTTTGAACACAACTGGACTAAACTGAGCTCAGTGAAACTACTCATGCATATAAACTTAAATACCTGCATAGTTCTTTGTAGGACCGGGGCCCAAAGCTGCAATTGTATTACAGTATTGTGGGGAGGAGTGTAATGTGCACGGAAGAGTGGAAATGGATAGTATTTATAATATACATCTCTATAGCACCCATCATTATTGGACCTGGGTGCATGCGGGGTGGGAGTGCGGGTGGGGTGGAACGGCCCTTCTTGAGGCAAACAAAGTGTTAAGAAAAGGTAGTACACATTTCTCAAGTCTTAAAGAAAATGACATCAACAATTACTGAGACATAAACTGCTGTTTTGAGAAGTTCTCTGATACCAGCTCCGATATTTGGAGGCTCTCAGGGGACAGGATATTAGCAAATCTAACATTATTATTCCTGTTTTATTTAGGCACTAATATACTCAGCATTGTACAAGGCAAATAAGACATTCCTTGCCCTGAGGAGGTTACAGCATAAAAGCCAATCAAAGATTCAACAAGATGTATGGAGAAACCCAGAGGAGATGTTAATTTAATATGTTTATTTTTAGCTCATTCATGCAGTCTCTCTCTCTCTCTTTTCTTTTTATTTATTAAAAATCCCACTTCTACCCTGATATACCTACCTCTTCCTTTAATGGTGTTGGGACCAGGGCAAAACTGGGCCCAACATGTCTATCAGATATACTGCAGAAAGTTATTCTGGATTTGTTAGGTTACGAGTTGTAGAGAAAATATTAGAATAGAAACAATGAGGAGAGATTTAGTTAGGGAGCCCACCTTGAAAAACTTAATCCGATTAGAACTTGTTCATTATCATCTAACTAAGAGATGGGGCAGAGCTGACAAAGGCAAAGCATGCAGAGGCGGGGAGGAGGGTTAATGCTTTGTTGAAGTCCAGCATTGGCTTATACAAAGGCTCGTGGTGCAGAAAGTACAATAGTTTGTTGAATTATTTTAAAAATTGCTTAAGCAGGAAACTGCAACCTGCTTATATATGTGACATATTTAACTGGAAAGAATCTTCTACTGGGGAGCAACAAATCCAGAGACAGGAAAGAGTAAATAGCACAGATGAGAATTCTACTGACTCAAGAGATTTGGGGTTGAGAGGAGAGAACTAGAAAGAGGTTGTCTAAGGCAGGTCTTCACTACGGGGGGGAGGGGGTCGATTTAAGATACGCAAATTCAGCTACGCGAATAGCGTAGCTGAATTCGACGTATCGGAGCCGACTTACCCCGCTGTGAGGACGGCGGCAAAATCGACCTCCGCGGCTCCCCGTCGACGGCGCTTACTCCTACCTCCGCTGGTGGAGTAAGAGCGTCGATTCGGGGATCGATTGTCGTGTCCCGACGAGACGCGATAATTCGATCCCCGAGAGATCGATTTCTACCCGCCGATTCAGGCGGGTAGTGTAGACCTAGCCTAAGTATTTCAGTCTAGCCCAACTGTAAACTGTGGAGGGGTGTGGGGAAGAGGGATGAGACAGGAAATGCTGGTTTGCACCAGTTGAAGGACACTTTGGTGATAACTACTGAAATAGATTACTATGGTCCCCTTTCCATGGGAAAGGTTTGAATGCCCTGGAGAAGGCACTATGCTGGCAAAAGCAGAAATAGTCTCATTTTAAGAGGAAATGTGAAAGAGGGTGAAGCTAGCAGAAGAATTATTTGGAGATCGCCTACTCTATTAGAAGGACTTACATGTATGCAATAGCTGGATGAGGTGAGGCAGAGAGTCCAGATTCAGAGAATTCAGTCTTAAAGTCATGATAACTGGGCACAACTGTTTGATTCTGAGAATAATGGGTCAGACCCCAAAATCCTTACTCAGTCCTTTCCATGGCCAGCTGCCCAGTGACTTCAGTCAGACCTTGGCCAGTGTCAGGATTGGGCCCAATAAATACAATAGGTGGATGAGCTCTCAAGAAAGGTTATCAAAGCAAAGAGTACACGGGTGTGCAAACCCAAGAGCAGCGAGTGGGAGTGAGTGGAAAAGTATCCACAAGCAAGGAGGCAAAGGTTTCACTGGGCCTAGTAGCCTTTTTCTGCCTAATCCTAATAATTAATCATACCTCATTTCCTTGCTACAGTTAAAATGACTAGAATCTGTATTTGTCTTCAAATATTCCAGCAGTTCCCAGACAAATTACAGCACCACGTCAATTATAAGAGTGAAACATCAGAGGGGTAGCTTAACATGGGAAGGGAAATAATGCATTTGCAATTCACTCTAGATTAGTCCAAAGCCTGCAGTGCTGAATGCACTTACTCTGAGAATTTTCTCAGAAGATAAACCTAGAGTGTATTTCACTTATAAATCACAAAAGACACTTATTTGGCAAGAGTGACCCCTGCTCATATACAATAAATCGTGAACTTCAACAGTCCCTAATGGATTTTGAGTCAGCGCCACAGACAGCTAAGCCCAGGGCCTGTGTTTCAGGATTCCACAGCTGTGCCAAAATATGCCTATAAATTATTAACATCTTCAGCACAGTGTCATCTGTGCCGTTTGAAATAAAAAAGACATCCTGTGTCTCCGTCTGTCATTAAAAAAGCGATAACCAATTCATCAAAGCAACACACCTTTCCTTTTCCCTGCCAGAATAAATCACTTATCCCACACACACTCTCTTCAAACTATCTTCCCAGAACTTTAAAGACACTTTTGTTCATACCTGCAATGCTGCAATAGAAACAAACCCATTTTTCAAAATCAGAAACAAACAAAACAAAACATAATCCACATGCTACAGGGACAAAGATCCAATTTGCATGTAGAAATGTAAATCAAGCAGATAACAGTGAGAAAAATAGCTCTGCTTTCATTTTGCTATGCAGCAGTATTGCAGGAGCACTTGTCGCAGAAATTTCAAGTTATCAATCCTTTAATGTTCAGTCTCTTGTACTTTCCAATCCTTAATACTGCATTTCCACCCCTTTTAACCTTTATTTTTATCTCCACCGTTACAGAATAGTCATGTTTGTTTGCAGATGCTTCATCACTAATGAAAATGTGCAGCTGCCAGGACATTCTCTAATGCAGAGCAGCTAATTAGCTGTCAACTGTGACACTAATTTCTCAGAACTATGATGTTCTTTTAAAATTATATTAACATAGAACTGCTGGATCCAAGTGTAACAACTTCAAACCAAGCTGCACGTCAATCATTTATTATCAGCCAAGGAATTTCAATAGCATTGTATAGAGGGGAAAATTAAAATCTGCTAGAAGCAGGTAAGAAACAGATTTAAAACATTGTCCTCGGTAAAACTGAAGACTAAAAGTACTTCCTTGGGGTGTTTGCATTTTACCCTGAAAAGTTAAGATAAGCCTTGAAAGGCAGCATTTATTAGTACAGCCATCGTTGCTTACCACTAGCTTGTTAGAAATGATTCTGAATAGCCCTATACTGAGTGATACACACTATTATATTTTTACTAGTTAAATTCAAGCTAGTAAAACTCATAGGAAACTTTATATAGATCATTACAGTTTTGGACCAAGATTGGACATCTACTGTGACAGTGCATCAAAACAAGACATAGGACAAGCACTAAATAAACCCTAACTGCTTCTCAGAGAACTTGCCAAACCTACAGTAAAGCAGCCCATGCTTTAGATAAACTAATGAGGTTACACTTCTCACTGTAATTGTGCAGCTGTTCCAACTGGCCTCTGAGGACTGGATGGCTTCTGATGTTTATTTCCCTTTCCTCAACTCTTTCATCTACCCACAGATAATAATTAATAGAAAATCTTGCCCTGTTTTGCATGAGAAGGGTAGAACTGTGTGGGAGGCCCTCCCACTCTCCCAGCCTCCCTCCTCCCCAAAAACAAACAAACAAACAAACAAACAAACAAACAAACAAACAAAAACACCTTATCCAGAAAAGCAGAAGAGCCAGAGATTCCATGAAGTCCACTAGGGACTTGGCTATTGTTAATCAATGTTACATGGAAGGCACTCAAACCCTGGTGTGATGGGCACCAGTACAAATCTTTAAAGGCACATACATTTAAGCAGCATCCCCTCTGTTTGCTTATGAGAGTTGGCTGCCAGGACCCGTTTCAGCCCCCACAGGCAATACTTATGGATGGCAAACAGTGAGCAGTGATTTGAGACGTTACCTTGGCGGCTACTGAAGAGTTGGGTTTCTCTAGAAGATCCCAGAGTTTTTTCCTCTTGTCGGCGCAGCAGGTGTTATCAAATTCCTCCCCTTCCCTTTCCCTCAGCGTCTCGGCTTCTCTCTTCAGCTCCTCGTTCATCTGCTCTTTCTTCTGGTGGTACCTGGCCTGGCAGCAGGACTCCAGGTAGATCTCGTCGATCCCCCAGTAGTCCAGTTCTTGGCTGAAGGACAAGGCGCACATCTCCTCCATCATGTGCAGCTTGCCCGTGCGGTAGAAGTTCAAGATGGAAGTGAATGCCCCCGGGTGCCGGTCAAAGAAATACTCGTTCTCCTCCAGGTTATAGTCGTCACAGATCTCCATGAGGGACTCGTGCGTGTTGAAGTCTCTCAGTTTGCCCAGCCTGGTCCGGGGCAGCCTGTCCAGGGTTCGCCAGAGAACTTCATGCGCCAGGCCCCCCACGTTGAGTTTGACCCTCCGGGAGCAGGCCTTGCTCCGAACGATCTCCATGGGGTCTGGAGGCAAAGAGGTAGAAGACCGAGATCCATGCTTGTTCATGCCCGCGGGCATCGCTGCCTCTGGAAGGCTCCGCGGGGCCAGGCACTCACGCTTCAGAGCCGGCGGGCTTCACCTGTTCTCCTTCCCCTCCATGCCGAAGAGCTGCAAGAGAGAAGCCAAAGCCGCACGGGTCATTCCCCCTGCCCGCCGGCGCCGGGCGTTAATCAGAGCGGCCAAGAGCTCCGGCAATCGGCTCCAGGGGCAGCGGCTGTGGGACCGCGCTGGCCGCTGTTCGGCCTCGTGGTGCTGAAACCGGCCCGCTCGGGGGAGGGGAAAAGCCGCTGTGCACACGAGGGAGGCGGCCCCAGGGGCAGGGGGCACCAGGCGCTGGGGCACGCCCCGGGGCGAGACTCGCCTTTCCCAGGGCTACAGCCGGCCTGGCAGAGGGGCTCCAGGCGAAGGGAAGGCGCTGAGCGCGGCTCTGCCTTGGTTTGTGGAGGGCTGCGAGGAATAAGAAACACAGATCGGGGCAATCCCCCCCCCCCCAGCCCCCATGGGCTTTAGCCGGACTTGCGGGAGCCAGGACCATTATTCTAGGAGGCCACGGGAGAGTTCTGGCCACACAGACACTAACCCGGCTGGGGGGACACGCACAGTTCGCCCCGCACACACTTCTGTGGTGACATGTCCCCGGGATAGCCACGCCGGAAGCGAGGGATAGTTACTCAGCTCTAAAGTCATGACAGGATCTGTGTTTTTTCTTTGCTTTCCGATTGCTTCTCCCCCTCCCCCCAGATCCTCCAGGTTTCTTTTGTTAAACCCAGGTTAAGGAACCGTGAACTTAAAAAAAAAAAATCCACAACCTTGTGTGGTGTTCAGCCCAAATCCTCCCGGGCTGTTCGCAGAAACCTGCAAGCCTCCAGTCCGGTCCTTTACTCCTCATCTGTTACCTGGTTATAAATTTAACCCAAAGACGTCAGGGAGATAGGCTGCCGCTAAGGATTTACGTGATGACACGTAATTACGCATCCTGCCTGAAATGCACAGTCCTCGGCATGAAGGAAGTCTGGGGACGGGAGCAGCTACCGTAGATCGGAGCATGCATTGTATAGCGGGTGCTGAGAGCTCTTCCAAACGAGGGGAGCGGCTCTGTAGGAGACAGGGCTTCTTGCCATAAAGGGGGGGCGCCCTCCTCCCACGCCCCCCAAGATGTAGGGAAGAGATTATGCACGTAGGGTCAAGGGGAACTCTGTTCCCAGCTACAGGCTGCCTGCAGGGCTCGTTCTCTCGCTCAGCTGTAGATGCTTTTTATAACTCTCCGCTCGTGAATCTCCCGGAGGAGATTGGATTGGGGGGAGGGGAGGGAGATGGATTGATTGCCGGTCACTTTAAACAACGCATTTCACTTTTGGGAGACTCTCCCAAGGACTCTCCCCCCTTCCCTCCCTTCCATCCACCATAAATCAACGGAGGGTCAGTAAATAATAATAAACCCAGCACACGCTTATTACGAAAGCCGCTGCCTTGCAACGTCCCCTGGCACTGTTGCTTACACAAGACAGCATTAAAATAAACCCAGTACAGATGGGAAGCAGTTCACACTGTCCTCCATGCCCAGCCTTCCAGCCCTATAAGGATTTCAAGGGTTCACGGGCGCGCTCTTTCGCCTCTCATAGACAGTGCAGGGATCCTGGCAATCAATCAATCAATCAAAGACCGACCGTGTCTTTAAACAGCAGCCGGGTCTGCTCCTTGACCGTGACCCTGGCTAGAGCCATAAACTCCGGCAAACGCTCCTAAACCTGCTTCCCCCTTTTCCCAGGCGAGCTGGGCTACCTACCTTCTTCGCCAAGGATCAAAGCCGGGCAGTCGGCGGAGAACAGGGAAACCAACGTGTGGCTACATCCTGCATCAGCCAGAAAGCGATCAGCAAGCTGAGGCCGTTTGCATTGGCTCCCTGGAAGTCTTAGGCAGAAAGATCACAGTAATATTCCAGTATGTCCAAGAACCCGAGGGCTGGGGAAGGGAAGCCAGGCAAATGGGTCCACAGACGCCTGAAAGCTGCAGATTATTCCCAGGATCCTTTTGCAAGCAGCTTCCCAAGGCCTGCACTTGGATGAGACTCTCTCCCTCCGCCCCCGTCTACATTCCAAGATGGAGCCACATTTTCTCGTTTTAAAGATACAAAGGAAAGCGCCTCTCTTTCCTTGTGCTGTCTCTTAATGGAGATCAACAAGTCTGGTCTGAACCTCCAGCTTTTCCCTGCAATTCTGGCCCAGCGTTGTTTAGAGTGAATGGGAAGGTGGAGGTTGATGAGAGGAGGGCAGCGCCACCATGAGCTGGGATGCAGCATTGCAGGGGAAGTTAACACTTGCCTGGCCTGGCTGCACCAGCCTGGGCATGATTTACAAGGAAGGTGGAGCCTGGAAGAACTTTTATTACCGGAGTTTAGGAAGAGTGTGGGTAAGAGAGAGATTCCTGAGCATTTCTCCTTAAGAGAAGCTGCATCTCAGGTCTTTTATTCACATACACACCCAATCACACACACACACACACACACACACAAAATACCTCTGTTCCCAGACAAAATGATACCACAAAAAGCCAACAAGGATTTGTGTCAGCATAGTAACTGTTAGGAGCTGAAAGCAAAGCTATATTGATAAACGTATCATGGCCTTTCCTGTTGCCCTGGCTTGTTGAGCTAGGACCTACTGGGAGTTGAGCTGTTAGATATGCACCAGGTGGGGTTTTCTCCTTGTCTGTCATCTAGCCCTTTGCAACAGTGTAATGTGTTGTTACTCTGACTTCAGCAGGAGTTTGGTCTGAGTGAAGACTGCCTGATTTCCTCCATGGTCCCTATATCCCAGAATATATCTATATTCTACTAGATCTTAATTGTTGCATGCGTAAATTGAATGCGTACTGAAACATGGGGAGGAAGCAGATCTCAGATGTTGGTCTGGTTTATGAACTCCACTAAATAAAGCAAGAAGGAAATTTTCTTGGCCAGGGGGGTAATACTGAAGAAACAACTCTGAAGCATGTGGCACTACCAAGCGTCCCCACAACCTAAAAATTACTTAGAAAAGTTAGATGCCTGCAAGTCACCAAGGTCTGATGAAATGCATCCTAGAATACTCAAGGAGCTAATAGAGGAGGTATCTGAGCCTCTAGCTATTATCTTTGGAAAATCATGGGAGACAGGAAAGATTCCAGAAGACTGGAAAAGGGCAAATATAGTACCCATCTATAAAAAGGGAAATAAAAACAACCCAGGAAACTACAGACCAGTTAGTTTAACTTCTGTGCCAGGGAAGATAATGGAGCAAGTAATTAAGGAAATCATCTGCAAACACTTGGGAGGTGGTAAGGTGATAGGGAATAGCCAGCATGGATTTGTAAAGAACAAATCATGTCAAACCAATCTGATAGCTTTCTTTGATAGGATAACGAGTCTTGTGGATAAGGGATGGATGTGGTATACCTAGACTTTAGTAAGGCATTTGATACGGTCTCGCATGATATTCTTATCAATAAACTAGGCAAATACAATTTAGATGGGGCTACTATAAGGTGGGTGCATAACTGGCTGGATAACCGTACTCAGAGAGTTGTTATTAATGGTTCCCAATCCTGCTGGAAAGGTATAACAAGTGGGGTTCCGCAGGGGTCTGTTTTGGGACCGGCTCTGTTCAATATCTTCATCAACTACTTAGATATTGGCATAGAAAGTACGCTTATTAAGTTTGCAGATGATACCAAACTGGGAGGGATTGCAACTGCTTTGGAGGATAGGGTCATAATTCAAAATGATCTGGACAAATTGGAGAAATGGTCTGAGGTAAACAGGATGAAGTTTAACAAAGACAAATGCAAAGTGCTCCACTTAGGAAGGAACAATCAGTTTCACACATACAGAATGGGAAGAGACTGTCTAGGAAGGAGAACGGCAGAAAGGGATCCAGGGGTTATAGTGGACCACAAGCTAAATATGAGTCAACAGTGTGATGCTGTTGCAAAAAAAGCAAACATGATTCTGGGATGCATTAACAGGTGTGTTGTGAGCAAGACACGAGAAGTCATTCTTCCGCTCTTCTCTGTGCTGATTAAGCCTCAACTGGAGTATTGTGTCCAGTTCTGGGCACCGCATTTCAAGAAAGATGTGGAGAAATTGGGGAGGGTCCAGAGAAGAGCAACAAGAATGATTAAAGGTCTTGAGAACATGACCTATAAAGGAAGGCTGAAAGAATTGGGTTTGTTTAGTTTGGAAAAGAGAAGCTTGAGAGGGGACATGATAGCAGTTTTCAGGTATCTAAAAGGGTGTCATACGGAGGAGGGAGAAAACTTGTTCACCTTAGCCTCTAAGGATAGAACAAGAAGCAATGGGCTTAAACTGCAGCAAGGGAGGTTTAGGTTGGACATTAGGAAAAAGTTCCTAACTGTCAGGGTGGTTAAACACTGGAATAAACTGCCTAGGGAGGTTGTGGAATCTCCATCTCTGGAGATATTTAAGAGTAGGTTAGATAAATGTCTATCCGGGATGGTCTAGACAGTATTTGGTCCTGCCATGAGGGCAGGGGACTGGACTCGATGACCTCTTGAATCTATTCTCTGTATTCTTCCCCTTCGCCTGTTATTTGCTTCCTTCCTCACTCCCGGTCTGTATGTCAATTTAGACTGTGAACTACTCAGTCTGTAAAGCACTTGCATTGGGTGCTACATACATGAATAATAATTAAGAGATTAACCCTCTGCTAATAGTGTTCTCCACTTATTACTATGCTTCTCTCACCATCCAGTCTCTCACCCTGGTACTATCATCTAATTAATACCTATATGTTAACCTATTATCCTTATGACTGAGTCCTTCAAATCTTCTTCACATGTAAATGCCACTGAAAATCAAGACCGTGCCATACACACAGGGCTTGTAGGGTCAGGACTTATTATCTCTAAAGGAATAATACCTAACTCTTACACAGCACTTTTCATTAGTACAGCTCAAAGCATGTTACAAAGGAAGTAAGCATCATTATCTACATTTTACAGACGGGGAAACTGAGGAATAGAGAAGTGAAGTGACTTGCCCAAGATCACCCTGCAGCCACTGGCAGAGCTGGGGATAAAACCCCTCCTGAGTCCCAGTCCAGTGCTCTATTCACTAGGCCACACTGCCTCAAAGAAAGGCTATTTCTGTCATTAAAGCACATGATCTTCAGTCAGAAGATCTGGGTTCTGTTCTTGCTTCTACCACAGGCTGTATGTGAGACCTGGGGAAAGTCATATCAACTTTAGGGCTCAGTTTACCCATCTGTAAAATGGGGATAATAATAATACGCTGTCATGCATGGGATGGTCAGGCTAAATTATTAAAGTTTGTAAAGTGCTTTGAAATCTTCAGTTAGAAGGTACTATGAGAACAGGTTATTTGCTTGTGGTACCATCTATGATGTCAGAGGCACATAATCTTACATTATAATAAAGTCAGGCCTCTGTTTGCGTAAGATGAAGCATCTCTGAAGGATCGTAAGCATTAAATGGTACAAATTCAAATCAAATGGAGATATCCTTTTTCTAACTAAACAGGCCCCACTCTTTCAAATGGTAGCCCAATGCTAAAGTGGCATGGTCATCTGTTACAAATGCCTAACAATTTCCCTGTAAGAATCATTTTCAACTTTGACCCAATGAAAGTAGGATGGAAAAGCCCTCCCTTGGGAGACATAAAACATGATGGCTGGACAGCATCAACAGATACTGGTCTTTCACAGGCATCCTATCCTGAAATGCACCAAATTTGGCTTAGAACAGATCATGGAGGTGCATAACACATTTGGTGACCTCTATTCTGTCCAACCAACAGCATGAGAACTAACCTCTGCCTGTTTAAGGGGGGAGTAGGAAAATGACAAATAATATATAAGACAACAAATCAGATTCAATGCAGATAAATCTTTAGGAGAGAGTCAACCCTTACTTTTATCACCAGAGCATTTATAACCTTCTACACCACTCTTATGACACTGCTAATATCATTCACATGTTACTGTAGAAACTATGGAGTACTAGCTGAACAGATCATTGCAAGAAGGGGAAAAAGGATCCACAACAAAATAGCCTGAGACCAAGTTGGCAACACCATTGTTGATTGTTCACATTAGACTCCTTCCTGCCCCTTACTACTCAAATGAATAGTCTCACACTGGAGTCAACGTGACTTCTCATATAAAAGATGTAGGATCCGGCCCTAAATAAGGAAGAAGGATTGCCAAACTGATTACACCTGAAAGAGTCTATTCAGACAGAATTTCTATTTCTGTAGATTTGCGTCCTCCCAGAAACTGCTCACTGGGTCGGCTCAGGCAGTTTGCCAGCAAGGGGCAGCATAGGAATGAAATAATATAATACCCGCCACATCTTCTGGCAAAGTTCTCTAACCCGAGAGCACATAGTCTATCTGGATAACCTCTCTCAGTTGATATTTTTTGTACCCAAAACATCACAAATCTTAATTTGTGGTTTATTCTTTCAAGGCCCATGGAGCCAGCACACACTTGAACAGCAATCATTGGCAAATCCTGTTCATTGCCAGGCATTTCTAGTTATTAACCAGGAGATTCCTTAAACCTCAAATACTTCAGAGAATATGTCCAGTATATGGTTCAAATGCATTCCCCTGGGTTTACCATTAACTGAAATTACCTATCTACATATCCAGATTTTACCTGGTAAGTGCCAAGGAGGGTAAACCATCCTCTTCAGCATTTATCCATGGCTTTCAGCACCTTAATGGAATATTCTGAGGCTACCTGTAGAAATATCCTGCCGCTGGTCAGCCCCCCAAATGCCATTGACTCCCATAGGGGTTCCACAGCTGGCAGTGTGAAAGGGCTGCCCAGCTTAAAATCATTTCCAGCATCTCCCAGCCCATTCCTGTGGGGTTGAGGAAAAGGTTGATTTACACGGCCTTGCTGGACTTAACATAAACAATACAGCTGTGAGGAAACAAAGGACTCCTTAATATAAGGCAACTCCAAGGTCTCTCATGTCAATGAATGATGGTTCTCAGACTGTGGTCTGCAGAACATCTCTGGGCAGACCATGAGGTACTGTCTGCTCACATGATACTAACATTCAAATGTATTAAAAGATGTCACACACCAAACACTTCTCTGGCATTGTGGTAGTTGTCCCAGAGATGTCATGCACTTGTGAATGGGAGAGGAAGTCACCCACAGGGCACTGTCCCTCTGTTAAAATGTGTTTCTCATTATGTAAATATTGGGAACTCTTGCCCTCTTAGTCATTCCTTTTGTTTCAAGGCCTTTTCAGTCAGGCCAATGAAATATCAAGGTATAACAGAGATTTCCAAACTTCTTGTTTGGAAGCCCAGTGCACCTGCTCTTAAATGGGGAAAGAGTTTAAAAAAAAAAAATCTGATTTCTCCCCAGGAGTCCCCAACGTATGTTCTAAATGAAAGACTTGAGATACACAGACTTTGAGAGTCAAACAATGGCTTGTGCTAGTCACAGCCCAACTACTCCAAGATACTAAAATACCAGGGGAAAGTGCTGGTGGCAGAGGGCCCACACCTCTAGAATTCTTTCCCTGCTGAGATACAATTAAAAACAAACCTGTACACTCCTGGGCCCACCTCCAGAAAAAACATCAATGCCAACTTGATCCTCCTTTGCTCCCCACCCAGTTGACCTTTCCATCCTTACAGTTGCCTTCAATGAAAGTCTAACTACACGGATATGGGTTTCAGTTGCAGCTGCAGCCTTGTACTGCCACCCAGCCTGGAAGACAACTGATCCCAAGCCATCAGATTTGCCTTTGAGGCTCCTCGGGGAAGTAATGAAGAACATGGGAGAGCTGAGCTGCTGCACTTGGCATTTTCATTAAAGACAAAGAGCAACGGAGGGTCTCCACTCTGGGAAGGAAACAAAGGGCAAGGGATGGGAGAAGGATCGAGTCATGGGGCAATTTTACTTGTAAGTGGAGTAGCAAGGTTAGCTGGATGTGAGAAGAGTGCAAAGTGAGTACAAGTTGCTTTGGGGAATGGAATCATGAGTAGTGCAGCTGTGAGAGAGAACACTTGTCCTATAAGGATTGGACGTACCATTCAGGGTGCAGGGCGACAGAAAAATCCCTGAAAAGATTCAGAATCCAGTGAGTCTGGATACGGATTTGAAGTTTTAGGCTTACCTGAACTTTTCAGAAACTTTGTGAGGCTTCCCCCTCCTAAGCTACCAGCATCGTCGCTGGCTGTAAGGGTCCTTTCAGGCTTTAGTTTTACACTGTAACTCTCAGTCCCAGGCAATATACTAAAATATGCTTCCATAGAGTCCATAGCAGGCAAGATGGGAAGGCTGATAGGGTAAGAAGCCAGCCAGCCTAGTGTCTGCATTCGCTCTATAAAGCTCTTTATCAGACTTAGTGGTTCTTAATCAGGGTCATGTTCCTTTGGGCTGTGAGGCTAGGCCATAAAGAAATTCCATTCTGATTTGGTTCTTAAAGAAGCTCTATTTTAAGTCACCAGAAAGCACATTAAAAGCCACCCCACTGGACTCCAGCCTTAAACATTTCTGTGGAGGAGGCCTCCCTTGCATACATTAAATAGTATTTCAGCACTTACTGACAATGGGCACACATACATTGCTGCCTCACTTCCTAAGAGTGATTCAGTAAGACCTAATGTTCTCAGGGTTGTTAATGAAGATGGATCTGAAGAACTAATAGCTCTTAAGTGTTGCAGAAACACTGGTGTGTTCCCTAAGGTGGTTGTACATGTAAATCTACATTGCCCACAGCCACATTTGTCTTGGTCACATCCTGAACACACTGAATTTGAGACCGCACATAAACGCACGAAAGGAAAGAAAAAAAAACCTTAAATGTTTCTTCTGTGTGAGTTTAACCCCCCCCCCACAATGGACCAAATGCACCCCTGGTGTAGCTGCAATGATTTCAATGAAATTACCCAGGATATTTATTTAGCCCTATTTGTAAACATTATAGTCCTGATCCTTCTCCCTATCCATCCTCTAGGATGCACAAGGCTGGAATTGCAGCAGCAACTGCATGGTTTCCTCGTGACAGGCTCCACATCCGACATCCTTCACGTGCTGTGGAGCAGCTTTGCAAGGCAGGTTGTCCTGGTGACCCACAGAGAGAGGTGTTGGGGTAGCATAGGGCAAATGATGGGCATGTGGCCAGTGGGGCTACATTCCGCACTAGCCAAAACCAGAGGGTGTATCTGTCCCATTGCTTGACTCTACATCGGCAGGGGCAGCTCTATGTATTTTGCTGCCCCAAGCACGGCAGTCAGGCGGCTTTCGGCGGCATGCCTGCAGGAGGTCCGCTGGCCACGCGGATTCGGCGGCATGCCTGCGGGAGGTCCGCCGGTCCCACGCCTTCGGCATCCCCACCGCCAAATTGCCGCCAAAGCCGCGGGACCGGCAGACCTCCCGCAGGCATGCCGCTGAAGGCAGCCTGACTGCCGCCCTCACAGCACCGGCAGGCCGCCCCCCGTGGCTTGCCGCCCCAGGCACGCACTTGGTGCGCTGGTGCCTGGAGCCGCCCCTGTACATCGGACAGGAAAATTTGATTCTCCCTACCTCCACTGTTAGCTCAGGCTTTGCACTGGGGAAAAACTTTCATCCTATGAGATTTGCCATCTAACATTTATCTTGAAGCTCTGAATTCTCCAAAGGTATTTTATTTTTATATTATGTAGTGACTGCAGATGCCTAGGTGAGGGTTTTTTAGGCCTATAGGGTTAAATTCTACTATTAGTCACACTGGTGTAAATCAGGAATAAAGCTATTGGAATCAAAGAAGTTACTCCATACTTGCATCAGTGTAAATGAATGCAGTAATTGCCAGGCAGCATTCACTATATTGAATCAAAGCATTGGTCAGTATCTTTCCTTCAACTGAGGTCTGCAAGTGCTGATCTACCATTTTATACTGTTTGGGGTGTCTGTATCTCTTGGAGCTAGAACCCTCTGTGACCATTCTGTGCGCCACTCTGGTTCTATGATTGTATAGGCAGTCATGAGCCAGGCTGGGAATCTCTCTCCTCTCTTGAGGTATATCTAACTAAACCAGGCTGTTGTTACCTAACTGCAGATCTGCAGTGCCTCTCTTCCCTTGCTGACAAAAAGCCAGCACCTGGTGTTTCAAAGGAAGACAAAATCCATCATGCCTACTCCCAGCAAAGCACCCTGCCAAATACGCATAACTGTGTCCTTGGGAAAAAACGTATTTCCTGACCAACTTATGCCCTGAAATATGAAACTGATTCCCTCTTATTTTAGCAAGCAAGTTTACAAGTATTAAACCTTACCTTGAATGCCATTGAGGAACCACAACTCCCATTAGCATCAAGACATTCAGTTGCTCCTCATCATCCATCACAATCAGGCCCATTAAAGCTTTCCATTGTCCAGTCCTCTTTATAACCCAGCTGATGCATTTCACTCTAGGGCTCTCTGTGGAAGTGAATTCCAGCCTTTCTTTCAATCCCACCAGAACCCTTTCTTCTCTGTAGCTTTTCAGTAAGGCCCTGCTAGCGCAAGGAGTTCCGTGCAGGCTATTGTGCAGGACTGGAATCCAAATTTGTGCCCAACTAGGGCAGGTGTTATGAGAAGAAGAAGGAACTGATTCCTTTCTCCCAAGGACCAACTGTGTCATCTCCATAACTGCCTGGTCTCTACTGGCTTGGGGAACAGATATTCTGAGAGTGCATCCAAACCCATGGCTTGTTCTGCATGGCAGCAGCTAATCAGCAGGGCTGGGCCAGGCTTTTGGTCTTTGCCTTAGTCATGGGGGGCAGGGGGAAGCCAGCTAGGCTTAGTGGGAAATCAAATCTTAATAAGGTGCATTCAATAACGGGTCAAACTCAGAAAAAGAAGGCCCAGTGGATAGAGCACTGGACTCAGGAGACCTGGGTTCTATTCCCAGCTCTGTTACTGGCCTCCTGGGTGACCTTGGGCCAGTCACTGCCCTCCCTGTGCCTTACTTTCCCCATCTGTAAAATGGGGATAATGATATTCACCTCCTTTGTAAAGTGCTTTGAGATTGATCTCAAATGAAAAATGCTAAGTGAGAGCAAGGTATTTATTATTATTCTTTCCTGCTTGGCTTGAATAACTGACACTTCTTTCTGGGGCTGCACAACCTTTTTTCCTCCCCTTAAAAAATAAATAAATAAGACATTGAGCTCTGATGCATCCTACAATGTTACCTTCAGAATGACTGGAATATGCCCATGATTAGGTTAATAGCAGCTGTTTGTAAGAAAACATCTCCAGCTGATAGTGGAAATTCACACCTAAAGTAATGGGTAGCTGCTGATTTTAGGCAGACCTAGCAACCTTCAGTTGAGTGCAACAGGATATAAATAGAGATGTAGTTAGAACAAGATAAATATTATTGACCCTATTACATTTGTAGTAAGCACTGAGTATTATGTGTAATTGTATCTGATTCACAGGCTGTGAGTGATCTCTCTATCTGGGTGGGAGAAAGCCCTACTAGCATTTGGAAAGCCAGCCCCTGTTCTAGCCCTATAACAGGTGGTGTAAAAACCACTGCTGGTTACTGATTAGGGTATTGCGAGTAAGAGCAACGAGCAGTGGGGAATAAACTCTCCAGTGACAGAGATTATGGCTCAGTTGAAAGTTCTGGGACAGGATCTTTTTGGGAAAAGTTTAGGCAGCAAAGCCCGCCAAAGGGATAGCTAGTAGTCAGGTTGGTAAAGAGCTGATTTACCTGCACATACTCCATATTATGTTGCAACATATCTGTTGATTTAAAGGATCTTTAAAGGATGTGCTGTAAAACATAGATACTCAGAGCTTCTTTCTGACAGCAGGAAATAAAACTTAAATTCTCCCCTCACAGAAGGACAGGATCTTACCCTTGAACTAAAGAAGAAACTCTATTAGTGGTTAACAGTATAGGATCTATGACACACAGAAGCATGGTTCTGGTTCCATCCAGCAGAGGGCAGGCATGCATAGGCACACCAGCCAGTTCATTACAATAGATAGAATACAGTATAATACAGAGAACCCTCAGGTCCCACTGACATCAAGCAGAGTTGAGGGCACTCACGTCCAGAGCTTTGCCATTCAGTTGCTGATTTCAATGTGAGTTAGGTGCTTAAATACCTTTGACGAGTTGGGCCTCAGATTCTATCAAGATTAGGTCCGAGATGCCAGGTCTACTGCCATTCACCTGTCTTTTTTCCCCTTGAAACAAATACACAGTTGTACTTACGCATCACTATACATAACTCCAAATAGAGGGAGGAAAATGAATTAGAGGTTTCAATATAAAGGTAGTATACAGATTAAATTAGGGGAAAATCTTACGATCGCCCTCAGCCACCAAGGAGCTGGTTCAGGCTAAAATTAAAATTGTGCTATTAGGACTGATACAATCATAACAGCTCAAAAGTAAAAAGACAAGAACAGAGTGACCAACATCTGTGTATTGAAGTTCACACATTGAAGAAAAGCTGTGTTAACCAGGGCAGCTCCAATAATATTTGTAAGTTTTCATGGCCCCAGTCACTGCTATGCAAGAGTTTCATTAGCTAGATTCCGCAGGGAGCTCAGGTTTAAAAAATGAATCCCCTCTGTTTTGCATTGTAATTCTTTATTATCATGAAGTCCAGCAGCCCTGTGTGTCCTCTGCTAGACCCAGATAGGCACTGACCAGCTCCCTACCTGATTCTTAATCTTGTCAGACAGGCAGAGATAAAAGAGGACTCATTTGTCAAAGGTCCAGCCTTGTACATAGCATTAGCAGGAGTGAGTTTGGGCAGACTGGGGTGCAGTCAGCATACACCCCCCTTACCCCCGCACAGTCTAGTCACATACCCCTGCCTTGATAGACCTTATCTCCCAGCTGGGACCCTTCTTTCCCTCCCACTCTCCCCACTTCTTGACTTCCATTTGCTCCTCCCCAGATCTGAGGCTTCCCAGCCCTACCCCCTCCCATCCCTTTTAATTGAGGTGAGGAGAGAACACATCCTAAAAGACAAATTTAAATTTTTTATTAAAGCTAATGTTACAATTATATAATACACAGGTTGAGAAAAGCGTGTCTGTACATCTGGGAATAGTGCTTAGATTATCCACAAATACAAATTTGTTTTTAAAGTCATAAGATACATATAGTGCATAATCAGCAATAACTAGCCAAACTGGTAAACTGACCAGATAAATCCTAGAGCAGGAGGCAATCCTGGAAAACTGCATTATACCAACCAACCAGGCCTTAGATGTTTCTTTCAGGCTATTGATGGAAATAATACTATGCACTTTCCCCAGAGGATCTCCAAGGGCTTGGCAAACACTGCTTCATTTTCAAAGCATCCTTGGGAGGGAGATACTGTTATGTCCCTTTTACAAATGGGAAAACTGAGGCAAAGAAAGGTGAAATGACCTACCCAAGATTGCACAGGAAATAAATAACCAAGCTTGTTACAGAATCAGGAGACAAAATGGGTAGGCTCTGCCCATGCAATGAGCTCTATATGGATGAACCACGGCAGCCATGCAGAGCTAAGTTAACATGCAAGGGGATCTCCCACCTGCACAGAGGGTGTAGAATGCCAACACGTTGCTCATGGTGTAATCAGAACCTTAACCCTTAACATTATTCTCTACCCTTGTCATAGCTTCTTCCAGCTAACTGGAAACTGCATTTTTCAGGTGTCAACAGTATAAGTGAGGGAAGCCTTTAGGGGATCGGTTACTAATGCACATACTTTAGTAAGAATAAATCTGAGATTATTTTCATGCATTTGCTTAGGTATAAGAGTATTTTGCAGTTAAATAGCAGGATTTGGCAAATTAGGACAGTCTAGTGTACAAATTCTGCCTTTACCTACCCCTCCATGTTACCCCCATAGAGTGGCAATTGAGGGCAGAACGTTGCCCTCCGATTTTAATAAACGTCACTATTAATTTCCCCGTCCTGTAATGTAATTCAACAATAATAAAAGTCACAGCTGCTTTGCAGTTTTGAATGTTTCATGCCAACAACTGTGAAGTAATAAAAGTAAAAAGGTAATTTCAAGTGAACTTTTAATGATATGAGCTGTCAGTTACGGAAGAAATGCTATTCAGAGCCATGTCCATATGTGAGCAGAGTAACTGGTGCAGGAAAAGGGCAGCAGCAGCCTTGCAAAAGGGGCTTGCCAGTAACTGGATACACTCATGGCAAACTATGCTCCCCAAAATGCTAAAAACACTTGCTCTCTCCTTGTCCTACAGGAGACTTGTATAGCAAGGAGCTCCAAAGTCCATTCCCCAACTATATTCATCCAGGAGCTGGGTCTATTGCAACCACCTTTGTACAGCTTTCCAACATGTGGCTGAGCTAAAGAAGAAACTCCAGGATCCTCATTCTACAGCCAACGTCCATTCTGAAAGGCTGTCAAAAGGCCAGGAGTGGATTACGGCAGGATCTTTGGGGCATGCAGCTCCAGGGCCCAAGTATGGTGAAAGCCTCCAAACTAGAGCTCAGGAACATGGTGCTCGCTGCCTCTGTGGGGCATGGATTGATCAGTGGTTGATTTCCTTCATAGCACAAGGTCCTAAAGAAAAAGAGTACAGCACAAAGATCTGGTGGTGAACCATAGCTGGCCAGGTTCTCCTGCATGTGTGGGATAACACAGAAGGGAGGCCTTTGGGTTTTAATCCTCACCCTGAGAATTGCAGTTGCAGGAGTGGTTCATTTCTCTGGACTGATTTGGGCTGCAATGGATTTTCTAGCTATTGGCTGTGATTACATCTCCTTCTTTTCCACTGATGTGCTGTACTGGGCATCCTTTGCCATTGTTATTATTTACTCTTATTATTATTTGTTTGTATTGTGATAACACCTCGGAGCCCCAGACATGGGCCTGGCCCCATTATTCTAGGTGCTGTATAAACACAGAAACAAAAGACAGACCCCGTGGGGACTGTGCCTTCTAAATCCCAAAATCCAGGCCAAAAGGCAGTAATTTAGTTTCTGTGTATTCTGCTTGATTTTTCCATTGTTGTGATGAGGTAGATTAAGGGCTTAGAAAGTTTAGTAAGAAACAACAATCCATGGAAGCCCCTGGCCTTTCAATTACCACATTTTTCTTGGCACTTTCCGCCACTCACTGAACACAGCAGAATAGGAACGAGTCTTATCAAGGGCTCACCTGTGCATTCATGGCGCTGAAACAGAAGATGCTAACAAAGGGCCAAGCTTTCACCCTATGCTGATTTAATTGGCTGTGCAAATCCAGCATTGTGTGTGTGCAAAGAGGCATGCTAAATGTTCGACCCCCCCAATAATAACAGAGCTTTTTAAACATGTACCGAATTAATTCAGGGAGCTAGCAGGTGAAATGCATTTCCGTACAGCGAGACACAGCCTGGGACCATCCTTCCTGAACTTGGAAAGGCTGGGCATGCTGGGGAGACATAGAGCGGACCTCCGCTAGCCACGGAAGGAGCAACTTTGATTGTCTCTGGGTGGAGCCAGTTATAACCTTTCTTGACCAAAGGGATGAGGCTGCTGAGTAAGGCCCATAAGAAGTGAAAAGAACAAATTGTGGATGCTCCAGAATCCAACAGGGACTCAGAGCTTTCCCTTGGGGAGAAAAACGTCCTGTTGCCAACGTACCACATTGGCATGGCACTTTAATGTTAAAAGAAGCAAACCTGAGAAAAAGTGGGAGGAAACTGACCTTCTGAGTGTGGTTCTGCTCTGAAAAGTGACAGTAACAGTGGCAGCGTAGGCACCAGCTTGATTTCACTGGAGTCATTTCACATCAAGTTTGCTCAGTTGACGAGTACTAAAGACATTTTTTTCATAACTGCTAATGTTGCAGTCTCATCCTGTGATCCAAGAGTCAAGCTGGTTTCTCTCTGGCTCCTGTATCGTCACCAGTAATAATTCAATAAATAAATCTTCAATTCAAATGTATTTAATAATTCTGTTGACGAGGCATGAGCCGAAATAGAATCCACCTCTCTCTTGCCCTGGCAGTACAGGGCAAGAAAGAATAAAAATCAGTAAACATTTGTTTTTGTCAGAAAAGTCAGAAGAAATTATCCTGGATGTACAGAGGGAGCGGATCTCCTGGGTACAATGGTGTCCTCCTTTCTCTCTCACACATACATACACCTATTACCATTGTATTCTGCTGTTTGCTTTGCTAAACAGAAAATATAGTATGTTACCTTCAAATTTAAATCAATTGTTGTAACAATCCCTAAAAGATGCAATTACCAACTAGCTTCTCTTCTTTTCAGTTTCCATCTAGAAGCTGAAATGGACTGACACCATCAGATTGTTTCCTGGACGCCGCCAGCCAGCCATCAGATGGTAATGACTTTCAGTCACTAACCAGGGCTGGATTTGAATTTGTGATTTGGAGGTCAAGTCCTCCCCATTGTATCCTATTTAAAAAGCCCTGTGGTCATCCAATGCAAGGATAATTTATATCACTCTTTAACCTTATTTTTGGTGACTGTTATCCCTGTTCTGTCCCACTATACCCAGGGCAGGCTCCAGCTTTTTTGCCGCCCCAAGCGGCGAAGAAAAAAAGAAAAGAAAAAAAAAAAGAAAAACCCGATTGCACTGTATCGAAGAGTTAAGTACCTGCTGCTGAATTGCCGCTGAAGACTGAAGCGGATCGATTGAGCTGCCACCGAAGTGCCGACGACGACGACCCAGACGTACCGCCCCAACAACGGACGGACTGCCGCCCCTTTCTATTGGCCGCCCCAGGCACCTGCTTCCTTCGCTTGTGCCTGGAGCTGGCCCTGACTATACCCCAGTTTCCCCTCCACATGCTCTTTATTCTTTCACCTGCTTCTCTTGGAGCCAGTCACCACTATTCTTTAATCAGACAGAGGGGTCACTGTTGAGCAGTATAAAGAAATTCAATTCTCCCAGGACTGAGTGCACTGTTTTCTGGGTAGAATTTGCATTGTTTTCCATTCCTAATGTGTGTATTTTATTAATCACATTTTCATTAATTGGAGCAAGAAGATCATTTTTAAAACAACTCATCTAACACTATTTCCCCCCACCGCCACCCCCAAAGTGCCCCCTTCATTGTGTGATGTTGAAGACTAAAATAAACTATCTCTGAAGGTTGACTGGGATTACTTTGCATGGGACACCACCATTCCCCATGAATTCTAATGATCCCTTTTAAATGTGCCCATTTTTGTCGCATGCACAAGGTAGCTGGTGATGGTGTTCCCATTCTTGGCTCGAACAATATATATCATTAAACAATTCAAGATGTCATAAAACAATTTTTTAAAAATGAGGCCAGGGTTAAATAATATCAATTAAGCATCTGATTCTGAGCTCCTTACTCAAGCTATCGAGTGCCTACTCACACAAGTCGTTCCATTAATTACTATTGGGAATAACTGCTTATCAGTGTGAGTAAGAGGTGTGCAAACTGGCTCACAATAAAGTGAAATGGGATAAAAGGCAAAAGGAAAAACACCAAGAAAAGCAACATCATGGGCCAGATTCTGAAAGCCTTACGTGTGTAGCGTATCACTGCATTTCATTGATGTCAACAGGACCGCTTGAGGAGTAAGGTGCTATCTATCAGGAGTAAGGGTATCAGGCTTTAGGCCAGGGCTAACAACACCAGGCCAAACAACACAAATCAAGTCAGTGGTGACTAGCTATAGACTTTAGTAACAAAAAGTGAGGACTGAAAAACAGGTCACGTTTTATTAATTGGGACTAACAAAACATATGCCAGTCACCACACAGCTAAGGTGGGTTCTGTGTAGCTTGAAAGCTTGTCTCTCTCACCAACAGAAGTTGGTCCAGTAAAAGATATTACCTCACCTACCTCGGATCTCTATTATCCTGGGACCAATACGGCTACAACAACACTGCAAACAGGCATCACACAGATCACTCTTGTGTTGTGTTCTAGCTTTCCCCCATGCTTCATCTTCTTAAGGCTGCAAACTCTTCTGGGCAGAGATGATCTCTTCCTATTATTTGTACAGTGCCTACCACAAGGGGGCTACCATCCTACCTGAGGCACTGCAGCAAGCAAAATAAAAATAGTAATGCACGTTTCTTAAGAAAAGCCATAAGGAGAAATTGTTATGGATTATTTTTTAAAAACTGGCATCTTTCTGCTTTTGTCTTTCACTGTGCATTAAATATTGACAATTGAGCAGATTGATGCAAAGGAAGAGTCTAATGTAGGAGGCCCTAAATTGAAATATTACAGTAGAATGGATAGATTGTCTCTAACAAACCCAGAAGCTCCTGATAGTGCATTTTGTATGCCTAATTAGGAGGCAATTTGAACAATCTATAATTGTCCTCTAAATGAAGTACTGTAGACTTTTGCTCATATTTTAGCGACTCTATCTCTAATGGAATCTGCACTATAGCAGGCTGTTTCAATACATACTTTAGCCACAAACCACATGAGCCATCTGGCTCTTGATATTTGGGTGACTTCTTATGGTAAATAAGAAGTCAAGCTTTCATACTTTCTCCTAGTAAAGGATCACTGCAACTGAAGCCCTTGACATAATCTTTCATGGCACAGAAAGAAACTTAGCATCATTATTCTTTCCTTGGGTCCCTGCAGCTGCTACCAACCCATACTAGTAGCATATTACTTCTCCTTCCATACCAGCTCAGCTATACTGATTAGTTTATTTGTAGGGGCAGGAAGAACCCCCAGGCTCCATCCCTTCCCCCCACCCTCTAGCTATGTAGGGATGAAGGGGGTAGTGGCTTTGTTAAGTCCGTTCTCCTCCATTTACCCCCACCCCGCCCTGCCCTGCCCTCATACACACATGCCCATGCACACTGGGGAAGCTTCCCAGAAGAGTAAGAGGTCTCCTTACATTCCACTATGTCCCAGCACAGCCACACAGTGCAGGTCACAATTTGGCCCTTAATAACTAGCAATGAGCGAACCTCATACATTTCAGTCTGAGGTTTGATTCTAATTTGATACACACCAGCTTGCCCATTCTACAAATTACGGCCATTTAGATCATATCTATATCTATTTATCTATCTATCTATCTATAAACAAAGGTGGCTCCTGAGTGTCAGAATCAATGGCTAATGTTCATCGTCGGACCACGTCAGCTAAGAGGAATTCGGCATGTCTCAGCCCCATGCTAAGTACACGTAAAGTCTATCTTGATCAGTTCACTCAAAATTCAAACAACACCTGCTGAGATGCAGGGTAAGGCCAGTTCAACGTAATTTGTTCATAGAAAGATTTAGAGAATCCTTTTTAGAACCTGGGCTGCAACAGAAGTATCCTTTCAATGTAATATTTTAAGCTTCATAATACAGCTATCATTTATTTATAATCTACCTGATTCACTGACTTGTATGCTTTTTTGCCAGAAATGTGCATTGTACAATGCTAATTAATTTTGGAGTACCACATACAGATGCAGGTTTATTCCTAATGACAGTTCCTTGCCATATCACACCTATAACATTATGAAAAATTACTGGGTTATCTTTTCATCCAAATACAAACTAAAAGCCTTCAGAAATTCAGAGGATTGTGTCACTGTGCAATCTCAGTTACCTTTTCTCATCTCTTGATTATTTTAGAATGTGAGCTTTTATCTGGGGGGGGGGGGGGGGGGCAAGAAGCAAACAGAATCTTAACTTTCTAGCTAAAGTGGCAAAAAAACTATACTGAAGCCACTTGCTTGACCCTGTGAGATGCTGAGCACTGCAGTTCCGTTACTTCACTGCATTGTTCCAGAGTTTTGAGCACCGAACACCTTGCAGAAATCACTCAGTGCCTTTCAGTATTGAGAATTTAATTTGCAAGGTTCTAAACAATAGTTTTCCTTGAAAAAAATGCCTTGTTTTCTTCCAATGCTCATGATTCATTTGCTTTTCACAACCTGAGCTTTTTCAACAGGATCATTCCATTAACTTAAAATAGCACTGCTCATACTAACGAAAGTTAAACACCTTTCTCCTTTTGCTACAGCGTCAGGCTCATCTCTGTTTTTGCAACGGTCAGATACATTTATATACAAGTTAGTTTTATCATTTATTTTTTAGAAGGATTACAGTAAGATGCTATGTACCGTAGTTAATGTCCTGTAGGGAACATTCCTGAATTGACAGGGCACTGCCTAGATCAGCTAATAGTACTGTTCCATTTCTAACCACTCATATTGTAGGCAGTGCTGTGCTATACCATGGATACAGAATGTAGAGCAATTAGGCCAAGCCAAAAGGCTGATTTCAAGCATCCTTGACTAAAGGAAGGCCTTACAGTTAAGGCAATGGACTGAGACTCCAGATCTATATAGCTCCTGATGCTGACACAGACTCCCTGTGGTCAACTAATCTTTCTGTGCCTCAGCTCCCCATCTGTAAAATGGGGATAATGACACTTCTTTACTCAGTAGGGGGCGGTATGAGGATAAATCCATTAACACCCATGCTTAGATATTACCGTGATGAGGGCCATATAAGGTCCAAGATAGAGTTGCAGCCTGATCTGGATCAGAAATTTGTGTCAGCTCAGCAGCTTACGTGACTCTCACCCTCTTGGTTCACCGTCCATTATGGAATGGAATAATTTTCTCTTCTTTTTGGTCCCCTTGTTCTCATCCTATTTTAAGTCATGATGTATTTTACTTTATTACATTCAACTATATGGCAGGAGTGAGGGCTTGGCTACACTTGCGAGTTACAGCACAATAAAGGAACCCTGGGCACCCTAGCTCACTCCCCGTCCACACTGGCAAGGCATGTAGAGCGCTCTGACTCCGCGGCTACAGCGCGGCTGGTACTCCACCTCGGCGAGTGGAATAACGTTTGATGCACCCCCGCTGGAGCGCCCCAGCATCAGTGTGAACGAGGCGTTGCATTACTGTGCTCTGATCGGCCTCCGGAAACATCCCATAGTCCCCTTAAGTCAAGTGGCCACTCTTGTCTTTGTTTTGAATTGCAGCAGGAATATGCCCTTTGAAAGCTCCGTGGCTGACAGCCGGCTGCTTATCTGCCCCAAGACAAAGCAACCATTAGTGTGGAATGCTGTGAGTGAGACAGCAAGGCGGGGGGGGGGGGGGTGGAGGGGTTGCTGCTGTCTGAACTTACAAGACAGCATGCTGACATGCTCTCAGCCCCCCCAAAACCCACTCTCTCTCCCCCCACATACACACAACACACTCCCTGTCACACTCCACCCCACCCCATTTGAAAAGCACGTTGCAGTCACTTGCATGCTGAGATAGCTGCCCATAATGCACCGCTCCCAATGTCGCTGCAAGTGCTGCAAACGTGGCCACGCCAGTGCGTGTGAAGCTGTCAGTGTGGACAGACTGCAGCGCTTTCCCTACTGCGCTCTCCGAAGGCTGGTTTAACTCACAGTGCTCTACATCTGCAAATGTAGCCATGCCCTAAGTCCCAGGGCCAGACCATGGTCTGTGTTGAGCGGCTACGTTGGAGTGGAGCCTCCCCTCAGTACACCAGGAAGATACAGCAGTAGAGTAGCAGGCAGACCTAGCAGCTTCCTGACAGCTAGGGAGGAGATCCAGACAGCTTGTTCAGTGACACACCATGGCGCCAATGGAACAGTCTAATTGTTTGGGTGCATGTCCTATTCCTATGCACCATTCTTTATGGAGCAGTAATAAAGTACACCCAACCCCCCTTCCCCTTTCCAGCCAGCACAGCCAGCCACCCTTAGCCATCCTGCCTGTGTGACCACAATGGCTAATGGCTCTCCAGTGTGCCCAGAAAGTGCTACAATCCCCATCTGTGCCCTTGCACCAGTGAGACAGGACATTGCCTTAAAGAAGGGGAGCCATTGTTTAAGGTCCTCTTGATCTCACTGCAGAAGCTACAGAGCTGACTATAGCTGCTGTCGTATCACGGTGGGCAAAGATAACCTGTTAGGTATTAGGCCCTAAACTACTTAGGAGCTTATAGGTCAAACATGGTCCTTTCTGGATCTGTGGTACCAGATGTGACACAGCTCCTCCTTACCAGACTCTGGTGACTAAGAGCTGCTAGTTCTGGGATTCATGCGGTCAGCATAAACCTTATTCTTCTAAAGAAATTTGGATGTACTAACAACTTAAGAGAGAGATTATCAGCTCCATTAAAGTGCTTTTCCCAGCTGTAATTTAGACTCCTTTCTCCAGCCAGCAGCTGCTATGTTTAAAATGTAGATTTTTAAAGAGATTGCTTTAGGAAGGCAAAGGGCAGCAGGTAATAGGGCTATTACCAGGTTGAATATAATGAATATTGTAAATGTATATAATGCTAAAGGAAATATCCAAGCTACAATAATGTGTTATCTTAGTTAAGGTGGGTTGATATCCCCAGCCACACTGCAGAAGAGAGGTTTAAATAAACCTCTATTGTAGTAGCAAGATTTTTAGGCTGTATATTGCTTTCAGGGCCATAAAGACAAGTGCTGTCTTCTGTAATGAAAAAGTTTTGTTAAAACTTCACTCACAAAGTTTTGAGGTAAAACGGTTGGTTCTTACAGTGCCACAGTGTCAAATGTTATCAGCTCTTTTGTGGATATGGCTGACTTGTGACCAGGGCCACCCAGAGGATTCAGGGGGCCTGGGGCAAAGCAATTTTGGGGGCCCTTTCCATAAAAAAAAGTTGCAATACTATAGAATACTATATTCTCATGGGGGCCCCTGCGGCCCCGGGGCAAATTGCCCCACTTTCCCCCCTCCACGCCCCCCCCCCCCCCCCCCGGTGCAGCCCTGGGAAAAATAAACTTTTAAAAACCTTCCGCATCTCGGCACAAACCCAGTTTTGAGAAAACTTCTTTTCAAGTCACCTTTACAAGGTATCACTGGTTCTCAGCATCAGCTAGTTCTAAAAGGCACTAAAGCTCATTAAAAGGGTTGGACAAATATTTTCCGTCAAAACTTTTTTTGGATCGAAAACTAGGGGTTTTTTAAAAGCAGAAAAAACCACGGACAATGTCTGCTTTCCTTCAAAATTTGTTGTGGTTTTTTTAATTGAAAAGCTGAAATTAGTCTGCCAAAACCTGAACATGGTTTGGGGTTTCAGAAGTGTGTGGCCAAATATTTGCTGCTTGCTGTGTTTGATTGTTTAAAGAAACAATAAAAAAATTCTGCTTAAAAAAAATCCAAAACTTTTGAACCACCTCAGCTTGTGACCAAACGCCTGAGCCCATCCAGTCAGAGATTTTTCCAGGTTTCTGATACTCTGCTGGCTTCCTTGACTCATATCTGTTTCCATAACTTTGGATTCATTTAGGTTAGAACATAAGAACATAAGAATGGCCATACTGGGTCAGACCAAAGGTCCATCCAGCCCAGTATCCTGTCTACCAACAGTGGCCAATGCCAAGTGCCCCAGAGGGAGTGAACCTAACAGGTAATGATCAAGTGATCTCTCTCCTGCCGTCCATCTCCACCCTCTGACAAACAGAGGCTAGGGACACCATTCCTTACCCATCCTGGCTAATAGATACATTCATGGAGGTTAAGTCCATTAATGGCTGTTTCCTAGAGACTGGCTCCATGGGGTCCCTCACAAACTGGAGATGGTTACTGTAGGTTTGTCTTTAGTATAGCTTATGTACATACTCCACGAACTTAGCATTTGAGCTTGTTCCAGAATCTGGGATGAGCCTATGTTGTGAAAACTGAAATGCTCAAAATAGCACATGCATGTGAATGGACACAGGGTGCTAAAATTAAATTAACCCAGGGGTTCTCAAACTGGGGGTTGGGACCCCTCAGGGGGTCACAAGGTTATTACTGGGGGTCGCGAGCTGTCAGCCTCCACCTCAAACCCCGCTTTGCCTCCAGCATTTATAATGGGTTAAATATATATTAAAAAGTGGTTTTAATTTATAAGGGGGGTTCGCACTCAGAGGTTTGCTATGTGAAAGGGGTCACCAGTACAAATGTTTGAAAACCACTGAATTAACCCCTCTGGAGCCTTGGGGAATGCAGGGGAGGGGGGGTCTCCCTTGGTAGGGTTGGGAAGGAGGTAGGTGGTGTAGGATATTGCTCTTCTCATGTGATCCCTCCCCCATGGCTCTCTTGGCTCTATCACTGTTAATCTAAAGTGGCTAATTTTAAATGAAGCTACCCTCCCCTGACATGAATCTCCCTGTGGCACTGAAATTAAATGTAGACTATAATTTGGCATTTGAGAAGTGAAAGGGATGGTAGCCCTAAGGGAAAAGATAACAGCTTGGCTCTTTGTGTTAAATAGCTGTCTGCAAGCCTCAAACTGCTGAATGAGCTTTAGGGTAGGGAAGGCTGTGCCTCCCCAAACAGCCTGGCCCTGCCCCCTATCCAACTCCCACCCACTTCCTGCCCCCCGACTGCCCCCCTCAGAATCCCCGACCCATCCTGCTCCATGCCTCCTGACTGCCCCCCCCAACCACTATCCCGGGACCCCCCTCCACCAACCCCCCCGTACCCTGACTGCCCCGACCCCTATCCACCCCCCCGCGCCGAGTCCTGACAGACCCCCAGAATGCCCACGATCCAACCCCCCCGTTCCCCATCCCCTGACTGCCCCCAGCAGCGCTGTCCAGGGCCGCTCCTGGGTTACCGCCTCCTCTCCCCTCTCTCGGAGCCTCAGTGCGCCTCGTCCAGGAGGTGCCCTCGCCCCTGGACAGCGCTGCAGTGGCGTGGTTCCGGTGGGACTGGAGCTCGCAGCCCCTCCCCCTTACCACGCGGCTCTGACTCAGTGGGAGGAGCTCAGGTCCCGCCGCTGCAGCGCTGTCCAGGGCCGCTCCTGACACAGCACGCTGAGGCGCTGGGGGATGGGGGAAGGCGGAGGCGGGGGCCCCTGTGGGGCCCGGGGCAAATTGCCCCATTTGCCCCCCCCCCAGGCGGCCCTGCTTGTGACTGTCAGGATGGTATTGCCCATGAAAACTGAATATAAAAGTGTCTGATCATGTCAGTACATATTGTATTTTAATGCATATGCACAAGGGGGCAAAATTAAAGTTGCACAGATAACTTTCATTCTAGCATTTCCAAACTTTGTGTCTGATTTTGCAACCTTACCATTCTTTTAATGTAGCCTTTTGTCTAACTAAAAGAATAACTTTATTTATATGCATATGTGTTTGTGTGTGGGGGGAGATTCTTGGGTAGCTGTGTATGCATATATCTTCTTTCTGCTAAAATAGACAAAACAGCATAACATTTCTCAATTCATAGACCTTAAATGGCATAGACCTGCTTCTGTCTTTCTCAAAGCACCCAGGAGTAGATGAAAGATTTCCAGATATTTGTAGTTAGTAAACAAAAAGATTAATGATTTTCCATTAGAAATTGAATTAAAAAATAAAGGATTCCAAGATATTTTCCTTACAAAAATAAATTGAGAGGAGAACATGTGCAAATTAAGCAGCTCTTGTTCAGAAATGATCCCAGGAACAGATGCAATGGCTTTGCACTGCACTGTCGGGATTCTGGACACAAACGAAACATAAACAGACTCAGAAGAGTCAGTCTCATACAATGGGAATCCTTCAATGGCATCGAGTCAGTGCAGAGGCTTCAATGTCAACTCTCCTTCTTGTTGCCTCTCCCTGCTACCAATGCAGTTGGTGTGGCTAGAGGAAAGGGGGCACAGGGCAGCAGCTCTTTGGAGCCATCAACATCTTCCATAAATTAGAGCAGCCTGAAGGGACCAGCCTGCATTCAAGAGCTCCAAGATTAGGAGAGTGCAAATGGCAAACATTATGTCACTTTCCAACACTCTCTCCTGCATCACACACCCCTCCTACCTACCTGTGCTGTGTGCAATTTGTCCAGGCAGCCCATAATCTGGGCTGTAAACCTATGATCTGGAATGGCCCCTTATCTGATCATTTTGACTGCTGAAGGTAATTCCACTAAGGGTATGTCTACACCCAGCCGCTAGTTCGGCGGCTGGGAATCGAAGTTCTGGGTTCGACTTATTGCGTCTTGTCTGGACGCGATAAGTCGAACCAGGAAGTGATCGCCGTCGACTGCGGTACTCCAGCTAGATGAGAGGAGTACCGCGGCGTCGACGGGGGAGCCTGCCTGCTGCGTGTGGACCGAGGTAAGTTCGAACTAAGGTACTTCGAACTTCAGCTACGTTATTCACGTAGCTGAAGTTGCGTACCTTAGTTCGAATTGGGGGGTAAGTGTAGACCAAGCCTCAGACACCATATGCTTAATGACTCACTCAAGTGTATCTTCCTTTCCAAAGTGTTCTCTCATGCTGGGGTGCAGGAAGACCAATCCTCTGTATGGACGCCAAGGCCCAGCTACTCAGAAATAAAAACTCAGCTGTGTCATGACTCTGCTAGATATATTTAGTCGTACCCAAGGATTTGCAAGAAATTCCATGAATGTGCAAAATTGGTTGAGAGTTACACACAATAGCTTATGACAGCGATATTCTCCCTTGAAATGTGCTTCCATGACGTAAAGTTCGCTTTGACTATATCTAGTGATTAGTTACTAAAAATGACTGTATGGTATGTTGAAGCTCCCCTATTAACTAGAGTCATTTAGCATTAAAGCTGTAGTCTAGCAGGTACAAAGCCAACATAATGGTGACTTTTTTTCTTCTAATGTTCTTTCTAACTGCTACCATTACCCCAGCCCAATGGATTAATTAATAAAGCCAAAATATACTACTTGGATCTAGAACCAGTTCGATGACAGTTCTCAGAAAAACCAGAGGAACACATAGGAGACCAGTTGGATGATGGAAGGGAAGCCATTGCTATTTTACTAATCTTTCAATTTATATTGAATCATGATGTCATTCTCCGGCTGTAACATTCCAAAGCCGTATCTTCCCTTGTCAAACCCTGGGATTCTTGCTTCAGGATCTTTCAGTTCCAAGTCAAAATTGGTTAACAAGATGAAAACAAACCTAAAATGATAAAATGACCAGGTCAGTAAAGTATATGATATTGACAACCTACTAGTTTTTCTATGCTTAGAAGGCAAATATAGAGGGAACTGGTAATTCTGCCTATAGTTAAGGTTGCCTGATACTTCCTATTATTAACACCCAGTTTTCAGTTGCTTATGACTTTGCCAAACTTTAACCATTTGGATGGAACTTTTCCATGCCAGGTGCCTGCCACAGGCTGAATTATTCTGGAAATTTTCAGAAAAGATGGTTTAGCCATTTCCAAGAATGACATTAGGGAAAAATACATTGTACAAAGTGAAGAAGTGCTATTGACAAATAGTATGTGATCATATCATTAAAGATTGTATCATAATGCATGCAATGGGGCCCAATGCAGGTTGCACGGGAAAACTTAATTCTGGACTTTCCTAAGTTTTGCATCCTTAATATAACTTTGACTTTACAACCTTCATGTAGTTTTGTGTGTGCAGTGTATGTATGAAGCTACAGTAGAATGGGAGGCCTGGGAGCATTTCCTCTCTACCACCACAGTTTACTATGCGGCATAACTAACTAATTCACAAGTCATTTGGAGATTTTGTTATCTATGGTGTTAAAAAAATACTTATTTAAAAAATAAATAAAATGTTTTCTCGAAGAGTTTATATGGGTTATTGAGGAGTAGATACAGAGTTTACAAATGGTCTCAACCTGTATTTATACGAAGTAGATGCCAGAGGCATTAGATAAATATTATGTTTTGCTATTTTTTTTTTAAATAGAGGTCCAAATTTTATAGAACAAGACGGTTCTTATCCTGGATATTAAAATTACAAGTGGCCAGAATAACTAAGTTTCATAGACTCTCTGCATTTACTTACTGTTTGATGCTATTGACTGCATGGAACTTTCCAATACATGTGTTAATTCCTGCTCCCCATGGCATGTTGTAATATTTGAGCCTTTCCCCTCCTTTGTAGAAATCCCTTTTCTCTGTGTTGTCTGCATTGAGGAATCTGTCGTATTTAAATTTCTGAAAAATAAGAACGCATTTCTCTCACACAGTTATTCTCTGTCCCATGGGAGCAGATGGCTATCTCTGAACACAGAGGCAATCACTTGCTGTATATTTGTATTCTGATATCACCGGACATGCTGTTGTAGGGAGATAATTAGAGGCTTTCTAATCACTGATTGGAAGACACTCTGAGAAGTAGGGGAGCCTATGATGAAACACTTGTCAGGGATGGTCTAGATAATACTTAATCCTGACATGAGTGCAGGGGATTGGACTAGATGACCTCTTGAGGTCACTTCGAGGCCTATGATTCCATGCTTTCCAAACGAAGATTGGAGAATATAGGTCAAAAGAGCTGTGTGCTGGGGAAAACACAGATATGGACTTCCCTATCTAGGGAGACCTAACTAGGTTTTAGAGACATGAGAAGACTTTCCAAGGAACCCTGGTATGGACTGGGAGAGAGAGAGCAGAGCAAAGCACACCAGCATGGGTTCTGAGATGGGAGATTACCCCAACCTCTAACCTTCCAAATGTGTGTTCCCTACCCTGCAGTCGTGCAGCATGCAGCCGTTGGGTATGTATGAGCATAGGAAGAAATGGTTTTCTTCATTTTTTAATCTATTTTCTCTCTTACATAAGTTATACATTCTTTATCTTCAACTGTAACTTGGACGTGATTGTTAATGTGAAAGAGAACCATTGTTGACTGTCCTAAGGAGCTGGGGGAGCCTCTACTTTCCGAGTGTGAGTCCATGAACCCTGCAGTGCCAAGCTCCACTGGGGATGGCACAAACTGAGGCTTGGAAAGGGCCCGAGTTTCTCTCCCTACAGAGAAAGGTACAAAGGCTCATGCTGGCATATGTGGAGACCCTGAGCCATAGGTGTATGATGATCCACCATAATAGACACAATCAAGAGTTTCTTCCACACTGGCAAACAGCTTTGAAATGGAGACTCTTTAATGATCTCATCCAGCTGGAAACAAACCCAATCATTCCCAGATGCTCACCTTTGAAATCATGCAAACATCTGTCCTGCTCTAAACCTTGCCTGCCTGCAGAACACACACAACCATGAAGACTGCGTATTTTCAGCTTGGTGACTCATATGCTGAATCCTTTAGTCATGCAAAGTAATGCAAACACATAGTTCACTGGTCTATCATTCCTGCTTGGAATTCTGCTTTTTTGCCTATTTTAATGTAATGGTTAAAGGGCCTATAATCAACGAACATGAAAATCCACTATTGGGGCTGATCTTTCTCACCTTTCTTCTCCTAGCATTGCTCATGTGGACCAAAACCTATTTCCTTAAAAGGGAGTTTCCCCTGAATAAAGATTGTGGAAATTAGCCCTGACTAACAAATACACTGAAGGATAGAGGAGTACAGAATAGTCTGGGTATGTTAAATTTGTGCACTTGTGTTGACAAATTCTGATAAAATCATTAGGAGAGGCAGCTTGGTCCAGTGTCGTGGGCACCAAACCAGGAATCAGGAGATGTGGGTTCTACTTCTCGCTCTACCAGTGACTGACTGTGTGACCTCAGGCAAGTCACTTGACCTCTCTCTGTCTCCTTTTCCCATTTGTAACATGGCAATAGTGACACTTGCCTACATTGATGTGCCTACTAATACATATCTATCTCTGCAGAATGAAGGGCTTGAGGCAGCTCTGCTGGGAATCAAACCTGGGATTCCAGAGGGCCTATTTCAAGTATAGGTTCCTAAGTGATTCATTTAGTTGCACATGGGAAGTTTAATTAGTGCTAACTATCCACAGCGCAAGCAAACAAACTATACTGGACATAACACCTCTCTGGTGTACGTACTTGGCTGCTGAACTACTCTGTGAGATTCCTAAGGACACTCAAAGCTCTGCAGTGTGCATCGGCAACATGAATGGTGTTTTTCACTCTGGCTCCATGGCAGGGCTGTGTGCTGGATTGTGACATCAGCTCATATCTTTCACTTGGGCAGCCAGCAGGGTTCAGGCTTATCTTGGGGGTAAGTGCACTTCAGCCAGAAAATAGTTGCAGGTGACACTTGCTTACTTCCCTAGCAAGGCCAGTCTATGGAGTAGCACTAGTCTTGGCCTCCTTGTATCTGCAGAGGCAGCACCAATATTCTGAGGCCATGTTCTGGGAGCTCAAATGGGAAAATATTGGTCCACAAGAAGAAGCAATAGGGAGCTGACAGGACCCAGCCTAGATGAGTTATCCAGCTGGAGCCAGGAATTGTCCTGTAGAATCAATGCACTGACCCTGAAGTGGGGGACACCATTACAGAAAGTGCCAAACATGCTGTGATCCTTTCCCATGTTTGGTCTCTAGGCTTTCACAGTGTGCAGCAATGCCTCTGGAATCAGACCTTTCTTTCACTTCATTTTCCAGCAATTACAGGAGCTGTGTCTCTGCAACGGAAGTGTTTGCAGCACTAAGTAAGCTAGGTTGCTCTGGGCTGTTTCACTCCTCCAAGCTTTGTTGCCCCCTCTCCCTATGATAGCCAATGGTAGAGTCAGTAACGGCTCTTTTTGGTTCAGTTTTCCCTTGCAGTACTCTTGGCTAGCATCTCAACCCGTTGAATGTTTTCTCTGGCACGTTCTTTGGCAGGACTATTATATAATCCCAGCAAACACTGATTCCTAGATTTCAAGGCCAGAGGGGACCTTTATGATAATCTATGAAGATGTCCTGCATAAAACACAGGCCATAGGAGACTTTCCACCCCAGTAATTCTTGCATAGGGCCCATGAGGCAGACCCAGGGCCGGCTCCAGGCACCAGCTTGGCAAGCAGGTGCTTGGGGCGGCCACTCCGGAGAGGGGCGGCAGGTCCAGCTATTCAGCGGCAATTCGGCGGATGGTCCCTCACTCCCGCTCAGCGCGAAGGACCTCCCACCGAATTGTCGCCACAGATCGCGATCGCGGGTTTTTTTTTTTTTTTTTTTGGCTGCTTGGGGCGGCAAAAACCCTGGAGCCGGCCCTGGGCAGACCCTCAGCTGTAAGTTGTCAGAGCTGCAGTAAAGCTAATGGAGCTATGTTAATTTACACTAGCAGAAGATCTGTGCCTATAGCTTGTGGGTGAGCTATAGCATGTCTTTCAGCAAAATGTCCAGTGTGGATTTTTAAATAAAATAATAAAATAATAATAAATAATATATATGGAGATATACCTATCTCATAGAACTGGAAGGGACCCTGAAAGGTCATTGAGTCCATCCCCCTACCTTCACTAGCAGGACCAAGTGCTGATTTTTTGCCCCAGATCCCTAAGTGGCTCCCTCAAGGATTAAACTCACAACGCTGGGTTTAGCAGGCCAATGCTCAAACCACTGAGCTATCCCCCCCACCCTCATTTAAAGACTTTGAATGATGGAGGATCCACCACACCCCTAGGTCTTCAGCATGATCTTGTTATGCTTCATCTAATTATGCCTTTTTCTGCTCGATTAAAGAGCTGTTTGCGGTCAGAAATCTCTTTCCCGTGTAGGTACTTCTAGACTGTGATCAAATATTGTCAGGGAGCCAGCTGCAGCAGGGCCAGTCTCCTAGCAACACACTGGACACAGGGATCCTAATGGGGGCTGCCTGATTGACTTTACTTCCTGATTGATGGAGGGGTGGAGCTAGCTACTATTTAATCCAGCAACAGCCAGTGCTTGCTGGCTGCTCAACATGTTCCCGACCCACAGCTGGCTTGGTTCTGCTTCCTGAACTTCTGCCTGCCCCTGTTCCCTTGTCAACCCACACCCTTCTCCATCCTTGACACCGCAGCTCTGCTTTCGGACCAAATCTCTGGCTCACCCATTGGTTCTGGCATTCACCTTCTGATCCCTGGCCCTGACGCTCAGCTCTGTTCTTAATTATAGCTCCAGGTATTTTGTGGCCCCGAACCTTGACTCCAGTTCAGCTCCATTCTAACCTCCAAGCCTGGCTACCTCTATGGCTCTGTCCATTAGGCCCAACTGCCCATGTCCTGGTCTCGTCCTTGACAAGTATAAAGGAACAAAAAGATTTTTGTAGCCTGGGAAGCATCTCAGCAACTCAACATCATAAATGGAGAAATACATTTCATGCTAGGAGAAGCTATAAATTCCCCCAGATTAATGGGCATAGACAGAAATCCACTAACAGCTTGAATTTAGTGCTGGTGGAAAGCGATGAATTGACAACCCTGGAGACTGAAGTCCTGAGTTTATCCACAAAACAGGAGCTGCATGTGCAACGATGGTGCAAGTTTTCCTCACCCTGTCCTACTGATGCACCTCAACTCTAAGCTATAGGACCTGCCTCTAGGGAGACAGACTTAGTTCACTGGAGCCCTTACGTGTGATTCAGCTGCAGGATTTGGAAGCAGGCAGGGCTGGCTCCAGGCACCAGCGAAGGAAGCAGGTGCCTGGGGCGGCCAATAGAAAGGGGCATCAGTGCGTCCGTTGTCAGGGCGGCACGTCCGGATCGGCGGCGGCGGCACTTTGGCGGCAGCTCAATCGGCCCACTCCGGGTCGGCGGTAATTCGGCGGCGGGTCCTTCACTCGCTGTCTTCCTCTTCGGCGGCACTTCGGCGGCAGCTCAATCGGGTTCTTTTATTTATTTATTTTCGCCGCTTGGGGCGGCAAAAAAGCTGGAGCCGGCCCTGGGAGCAGGTCACTTTACCACACCAACAAACCAGTTCCCTTGGGTTTTTTTTTTTCAATGAACCCTTCAGTGGAAAAATGGCATCAGGTCCCTGTATACATTTGCATGGAATAAGCTCAACTTCAAATGACAACCGAGCTGCCAAGATTTGCTCCCTGCGCACCACAACTTTGACTCTCTTCCAGCAGTATCGCGAGAGCATTAAAAACGACACAACGCATCAAAGAGCCAGATATAACATACGGCGCTGAGCTGCTATTGCTATTGAGAAAGGAGTGGTGACTCGAGGGGGAAAAGGAGTCTAATTTTCTCCAGTCTTGCCTGATGATCTTTCATCTTAAATCAACCTGTCATAGGGCTTCGTTGTGTTAAACTAATATTTGGAATCCGAACACTCTGTCTCTGAATGGAGCACAGTAACCTAACCAGTTATAAAAGGTCTTTTGACCTTGCAAACTGTATCTAATAGCATTTACATTGCTGTGATGCTGACATCATTTCTGACATTTTGGCCCACGGCAGGCTACGTAGAGGAAGCAAAAACAGCTTGTTTCTTTGTTACCAAATAGCAATTAGCAGGGGGCTTAAGGGGTAACACATGTTTCTATATTTAAAGATTGCATCAAGTTGTTATGGCAACTGGATAGTGGAATTCCAGTTGTCATAACAAGTCAGCGTTGTCCTCACGTACCATTGTTTCCACAATTTCATTTTTAGAGCTCAAGTTTACATAACTTACCAGCCTTTCCCATAACACTGAATCTGAAGGAGAAAAGTAAAGTAACTCATTTGATCTTTTTTCAAGGCAAGCTTTTCCCCTTAAAATGAGAAGCAGATTAAAGGAACATGATAGAAGGTGCTCTTAAACCTAAACAGCATTTATTAAAACAAAAGCCAATTGCAGAAATCCTTGGAACCCTCCAAGATGCTGGAGCACCAGGATCTAGATCCAGTTGGTAGCAACCAAATGTTGTTAGCCTCTGGTGGTCATTCTTGAATGGGCCATTTCAACTTGGTTCCAGCTGCAAACAGGACCACTATGGTAGTTGGTACCCATTGGCAGGAACAGCAGAGAAGGTACTGCCTGAACCGCCCATGTGGAATGAACTCTTTCATGCCCACTGGTCTCTCCCATCAGGTCAAGCCCGAGGCACTCTTACAGCATGGTAAGAGAAGTCAGCACTGCTGTGGCCCATGCTGTACCTGTTCTGTTTGGCCAAAGGAGCGAAAACTTTGATCTCTATACCTAGCTGTGTACTTTTATGGTCTTCATGTCCATAGTATCCGAATCTCTAGGGGTGTCAGGCCAAATCTCACCTGAGCATTGAATATTCACACTGTTCTTAAAAAGAATACCTATAAAGCACAACAAGACACGTTAAAGAAACATCATGGTTGTGCTGCCCTCATTCAGATGCTGGCTACTATCCCTGCTGAAAGAAACCTCATTCCAGTTTGGCTTCTAACTACATTTTGTGCTGTAGAAACTGCATCATATGTCCAAGTCTCCAATTTACAGTTGTAAGTTAATGGGACTCTTCACCCAATCAACCAGAGTCTTGCCATTAATTCCTGCTGAATTCTTGGTTTCAGCTCTCAAAAGTGCCTGACACACTGGGCATGCTCCACATAGTACTACCCCTTCTTCCAACACCAGCGTCCCTGCTCTGCTGAGTTGCAGTAGACGTCCAGGACCTTCTAGGTCAGCTTCCCAGTAGAGAAGTCTAGTCACACAGAGTCTGGCATGCTCTAAGTGTAATGTGCTTTATTTACACACACACACACACAAGTCCTGAAATGAGATCACCCAAACAGCATGCAGGGCAATCCCCTCCTCCAGGACTCTCAGTCCTGGTTTACAGGGAGCGACTCTGCTTCAAGACTTAACTCTAATCAGAGCCCAAGGCTGAAAGCAATCACTCCTGCTGCTCGCAAAGCATCCTCTCCCCAGGCTGACTTTACAGAAAACCTCACATAACCGTAAGCTAACAATACCACAACCTGTCTTCCCAATTGCTCACAGTCTTCCAAAGTTTTTGAGCTTATATGTTACAGCACCACCTGGTGATGCCTGCCGAAACAATAAATAAATAAATAAATAAATAAATAAATAATAACCGGCAGGGCTGGCTCTAGGCACCAGCTAAGGAAGCAGGTGCGTGGGGAGGCAAATCTGAAGGGGCGGCACTCCATCCATTCTTGGGGCGGCACTCCGCTTTTTTCTTTTTTTTCTTTTTTTTTTTTTTTCTTTCCCCACTTTGGCGGCAGCTTTTTCTTTTTTCCTTCCTCGGCAGCAGTTCGGTGGCAACTTTTTCATTTTTTCTTCTTCGGTGGCACTGCTGCGGCCGTGTTTTTTTGTTTTTGTTTTTGTTTTTTTGCTTCACCACTTGGGGCAGCAAAAAAGGTAAAGCCGGCCCTGATAAGAGGTGTTATAGTATTAATATCGGAATAGTGATTCTGATGATAAACTACTCTGCCACTGAACCCAGAGTAACTGAGTGATAGATTTTCAAGATGAAAGTGACAGTCAGAGAGTGAAGCAATACAATTGGAACAGCAGCCATCGGATCCTTTGCAACCTGTCACTAAAGCAGCAGGTGGTTGTTATGGGAGGGGGAAGTCATTCGCCCACACTGGAAAGCACTAAACAGGATTCACCCAAATAGGAGAGAAGATAGCCAGCAGTAATTACAGTGCTAGCAGTTTCTGAAGAAGTTAGAAGCCCATCTGGGGCATCGCCCAAAACGTGAATGTCTGGACTGTGCTAATATTCCTTTGTGATGTATCCAATCTCTACACATTCTGCAGGGAAGGTGTGGGGTTAGCATTATAGGGACAGGAGGATGGGAATGGGAAATGGTCCATATAGCCTGTAGTAATTACTGAGATTGAACTGCAGAAGAACCCTTTCCCTCTCTTATGCAGTGCTAACCACTATAAGGACCCCTTTGCATCCTACAGATGACAGGGAAAGAGATCCCTCTGTGCATTCCTATGTAATGGGATTATATTAAAACTGTTCTCTAGATCTGGTTACATATAACAGAGTTACAAATAACTCAGCCCTTTCTGCTCACAGTAGTTCCAATGTTCAGTACTGTACATTCAGTGTTAAAGGAACTCAAGTACTTCACAAGCATTTGACCGCACAAACTATAGATGAGGAGGATAAGCAGTCCAGCTTTTCAGAAAGGGGAGAGGACAGCTTCCACTAGACGAGTATGCAACCAGTACACAAACAACGATAGGAACTGCACTGAGATCCAGCTCTCAAATACTGGATTGTGGCAACATTAAATGAATCAGATGGAGCTTTTCTGAAATTTAATTTCAATCAGGGCAAAATAAAGTCCAGGCTATTTAAATACTAGTCATTTCAGGCCACATTTGCAGAGTTCAGGTGCAGAATTGCATGCACAGCTCAGGTAACTGCATGCACAAATGACCAGAATTGGTCCCTCTCACATGCTGTTGCCTCATTTGCCTGTGTACTAGTTGGCCAGTCAATGTGAGGATCAAACCCGAGACACCAAATGCACAAGACCCCACTACTTCAGCTAAAAGAGCAACCTTGCTAGCTGTCAAAAGGTAGCAGGCTCTTTGCTTGGTCCAGCCACTAGAGGGAAGCTTGAGCAAGTTCACTAAACCAGCATATCACCGTAGGCGTGCATGCAAATTAGGCACACAAATGTCCACTTAAACTCTTTGAAAATCTAGTCCTTATTTTTAGAATTTAGTTAACCTAAAAGGGCATCTATTCAAACTGGCATGTTAAAGATGCCAAGTTCAGGTTCAATAATGCAGCCTACTGTATTATATGCTCAGCTCAATCGTTTTAGACAAACCACTAAAGCTGGGACACTGAGAGGGAGCAGCACAGAATATTGTCACAAGAATTAAGATTCAGAATGACACAAAGTTACCTCTGGCTCCTCATAGATTTCGGAGTCCATCTGTGGGCTTAAATATGGAAAAAGACAGAGTCTGTCTTCTTTTCTCAGGCTGAACTTCCTGCCATCTGCCAGTCTCAGTTGCATGTCTGCAAGTACTTCTCTGCTGATAAAAGGGGCTGCTGTCAAACGCAGTGTTTCATTCAATACACTGTCTGCACAAGAGGAAAAGCAAAGAGAGAATTACTGCATGCAATAAACAAGAGTGAGCTAACTGCAGGCTGCTTGCTTTACATTTATGCATAATGAATGGAATTGCATACCTACAAAAAATAAATTGCGTAATGAAGTTCTAATGAAATGGATGGCAGAATTTACTAGGTCAAGTATCCAAGTATTCAAATGGCAGATATACCTTAGACTTAGAGGGTTTATATCTCCTGCCTTCCCTGGGAAACTGAACTAGACATAAAGGAGAGACCACAGAAATACTAGCCATGTCTTCAAGGACTTTCTCTGCAATTCTCCTGCAAAAAATGTGAATCCAACTATTTCCTGCATCTCAGTCACTCAGGAGCTAACTGCTTTGTTACTGAATAATGTGTGCAGCTTTCTGATTACAGAGTGGCCTGTGAAGTTATATATATATATATATATATATATATATATATATATATATATATATATATATATATATATATATATATATATATATATATATGGTCAAAACCAAGGAGAAATCCCTCTCTCATTTAAAATCCATGTTTGACTATGTAGGTTGCTCAGCCTATACAAATTCAAGGTAGAGCCGCCCGTTAACATTACTCTGCTAGACACCAAAAATCATGGACAGAACAGAGATATTGTTGAAATAAACCATAAATCCAATCTGTAATCTACTAACCTCCCTCTTTTTGTCCTATGACTGCAAAGGTGTTAACGGGACACTCTACCTTGAATGGTCCCTTACAATATGTGCTAACTAGTTATGCTAAACAATCTGTTCCACCTTGCATTTTGCTGTGATGCTGGGAGTTCCTTTCTCGAGCTCTGTGTGTGGTGCGAAAGCTTATCCCTCTCACCAACAGAAACTGGTTCAATAAAAGATATTGCCTCACCCGCCTTGTGTCTTTGTTATTAATACTAAGAATTAGAACTGTCAGAAATTTTTCACAAAATAATTTATTTATTGGAAAATCCTGATTTTGTTGAAATGGAACAAATTTCTTGTTTTGAAAGGTTTTGGGGAAAAAAAAGTTTTGAAATTGTCAAACTGTCTTGTTTCACCATTTTTAAAATGAAAAGGCTTGTTTCTTCAGTACAAAAGGATTTATTGTTTAGAAATTTAAGTTAATGTATAGTAAAAATATGTAAAAATAAATAAATAAAAAGTCAAAAAGTGTTTAAAAATCGTAAAAATGCAACATTTCAATCAATCCAATTAAAAAACTAGTTGGATTTTGTGTTTGTGGAAATTTTCAAGATTTCAACTTTTTGCCCCAGTTCAGGATAGGAAAATGTTTCAAAATCTTGAAAATTCAGGAAAATCGTTTCCTTCTCACCTCTACTAAGAATGTTCACTTTCATCAAAACCACAATTGAGTATTAAAATAGATTCAGATTTCTTCTCACTGCAGCCATTATATCCAGTCATTAACCCAATGTAAAAGATTATGCTTCATATACTAACACAGCGACTCCCACCTCTCTAACAACACTTCTTGAAAGAAGTTATCACTAAATCTGTTCAGTGTGGCTATTAAAACTGGAATGACTGCTCACAACAGCATTACTTATTCTCACTATGCAGAGAGCAGGTTAAAGATCAGAATGTATCAGGTAGATGCATTTTATTGAATAGAAAAGAGGCGAGCAATGCACATGCTAGATAATAGAAAACATAACCAAGGCAAAGAGGTGTTCCCCAAAGTATGCAGAAAATAAGATTTACATTTCCCAAACGCTGTTTAAAAACCAGCTTCTATGGCTTAAATATTATATCTAGCTTTGTCACTGAAGAATGGTGTATAATGAAACCGTTTTACTTTGCAGTTAACATCAGTCTAGTTAATTTAACACTTGTAAAACCTTGAATGGGGGGGAGGAATAGCTCAGTGGTTTGAGCATTGGCCTGCTAAACCCAGGGTTGTGAGTTCAATCCTTGAGGGGGTCATTTAGGGAACTGGGGTAAAAATCTATCTGGGGATTGGTCTTGCTTTGAGCAGGGTGTTGGACTAGATGACCTCCTGAGGTCCCTTCCAACCCTCATATTCTAATAGTACCTAGCAGGCTGTAGGCCAGGTTTTTAAATCTTTAAGGGGCACAATTGTGAGAGCAAAGTGAGAATGCCAGTTGCATGCTTACATTTTGACATTCATTTACTTGGGATTTCTTCTACAACAGCTAGACTCAGCTGTATGCAGATTTTCTCTGATTTGCATGAGCAAGCACATTAACTGCATGTGCAAATTAGGGCCATGATTGCATACACATTTTGCACCTGCAATTTTGGCCTAAACTCCTTGAAAATGTCCTAAACTACCAAAGAGAATTTGAGTCAAATGGTACACAGATGTCCCCAAAAGAGATGTACTAACCAAAAACAGGAGTGCTGTCCAGCATCTCTTGGCTAATGCCTTGCATCTGTTTCATTGTTTGTCCTCTAATTCTAATTACTTTTTCTAATTCACCTTGAACTGCTGCCATGGCTGCAGGATGCTTTAGAAGAAACAGGAGAAGCCAAAAAACGGCAGGACCTGCATTACCCTAAAAATAAAAACGCCCAGAAGGAATCAGAGTTATCACAATTGTGAGCAGATGAATTGGAACAAACAGAATTTCCATTACATCACAAAAGGAAAACATAAGTCAATGTCAATTCAATTTTCATTACAAGCAAAAGCTTTTCAGTCAATAAGTGAAAGGAATGTGTTGGCAACACTGAAAATTAACATAAAACAATTCTTGAAGGACTGATTTTAAAGGATAAGTATCCTTCAAGCTCTTGTACATTATTAATGAGAGTATCCCAGAACAAAATGGCTGCCTCAGAAATGTGAAAGATCTCACCATTCTGCCGTTAAAAAAGTGGATGGCAGAATTTACTGGGTCAAGTATCCTACAGTCAGCAAGGCAACCTAGTAGCAGACAGTGAAGGCATAAAATGTAAGCCACTGTAGGAAACCTGTACTCGTTTTAATAAGATTCTCTGAAGCAACAGGAGAATTTTACAAAGACAATAATAGGCAAGGATTTACCTATCAGTGTTTCAACTACTGTATAGAAAAGTACTTATGTGCCCATGAGATAAATACTCTCACTCCCCTTTGCATCCAGTGAGGGGAAATCTATCATAGGAATCATGTCCCACCTATTGTATTGTGGTGAGTGGGATGTAATATAAACAGAGAGTGATTTCAGAGAGCCTGCACAAAGCTTATGCACCAATTAAGTCCCACATAACCCTATTTTAGTGGGTTTGGTTCCATTTCATCTGCAGTCAGCAGCTCTCACTAAGTTATATTGTGTCTAAATCTATCCCAGGACCTGAAGAAGAGCTCTGTAAGCTTAAAAACTTGTCTCTCTCACCAACAGAAGTTTGTCCAATAAAATATATTACCTCACCCACCTTATCTCTCTAACTTTGATTCATAAGTGTTGAACACTTGGGTTTGGTGATACTGTCTTTTGGCCTCCTAAAGTGTAGATTGTAAGATCCTCAGGGCAGGGGCTGACTTTTTGTTCTGTGCTTATACAGCACCTAGTACACTGGAGTTCTGGTCCTTGACCGGGGTCCCTAAGTGTTACCACAATACAAATAATAATCATCATAATAAAAGCCACTATTGAGTGAGAGCTCAGCTAGAATGACATAGCTGTTCCAGAGTGCAAGAGGAAATATGCCCCCATGTCAAACCAGCAAAGAGAAGTACTTGATGGGCCAGCACTGTATATATTCATTCTTGTTTTTAAAACAATTGTGGTGATTAAGTGAAAAGCACAGTAGCATCGGTGTCAATATGGAGTGCAGATACAGTACATTAAATCTAAGTAATTTAAAGAGAAGAGTATACAATTTAATAATTCATTCTGTTTTGGTAAGTGCAATGACATTTTATCCTGCCTAATTTTCAAGCAGGGCAGTTTACTTTTTAATTAAAATAGAGGCATTTATAAATGCATATGACCATTTAATTATTTGTGTTGCAAGGGAACAGACATAGTCATGCATTAGAAAGAATAAAGTATCTCTCCTCTTCCTGGAGATTATATTCCAGAAAACTACATGAGCTGAGTAAATTCTCCTTGTGATTAAAGAGAGTTTTGGCCCACTGCACAGTGCAATGTCATTGGAGGAAGAGTTGTTTGCTGAGATCAAACCAAAAAAAGAACAAAGCACTGAAAAGTCAAGTCAATGCTGAATTTATTTCAGTGACTGTTTTAAAGCAAATGCCTTCCCAGCAATTATGTATATTACTGAGGCAGATAACAGGAGCTCAAATACTTCAAAGAGATTGGAGCAGTAACACTTCTCTTCCTAGTTCGCAGTGTTGTTGTAGCCGTGTTGGTCCCAGGATATTAGAGAGACAAGGTGGGTTAGGTAATATTTTTACTGGACCAACTTCTGTGGCTGAGAGAGACAAGGTACCGAGCTTACACAGAGCTCTTCTTCAGGTCAGTCCCAGATCCGTGTAAACTCGAAAGTTTGTCTCTCTCACCAACAGAAGTTGGTCCAATAAAAGATATTACCTCACCCACCTAGTCTCTCTAGTTCTCTTCTGTATTACTGCAGGCAAAATGCCCACTGGTGGGCCTGATCCAAAGCCCACTGAAGTCAATGAGAATCTTTCCATTGGCTTCCATGGCGTTTGGATGAGGTCTTAAATGAGTGTAATATTATCACTGTAACAAACAACAGAACTGAATTTTACAAAGCAAAGAAACCATTATTACACAAAAGAGAGGCTACCTATGGGATATTATCAGTTGATTAAGGCCCACAACTGCCATTTGTGCCTTTGAATCTCTCTCCCCATAATTTTTTTTTATTATTAAAAACTGAGCCCTACTTTTTCATTCAAATACACCAAGCAGTTTGTGGAGCAAGGCTAACTTTTTTCTAGAGCAAAAACACAGAGGTAACACTGCAGAAAACTGAATTAAGGACAATCAGTATTACAATGGGATTTTGAAGCTATATCCCTCTAAGATACAGACATAAGGCCTGATCCAAGGGGACTTTGATTCTATGATTCTATGACTTTCCATTAACTTCAATGGATTTTCAATCAGGCCCGTAAATAACAAACCATTTTGATAAACTGAGATCATTATAAGGAATGTATACACCATATCATAATATTAATACCTAGCTCTTATCACTTTTGCCCAGTAGATCTGAAAGTGCTTTACCAAGGAGGTCAATACTATTGCCCCCATTTTACAGATGGGGGAAACTGAGGCACAGAGAGCTTAAAGTGACTTGTCCAAGGTCACTCAGCAGGCCGGTGGCAGAGCTGGGAACACACTCTAGGTCTCCTAAGTCCCAATCTGGTGCACTACCCACTAAGCCACACTGTCTGTAGACAATTGTCAGGCTGATCCTCCACTCTTATACGCCAGTGTAACTCCAGTGTTGTCAACATTTTCAAAAGTGGCCTCTGATTTTGGGTGTCCAATTTAAATAAACATTTGGTCCAGGGCCTGAATACAAATTTAGATGACTAGCCTCAAGTACCCATTTTTGAAAATTCTGATCTAAATCTCTATTAAAAGTTTGCTCTATAACTCTCCCTTGTGTCATGAATAAGGCTACGAGTATGTCACGGAGGCACAGAAGTCACGGCCGTGGCAGCGGGGGACTCCCTCCCAGCTCCCAGACTCCCCCCTCAGCTCCTGGCCCTGCAGGGCAGCGGGGGGAATCCCCGGAGCTCCCCAGCCCCCTGCAGATAGCAGGGGATCCCTGAAGCTACCCAGCCCCTGCCACGGGAGCCACCATGGGAGGCGGGGGGATACCCCGTCAGCTCCCCAGCTGCCTCCAAGCCTGCAGTGGGCGGGATACCACCCCAACTTCCCAGCCAGTGGGAAGGGGTGAGGGGCCGCAGCTCCCTGCCACTGCATGCAGTGGGGCAAGATGTTGGACCCTCCTCCCTCCCTATTTTTTCAGGGATGCTTTTAGTAAAAGTCAGGGACAGGTCACGGCTTCCGTGAATTTTTGGTCATTGCCCGTGACCTGTCCATGACCTTTACTAAAAATATCCATGACAAAATCATAGCCTTAGTCATGAAGAAACAAGACCCCCTACATATGGGTATTTTTTTTCTATCCTGATTAGGATTCTATAGAAGTTATGCGGTGGTTTTCACTAGCTGCACAGTGATCTGAAGTGTTGCCTGTTTGAGTGTCTCCAGTAAAATATCTGGATCTGGGATGTGAAAATGCTCCCTCAAACTGTTAGGTCACACACAGGAGAAAGTGTTTTTTTAAAAAGGTCTGAAACTACAGCTGCTTAGAAAAGGTCCTTGCTCAGGAAGTCAGATGTGATCAAATGTAAACTGGAAATGCCTGGGGATAGACTGTCATCTGTGATCCGTGCCAGACAGTATAGATTACTTCTCCTGGGAAAGCAGCACCTTGGCCAAGGACACTAACACGTCTTAAAATAAGGCATACACCACCCCCTAGTGGTGATTTACATTATGTACCTGTCCAGCAGGTGCGTGAGGAAATGTGCACATAGAGGGGCAATTTGTGAACTCCTACTTGTGTGTGTAATGAGTTAACACACACAGTCTTTGCATGCTAGCACTTACACACAGATAGAGGCAGTTCCTCAGCTGGTATAAATGATCACAACTCCACAGATATCAATGGCATCATGACAATTTACAGCAGTTGAGGATTTGCCCCATAGAATTTACATGCGCAGAACCGATTTAGGCTTAATTCGCATGACTTGTCTCCGTGCACACAAGTGATAATATCCAAACGCCTCAGGCATAATTCTGTAAAAATCACGGTTAAAGTTTCATGGCAACTATCATTCACTATATTGGACTTGGGTATTGCAGCTCATATGGCCCTCGGTAAAAGGGCCTCAGAACAATGAATGATCACACACACACACACAGTGAATGAAAGATGGCATGTCAGCTTTGCAGCTGATACGGTGCTGGATTCATGATCACTCACTGTCCTGAAACACTCTGCTGAAGGACCATACAATCTGCAGGTGAAATTTGCCACGCTGGGTACATTAAGTACAGAGCCAAGTCCTTGCACTGCAGGAGTGGGACCTGCATCTTTGTGTTTGTGTCTCTAAGAAACTAAATGTTGTAATGAACAGACTCGACCTAGTGCATATGTTCACCACTGCCCTCAACTGGAGGGAATCAGAAGGGCTCCACTATGTGTCAGATCCTACACTGCTAACAATCCTACGATTCTCCTTTCTCTCAAGTGGTGTAGACCTGTGTTTTGGAGAAGGAAGCTCAATATTCTATTCCCACTGTTGTCTTCCAGTTCAGAACAACCACGAGGAAGTTCCCAGCTTGGCCCTAGCTTTGCCACAATATTACTTTAAATCAAGGTGGGGGTTTTATTTCCTTTGACGTTTTCCCCATGCGGTTAGAATTTCTTTGTTATTTCCCAGGGGCATCACAACCTCTCTAGTGGAATCAGAATCATTATTGTTAGTCCTAAGGCAATTTCTAGCTTTCTCTCCATCTTGCTATCTCCCTGAAAGAGCTGAGATGGTTTTACCTGTGTGGCCCAGAGCTGCATCAGCATGGCTCTGGGTTGCATATCCTCATCCACTCCCAGTTCCTCTAGGTGCTGCTTGTAGCTCTCTAGCCAAAGGCTTTTGTTGGCTTTGGAATTCAGTCTTTTTACAGACAGTAGCTTCCAGAGATGTCCCTTAAGGCTGGCAGCTTCCTTCTTTTCCGCTGCACATAAACAAAGGCAGAGATTTTGTTATTAATATAAATATTAAGAGACACTGCAGCTCACCAGTTCTAGTGACTCCTGGTCTAAAGTGTAAGTGACACGGATAGAAGGAAATTTAAAACGTTCACAATGGTGCCATCAACTGCCCATACTTGCTCTTCTAGAATAGCTCCTATGTAAAAGTAGGGCCCTGCTCAGAAATCGCTTCCAACCTAAATGGCTTAATTTCCAGGTGGTTTCCAGAGCAATGGTCCTTTCCTGTGTGCTCTCAGCAATCCCTGACAGTGAGACTCTACTCACGTGTGCTGGACCTTGGAAGGAGAGGTCAAAAGCAAATCCATAAGAAGGCTGGGGATGAGGAACAGTGAGACCTCTCCATGGTGAGGTGTTCAACATCTCCCTGCCAGAAATGCTCCTCCCATGTCTTGTCTACCTGGGAACTGAGTTGTATTAGAAAATGTGTTGATTAGCATGCTGTTGAACCCCATTTAGCCCTGGGTGTAGACAGTCATGTTTAAAAACACTTTAGCTACTTAGAAGCTTGGGATTGAGCACGCACAGCTAACACATTGCTAGACAAACCCTTATACTGCAGACTACTCCATGTGGATGTGCTGATATTCCAATGAGGCCGACATTCTCTTTTCCAGCAGAAAGCCTAGGTAACTGGGTTCCACGTGAGCTGGGGAAGTTTAACCCAAGCCCTATTGCAGGGGCCGAGCTGCAGTACAGCCCCGTCTGGCCACTACTCCTGCCACACCATGGAGTGTTATGTGGATCTGGGGGCCCTTTTGCTATCCTGCGCCATCACCACCTTCCACACCAGACTATGCAGGGCCAATGCAGACTTCTCCAAGTGTCACACAAAGGAAACACAATGACCAATTTATCTGGTCCCATTCTTGCAATGCAGGGAAGGCCTCAGACAACCTCAGGCGCCTTCGTATCTCCTGGGAAAGAGGGGCAGGTTCCTGGGGTACTGAGGGTCTTAACCATTCAGGACTTTATTGGTTAAAGCCAGCATTTTAAATTGCACCTGGAAATGAACTGGAAGCAGATCAGGGAGTACAGGCATAGTACAAATGGCCAGCTACATTTGGAACTGGCCAAAGTGTCTGTGGTGCATGCAAATGGCATATTATATGATTTGATTTACATGTGCAATTGCATGAACTGTATCTACAAATTAGGTGTATAATTGCATGCCTAACATGCTTGAATATGTGGCCTATGTCTATGTGGATGGTAGGGGACCAGATATCCCGATTTTATAGGGACAGTCCCGATTTTTGAGTCTTTTATTTATATAGGCTCCAATTACCCCTCACCCCCATCCCGATTTTTCACATTTGCTGTCTGGTCACCCTAGTGCAGGGGTTCTCAAACTGGGGGTCGGGACCCCTCAGGGGGTCACGAGGTTATTTCCTGGGGTGTCATGAGCTGTCAGCCTCCACCCCAAACCCCGCTTTGCTGCCAGCATTTATAATGGTGTTAAATTAAAAACACTTTTTGATATATTTATAAGGGCGGTCGCGCTCAGAGGCTTGCTATGTGAAAGGGGTCACCAGTACAAAAGTTTGAGAACCACTGCCCTAGTGGATGGTTCTTTCTGGCCCACAGGCACTCACCTGCAGTTAGCATGGAGTGGGCAGCTCTCATCAACAGCTGGTCCAATTTATAAAACGCATTGTAGATCTCAGCAGAATGGGCCCGGTCTTTATCTTGGCAAGAAGGATCGTTGTAGTTTTCTTCTTCATTACCATACAGGGTCAGGTATCCAGCTCTGTTTGGAACAAAGAGGGCAGATACATTTGTATTTAAAATGCAATGGGTGAAACCCTGGCTCCACTGAAGTCAAGGGCAAAACTCCCGTTGAGCTGAACAGGGGCCAGGATTTCGCCCAATGTTTTTAGTATTTTAATCTTAATATAACATAGAATTAAAAGGCTCTATGCAATGTATAGTGAAACCTTTTTAGATGACATATGCAACAACAGTTACTTCTTAAGACACGGGATAATGGCATAAATAGAGTTTTGATGTTTAATTTTGCATCTGTTTCCCTTTGCTTTCCATGGAAAGATTTGTCCTTAGAAAGTCCAACATTATATAGGATTTGTTGCATCTGATTATGCCTTTTTGCATATTTTTACTAGAGTCTAATCCAGCTCACACTAATGTCCCCTGGTTTTTATATATTACATCCACACAAAAGGTTGTAAAGTCACACACTCAAAAGTTAGGAAACATCAGAATTAAGGTTGCCTCTGCAACCTTAATTTGCACACACACTCCCTTGTGAGTATGCCTTATTATACCGCGTTTAATTACATGATCACATTTATTTTTTCCACAGGCTCCCTGTCTCAGTCAGTGCACAAGACAAGATGGGTGGCCCTCACTTAATGAGCAGCTATTCAACATTTTGTTTTTTCCTCATTGTTCAGTGTGTGGTCCCAGGCCTTATTTGCTGCATACTATTCAACCCCCTGCTCTGGAGGTAGAATTATTAATCTCCTCCTGGGCTTTTCTATGATGCGCATCACTATAGTATCTGAGTCCTCACAAACATTAATTAACGTATCTTCACCATTGCCCAGTGAGGAGATTATCCCCATTTTATAGTCTGGGAGCTGAGGCACAGAGATTATGGTCAAAAGTTTCTACTAATTTTGGGTTCCTAATCTGTGATGACTAGGACCTGATTTTTCAGAGTACTTAGCATCACATAGCACTTTATATGTTCAAAGCACAGATCAACTGTGTGTGCTCAGCTCTTCTGCAAATATAACCCCAGGTATCAAGATGGATCCTCAGAAAGAGAAGAACATATCACTAGTGACCACCTATGAACATCTGGGTTGAAGTGACTTGCCTAGGATCACACAGGAACTCTTTGGCAGAGGCAGGGATAGAATCCAGTTCTCCAGGACAGCATTCAACTGTCTTAACCATGAGACTGTCCTTGCTCTTCCTGAAATCCCATCTCATTAATTATACACCTTCCAACTTCTGCAACAAGTGGGGTCCTAGACAACAGCCTGCTCAATGTACAACCCTAATTTATCCCCACACCAGGTCCAACCTATGTACTGAATGAGGCAGGGATCCCATGATAAAAATAGTATGTGATCATGTAACTAAAGGCAGTATAATAATTCATACGCACAAGGGGGCCGAATTAACATTGCACAGGAAACCTTCGTTCTGGTATTTCCTAACTTTTGAATGCTTGACTTTGCAACCTTAATAATATTCTCTTAATGTAGTTATTTTGTGTGTAATCTCCTAGGTTTTTTAAAAAGCAAACAGAAATTCTATCAGGTGGCATTGTGTGTATTCTATTGGAGATAATTATTTTTAAACAAATAAATATTTCCCTTCACAGTTTACAATCCGAACATTGCCGTGCTGTAAACTTGTAAGTGCCACTGAAATGTTTAATGCAGCACCAATGCCTTAGCTATGCTTTCTGACAGTGTAGGATGTCCAGTACAACGAATGTCCCTACTGCAGGTCAGTTCCATAGACCACTGGATGGATTTTGCATATCCTATGGCACACAGGGGGTTAATTTAATGTTAGGTTTGCAAAATCAACCCTAATTGAACTGCTTTAAAAAAAAAAGTCATGAGCCAAATATGCCTTTTCTATAATGTCTCTTTTCTTGGGGTTTCAGTAAAAAGAAAACGTCACTGTTTCATTTCTCCGTTTGGAGCCCTCTCGGTGTTAATGTTACTGACACTAACTCCTGGAGTAAGATGCTATTAGGAGTAAGGCTGGCAGAAGCAGACCCTGGTTTTGCATTTCTATAGAACTTTCCATGTAAGCCCTGCCATTTGTTTTCTATATGTCAGTGAACATCACTTCTGTCAGGCAGGTAAGTGTTCTTATCCCCAATTGACAGATGGGCAAAGTGAAACACAGTTAAGACCAAGATTTCCAAACCTGGCTACCCAAAGGCAGGTAGAGCTGTGGGTGCTCAGCACCTCTGAAAATCAAGCCCCATATTTAGGCTCCTAATTCTGGGCCTACAGTGACCTGTCCCAGGTCATGCTGCAAGTCAGAGGCACAGCTGGAAAAGCAAACTCAAGTTTTCTTGACTTCTAGGCCAGAATTTTAACTACTAGATCACTCTGCTTCTTCCCTATCCCTTCATGAATAAAAAACCTCTCTCCATTTGCCCCTAAAACAGACTGTTGGAAAGAAGAAGGCGCAAAACCAGGCAGCAGTGACTAAAGTTTTAAAGTATTAGATATGCTCAAAAAAAATCAGTGTTCATAGTGATAAAATAACGATACCTGCACTTTTATAGCACGTTCCAGACCTGATTCTGTTCTTGCTGTACACCAGTGCCTCCTCACTGGCTCCAGTGCCATTGCTCCTTATTGACACCAGTGTGAGACAGGGCCGCCCGGGGGGGAGAGGGGGGGAGAGGGGGAGGAGGGAGGCAAGTGGGGCAATTTGCCCCAGGCAGTATTCTATAATATTGTAACTTTTTTTATGGAAGGGCCCCCCGAAATTGCTTTGCCCCCCCCAGGCTCCCGAATCCTCTGGGCGGCCCTGGTGTGAGAGCCACAGCAGGCCCTGCATCTTTAAAACCTGGTGCAAACATCCATTCTTTTTTAAACAAGTCACAATTGTTAAAAAATGGAGTAGAGCTGACTGTGATGTCATTCCCCTTCCAGTCCCAAGGGACGAAAGCTTTATAGTGCAGCACTTACCTGAGCATCATACCGTAGGAGAGATGAAACAAGCCTTCGTCTGTCCACTGCCGGCTCAAATTGCTTGGGTCAGAAAGCAGAAGGGTCTGAAGGTTGAAGAACATCGCCTTGGTGAGGGATGGAAGGTTCTTGTTTTGCAGAGCCCTGCAGAAGCAGAAGTTACTTTGTGAAACACCTTCATATACAAGTCTTACTGTTCTATAATCAGTGTTTAGCTAGGGACAAGTCTCACCTATTTATATCACACACATCCCTGGGTATCTGAACCTAGTCACTTGCACAGCCCAAGCACCTGTGTTCTGTGCAAAGGGGAAAGTGCTGGGCAGAATTCTCCATGATGCACTAGGGCACCGTAAAGTGGCCTGATCTGGATTCTGTTGTTGCCCATTATGGAGAGTGAAACCAGCTGCACAGTTCTAAGGTACATTGGACGTTCCCCAACATTTGGGGGTGAGGCTGAAGGTTGGACTTGGATTTTTGCTTTGGGCCCATGTTCTAGGATACAAGCCACTGAAAGGGAATAAGTGATGAACATGGAGATGCCATCTACACAGATTTATTTTAAGTGCCTTAACTGTTTTGTACTCCTGTGTGGAAAAGTGGCTGTTATAGACTTAACAAAAGAAAGGCCAGTTTGCTATGACATCTAGCAGGGATTTGCCTCTACTGGTAGCCACTGGTCAGATGAGAGGTTTGATTGCAACAGTACAACGTTTTTCCATGGAGGCTACTGGATTTCTTATGCTGTACTTCCAGTGAACTAGAACTTGGGCATTGCATGATGCTAGTACACGGAGCGTGGTTCTTAAAATGAGCAGCTATTCTGTGACGTCATTAACCACATTGGAGCCACTGCTCTTTTCCTGCTACTCAAATGGTTTCCAAGGGACCGATTATGGGCCATTCTCCTTAGCTTACTGTCAGCCTGGGACTTCCCACGTAGGACTCTCAGGGGGGCTTGCACAGCACTGCAGCAGCAATCCTTTCCGGGGAAGAAGCTGTGCTCGTTCACACTGGCTGATTCAGAACACTACGCTGCTCAGACCAATTTACCTGAGGCACACTGACAAATGAACCTGCCAACCTTCCAATCTCGGGGTGACCACCAGAGCGCTAACACAGTGTAACGTAATGTTAACATTCCCACAAGAGCACAATAAAGAAAGTGCATACCATAAAAGATCAGTGCCCTCAGCCAATGTGCAAATGCAATATTGCAGAATATATCATCTGAAACCAGCCTGGTTTTATCCAAACCCCATTTCCTTGTAAATTGCATCAGCACAATAAGGTCAAGCCGCTCCCTCCTAGCAATTGAGAGTCCAGCAATTTTTGAACCTATAGACTGGAGGGCGAAGTCTGACTGAGGGTCACACGTCTGAACGATTCACATCATCTCCTCCCAGGCCTTAAAACTTCCATTGGCAAACAAATAATCTGAAGGGAAGAGTGCACCTAAAAGCTATTTTCAGCCATTCATGTCTCGGTGTGATGCATTTATTGGTGAAGCAGAGATGTTCCCAGAAGGTCAGACCACAGACTGTCCTATTTTTATGCCATTCGAGTATAAACATGATGGTTCATTGCTTTCAGTCACGCTGCCGGTGCTCCATCAGATGTACACTCTCCCGCGGGCTTTGTTTACCACTGTAAACTATGTGGTCGGCGTATTTATCTCCAGCCAGGTTGCTTCCCCCGCTTTTATTTAAAGGGTTTAAACATGTCTCTCTGATATCACACAGCAAGAAGTCATTAAATCTCTCTAATATCTTAAAATATTAGATGTAAATATTGATCCCAGGGAGAGTAAAATAATGACAGCCCCAGGGCTCTGCTGCTTATTATTGTCTCCTGCCGAGTAACTGTAATTGCTTCAGGATGATTTTTACTGGTTTCAGGGCTGGGACAGCATTTGCTGGTGTACAAGTGTTGTGATCTCCAGACAATGTGAGACAGGCATTGCTAATTTGTAAGGTCTACAGCCTGCCCTAACTGGCAGGAGAGACCAGAAACTTTTCCTGATGTTGGCTCTACCATTTGAAGCTTGATATCCAGGGCAGGACACCATGGGGAGGGTTGGGGTCACTGCATTGTGGAGCCCACTTTGCTGCTACTCTGAGCAGCATTAAAGTGCAGCCCATCTGCTGCTGGCTAGAGCTTCCAGCTGACCGATGCACTCCCACTAGTCCCCATCAGCGCACGCATATCTGCTGGCCATTGCGCCGAGAGCTCTCTTTAGCGCTATGAAAAGAGAGACCCTGTGCTGTTGCTTGTGCAAGAGACATGCTGGAACTCCCTATGTCCTCTCCTTCCACACACACATCGTGCATCGCCGTGCCCTGTGCAGCCGGAGTCAGCGCTGAGGGTCAACATGACATTTGCTGCCTGGCTGAAAAGCGAGACTGATATACAAGCGAGGTTTGTTCCCACACATAATCTGGATGACTCTTAGCCAAGTTATCTATATTCCCCACCATGGTGTTAATTCTTCCTTATAAACTAATCCGTCTAGCCAGGCCCCTTATAACCTTTGTTGCTCTTCTTGAGCTCCCCTTCAGTTAACCCACGTGATTCACATACTGATGATAGCCAATACATATTTGTTGGTGTAGTACATACCACATTAATAGGTATTATGTGCATGGTATTAATATAATATGTGTTTTATACACACACACATATATATATATATATATGGTTGTTGGGAAGTTTTTTTTTTTTTTTTTTTTTTTAAATGGAGATATCCCATCTCCTAGAACTGGAAGGGACCTTGAAAGGTCATCGAGTCCAGCCCCCTGCCTTCACTAGCAGGACCAAGTACTGATTTTGCCCCAGATCCCCAAGTGGCCCCCTCAAGGATTGAACTCACAACCCTGGGTTTAGTAGGCCAATGCTCAAACCACTGAGCTATCCCTCCCCCCCCCCCTTTTTTTTTTTTTTTTTTTTTTTTTTTTAATAAATTAATGGAGATATCCTATCTCCTAGAACTGGAAGGGACCTTGAAAGGTTTTCAAGTCCAGCCCCCTGCCTTCACTAGCAGGACCAAGTACTGATTTTGCCCCAGATCCCTAAGTGGCCCCCTCAAGGATTGAACTCACAACCCTGGGTTTAGCAGGCCAATGCTCAAACCACTGAGCTATCCCTCCCCCAAGTTATGGTAACTGAATGTACTACAGTCTTCCCACAATTCTGTTCACCCATGTCAGGCATCTCGCAGCACTTTGCAAAGCTGAAATTAGCTTTGGCATTAGAAAATAGAAAACTTTTCACAGCAGAGATGGATGAATACTTTGTACCAAGTACAGCTAGGGAGTACTTGCATGGCTCATCAACACTTGGAATGTAGTATTCAAAACGAGATACGGGAAAGTATAGCCAGGTATATTAGAATTGGAAAAGGTTCAGAAAAGGGCAACAAAAATGATTCGGGGTATAGAACAGCTGCCATATGAGGAGAGATTAATAAAACTGGTACTTTTCAGCTTGGAAAAGAGACAACTAAGAGGGGATATGATAGAGGTCTATAAAATCATGACTGGTGTGGTGAAAGTAAATAAGGAAGTGTTATTTACTCCTTCTCATAACTCAAGAACTAGGGGTCACCAAATGAAATTAATAGGCAGTATGTTTAAAACAAACAAAAGGAAGTATTTTTTCACATAACACACAGTCAACCTGTGGAATTCCTTGCCAGAGGATGTTGTGAAGGCCAAAACTATAACAGTGTTCAAAAAAGAACTAGATAAGTTCATGGAGGATAGATCCATCAATGGTTATTAGCCAGGATGGACAGGAATGGTGTCCCTAGCCTCTGTTTGCCAGAAGCTGGGAATGGGCGACGGGGGGTGGATCACTTGATGATTACCTGTTCTGTTCATTCCCTCTGAAGCAGCTGGCAGTGGCTACTGTCAAAAGACAGGATACTGGGCTACATGGACCATTGGTCTGACCCAGTATGGCCGTTCTTATGTTCAGGTACCAAGGACAAAGCTGACACAAACTAGTGGGTTAAACTTAAACTTTAAATTGACATATAGGAGGCTTTTAGCTTGGAAACAACCATAATATAAACACAATCAAGTTTGAAGATGTATCTGTGAAGCACACCTTTTGTGCAAGGTGAACACACTGAAAGAATTTGCTTCCCAGAAGGAGGGGAATTTATATCTCCTTTTTGCATTGTACTGCTGTGTCTTTAGACAGCGAATTTGGCTACGTTTGGTAATTTGGTCTCTTGAACATTGTTAAGAATGGACAGGGCCAGTGCAAGGAAGTTTTGCGCCCTAGGCGAAACTTCCACCTTGCGCCAAGCCCTCACCCAGCTAACCCCGCCCCCCGCAACAGCTAACCACGCCCACCTGCCCCCCCCACCAGAGGAGCCCCCCACGCAGCTAACCCCACCTGCCAACCCCCCCACCCGGGGAGCCTGCCGCCCCCCCCCCACAGCAGCTCCCCCCCCCTGCAGCTAACCCCACCTGGGGAGCCCCCCTCCACGGCAGCTAACCCCACCCACCGCCAACCCCACCTGGGGAGCCCCCCCCCTCCGCGGCAGCTAACCCCGCCCGGGGAGCCCCCCCTCCCCCGCCGCGGAAGCTAACCCCGCCTGGGGAGCCTGCCCCAGCTCACCTCTGCTCCGCCTCCTCCGCTGAGCACGCCGGCGCCGCTCTAATTCTCCTCCCCTCCCAGGCTTGCGGCGCCGATTGGAGAGAATTAGAGCGAGGGCTGTGTGCTCAGCGGAGGAGGCAGAGTGGAGGTGATCTGGGGCGGGGAGCGGTTCCCCTGTGCGCCCCCCCCCTTGTTACTGCGGGCGGCCCTCCCCGCCCCAGCTCACCTCCACTCCATCTCCTCGCCTGAGCAGGCTTTTAGGCGCCCTCAACCACTAGGCGCCCTAGGTGGCCACCTAGTTCGCCTAGTGGTTGCACCGGCCCTGAGAATGGACCACAAGTGTAGTCAAACAATTGGCTCTACCTTTTAGTCAATCCTGAGGTGCCCTGCCCTGAACCCAGTACATCAGGCATTGCTTCTCTAGAGCCGTACATAGAGGGATTATCATCCCCTGCTCTGCATGTGCAACCCCAAGCCACATTAGCCTTTTTTTGCTGCCACACCACGTTACATTTTAAACCCACCAGGGCTATTAATGGCTATTTCTTTTTAAAGTTAAAGATAGATTAAGATCTATCCATCTTCCTAGTGCACCCATCTCTAGTATTTAGAAGCCAGGCATCTAGGACAGTTAGCCCATTGTCATTTCATCCTTACTGAGTGACTCGCTGGGAAAATCTAGATAGACCTCAGGTCTTATCCCCTTCCATTTTGCTTTGTACTTACACTGTAGTTAATATCCCTGTCCTGGATACCAGGAACGTCACCTCCTGGATACCAGGAACTGCCTGGCTCTCTCACTGGAAAATAATATCCCAAAACAAACTGGAGACATTGACACAAATTTTCTTTTGTATCATACTCACGATCTCAGCATGACCTTTTCCTCATTGGGGTCATAGTCAGGCAGTTTGACATCAAACATTCGATCCATTAAAAGGCGTGCATATTTGCTGAAATCTAGTTGACAACTTGACTCCCAAAGCACTGAATCATACGAGTGAGGGTCCAACAAGATGGTGATAAATTTCCCGGCAACCTGGATCTAAAGAAGGAAAACAATCCACAATACAAAATTAATGGGTCTATTAGCTTAATGAACACAAGAATACATTAAAAATGTGAAATATTACCAAACAGTGGGACAAACTCTGCAGTAATAAGTCCTATAACTCAGGCACAGTTCTTTTCCTTCGTTATTCCCAGCTGAGAACATATCCTCAGCTGGTGCAAAGTAGTGCAGGGTCTTTGACCTCAACGGAGGCACACTGATTTGCACCAGCTGAGGTGCAATAATCTGCAAATCATTCCAAAATGTTATTTTGATCGCATATTTGATGGTCTGAAAAACTCCCATGCTCCCACGGAAACACAGAAACTCACTGATCAAGATGGTAACATACCTGGTCACTGTTACACATCTGGGCTCATGATTCTTAGGACCTAAAATGTTATGACTCTGAACATCACCTGTAGTTATACAAGTTAAGGGACCCAACTTGCACTCCTCACTCAGGCAAAACTCCCACTGACTTTAACGGTGCTAAGGTCATTTCCCCTCACCCCCCCAACACTGTACAACATTATGAGGGCATCCGCCTTCCTCTGAAGCATCAAGTTTTGGTCCCTACAGGCGGCAGAATGGACTGAAGACACCAATATGTAGTCTAATCCAGGTATGGGGAAAAATATGTTGCTATGAAAAACAAAGCTGCTCTGTGGCACGTAGGAAAGGTGATGTTAAAGCCTTCTAAAATAAAGCCACTCATGCCCTGTTTAGTTTAAAAGCAGCTCCAGGCTGACTTACTGTAAGCGGGGGAAGGAAGATGCAGAGTGGCCAGGAGAGAAGAGGAAAGGTTCATTGATATCTATGCTTATCTGTGGCATACAATCAAAGCTGTTTCCACAAAGCTTTCTGGGCTACTTGTGGTTGAACAGCTGAACTGTGCACTCCGCAGGAGTTAAACCCAGGCAGCACAGGCAATTCACAACTGGCACCTACTGTGAAAATATCGCCATGTTTTTGCTTCATTTTAGACAGGAAGCTGGCAGCATCTTTTCCAAATTCCGCAGCATGTCCCAGCCAAGGAACAAAACCTCTGTCAAGTGGAGGTTCACTTGGTAGCCTGGAAAAAAAAAAATCGGTAAAAGCTCTTAAAGCCTGTGGAAGGATTGCCCTACAGTTGTTTAATAACCATTGGCACTTAAACGTCTGCATTCCAGCATGCTATGGGTGTGTCAGTGTGAAACAACATTACCATCTGCACCTTGCTTTGTTTCATAGATCAACCATGCTTTATAACATCACATGAACAGAATGATATGGCCAAACTGCATTTGGGTTACCCCAGTCTGAATCTTTTAAAGTCTCCAGGGTTCCACAGGTGTAACCCAAAAAAGGATTTGTAATTACTATCCTGAGTCATAAAGGAGCAAAGACTAATTAGCAGTTCAAAGGAAGTGTTTGTGGGTTGTTGGGTTTTTTTTTTTTTAATTCAGTGAAAGTGTCTCAGATTTATGCTGGCTAAACAGTATAATAGTGTACATAAGCGTTAGTGACAAAAATATATTAATTTGGGGGTTTATTCTCTTTCTAATACAGCTAATATAAAAGAAGAAATTAAATGGAAATACCTAAGTGCATTAAAATAATCCTATGGGTCTTGCAAACTGACAAAAGACTGACATTTTAGGATTAAAAGCTGTCATGCTATTGCATCTGTAACTCACCGTATTAAGGCTAGGTATGTCAATAACATAGATACGAAAAAGGGTCTGTCTACACAGCAAAGAAAAACCCTCGGCAGGCCCATGCCAACCAACTTGGGCTCACAGGGCTTGGGCTGCAGGGCTATTTCATTGCAGTGTAGACTTCTGGGCCTGGGTTCTAAGACCCCAACCTGAATCAGCTGGCACGGGCGAGCCGCACGTTTTTGTCTACACGGCAAAGGGTAAGTATGTTAAGGACAAGACAGAGATATACCGGGGCAAATGTTACATCCTTTCCCCTTACTTCTGCAGTTTTTGTTTTGGGATAGTAAGTGCTTTAGACCAGGAATCTGCCATACGCTGTTCTAAGAGAGACAAGACGGGCGAGGTAATATTTTGTACTGGACCAACTTCTGTTGGTGGAAGGTGGAAGCATTCAAGCTACACAGAGCTTTTCTTCAGGTCTAAAGCACGGCTACAACAACACTGCAAACATGCTCTGTTCTGTAAAGACTCGAGCACATTTTTGGGTGTTGTAAAAATAATAAATCATAATTCTACAGCAACACATATAGAGTACATTCTCAATCCTATGCAATACCAAGGCACAATGGGATGCAGTAAACTGAGCACCGTCAACCTTGAAAGATCCCTACGATAGTGGAAAAACAATCCACAATTCCAAAGTGAGGACTGCAATGCTGTTAAAATATCTGGGCATTCAGATTGCTCCATTGTCACAAACTCACTTGAGGCGTCATTGCTCTGAGTAAATGAAAATTGGCAGGTTTCAGAGTAGCAGCCATGTTAGTCTGTATCCGCAAAAAGAACAGGAGTACTTGTGGCACCTTAGAGACTAACAAATTTATTTGAGCATAAGCTTTCATGGGCTACAGCCCACTTCATCAGATGCATAGAATGGAACATATAGTAAGAATATATATATACATACAGAACATGAAAAGGTGGGAGTAGCCATACCAACTCTAAGAGGCTAATTAATTAAGATGAGTTATAATCAGCAGGAGAAAAAAAAAACTTTTGTAGTGATAATCAAGATGGCCCATTTCAGACAGTTGACAAGAGGTGTGAGCTTTTGGGAAAAAAATAGGAATCTTGTCATTTTCATTCCCCTGCCAGCTCAAAGGGAACAGTGATGGCACGACTTGCCCATCTGTTCCCTGAGCAAGGCAAATCCAATACTGTACCCTCACTTGTTGTTGGGTCACCCACTCGAGGAGCTGGGATTTGAACACTGTTACAGCCTTCATTTTGAAGGGTCGGGATCACATTCCGATTTCATTATCACTGGTGTAAAAAAGTAAAGTCAATGGAATTACTCCAGATTCACACCACCAGTATAACCAAGAACACAGTCTGGCCCAATGACAGTGAAATAACTACCCGGGAACATTTTCAAAATGCCCAGTATTCATTACGAGGCAAGGGGGTGTAAAGAAGGGCCTGTGTGGAGCCAAACGAACTTGAGATTGGGGTCTTTAGCAATTCAAACCACGCTCTGGGATCTTGCAGAGTGAGAGGATTTTACACAAACCCCATTAAACAGGGAATCTGCGCTGATTTCGATCGATTACTGCGGTGTCCATCCTAATCAGCGGATTCAAATTGCCAATCGGTGGTGCCCTGGCTCAATAACTGGCAGTGGGTGAATCTCACAGAGCTCAAGGTTTTACAAACTTGAATTAATTCATAACTCTGTCGAATGAGTTGGAGTTTGCAAACGTTTTTTTCCGGTCATTTAAACCCATGGGTCATACTCCTCCCCCGAGAATAATTCAGACTTGTTTTTAAAATGTGTTTTTCCTATCTAGAGGGAATCCTGTGCAACCTATTAAGGACTAAATAACATTCCCTAAAAGAGAGGCTGGCCCACGTGCATGCCCTATACATGTTATATGGACTGCCTTTAAGTTGTCAGTCGCTATTTTCCTTTCTCCCCTTCTCCTATGTTCACAGTTTCTCTGTATTCACATTTCCCTTCATCCATATTTTTTTCACAGGATTCATTCCCCCTCCTTTCTGCTCCTCTTTTCACAGTGACCCCTAAGCAAAACCCACTGGTTCCGGGCTAGAGATTTACATAAGTAGGGACTGCAGCGCCAGGGCCTGAATTTATCGAGCGAGGAGGTGGCAGCATTTGGTATATAAGAGAAATAATTTCTCCCCCTCCCCACTCCCCCCCACATGCTGTATCCTGCAACTCCTCAGTGACTGGGGTTCTGGCCTATGATGGTTCAGTGGGGTTTGGAGAAGAGACCTGAGAACACTGTTCCCTCTTGTTAACCATTCCACTGCTGGCCCAGCTGAAGGAGGGCAGGGCAGCAGCCCGATGGAGGAAGGGGCTCCCCCCAGACACCCATGCACGTGCAGCTGCCACCCCACTCCCGTGCTGACGGTGGGGCCGGGACCACCTGCAGCTGCGGATGCTCAGCCATGGGCAGGATCAGAGCCTGCAAGGCAGGATCTCTGTTTACCTAGGTCCCCACTGAGCCCGTCACCGTGGTCTCGGAGCCTGAGGTTGCTCCGCCAGGACCCCGATCACTGGAGCCGGGCGCTGGCTGGGGGACCCTCCCCCCGCACCCGCAGGCTACCCGGGCTGCCCTGTCTCTGGGCACAGGTGCAGGCTGGTCACTCACCGCGTCCGCCGGCAGCGCAGCGCCAGCAGCAGCAGCAGCGTCCCCAGCAAGGCGGCGGCCAGAGCCCAGCACATGGCGCGGCTGATCGCCGGGACCCCGCCGGAGGAGTCGAGTGGAGCTGCTGCCTCGGTCCCCGCCACCCTGGTCTGTCCGGCCGGCCGAGCCCCTCACTCTGGGCTGCCTTGGTCTCCTCCCCTTCCGTCCCTCCTGGCCGGGCCAGACCAGCCCCGCTGGACCCGTGGGAGGCTGCCCCACTGCCGGCTACGTGCTGGCTCCAGCCCGGAGTGCGGGGGCAGAGCCCCCAGTCCCCACCGCTGGGGGAAGCTCTCCAGCCCGGTTCTCCCCGCTCCCATGGGGTCTCAGGGAGCTGAAACCAGACATCTAGACCCTGGTCCCCGGATCCCCATTCCTCACTGGGAGCCCTAGAGAAACGGAGGGGCAAACCCAGCACCTTCTAGCCCTTCCCCTCCACCCCCCCACCCCAGTTTCAGTCGGCACCTCCCCCCCCCCAACCGCCAAACTAGACTGTGCAAAACCAGAACGAGCGCACCCAAAATAGCGCCCCAGACACGGATCCCTGTGTAGAGGGAAAGCCCAGCAAATCCCTCTTGGAAAGAGCGCCCCCAAACCCCGATTTCCACTGTATTTTCTGTTCTAATCTCCTTCCCCACACTCTTCCCCATAGCGCCAAGACACTAACTAGCCTCTTGTTCGGAGAGCATCCTGCAGCCCAATAGCACTAGATAAATAACAGGCAACAACGGTCTCTGTTTATTCAGAAGCCTTTCCATGATACCCATCACTGTAGACTCAAGCGGTTTTCCTTGCCCCTCCGAAGGGAAATTCTAAGCAAGCAAACAGTGCGGCAGAGAAGAAGTGTGCCAATTGCTTCATCATTTACCTTGGTGGGATTCTGGGCACTTTAATTTAAAAGAGTTTTGCAAAAATAGTTGGATAAAGACTAGTTATGCCGATTTTATTAATCATTTGAAGTATTTTATTACTTTTTTATAGCACCCACAAGTGTATGATGCACTTTACAAAAGACACTTAAAAGACTGACGGAGCTTCACATCTAATGAATGGCTACGACTGAGACATTATATAACCAAGGCCCTGTGAATGCCACAGAAAGATGGACCTTGCTTAAAAGACCTGTGGTTATTCTGGCACACTGGCTATTCTAGAGCAACTTCAGGATTATGTGGTCACTCAGTTCTGGATATGCATATGTCTTGATGGTTCAAAACAATTTATATTATGTACAATACCATGAACACACCCATTTTTATAAGCAATTCTGCAAACATGTCCATTATTATTTCTTTTGTATTTGGAGGCACCTCGGAGCCCCATTCATAGATCAGAGCCCCATTACACAAATACATAACAAAGAGACAGGCCCTGCCCCAAAGAACTTGTCTCCGTAATCTGCAGGCAGTGCCCTTTTAAACATCTCTCTAAGGTGCCATTATGTAAATAATTATTATTACTAATACATACACAAGAATGTGCCCTTAGGACCCAATACAATGACGATTCATCTCATGCCAAGGTACTGACCCTGCAGTACTTACTGAAGCAAAATTCTCATGGCAATCAGGAAGAGCATAAGGACAGCAGGCTGGGTCCCCAAATGCCTGGTAGCTTTAATCAAGGACAAACTAGAAGTTACTGCAGCAGACTCTCAGTTGCTTGCTGAACTGTTAATGACCTCTGAACACTGTTTGGGTTGGAGAACAGATCATTGATAACAAGACAGAAACTTTCTCTAAAACTAGGTTGTTGGGTTTTTTTAAAGTCTTGTGACAAAGTTCCTCCTCTGCCTTGGTGGGTCCTGCACTTATTGGCGGATTTGCTCGCCTCAGAGATTCACGGCAGCCCTCAGTTTGGCCACTTTTGCTAGTGGCCCAAACCTGCCATTCACTCAGCTAACCCCATCACTGGCCAGCATGGGGAAAGGGAGGAGAACAATCCCTACAGTCTCTGCTGACCCACCTAGTGGGTCGGGGGACAGGCAAGAGACCTTCCCCTCTGGTGGGACCCACAGTCCACGTCAACTCCTTTTGTATCAAATAGGGAGTTGGGGGGGATGGGAGAAACCTGGGCCCGCCCACTACTCCAGGTTCCAGCCCAGGGCCCTGTGGATTGCAGCTATCTATAGTGTCTCCTGTAACAGCTGCGTGACAGCTATAACTCCCTGGGCTACTTCCCCATGGCCTCCTCCCAACACCTTCTTTATCCTCACCGCACGACCTTCCTCCTGATGCCTGATAACGCTTGTACTCCTCAGTCCTCCAGCAGTACGTCTTTCCACTCTCAGCTCCTTGCGTGCCTCTTGCTCCCGGCTCCTCGCACGCCCCTCACTAACTGAAGTAAGGTCCTTTTTAAACCAGGTGCCCTGATTAGCCTGCCTGTCTTAATTGATTCTAGTAGCTTCTTGATTGTTCTGGAACAGCCTATTATCTTACTCAGGGAAAAGGGACCTGCTTAATCTGGTGCTAATGTATCTACTTTCTCTCACTCTTCTGTAGCCATCTGGCCTGACCCTGTCACAGTCTATAGAAATAGGTGGTTTGTCATTGTCTGAAATATGCTTTGCTGAGCTGTTAAAATAGAAAGATGGTTTCCCAACCAGCTACCTGCCTGGCAGAGACAAGTTCTTTTTAGTGTAATTTACACCCTGATGAGTTATTTTATAATCTGAGAGAACTGGAGTCCAATTCTGACCCCATACAGTGTGACCGCTGACATCAGTTGTCTTGCTTTGCATTTACACACATGGAAAAAAGGAAGAATCTTGTCCATGTTCTTTTTCTTTGGAATTAATACTTCTGTGTGTGTCTGGTGTGAAAGGTTCTTTTTTTCTGTAAGAAATAGGTCCCAAGACATGGGAAACAATTAAAAATTATATATATATATAATTATTATTTATTATTTAAATGACTATGAGCCTATTGCCTGGGGTGGAGAGAAAGATCTATTTCTCCCCATCATTCCACCCTTACCTAGCTGCAGATAATCAACTTTGTTCCTAACCAGAACTATATAAATGCATATATGTATGTTGTTATTATAGAGGTTTACTAAAAAGGCAAAGGAAGAACAACAATTCCTACAGTAACCATAGCAGAAGCAATTATGACCCACAGGAAGGGATACAACTATTTAAAAACACATTTTTTTCAACAGGGAGAAAAGCTAATCAAAGAACTGGGTTTATATATATTATTGTGTTTTCTTCATCTGTTGTGAAAGATTGCCTGTATTTTTATCTGCCGAATGATATCATAATCAAAAATGTTCTATTTCAAAATGGTCAATATAGAATAAATGTATGTTGACAACAGCACTAGAGGCTTGTTTCTAACAAATAAATGAAAGGAGTACATGACAGTTAATTTTGGTAGTTACTAAATGGTTTTTGGAAAGCATCTCTGAGACAGTAAAAGAGCTCCAGTTGAACTGAGCTTCAATGTGGATTGGATACACACGGGGATCTTCCCAAGTTGTTAAAGAAAGACTTTTAGAATAAAACCTTCTAAATATCAGAATATGGTGCTTTTTAGGAGGGGGAGAATGGCAACAACGTTACCTATTGCTTGTAAAAGGGGTTGTCCAATTAATTAACTGGGAAGCAAAACACAAAAAGAACCAGTGATTTGCAGAATCTGCTCAAGCTGAGTGAATATTAATAAAAAATGTACTAAAGAAAGAGCATATTCAACTAAATTATTTCCCAACACATTTCCAGCATGGCTGTGCATTATGTCCTATGACGTCAAGTATCAGGAGGTAGCTGTGTTAGTCTGTATCCACAAAAACAACAAGGAGTCCGGTGGCACCTTAAAGACTATCAGCTTTATTTGAGCTTATGCCCAAATAAATCTGTTAGTCTTTAAGGTGCCACCGGACTCCTTGTTGTTTTTATGTCCTATGATGATGACTGAGTTTAACCTTAAGGCTAAATAGACCCCCCCCCAAACTGGGTTTTACATGCAAATAGGTTGTAATCAGGTGAGCAGTCACCTGGCTCTTTGGGTTCAGGGACTGTCTTTTTGTTCTGTGCTTGTACAGCACCTAGGATAATAGGGATCTTGTCCATGACTGGGCTCCTAGGCACTACTATACAGAATACCCACCCATGCAAACAAGGAGTCAGGTTTGTGTATATGGATGCACTTGTAAATATTTTGGATACATTTTGGGAGACCCCTGAAAGTTGGGTCCCCAGCCCCTAAGATTCTATGCAAACACTGAAGAAGTTAATGTTTTCCTTCTGTGCTGAATGCTGCACTAAAACATAGTGAACACTATGTCCCAAACTCATCCCAGGTTTAACTCCACTGACGGTTGGAGAAAGTCTAAAAAATGCTTTGGAAAATAAAAGAAAGGCAGGATACCGGTTTGATGCTTTATATCAGGAGAGGATCCTGTTTTGCTGGCAGCAACCCACATACACTTATTTTCTACAAAGAAAACTGAACCACAGCAAATATAGAAGCCAAATCTGAAATAAAGTCAACTTTACTGGCATCTTTGAAAAGAAACAATGATACAAAATATGGAACAAATTCATCCTGGGCCTAACTCCACTGAACTCTATTATCTCTTTACTTTTGTCTGACTTTCACGGCATTTTTAGCCAAAGAACCAACATATTTACCTATATAAAGATTGTTATGGAGTAAATTGGGGAAGTGCCATTGACTTCAGTGGAGCGACATCATTTTACACCAGCTGAGGATCCAGCCGTATGTTAGCCACTGCTTGTAATTACTGTAAGCTGTTCCATGCAACAAATGTGTTTTCTCAACTGGTTGCTGTACAAAGCATTTGATGTGAGTACACTGTAGAGAAATGGAATGGGTGGATTACACTATCTGTATGAACAATGCTGAATGTATTTTGTTAGCATGCTTGCAAACAGCACCATGTGTGTTTACATTTATTCCAACTCTTTCCATATGTACCTAGTAGGGGAGAGAACAGTACCGAGACACAAACTCGAGAGCTGGAAGATTTCTTAACTTGGAATTTGAATAATGGGACAGATATCAGCTTGTGTGCATTAGCATGGTTACACTTACTTCACCAGAGATACTCTGATTTACACCAGCTGATCTGGCCCAATAAGTTAATACAGATCTTGTGCCCACGTTTCCCAAATGTATCAGCTGGTGGTCAGTCATTTTAAGTGCTATACTAGGGATAACAGAGAACAACACAGTAGAAAAAAAAATCACTAACAGTGTCAATAATAATTTGAAACTTAACAAGTGAGGTAAAGGATGGTTCCCTGGTGCTCTTCCCACGGTATCATTTCATGCTTTGGAAGTGATGTTCACTGCCATGTTACGGTCTTCCAGAATGGCCTATACATGTATGACTTTTGGAAAATGAAATTTAGCTGTGAAAGTGTAACGTGAACGATTTTACAAAGGCAGATAAGAAGCATCAAAACAGGTTATCTCAAAAATATCAGCCTCAGGCAAGTAGCTCCAGGATAAATAGAAACAGAATGATTAATCTTGCAAAATATTTTGGCACATGTGCCAGTGTCTGTGTACAAATAAGTGTCATTCTGGACCTTTTCAGCTTTGAATTGTAGGCTTTCATCTGTTTGAATGGGCAACAGGATTCCCTTGCTATCAGTAGATCGTAACACGATACAGGCTTTGGTATCACATCAGTATGTTGATGATACTCAGGTCTGCAATTCCTTTTCATTAGCCCCAGTCATAACCAGTGCCAGACTCCCAGATTTGGCAAGAACAAAGACCTGGATGAAAGCCAGTTGGCTAAAGTTCCACCTGGATAATAACAGAGGTGGAGCTGCTCTGCAGCGGAAAAGCTTTCAGAAGAGATGACAAAAGGTACGACTGCTCCAGCAATTGAAGGCATCTGCCGAACCACTGTCGAAGTGAAGAGCTGTGCTGGGGCCTTACTAGAGGCATCCCTGCCCGTCAGTTCCCAGATTACATCAGTGGCTGTCACAAACACCTTCTGAAGTTTATGGCAATGAGCTCCATCTGGATCTAACCCCAAATGAACCTCAGAAGCTACGGTTAGCGCAAAGTATTGTTTCCCTCCAGAGTGAGGTAGGAGGGTAAGATCATCTCATACTGGTGCTCCATTCACTGCCAGGAGAATTCTAGATGACAGTCAGGGTGCTCTCCTGAGCTGCACAAATAATTTCAAATATATTTAATAGGCAAAATTATTCACAATTTTTAATTCTCAGAGTGCAAATATTGCAATTTGTGCAACTAACTTAGGTGCCTTTTATAAATTACTTATGAAGTTATGGCATGGAATATGATTTTTATATTGTAACAGTCATTGTTTGGGCTGCACTGGTTAGTTACATCAGTAATCTAATCAGGGTACAGAAACAATACAATGGTACTTATGTAACTAACCAAGACAGTGTGGGCAGGAATAGGGTATTTTTATGCCAGAGTTTAGTTTATTGAGTGCTCACAATGATATCTAAACATTGCTAAAAGTCTAGGAAGTCAATACAACTAAACTGCTTCACACTAGCTGAAGGTCTGGCACACAGTCTGGAAAAACATAGTTATTGTAGTTATTATTTCTTGTGAATTAAGTCCACATGTGTGAGCTCAATATTTGTTACACAACTTTTCTTATAAAACTTGCAGGCATGCTATAATTTAAATGAGCAAAAGAACTTCAGAATTATTAATCATTGGTTATCTAGTTTACATCAAACATAATAAGGTATAAGCAATGAAACAGTGTCAATTGGATTCGAATACATTATCTGTCTTCTCACAGGTGGATAGTGGCCAAAAGAAATGACATGTTCTGGAAGCACATGTGTGTCATGGAGTAGGGCCCTTTTCACTTGAGCAAGTGGAAACACTGTTGGTGACCCAAAATTCAACATGGATCCTGCCTACCTGGGATACGGAATCCAGAATCTGTAGATGGTCAATGGAAGTTTTGTTCCAAACATTATCATAGTCCTATGCTTAGATAACTTCTGGATCCCTTTCAAGAGTTTTAATTCAGTTATCTGAGGAAGCTGCTCAAAGAGTATCCACTTGAGAATTCAGTATGTCTGTAGCTATCAACCAGGGTCTGATTGAAAGCCTATTCAACAGTCTTTGGATGAAGCCCTTAAAGAGTGGTTTAGGATCTCCAATGGAAATCAATATTATACATTTCAAGTTAAAATCACCACAATCTCTCACGGTTTTACCTAACTCCTCTTCAGATACAAAACATCCAACAATTCAGGGCTTAACAGGAGAAACTGCTAATAACTCTTAAATCCTAGTAATATTTCAATATTCTAAGTTAAAGCCAGTTTTAGTAATAAAGCCAGACTCAGTGCTAGATCTGTGGACATGGATATATTTTTGCAGGACTAGAATAGCTTGCCAAAACCACTTGCCTTGTGTTTTTATATTGAGAAGCTTTTTTTTTTTTTTTGGTTGAGAGGTTCTTCCTATGACCAGAAACAAACAAACAAGTACCACAAATATTTACCACCCCCCTTTAAAAACTTCAGGCTGTTTGCACACTATCAGCGCCGTGTATTCTTTCTGGCATAACAAGAAGGGCTTCCTGGATGAGAAAATGTTTAGGACACTTGGAATGGAAAAAATGACACTGGAAACTTAATCATGTTCATTTACAGAGTATATACTGCCCTGCCCAACTATTATGGCCACTCCTGGATGCACACTATGAAACTCTAGTAAAGTTTTATTGCTGTGGATTGTGTGGAAAGGGGAAAGTTAATTCTTCTTCTGTTTACGTATCTTTTTTTATTTCCTATGTGACGTACCCATATAAAAAATTACACTGGAATAATCAATGCTCTAAACAGATATCTGGATAGTCAAAACACCTAATTGGAAACCAGTCCCATAAAATCTAGAGATCGTATAACCTAGTTAATCAGAAATGTTTTTAAAACTTAACATAAAAGAAGTAAATGGCGAACAGATGTACCAGAGCAAGGCTTTGACTGCAATGTTGTTTTTACAGACGTCAAACAAGAGAGAAATCCTTGCAAATAAAATAATCTTGGACCTCAGAGAAAGGGATTTAGCTACTTAAGAAAGAATTCTAGTCGCTATATGCAGAAATCGTCTGTGTTAGTTTTGCTAATCTCTTAAAATTGAGAGATTGATCTGAATATTAAACCCGAGGCCGCCTCAGGGACACTCATGAAGCAGAAATTCTGTAAACTTCCAAACAATATGCTGACAAATGTACGTACAGAATTTTGTTCAAAGGAAATTGGTATTTTTCAGCTGTTTGGCTGGATTTATTCAACTGCATCCCACATAAAGCAGCCCACGTTACATGCCGTTACAGTGTATATATAATGAATTAAGGCATGTTAGGGTTCAGTATCAAGCCGTGTAAATATTTATCAACACATTTGTTATTTTTAGCCGAACAAAATTTTAAAAGTTCACCTGGAAAAACTGCCCCCAATAAATTGTGTGTCATTTGGGTTCCCCTGATTCAAGTAAGAGATGCCTGAGTAGGCAAAGATGGTATAGCTGACAAGAAGTCTTGCTGCCATTCTTCATCAGCCTTATTGGTGCACACAGCCCCATATACAGAGTACAGGCATTGTACAGAAAATACCACAAAACAGCTCCTTTCCTGAAATAATGTGACACTGACCTTCATCCTCCTGGTTACCTTTTCTCCATATAACTAGCCAGATGCCGACAGTTGCCTCTCCTGCTTCCGCTTTTAAGCCCTTTAGTCACAAGGGGATGAAGTTTAGCTTTGCCTGTGTTGCCCAGGTCCTGCCAGTGCTGTGATTTGGATTCAGGTGATTGTGTCAATTTCAATTCCTAACATCCTACGGATGCCCTGTGCAGCAAATCCTTTGTTACCCACCTCTGCATGGGAGCAATAAGTCTTCCAGCCACTCTCACTGCTGGCTCCTAACAGAGCTAAACATTTACATTCAGTGGCCTCCACTGTTTACCCCCCCAATCACACTTTCTTCCTGTTTGTGTCATTGGTCCTACTTCCTTCACTTTATGATCAGCTGAGTTTTGCAACAAGATTATTGACTCTCTAGTCTTCTACCATAGGAAGCTGCAATATACTGGTTCCCCTCCCCTCCCCCTCCAAATCTATTTTTGCTAAATTCTGGTGAAATTTGGAGATTAAAAGAAAACAAAAATTGGCCCCAGCTGGTATTCCAGAGAGAACTACATACTTATGGGGAACCCGCTCTCTTGGTCTGCACTAAGTGGAAAGGGTGGACAACCAACCATTAGGCTTTGGAGAATCTTGTGCTTGCAGTGCCCGTACAATACCATGCATCTTTATACAATAGGTATCCAAGGCAGCTTGGATGCAATGCCTGGGCTGAGGTCTCAGCTGAAACAGTGTAAGTTTCTCTATAATGGGTCAAACCCAAACACTAAAACCTGAACATCCTGACATTTGAAAAAGTAGAGATTTGATTCTGGTGTTTGAATCCCGGATTATTGAGTGTTTGAATGCAGGTCTTGGTGAAGACCATTATAAAGATATAAAATGTAGCTGTGAATTCAGGGTTCAGATCCAGAGTTTTGGTGTGGGTCCATCATTAACATGCTGAATCCCAGGAGGATGGTCATACTTGATCGCAGCAGCTGACTTTGGCCTTCCTTGGGATTCCACAAATCTGCATCAGCTTGAGATTTGTGGATTCGGTAGGAAAACCAAAGTAGCATTGTCTTTGCCCCCGGTTCAAAGTTAGCAGAACCTGTGTGGGAATCACACACAGACAATAAACTGGTTGGGTCAATTATTTTAAGTGTACATGCATCTAGGATAACTCCAGACTGTAATTTTACAGTGCAGAGAGAACTTGTACATACAGGTCTGTCGCATCTTACGCGCATTTAACATGCGCTATTTCAGCTTTATGTGGTCGGCAAAACAAAACCAAAAAAAAGAGAAAAATAACAATTTTAATACTGTACCTGTAGTGCGGGCGATTCCGCCCGCCATTACACTCAATGTAATTTTGACTATACGCGATTTTCGCTTTACGCGCTGACTGCGGAACGTAACCCCAGCGTAAGATGCGACAGACCTGTATTCATTTGGATCACTTGGGGCTACATCATCATCTGAAGGAAACAGACACAGCCTTCTAGCCATGCAAAGGAGAACAAAGGCTTTCTTTACAATGTGGCAATTTGCATGTCTAGGGGTAGTAATGAGTCCATCCTGGCCCTATTACTTTGTGCCATCTTAACTGTGATCTGCTGTCCTCAGCTGCTGGTAAGTTTAGAGTATTAGCAAAGTCATCAACATTAAATTTCACCCTTGTCTTTCCGTGGAAGGAATCTGAGCCAGCTTCTCTTCACCCACCTTTTCAATGCAAACTGAACTCTTTTAGAATACAAGGGATGAGTGTGAATTTCAGTTTGCTGCTTTAATAAAACATTTAATGTTGCATTTCTTTGCTATGGGCTATTAAGTCCAGTCCACTCCACTGATGGGAATTCTGTATGGAATGCTCACTGAGTTGTTCTGAAAATCAACCCCAAGCCCATACCAGGAAGCGTGCATGTATAATGCAAGGACTCAAAGATTATCAATGGAATATGTAACCAGGAATCACCATGCATTAAACCCTGAATAATTTATCTCTATATGCCTTGGATGACCTGTGCATAATTCATCCCTTTGACCAGTCTAGGAAAAGTCCCTGCTAGAACTAAATCTGGCAGATGGAAACTAATGTGTTACCCATTATTTCACCAGTGATCTCCCCAGTCATACCTGTGGGGGGGAAGTCATGGCCAAGAGCATCACAAAAAATTCTTTAACGAGCAAACAGTTAGATAAAATCGATTTGTCCTACCTTTCTTTGGGAATAATTGATGTTTCCTTACTCTTTCATTTCCACTACTAGACAGAAATCAACCGCTTTGCAGGAGGCAGTGTGGCCTAGTATCTAGAGCACTGGACTGGCACTCAGGAACCCTCAGTTCTACTCCCAGATCTGCTACTGGCCTGCTGGGTGACCTTGGACAAGTCACTGCCCTGCTGTATGCCTCAGTTTCCCCAATTGTAAAGCAAGGATAATGGTACTCACCTCCTTTGTTAAGTGATTGGAGATCTACTGATGAAGAGTGATGGGGATTATTATATTTGAAATGGTTTGCCAATGCAGTTGTACCTGAAAGTTTACAGGACAGAAAATAGTTAGATTACATATCTAGGGCCCTACCAAATTCACAGCCATGAAAAATGTGTCACGGACCGTGAAATCTGGTTTCCCCCCATGAAATCTTTTGTGTGCTTTTACCCTATACTATACATATTTCACGGGGGAGATCAGTGTTTCTCAAATTGGGGGTCCTGACTCAAAAGGGAGTCGCAGGGGGGGGTCACAAGGTTATTTTAGGAGGGTTGCGGTATTGCCACCCTTACTTCTGCACTGCCTTCAGAGCCGGGAGACCAGAGAGTGGTGGCTGTTGGCCAGGAGCGCAGCTCTGAAGGCAGTGCCCAGACAGCAACAGCACATAAGTAAGGGTGGCAATACCATACCATGCCACTCTTACTTCTGCACTGCTGCCTTCAGAGCTGGGTGGGAGGAGAGTGGTGGCTGCTGACTGAGGGCCCTGCTCTGCAGGCAGCAGCGCAGAAATAAGGGTGGCAATACCATACCCTGCCATCCTTCCTTCTGCGCTGTGCTGGTGGCGGCTCTGCCTTCAGAGCTGGGCTCCCAACCAGCAGCTGCCGCTTTCCAGCTGCCCAACTCTGAAGGCAGCGGCACTGCCAGCAGCAGCGCAGAAGGAAGGGTAGCAGTACTGCACCCCCCCACAATAACCTTGTGACCCCCCCCCCCACACACACAACTCCTTTTTGGGTCAGAATCCCTACAATTACACCACCATGAAATTTCAGATTTAAATAGCTGAAATCATGACATTTGCTATTTTTAAAATCCTATGACCGTGAAATTGACCAAAATGGGCCACGAATTTGGTAGGGCCCTACTCATATCCCAGGGGAAATATGCTTATTATTAAATATTTGTGCTACAGTAGAAACTTAAGGCATCAACCAAGATTGAGGCCCCATTTTGATCAGCAAGTACACACCCCGTAAGGGTCCCAAAGAGTTTACACTCTAAATAGACAAGGGGTGACATTGGAAATAAAAGTGCAGAGAAGTAACTTGCCAAAGGTGACAGAAGCAGGAATAGAACCAATGTCTCCTCAGTCCCCATTCCAGGGCCGGCTCCAGGATTTTTTGCCGCCCCAACAAAAACAGAGTACCGCCGCCGAAGCAAAGTGCTGCCCCCAAAGGGCTGGAATGCCGCCCCTTGAATAGTGCTGCCCTAAGCACATGCCTGGAACGCTGGTGCCTAGAGCTGGCCCTGCCCCATTCTGTGCCCCATCCTTTACCTGCAAGGAGGGAAAGGTGCCTCAAAGGAGGTGCTCCAGCAACCAAGCTGTGTGTTAATTTGGACAGGCAAAACACTGGTTGGGAAATCTTAATGGACACAGGGCAAATCCCAGCCCTAAATCACCAGCAAGACTCTCACTAACGTCAGCGGGGCCACAATTTGGAGAGGAGGATACTATAAGAGGGGAAATGCTTTGCTCTTTATGTGGAAACAAGCACCAACCTATTCTGGGGATAGAAAACACTACGCTAGTTAGATAGTGTTTATTTGACTAAGATGTGTTGACACTGATGTTCACAGCATCTTCCCTACAGCAAAGCAGCATCGTTAAACAACAGCCAGGAAAAATCACCTTGTCACGCTGCTATTGCATTCACTGCATGTGGGAGGCTTCTGTTCACACTGTGACAAGCTTGTAACAACCAGCTGCTGAACTGTGCGGCGGTCATGAATCACAGCATGGTTTTCAAAATTCTTAAAACACGAAAAAACAGCTGTGGCTGGGAAGAAAGTTAACATGGCCACAAGCCTTCCCCAGTTACAGCTTTCATCCCTCCAGCAGCTCCTTTAATGCTACTTCCTTTCTTTCCTTTCTTTGTTACAGTCTGGGTTTAGAACAGTACGCTACAAAGAGTAAGAAAAAAATTGGTTCTGTCGTTTCCTACTGACAAATCTCTTTGTAGGTGACTCTTCCAGTGTGCACTGGATAAGGCAAAGTCTACCAAAAGTTCAATCTCATTCATGCAACACTCCTGGGGTTGTTTGACACACTGTTTTTTTTTTAAACTACAACTTCCAGTTAAGTCTGTAAGCTTGCTAAACCTTAACTAAATAATTAAACATTTTAAAAAATCCCTCACACACAATCCAGACTGTTTTAGGGGAAGAGAGGAAGAAAATTAGACTAGTATCTCATGCTATTTTTTCTTTCCTCTCTCTTTCCCAGGCTAACAGAAGGAAGCTGCCATCTGCTCTATCTAGTTAGCCCACAAGAGGTTTGAGACGTTAACTCTTAAAAAAGCTGCACCAGAAGTGATTTAAAATCTTTTCCACTCCCAGCTATAGGCATAGAGCTAGGATAGTAAGAACCACAATACAGAAAGTACAAGAATCTTCCTTCCGGTGCAGAAATAATACTGCCTAGAATTCAGATAGAGGAGGGAAGAGCAAATCATCAGACACAGAGGCTGCATTTAGTTAGGATGAATCTCCTATACCATGGACACTTCAGATCCCAGTGGACATTGCTAGCTGGCATAGAGAACCAAGTGTATCCAACCTGGAAGTGATGTGTGCATCAAACACCAGGGTAAAGGCAGAGCTTCCAAATCACAACGTTTAAGAGTTCAGAGTCTAGGCCCAGTTTTCAAACAGGACAGACACCTTAACAGAAGATCCAGCTCTCCCATTCATATTAGCACTTAGGTGTTCAAACACTAGATCTGGTCACAGAGCAGGAAAAAATTCTTCATAAATAAAAGTAATCCCCAATCAACAGCCAAAAAGTGAATAATATGATGAATATCGTTGAGCCATCTCTAGAAATTGTCAAATAACAGAAAACAGTTATACAATTTATCAGACATATATTGAAAAATTTCACTGAACTATCTGCAAATACTATTCATCCAGCACTTGCTCTACCATGTAGCTATTTTATGCCAATTTGAGAAGCAGAAAATGGATTTTATGAACCACAATACTTAGATCAGCACTTTTCTGAAATTTGAAACAGTTTTGATCCAGATCTGATCTATAGTATCAGATTCAAACCCCCTCAAATTTAGAAAGAGTTTGGATCCATATTCAAAATCTTTAGCCCAGGCTTGAAAAATCCTATACAAACAATACAGCTTGGGCTCTCCAATGAGCTTGCCTAGGTTTGGAACCTGAGTTCTCATTTCCTGGAGGACACTTACTCCAAACTATGTGAAGGACATTGTTCTTTTAGAAAAACCCTCGGACACATTTCCGTGAGCAAGCTACAAGTTAGATGGGGAAGGAATTCCGTACTTCACTCTATGAGACAATCAATCCATCCCGCAGCCACTTAGTGTTTGAAAGGTGTTTAACCATCGTACTTCTCAATGGACAAATTAAAAGCATTCAGGCCACCGGGCCTGCCACTTGACATTTGTGCTGATGTGTTTTTCTAACAGTGCATTAGAAAACATTTGACCTATTACTGGAGTCTGAGTCAGTCATTTCTGCAATTAAACCAATATACAATGCCCTACTTCCTGTCAGGAGACCTTTTGGCTCTCATGCAACAATCAGGCAATGGTCGTATTTCACTGACCTTTGTGGTCTCACCATCTGAGATGGCAAGGGAGTTTAAATATGAGAAAGAGGAGCACAGCCAGCTACTCAGCTTGCAAGGAAAACTGCTTTCTCTCAACAGAATTCCAGTGAGTGGGTGCTTGATTCTGCCCCCAATGAATTCAAACACCATTGACTAGAATGAGGTAGGATCAAGCTCTAGGGGAAGAATGTGTGCATGACAGGGCAGAGTCAGAGCATGACCAAGGCATAGGGCAGGGGTCGGCAACCTTTCAGAAGTGGGGTGCCGAGTCTTCATTTATTCACTCTCATTTAAGGTTTCGCGTGCCAGTAATAGATTTTAATGTTTATAGAAGGTCTCTTTCTATAAGTCTATAATATATAACTAAACTGTTGTTGTATGTAAAGTAAATAAGGTTTTTAAAATGTTTAAGAAGCTTCATTAAAAATTAAATTAAAATGCAGAGCCCCCCGAACCGATGGCTAGGACCCGGGCAGTGTGAGTGCCACTGAAAATCAACTCGAGTGCCACCTTCGGCACCTGTGCCATAGGTTGCCTACCCCTGGCATAGGGGCTGAGATGCAGTTGCGGATGATTCATTCAACAGACATTTTTAGGCTGTTCAGTTACTCCTCCTGCCATCCAGGAGCAGTGGTTACTTCAAAATCATTACGAGCTGCTGTTAGAGGAAAGTGGCCATGAGGGGCAGATACTGACACAAAAATGTGTCTCGGATCGTCTACAAAAACAACATCCCTCACATCCACGGTATTTGCTGGGCACAATGTCCTTGCTGGCCTACAGCATCTGCTCCCTGCCTCTCACCAGCCCGTGATGGAAATAGATTGAGCCAAAACATTAGAGACAATTTCCCAGATGAGAATTAAAACAAAGCAACCAACAAAACAAACCGTGGGCTCGATCCTGAGTCAGGTGATGTAAATCATCACAGCTCTATTGAAGGCAGTGGGTCAATGCCAATTCACACCACCTGACGATCTGACACTATACAGAACACATGAGCAGCAGTCTCTCAACAAGACAGCTGCCTTGTGGATAAATGTCCCAGCACTGATTTGATAAAGGGCTCACTGAATCCCAAACTGCACTTAGCCAGAGAGAAAATAATTTTGGAACAGGAAAGGGGATTTTTGTAAAGGGTGTGCTCTGTTTTCTCTGTGTCCAGGCGGGTTTGAAAACTCCCCAGGAATGTGTGGGTTACACTTGCGCACCCAAAGCTCAGTTTACAAAAGAGAACTTTATTTATTCTTGGAATCTACTTTCTTGGAAGCTTCTTACAGGGAAAGAGCCAGGTTTCCAAAGGGATTTAGACATCTTAAGTTGCAAATAGATGCCCAGTGGGATTTTCAAAAGCACTTACACACCCAACAATGGACGTTAGATACCTAGGTCATTTTGAAAATCCCACTATATGCTTATCTGCAGCTACGGATGCCTACACAACTTTAAAAATCTGGCTCCAAGTCTTCCCCAGTGCTCGGCTACATGCCAATTTCCTCGCAGAGCAGTACACACATACTGCTCACAGGCCTCTGCAAAGAACCACTCCAAGTTCTGCCTATTTTTAAAGGGGCAGGTTCCAGAGCTCTCATCAATATCGTTTATTCAGATCAAATTACTACGTTTAACAAGAAGAACCCTTCTCTAAAATTGTCTGTCCCCGGGTGCTTGCACATTACAGTTGGGCTCCCCTGGGCTAAGGCACAAGGACCACAGCCCAGAGGCAATGGCTTGACTTCACTGTGTACCCACTAGAGCCCAGCCATCTAGTCCTCTTTTACCACAGAAACCCCACAACAGAGCCCTGATGCTCCTTTTTTAATATCCCCCCTCTCGTTAATTAGCCTAGTTAAGCCCCTGCACTCCTTTGTCGGGCAATGGATTTCATAATGCACATTCCGACAGGTCCATAGGCACTGAGATCGGTGATCTCTCGCTCACAGACTGTGACTATGCTAATGACGTTGTTCTTTTAGTACACAGCCCCGACAGGTTTTGTGAGGTACTCCAGTGTATGGAGGAGGAGTCAGCTAAGATTGGTCTCTATGTTTCATGGTCAAAGACAAAACTGCAAAATTTAGAACCAGGTCCACCTACGACTCCAATCTCTTCGTACAAAGAAACCGTTGAATCAGTTTCCAGCTTTTGCTACCTGGGTTCTATACTTACCAGCTTCTACAATTCTCACACAGAGGTGCTCCATTGGATTGGCATTGCAGCATCTGCCATGGGCTGTTTACAATGGATATGGAATCAACATCATCTTAGTATGACAACCAAGTTCAGGATTTATTCAAGCTGCATCCTTCCCATACTGTTGTACAGCTACAAAACATGGACACTATGCCGCACAGACTGGACAAAGCTGGAGGCTTTCCACACAAAATGTCAATGTCGTATATTGGGCATGAAGTGGAGTGACTTCATCTGTAATGCAGATGTTTATGGTCACTCAGGTCTACAGACTACTGGGGCCATTGTCCGCAGGCGGCGCCTTACGCTTTTCGGACATGTTGCAAGGATGCCACAAGACGTTCCAGCGAACGCCGTTCTCTGGGTGGCTTGTAACATCCGGGATAAAATTCCACTGACCCAGGGGTAGAGGCAGCCCAGAGGCAGAAACCCTATTACATGGGGTTATCAAGTCTGTTTCGATGTTGGACTCGGGCTGTCAAGCCTTTGCGGTTACGCAGGAACGGACCAAATGGCGAACGATCGCTACAGTCGACTGTCTGGCTAAGCGTTGAAGAAGAAGAAGACTAGTTAAGTAACACCTGGTTAAAGTGCTTCAATGTAGGGACATTAGCCTCAGATCCCTTGGGCAAGAACCTCAAATGGTATAATTTGAGCGATGCCAATTTATACCGCCTGAGAATCTGACACGTTGACTGGCGCTGTTAATCCTTTCTTGCCCTGAATTAGTCATTTAGGATTTTTGTTTGTTTTTATTTCTGCAGATGTGACATGAAGGGGTTGGCCTGTGAGCACACAGGAAACTCATGCCTCTTTCATGTGGCTCCAGCCTTTTTATTGTTAATCGGGTACCAAACCAGTCACAAAGCAATTCTGGAATTTCAAAATGCGCTTCATTATGAGGCAGTAGCGACATGAGACCAAGAATAGCAACGGATGAGACATCCAGTATCCATCAGAACAACAAGAACGGCTGCTGGAAAGGTGAATACAGGGGTTTTACTTAGTACAAAGCACTGCACGAGAAGGCATAAACACTCATTTAGATTAGGAAAAGAAACCCAAGCATATAGCAAGTGTATTCATATTAGCAACTCTCCGCTCAGTTATTAAAGCAGGCTGATCAAATGTTATTAAAGGGCCTGCGTCTGATCCTGTGTCAAAGTCAAGGGGAGTTGCAGGTGCTGAGCAGTTCCTCTACATTTCAGATCTTAATCTAGGTAAATTGGTATCCACAACACCACCACCATCCCTCAAAAAAACCACTCAGCCTTATGTTCTCCTGACTGATCTCTCTCGTATAACATTTCAAACACAGGATGTCCAGGGCTTTACCTTCAGTATTAGAGCTGAATGGAAAATAGAGGGGGGGAAATCGTGAAAATGTTCATGACATTTTGGTCATGTTTTTCATACCTACTTTGCCATCAAAATTGAATTTTCACCAACGTTTTCTCGACAATTATAATCAGCACTATGCCCTCTGCCAATCAAACTTACAGTGACAACTGGAAGAGAACTCAGGCCAAATCTAATGAGGTTATCATTAATTTTGTGACAATTGGTGGTTTTCTTAAAGCCCCAGCTCCTGGAGCCATGAGAAAATTTCAGTTTCATTAAAAAATTATGTTTCTAGGCCTTATGGTTGCAGAGAAAAGAATGAAAATGTGGGCCCTGTGTACCCTAAAAGATCAAAAATCAGAAGATAAATACAAATAAATGTATATTTACTTATTAAAAATCTCATGCTTTTTAAGCCAATCTCATGCTTTTTGAACATTTGAGATTGAGGCCCCTACCACTTGAGCTATATAAGAAAATCTCCATGAGCATTATAGGGCCTAAGACATGAGGTAGAACCGTTCTGATTCCATCCAGCAAAGGGCAATGATACATATATACATAAGCCAGTGCATTACAGTGCTTTCCCCTATACACAGTTTTTGCACTCTATGTACGGTTATTCATTGAGCTACCACTCCCTGTTTTTCCACAGCTTCACATTTTCCAGTCCTGATCACTCTTTAGATCCTATTGTTTGATTTGTTCCCTGGCTTGTTTTAACTCGACTTTCCCTGTTGTTATTCTCATCTCTCTAACCCTTGAATCTGACTAGTCCCATTCCCAGACCTAACAATAGCATATTTTGTTATTTTCCTCCTTTCCACATTGTTTTTTATTCAGTGCCTGATTCTTAACATTAGAGCTTGGGGAGGGGATTCCCCCCCCCAAAAAAATCATGTCCATGGTTGCTGAAAAGAAAATGAAAAGGTTAATTAGCACCCCAATATTTTGCAAAATTCTAAGGCAAATTTGGCAGGCAAACGTTTCTGATTTCTCCCATCTGCATGAACAGCTTGCTAGATGAAATGTGCATTCATATTATACATGAGAGACACTACTTTTCTTCAATTTTCAAATACTTTGCTGCTCCTGTTCTTATGGAACAAAACATCAACTATTGATAAAATATTAACCAAATGCCATGTAAATTCCGGCTGATGTAATTAATCCTTCTGCAAGCAAAATAAGTGGGTATTTCCACAGACCCAGATTTGCTTTCTGTAGACCTCTGTGGTCTCTTTCTTTCTTTGGAGTGAAAGTCCTTATTTTTGCCTCTGAAAAGCATCTGGATTCAGTTTAAATAGTCATACCGTAACCACACTGAAGGAATTGCTTTGGAATGCTGCACACTGTGATGTCAGTGTGCCAGGTACACTCAAAACAGCAGAAAAAGGAATGGGTTTTGCTTTGCAGCCTTCATCATGACGCTGTGGAACTGAGAGGAAAAAATGATTCCTGCTGTATTTTGTTGATCTAGGCAGGCCCCTATCCTGCAAACATTTATGCATATGAATAACTTTATTCATCCCAGTAGTGCCAAGAAGACTACTCACGTGCAAAAAGTTCAGTTCTACTAGCTGAGGTTGTAGCAGACTCATCAAGATCTACCTATGGCCCAGCCTCTGCTCGAAGGGAAATAGCATGCTATGGTGAGTGGGTGTGGGTTACACAGGGGATGATACAAAATAGGGCTCTGCGATTTACACTCCAGTATATTTTATGTGCCAGATCCTGAGAGTTCAATGGGAGCTGCAAATGCGCAGCCCCTCAGACTATGATGCTAGTCTATTAGTTCCTATTTTGCTGTACCAGTGTGATTTGTCCCAGGATTTCTCCTGCACCCAGCTATTCTATCTTAGGGGTGACGGTTTTTTCAGTGCGGTTTAGTGGAGCGTGAGGCCTTAGCTCCCATTGCCCTGGGAGGTGTAATTGTGTGTTCAGCTGGATGTGGTTTGGGTATAAATAGGGCCAGTTTTAAATAGGGCCACTTGTTTCTCATTCGTCGGGTTGTGGGAAGCCAAATGTCAACTTTTTTTTCTTCGGCCAAGTCTACTCCGGAAACTTTGCTGATATAGTGACGTCAGTTGGGGAGGAGGATTTTTTACAACGTCTTTATACTGGCAAAAGCCCTAGTGTTAGGGTGACCATACGTTCCGTTCTGGCCGGGACAGTCCCTTTTTTAAGCCCTAACCCGGCCGTCCTGACTTTTTTGGCAAAAGTGGGCATTCGTCCCATTTGCTCTTGCCAGCTTGATCAGTTGGCAAGAGCAAATGGGACAAAGACTCACTTTGGTCAAAAAGGTGGGGTGCAGGGGAATGTGTGTGTGTGGGGGGGGCATGCAGCAATGCCAGCCCCGTGCAGGGGGGAAGGCGGGCAGGGCTCGGACAAGCAGCAATGTCAACCCCGCGGGGTGGGGGGCTTGGATGAGCATCTCGGTGGGAGAGAGGGGGCTTGAGTTAGCCCCACACGGTGTCCCATTTTCCCTTTGGGAAATATGGTCACCCTACCTAGTGTAGACACAGCTTCTAGCTTGCAGCTTATCTCGTTCAGGGACTGGATATAAGGCATACCGGGGAAAAGCAGTGGAAGCTGTGTCTGCACTAGGAGCGTTTGCCAGTATAGCTATACAGGCAAACCTTTTCTACCATAGAGCCAGCCTCAGCCTCTGCCAAGTATTTCTCCTGCCCTATTGCCGGCATCTCACCATCATGGGCACAGCCTGAGGCCTCATTTTTGTTTTAAAATCAAATGTACAATGATGCTCTGACTAGGCAGGATGTGGATTTAATTGACCAGCCAGAACCCATTGAAGTTACACTACATTGTACATATGTCCGGGCAAAGATGACCGAAGTCAATGGGAAAGAATCCCGTTGGCTGAGATTCTGTGTTGAACATCCAGGAGGCACAAGAAAGAAGGTGCAGGCCAGGGGCAGGGAGGAAACTAAGGTGGCTTTCTGGTACCTTTTCACCCTCCCAATTTTGGGCTGCTCAGGAGCCCAAATAGCCTCAAGGTTACTTAAGCAGCCATAGGGGCTGCTCTAAATTACAGCAGCCTCCCTGGTGCCCCCTCTGCAGCTTGCATGATGGCCCTGACCCCTCCCACTCCTGACATGACTTCTTCCACTTCTGGCCCCAACCCCAGTTTTCCCCTTGAATCTACAACAGCCCAACAGTGTCCCAGCACCAGAGGAGTTCTCCCAGAGTCACTTGTCACCTGTCTACAGCCCCTATATACTACAGGAGGGAGAGGGAGAGGCAGTGTTTTCCCCAGGAATTGAAATTTGGGGGGGGGGTGTTCGAATTTACGGGGGTGGGGGGGCGGGAGAGTCATGGCTGATGAGGGGTGAGACCGTGAGGGTGAAGGTGGGCTGTATGGCACCATAGTAACAACTGAAAAATGTTTCATGACCATTTTATTAGATTTAACTCATGTTTTAAAATCATCACACAAGTTAAAAAAGTTGGCTACTCAAGCCTTCTATGAAGCACTACATCTACATCCTTCTTGGTTCCTTGTTATAATTTTGCACAATTCTGTTAATGAACTTCTTGAATGCAATGTGTTCATCTTTGGTGGCTTCTCGTGTGTCCGGTACTTCCATTCCTTCAATTGATATGCTCATTAGTTCATTCACATGATCAGGCAGAAGGCGACTTCTTTCAGAACACAAAATTCTATTCAATGATGAAAAAGAACACTCAACTGTAGCTGTAGTGACTGGGAGTAGCAAGAGATGAATTCCTATTTCTTTCATCCCAGGAAACATAGCATAAAGATCGGTTCGAGCCACTAATGATGATAAAAAAGAAGTTGAAGTCAAATCTTCATTCATTCATCGTATGATATTCCACTCTGTGTTCAAATTCTCTATTCTGTCCTGAACACATGGCAGCTCCATTGCTGGTAGTGCCTCACTTCACCCAACTGTCAGTGTTTTATAGGACAGGGATCTGTAAAAGCTACGTAGAAGTTGAGTAGAATCTAGAAGTCGCTGTTGTAGATTTTTAAGAATCAAGTCTGTGTACTTTTTCAGTTGTCTTAACAAACACTGCTTGTCCTCTTCACTTAAGGATTCAATATAAATGCCTTCATTAGTCAACTTCTGGACTGAAGTCTTTGCTTCTTCCAGTACTTTTTCAATGGATAGCTCTCTGATTGATCCAAATGTAGCTTCTATTGCTGGACAAAGATCTACTACTGTTGTAGCAGATGCCTGGATGGCATTGTTTAATGACTCAAGTGGTTTCAACGGTAGACTTACAAGAGAGAGAATGGCAATAGTCTTCTCTGAACATAGTAGCAAAAGTAATCCACCAGTCTCACTACTTAGGGTATGTCTACACTACGAAATTAGGTCGAATTTATAGAAGCCGGTTTTATAGAAATCGGTTGTATACAGCCGATTGTGTGTGTCCCCACATAAAATGCTCTAAGTGCTCTAGTCGGCGGACCGCGTCCACAGTACCGAGGCTAGCGTCGACTTCCGGAGCATTGCACTATGGGTAGCTATCCCACAGTTCCCACAGTCTCCGCCGCCCATTGGAATTCTGGGTTGAGATCCCAATGCCTGAATGATGCAAAACAGTGTCGCGGGGGGTTCTGGGTACATGTCGTCAGGCCCCTCCCCCTCCGTCACAGCAACGGCAGACAATAGATTCGCGCCTTTTTACCTGGGTTACCCGTGCAGACAACATACCATGGCAAGCATGGAGCCCGCTCAGCTCAGCTCACCGTCACCATATGTCATCTGGGTGCCGGCAGACATGGTACTGCATTGCTACACAGCAGCAGCAGCAGCTAACTGCCTTTTGGCGGTAGACGGTGCAGCATGACTGGTAGCTGTGGGGCTGGCAGCTGTAGGGCTGCATTGCACCAGCCCCTTGCCTTTTGCCTTTTGGCAGTAGATGGTATATTACGACCGGTATCCATCGTCGTCATATTGCGGTTCGATCAGCGACACCTGGGCAGACATGCTCAGTCCTATTGAACTGTCTTGACGATGATGGCTATCAGTCGTAGTATGCTATTTTCTGCCAAGCGCCCAGTATTTTCTGCTAAGCACCCAGAAGAGGCCGAGGGCGATCTGGGTGCTGGCAGACGTGGGGCTGGCAGACGTGGGGCTGCATTGCTACACAGCAGCAGCCCCTTGCCTTTTGGTAGAAGATGGTATATTATGATTGGTATCCATCGTCATCGTACTGCAGTGGCTATCAGTCATGCTGCACCGTCGGCTGCCAACTTAAGATGTAAAAAATAGATTTGTTCTGTATTCATTAGCTTCCCCTTCCCTCCGTGAAATCAACGGCCTGCTAAACCCAGGGTTTTGAGTTCAATCTTTGGGGGGGGCCATTCTGTGTGACAGTTGTTTGTGTTTCTCCCTGATGCACAGCCACCTTTGTTGATTTTAATTCCCTGTACCTGTACGCCATGTCGTCACTCGCCCCTCCCTCCCTCCTTCCTTCCCCTGGTCCGTCAGATACTAGTTTCGCGCCTTTTTTCAGACCAGGCGCCATAGCTAGCACTGGGATCATGGAGCCCGCAAGATCACCGCGGCAATTATGAGCACTATGAACACCACGCGCATTGTCCTGGAGTATATGCAGAGCCAGGACATGCCAAAGCAAAACCAGGACCAGCCGAGGAGGCAATTGCAGCGCGGCGACGAGAGTGATGAGGAAATTGACATGGACATATACCTCTCACAAGGCACAGGCCCCAGCAATGTGGAAATCATGGTGTTACTGGGGCAGGTTCATGCCGTGGAACGCCGATTCTGGGCCCGGGAAACAAGCACAGACTGGTGGGACCGCATCGTGCTGCAGTTGTGGAACGATTCCCAGTGGCTGCGAAACTTTCGCATGCGTAAGGGCACTTTCATGGAACTTTGTGACTTGCTTTCCCCTGCCCTGAAGCGCCAGAATACCAGGATGAGAGCAGCCCTCACAGTTGAGAAGTGAGTGGCAATAGCACTGTGGAAGCTTGCAACGCCAGACAGCTACCGGTCAGTCGGGAATCAATTTGGAGTGGGCAAATCTACTGTGGGGGCTGCTGTGATCCAAGTTGCCAGGGCAATGAAAGACCTGGTGATATCAAGGGTAGTGACTCTGGGAAATGTGCAGGCCATAGTGGATGGCTTTGCTGCAATGGGATTCCCACACTGTGGTGGGGCCATAGATGGAACCCATATCCCTATCTTAGCACCGGAGCACCAAGCCACCAAGTACATAAACCGCAAGGGGTACTTTTCAATGCTGCTGCAAGCCCTGGTGGATCACAAGGGACGTTTCACCAACATCAACGTGGGATGGCCGGGAAAGGTACATGATGCTCGCGTCTTCAGGAACTCTGCTCTGTTTCGAAAGCTGGAGGAAGGGACTTTCTTCCCGGACCAGAAAGTAACCGTTGGGGATGTTGAAATGCCTATCGTGATCCTTGGGGACCCAGCCTACCCCTTAATGCCATGGCTCATGAAGCCGTACACAGGCAGCCTGGACAGGAGTCAGGACCTGTTCAACTACAGGCTGAGCAAGTGCCGAATGGCGGTGGAATGTGCATTTGGACGTTTAAAAGCGCGCTGGTGCAGCTTACTGACTTGCTCAGATCTCAGCGAAAAGAATATCCCCATTGTTATTGCTGCTTGCTGTGCGCTCCACAATATCTGTGAGAGTAAGGGGGAGACATTTATGGCGGGGTGGGAGGTTGAGGCAAATCGCCTGGCCGCTGATTACGCGCAGCCAGACACCAGGGTGGTTAGAGGAGCACAGCAGGGCGCGGTGCGCATCAGAGAAGCTTTGAAAACGAGTTTTGTGACTGGCCAGGCTACGGTGTGAAACTTCTGTTTGTTTCTCCTTGATGAACCCTCCGCCCCCCCCCACCCGGTTCACTCTACTTCCCTGTAAACCAACCAACCAACCAACCCACCCTCCCCTCCCCCCTTCGAGCACCGCTTGCAGAGGCAATAAAGTCATTGTTACTTCACATTCATGCATTCTTTATTAATTCATCACACAACTAGGGGGATAATTGCCAAGGTAGCCCGGGATGGGTGGGGGAGGAGGGAAGGAAAAGGACACACTGCAGTTTAAAACTTTAACTCTTATTGAAGGCCAGCCTTCTGATGCTCGGGCAATCATCTGGGGTGGACTGACTGGGTGGCCGGAGGCCCCCCCACCGTGTTCTTGGGCGTCTGGGTGAGGAGGCTATGGAACTTGGGGAGGAGGGCTGTTGGTTACACAGGGGCTGTAGCGGCGGTCTCTGCTCCTGCTGCCTTTCCTGCAGCTCAACCATACGCTGGAGCACATCAGTTTGATGCTCCAGCAGCCGGAGCATCGACTCTTGCCTTCTGTCTGCAAGCTGACGCCACCTATCATCTTCAGCCCGCAACTTGCTCTGTTCATCCCGCGATTCAGCCCGCCACCTCTCCTCTCGTTCATATTGGGCTTTTCTGTAGTCTGACATTGACTGCCTCCACGCATTCTGCTGTGCTCTGTCAGCGTGGGAGGACATCTGGAGCTCTGTGAACATATCATCCCGCGTCCTCCGTTTTCTCTTTCTAATCTTCACTAGCCTCTGTGAAGGAGAAACATTTGCAGCTGGTGGAGGAGAAGGGAGAGGTGGTTAAAAAAGACACATTTTAGAGAACAATGGGTACACTCTTTCACGTTAAATTTTGCTGTTCACATTACACAGCACATGTGCTTTCGTTACAAGGTCGCATTTTTCCTCTTATATTGAGGGCCTGCCGGTTTGGTGTGAGAGATCACTCACGCAGTGCCAGGCAACAGATTTCGGCTTGCAGGCAGCCATGGTAAGCCACAGTCTTTTGGCTTTTTTAACCTTCTTAACATGTGGGAATGGTTTCAAACAGCAGCGCCCTCATTTCCCATATCAAGCACCCATTGGGTTGGCCATTTAAAATGGGTTTGCAATGTAAAAGGAGGGGCTGCGGTTTCCGGGTTAACATGCAGCACAAACCCAACTAACCCCCCTCCCCCCCACACCCAATTCTCTGGGATGATCACTTCACCCCTCCCCCCACCGCGTGGCTAACAGCGGGGAACATTTCTGTTCAGCAGAGCAGGAACGGGCACCTCTGAATGTCCCCTTAATAAAATTGCCCCATTTCAACCAGGTGACCGTGAATGATATCACTCTCCTGAGGATAACAAAGAGCGATAAGGAATGGATGTTGTCTGCATGCCAGCAAACACCGGGACCATATGCTACAATGCTTTGTTATGCAATGATTCCAGACTACGTGCTACTGGCCTGGCGTGGTAAAGTGTCCTACCATGGCGGACGGGATAAGGCAGCCCTCCCCAGAAACCTTTTGCAAAGGCTTTGGGAGTACATGAAGGAGAGCTTTCTGGAGATGTCCCTGGAGGATTTCCGCTCCATCCCCATACATGTTAATAGACTTTTCCAGTAGCTGTACTGGCCGCGATTGCCAGGGCAAATTAATCATTAATCATTAAACATGCTTTCTTTTAAACCATGTGTAATATTTACAAAGGTACACTCACCAGAGGTCCCCTGTGTGCCCTCAGGGTCTGGGAGCACGCCTTGGGTGAGTTCGGGGGTTACTGGTTCCAGGTCCAGGGTGATAAACATATCCTGGCTGTTGGGGAAACCGGTTTCTCCGCTTCCTTGCTGCTGTGAGCTATCTACATTATCTCCATCCTCATCTTCCTCGTACCCTGAACCCGCTTCCCTGTGTGTTTCTCCAGTGAGGGAGTCATAGCACACGGTTGGGGTAGTGGTAGCTGCACCCCCTAGAATGGCATGCAGCTCCGCGTAGAAGCGGCATGTTTGCGGCTCTGCCCCGGACCTTCCATTTGCTTCTCTGGCTTTGTGGTAGGCTTGCCGTAGCTCCTTAATTTTCACGCGGCACTGCTGTGCGTCCCTGTTATGGCCTCTGTCCTTCATGGCCTTGGAGATCTTTTCTAATATTTTGCCATTTCGTTTACTGCTTCGGAGTTCAGCTAGCACTGATTCATCTCCCCATATGGCGAGCAGATCCCGTACCTCCTGTTCTGTCCATGCTGGAGCTCTTTTGCGATCCTGGGACTCCATCATGGTTACCTGTGCTGATGAGCTCTGCGTGGTCACCTGTGCTCTCCACGCTGAGCAAACAGGAAATGAAATTCAAACGTTCGCGGGCCTTTTCCTGTCTACCTGGTCAATGCATCTGAGTTGAGAGTGCTGTCCAGAGCGGTCACAATGAAGCACTGTGGGATAGCTCCCGGAGGCCAATAACGTCGAATTCCGTCCACACTACCCCAATTCCGACCCGCTAAGGCCGATTTTATCGCTAATCCCCTCATCGGAGGTGGAGTAAAGAAACCAGTTTAAAGTGCCCTTTAAGTCGAAAGAAAGGGCTTCGTCGTGTGAACGTGTCCAGGCTTAATTCGATTTAACGCTGCTAAAGTCGACCTAAACTCGTAGTGTAGACCAGGCCTTAGATCCATCCCATCTTGGCAGATATTTTCCAAAGCCAGTAATAACGTTGGAGTAATTTTAAGACAACAGCCAAGGATCGCTCATAAGAAAGCCAGAGGGTTTTCCCAGGTTGGACTAATTTGAACTTCAGTCCCAGTGTATCTTCTATATTTTCCAAGGTATTCAGTCTTTTTTAACTCTTGCTGAAAAAAGAATATAACGAAGACATTAAATTTATAGCTTTTTAAATGTCTTTTGAAGAGTCTGCAGCTTGTACTAGTGCTAATTGGAGTAGATGGCCTCTGCAGTGTGTATAGGAGGGATTAGAGTTACACTTTTCTCTGAGCAAAGCTTGTACTCCACCATGTCTTCCAGAGAAGTTTGCAGCTCCATCAAATGCACAAGGAGCCATCTGTTTGGGGTCCAATTGAAAAGCATTTAACTCTTTGTGGGTTGTCACAGATGCAGCCGATGTGTCTTCTATAACTTGAACATCTAGAAATGCATCTACTGGCCTACCACTGACATCAAGATAACGTACACAATGACTTAATACTTGATGCCCATTTGCATTGGAATGAGGAGTACTTGTGGCACCTTAGAGATGAAGTGGGTTTTAGCCCACGAAAGCTTATGCCCAAATAAATTTGTTAGTCTCTAAGGTGCCACAAGTACTCCTAGTTCTTTTTGCTGATACAGACTAACACGGCTACCACTCTGAAACCTGTCATTTGCATTGGTGTATTCATCAGCCATGTATGCAAATTTTTTGAATGTGGTGAGAGAGTTCCTCACGTTTTCAACTGTTGAGTCTTTCACTGTTGCACCACATGCTTCTAGCCAGTCAGTTGAGTTTCTTGCAGAAAGATAGTGAGCATTTGCTGGTCTTGTTCGGAACCAGTGTTCAACTTCAGGATGAACAAGTGACAATGCACTTAACATTGGCCTCCAGTTTGTAGTGTGTGGTATCTCTTGCTTAAATAGGAAGTATGATGCCACAGCCATGTTTGTTCGCATGAACTGTTTTTTGTCTCCAGCATTCTTAACAGCCTCATTAACACTCACCGGTGTTGTCCTTGGTCAGTAGAGACTCAGAATTCAGAGGTGCTTTCACATGAGTTCACCTCCCAGGTGGGGGGCAAGAAGGCACCTTACTCGTTCCTCCAGCTGCTCACGGTTTGCTCTGGCCACTGTTGTTCGTTGTGCCACCATTCACTCCATCGCTCTATTGCCAATGGCCCTGCGCTGTCACCTTCTGCTGCCACCTGCCACTGTGACCTCTGCGAGTTGGTATCTTGAGGTTCCACCCAGCTCTCAGTGATTTCAGCTGAGCTCTCAGTGGGGGAACCTCACTGCTAGTGCAGACTGGGCCGTCTCTTCCACAGAAACACTGTCCCACAGCAGGTCTAAGCACTTAGACCTGATTATCAGTGATTTCAGCTATAGTGGTCACTTAACAAAACAAAAGACTGTCTATGGAGCCTAATCAGCTCTGTCTTTAAACAGTGGAGAGGGGCAGGTCAAATAATACGTGTGACTCAGGCAGACCATCAAGCAAAACACCTGTCCCCACCCTCTCTCTTGATGCCCTCAATCAGCACAGGCTAAGTACAGTTCTACTGCCCTTTACTCATACAATAAGAATAACAACATTTCATTACCCCCCACATTCAAGTGATTTGTAACCCAACCCCAGCCAAAACCTATCACTTGGGCAACACAGCTCTGGTTGCTGGATACCTAGTAGATTAGGTGTGAATGTAAATACAATCTGGTCCTGAAGCCTTTCCCCCTAGCCCCCAGCTCATCACTAGCTGTCAGGGAGAGCACAGTGAAGACTGCGTACAAATCATAATCTGAAATTATTAGGTTGGCCAACATCACCGAAATGAATGCACTGACATTGTCATAAAAACAACAGCTGTATAAGGAAGCTAGTCTATGTTCATACTTTTCAAATCTATTATACTTTTTCAGATACACGTATTTTATCATACACTTTATATGCATTTAAAGTGTGTATTAATGTTTCAATTTCAATTCAAATTTCCAAACAATCACTAAATTGGCAACACTGCATATAACTAGTTCACAAAATTGTGGGGGGAGGGTGTTGGGGAAATTTGGGGGGGTGTAGGGAAATCCCTGGGGAGAGGGGCCTAACCACTCCCCCGCCCCCAGGACAAATTCTGCACCCCTTACGGAGTTATCTGCCAGGCTAAAGGCCTTTTGAAACTAATGGACAATTTCTCTCAGTAAAGACGACAGGATTCGGCCCATAAACACTCCCATGTGATTAAGACCCATATAATTTGTAATATAGTAGTTATGGTAATGGAATCTATAGTAAAATCGAAAGTCCTTCAGGATTAGGTAGAAACATTAACACAGGCAATGGACCTAATCCTGCTCCTATTCCAATCAATGGGAGCTTTGCCGTTGTCATCAGTGGGTGCAAGCTTTGACCCTAAATCTTTAAAGATATGTATTATTTTTAGTCATTATTTTGACTCTTCCCCCCAAGATCTCAAGTCCAAATTCAGGGGAAGGAGGACAAATGATCCCCTGGGGTTCTCTTTAAGGATCTGTTCAATACAACACGTTGTTTTTTCCCCAATTTCCTCCTCTAATGGCTATTTAAACCAAAAGGGAAGGAAAAGGCGTGATGCTTTCTAATATTAACACAGTTCGCCTCCTGAACACCCATGTTGTTTTGCAGATTACAGTTCTGGGCCCTTCCCGTACCTAGGGTTGCCAACATTGTATTTCAAAAATAAGGGACCGTTTTCTTAGCACCCACACCCCACCCTCCTCCTGATATTATTAAATAAATAATAATAATTAATAATCGGTAATCACCTAAATTTGCCAGGGGTATTTCTTGTTGCTTGTTGCAGCACTCAGCAATTCTCGATCTCGTTGCACAGAGATGAAACAATAACCTTGTAACCCTACTGATATTGTCTAATCTTTATTTGTTCAAGGACATTCTAAAGAGTCTTTTAGGAATCATGGGAAAACATCTTCTGGGTTTGTTTTAGCAGCTGCTCTCCACAAGGGCTGCCTCAGCCTTTTGCTGTACTTGCCAGAATTGTAAAATTAGTTTCATAACAAAACTTTCCCCATCACATGCATTGCTATTCAAAGACAAAAATCAAAACCAGATCTTTTAAAGAGACACACACAGATTATAAATCCAGGCCTCAAGTCTGATCTCATTTGCACCAGTTTTGTACCACGGTATTTCCATTGGCTTCCGGGAAGTTAATTCTGATTTGCACTAGTGTAAATGAGAGGAGAATCAGGCCATGTGGACTGGATCCTCAACTGTACCTTTCCACATTTGTGATTTTAGAGCTACAGGGTGTTTTAAATGATGCTGGCTGGACCAGTCCACTAGGCACCATGCAACTGGCCAAGGAACAGCAGGAACAATATCAGCACAGCCCCCCCACGTGGTCAAAAGTCACGAGTTAGGCCTCCAAAAGTCACAAGATTAAAAACATCTCATGATTTTAAGCCAAAAATAATGATTTTGAGGTTCTTTTTATTTGCCTTCTGCTTTTTGAACACTTGGGGTTCACTTAGCTTATGTTTTCAAGCTTTTTCTGCAACTATTAGAGCTAGAACCTTTTTGTTGTTATATAAATGAAAACTGAGATTCTTCTGTAATCACATGACTCCTGGAGCTGGGGCTTTAAAACCCCCCACCAAATATCACGAGGCACATCAGAAAACTGGGAGAGGTTGTCACACTGCACTGTGCACTGCATCCACTCCTCAACGTGACTTTTCTGCCTCCAGGAATGAGTCCTATGCCAAGGGGATTCTCAGCAGCCCCTTTAGTGCTCTGGGGGTACTAAGGGACCTTAACAGGAGCTGAGGATCTCACCCCATGTTTTACTGACCAAACAAAATTCCTTCGGCTAAACCTTCACTCCTTGCCTGAATCACTTTGTCCCAATTGGATTCATCAAGCCGAACCAGAAAAGATCCCATGGGCAAAATGACTGGTGAATGAATGTGTCAGATCTGAAAGGGCCCTATGACCTTCCACAGCCGATACATTCATCTGCCATAACCTATGTCTTTGAAAAAAAATATTTCCCTACTATTGTTCAGATCATCATTTCGTCTAGACACACCTGATATTCATCTTTTCAAAGCTGTAGGTATGCAGACCAGACAGTTAGCCCTTTGGCCTTCCCCTTTTTTAATACTCTTTGACAGCAGTGGTGTGCTGGAAATCAATGTAAGTTACAAAGCTTCTTAAAAGTCTGCTAAATTCATCTGAGTAAATGTCAAGAGTTCATCATTATTTCGAAGTGGACGGAGCAGGAATATTCCAGTGATCTATGTGAATCACGAGTAGCTAAAGGAAAATTAAGTATAGTACCAGGAAGTACGAACAAGAAATTTAGAGACAATCTGGACACTAAATAAGCAAAGCCCACTTGGAGAAAACTAGTGTTTTGTAGCTTGGTAATAGTTCTTTGCCCTGCCAAATTACCTTCCATTCATGGATGTCAAAGCCCTTTACAAACATTAATTAACCCCCCACAACACCATGCTGCCAGATAAATATTATCATCCTTTTTACAGATAAAGATACCGAGGCACAGAGCACTTTAGGGCTATGTATGTACGAGACCACACAAATCTGCCCACTGGATTTGCCTGCATGGTTACTACAGCCAGGGCTGCAGTCACACTAAACACATCTGTGAATAACCAGTCAGAGGTCTACTAGAAAGACATGAACTGTTACATTCCAACAGGCTCACCTCCTCCTCCTCCACTACCTCTTTTTAGAGGAGGATGGAGAAGTCAGGTTGCCACCACCACCTTGACCAGCTGCTCCTACCAGAGAGAGTGAAGAAGAGCCAGGTTAATCTGTTGACAGCTGTTCCCCACTGGGAGTCAAGCTATGACCTTCCTTAGACCCTTCACTGCTGACAATGCTGCTTGCAAGTGCAAGAGAAGCCCTGCACCATTCTGTAGGAGGAGGAGGAACTTTCTCCAGGAAGACATTCTCCTGTTGTAGCTACAGAAAAAAAGCCAAACCTGCTTCACTACCATATTATCTCCATCCAGATCAAGTGCCTGTTACCAGGACCGTCCCTAGACATTTTGGTGCCTATGCAGCCCCCCCGTGGGGGGGCTGTGGGGGGCCCCAGGCCTCTGCGGGGGTGGGTAGAGAGGAACTGCCCCCCGGCGTCAGCCTGCTCCGCTCCCCTGGCTCCCAGCCTTGGGGGGCAGGGGGGAACTGCGCCCCAGCACTCGCCAGCAGCGCAGCTGGGAGCCAGGGAAGCGGAGCAGGCTGGAGCCAGGTCGCTTCACTTACCATGCGGTGAGAGCAGGCCCATCCCCTGCAGCAGTCCTCAGGGGAGTGGGGGTGGGGCTGGGGCAGAGCAGGGGCGGGAAGAAGCGGGGCTAGGGTGGAGCAGGGGTGGGGGCCATGGGAACGAGGCGGAGCAGAGGCCGGAGCATTACACAGCTGTGCAGGGCACCAGGAAATGTGGTGCCCCAAATTCCCCGGTGCCCTACACAGCTGCATACTTTGCGTATGGGTAAGGATGGCCCTGCCTGTTACCAGGTAGATCACCTCCCTTTAGCAACCAGTCTGGGAAAGTTCTGCTGACAGCAGATTAGGCCTTTGTCTTCTAATCTGAGTCTGATGGCAATTTATCCAGCAAGGTGTAGAACAACAGATCCAAGGACAGAACTTGAGTTTTGATCCTCCTAATTGCCAAGCCTCACCCATGACCATAAGCAAAGGAGAATGGGGTAATGAAGAGAGCTGGTCAAAACATTTTCAGTAGAACCGTTTTCCATCAGAAGATGCTGTTTTGCTGAGACTGAAATGTTTCGCAGGAACATGTCGCTGTCAATGAATTTTTTAACGGAAAAGTTCTGAAATGTTTCCTTTTGACTTTCCCATTTCAACTTAGAATATAAAAGTTGAAGTGAGAAAGTCGAAATGAAACGTTTCAATAAGGTCATTCCAATTGTTCCAACAGGAAATATTTTGGAATATTCTGTGAAAATTTTGAGATTTCCACGTTTCATCTTGATTTGGGACAAAAACAAATTGCAAACTGTCAGACTTTCCCACGTTATGGAAATTCCATTTTTGAGGCAGTTCTAATAATGAATGCTTGTTCTATGTATGCATGACTACGAGGAGGATGGCTGAACTGAGCTGTGTGCTGTGGGGTTCATGGAGGCCAAATATCTTGGCTATGTGGTAGAAAAAGGTCTGGTAAAACCTCAACTGAATAAGTTAGAGGCCATCCAAAATTGGCCACAACCAAGTCGTAAGAAGCAGGTCTGAGCATTCCTAGGGGTGGTGGGGTATTACCAGCGTTTCATCCCCATTTTGCCACAAGGGCAAGTCCCCTAACGGACTTAGTGAAGGCCCGTGGTCCGGATCCAGTCAGATGGTCCGACGCAGCAGAGAGGGCATTTGCGGACCTACCTATTGATAGCCCCGGATTTCACCAAGGAATTCATCCTTCAGACAGATGCATCCGAGGTGGGGTTAGGGGCTGTCCTGTCACAGATGGTTGGGGAAGAAGAACACCCAATTCTCTACCTCAGCAGGAAACTCCTTCCGAGGGAAGAAAAATACCCAGTGGTAGAGAGAGAGTGCCTCGCCGTAAAATGGGCCATGGAAACGTTGCGTTACTACCTGCTGGGGCGCAGATTTGTCCTTGTGACTGACCGTGCCCCTCTTCAATGGATGCAACGGAACAAGGAAAAGAACACAAGGGTAACCAGGTGGTTCTTATCCCTCCAACCTTTCCAGTTCCGGATACAGCACAGAGTGGGCAGTCGCCATGGCAACGCTGATGGCTTATCACGTGTACACTGTCTGGCATCCCAAGCTGCCCAGCCCCTTGGTGTTAAGCAGGGGGGAGGGATATGTGATAGACCCAGACCAGTTGGGAACAGCAGAGTAGTAGAAGACAGATATACTGGCCACTGGATAAGCAGTTTTCTATTCCCTGATTGACCAGAGCAGGGGCTGCTCCAGGCTAATGAGAACACCTGACTCCAATTAAACTGCTAAGAGTCAGGTGAGGCTGTTAAGCACCTGACTCTAATTAAGGCCCCTCTGATGCTATAAAAGGGCTCACTCCAGTCAGGCCAAAGAGAGCCAGGGGAGAGGAAGTGCAGCTGAAGGGCTGGTTAATGAAGACACCCTCAAGTCATTGGTAAGGGAGCCCTAAGGTAAGGGTGAAGAAGGGAGAAGCAGGAGAGCTGTGGGGAAGTGGCCCAGGGAAATGTAGAAACTCTGGCAATGAAAGGTTGGCTGCCAACAGATGCTACCATTAGGGTTCCTGGGCCAGAACCCGGAGTAGAGGGCGGGCCCGGGTTCCCCCCAACCCACCACTAGAGGAACACCTCCTGGGAGGGGAAGACAGGCCCCTGTCAGGACAGAAGGCTAAACTGTTTTGGTATGAGGCCGTAGGAGCAACAGAGACTGTGAGAGTTCTCTCATCAACCTCCTTGCTGGCTTATGATGAAAAGGGCTCAGTAAACTGTATCCCTGGCCCTAGAGAGAGAAGGGCTACATGGAGGGTTGTAGTGAGCCTCTGAAGCTAGCATAAACCGCCTGGAAGCATGGGACCCACGGGGACAAGGTCGGAGCTCTGCCACACCATGTACTGGGGATTGTTTTGAAAAAGCCTTTTGTGACTGACACAAACTGGGAGTGAGTTCTTTGCTAAAGGAAAAGCATCAGCCAAAATAAACTCTTGGAAATGGATGAAGCCTGCAGTCTTTGGAAGACCACCAGGAACAAAGCTCCTTCATTATAAACAGCCCCACAATGAAGTTACACACACTCGGCTTTCCTAAAGGACAAGGTCTTGACCTTAGCCAGAGTCGGTTTTCATTTCAGAGCCTTTGTTTTAAACTCCAACTCGTTGGGCCACAGCAACCCCAAAAATAAATGTGCAGTTCGGTTTTATCAAACGCCTCCTACATCCTGCTTTGGTTGGGAGCTTTAAACTTGTTTAAAAGCATTTGCAAAGATTGAGGTTTTAATCTATTTCAGAGAATTTATTTTGGCTGCTTTTCCTCCTTTACCTAAAAAACCAGTTCTGGTTTCCTTCATAAACACAATTGTTATATCACAGCAGATTTCTGTGTGGACAATGTGCTAATCTTTAGTTGAAACAAACAAAATGCGTCTTTCTTTCGAGAAAGCGGTGGGATCCTCTGGCTCTGCATGGAGTCCAAATTTGATATTACCCAGACCAGTATTACTCCCTCCCCAGTTCCAAAGAGAATGAGCTGTTGGCGCAGATACTTGTTTTGGAAATCTTCACCATGTATTCTCACTGAATAAACATCCACTTGTGGGCCTTTCATACTGGGTCCTTCTGAACGGACATAGAGCAGAACTGAAACAATGACAGCATTTGTAATGATCTAGGGAATGAGTTGTGCTAGTTCATCATCTTTTAATAACCAGATCCTGAGAGGGGCTGAGCACCTGCTATTCTCCCAGAATGGGGCAGAAGGATGTTCATAAGAACAACATAAACGTAAGAACGGCCATATTGGGTCAGACCAAAGGTCCATCTAACCCAGTGTCCTGTCTTCTGACTGTGGCCAATGCCAGGTGCTTCAGAGGGAATGAACAGAACAGGAAATCATCAAGTGATCCATCCCCTGTCACCCATTCCCAGTTTCTGGCAGACGGAGGCTAGGGACACCATCCTTGTCCATCCTGGCTAATAGCCATTGAGGGATCTATCTTCCATGAACTTATCTAGTTCTTTTTTGAACCCTGTTATAGTCTTGGCCTTCACAACATCCTCTGGCAAAGAGTTCCACAGATTGACTGTGCATTGTGTTGTGATGCTGTACCCCATAATGCTTTATAGAAATATGCTTATGAATATAAATATGACATAACTGGAATATGTTTTATGCTACATATGCCATGTAACATATCTTTGCAAAGGTTATGTTCTACTGAATGTATTCATCCTATTTGTAGGCATGTATCATTTTTATATCTGAAGTTATGAGTGTTGGCTCTATGCTTGTATTTAAAGTGTTTGCTGTAGGAAGCACATAAGACAGATTTGGTCAACATAGCATGAAGGGGTTATTCAAGTAATTGAGAGTACTTAACTAACAATGAACATTGAAAGATGCCAATCCATATCTGAGCTTTCCTGGGAACGTTCAAACTAACATGTAAACAATGGCGTTGGCCTGTAAAGAACTGAGTCATGCATAGACATGTGACTTGCCCATGTGACTCCAAAACTCCATATTGTAGCTGGGATTCTGCATAGGAGAACACAAGGGGTTTACACCCACAAGAAAGACTATATAAGGCCCTGGGAAACCCCTCCATTTTGTCTTCAGCTTGCTCAAGAGATGCCTGAAAGAAACTGGAACAAAGGACACTAACTACAGGGGTGTGAGTGATTGCTGGACCCAGACTAAGAGGAAGTCTAGTCTGTAAAAGAAGTTTATTGGAACATCTCTAAGGGTGAGAGTTATCTGTATTTAGTTTCTTACTGTATTAGGCTTAGACTTGCATATTTTATTTTGCTTGGTAACTTACTTTGTTCTGTCTGTTATTACTTGGAACCACTTACATCCTACTTTTTATATTTAACAAAATAACTTTTACTTATTAATTAACCTAGAGCAAGTAATTAATTCCTGGGGGAGCAAACAGCTGTGCATATCTCTCTCTCAGTCTCTATCAGTGTTAGATAGGGTGAACAATTTATGAATTTACCCTGTATAAACTTTATACAGAGTAAAACGGATTTATTTGGGGTTTGGACCCCACTGGGAGCTGGGTATCTGAGTGTTGGAGACAGGAGCACTTCTTAAGTTCTTTTCAGTTAAGCCTACAGCTTTTGGGGGACGTGGTTCGGACCTGGGCCTGTGTTTGTAGCAGGCTAGTGTGTCTGGCTCAACAAGGCAAAGTACTGAAGTCCCAAGCTGCCAGGGAAAACAGGCTCAGAGGTAGTCCCAGCACATCAGGTGGCAGTCCCAATGGGGTTTCTGTGACTCAACCTGTCTCAGTATTGTGTGAAAAAATACTTCCTTTTGTTTGTTTTAAACCTGCTGCTTATTAATTTCATTTGTTGTACTCTAGTTCTTATGTTATGAGGAGTAAATAACACTTCCTTATTTACTTTCTCCTCCACACCAGTCATGATTCTATAGACCTCAATCATATCCCCCCTTAGTCATCTCTTTTCCAAGTGGAAAAGTCCCAGTCTTATTAATTCAGTAGTTAAGGCACTAGCCTGCAACTCAGGAAACCTGGGTTCATTTCCCTGCTCTGCCACAGACTACCTGTGTGACCTTGGGCAAGTCACTTGGATGCTTAAGTGGTCCTTTGTGGATCTGGGCCTAAGTGCCAGATATAGATGCTACTGTGAGCCACAAAACCCCTGCTTGGCTGCTGTCTAACTCATTGGAAGTTCAGGTACCTAAATGCCTTTGAGGAACTGGGCCTAACCGACTTTCAATGAGACTTAGACTCCTAAGTGCTTAAGTCACTTTTGAAAATGGGACTTGCATGCTATTGAAAGGTCTCATTACCATTCTCTCTCTTATTTATGTCTAGGGGATTTTCAATGTTGATCCACAGATATATTCATAGACAAGATATGCTTATTAACTAATGTCAAATTCTATGTATAGTTGCACTGGCAGTCTTGGATCTGGGGTTTGTTTGCAATGGGCTCTTGAAAGAGGTTATATCTCCCTTCCAGATCCCAACAAGAATTAAAGGGCCAGATTTTTAAAGAGTTAAATTACACAAACATGTGCACACAGTTACTGCAGGTACACATGCAAATTAAGAAATTGCACAGGCAAATAGCCAGCTCTTCACGTGCACACACCTGATTTGTGAGCACAACCATAGTAATGGCAAGTACAAATGAGACAGGCTTTGCACACTCAAACTCTTTGGGTGAAATCCTGATCCCCTTACTCACATTAAGGAGCACCTCAGTCCATAAGAACCTGTACTGAAATCAGTGGTATTGTTTGTGGCTGAAGGTACTACTCCACACAAGTGAGGATAGCAGAAGCTGGCCCTTTAAAAACATGACCCCATATTAGGAAGGAATCCTCATTGAACCAGAATTGCTACCAAATGGGTCTATTCCAACTGAAGGGGTAGGTGCAGGATATGTAAGTTCACTTCCCTCCCATTCCCATCTTAACTCCGCTTTCTTTCCTCTCCCCCCTTCCCCCTCCATCAGTCTTGGCAGGACAAGTCACTTTGTAGCATGGTTATTTGACAGCTCTGGTGTCACATCTAGATGCTCTTAAAACCTTGAGCTGTTTATTTGGTTCATTAAAGCCCACAGGATATTCCAGGGAGCTCTCGTAATGCTGTTAGTTTTATATGTAGGGCCCTACCAAATTCACGGTCCATTTTGGTCAATTTCCCAGTCTCAGGGTTTTAAAAATAATAAATTTCATTATTTCAGCTATTTAAATCCTGAAATGTCACTGTTGTAATTGTAGGGGTCCTGACCCAAAAAGGAGTTGTGGGGTGGGGGGTTGCAAGGTTATTGTAGGGGGGTTGCAGTACTGCTACTTCTGCAGTGCTGCTGGCGGCGGCGCTGCCTTCAGAGCTGGGCAGCTGGAGAGCGGCAGCTGCTGGCCGGGAGCCCAGCTCTGAAGGCAGAACCACCGCCACTAGCAGCGCAGAAGTAAGGATGACATGGTATGGTATTGCAACCTTTACTTCTGCGATGCTGCCTGCAGAGCTGGGCCCTCAGGAAGCAGCCGCCACTGTCCAGCCGCCCAGCTCTGAAGGCAGCAGCAGCGCAGAAGTAAAGGTGGCATGGTGTGGTATTGCCACCCTTATTTCACACTGCTGCTGGCGGGCGCTGCGTTCAGAGCTGGGCGCACAGCCAACAGCTGCTGCTGTCTGGCTGCCCAGCTCTGATGGCAGTGCAGAAGTAAGGGTGGCAATATGACAACCCCCCTAAAATAACCTTGCAACCCCCCTGCACCTCTCTTTTGGGTCAGGACCCCCAGTTTGAGAAACACTGGTCTCCCCCATGAAATCTGTATAGGATAGGGTAAAAGCACACAAAAGACCAGATTTCATGGGGGGAGACCAGATTTCACAGTCTGTGCCGCATTTTTCATGGGCGTGACTTTGGTAGGGCCCTATTTATATGGTTTATCTGGAGATGCCAACTGGAGGGCCCAATCCTGCCTCCCACTCAAGTTTATGAGAACTTTGGCAGTGACTTCAGGGAGACCAGGATCGGGCCCCTTAAAGGTCGAAAATGTATCAAAAAAGCAGCAGCCTGTTAGCTTCCTATGTAACACGAGGGAAGGAAAGAGCTGGCTCCCACTCTGTGAGTGGGGTTAGAACTCAGCTAGGATGAACTAGAACAACCTTCCCATCCAGTCTTGAAGGCCAATGGGGATCCTTTCTGATTTACCGCAGGCTCTTTCATTTCCTCTGACTCTATGGCACAAAAGAGGGTCAGCAGAGAATGTGAATGCAAAAGCTGAAGCCCTCGGTGGTGGTGAAGCATGGCGGGGCTGTGTGACCCAGTGTCTTCATTGAAAAGGAAAGATTTGATCCTGGGTGTCACCACATCCCTACGGAAGAGCTCCACAGAATCCTAGTCTATTAGTCACCCTGAGTCCAGTGAGCCCTGCTGGAAGAGGTCAGTAGGGTCACATACCAGGGAAGGACCTGGCCCCATGTCTGGTGTAATATGATAATCAAAAAATAACAAAACTTGGATTTCTTTTTCCTGCGTTGGAGGGGGTCAAGTTAACAGGAAATAGGAGAGAATCCATGGAAAATGCATCGTTCATGAGTCAGCGTTTACAAAATCCAAACAATGGTAATGAAGGGAGAAGTTTTGCTAAGTGCACACATCTTAAGAAATACTGCCATGGTGATCATTTATAGCAGTGGGGCAGATTAGACTACAGAAAACAAACCAGAGTCATTTTTCTCCTCCGTGTGGCACAATGGACGTGTCTGCTATTTTGCTTTTCAAGTCTTGATCTTGCGTCTAATGAAGTCACAGAGTTTTGCCAGTGACTTTAATGAGAGCAGGATCAGGTCCTATGAAAAGGAGATCTATTATTGCTATTAATGTCCAAATACTTGTCTATCCCCACATGCCAAGGAAATGACTGTTTCTTACTCAAACTTGAATTTAGATCTTGTCTGAACGAAAGCATCTCATGGACTCAATTCAATAAAAAGATGGTCACTGTTTGTCCTGCAAAGGCAGCTACCAGGACACAGAAATCCAGAAATGTTGCAGCTTCAAAAGCATAAAAGTTCTGACAGTTTTCTCCAAATCATGCTGTTATTATACATGAAAAGAACCACTCTAGGAGACAGACCTAGAGTTTCTGTGGGACCTTGAGCAAGTCACTTAACATCTCTGGGCCTCAGTTTGCCCTCTTCTCCTATGAGGTGTAGTTTTCCTGAGCTGAAAGGTGCTGTGATTCTAGTGTAGCATTATACTCCAAATAGGGTTTGGGTTGAGATCAGTACAGTAGTGTAATAATGTTGTCATCCTCACTTCCAACACAAGTGTGCCATTCTGACACAAGTGTCAACTTGCTAACAAGTGGTGTCTTGCAGATCATCTTCCCAGTGGAAGAGAAATCAGTGACCTGGAGTCTTGGTATATTTAAATGTAACTTATTTTATTTATACAAATACACCAGTCCTTGAACAGAGGTGGTCACAAACAGAATGCAGGCAATCCCCGCTTTCCGGGATCTCAATGCAACATCAATGTCCAGGCCCCAAGAAGTAATTCCAGTCAGAGACCAATCTCTCCTGCTGATCCCACAGCTCCCTCCACCACAACTTTTCAAAACAAAACACACAGCATGTCATCCCAAGACTTAACAATTGCTTGTACACTAATAAAAAAGAACTAGGAAGGCTGTGTAATAGCATCACCTGCCATACTTATATAAAGAGGGGGAAATCATGAGGTTCCTATTCAGTCAATAGGCTTATTGACTAACTTTAGACATACATACATACACACACACAACCATGTATATAATATAATGTTTATGAGTATGTGTAGACAGCTCAATAAAGATAAACATCTTCTCCCACTAGTGGCAATATAATTTGAAAGATGAATTATGACAAAAATAAGTTTTTTTCCTTCCATATAGTAATATATTTTAAATTGTGATTCTATATTTATCATATTCATATTGCAGTAACATCTACAGGCCCCCATCAGGGATCAGGACCTCATTGTGCTGGGTGCTGTACAAACACAGAACAAAGAGGTGAGCCCTGACTCATAGAGCTTACAGTCTATATAAATATTACAAATTATTTTAATTTGGGCAGCAAACTCTACTTTATTTCACACATCAATGAAGAAGAGGCTACACTACCCCATCTAAGTCTTTTTTGGAGTTATATTTTCTCTTTCAATATTTATAAACACAGAAATGGCCGTTTCACATTTTTTCCTGCATTTAAAAAAAAAAACAAAAAACATTTTCTATTGTATTGCACTATTAATCTTTTGGCAGCACCAGAAACATTAATGACCTAATATAAACAACATTAGGGAATAATGTTATCACCAGATTATAAATATTTGGGTATGTGACATGAAAACAATCCACCACTTAATATAAAAGAGCACAGAATATGACACTGACTCACAGGCACTCCCTAACTCCCCGAAGAAAGCAGTTTATTAAAGAACTTCTCCAGATCAGGGTGTTCTTTCTGTTCCTGAACTTCTGATCTTTTTTCTGACCCATTTGTCATTATAACCACCATTGCATCATGTCTCCCACTCTGCAGTTACCTAAAGAATTGTTTATGGCATTGCTTCCACTGCTTAAGTGTGCTATTCAATGTGATTCTGTATGAGGGCAAGTTATGGCCAACTTGATATGGGTCAGAGTACATCTGCTTCCACTTCACCCTGCGAAAGTCTCCATCAGAAAGCTAAGGAAGGGATGGGCTGTTTAACCGAAGTGCATGTACATTCATAGATATAACATGGCAATGTGCTTGCTGATTGTATCACTACTGAGTCCAATCGTTTATCATCTTTGAAGGGGTTGCAATGAACATCAAAGACACCATTAACAACTTAACTTGCTACTATATATATATATATATATATATATATATATATATATATATATATATATATATATATATATATATATATATATATACAGCCACTAGCAATTGCAGGGAAGTTTAAAGAAAAAGCCTTTTGATTCACTTGATGAGGCCTAATTTAGCCCAGGCCTTATCAAATTCAAACTGGCTGGTACAATTTACTTGCATACAGAAAGTAAGAATGCCCCAAACTGAACCCACTACAGGAACTTCCAGGACAAGCCAGTTTATTTAAGGGCAAAACTGTCCCATCACAGTGGTAGGCAGATTAAGAAAGCACACAAAATGACAAGGAACAGTACAGAAATGTGATTTATGCAGATGCTTTGAATGTCCAAATAAGGTTTTCTGCAGCCTATGTACAACATCAGATTGCCTCCAAGGAATCTATAAAGGGGGCTTGCTCCATCTAAACAGGGGTGCTTTTAACACCACAAATATGGGAACTACTCTATATTACTACAAAAATCCCATCCAGCATAAGAGGCACAGCATGCTTTAGGTGGAGTAAGTATGATACCCAGCAGCCAGATGTAATGCAATGACACTGCACAGATGGATAGACATATGTATGCCTATACATGCACAGAAGCCAATGTAAACATCACAGAGCCAGCATTAGCCAATCCAGATGGTTATAGGCAATCTTTTGAGCATCCTAGAGTGGACACTGAAACCTACAATGATTTTAATAAAATAAAAAGAAAAGGCCCCAGTCCTAAGAAGTTCCCTACTCATTAAATCTATTAGTCTATTTCACGTTGACCCTTTTAGGGCAACACTTCAGTAGATGTCATTCAATTTGAATTGCACAGACTTCAGTTGTCAGTTAGACAATGCAAATGCATCTTGCGGATCACAGCAGGCTACGAAATCCAAAGAAAGGATTTTTTTTCAGTCTTTTCCGTGGGCATCAGTAACAAACAACACTGGGTGTGTATTCTGTGTAGCAGGTAGGCTCTATTCCTCCCACTCTGAGTATTTTTCCTTTCTGTCGCATTAGACTTAAGTGGAGGAAGGGAAAAAAGCCACTGTAGCTTGCCGAATGATAAATACGGTGCACTCCTTGCTAGATCCGTGCTCACACTACACTTTGGGTTTGTTTGCTCATTTATTTCAGTTGCACAGACAATGCCATCAGCCAAAGGTTCTGTTCAATGGAGACACTGTTGTTCACTGCCACAGGTCTGGCTTGAACTAGCTATGCAGAAGGAATCAGTACATGGAGGGAGGGATTGTGCCTAGACTAGGACCTAGGAGTCAGGACTTCTAGGGTATGTCTACATTGCAATAAAAAACCCACGGCCCCGAGTCTGGGTCAGCTGACTCGGGCTAGCAGGGCTCAGGTTGTAGGGCTACAAATAGCAATTTGGGGCAGGGGTCTCAGAGCCCAGGCTGCAACCTGAGCCCAAACATCTCTATGGCAATTTTATAGCCGTGCAGCCTGACTCAGGCCAGCTGCGGGTCTCTTACTGAAGTGTAGACGTAGTCCTAGGTTCTAATCCCAGCTCTACCAGGTGGGAAAGTAACTTCACTGCTCTGTGCCTCAGGTTATCCAGCTGTAAAACGTGGACATCACAATACCTACCTTAGTGAACTATTGAGAGAGCTGATTTAAAGTTTCCAAAGTGTCTGGAAATCCTCAGATGAAAAGTGCCAAGTGCCATTATTAAAAACTATACAGCGCTGGAGGCAATGGGCTACCTCTTTGCCAAAAGAGAGCAGAAAAGGTTCCATGCTCTTAAATAACTACTTCTGCTATGGATTATCAACAAAGTTTCAGATTACAAAGTACCATGCTTTAGATATTTGAAGTGAATTACTTTTTAAGACCGTAAAATATCATTTTAAGCCAATAAAACACCATATTAAAGCCTCTTGAAATGCTTATTGCTCCAGTTTCTCAAACTAGAATTTCTGAAACTCCATCTCTTGAAAAACTAGCATTTTACAAAACTTCAGTTGAGGTGACAGACCCAGCACAGGAAGTGTGGGATGAAATCAGATGCAGGATGTAACTCTGCAGGGAATTTGTAATGAATCAGTTGGCACCATCTTGAAGAAGGAATGACAGAATCAGATCCTTAACTGGAGTAAGCTGACACTGAAGTCAATGGACCCATTTAAACCTGCTGGGAATGTGGCCCTGAATTTCCATAATATGGCCATTCCAATGGTGTGCTCTCTGATATGCACAAGATTATCTAGTCAGGAAGTTTTAAAAAAGCATATGTAGCACTGAGAGCTCACGGGTATTTAGGGGCATGGGATACCACAAAAACAGCACTGACAGCGCTCATGTGAATTCCTAATGCCGGATCATTTCCATTGTGTCATCTCATGCCCCTTCACGAACAGGTTTCTGTTCTATAAACAGTCCTGCAGTCTGCACAGGAATACACCAGAGATCGAGGATAGGGGCTTGAGTAGGACTCTCCTCTTGAGAGATGTGGGAGCTCATTGTATTCTTGGGAATAGGCGTTCAGCACCTTTCACGGTCATGTCAGAATGGAAGAGGAATTCTGCCCAAATGGAGCTTTCCATTACAGAACACCATCCATCGGAAAGCAAATACATTATTTTTTTAAAGCAAACAAACCAACCAACCCTCACTGTTCCTTCTTGGTATCAAGCAATGTCCTCAAGAGCAGAAACAAGCCGGCCAACAAAATGTTCAAGAAACCAAAGTAGTTCAGGAAATGGCTCAAGAGCAAGACCACATCACCGTGCAAGTAAACAAAGATCATTAGCTACCAGCTCATTAGGATCAGTCTCCTGCTTCCTTCCCACAGCTTTTGATGCTTTTCAGAACTCAGGCCGCGAGTTTCATAGTACCATCTGAATGCAGCCTATGTGCTTTCCTGCCTCGAGTCCATGGGCTTCTAAAACCGCAATGAAAATAACGTACGAGGAAAGATGTTGGGACCATCATCTGCAGCATGTGGTCTCCTGCCCAAGCCCATGTCTGACATAATGGTGCAGTGGTTCAAATACAGAGACCTATCTTTTCAAAAGTAACTAGTGGTTTTGGGTGCATCACATTTTAGGTGCCATCTTAAACACCGTAGAGGGACCTGGATTTCGTGAGGGAGGGGGCTCAGATTTTTCCAAAAAAACAGGCCTCATTAGAGTGTCTCAAGTTAGGCACTCAGAAATCGAGGAAACCAAAAATCACTAATTATTTTGGAAGCTCAGGCCAGAGTAACTCGGATGAAAACAATGGGTCATACACCCATTTCACTGAGAGCAGAATTATTATTCTTCTGGTTGGACAGAAAAGAAACTGCAAACGTGGCACCTCCCCGTTAGCAGACCTTCTCCCTGTGCACATAGGGTCAGATCATCTTATTTTCCTGACAAAGACACTTTTATCGTTGTCCTCTCCTGCTAGCTTTACAGAACCACCATCGCTCTGGGGAGGCAGCTGGATTCTGTTCTGAATTTGTAACTAAATTCTAAACATAGACTATTCCCTGAGAGGATTGCACCTGAGCCCAGCTTGGCAGTCAGGTCCTGGGCAGGGCCGGCTCCAGCATTTCTGCCGCCCCAAGCAAAAAAAAAAAAAAAAAAAAAAAGACGCGATTGGCGGCGGCAGGTCCTTCGCTCCTAGAGGGAGTGAGGGACCTGCCGCCCCCAAATTGCCGCAGGTGCCGCCCCTCTCCCTTGGCCGCCCCAAGCACCTGCTTGTTAAGCTGGTGCCTGGAGCCGGCCCTGGTCCTGGGGCAGTATGCAGGACCGGTAGGTAGAAACTAGCCAGATTTGCCCAACTCTTCTCCTAAATCGCCTTGTCCTTCTTGGGGACCTGGCCCCGTTTTGCGGTATAAGAACACCTTACTGTTGTAACCTTTCTGCAAGGGGGTTCATGGCAGCTACAAGGGGCAGGTTCAAGTAGCTAGGGGTCTCTCTGAAAACTAAAACGCCAACTGCTCAAGCCCCCCGCCTCCAAATTTCTGAGATCATGACATGGGCACCCTTACTAGGTGCCCTTTCTAGGTGTCAATACTTTCCCTTTCAGGAGCACCAAGAAACAAGAAAAGAATTGTTAGTGGGAAAGGGGACAGCATCGTCTAGGGAAAACATAGTAACAATGTCTCTCTTTCTCCTACCTCTTCCTCCTGGCCTGGCAAGTCTGACTGGGGTCCTTGGGCCAGATTTTAAAAGATTTTTAGGCACCTAAAGATGCAGATGGGCCCCCAATTTTTATTGATTTCAATGGGAGTTCGGTGTCTGCCTTGCTTAGGCTGTTTTGAAAATCCCACTAGGCACCTATATATCTTTGAAACTCTGGACCTTTCTCTCTGTCTCTGGGCACTTGCCACAGTTAATCCCAAACAAGCGTCTGCTGAACTCCTTATTCACGCTTCAATCACTTCCCATCTCCTCCTTTCACCATCTCCTCGTCTGTAACTGCCAGGGAGTTCAAAATCCCCTGGCCAGCCTCAGCTTTCACAGTTCAAAGCTGAAAATGAAGCATATCACTCACTTCCCCAGGCACCGTCACTGGCTTCCTCTCCACCCCCATTGTGGCCTGGTTTTCAAATCTACTTTCCCCAGGACCGCCTCTCCGCCCACTCATGGTATTCTTCTAGTCCTGGCCCTTCTCCACTTCCCAGCACCTTACACCTCTGCATTTGTGTCTGGAACACCCTCCCCCTTCTTCCCTGGGAGTCACTTCCTCCCTTTGGGACAGATTTTCCATGGCTCATCTTCCCTCCTGCTGGCACAAGCTGTGGCAATTAGAAGTCTGGTTTTCAGAGCTGCTGAGTGCTCCCGGTTCCCACTGACCTTGCTAATAATTGTGGGTCTCAGCCCATGTGTCAGTCAGGCCCTTGGTATCTAACTGTCTGATTATGGGCTCAGTTCAGGTCATTAGATATGCAGATATTAAAATTAGCACCTACATTTCATTAGCAGGTGCATTTTTTGTGCCAGGATCAGGGTCAGCCTGGCTGCACTTTTTTCCCCCCTTTACATTTTGCCTTTAAGCTAGTGATGGGGCCCAGCTGCTGAATTCAGATCCAATTTTCAAGCCCCACTTTGGAGGTATCTGGATCCAGATAATGGTTTGGCCCATTCTAGAGCTAGGAGCCAGCTGTCAAGCTGAGGTCTGGATCTAGGGTCAGATTCTGAATTCCCCAAAGCCCGGGAGGATGAAGTTTGGTTCAAGCCCATTTCAGTCGGGCTCGGACCTGTGGGCTTGACATGAGGGATGTTTTAAAATCCTTCCACAGCCTCTCGCTAGATAAGTGATTGATGGTGTTTACCAGCTCATGGAATGTGCCTGCCTGCGCCCAGAACTGGGCATGCTATCCTGGCACACGGTGCAGGGATCGTGGAGGTTTGCATGCTGAACGATCTCTCCCAGGCATGTGCTTTTGGCACTGGGGAAGCCACTTAGAGTGGAAAAAAGAACCCACAAAAAGCTGTTTTCTGTTGCTTGCTCAGCTCAGCTTCCTATTTCCTATACAGTTATGAAAGGGAGCAGTCCCGAATCACGCTCTGGTCCAAACTCTCATGGCTCAGCCTGTACCAGACACTGCAGTGAACAGGAGGAAGCTGGATAGAGTTTTGGCCTTCTACTCTTTTATGCCCATGCAGAGGAATGTGGCTGGTTGCTATTAACACACTCTCTTCAGATTTCATTGCTCTGTTGCCATTTCCAGTCCTGGTCATGCTGTAAAGCCCTAGAATTCTCCTGCCACTGGAGACTTGTGGTATCGGTGTCTAATCATACCCAGGATACAAACCTCATGGAGATGAAGCTTGCAGACTGGATAGGAATTCCAGATGCTCAGGCTCATGTCTCTGCTCAGTACCTCTGTGCTGTGCATTGTTACTTGAGTTCACATTATTTTTCTGCTGTAAATCTTCTGGTACGTCTACGCTGCAATGGCGGCATGTGACTGCCACACTCCAGCTAGCTGCAAACTACCTGGCTTGGGCAACAAGAGCAGTGAAGCCGCAACCACACGGGCCTCAGCACAGGCTGCGTATGCCTTGTGCTGATGCTGCCGCAGCGTCACTGCTATCCATGGCCACGCTAAAACTCGCTTGAGTGCGTCTACACACGCGGCAGCAACCTCCCAGGACTGCAGTGTAGACACACCCAAGGTCTCACTTTGGAGACATGGAATCAGAGACTGGGCCAAGCCCCAAGTTGCAAACAGTCTTGAACTTCCAAATGGGTTTTGGTTCAACATGGATAATGTCCAGCTTCAAACCTTGGAGAGAGGCAAACTTCTTCAAAGCTCCGGTGTGTCCACACAGGCCAGTCTCTAGCACTAAGCAATCGCCAGCCCTGTCTTCCCATTCCAAATCCCGTAAAGCAATCCATGCACTGTCCCTCCTTCGTACTACAGCATCAGCTCTAACCCCACCTCAGCGGAGAAAGGAGACTGCAACGTTAGGGCGCCCTCTTCTTTAGGAGGGTCTTGGACCCAACTCACTATTTCTGGAGACTTCCTCATTGTGTGGAGAGAAAAGGGATTCCCTATTCACAAACAGAGCCTCTGTTGGGGAAAAAAAAAAGTGGCCAGACTTAGAAACATACGTGAAATTCCCAGCCCATTAAAAACGTGATCCATGGTACATGAGGACCAATCCCTGTTGCTCATTCACAAACCGATTATTGTCAGTACTCAAAAACTGAGCCATTTTGATTGGACACAAGTCAATGGTTTTGTTTCTACTCCCTGATTGGATGAGCCGTAACTCTTAGAATTAGGTTCCCAGAGTGAATCCTCATGATTACAAATTCATCGGTCACTTTCTCCACAGATTCTGCCAGGGTCACTTTAAATTCACTGTTTCTGCAAAACATTCTTGCCAGCAATTGCACTCACCTCTGGGACCCATCGATCTCAAGATGTTTGTCAAGGCCCCAAAGGGCCCTGAACTCAAGAGAAGGGAATTCATTTACAAATTCAAACAAATAGTCCTCAATATTTTGTATTATTTCCTCCAGGCTCCCCTGGAATCCCTCCCCCAGGGAATGATCAGAGTTTTCCTTTGCTACTACACAGGCAGTTTGGCTGACATCATACGGCAGCAGCAGCATTTTCACAGAATGCACTAACTTCTAACTTTCTGTGTACTGTAACTCCTCACTTAAAGTCGTCCTGGTTAACGTTGTTTCGTTGTTACATTGCTGATCAATTAGAGAACATGCTTGTTTAAAGTTGTGCAATGCTCCCTTATAACGTTGTTTGGCAGCTGCCTGCTTTGTCCACTACTTGCAGAAAGAGCAGCCCGTTGGAGCCAGCTGGTGGGGGCTTGGAACCAGGGTGGACTGGCAGCCCCCCTATCAGCTGCCCGCTCCCCTAAGTTCCCTGTGCGGCAGCCACCCAGCAGGCTATCAATTGTCTGGCAGTTCAGCTGTGCCTCCCCCCACTGCCATGTGCTGCTCCTGCCCTCTGCCTTGGAGCTGCTCCCGGGAGCCTCTTGCTTGCTGTGCAAAGGAGGGAAGTGAGGGTCTGTCAGGTTGTCCCCCCTCCCCCTGCCCCCCCGCTTACCCAATCTCCATAGAGTGGGGCAGGGGGGACACGACAGGGCTCAGGACAGAGGGAGCTTGCTGGCAGAAGCTGCTGTCTCAACTTGCTGATCTACTTAAAAAGGCAATGTACTTAGACTGGGGTCAGCGTACTTAAAGGGGCAATGCGCATCTCTCTCTCTCACACACAGGGTGTGTCTCTCTGTCTACCATGCTGTCTCCCCTCCCTCCATTTGTGCTGCCTTGTAGAGTGTGAGGCTACATTAACAACCATGTGTTAACCCTTGAGGGCTCAGCTGTTCTAGTTCATCATTTAGCAGCAAGGCATTCCCCGGGAAATATCCCACCCTCTGACTCCACCACCTCAACCAAGCTTCACAATAATCATTGCTGTGTACAGTATTACATTGTTTGTTTAAAACTTATACTGTGTATATATAGATATATAGTCTTTTGTCTGGTGAAAAAAATTTCCCTGGAACCTAACCCCCCCATTGACATTAATTCTTATGGGGAAATTGGATTCGCTTAACATCATTTTGCTTAAAGTTGCATTTTTCAGGAACATAACTACAATGTTAAGCGCGGAGTTACTGTATAGCAAATCAATCTAGGCCAACAGGACAAACCAATTAGAGCGGCATAGTCTAACCTGCACAGTACTTTGGGAGATATCCCTATGTGCAAGTCATTGACAACGTGTGAGGAAGACCCAGCTATTCAGAGGTATTTAGGCACCTAATTCGCATTGATTTCTAGCTTCTTATTCTTCCCCCTTTTTAAAAGAAGGGCAGGATTTTGTCAGAGAAACTGGATGGAGAAACAGAACCAACACGCTGGCCTTTACAGCTGCTAATTATTTCTCCTAGCTCCAGGGCTATCTAATGTCTCCATCTTCTGTTGGGTTTATTCAATAACAGCTTGGAATTTATAAGCGCCAAATGCTTTTCAGGAGTGCTTTTTAACCCCCCATTAAAGGCTGAGCAGCAGTGTTGATTATCTCAGTATTCTTAAGGCATAAATGTAGAATGTTTTGGTCATCTTTGATTGATAGATATCGTTTTTATTATGACCTAAATGTGGGTGCAATTGCTCACTTACCAATTCCAGGATTACATTTGCAAACTGGTAACTGTGCATGCAATTGACCAGTTAGTCAGAATGGCCAGCACTGATATACAATGTGTATGTGGAGTTCTGGTAACTGTGGGTATGCTTCTCTGACAACTCAGGCATTGTGTACTACAAACAGCATAATTATGGGCCAGATTTCAAACTATCATCAATTATGGTAAAATGGATAGCTAGCCATTGCACATACAGTTACTGCAATTACATCTACCAAAGTAGCTGTGCTTACAAATTCAGTGTGAACCTTTTTGACTGTGCAATTCTGAAAATCCAGGGGCCAAAATATAAGGGATAGGAGCTACGTTTTCAGAAAAAAAACCCCCACATAATTAGATGTACAGTTAACATGAAATTACTGCCATTGGATCTGAAACTCAGAATAATGCACTACTTAAATCAATGTTTGTGAAAGTTGTCCCCCAGATATGGTAGCATACATACAGGTCTTTGATCCTGGGGAGCAGATAGAAGATCAGTATGCTACATGGTTGACCCTGACCTTATAGTCCCTGCATATGCTCACTCCACTGTCTGATTTCAACAATAGAACAGGAGCAGCCCAGTCCGAGAACTTGGCAAGCCCAATAACACCAGCTGCTTGTAATTGGACCATTTCTTGGTCTGCCCTATGGCACATGGCATCGTTTCGAATTTTTTCCTCCACAGTCAGGAGGGCTAGAAACTTACTTTTTAAAAAAAATGAAAGTGTCCTGTCATCACAAGACTCCAGGAGCTGGGGCTTGAAGAAAAACACCATGGGTAACATTTTCAAAACCACCTCGGTGACTTCAGAGTCTAAGACCATAGTCAAAAGTGATTTAGGACCTTAAATTTTAGTGATTTAGGACCATTGACTTTTGGAGACTTGGAGAATAAGTGACTTAGGCACTTTTCATCCCAGCTATTGTAAGACTTTCAGTAAAATCATGAGTGTTGGCAATGATGGGCATCACAATGGGGGTCCCAAATACTGCAGGGCTACACCATGCAAGCATTTGGATTCTTTCTGTAAAGTTTCTGGCCCAGAGTCTTAGCTGCGTCAGTATGCACTGGTTCCTGGAATAGCTTTAGAATAGCCTTTGGGCTGCACTAAACTATGCTGGCTGGCTATCGCCCCTATGCAACCAGTGAAGATCACTAAAGTGTACGGGTGCTCTGGCCACATTTGTCCTGGACCCACTCCTCACACAAAGGGCAAGGAAGGCGGGTGTAGCTCTGCATGCAGTTCTGGTTGCCCCATCTCAAAAAAAGTTATTAGAATGGGAAAAGATACAGAGAAAGGCAATGAAAATGCTGAGGGGGATGGAACAGCTTCCATACAAACAGAGATTAAAAAGACTGGCAGTGTTCAGCTTAAACAAAGAGACAACTAAGGAGGGATATGATAGACGTGTATAAAATCATGAATGGTGTGGAAAAGGTGACTAGGGAAGTGGTATTTATCCCTTCACATAATAGGTCAAAAGTGTAAATGGGTTAAAAAAAGAATCAGATAAGTTCATGGAGGATAGGTCCATCAGTGGCTGCTAGCCAAGATGCTCAGGGACACCCATGCTCTGGGTATCCCTGAACCTCTGAGTGCCAGAAAATGGGAGTGGACGACAGGAGATGGATCATGTGATGATTGCCTTGTTCTGTTCATTCCCTCTGAGGCATCTGGCACCAACCAGTGTCAGAAGACAGGGTACTGGGCAAGACAGCGTACTAGCAGGGACGGCTCTAGGCACCAGCGTCCCAAGCATGTGCTTGGGGTGGCACTTTTCAAGGGGAGGCATTCCAGTCCCCCCCTCCCCCCTTTTTTTTTTTTTGCTTGGGGCGGCAAAAAACCTGGAGCCGGCCCTGCGTACTAGGCAAGACAGGGTACTGGGCATTGTTCTGACTCAGTATGGCCATTCTTTTGATCTTAAGAGAAGCAGAAGCAAGTCATTCTAGTTCTACACTCCCCAGGGATTCCCACATGCTGGGGGAATCCCCAGGTAGCTAGTAAAACAAGCCTCCTGGAGCCAGGGCCAAGGATCTGTCCCACTCTATGCTTTGTACAAGGGGTAATATTGGCAGGTTTTTGTTCCTTCTCCAGTGCAGTTTTTACTAGGCTGCCATAGCACTGCTTTGCCAGCAGGTGGTGCTTTCAGACTGTTTTTACAAAGCTTGTGTTGCATGATGAAAAATAAAGATTCCAGCTTTGCTAGCTCTCCTGTGTGGGGCTTGTTTAGCTATGAACACAGGTCATGGCCCACAGTTAGGAACCAGTGAAAACGAGCCATGCACTGCCCTTGCCATAGGCCTAGGTTGCCCACATGGATCGTTTCCCATAAGCAATTAGGCAGCTCATTTGCTATGTGGATGGGCACTCAAACCAGACCATTGTATGTGGTAAATCCAGTCCTCCCATAACTGTGCTGGGTAGACACTTTCCCGCATGTGGTGAGTGACCAGAGGGGGCTGGATCCCACATGAAGGAGGAGAATCAGGCCCCCTAACTTGTGGTTGTTTGTCTGACTGCAACTGTCCGATTTGCCTCTTGCTACTCTCCAGATGCTCAGAATGGCAGGGAACCTGCTGCCAATCCACTACTCCTTAACCTCTGCCAACACCGCTCTGCTCAGCCTCCCACCTGCCCTGCTGCTGCTTGCTTGCTTTATAGCAGCCTGACAAGTGTGAACTTCCCAGCTCTCTGAATTCAAACCCACCGGCAGGCTGATGTTCATAGAGATTGAGGCCAGAAGGGAACACCAGATCATCTAGTCTGACTTGCTGTATAGCAAGGGCCACCAACACGGCACAGTATCCCCCTACTAAACCCAGCAACCCAAAGGAGACCAAACATTACAGCCCAAAGGAGACTAGACTGTTATGTGCCACCCAGGTGCCCCAGGAATGGCTGGGAAATGATTAGATAGGATACACCCAGCTAATCCTGGCAAGTGTCCCACACCCACACGCTGCAGAGGATCATAGAATCATAGAAGATTAGGGTTGGAAGAGACCTCAGGAAGTGATCTAGTCCAACCCCCTGCTCAAAGCAGGACCAACCCCAACTAAATCAACCCAGCCAGGGCTTTGTCAAGCCGGGCCTTAAAAACCTCTAAGGATGGAGATTCCACCACCTCCCTAGGTAACCCATTCCAGTGCTTCACCACCCTCCTAGTGAAATAGCGTTTCCTAATATCCAACCTAGACCTCCCCCACTGCAACTTAAGACCATTGCTTCTTGTTCTGTCATCTGCCACCACTGAGAACAGCCGAGCTCCATCCCCTTTGGAACCCCCCTTCAGGTAGTTGAAGGCTGCTATCAAATCCCCCCTCACTCTTCTCTTCTGCAGACTAAATAACCCCAGTTCCCTCAGCCTCTCCTCGTAAGTTATGTGCCCCAGCCCCCTAATCATTTTCGTTGCCCTTCGCTGCACTCTCTCCAATTTGTCCACATCCCTTCTGTAGTGGGGGGACCAAAACTGAACACAATACTCCAGGTGTGGCTTCACCAGTGCCAAAGAGAGGGGAATAATCACTTCCCTCGATCTGCTGGCAATGCTCCTACTAATACAGCCCAATATGTCATTGGCCTTCTTGGCAACAAGGGCACAGTGCTGACTCATAACCAGCTTCTCGTCCACTGTAATCCCTAGGTCCTTTTCTGCAGAATTGCTGCTTAGCCAGTCAGTCCCCAGCCTGTAGCAGCACATGGGATTTTTCCTTCCTAAGTGCAGGACTCTGCACTTGTCCTTGTTGAACCTCATCACATTTCTTTTGGCCCAATCCTCCAATTTGTCTAAGTCAGTCTGGACCCTATCCCTACCGTCCAGCGTATCTACCTCTCCCCCCAGCTTAGTGTCATCTGCGCACTTGCTGAGGGTGCAATTCATCCCATCATCCAGATCATTAATAAAGATGTTGAACAAAATTGGACCCAGGACCGACCCCTGGGGCACTCCGCTTGATACCGGCTGCCAACTAGACATCGAGCCATTGATCACTACCTGTTGAGACCAACAATCTAGCCAGCTTTCTATCCACCTTATAGTCCATTCATCCAATCCATACTTCTTTAACTTGCTGGCAAGAATACTGTGGGAGACGGTATCAAAAGCTTTGCTAAATCAAGATATCTCACATCCACCGCTTTCCCCATATCCACAGAGCCAGTTATCTCGTCATAGAAGGCAATCAGGATGGTGAAAAAAAACAACCCAGGTCACTGCCAATGGGCCATGGGGGGAAATTCCTTCCTGGCCCCACATGGTTATCAGTGAGCAAGCCAGCCAGCCATTTCGGTGGTGTTGAATCATCCATTACTCACCGAGGAAGCCCTCTGGGAGGCATACTCCACATTCTTCTGGAGGGCATGGATCACGCTGACAGGTTGCCAGCGCTGTAAAGCTATTCAGGGCCACATCCTCAGCTGGCACACGTCAGCATAACTTCGTGGATGCATGCAGCACAGAGCGTCGGCCCTGATCTTCTGCCCTGTTTAACTGCCCCACGCCACCCCCACCACTCTCCTAGAAACTATCCCTGGCTCATTCATCATGGGAGGTGAGGCAGGCAATTCCGCTGTTCTCAAAGGCCTACTCAGTCCCGTTAATCTGGCAAAAGTGAAAATCTCCAGCTACTTCCCTCCTTTGTGCCAGACTCTGTGCTGGTTGTTTCTATTCCCCTTGTGGTGCGAACGAGGAAACTGAGCCCTTCCTGCCAGCTGTCCCCTTCACCGCCTCAAGGCTCCGAAAAGGAAACAGCTGAGCACTAGGGGCCAGAGTCTAGGCTTCGCTGCGGTGCCTTTAGCCACTCTGACAGCATACAGCACAGCAGCCATATTGCTAGAGAAACCAGCCTCCAGGGAATAATCTCAGCCTAAGAGGGTTCCCAGGGCAGCACAGAGCTCTGGGAATGGCTCTCTAGCCCCTGCCCCCTTTGTTCCTAGCATAAGGGGCATGCTGAGGAAGAGGGCATGGGCAAAGCATGCTGCCCTCCAGCTATTCTCGGCCTACATGAGAGCCCCCTGGGGAGTTGTGCGTAGCTGGCTCAACAAAGAGCAGCCCGGATGCTGCTCTAAGAAGCACCAGTGGCCAAAGTGGCTCCCAGATGGCCCCAAAGTATGAGAGGAGGCACAGAGGTGGCTTAGGCGCCTTTGCCCAGCCCTTCTCCATTCCTGTGCTGAACAGAGCATCTGGCCTTTGCATAGTGCCTTTATGCACTATGGGGATATCTAATCGATAGTCCTTCCCTGTCCTGACAGCGCAGTCTCCCACCTGATCCAGCTCCTGACCAGATTTCATGTAACTCCAATACCACCTGGCACCCGCACCTGAGCAAAGCAGCATGGTCACCTCACCCTCATCTGCAAACACTTCTCCCTCCCTGCTCACTTGGGGATCCACTTCCAAATGACTCCGTTTTCAAGGCCTTCCAGGGGCTCATTCTGCAGAGACCTCATGTCCTGTGCTCCTGTCCCCACTCCCTGGGCTTCCTTAGCAGCAGGCTCCCCTCCATTTGTGTGCAGCACTGCCCCCTGCACTTTAATGGCTGCAATGATTGTTCTAATACAGTGGTTCCCAAAGTGGGGTTCGCAGAATGTTACAGGGGGCTCGCCAGAAAAATTTCACTAATGGCGGCCAGAAGACTCCAGGCATTGGAGGCAGCAGGTGGGACCTGGTTGCAGGGTAAACAGTCTTCCGAGCCCCAGGGATAGTGGGGCAGGGCAGTTTGGGCCGGCAGCCTGAGCCCTGCCCCTGTCAGCGGGGGAGCCGGCAGCCCGAACCCCAGCGCTCCACGCGGGGCTGGCAGCCCGAGCCCCAGGAAGAGCGGGGCCGGGCAATTTGGGCTGGCAGCCCGAGCCCTGCCCCTGTCAGTGGGGGAGCCGACAGCCCGAACCCCAGGGAGAGCGGGGCCGGATGCTGAACCAGACCTGAGATTTTATCTTTCTCCAGTGGTTCCGGACTTCCAAGAGCTATGCAGAGCAAAGCAAGCGCATCCATCACACTGAGGAAATTTAAACTTAAATCCCTGGAAATATTCATTTTTAGGAGCGGGTTCACGAGATTTCACAATTTAGTGAAAGGGGTTCGCGGGCTGTTAAAGTTTGGGAACCACTGTTCTAATAGATGCTGAATTGCCCATTTTTGAAATGGTTTGGATGGACAGGAACCGGTCAGTCCCCTTTGAAGACCGATATCAGAGATCGTGAATGGCATTCCAATTCATTTACCGCTCTTAGAATCTCAGTGTCTCTTCAGCTGAAAAGACACAATCATTTAGTAGTTCCAGCGAGCAGCACCGACCTATGGGGGCCTCTTAGTGCTACGGGCGCTGCAGCCATAGGACTCCCCTGCCCCAGTGAGCGTACAGTCTAAGAGATATTGGGAAGAGGTAACATTTTAAATTCTGATGCATCACTGAATGTGAATCCCTGTTATTTGGACTCAGTGTGTTGTTGATTATGAAGGAGACAGTCTTGTCTCGGTACTTGCTACCTCTCTGTGCAGTAAGATTAGGGTGACCAGATAGCAACTGTAAAAAATCGGGACAGGGGGTGGGGGGTAATAGGAGCCTATATAAGAAAAAGCCCCCAAAATCGGGACTGTCCCTATAAAATTGGGACATCTGGTCACCCTAAGTAAGATTGGGAATATGCCCCCATGTGTGGGTTTCTGGCCTCCGGGTTCTCATCAGGATCCTCTCTCTTTTTAACATGGGAATCTATATAGCTATCTACATTAGGCATACTTCAAATCTCTGCTCCCCACCAAAATCTCTTTATCTTTATCACTGCCTAGTTTTATTATAGACTTTGGACCAGATTTTCAAAATAGCTAAATTCACATATGTATATTGTGTGTTTGAGAGTGCAAGGCAGATAGTTGTGTAAATCTGCCCAATGAACCCCTCACACACTCAGTTGCCTGAATTGGTTGTGCACTCATCATGATAACAATGAGCATCAATTAGACACAAATTTGGCTCACACAGCTGCACACCTGACTCGTTTGAAAAACAGGACCCTTTGAATTAATGGTTCCTGTTCCCAGCTGTGCGGATTATTTCAGAACAGGACAGCTCAGTGTGGTTACATACCTGTAGATTTCTCAGTGAAATACTAGATGCTTTTCAGTACCTGAGAACGAGTCACTTGTGCTTAGGGAATTCCAGCAGAATTTGTTTTCTGTTCCCAATAGACTCACATTGTCAGAAGGCACATCCCTCCGCAAGCTTAGCTGTCAGGCTGATTTGTGGTTATGGAGCCTGGCTGCTGTGGAGGACAGTTTCATGGTGCACAGACTGCACCGTACATTGGTCAACCTCACAGCAGTTCTGGAAATTTCCTGGGCTACACCTATACTTAGTGACGAGACCATTTCACGAACACTGATTGCATGAAATAATGAGCTCCAGTTTAGTGCATCCACCGAGCAACACAGTTTGCCATAGCACCAGTGTGTTGCATCCACACCCCAGGTGCCTTACAATCATTGGACCAGTGCATTCTGGAACACCAGAAGCCCCATCCCAGGTACCGCCCAGCATTTTCACTGGGAGCAGTGAGTTTGGGATTATTTCCACAGACACAGCCCTGCATGCTGGGATGGATTTAGAGCGACTGGCTGAAATGGTTGCATCTGCAGTGCTTTCCGCTTCCTGTTCATAATGAGAGATGCCTTTACTACAGTCTGCATCAGAGCCAGAGACCTTGACCCAGGTATTGCAACTAATTGGCACAACCAGTGCTTGTAAAATGCCTGGGATGGTTGTTGCTTACACTTGGTACAGCTAGAAGAGAGGTGGCTTTAAACTATCTTTCTGCTGCTCTAATCCTGGGACTGGGTGGGGGGGCATAAAAAGCCCCTGCATAATTTAAAGCAGCCTAAAGGCTGCTCTAAATTACGTTGGCGAGAGTGGTCCCATAAGAAACACACTATCACTTGAGGATTGACTGGAATATATAGTGCACCCCTTCCTAGCTTGCTCTACAACCTGCAATATATCTACCCAGCTACTTCCTGCACCCTACATGTCCCCTATGCCAGGTGGGGAAGTAGGTGACAAAAACAGCTTTCTGCAAGGTAGAGATTCTGCCAAACAACAGGAAGCCTCTGCGGCCTCTTAGAGCTGGTTTCAGGTCCCGTTGTGCCACTCCAATAGGCCAAACCGTAGCAGGGCTGCCCCAAAGACATCACAGCCTTGGCCATTCTCAATCCCCCCTAACTCCAATGGGAGTTGGGGACACTTGTATCCCACAGGAGCAGGCCATCTATGTACCCCGACAGTGCTCAATGGCACCTGATAACAGCATAAGGTACCTCAAGAACAGGAAACCCCCACTGATCCTTTTCTGTAGGGCTAATACTTCCATTTGATGGTTTAAAAGGCCTTGCCAGCAATAAATAATTAATTACACCTGACAACACCCTGCACAATAGGGAAGCATCATTAACCCTCTTTAACCACTAGGGAAACTGACACATGGCCAGGTGATGTGAATTGTGCAAGGTCAGAGAGTGGGTTGGTGCTGGAGGCAGGAATAGAACCCAGAAGTCCTGCCTGCCAATTTCCAGCTCTAAATACTAGCCAGCACCTCCTCCTTACTGTAGGGATATGATGTGGGTTGTAAAGCACTGTATTAGAGCTAGGTATTCTTATGTTTGATAGCCTAATTTCTCTCTTGTGCCATAGCCGGGGAGGGGGAGGGAGGAATAGCCTTTTCAAGAAAGAGGCTCTGGTGAGATTTTATTGTAGCAGGCACTCCCCAGAGCGTAACTTCTATTATCTCTAATTTCCACTTTTATCCAGACAGGGGACCACACCTAGTTGCATAGGAGGAATGTGTGTGTAGGTGTTCAAAAGATTTACTCCTGTGTGGGTGAGAAACTCTTGTAGCACAATTAAAAGCTGATAAAAACCCTACAAATCCTTATTGTGGAGGGTTCTAGCCATTTCTTCGGCTGAGAGGCTCAAACAACATGTAGGTCCCAGTGGCCATTTGACAGGCCTTGGATGTTGCCCACTTGCAGCTGGCTATTGGAAGGGCTCGCTGTCCATGGTCCGGCCTGAAGAGCTTTGTAATCCAGTGATTAGCACCAGCAGTGAGTTCCCACTTCACACACAAGCAGGTAGAAAGGCTTAGGAGATGTCAATACTGCAACTGAGAGTGGGCCTCCCAGCCTGGAGACAGACACTCGCTAGCTCAGCTTGAACTAATGTGCTAAAAATAGCAGGGGTGGCTGTGGCTGCGGAGGCTAGCCACCTGAACGGGGACCTGGCCAGCCAGGCAGCCGTGGACTTGTCCTGAGCCACCCCCATGTTGCAATGTCTACACTTCTGTAGCATGCTAGCTCCCGTAGCAGAGCTCATGAGTCTGCTTACGTGGGCTGGGAGGCCTGCTCCCAGCTACAGTGTACACGTCCCCATAGGCTGTGGCTGTGATACTGGGCAGGGGTCCTCACTAGCTAAGGCAGGAGCTAAAAGCAGTGACGGGTAGGAGATCAGAGATTAGCAGGGATCTGGCTAATAGGATCCTGGGAGAAGGCAGCCGGGGAGACTGGTTTGGTTTAAGCCCAGGCAGGCCTATTTTTCCGTCAGTGCTAAAGGTAGCTCTCCGTTCCAGGGAAGGCGTTTGCGCATGTTTTGCTGGCACGCCTGGAGCCTTTGCTGCACCAGAAGCGTTGTCCCCAACAGTCAGGCTTTACGAGGAACAGGTCCACATTAGACGCCATTTTGGCCCTTCCCTTGTTGTCAGAGATACATCGAGTTCAGGAAGCCCCTGCACGTAGCGTTTGTTGATCTTAAGGCTGCATTTGATTCAGTAGACGGTGTCGCGTTCTGGAAGGCCTTAAAGGGCGTAAGTGTCCCTACCACTCTGCTGGACTTGATTAGAGAGCTGCATAATGGAACCACTGCCTGTGTTCGGCTGGGGAACCGGATGTCAGCGCCTTTTAAATCAGTATCTGATGTTAGGCAGGGCTGGGCTCTGGCCCCTGCACTCCTTTGTCGGGCAATGGATTTCATAATGCAGCATTCCGTCAGGTCCATAGGCACTGAGATCGGTGATCTCTCGCTCACAGACCTTGACTATGCTGATGACGTTGTTCTTTTAGTACACAGCCCCGACAGGTTTTGTGAGGCACTCCAGTGTATGGAGGAGGAGTCAGCTAAGATTGGTCTCCATATTTCATGGTCAAAGACAAAAATTCCAAAATCTAGGACCAATCTCCAATCTCTTTGTACAACGAAACCATCGAATCAGTTTCCAGCTTTTGCTATCTGAGTTCTATACTTACCAGCTCCTTCAATTCTCACACAGAGGTGCTCCATCGGATTGGCATTACAGCATCTGCAACAGGCCGTTTACAACGGATACGGAATCAACATCATCTTAGTATGACAACCAAGTTCAGGATTTATTCGAGCTGCATCCTTCCCATACTGTTGTACAGCTGCGAAACATGGACACTATGCCGCACAGACTGGACAAAGCTGGAGGCTTTCCACACAAAATGTCAACGTTGTATATTGGGCATAAAGTGGAGTGACTTCATCTGTAATGCAGATGTTTATGGTCACTTGGGTCTACAGACTACTGGGGCCATTGTCCGCAGGCGGCGCCTTACGCTTTTTGGACATGTTGCAAGGATGCCACCAGACGTTCCAGCGAACGCCGTTCTCTGAGTGGCTTGTAACATCCGGAATAAAATTCCACCAAATGAGGGGTGGAGGTGGCCCAGAGGCAGAACCCCTATTACATGGGTTCATCAAGTCTGTTCCGATGTTGGACTCTCAGGCTGTCAAGCCTTTGCAGTTGTGCAGGAACGGACCAAATGGCGAACGGTCGCTACGCCCAACTGTCTAGCTAAGCGTTGAAGAAGAAGCCAGTAAAGCATCAGACTTTTAATCTGAGGGTCCAGGGTTCAAGTCCCTCATCAGGCACTAAGCCTTTCCCCCTATTGCATGCCCCAGGAGCTTCAAAAGGCATCTCTTCAGAGCCCTCCTTGAGTGTTAAAGCTCTTGCTGTTTAACTAAAGCTTCCTGACAATACGCAGAAGCTCCCTGTAAGTGAGGCTGCCACTGGGCCATGGGGAAGGGGGAGAATGACCCAGAAGGTTTATTTGGAGGGAACCCATCTCTCAGCAGTTCTTTCCCTAACACATGGTACTACTGTGCATGAGCTCTCTCGCCTGTCTCCAAAACAGCACGGAGCAGACTGTAATAAACACTGGGAACGGTGTTTGATTTCCAATGTAATGTGACGGGGTGGGGTGGGGGGGTTGCAAAGGGGACTGAGACACTGACTCGCTGTGCGGCCCTGCCCCCTAAAGTCTTCCTGCCTTAGCTCCCCAGAGTGTAAAATGGAGAGAACAAGCTGGCCTCCCTTTGTAAATCCGCCTCCCATGGCAGGTGCTGCTGTAGAAGAGCTCAGTATTCGTATGGATTTGCACAAAGAGTTGGGGGCCACATGTTTAAAGGTAGGTGCTCTGGGGAGTCACATGGTTGTGGGGGCACAGCCCTCTTGCACCTGAAAAAACTGTACATTTGCTGGTGAACTGAGCTGACCTGGCCAGAACAACTTCCAGGGGTCTGCATCTCTCCAGCATTGGCTTGAGCCTGAGCCTGCAAGCGCTATATGTGCTGGTCCCTCACTGGCATAATAGTTAAAGGCCCAATCCTGCATCCACTGAAGTCAGTGGGAGGAGTGGGGAACGTTGTTACTGATTTCATTGGGAACAACATGCTCAGGCTCTAAAGCAGAGGGAGGACTTTAGGAGGGGGAATCAGTTTTTGCGAAAGCAAAGCTGGTTTGGATTTAGCTCCCGCTTATCTGAACACTCCTTCCAAATTGCAGCCGAAGAGAGACAGGCTCTTGCACTCCAGTCATGGCAAGTGAACAGAGGAGTTACTGATGGTTCAGCGCTTCTTTTGGATTAGCGGGACTTCCATGAATTCAATCACCGGTTAGTCTGCCCATCCTTTAAATCTGATCAAAACCTTCGGAACAGAAATGCTTTCTATTAAACATCGCCTCCATCACCTGCCTTTCTTTGCACTGATTGCTTTGGACACAGGTATTATTGGATCCTTCAATCACTGGCTATAGAAAGTGGCCATCTAACTAATGAGGAAGTTCCAAGTTGTGAATGGCAGAGAGAAAAGAAGGATGCAATGAATCTCAGCTAATAGCAGAGGATTAGGACTCAGTTGGAACTGAGACACTGTTATTGACAACAGAGCCCTCCCATGTGCATGCCCTCTGGGACTGGTCCCCTGGTGATCACACAGCTAACAAGATTAGCTGCTTAATTCAATCAGAGTGAGAGAAGAGCACTGGATTACAATAAAGGCAAAGCATGTATAATGTGAGAGACCCCGGTCGTCAGCAGGCAGGATTGAACAGAGTTTAGTGCGTGAGCCTCTACCACATGCTAAGGCTGTAAAGCAGACTCATTTTTCTAAGTGGTCTTGGTGCCACTAGATGGGACAGAACACCACACCCAGGAGGTGTGTGGGTTACACATGCATCTGGCACACCCAGCATCAGCAGTGACTTCTAGTGCAAAACAAAGGAAGCTGGCCACATGTTAGGGTTATTTTCATGCTTCCCTTGCAGCCTGTCATCTGCAGGTCAGGGCTGCTACTGGAAAGAGTGGCTGCAAATTACTTGATGTGCTTATGGCCAATCAATCAATTCAGCAAACATTAATTCACACCACGCATGGCCTTTTCCCCCTGATGATTCAAGTGCACTTTCTTCTCTGTACTTTCCCATGAAACCATTTAAAAATACGTAATATAGGCAAAGAGCCAGTGCCTACTCAGCTGTCAGGGACAATCTGAAGACATCTGGTTTGAGGGCCCAATGTTTGGGGGAGCTGAGCTCGGCTCAGCACAAGTATACATGGCTTTATTTCTCCTTTACACACACACACACACACACACACACACACACACACACACACACACACACACACACAGTACTGCGACCAGCTTCAAGGCTGTTCTAATTTGCATTGGCAGGTAACCAGCCCCCAAGGGGCTGTTACATCAGCTTAGAATCATCAGAGCACAGGGACAGCTGGCTATGCCCCCACTCCTACCCCCCAAGCGCATCCCCTATACTGAGAACTACCAGTTTGTACCAGTTTGACTTTAGCCAGCTATTTAAGCCAGTATTCCAGCACACACCATAATGGGAGCCAGGATGTGGCCTATATGTTATTACTAAAACCATTTGGGAACAGATTGTGCCTAAGATTCAGAGAGCAACAGTGCATAAAACACCACAAGTCAATCTTCCAGTGGTTTTATATTGCTACGTATCACTTTACCGTCTGAGGAGGTGTGCAATCGCACATGTAACTGGCATAGCTGTGCAGTTACCACAATGACATTTGCATTTCCATGCACAAAGGAGCAGTTTTGCATTGTCATTTTTACAAGCAAATAGTCACTTTTGGGCATGCAGCCACACTAAATGGGCATGCATCTTGGGGGGTGCAGTTAATGTCCAACCTTTTGAAATTCATCTCCTTTGAAGCTACACCGATACTCCCTGAGGATTCAGGGGGCCTGGGGCAAAGCAATTTCGGGTGCCCCTTCCATAAAAAAAAGTTGCAATACTATAGAATACTATATTCTCATGGGGGGCCCTGCGGGACTCGGGGCAAATTATCTCACTTGCCCCTCTGGCCAGCCCTGGGGATTTGAAAGGGTTTATTTCCCAACCATATTTCAATGCGTCCTTCAGTAATCAGAGGCAGGCCGGATATGTGTGTTTGCCAGAGCTACCTCTGCACACACAATCCACCCACACATCAAGGATGCATTGTTTTCCTAAATTTCAAGTATAGTGAAATTGATGTGGCATTGCAGATCTGAGGAAATCGCACTAGGAATGTCAATATTGGTAAATGAATAGCTCTGTTCTCCATGAGCTGCTGAGTATCATTTGTTCTCACTTCACCAAGCTGAGCTGGGGAGGGTTATTGGTTTTGCTCTTTTTTTTTTTTTTTTTTTCCCTAAGCCAAAAGCAATTAAGCATGAGTGCAAACCTTCTGCTATTGTCTGAAAGCTTGGGAACAAAGATGCCTACAGTTTGTGAGCCCAGTTATTGCTTCTTAAATAGTACAGCTTTAAAACCCAGATACATTTTATCAATCTCTGAGTCAGAGTGTCAGGTGCACCTAAGCTGTGTTGGGGAGGAGGGCCACCTGGAGAAAGCTTGAATAGAAGGAGACTTTCCATTACTTCCCTATTCCTTCCCCATCCTGGGGGCAGTTTGTCCTCAGCTCAAATTAGAATAGCCTCAAGGCTGCTCTGACTGACACCATCTTGAACAGTTCCAGCAACCACACACCACACAACAAAAACACTAACCCAGGAACCTATCCTTGCAACAAAACCCGATTCACCAGCAACCACACACCAAAAACACTAACCCAGGAACCTATCCTTGCAACAAAGCCCGATTCACCAGCAACCACACACCACACACCAAAAACACTAACCCAGGAACCTATCCTTGCAACAAAGCCCGATGCCAACTCTGTCCACGTATCTATTCAAGTGACATCATCACTGGACTTAATCACATCAGCCACGCCATCAGGGGCTCTTTCACCTGCACATCTACCAATATGATATATGCCATCATGTGCCAGGAATGCCCCTCTGCCATGTACATTGGCCAAACCAGACAGTCTCTACGCAAAAGAATAAACGGACACAAATCTGACATCAGGAATCATAATCAAAAACCAGTAGGAGAACACTTCAACCTCTCCGGCCACTCAGTAACAGACCTGAAGGTGGAAATTTTGCAACAGAAAGACTTCAAAAACAGACTCCAACGAGAAACTGCTGAGCTTGAATTGATTTGCAAATTAGATACCATTAACTCTGGCTTGAATAGAGACTGGGAATGGCGGAGTCATTACACTACTTACACTATCCTTATGATAACTATCCTTACACCTCTTGTCAACTGTCTGTAATTGACCATCTTGATTATCACTACAAAAGTTTTTTTCCTGCTGATAATAGGTCATCTTAATTAATTAGCCTCTTAGAGTTGGTATGGCATCTTCTCTGTGTGTGTGTATGTATATATATATATATATATATATATATATATATATATATATATATATATATATATATATATATATATATATATATATATATATATATATACACATACACACACACATATATACACACACACATATATACACACACACACACACTCTTGTTATATGTTCCATTCTATGCATCCCATGAAGTGGGCTGTAGCCCACGAAAGCTTATGCTCAAATAAATTTGTTAGTCACTAAGGTGCCACAAGTACTCCAGTTCCTTAAGGGCTCTCCTAAAAGGCCAGAATTGTTAGAGCACAACACACTCCAGCCCCACCTTGGCACACTCACAGCTATATTGGAGGGCCAGGAGCAGGGGGTATAGAGCCATCTGTACAAGCTTTACATCACCCAGGGTTCTCCCAATGCAACAGGAAACCCCACCAGTTACATGTGGGCTGCTCTCTATCCCCTTTGAGCTGCTGCCAAGGATCTAGTCCCGTGTCCTCAGCTTTGTGTCCTAAACTATTCCCTAGCACTGCGGTGAAATAGCTGCTTCAATTCACCCCCAACTTGGTTGCATTTCAGTGGTGGAGGGAAGAATGGATTCTTTCATATTCAGATAGTCATAGATTGTAGGCTTTACATTTTTTGGCATACAGAGTTACAGAGCTTGCACGTACAAATCGGGTAATTGTGTGCCAGTGATGAGAACTGACCCCTGGCACATCCAGTCATGGTAGCAGCACACCTGAAGTCTTTGAAAATCTGGCCCATACAGCTCGTGAAGTGCTTTGGGAGCTTTGGACTGAAAGGCACTAGAGGCATTTGTTGCATGAGTTTGTATGGTGACAGTACTCAGAGATTCCCTTCCACCAGAGCTCCCAGCACCACTGTGTTAGGTGCTGCTCACCCCCTTCCCCCTCCAGGAAAAGACAGCCCCGTCTTGCAGAGCTCACAGTCAAGACAGACAACTTTCCATCGAGCCTGCCAAGATGGACACCACTTGCATTGTTGGTTTTTGTAATGTGGCCACTGTGTAGAGATCAAGATATAGGAAACTGTATTGGAACTTGCAGACAATTAGTAAACAGCACCAGATCTGGCTTCCTTAAAAGTGAGTATGGCCTAGAGGTTAGAGCACAAGACTCTCTTACAGTTGTAGGCCTTTTCCCCTTTCTACCATGTGCCCCATACGGCCCCAGAGAATTCAGCTACACATTATTTTTAAAGGGCATCTGTGAAAGCAATTAATAGCTGAGATAAGCAAAGGGCCAGGGCCGTTCAAACATCAGGGACAAGCTGAAGGGGGGAGAGGCATGGGGAGGGTTTCAAAGCCTCCTCAGAACCCAGGGCAAGGTCTCCTGCCAGAAGCTGAGAGAGAGACCATAAAAGCGTCCTGCCCCCACTCCACAGGACTGAGACGTGGCTTCTCTGAGACTTTGCCACTTTGCTGCTGTCAGAGCACAGGCAGGTGCCAGCTCAGCTCCAAACCATGGAGCTGGGCTGTTTGCTGAGCATGGAGGAAGGAGCAAAGACTAGAGAACACAAGCTGGGGCAGGCTGAGTGTTTGTTTAAACTGTAAAAGCAACAAGAGAAAGGATTTCTTTGGACACCTCCCCAGGACAGGAGTTGCAAGGAGACATCGCAGAGAACCAGACCTCTCCTTTCCCTTTGCCATGGGTGCCTCGTGTTGCCTCTTGACTCACAAGTGCCTTCCCTTAAATAACAGTCGATGCCAATGAGCAGTGCCAGCCCAGGAGGAGGAATAAATACATGGGAACAAAACCACCCTCCACTCCCCAAGCAATCCCAGTTTCCAGCAGCAGTAAGCACCCAGAAAAGGCTCTTCACTCTCTCAATGCACACAATGAACATAGCACTGCTTAGCTAGGCTGTTGTCCCCTACCTTTGGTCTGGTTAAGGTCAGTCCAGTCTGCATTACACATTGCAGCCAGGCATGTAACCAGGCTAGGAGACATCAGGTTCCCTGAAAGGGTTGTGGGATAGCCAGGCCCTAACTCTGTAGCTCGATTGCCAACACTGGGACTCTAACAAGGACCAGTATCGTTTGCAGCATCTCTAGAAGGTGAACCAAAAAGACCAGCCCCTGCCATTAGCTGTACTAAACTCCTCTCAACTGGAAGTTGCTAATTACCTTTCATCCTTTTTGCCCTGATGTCCTTACAGTAATCCATCTCACAGAGGATGCTGAATGGAGGGCTCAAGCTAAGAAGTATGCTACTGGGGTTGAAAGGAAAGCCAGGCCACATCTTTCTAATACAGCAGCTCATTATGAACACCACCCTGGCTGGATCAAGCCCCAGCTACCCTGAAGATTGAATTTCGATCTATGAACCACTGCCACAGCTCCAGCTCCTCTGGAACAATACAGATAAAGCCCAGGACTCAGTGTGTGAGAGCTGGTGACAAAGCATGGTTGGTAAAGGGGATCTGGCTATGGAACAAACATACAGAGGAATTCAGACAAATCCAGAGTCTGAGCATCTTTAGGAAATGCTGCAAAATCTTCCCCTGCATAAAGCCCTTGCCACCATAAGAATGACACTCTCAGCACGGACATCCGCTTCAGCCCAGGAAATCGCACCCCCTCCAAAATAGAGGAAATTAACAATAATAATAAAAAAATAAATCAAACAAGCCCTGGCCCCAGGCAGAGATTTTATCTCAAAGAGGGTGAAGTGCCAGAGAATTCAAGAAGTCCACTAGGGACTTCACAATTGCTATTGATTGGATGTCAGAGGAGCTGATACTATCACAATGGGCAGCAGTATAAAACCCTAAGATAAATAGCCAGATCCTACAAAGGAAAGCGTGTGGCTCCAACTGGGTTGTGTGCAGCTGGAACACAGCAAGCAACTGGATTGCACTAAGATTCCTTAGCACTTTGATTTGTGACATCAGCCTTCCATCACTCTGCCCAGCTGTGCTGGCTGACTCAGCGTGAGCCCAGGCAAATCACTTAATTCCTCCATACCCAAATGTCCTAGTCTGAACAATGAGGATGCTACTCCCCTTCTTCTGGGGGAACGGGGTGGGGATGGGGATGAGGACTAGTAGGTGCAAAGCCCTTGTCTAACTCCAATGATTTGGGATGGTATCTCCTTTGGGAAGCATCACTTCTATACTGTTGAAGGTGCTACTGTAGGCAGCAATACAAGAAACACCATCAGCTGTAGGATGTGATAGATAGGGGAGAATTCACATGCCATCTCTCTCCGCCTTCTGGATTACAGAGCCTGGGGTATTTCTAATCTCTTCTCCTTTACTGGTAGGAGCTGCATGTTTCTTTTCAGTTTCCCTATGCTCTTTAAGGCACAGAAATGTCCCAATTTTTCCCAGGTTACAAAGGGAGCATCCACCCGCTGAATCATGAAATCCATGGTGAGCCACCCATGGCAGGAAGTAGTTAAGCTCCAGCTGTCTTGGAGGAGAAAGTCATTACAATTTAGCGTGATACCAGTTGTTAGGGGAGTCTAATTTCTAGCCCACACATTGCAAAGGGCAGGAGCCAGAGATTATTCACTAAGCATTACTGTCACTTGATTATTACAGCTGCTCTGACTGTACGGCCAGACGTCGTCCTACCCTGGACCGTTCTTGTGTCTGTGTTTGTGGTAAAACCCAGCCTAACAATTCTTTGCTAAGACTTTAAAAAACAGTAGTGATTTCTCCCTCCTGCAAAAGCAGATACACCATGAAAATATGGGTAAAGAACCAGAAAAACAATTTCTGCATTTTCTTTACAATATTTTCATTACAAGTCCCCCATTTGCGAATATTTTCAAAGTAGCTCTATGCAGTTAATCAAGGCTCATCTCAGAAAACTGCTCCCAGGGCTAGTCTGCACAGGTAATGAATCAGGCATAGCAAGACAAGGCCATTATAGTATGATTTATTGTGCCTAGAAAAAGCAAGGTACCCCAAACTTGATGAAATACAACTAACTCAGACGCTGCAGGCTTCAAGGGCATTTTATTTAGGGCCATTCAGGGGAAAGTTGGACAATTTTAGACATTTTGTAGAAGGAAAAATAACCCAACATTTATAGAAGATGTGTCAGGATGCAAAAAACTCACCCAAACGAGCCTGGTGTCACTAACAGGAAGCGGACTTGAGAGATTCTGCATCTCTCTTGTTTCAGAGATAGACATAAGACAGCCTCAGAGATTAAACTTTACCCCCTCCACTCCCAAAGCACAGGGAAATCAGGACTGAAATTCACTGCGTGGGTCCCTCTGTCCAGAAGAGAGCTATTCATATGCTTGTCCTGCTCGAAGGTTAATCAGCACCAAGATACCTTTTCCCCCCCTTCCATGCAAAACCCTTTGAAGATGTAAATGGAAGAATCACATTGCAGCTAATCAGAGGCAATAACCCTGTCCCTAACAGAAAGGCAGTTGTTATTTAGTCCAGATTATCTGGCTGATCTGTCAGCAGCATCTGAATGGAATGCTTCCTGGACTTTGCGACTGGCAGACAGAGAAGCACATACGCAGAGCGCACTGCTCCATGACTTCCCAGGTGATCTGATAAATAAAGATATAATCAGCCAGAAGGCAACATCTCTTGTGGAACTTTGCCACCTGAGTTGGGCAGGCACCGAATCACATTTCAATCTACCTCACACCTTCTTGGATTTCCTCATGTCCAATCCTAATGACAAGGAGGAGAAAGATACTGCCAGATACAAATGCCGCACTGAGTGGCATAACCAGCCGCAGGGCACTGTACCTTTCTTCTGATACTCTGGCTATTGACTCCAAGGGGGTAGGCAGGATGTGGGCCCAAGGCTTCACTACTAAGCTGGTTTGTCTTCTGTAGGATCAATGAAACCTCTTGAGTTTCCCCAGGAGATCATGTTTCCTTTGGTGGAGCAGTTTGCTAGGCCAGTGAACAAATAGTTATTCATGATTCAGTGATGAATCAATAGGACAGCCCCTATTCTGAGAGAGGCCGGAATGGCTTCTCTATTGTGTATCCTCCCATAGGTTTAAAGTTGTATTTTGTGCACATGAAAGGTGCTGGATAGCCAACCCTGGACCCTCTTTAGCGACAGAGCATATAAACCCCGGGCAGCAGCAGCTTCCTTATATATGCTCTTCTTCCACCCTGCCCTCTAGCTCCATGGCCCAATCCAAGCCTTGGTTTCCCTGAGACTGCTAACCAAGCGGCTGATGAGTGACACCTGTTGGTATAGTTCTTGGGATATGGACACTTATCCACTGAGAACTGGACTGAGACCCACACGCTCAGCCAGCTGGCAGTAACTGTCACCTTCCTAACTTCGGCCCTGGTTGGAAGAGGTGATGGAGGGTGATAGACTGCATCCTTGCATCACTATTCTGTCTCTTGCAACTAACTTTCTCCCTTCTCTGATGTTATGCCAGTCAAAAGCTTTCACCACAACCAGACTAGTCAGTGCCTAGGAATGATCAATTACCTCACCTGCTCAATTCCACTTGAAATATGTAGAAACTGATACCGAGAGATTAAGGCACAAAGGGAGAACATTTCCATTACTACACCAGTCCCACGGGATCACGGTCAGAAGCTCAGTGGAGAACAGAGAATGTAGTTTCAAAACTACCCTTAATCAGATATTTAAAACTGAACAAAACCCTTGAGAGACTGGTTCCCCAGAGCAGGCGAGCAACAACATGAAGTGGGTGGATAACAAAACATACTCCTAATCTGACTCAGTAACTTTAAAAGCATCACTTTCGATAACAGGATTAAAGTTATTGTAAGCTTGAAGAAGCACATTACTGCATAGTCAAGAGTTACGTGCACAATGAGTGGGAGGAAACCGCAGTGAAGGAAAGGGAATGAAAGAAAAAAGCCAGTTAATTATCTGTACAGTAACTGTTTTCCAGGAGATGTTGTGCACACATACCTTCCCCTCTAGGTGCATGTGCCCAGTACACTTGAGTCGGAGACTTTTGCCAGCAGTACCTCTAGGTGGCGCACAAGCCCCTGCTCCTTTTGCTCTCAGGTGTGGGGTAAGTGGGGTATGTTTGCTTCCTCCCTCTCTAACTTCTCATCACTGTAACCAGAGGCAGATTAAGATTTACTGGGGCCCTGGGCACAAAACATTTGGGCCCCCCACATCGCTCCCAACCATGGAGCCCTGTCCCCTGCTCCTTCCCTTCCCCCAAGCCCCTCCCCCAAAGCCGGGGCCATCATAAGAACTGCCCAGGGAACCTGGGCCACTATGGGGAACCCTGGACCTCCTCCCCCTCTCCCCCCCCCCCCATCTGCCCTGGGCAGCAGCATCCTAGGGCAGGGACACAGGCAGGGGTTGCTCTCGGGCACCCCGGTCCGCCACCCAGGGAGGGGTCTTGGGCCAGCTCTGAGCAGGGGGCAGAAGGGAAAGGGAGGCTTGAGCCAGCTCCATGTGTGGGGCAGGGGAATAAAGGGAGAGGGAGCTCGGCCAGCTCTGTGTGTGAGAGAGTGCGGGGGGGGAACATACTCAAGCTAGACAGGTTTGGTCTTCTGACCTGGCCGGGGCCTCAGGGGGAAGAGGAGAAGCAGAGTGGAGGAGCAGGGCTGATGGGGGGGTGGGGGGGAGGAGCAGGGGTTGGGGACAGAGTGCTGGTGCTCCTGCGGGGGGCCCCAAATTGGCCGGGGCCCCAGGGCACAGTCCCTGTCGGTCCGTGCAGTAATCCACCACTGACTAACATCTGAAGTAGCAGGGAAGGTGGGAGGATTGTGCACATATTCATTCCACGACACCTCGAACAACAGTTACTGTGCAGGTAAAACAACCGTTTTGTCCTCCGAGTGATTAGGCACATACACATTCCATGGCAGGAGGCTCATCAGCACAGCCCTTACAGATGGAGGGACTTACAATCTCTGTTCAGATGATCCTAACACCAGCTTGTAAAAGTTGGCAGTGTCACAGGGCTCGAGCAATGGCACAACAGGAAAAAGTAACCAGCTGCCTTGCAGATATCAGCTACTGGAACACTGCTCAGAAAGGTTGAAGAAGTGGACTGAGCCGTTATCCTTGGTGGAGGAGAAACTTGTAGCAGAGCATAATACAGCCATAATCCAATGTGAGATTTCCCGAGCTGAAACTGGTTGACGGTCTACTCTCTCTACCAAAAGCCTGGGAGAAGTCCTGAACGGCCTTGTGCAATCCAGGTAGAATGCCAAAGCTCGACAAATGCCCAAGATATGAAGTGCTTCTTCAGCTTTAGGAGAATGGGTTTCAGGGAAAAAAACCCCACAAACAAATGAATAATTTGGTTCAGGTAGAAAGCTGACACTGCCTTAAGCATAAGTTTAGGATGAGGCCTAAGGCAGTGGCTCTCAACCTTTCCAGACTACTGTACCTCTTTCCGGGGTCTGTTTTGTCTTGCATACCCCAAGTTTCACCTCACTTAAAAACTACTTGCTTACAAAATCAGACAGAAATACAGAAGTGTCACAGCCATTATTACTGAAAATTTGCTTACTTTCTCCTTTTTACCATAGAATTATAAAATAAATCAATTGGAATATAAATATTATAATTACATTTCAGTGTATAGTAGATAGAGCAGCATAAACAAGTCATTGGCTGTATGAAATTTTAGTTTGTACTGACTTTGCTAGCGCTTTTTATGTAGCCTGTTGTAAAACTAGGCAAATATCTAGATGATTTGATGTACCCCCTGGAAGACCTCTGCATACCCCCAAGGGGTATGTGTACACCTGGCAGTAGCGTAGCTGGGGGGAGTGGGGCAGCCGCCGCTCTCCCGCCGAGCACAAGCGGCGCATTTTCAATTTCTCGGCGCCTTTTTAATTTTTACTCACCCGGCGGCGCTTTTACTGACGGGGCAGAGCTCCGGGTCTTCGGCGGCATATCCTTCACTTGCTCCGGGTGTGTTCGGCGGCACCAAAGGACCCGCTGCCGATGACCCGCAGAGCGAGTGAAGGACGTGCCGCCGAACTGCCGAAGACCTGGAGCGCTGCCCCGTCAGTAAAAGTGCCCCCGGGTGAGTAAAAGTGCCGCAGCAAGTGGCGCCTTTTTTTGTGATCGCTCCCCCTGTTTGCTACACCTGGCTACGTCACTGACACCTGGTTGAGAACCACTGGCCTAAGGGAAATCTGGTCTTCTTGGAAGACCATGAAAGGAGGGTCCATCCAGGAGAGCCTGAAGTTCTGAAACCCTCCTTCAAACCAGAAATGCCATCTTCATTAGACAATAAAGGTAATGATGATGTAGCCATAGGTTCAAAGACGGGTCTTGAGTTTGGAGAGGACTAGATTTGAGATCCCATACAGGTACAGACACAGAAGGGTAAATGTTTTAGGGTTCTTGTAAGGGCTACTCAACAAAAGAGGGTGAGAGAAAATGGAAAAACCCATCTACTTGTGGATATAATGCAAAAAATGGAAGCCAGGTGGACTCTCACTGAACTAATCAAAAGGCCTGGGGATTTCAGGTGCAACAGATAGTCTAGCACATCTGTAACCTCGGCCTGATGGGGTGATAAACATTCTGCTTAAACTGAAAATCTCTTCCACTTTGCTGTGTATGTGGCTCTAGTGGATTTCATTTCTGAACTTCTTGGGAGCACAAGAGACCATCCATGCTGTGAGGTGGAGATACTGGCAGCTGGGATGTTGAGACTTGCCTTGTTTTTGACACAGGAGATCCTTGACTAGTGGTAAAGTTATCGGCGACCAGATGGGAGAATTGATGCATGTGTGTGAACCAATACTGTTTAGGCCACACCAGTGCAGTAAGGATTAATGTTGTTTTCTCTCTTTTCCATTTCCTGAGTACCCTTGGAATGCAAGGAACTGGAGGGAATGCATATAAGAAGATGACTGGATCAAGGGAGAATGTGATGGAACCCAAGCGGCAGCCCACCCTGAAGCAAAGTCTCATGCACTTGTTCAGGTTGGTTGTGAACAAGTCTATTGCTGGAAACCCCTAGCAGTGGAAAAACTGAAGGAGAATGTCCTTTCTGATTGACAACTTGTGTTGGTCTAAGAAAACCCTGCTGAGAGAATCCACAATTGTGCCCCTCACTCCTGGAAAGTGGAAGGCCTCCGAGAAAACGTTGTGACATATGCATAGATTCCATAGGAGGGTAGCTTTCTGGCATAGTTGAGATTATCGAGTGCATTGGACACATATACCTGTAGCAGAATGTGCCTTCACAAAATCTCTCAAAGGAGAAGGCAGGATTCTGTCTTGAAACTAGAATGTCAGCTGTTTATTCCAGTGTGTTGGCACTTTAGGCCTGAAAGAAAGAAACGTTAAAGCTGCAGTAGATAAATTTGTCCTGGTTTGCTAATTGAAACTGATCTCTCCCTTCCCTCTGAAAACAGATGACTAAAGCCAGTTTAGAGAATGATGAGTGCTCTGGTGTGGCTAAAACCCAACAATACTTTTTATTTTAATTTCAAACTGCACTAAAATCCAACAGCAAAATTAGGACACTATGGCAAGAACCCATCCAGAGCAAAGCTGTTCTCGTCCAAAGCAGTCAGAGGTCAACTTCAGTTACAACCCAAGAGCATCAGACTCACGTGTGCATGTCAAAGGATAATGTTTAATAAACTCTGCTAAAGTTGAAGGCCACCTCCCCCTGAGCGGATGCAGACAACGGCAGCTTGTGAGAAGGGCAATCAAACACCATACAGTTCCAATCTTCATAACACCCACAATCTTTATAACACCTCTTATCACTAGATAATCTGATTAGGCAAACTCCTTATGTATTACACACCCAAGGACCTGCCCAGACCATCTGAACACACTCTGCATCAGAGCATAAAGCAAGCACAGGACAGTGCTAGGAACTGCAAGTATGACCCCCAGCTCTGGGACACTCCATCTGTAGCTTTTGCCATGTCACTTCAACTCTGCCTTCAAAGTTCCCTCCAAGAGTGCATGAGACGCATAATTAGCGTTTAATATAAGCTTTTTGGGAAGATACATTACAAAGGTGCCATCTGTCAAACATACTCTGCTCTTTCCCCAGAGATTACAGACAGCTGACCACTATGGGAGTGAGTAAACAAAAAGGTTCAGATGGGCAATCTCTGGGACATTTTGCAGCAGTAGAAAAAGATCTTGGTGAATCCAGCTCTAACGTGGGGTGGGCAAAATCCATCTTGAGGAGCTTCTTTAATATTAGAGAAAACTGGATGCTCATGAGGCTTTGAAGGATCTCTTCCATACACAGACGACGACATGAGAAGCTGCCCCATAGTGTCCCGCACCAATTCAGTCCTATTCTAATCACAGCTACCTCTCTTAAGGAGGCGGGGTGTTCAGTCAGTTGCCTTGGACCTGTGCCAATTTGGGTGGTGGTAGGCAGTAGACCAGGGGTCTCAAACTCAAATGACGACGAGGGCCACATGAGAACTAGTACATTGGCCCGAGGAGGGGTGAGGGGTGCGGCAGGGGGTCAGGGTGCAGGAGGGGGCTCAGGGCAGTGGGGGGAGCTGTGCGGGGGGGAGCAGGGGGTTCAGGGCAGGGGGTCAGAGTGCAAGGAGTGGCATGGGGCTCAGGGCAGGCAGGGAGCCTGCCCTGCCCCCGCTGCGCGTCAGGCCCGAGCCACTCTAGGTAAACGTGGGGGGGGGGCCCCCCGTGAGGAACTCGCGGGCCGCAGAAAATAACCCCCCGGGCCGCATGCGGCCCCCGGGCTGCGTGTTTGAGACCCCTGCAGTAGACGTAGGTACCTGCCCACAAATCACTAAATACTCAACTCATTTCACCAGGTCATCAGCCAATCATAAATTGGTGGTGGCAACATCAACCAAGTCTAATCCAGACGGCTAACCTTCTGACTGGCAACCTGGCATGCACAAGTCTTTCCCACGTGCAATTGCTGCATTTGAATCACAAAAAGGCAAAGAATCTCCTATTCTTTTTCTTTGGGGCCTGAGCAGCGTGGTTTTCCCTTCCCTTTGCACAGGTGCTCAAGAGAAGGGCTGTAGCTGCTTAGGAAAGGAGAGAATGCCTGTGGGAATGTTAAGCGGCTGAGGTGCAGGACTACTAGTTATTTCACCTCCACATGTGCTTCCCCCATGTTTGTTGCATCCACCTGCTGTCTTATCTGGCACTTGTATTCAAGCTCTCCAGGGCAATGACCATCTTGATTATGTTTGCACAGTGCCTAGCACAATCAGGCCCTGATCTCAGAATGCCGCTACATGCTGCTGCAATAAAAATAAACCATGTTTGACTCCATACCCAAGAGCAGAAGACTGGGTGGACCCTCACTCTTTTCTGTTTGACGACATTTTGCTCTGTTCTGAAGACTTACCATTCAAGGTACAGAGACCTCCTCTTCCCATCCTCAACAGATACAAGCCACAAGCCTCCCCTTCCTCCCCAAAAGAGGGCACAACATAAGAGACTCCACTGCAATTTCTTGGTTCTTGAATATGTATTTTTTACTGAAAAATCATTCATAAATTAAATACAAAAATGTACAAACACATGGGTAAATAAATGTAATGATACAAAGGATTGCTCTGCTGAAAAAAGTGTGTGTGTGTGTGTGTGTGTGTGTGTGTGTGTGTGTGTGTGTGTGTGTCTTTTAAAACACTACATTTCAGTGCAAACATGTACCCTGGCACCTCTTAAAAACATAAGAGTACGTTCAAAAGCCATGATGGTGGACGGATACTACCTATGGTTTAACTCCACCTCAGACGGTGGGTGACTAGAAGTATGTGACTCTTGCTCAGTTGGTAAATTCGTTATAGAAGAAGAGGATCTTTAAAAAAATAATGAACTTTAAATAAATATTTTAGCAAATAAAACTCCACATGGCTTGTTAAAAAAAAAAACATCAGCATTGAACATGCCCTGACTCCCAGCAAGGTTAGTAGACAATGTTGACATACAAGGGGTGCACAAGTGGCCTTGTTGAATTTCAGCTGCCAGAATATGTACAGTTCTTTTTACTATGAGAATTTTTACACCATAACAGCACATGCGCTTGACAAAGTGTTTTAACAATTACATTTCTACACAATATTGACTTAGCTGATAAGATTAACAGTGCACATTTTAAGATATTCCACATTTTAGAGAGAGGGAAAAACTCAACCTGATTGACAAAAAAAAATGCAAAGAGTGACATTGATTAGCTGTGAAACGGGCACTTTCAGGCCAACCTTAAATGAGTACATTTCTGAGTAGAGGTAATGCCTTTTTTGTTCAAAACATAGGGTGCAAGAGATGGTAAATATACATTAAAGACTGAGGATTCAAACTAAAATACAGTAACATCTACTCACACATGCATTCACAATTCCTGTGGTGGTGAATTTAGACCATTTGAAATACATTCCTTGTTTGAAGCACCATTAAAGACATCAGTTGCTAGCAACATTTCAAGATTAAAGAAATGAGGGGGAGAGTAAAGGTTCAGCATTTGAAAAGGATCCACAAGAATTACAGAGATCAAGAATCAGAAGCAAGAGAGTCTTTATTGCTATATGTGCCATAAAAAACAAACTATAAATAACCTTCAAGAAACAATTTTAAAGCACATGTATTCCAAGACTTTAAACCTAAATTACAAACTTACCAGCACTTTCAAGGGCAGATGAACTGTCCTTTCATGCAGGCTGATAAGATCTACACAACAAGAACTCCATGTTTTCTAAACCAAAGTTATTCTCGAGAGACAAAAAAGAGCCCTGGTCAATCACACCCACAGCAGATGTGTATGGGGATCATATGTCCATGGAACCAAGAAAATAATGTAAACCATAAGAGTTAAGGAAACAGAAGGCAAACAATTCAATAAAAGAAAGTTAAAGTACTTCTGAGCTTAAATACTCACAATCTCTTTATGTAGATATATAAAAAAGCAACCCACAGCACTTTTACCATATAGAAGTCGAGTAAAAGTGAGTTTGTACATACTGTATAAGTGATGGATTGGTTTTAAACCAGAAAAAAACAACCCTAAAACAGGCACAACCCAAGGAGAACAGTTCAGAAAAAAACCTAAATCTGTAAAACTGGATGGGGACAACAACCAAGCACTTCAGTTCTGGATACTCATGTTTTCCTGAACCAATTAGAATGACCTTCATTTTTTTCTCATTATGATTTTACATCTGTGGATAAATCTAGCTCACTATTTGTACTTGTGGAATGCATTCCCTGGCTAAGGATTATAACCAAGGGTTCTACCTACAGTTAGAACGTACATTAGTTCAGTGTTCTGTTCAATTTACACAATAAATATATCAAAATATTATTTCATGAAACAAAAATGTAACATTAGAGGAATCGCTGTAGAACGTTGTTAATTCAGGGGCAGATTTAATAAACTGCAGCTGACTGCCCAAAACTAAAGACAGTGACTGAGGAGGGAAGGTAAGATTTTTGCATGGAAACCACACAGGCCTACTGGTGAATTTTGGGGGGGAGAGGGGGAGAGAGAAGAGGAGGAGGGATGTGTTTGAATAAGTCTAGAATCTAAGCTTGCACTTGCCACCACTGTGGAATAGAGGGTAATGGGCAATGAAAACCCAACAGGAATAAAATGGGAAAACTCCATATGAACTATAATTTACACATTTTCTACCACACAACGATATGAGCTGGATATTTGTTCTTTCATGAAGTTTCCCTTATCCCTCCCTTCTCCCAAAAAGCCCCCGCCATTTCCGTAGTATGCAATGATGTGGCTCCATATTTCTGAACCCCGGCATCCTACCAACTAAGGCCCCTATCCTGTAAACACCTACGCTTAACTTTACATCACTGGGACTACTCACATGAGTAGAGGGACTTGCTCAGGAGTAAAGTTATGTACGCGTTTGCAGGATTGGGGCCTAAATGAGTGACCTTAATATGTAAACCTTTAGCTTGAGTTTTAATTGTAAAAGAAAATAAAAAGGCATTTTACACAGCTTATTTACACTTACACTTCTTTAAGAAGCGATTCTGTGGTATATACTTCAAGCAGGTCATTAAAAAAACCACACAAATGTAGAAGAATGGTATCATCTTAAGTTTCATTTGATCTCCTATTAGGGCAGTTGCCTACTGGGTTCCTTCTGGCATCCAAACTCAAGAAGCCAACAGAGTCATTCAGCCAAACTGGTTCCGTGAGAAGAAAGCACGTCAGATCACTGTTGTGATATTGAGATTGTTGGAGGAGACGGAATGCAGAGATGAGAGCAGCAGGTCACACCATCGTTCATAAAACCAGAAAGCGAGCGAAGTCCCCGAGCTTGTTGCACAAACAATTGGACTGGGCCAGACGATTTGTGCGTGCACTTTCAATTTTATTCTTCGAAATACTGTGATCCTTCATTAGACAATGTGTTTCTTGTCCTTGGTAACTCTATAAAAGAATGTCTAATGTGTTGCTTTCTTGGTGAAGGGCAAAGCAAACTTATTTTCTCCTCTCAGTATTCGTTTACCAGAGCCAGCTCTGGTGTCAGGTTAACAGTTATGTTTTTATACAAGGCGTCATATGTAATGTTTGGAAAGTAGTTCAAGTTACTGAGACCGTCCAGGACTTGCCTCTCTTTTGACTTCCTCAGCAACGCATACCTGTTTAAAGAGAACAAAAGATGGATGTATCCACTCCCACACTGCTCAAGGCTGCAGAAATTTAGGCTAAGAGCTACTACACGCAGTCCCAACAAGAACAAACTAACATGAGAAAATCCTCCTGAACACAGACCCCTTAAAATAGATGTATAAGAGACAACTCCAGCATTTAGACACGTAAATATTTAATACACTTTGCAGAAATAAAATTTTGATCCACCGTCTGGAGTGATGCATAGCACAGACCAGAATCAGATCAGTGTTATTTTTCTAGGCTAGGATGTTTTCTGTGTCCAGCTGGCACAGTTTTGTCAAACTGTCAATATGCACAGAAATAAGAATTGGTAACTTCCTTCCCAAAAAACGGTAGATCATGAGGACACAAAGCAGCTGAATGACTCCAGGTGTTTTCTGCATGCCCCTATACAAAAATAAGACATGGCCTTCATCCCACAGAACTTACCATCTAAGTGAGACAGAGCAAACGGGGGGGGGGGGGGGCGGGGGGGGGGGAAGGGGAGAGAGAGAAGAGATGACAAAATAAAGCCACTCACAAGAGCAGGAGCAAACGGCATTGGACTAGTGGCGGGCAGAAGCCAGAAGAACTGAATTTGAGGAGGGGGAAAGCAAAGGTTCTTGACACCTCATTTCAGGGTTGGGGCAGCATGGAAGAGAGTCACAAAGGTACAAGAGACAGCATAGGGTGTGAGAAGAAACAGATGGAAACATACAGGCAGGGTAGGTTCTTTGGTACTTGCACAGCCCTCATTACTGTAGTAGCTACGTGTTTCACAATCTTTTAATGCTTTTCCAAAGGGGGGGTTAAAGTAGAGCATGAAGACTTTGAACTCGGTTCAGTGAAATATTAAATCAGTAAAGGAACATGGAGGTGAAGTAGTTAATGTTACAGGAGCAGCAGGAAGAGCTTTATCTGGAGCACACTGGATAGATTGAAGAGGGGGAAGGAGTGAGTCCAGAATGGAGGCGATTACAGTAGCCCAAGCAGGAGAAAAACTGTGGCATAAGATACAGTTTTAGCAGTGGGGATGGAAAGGACACAGCAGAGGGAGAAGTAGCAGCGAAGATCTGGCAAGAGATTGGGTGTGGGGAAATTGACAATCAGCTCAAGGTTTGAGTGAACAGACTAGGAGTGCGTCAGTAAGGACAATGTACGGGGAAGTGAAGTTCCATTTGATCAATTAAAAGTCTGAGAAATAGTGGGATCCAGGAGGAAATGTGGGGAGGCTGGAGGTTCATCAGCACAGGGCTCTGACATTACAGGAGCAGTCAGGCAAAGCTGTTTACACCAGTGACATCAATGTAAAGCAAGGCTAAGTTGCACCGGGGCAAATACCAGCTTTGGCCCATCTACACTAGGCAGCACCCTCGAGTAAATACACTGGTGGCTGTAACCAGACCCCATACTGGACAAAGCCCTAGTCTACAGAAAAAAGGGGAATAAAGTGTTAGCTCAAAGCCTTTGAACTGAGTCAGGTAGGCCTGTCACTGTAAGCTTTACAGTCAGCAGTGGGCTACGATATTATGCTCTGATGTGTAATACCTCCAACTAGCAAGCTGAATGGCTTAAAAAAATAATCAGACTGCTTCAAAACCCTCTGAAACATACTATCAGGTAGCAACGCTCCTCAAGCGACTGTTGCCAAATAAGTGACAGCAGTTCACTGGATGCACGCTGACCATCAGCCTACAAAATTCCAGATCTGATGAAACAAAGGAGGCAAATCTAAAGCTCTCATTTCCACTGCACTGTAAAGCCCTTTGATGCTTCAGAGAAACTGAACAATTGTGACATTTCCCCCTGAAACTGACGTCCTTGGTTCAGCTACAGAGAACTGAAATGGTAGAAACTTATTTTCCTCACCATAATCTGTTTGGTAGCAAAATGAAAGCTAGATATAGAGAGGAAGAAGATTTTTATCTCTATCAAATGGAAGCTCGGAGAACAGGAAAGTTGATGCTGGAAAGAGGCCCAGAGCTTAATGAACTGCTGGTTCATTCCCTGCTTGAATTTGCAGTTAATTCAAAAAGTATTAGCAGGGTGAGCTTTGTGAGTTTTTTTTAGAGCTCTCCTAGCAGTTCCTGTTCTGGTATTAGTAGTGATAATACAATATATAGCTAATTGCCATTCTAAACAAACAGTTGTAGCTTGTGAGGTGTTAAGTCATGTAATTGTTCACAAATAAAACATTCCCACGGGTTCTGTTAAACAAGCTCTTTCGTACCACTGCATACTGCTCGCTCATACGCCTCCAGGGGCCCCTCTGGAAAACAGGGGACAGCACGTGTGCATTTATGCTTCCAGAAACAGCTCTCTGGGCCCTGTTGAATGCCAATCCTGATACACAATCTAACTCTTTACATCCTCTTGAACAGGAACAAAACCTAATGATATGGAGCTTTTCCCGGTGACTCGGCATACTGTATCACCTAGACTATAAGCTTTGTGGAGCAAGGCACTGTTTTGTTACTTATCTTTACAGTCCTAGTATAATGGAGCCCTGATTGGCATTCCTAGACACTACTGTAAAATAAAAATAAAAATCAGAGTTAGCTGGATGTAAAATCTTGCTCACTTTAAAAGTATGGCAAAATATATTTTCTCCTATTGCAGCTGGGTTTTACTCTAGAAAAATGAAAAAGGAAGCCGACTGAGGTGTTATTTCACCTCAAACAAAAATGGAGCAAAACTGCTATGAAGCACGTGACACAGACATATTGCTTTTGCAATGGAAGCTACCTGCATGATGCAAATATAAGAGAGTTTGAAATCCCTCATAAGCATGGCTGGCCTGGTTCTATGTTTGGAAGAGAACCTTCAAGGAAAACACAGATTGCTTCAGTATGTGGTGCTGACTACTCCATGAGAGGCTCACTTTCTACAGAGTACAGAGCCAGGGCTGCAGCTTGTTATCAAAAGGTTCTATGCTGCTGAAACTCTTTTGGAAAAGCAACAACCACTAAAGAGGACCTTAGAATAAAGAGTCCAGGGTATTAACCATGCCAGTTTGGGTTATTACATCCTGCCTCCCTGCAGTTCTGATTATTCCCTTCCTGTCCTAAGACTGTTGTGAACAAATTCTGTGCATTGCTTGACAGCTGCCACATATCACCCTGGAGGTAAATGCAGTGAGTCTCTTATACAGTATGAATGCTAATTTGTGAAGTGCTTTAGTATACAACATTAGAACATATGAGCTGCCATATGGGGTCAGACCATGGTCCATCTTGCCCAGCATCCTGTCTCTGACAGTGGCCCATACCAAAGCTTCACAGGGAGTGTACCAAACAGGGCAATTTTGGAGTGATGCAGCCCTGTCTACCAAACCCAGCTTCTGGTAGTCAGAGGCTTAGGGTCACCCCAAGCATAGGGTTGTCCCCCTGACCATCTTGGCTAACAGTTATTGATGGATCTATCCTCCATAAACTTACTACCCAGTTCTTTTTTGAACCCAATTAAACTTTTGGCCCTCACAACATCCCGTGGCAATGAGTTCTACAGGTTAGTGGTGCATTGTGTGAAAAAGTACCTCCTCTTGTTTGTATTAAACCTGCAACCTATTAATTTAATCAGGTGACCCCTGGTTTTTCTATTGTGTGAAAAGGTAAATAACACTTCTCAATTCACTTTCTCCACACCAGTTAAGATTTTATAGCTCTGTCATATCCCCCCTTAGTCATCTCTTTTCTAAGCTGAACAGCCCCAGTCGTCTTAGTCTCATCTCGTATGGAAGCTGTTCCATACCCTTGATCATTTTTGCCACCTTTCTTAATTTTTTCCAGTTTCACTATACCCTTTTTGAGATGTGGTAACCAGAACTGGACTCAGTATTCAAGGTGTGGGCACATCATGGATTTATATAGTGGCATGATGATTTGGGGATCCTTTCGAATTAAACATAAATCTTCAATAACAGAAATCTCACTTGCCTTCCCAGGAACTGCACTTCGCCTCGATGATGGTGCGGAATTGACTTGTATTTCCCTGTGACTCCTCTTGGTCGGGTTACTGAGTAGCCTGCATACTGCACCCTGTATTATAAAGATAAGACTGACTGTTGCATTTGCTCCAAATTCAATACTCGCCAAGGCTGAACAATCATGAGCCTCCACAGACTCGTCGTCTGTAGTAAGTACAAGTTTCCATTAGCTAGCTAAATAAAGGGAGAAGATTTCAACCAGTTCAGGCTTTGGACAAACTAAGCTGCTTTCAGTACATTAAATTTTAATTGAGTAGTCAAACTGATCCTCAGATGAACATCAACATGAGAAATAATGCCCAAGGCCAACAATTTCACAAAGTTACCTATGGCAAGAACTATACTTCCTCATTTTCTGTTAGTTACGAGCTTCCAATCCAATTTGCTTTAGTAGAATGCAATCAAACCTCAATCTATCCATTTATCAGGATACCCTAGAGGGCGTGATCATCTCTCCCCCTTCCCCCATGTGAAGAGGGCATGGAATAGCTCCACAGCCAATCCACACTGCCTGGGGTGGGGAGGGGCAGCTTCCCGTCACATGTTGTGTAAAACCCCTCTCCAGGTGATTGCAAAGCTGCTCAACCAAATTAAGGCTTTCAGGGGGCAGGCTTAGAGCCAGTCACAGCAGCAGATAAAATACCCATGCTTTATTTCACTCAGAACACGGCAGGCAGAGCCCTGAGGAGTGTCCACTGCCAAGAAGCTGGGTGCATGCACTGTATGCCTGAAGAAATATATCCCCAACCTGTGTGGCAGCACATTCCTGTACCAGGCCAGCCACTACTGTATTATCAATGATGGCAGTTTGTACAACATGCATCAGGTGTTACGAGTTAGATGCTGTTACAAGAACTCAATGAACAGAAGAGTCACGCCATAGGAAAGTCTGCATGGAAGTCTGTCCATCCCCCTAGCCTTTGGGAAGTGGACTCAAGCCAAGACACCACATCAGTACCTGTTCCAAAGATCGTCATCCTCTCCGCCCCAGCCCCAGAACGCATTAGGAAAGCCATTGATTTTCCGAAACTGTTCCACTGTTAAGCCACTCACTCCACCAAAGAACTCATTATAAGGGAGCCTAAATAAAAGAGAGTGCATTAGTCACAACAGGTGTGAACAGTGTCTCAGGTCAGGGCTGATGCAATTGCCTGCTCACAGACTGTCAGAGCAGTCATTCTCCTGGATGCAGCTGAATTAAGCCTTGAGCTATTGGGAGGTTTGCCTCTATTTCTGCTATGTTTACTTGCACAAAACCTGGAAACCAAACTGAAATTAATCTTTTTAAAATCTAGCTATTGGCTTTTTATCCATTATTGCATGAAGGGGGAATATAGGTCCTTACAGATACATATATTTATCCAGCTTGGCTGCAAAGTGTCTTGGCATCTGTCCACATCCATAATAGTTACGGTCATTTTCTGGTATATGGTCCACATCATGAAAGATCAGACAATCCCAGTCCAAGTCCTTCATTGCTTCCCGAAAGCCAATATTGAAGAGCATGGCACGGTTAAATGGTTGGTTACCAGCCTAGGAAATAGAGTTATTTCTCAGAAGAAGCTCAATATACAATTTATTACACACACACACACACACACACACACACTCTCTATGTACACTGTAAGTACATGTTTGGAAGTCAGTCATTCTTTTCATGGCCTCCTACACAAACTCAAGAGGGGGAAAAAAAACCCTTAAATTCCTGCTTTTGTAACCCTCTTGCCCTGGTTTAACAATAGATATATGTGCTAAACAAACCTCATTTATTCTAATACACTTTAATTTCCCAGAAGCTTTCAGAAAGTGCCTGTGTCCAACATAGCATTCAGGTGAATGGCATATTATGAGAAGCTAGGTATTGTACACACATCAACGTTAGGCAGTAACCTTTGAAAGCTTATGATATCTACTCTGCCTGATAACAAAAACACACAGGACACACTTTGGAGAGTGAAATTTATTGTGCAATAACTGGGGGCAGAAGGCAGTAAATAGCCTTTTATATGTGGGATGCATTGGGCAGCAAATCAGTCACGCAATAGCAAGTTTCATGTTCCAGTGGTTATTCCCACTGGTGATGGCTTAGCCTGGAAAAATACATTGCATATACATGGGAAGTGACTCACTTGCTCAATGACATAAAACGCGAACTGTAAACGTTGGCGCTGCAGCATTGGAATAAGGTGCCTAAAGAGAACTGGAAGATGCTCATAACGATTGCGGAATGGTATCAAGATTGCCACCTAAGAGATAGAAGACATCAGGTAGTTATTATTATATCTGGAAACCAGCTTTCACTTTGGCAGCCCACAAACCTACAGCTCAGGGCATTGGGTGTGCCTGAAGCCATGTGTATGGGTGTTTATAATCACAGGACCATAGACAGTGTTGATGGAAAAGGACTAACAGATCTAACCCATTTCCTGGGGCTGCCATGAAGGATTATTTTATAGTGCAACATACAACATGGAGCACACAATTGTGTGTTGGCCATTCACTCTCATGCCTCCTTTATTTTGTGCATTTCAGTACTCTAGCTTTTTAAAATAGATACTGCTTTGGAGAGATTAAGTTTCTTTCAAATATTAATTAAATTTCATGCTGGGTCAGGGGAGAGAGACTGACTGCACTGGAGACTTAAATCCTCTACCAACTGAATAGGTAGAGCACGATTCTCTTACACCATGCTGTTAATGTGTCTCCACCCTCACAAGCAGGGAACCCCTCTAGCAAAGAAATTCATGGTCTCCAAGGTCCATGTTACCCTTGGTCTTTCTGGGCTAATTCTTGCTCAAAACCAGAGGTAATTTTGGTGATCTGGATACCTATCAGTTAGAAACTAATTCATTACACAAACCACTAAACAGCCATCTGCACGCAACACATTTCAGACCTATCAGCTGATCTGGATTTGAACAGTTACAGAGCTGACAGGCTCCACATCCCATTAGCAACATACACCCCTCTCCAAAACTTTCTTATAAAAAAAAAAATGAAGTGTTGACCCATCTGTCACTAGGTAACAGGTTCCTGAAGCTACGGGTTTATAGAGGACTGCTGTAGCCAGACAAGAAATACCTATGTTACAGGCAGCCCTACATTATCTGTGATGCAACTAAAGATACTTTTCTTTAGAATGGCAAAATGTAACCATAGCCCAGTTCTTGCCAATACCATTGTTTGTACTCCTTTGTACTGAACAAAGGCATCCCATTTTAATGTAGCCTGTGGCTGTTTTGAGGCTACAGTTTACCTTCCAGCGAGGCAGGCAGTCATCAGGTTTCCAATGGCCTCCTAGCTTGATGCCCGGGTCTTTAGAGAATAATTGATGGATATCCTCCATTCTGATTTCACTCATATTTACATCAATTGGGCCCTCTGTGTACACAATGGAAAGAAGAGGTCAACATTCCAGTCCCAGCAAGAGAAGGTGCATCTCAGGCTTCTCACATACTTCGGTCTCATGGTCCTACATCATCAGTGTGCATGCTTCTGCCCACTTCACTTTTCATACACTTTTATTACTAGGGCTGATTGCAAAATGGGTCTTTTCCTGTCAAGTATCAAAAAACTGCCACAGTACCTCATGATCTCATTCTCCTTTATAGGTTGGGCTCCCTGGTCAGACTACATCTCCCATGATGCATCAGGGTCTTCCCTCTTGTAGAGAGGCAGTGCATCATGGGAGACTTTGGTTGTGATGCATAATAAGAGTTATTGTCTGGCCAGGGAGCCCAGCCTTTAGAAGAGAATGGGAGGATAAGGCACTGCGGCATTTCCAAATCAAAATAATGAGATTCAATGAAGAAAAAAAAAAATCAATCTTCAGCAGAAAGTCTTCTCACAGGAAAGTTTTGTTTCATCAAAAGCCAAATTTTCAATTTAAAACAGTTGACAAAATTTTTCTAGTTTCTTCTTTCCTCACTAGCATTTGGATTCCCAACACTCCACCTTAGTCACTATTTTCTGACCATAGTTCAAGGAAGAGACACTTTCCCAATTAAATTCAAAATAGGATTTTTAGAGGATAGTTTGGTGGTCCAAATCATCGTATTCCATTGCTCGGTTTCTGGGACTAGTCCAGGTTGGCAAATATTGCAGTAACCCCTGTGAAGAGGTAAGGAGCAAGCACTTCTATCGTTCCCTTAAAAAAAAAAAAAAAAAAAAAAAAAAAGGGTCTCAGACAAAGATTGATTAGCTTTGGGAGTCTGGTAAAAGTGATTTACAGCATTTGTGCTTGCAGAACAACATTTCTGCTCATTCCCCACCCTCCTAACATAGATAAATAAAAGAAGGTGCAGTACATAAGTCAGGAGGTAGAAAAATGGTACTAGAACACACCATCCAAAAACATGCAGGAACAAACAACAAGGACTCTGGAGCAGTTAGGTAAAGCGGTGAAGATCTCCCAGAAACCCACATGTGGGGGGTATGAGGATATTCTAGTTGTTATCAGCATAGCTGCCGAACTCCCAAAGACTGCAGTGTACACCACACTGGGATGGTGCAGTACTTGTAATAAAACAGTACGCTTTTCCTACCTCCTCCCACTCCCACAGGAAACAGGTTTTATAGGTTGTAACCTGGAAGGAGGGGGCAGCATGGAGATGGAGGATAGGGAGGGGAGGAAGATAACGAGTCACAGCACTACTCACTCATAGAAGGGAGTCTCTCGGGACAGGTATGGTTTGGAAAGTAGGTAAAATCTTCAGGAAGAAAAGTTGTGGTTTGCAGAAAGGTTTCACTGTGGTTCAAATCAAGAGGATAATCTAGGGAGGGGAAAAGAAAAAGCTACTTGAGCTATAGGTTTTTCCATTCTCCAATATTCTATTACTAACAAAGCCATTTAGTATCAGAGGGGTAGCCGTGTTAGTCTGGATCTGTAAAAAGCAACAGAGAGTCCTGTGGCACCTTTAAGACTAACAGATGTATTGGAGCATAAGCTTTCGTGGGTGAATGCCATGCATCCGACGAAGTGGGCATTCACCCACGAAAGCTTATGCTCCAATACATCTGTTAGTCTTAAAGGTGCCACAGGACTCTCTGTTGCTTTTTACAAAGCCATTTAGCTGACTATTTCACAACTACAGTGTATTGATGGAACTTCAGCTACAATGAACTGCAGGCATTTCCACACAGCTTTATTCCTTGATATGTCATGATCAGACTACAGTTTCTCGGCCTAGCCATTTCAACAGACAGCGTGCACATGGCAACAGGTGGACATTTAGGAACTGTCCCAACATTTCTGCTAGGCAGCACAGCTGAGGCTGAAAGGACCACAAGAGAGGCATATGGGCCAAGTTATGCAGAAGGTTAGATTAGACTATCATAACGATCCCTTCCGGTTTTGCAACCTATGAATTATTTGAGTTGTAGAAGGTTGGGTGAAGGAGAAGCAAGCACTGCTTGGATCATGCCTTTCCTAAGGGCACACATGCCAACTCCATCTCCAGATCTATCCTCCAAGCCTGGCAACTTCTTTCATGAATGAAAGGTTGCATATCTTGCATAATTCTACTTTTCATTCTCTTAATGTACCGCTTAAAAAAAAAATCCAACGTTAGGTGCAGCCTTTTATTCAGTTAACTAAAAATAAAGAGCAAGTGAGGCTGACACTTCAGCAGGCCATGACTGTATCTGAAGAGCATGTTTCTCCAAAGCAGCTCTCTTATTTCTCAGTTAAGTGTAAACACATTTATCACTTTGTGAGTTTCATTTATTTTAAAAAGGTTCTGGGCCTCCAGGAAGTGTATTTCTGTTTTCTACAGACAATGTATGCTCCATTCTTTTCCAAAGTAAGTGTTTCACAAATAGCCACTTTAGGCAACTGCTGAGATCAAAGGGGAAGTTATAATTGCTTTCAAACATTAGGAGAAACTTCTAAATTAGGAGAAACTTCTAAATTAGCTGTACCAAACAAGACCCCTAAATCACAATACTGTACCTCTCATAAATTAAGGGTTTGAGGATCAAGACATTCTCTGCAGAATCTGCCTTTTGAGTCAAATGTCATCTCACTTTACAAAAGGGGAAAAAGCCAGGGGACTGGGTTTTATGCCTGCCTCCTTGGAGCTGGCTGGGGACGAGGAGTGAGTGCAGACGTGGGTGTCTGGCTCCCTGCCCCCCAAAATGGACCTGGCTGAGGGGTCCTGTTCTCTGTACCTACAAGCTCTGTTTTAGACCGTGTTCCTGTCATCTAATAAACCTCTGTTTTACTGGCTGGCTAAGAGTCACGTCTGACTGCGAAGTTGGGGTGCAGGACCCTCTGGCTTCCCCAGGACCCCGCCTGGGCGGACTCGCTGTGGGAAGCGCATGGAGGGGCAGAGGATGCTGAATGCTCCAAGGTCAGACCCAGGAAGGTGGAAGCCATGTGAGCTTCTTACCCTGAAGAGAGTTCCCCACTTAGAGTTATGGACAAGTCATTTAACACCTCTTTGCCTAACTCTGAGGAAACAGTTCCCAAATTGTGTTAAGTGCTGTGCAAACAGAACAAAAGGACAGTTCCTGTCCCAAAGAGTTTACAGTTTAAACAGAGGCCATACAATATATTGCACATACAAGTACATTGTATGATCTGTTAACATCACATGGCCAGAACTGATATTCTTGCTGGACACTGAATCAGTCTGGATAACTTTTATAAATCAGGGGGGTTTTAATTTAATTTGTTTTTTAAAATAAACCCCAATTGAAATTAACAACCTGTGTTAATACCTAAATTATAATCTATTAAAATTAAATAAATGATTATCATGCTGAGTCAATGAACCCTCACATTTTTATGAATTAAAGGGAGCTGCTTTTTAAAAAAAAATTATATACAAAAATCAAGGGGAAAACATTAATTTTTTATGTCAACTCAGGCCTTAAGTAACATCTTCGTGCTATGCACCACATTAAGTACCTATATTCTTTTCAGTCATTATAATGGAGCAAACACTGGTATTTACATTTTTCCAAAGCAAGTGCTTTGTGGAAAAAGCTGTTGCCTTAATTACTTTTGGTTCAGTCAAGCTAGCAAGTGTAGCGAGACTATTTTCTTCATTTGGACTATTTCATTTAAAGTTGAAAAACCAACTGGGAATTGAAAAAGCAGGAAAGCTTATTTTCTTCTCCCAATCCATGAATAAAAACCAGGTGGGCAAGGATGAAATCTACCATTTTTTAGAATTAGAAGGTGATGGGGCCAGATTTTTGAAGATATTTAAGCATGTAAAAATGCAGATAGATGCAAACTTGAATTTTCAAAAGAAAATAAGGTTAGGTGCTTAACTCCCATTGGTTTCAACTTTATTGATTTAAATGAGAGTTAGGTACCTCATCTGCTTAAGTGCTTTTGAAAATCCCATGAGGCCTCTATCTGTATCTTTAGGCACCTAAATACTTTGAAAATCTGGCCCATGGTGACCAGAAACATTTATTAAATCCGCTTTAAATACAAAATGTGCTTTGATGCACTTTTTCCTTTCTGTATACTGTATATTTAAGGTAGTTTATTTAACTAAAAACAGTTTTAAAATTCTCTTTTTGTACATTTACTTGAATTTCAATTTCTACCCAAATGCAACTTGACACAAATCCAGAGGGGAAAAAATGTAAAGAATAAATTTTTTGTTAGAAAATAATTTTTACGTACCTTGTTCACTAAGAACCTGAATAAGTGTTTAAGCTATATAATTGCTTAAATACCTATAGATGTAGTCTAACCTCCTTCTAGCAAAACAAAAGTACCTACTTAATTGTAAAATATATATTTGGTTTCAAATCAACACGTTTTAATGGTTACACCAAACAAAGAAAACAAACTTTTATTTAGAAAAGTAAAGTACAAATGCAAAACAAGATTAAAAATCAATTATTTAAATCAAAGTTTCCTGCTTGCTGATTTAGATCATGCTTAAAATGGGTGATTAAAATAACTTGGAATAAAATCAATCCATCCTGCACTAAATTAACTACAATTCACTGTTTCAATATTTCAGGTTCCTTCCTCTCACTACTGTATGGCATTCCCGTGCAATTAGCTCAGTTTATCAGAGCGAGTAGTAATTGCACAGTCTTATTCAAAACTAGAAAGTGAAAGAGGCCAAGATGGAATTGCAAATAAACACTGACAGCCCAGGGCATATTATTAGAGTCTAGATGAGCCAATTTATCTTGGACACTTGTTATTGCTATGACAAAACAAATTCCCATTAAAATTACACTGGTAGTACACCCTCTATATCAGGGGTGGCCAAACTGTGGCTCGTGAGCCACATGCGGCTCTTTTACTGTTAAAGTGCAGCTTGCTGAGCCCCCCACAGCCCTCCCATTCTGCACCTATCAGACTAGGGGTGGGGAAGAAGCTCGGGCCTCTACCTTGCAGCGGGGTGGTGGGGTAAGGGCTTCTGCCCAGTGGGAAGGGGGGGTCTTGGACACAGGCACCGACTTTCCAAACTGCTGGGGGTGCTCAACCCCCAGGCTGTGCCCCACTCCACCCCTTCCCCCAAGGCCCAACCTGACCTCTTCCTGCCCAGTTCTCCCCCACCCCCGAGAGCGCCATGTCCTCGCTCCTCCCTCCCAGAGCCTACTGAACACTGTGAAACAGCTGATTGTGGCAGGCACAGGGAGGGAGGGGGGAGGCGCTGATCTGTGGGGCCTGATGGCGAGTGAGAGGCACTGAGGGGATGGGGGGAGCTGCCGGTGGGTGCTCAGCATCCATCCTTTTTTCTCCACACCTGGAGCACCCACAGAGTCGGCACCGATGGTCTTGGGGCGTCTGCCCAGCGGGGTGCACCTGCCGGGGCTCGGGGCTTCACAGGAGCAGGGCTGAAGCCCCAAGCCCTGGCCCCCGGCAGGTGTGTCCCGACTCTCAAACTTCTGAAGATTATTGTATGCGGCTCAGAGGGTCACTAAGTTTGGCCACTCCTGCTCTATATCTTGCACCACTTTTCTCAGGTTTCTATAGACAGTATCTTGTACTGATGCATGAAGAGACTCAACTCCTTTTCTTTATACCTGGAATGTGTAGCTATTGCCTTTGGTGTCTGCCAAAATGCAAGAGGGAAGATAGCTGCTCTCCATCCACCCAACCCCTGTGCATCCAGACTCCCTCATACCCAGAACCTCCCACTGAGCCTCATCCCACCCCGCACTCAGAACCTCTCCTCCCCCCCAATGAGCCCCACTCCCTCGAATCTGGACCACCCCGACGAGCCACTCGGATCCTCACCTCACTGAGCGCCAACTAGCTGCACCTGATCCCCACCCCACTGAACCCCACTCTCCCAGCATCTGAACCCCTCCCACTGAGCTCCTTGCACCCATACCCCCCTGCCGAGCTCTATCCCCCCCACACACATCCAGACCTCCCCTGCTGAGCCTCAACCATTTTCACCTGGACCCCCTTGCAGAGTCCCATTACTGTTGCACCCAGAACCCCCCCAACAAGCTCTTGTGCAACCAGAATCCCCCACTGAGCCGCCTGCACCCAGACTGCCCCACACAGAACCCTCTCAATCCACACCCAGATCCCCCCACACTAACCCCTCCACACTTGGATCCTGCCTCGTTGAGCCAGCCTGCCTGCACAGAGGGGCAGGGCCCTGGGGTGTTTCTGGGGCAGGCCCTGTCATTGCACTGTGTCAGGGTTGGGTGCAGTCTCATAGCTGAGTCCATGTCCCGGGGTGGGAGCTGCACAGTGATCTCCCACCTCTGTGCAGCCAGTGGCCTGTGCTCCCCAATGCCATGCTGGAGTCTCCACATTTATTTGACAAATAAAATTTGCAGAATTTTAAAATATTATGCACAGATTTTTTAATGGTTTTTTTTGGGATGCAGAATGCCCTCAAGAGTAATGATATACCATATATGCCAGTAGTTTTCAACCTTTTTTAATTTGCGGACTCCTAAAAATTTTTGAATAGAGGTGCGGACCCCTTTAGAAATTCAACCTGTGGTCTGTGGACCCCTATTATAGAAGCCTTAGACTGAAATATGACTGAATAGAATTCAACTATAAATGCTGCACATGCTTGGCATGGCATTTGACGAATTTTGAGAAAAAAGGCACTAAACGGTGGGCTTCTATGGTGACAACAGTTCTGGGTTTTGATCTGTAGGTGGGGGTGTTTACATACTTTTGATTAAAATTTCAGAAAAGGAATTGTTTTTCTGATTATTTTCATAGACACCTTTCGCAGACCCCTTAGACATGGTCTGCAGACCAGACCTCCAGGGGTCTGCAGACCACAGGCTGAAAAAATCACTGGTATACGCCACTGAACACAAAACCAACCAGGTCTCCTGTTTAATAGCCAGCGCTGCGCCATGACCACACAAGGCACGTTAAAGCGCGGCAGCGCTTTAGTGTTGCCAGTGTAGACTAGCCCTGACACTAGAGCGCTGAGGTGTGAACAATCCCATTCATTTCACTGGGTGGCAAACCAGACTTTCACAAACTGCAGGGCTCACAAACCAGGAGGGGCCCAAAGAACTAGCTGGGGAGGGGCACAACGGATGTATAAAAGATGTGTACGACTTTACCACCACATGGAGCAGTAGAGGAAGGAAGGGATTCAATTGGTTTCTTTTTCCTTAATGTGTGGGCTTAGCTTTCAGAAGTTAGATTAAAACAGATTTTTCCAATTTTCACATATTAAAATAGACTGAACTGAGTTGCCATATCCAGTGGAAATTCTAGTCTTTTAATCAGGTAGTGAAGACTAAGTACGTGGTGAACTACCTGTTGCTTGGGTAATTTGTGAATGCATTAACAATCTAACTTTACGTAGAAAAGCTTAAGAAAGGATGTGACCTATCAAACACCACAGCAACTCTCACTCCCTATTTACAAAGGGGAGGCAGAGTGAGTATCCTGGATTTTAGTCATAAAAGTAACATTTCTCTTGTAACACTCTTGACCCACTTGTTCTCACTAGTGAAACCCAGTGACACAGCAGGGATTCACCCTCATGAGGTGCGGTGCTTATCTGAAACTCACTGTTATTCCAGCCTGATACTGCATGAAGGTAGGTCAAAACTTTCGCAACAGTGACTCACTTGTTCTGTGTTAACACTGAAAGGAGCAGTTTCAGTGGGACATCAGTTTGCCTAACTCTTAGTTTTAGAAAGAAATGCCTTCAGCGCTTCATTCTAAATGTAAATAGTTACTTATAAAGGGTTTGCTAGTATAGTTTATACCATTTCCCCCAAACAAAATAAGCTATAGAAACAAAGGGTTTTTTTGCCGGTATAACTATGTCTATTTATAGTAGGGATTTTGCTGGCACAGCTAGGTTGGTCAGGGGTGGGGGGTGTGCATGTGACCAAATTAGCTACGCTGGTAAAAGTCCTAAATTTGAATTCTTTATGTAGCTAGAAGAGCAAGACACACTATATATTACCTAGACCAGTGGCCCCAAGTTTCTCCTCACTTACAAACTACTTGTTTACAAAATCAGACAAAAATACAAGTGTCACAGCACACTATTACTGACAAATTGCTGACTTTTATTTTATAATTATATGGTAAAAATGAGAATCAATTGGAATATAAATATGGTACTTACATTTCAGTGCATGTATATAGAGCAGTATAAACAAGTCATTGGCTGTATGAAATTTTAGTTTGTACTGACTTCGCTAGTGCTTTTTATGTAGCCTGTTGTAAAACTAGGCAAATATCTATTTGAGTTGATGTACCCCCTGGAAGACCTCTGTGTACCCCTGGTTGAGAACCACTGACCTAGACCAGTGGTTCTCAAACTTATTTGATCGCAACCCTCTAATTTGTGTCTGTAGTTGCTACGGTAGGATGAGCACACTTTCTAAAAGGAAAATGGAACACCATGTGGTGCTCACCTGAACCCTCCTTTCCCTCCCACCACGCAGAGCTGGCCCGAGCCCCTCCTACCTGCCATAGCCCCATCGCTCATCCCACCAAGCCCTTTTTTGGCAAAACTGGGTATTTGTCCCATTTGCTCTTGCCAACTGATCATCAAAAAAAAGTTGGGATGTCTGGGACAGGGCTTAAAAAGGGGACGGTCCCAGCCAAAATGGGCCATATGATCACCCTCAGCTATGGTAAGAGCTGTCCAGAGAGCCCAGGCTGCTATGGGAAGCCCCAGATCCTCCACCTGCCCTGTGCAGTGTGCCAGGTGCCCGAGAGCAGCCCCCAACCTGGGTCCCTGCCCCCTGGGGCACGCCGCCCAGAGCAGGTGGAGGGTCTGGGGTTCCTCACAATGGCCCAGGATCCCTAGGCAGCTCTTACCACAACTTGGATCTGGCTTCTGGCCTGGCCAGAGGGGCGTTTGGGGGGAAGGGGAAGAGCAGGGGGCCCCATGGTGAGGGGGAGTTGGGGGAAGCCAAATGTTCTTTGTGCCCAGGGCCCCCATAAATCTTAATCCACCTCTGCACAGCCGACACTGCTACAGCAATTTTACGTGACACTGCCATCGGTTTGGCTTGGGCTACCTAAATTAAAACACAATTGGGATGGTGTAAGAGGTGACAGGCACCTAAATTCCCTCTCTTCTAAGCTGCAAGTTTTTTTTGTGTGTGTCCTAGGAACATAACAAAATTGCACTACTTGTCTAAAGAAAAAAAGATAAAAGGATGAAGACCAGATTAAGAGAACTGGCAGGGAAATTCCTTGGGGGAGATTTAAATATAGGCCACTTTTGGAGGCGGAAGATGGGCATGTATGAAGAGCAATTTGGTTCAAATAGATCACTAAAATACAAAGGTGGTATATCCAAAGCTGTCGAACCAGCATTACATTAGAGGGAATATAGTGTAAGCAGTTAAAAAAAAAAAAAAAAAGTCGGGGGCTTGTAGTCGGAACCCCTGTATCTACTCCCACTTCTGAAACAAACAATTTAGGGCAACTTCAGGTCCTTTCTTGCATGTGAACAGTGAGGCTCATAAGCATATGCATTTCTGTGTTACCCCTTCAAGAAAACAAAACGTGATTTCACAGATGTCACTCACTGCATCTCTAGAAAGCAGATGGAAGAAAAAGGATGCAACCCATTCTTGTCTTGTTTTGTAAATACCTCAGTTACTAGAGGCATCTGAGGAAAGGGCCATATAGACTATTATATTTAGATCACCCTCTATATTATATTATAGAGGGTGACCTAAAAGCAAACTCTCCTCTCGTGTCTACCCATGCATTCATTCCCCTAAGAAAAACTGTTTAGACTGAGTCACTTTCCAATGGTAATGGGAATTCTAATCAAATTGACTTAATTACTAAAAATATACCTGAGTCATTCATGCTGCTGTTCCTCTTGGCATAGGCACTGCGGACCACCTGCTCATAAACCTGAGCTCCTATTGTTCTCATATTCTCACGAATCATGATGCCTTGGGCTTGCATCATGAAGAGGTAGGTGTTCACTGAAAGAAATAACCAGAGAGATTAAATTAGCAGCAAATTTTATAGGTAAGAGAAACTCAAATACTTAACCCTTTTTGGAACCATTCTGCTTCACCTCAGTTTCCTTGAGTCAAGAAGCTCTTTGTGGGGGGCACATGCACAAGTTACCCGATGTGGGATGGGAAAGATCATACAATTTCACAAGACTACATCTAAGGCATATTTCAAAATATATCTGGAACAATAAAAGGAATTTAAACTATTTAGTCCTAAAATCCAGGACTATATTTTATAGTTAGAGGCTACATTCCTACTAAACCCTGATACCACTGGGTGACGTTTTCAGTAAACCAGGAAATACAGGACTTTGTAAGTGGGGGACTTCAATAAGAGTGAATTAAGGGTTTTGGTGCTGATGGTGCACTACAGCCTGATTAGTAACAGAAATCAGCACAAACACGGAATTTATTCCATTTTCATTAGCCTTGAAGCTCACCTTTAGTCAGTATACTAGCAAAGCCTGTCTGTTGGGATGCTTAGAACTAGACTAGTAAGTAGTAATAACTCTACCTTTACTCATCACGTATCTTTTTACATGTTGCTAAGTCCTCTGCTGCCTTTTGTCTGGTCCCCTTCTGCCTTTTCCAAGGCCCCTATCTATCATGTTTGGACATATGCATTTTTGTGCCACCAGCCATTTTGGACAAAAAAGGATTTTTTAAAAATAGATTTACCCTTACTGGCAGCATTACTAATAAATACAGATGGCATATGCCTTTCCTGGCTTTCCGAGGAACATATAGAGAACTTACAGCAGAGCTGTAAGATCTCCTGCTTAGCTGCTCTATCCCAAGGAGAGAGCTCTCCCATCGACATCATTAAACCATCCCCAACAAGCAGCGGCAGGTATGTTGGCAAGGAGGCTCATGCCGACATAGTGCTGTCCACATTTACACCGACAGAAGTGCCACTTATGTCTCTCAGTAGGGTGTTTTTTCACACACTGGAGCAACATAAGTTATACCAACAAAAGTGCTAGTTTATACACAGCCATAGTCAATTTCTAAATAAAGTCTATTTGAACAACTGCACCAAGGCCACAGATTATTAATGACAAAGAAGATGTATCCTAGAAGCGAGTTACATTGTAGAGCACAGAAAAGAGCAGAACATCTCACCCCATAGGCTGCCACTAGCCTGATAGCAGAAACCCCTACCACAAGGAGGGGGTTAGCCATGTGGAATGGAATAAGGGAAACTGGAATAAAGGGCAGGCATGTAATAGTCTGTGAGGGGATTTCTATCTATTTTTAAAGAAAATTGCTAAAAGAATTGTGTAGAAAGAGGAAATTTTATACCTGGTCCAAAATTAAAAGACAAATAAGGCTCACTGACAAATTTACATAGGTTTTGTAAAAAGTGTGGTAAAGAAGTCTACATACATTCTCCTTCTGGTTTTATCTTTCATTTACATTTTAATATGCTACAATGAATAATTCCACAAAAGGCCGTGGGGTGGCTCAGGAAAATGTGATACAACTTAATATTCTGACCTTCTGATGGCTCAGCTGATGAGGCATGGTTTTTGGCAAGTTCCTAGGAGAAGCAGGAGTTTCTGCCATTTGGATAGTGACCGTTTATGGAGCGAGATGCCTTTTTTCCTTTCTGTGCTTTGTAAAAACTCTTTTGGACAACTCAGAGAAGAGGGTACAATGACTCAGGTGTCATCCTTGGCACATAAAAGCTCTCCTCAGTGTACATGCCAGGGCAGTGCTTTAACGTGGCTTGTGTAGTCATGCAGAGCTGGTGCACTATTCACTGGCACTTTACAGCGCTGAAACTTGCTGCACTCAGGGGGTGTTTTTCCACACCCCTGAGCGAGAAAGTTGCAGTGCTGTAAATTGCCAGTGTAGACAAGCCCTGAGTATCACTGCTCTAAACCATGCAGTCCCATCTTTGCTTTGAGCAAAATTCTATCTAATCAGCATTGTCTCTAATCGGTTTCTCAGCACTTCCGAGGATGGTCACCCCCTTATTTCAAGAGACTGTTTTCCTTATAGCCTAGCAGCCCTCAGTGATAAGTGTCTTCCTCTGTGACTAGAATGTTCCCAATATCTAAGATCATTACTCTATTTTATCTCTACCCCAGAGGACAATCACCCCTTTTAACCTCAGATAAGATGTTGTACAGCACTTTGAGGGTGAAGCATTATGCAAATACTATGTATTTGTTTCAGAGTAGCAGCCGTGTTAGTCTGTATCCGCAAAAAGAACAGGAGTACTTGTTAGAGCATGCTCTAATAAATTTGTTAGTCTCTAAGGTGCCACAAGTACTCCTGTTCTTTTTATGTATTTGTTATTGTATTCCCCAACCCTTTAATCAGGTTTCTTGCTGGCTACAAGAAGAATTCATTTTCACTAGTCTTTTCATTGTCAGATCTTCAGTTCCCTTTTGCCACTTTGCATCACAATTCTAATGAGATTTAAAATGTTTGTATTCATTTTTGGGGCTTGAATAGAGGAAAAAACAGACTGTTTGAAAGTAGAGGAAAAATGCAGGTTAAATTAACCCAACACAGGTAAATGATTTAAACAAGGGTATTTAAAAGTGACCCAAGGCCCCCTGAAGCAGTGAGATGGAAAAGCTATAAGGAGAGATGAAAATACTAACAAGTTAAGCAAAGATGACATCATTCATTAAAAAGGAGGCCCTCAGCACAAGGGTGAGCAGTAAACCAACAAAATACCTCTGAACCCAAGGACAAGGACCATACATTTTTGTAACAAGCAACTGGCTTTCTGTAGCAACATACAGCACAAAGGCTTAACTTGGAAAAACAAAGGTTGGCTCATACCAGGAAGCTCCAAAGCTTATTATGCACCCACTCAGTCACTGACAGGTTAGAAAGGTTACTCTAGGACAGTGGTTCTACTGTGCCCCTTTCTGAGTCTGATTTGTCTTGCGTACCCCCAAGTTTCACCTCACAAACTACTAGCTTACAAAATCAGACAAAAATACAAAAGTCACAGCACATTATTACTGAAAAAATGCTTACTTTCTCAATGTTACCATACAATTATAAAATAAATTGATTGGAATTTGTACATACATTTCAGAGCAGTATAAACAAGTCATTGTATAACATTTTAGTTTGTATGGACTTCACTAGTGCTTTTTATATAGCCCGCCATAAAAATAGGCAAACGTCTAGATGAGTTGATACACCCCCAGAAGACCTGTGTGTACTCCCAGGCACTAGGGCACTGCATCCACATTCCCCAGTACAAAGTTCTAAACTGAGGGCATGTCTACACTACAAGCACTACAATGGCCCAGCTGCAGCACTGCAACTACACCACTGTACCCCTCAAAAGGTGGTAGTTATGTTGATGGCAGAAATCTTCCATTGACCTAGCTGCATCTACAGTGGGGGTTAGGTCGACCTAACGATGTCGCATAGGTAAGGCTGAGAATTTTTCACAGAGGTCACGGATTCCATGACTTTCCGTGACTTCTGCAGCGGCCGGTACGCCTGGCCCAGGGGTCGCCTGAGCAGCTCAGGCAGCTCTTGAGAGAGTCGCACTGGCCGCTGCTGGGGCAGTCTCAGGCCACCGCCTCCCACCCCCCGCAGAAGCAGGAGTTTGGGTATGGGAGGGGGCTCAGGGTAGCGCTTACCGCGGGGGGGTCCCCAGAAGCAGTGACATCCCACTCCCTCAGCTCCTAGGCGGAGGCGTGGCCAGGCAGCTATACATGCTGCCTCCACCTGCAAGCACCACCCCCGCAGCTCCCATTGGCCGTGGTTCCTGGCCAATGGGAGTTGCGGAGCCAACGCTTGTAGTGGAGGCAGTGTGCAGAGCTGCCTGGCCACACCTCCGCCTAGGAACTGAGAGAGAGGGATGTTGCCGCTACCAGGGAGGCGCGGTGCCCCCAGGGATGTGACCCCCTCTCCCCCAAGCACTCACAGTGCCCTCCGGGCCAGCCCCCCAAAGATTTAGTCAGGGGTATATAGTATAAGTCATGGACAGATCACAAGCCGTGAATTTTTGTTTACTGCCCATGACCTTTACTAAAAATACCCATGACTAAAATCATGGGCAGCGAGTATAATAGGCCAGGGGAGAATCTGCCTCCCCCGGCGCTGCTGAGGCAGCCAGACCCCCGGCTGCGGGGTTTGGCGACAAAGTTTTTGCTTCATTATGCCCCATGCAGATTCCAGGATTGCCTCCTCAGCTGCCCTGCTGGGGCCAGGGGAGGGGCGCCTATCCTGCAGCCCCAGAACTCCCGCAGTATAAAAAATGCTGCCATTATTAGGAACCTTAAAATTATCCATAACTGGGACATGCGATTTGTTCAGATTACAGGAAGCCATATTAAGCACTGCAGTCTTTATCCATATAAAGCTCTTAAACAACTTCAATGGGAGTCATGGTTGTTCAGCAGGTCATGATCAAGCCCATAGATGGCCATGCTTAAGTCTTCAATAAGGAATTTCTGAACTGCACTCAAACCTCCCCAATAGAAGTTATTAGCTTCCAAGTGGAGTTTCAAAGTTATTGATTTTGACCTATAAAACGGTGAGTAATTTGGGACTTTTCTACTTACAGACTGCTTCTCTCCATGCAAAACTGGCAAAGCTATGATCAGCAGAAGAACTCAAGCTACCAAATATCCTGTTGCTGTTTTGTCTACAAAAGAATGTGCATATGTACATATGCAGTTGCAGTGCTTGTTCAGGCTGAACTATGCTTCAGCTATGCAGTAATTCTTCTTGGAATGAGATCTTGTTGATCTAATGCATGGCTAGTCTAAAACAGGCAGATAACAGGCCAAATGAAGATCACTAGATGCTTTTGAACAGACTCTGAAATCTTATTTATTTATTATCATTATTGATGTTATTTTATTATTTTCTTGAGTCTGGACCTTGACTATACCCTTGACCTAGAAATTTGGACCTTGACAAAAAATAGACTATCCCTGATCTAATGGTTCATACAGGATTATTATTATTAAATTATGTTTGCATAGTGCTTTTCATCTCATAGCAGCACGAAGTAATTTACAAGCTATATTTATACCAAAGGTGGCAGACAACTGGTATACAGCATGTTGCATGACAATGGAGGGAGAGAGATGCTGGTTAAGGTCAACTTGGCTGGGATTTATAAATATGAATCCAGATCTATCAAACTTTAGTCTTAACGTCATTTAAGGCATCCAACTGCAGCTAGAAATCCCCACTCTTGAGATGTGACAGTATGGTAGATGTGTGTGTCTGTGTGTGTGTGAGAGTGTGTGAGAGAGAGAGAGAGAGAGAGAGCGCGTGCCTTATAAGCTTATAACAAAGGAAAGAATGGCCATGGCCCAAGAACTACAGACACGAGTTTTTGTTACGAAACTAAAGATAGATGGGAATAGCTTTAACTGTGAGACAAAGCCCAATTACATAGTCAATGCTGCAGGCTGCCTGTAATAACTTTTCAGTTGGTATTTTAGTAGCCCTTCTAACAAAGAAATAGAATAACCTCTTCTCATGGGAAATGAATTTAACTTCACTATAATGATACGCCAACAGTGGGAAACTTTCCAGTTCAGAGGCTTATTAGGAAGAGGTCCTGAACAACTATTCCTGCTAACCAGTCTATGCAAGAAGGGATAAGAGTCCAGTGACAGTCACTGTCTGTTAGCATGTTTCTGAAATAGGAAGAGGAAAGAAATGCTTCCTTTAGTGTTTCATTGTTGGGAGGAAACAGCAAGAACATCTAGTTTGTTTTATTAATGAATTAATGCACTCAGCAGCAGATGGTATGAAGATAAAGATACAGCAGGAACTGCTAGACAACAGCCAGGAAGGGTGCAGGGGGGGAATTCAGTTAACAGACAGCAACCTGAGAGAATCAAAGGGGTGGGTTCACACACTACAGAAACAGTTATCAGTTTGGAGTACTGGGGCCCGATGTTTCCTGATGAGACAATCTTCCCAGACTACTCTTAAAAAAACCCCAAAACCACGACCAACAAAAAAGCATGCAGTATGGTTTAGGGGCTCTCGTATCAACCTCTGTTTCTACAGTATCTGACATTCTTCCTGATTTGTAAGTAGGCCTGAAAGCCTTGTTTAATGCATATGGACCACTTCTGAATTAACAAAAAATATTCTAATCAAGCTATGTTAACTTTTTCAGGAAAACTAGGGTTTATGGAATGCCATTCACCTGCATTCCAGAACGTAACTGGTGACCAATCCCAACTGTCATCTAGGGACAAGTCTGACAGCAAGCTCCAGAAATTATTGACCCTAAGAGGATAAGCTCTTCAGGGCAAGGGCCATCTTTTTCTTACATGTTTGTCAAGCGTCTAGCACAACATGACCCTGACCAATCATTGCGGCTCCTTGGCACTACCGCAGTACATAGATTGAACTCCGCTTTTGGAAATAATGCAAAGCTGACAATATTACACAAAATATTGCACTCAGCAGTACACATGCAATATGCTAAAGAATCTGAAAAACAGATCTCTTAAATAATTCATTTTATTAATACTAATGTGTATTACAGTAGCATAGAAGCTCCAATCATGATCAGGACACCATTGTTTTTGTCCACTGATTAGTACAGATAGACATGTTCCCTGCTGCAAAGACCTTGCAATGTGGCTTAAAAGAGACAAACGGATGTAATAACCAACAGAGCCTTCTCTACAGCGAATCTTTTGTTAAACTCTTCCAGCAGCATTCTACCCCCACTGCAGCTCCAGTGGTGGTAGCAGCGGTGAGAGCTTTTACCAAAGCTCAGCACAGACAAAGCCTTAAATAACTGTGCAATTCCTATGACTGTTAGACTACCAAGAGCACAAAGTGGGCACTGAGCGATTAGGAGGCTGGATTTTTTTTTCAATTTTCCCTCCCCATATTGTACATGCAAAGATACACCAGCAATGCTACTGGCCCTCTATCTAATTTAGATAAGAAGAAAAAAGTATTCTCCAACTATGCAGACTGCAAAAACATGCAGTTTTATAGGTCTTGAATTTATATTAATTTTAGAGAACAAATGCTTATTCTTAAATGTGGTAACATTGGTATCACCCCTTTATCTACCATTTATTAATAAGTTATTCCTTGCTGAACAATTTATAGCACTAGCTAGGCTAAAAATTAACAGTGCAGAGGCACCACATGCAAGTAATCACAAAACATTTACTCAGAACTGGCAAGTTTTCAAACTGCACATGTATGGATTGACTGAAGAAACAGATTAGACATCAAAGTATTGCTTAACCAGAAATTGAGTATTTCTCTCTCTATATATACACACTATCTCAGAAATGTGAAAGTATTTTGAGGCTTCAGAAGAGGAGGATTTGTAGATTTTTTTAAGACTAGAAGGGACCTATGATCATGTAGACTGACCTCCCGCAAAACACAAGCCATAGAATGTCACACAGGAATTCCTGCATCCAGCCCATACCTTCTGGTTGAGTTACAGCATTTTGTTTTTAAACCAAAGACCTCCAGTCTTGGTTTACAATCTTCAAGTGATGAAGAATGTACAACAACTCACAGTAAGTTGTTCCAGTGGTTAATTGGGATGATTTAACTTCAAGAGAACTAGCTTCTAAAATACATACTATTCATTTGAGTATGCCTTTCATCCACGGACCTCAAAGTTGCATATATTAAATCTCAATCTCTGAGGTAGCTGACTTGTTATATGATTAACCATATAAACTGGGAGCCAGAATTCTAATCCTAGCTCTGGTACATACTTGATGTGTGGCCCCAGGTAAGTAATCCCCCAAGGGTAAACGATGTCCTGGATCTTTCATCTATAAGATGAGGGAATAACTGCTCCTTGCCATAAATCAGTATGGTCATACAGTGCTATGAAGGTGTAGGGGTGCTGTTTTTAACATCTTATTAGCTAAGTGTATACTGTCATTTTCTGAATGGCAAACAGGCACATAATTTAAACTACTTGTCTACTGTCAGTACCAAGCCAGTCAGAAATAAAACCCAGTCCTGATTCCCAGTCTCCTGCTGTAATTACTAAACCTTTTCTCACGAAAAGTGACACACCTGGGAGGAAAAAAAATATGGAGCACATCAACCAACATTTACCTAAATTAATGATTACCCTTCCTAGCAAAAAGAACGAGGAGTACTTGTGGCACCTTAGAGACTAGCAAATTTATGTGGGCATAAGCTTTCGTGGGCTAAAACCCACTTCATCAGATGCATGCCTTCCTAGCAAGATTCGGATTCTCTTATTTTAAGGTAATTAGAGCTCATGAAGAGACGCAATTCCACATTAGCTTGTCTCTTGTTTACATTCCTTCCCTCCCCCTTCACAACTATGCAGATGTCATTGTCTCTCCATTTACTGTAATCAATCAAGGAGAGAGTTAAGAGACCAGACTAACTTCTTGCTAGCGTCTCTCTTTCCCCAGGGCCGGTAACACGGTCTCTAAGAGGAAGGGAAACATCAGCTGCGGATCCGATTTTCCACTAAGCCAAGAAAAGTAATGCTACTGTGTCCAATTAGGACTTATGGGCATTACACAGTTAAGTCTATAATGCCACAGACTTTCTCTTCAATGAGCTGAGTACCAATATCAGTAACCAACACCTTATCTCTTCTTAACGTGGCACCACCTACGTACTGTTGAGAACCTGAACCCTGGCAAATGCTTACAGTTCAGCCTGTAGGAAACAACAGCAAGAGCCGCATCAGAGTTCCAACCACCACCTCAGAACTGCTTTTATTTTAAGACCTTCATAAATCCGTCATTCACTGAGCACTGATTCCTCACTATCCTTAGGCAGAGTGGGATCTTTACTTAATTTACAGAGCCATCTGCTTTCAACAAACAAGTTTCTGGGGAGAAAGAGAGGGACCCACGCTCTCCATTAAATGCAAGAGATCCAACTAGTTAGTTCCTACTCCCACCCCCATTCCTTGGGCCAGAAGGTGGCAAGAATGCCGCAGAGGCAAAAACCTTTTAAGAGAGAGCAGCAAATGCCACTAAAGGAATGCTCAGGTCAATCCACAGTCAGCCTCAACTAGAGCTAAGAAGGGGTCTCCTGAACTCCTGGACCAGGGGAGCGTGTATGTATAACGTCATTCATTCCCCTCCCCAAAACAAGAATGCCTAAAAACATGGTGCTGTCTTTCAGTTTCACCTTCAAGTTCCAGATACCAAGAAAATCATACAGGAGGGGAGGCTAAATTTGAGCTATTTCCTGCACTTCTTCAAAATAAAATCACTACATTTATTTACATGGTGTTTCTAGCTGTGTTGATCGTTGCAGGCCCAAAATTCAGATACTCTGGAGCAGGCTGCTACATCCAGGGAAGAATAGACAATAGAAATAATTCTTAAAAATTTAAAGCCACTATCTATATCACATTCAATTTAAAGAAAAATAGCATTTGGACTGGTTAGTCCTTTAAATTAGAAAAAGATTATCTATGCTCAGGAGAGATTACAAATTATTTTTAGCCTGGAAGATTTTAAACAGAATAATGGGTTTATCTGGTTTGGTGGATTAAATAAAGCCTTGCCATCCAATCCAATCCTAGCTTCCTAATTAAGTTTTAGCACCCCAGCCATAAGAATTAAACAGTTTATGGCATGCAGTCATTTGGGACATTCCACATTTCTCAGACAGGAGTAAGATACTTGATATACTTCTCAGCAGTGCAGTTTCAATTCACTACTGGTGAAGATGAAATGAATCTAAGCTGTTAACACAACAAACTAGGAGCTGTGGCTGCAACTGAACTATTCTTATAGAGGCCAAATGTGTGTGTTTCTGGTCAGTCGTCAGATAATAGGTGTCTCACCCCTACCAGGGGTCTAGGTTTAATTCAAATTCTGATTAAGTTCTTTTACCTAGTGAGAAAACTATAGACTTGACTGATTAACAGTCAAGTCTCATGCAAGAATGTTAAAGTTAATAATGCAAAAGGAAAGCACACCCCCTAAATTCTCCAGTGCAAGTGCAAGGCTTGCAATTAATATTTTTTTAAAAAAAACATGGAAATGGAACATATCTGCTCTACAGTCACTGAAACACACATGGGATCACACGATGACATTTTAACGAGTAGAACCAGGCCCTAAAAATATTTGAATATTCTTTCCATCTCCAAAACTTGGGTTTATAGATTCATAGATTCTAGGACTGGAAGGGACCTCGAGAGGTCATCGAGTCCAGTCCCCTAACCTCATGGCAGGGCCAAATACTGTCTAGACCATCCCTGATAGACATTTATCTAACCTACTCTTAAATATCTCCAGAGATGGAGATTCCACAACCTCCCTAGGCAGTTTATTCCAGTGTTTAACCACCCTGACAGTTAGGAACTTTTTCCTAATGTCCAACCTAGACCTCCCTTGCTGCAGTTTAAGCCCATTGCTTCTTGTTCTATCCTTAGAGGCTAAGGTGAACAAGTTTTCTCCCTCCTCCTTATGAAAAATTCTGTGCCAAAGCCAAAAGGGATTGTGAGGCAGTGTGCACAGCTTGGAGGGTTGCACTGTTTGCCTCCAGTGTGGCAAAACTGAAGAAAATTTGAGATTCAGCCTCTAACTTCAACATCAACTCAGTGTGCAGCAGCAGTCAAAAAAGTGAACAGAATGTTAGGAATCATTAAGAAAGGGATAGATAATAAGACAGAAAATAGCATATTACCTGTATATAAATCCATGGTACGGCCACATCTGGAATACTGTGTGCAGATGTGGTTGCCCCATCTCAAAAAAGATATACTGGAATTGGAAAAGGTTCAGAAACGGGCAACAAAAATGATTAGGGGTATGGAACAGCTGCTGTATGAGGAGAGATAAATAAGACTGGAACTTTTCAGCTTGGAAAACAGATAACTAAGGGGGGATATGATAGAGGTCTATAAAATCATGACTGGTGTGGAGAAAGTAAATAAGGAAGTGTTATTTACTCCTCCTCATAACTCAAGAACTAGGGGTCACCAACTGAAATCAATAGGCAGCTGGTTTAAAACAAACAAAAGGAAGTATTTCTTCACACAACGCACAGTCAACCTGTAGAACTCTTTGTCAGAGGATGTTGTGAAGGCCAAGACAGGGTTCAAAAAAGAATTAGATAAATTCATAGAGGATAGGTCCATCAATGGGTATTAGCCAGAAGGGGCAGGGATGGTGTCCCTAGCCTCTGTTTGCCAGAACCTGGGAATGGGCGGCAGGGGATGAGTCACTTGATTACCCATTCTGTTCATTCCCTCTGGGGCACCTGGCACTGGCCACTGTCAGAAGACAGGATACTGGGCTAGATGGACCTTTGGTCTGACCCAGTATGGCCATTCTTATGTTGTGGTTCATATGTAGTGTCAACACTATTCCTATTTCACAGAAACATGTTTATTCCCTAAAAGCAATATAAAAATCTAAAACAAACAAAAAAAATCTCCTGCCAAGGTTTCAAACCCTCATACTGGGGCTAAAGAGTCAAGACACAACTGCGGCATGGAGCTCAATATTTCAGATAAGATTCTGATTTCAAGGCAGATGCAATTAACCTAGTAAAACTTAGTATAGCTTCAAGGCTGCTTTATGGTAATGGGACTTTTTTATCTTAACTGAACCTAACGACTCATCTTCCCCTTATTATTTACTTTAGTCATTGTTCAACATGGTGGAAAATAAAAGTGACATTTCAATATGCATTTTTTCTAAACCTTTTCAGTCCTCCGGCTTGAAATTTGTTAAGTTTCACTGTTGGATTCACACCACTTCCAATTTTTTGAAGGATTTGTTTTATTTTTTAATCACATGGATGACTGTGCCAACAGCTTGGTGCCCCTCGTCAAAAAAATGGGTCACTTATTTTTCACAATACAGTAGAAGTTTCCTGTTGGGAAGATATTCCCCACAGAATGTCAGAACTAAAACTGCAGAGTGAACCTATGGCCCAAAACAATTTCAGACTTCTGGTCTACTTCACTACAGCAGTTTCCAGTAAGCAAGGTCCACTATACTTATGGAAAGTTTAAAAAAAAAGTTTGGCTTCAAAACAAAAGAACGCATTTAACAATGTATTGAGGTCAACAGACTAAGTTACTTCTAGATTTAAAATCAAACGATTGTGTCCCAATGCAGCTACAAAAATCATACAAAGTACCCAGATCCTCTGAAATCTTATGCAGTGATTCTTATTGTCTGACATTAAAAACTGCAACACTGTAACAAAACTGCTGCAACTGCTATAACAGGAGAAAGATGCAAACTTGATGCTCTGGTATCAAGGCTGCCATTTCACATGATTCATATAAAAATCATGTGGTTATGTGATAGGTGTTTATATCAGGCTTTATCAGGAATTATTTATGTAGACTTTGGATAACTTTAAAATATTTCTTCCACTGGGTGGCAAACAGCTGATAGAGATGGCATTATTCAGAAGGTCCAACTCACTGCTAAAGGACAGAGTTGCTATTTGGTCAGGAAGAAGTTATTCTTCTACCCATGGCGAATTTCTTTATCCCTTCTGGTTAACAAATGCACCAGACGTTCATTTGCAGGAAAGCAGAGATCAGGACCAGCCAGACCCAAGTTTAGGCTGCTTAATTTCAGGTGAATGAGGACTGTGCTCTAGACCAGAACTAATGATAGCTGGGTCCTTATTTCTGAACTGCCTATTTTGTGAGAACATTCAGAAAAAGGGATATTTTATGGGGATACAAAGTTGTCTGTGTACGAAGCACATGTTCTCAGGAATTTTTTAAGCGCAAAAGGTAGTATAAGCACAAGCTGTTATTGTTATACAGGAAGGCAATGTTTATTTAATCAACTTCCAGTTCAACTTTTAGTATTGAGAAAGTTATCTTTCCATTTTAGGTTCAATGTTTCCAATATCCATTAGCAGGTTTTCAATGTCAAAATAAGATCCACATGAATGTAATTTACAAAGCTTACTGGACAGATAGCCTTACTTTCATGGCTGAAACAATGTTTGTTTGTTTCCAACCCCTTTGGGGAAGGTGGAGAGGAGGAATGGAAAAGAGATGAGGTTCTCTCTCTCCTCCCCCAACGACAGACAGACAGTCTTTTAAAGGCCAAACATACATTCAATGTAAGCAATTGGAATTCTAAATGGACAACTGGTATCTGAAGGCAAGCAGAGACGTATTTACATATCTTTATTTAATAAATCCCTATTTTTGAAGTGGCCACTGCATATGCTCAGTTACTTTGTTTACAGGAGGTGGCTTCTAGAAGCCACCATAATTTCCCCCCTATAGTTCCCACATCCTTTTGGCCATGGAAAGCTATGTTTACCAAAACTACTGCCTGAATTGACCAGACATGGTCCTGTAAGACTGGTATGCTCCCTCCTTCACAGCAGGAACAAAATGCATAGCAGGTGAGGCAAAAGCACTACTAGACTTTACCACCACCAACATACTTAAAACATTGTCTAACCTGTTACAATCGAATTAAAAAAAAATAAAATTTACAGTCTGATATTAAGTGTTAACAAGGCTACCCTGGGAGACTGAAACAATGAGGAGTCCTTGGGGCACCGTAGAGACTTATTTATTTGCCCAAATAAATTTGTTAGTCTCGAAGGTGCCACAAGGACTCTTCGTTGTTTCTGCTGATACAGACTAACACGGCTACCACTCTGAAACCTGGGAGACTAAGTTTATCAAGGGGAATAAGTACCTCATCAGCACTGTCTTATAATCAGACTTCAGAATGCACCCTGAGGGCAATTAAGCAGTCCCCACCACAGCCTGCTGCTTTCTCTACAGCACAAAGACTTGTGTGCTATAAAATTCAGTTACCAGAATCCACTACTCTAAATTAGCTCTAACCAGTGGATCTGCTAGTGGTACTGTATGTTTTGTCATTTGTCTAAACAGAAAAAAGTAACCAATAAAATGCTATACCACTGCTATGAGGTCAAAAAAAATAAACAAACAATCTTGTGGTGCATTTTATCCATATTGTGGAATTTTAGAAACTAAACTTAAGAGCCAAGGCACTATCCTTGGCATTCTTGACAAATTCCAATACATTCTGCCTCCCTAAATTCCTCCTACAGCTTCAAGGATAGGGTATTCCACCCTTTCTATTCTCAACTATTTCATAGTGTTGATGTGAATTATTAAACTGTTGCCATGTTCCACTCCAAAGGCCACCTACACTTTTTTTGGGGGGGGAGGGGGGAGACACGGGACAATAGCCTCTTAATTACCTCTTCATTATATTATGAAGCTGCTTAGCTAATGGATCTTAGAGCACTTTGAGATCTCAAATGAAAGGTGCTAGACAAGTGCAAAGAATTATTAGCACTTTTGCAAATTATCAAAACTTCAGGCTCCTCAAATCTACTATATTACTGGAATTCTGTTAAATCCACATTTTTGCATCTGAGCTATTAAAACTTAAGATCTTATTGCATGACACTGATAGGGGTGGAGGAGTCAAAATTTTAAAAGATTTCTCTTCCTATTTCATGAATGATTCAGAATTTTCATTGACTGATATGAGAATAGGACAAAAATCGATAGAGCGTAAGCTGCAATTAGGTTTGACAAGCCTATTGATCGGTCAAATAATGTCAACTGACTATTATTCGACCATGATCAAATACTGTCCAGTATTCCAGCAACGTAGATTGTGGCCTACCTTTCTGATTGCATCATAGTGCCACCTGTTAGCAAGCCTACTTAAATGTCTCAATCACTCACTTGACTAAATGCTAACACCGCCTGTTGGGAAAAAAGGGTGAACTAACCTCATCCTGATTGACTGGAATCAAAGGGTACATCTACACTACTCGCTGGATCGGCGGGTAGTGATCGATCTATCGGGGATCGATTTATCGTGTCTAGTGTAGACGCGATAAATCGATCCCCGATCGCTCAGCCGTCGACTCTGGAACTCCACCACAGCGAGAGGCGGGAGCGGCGGCCGTCGATCCCATGCCGCGAGGACGCGAAGTAAGTGATTCTAAGTCGATCTACGATACGTCGACTTCAGCTACGCTATTCTTGTAGCTGAAGTTGCATATCTTAGATTGAGCCCCCCTCAGTGTAGACCAGGCCTTATTGAACAAACACTATATTTATATGTGTATATCTTTATTTGTACACTAGGTCATCAATGTACATGGTGGTTTACAAAACACATTCAACAAGGTAAAAAACAATCCCTGCCCTGAAGAGTTTACCTTCTAAACTGACTACAAACATACAGAAATTCACACAGAAGGGAGTGGTGGGAGGTAGATAACAGTTCAGTCATTAAACCTCCTCCCTAACTAGAGAAAGATATACAGCCATCAAGCTGCATGAAAAATTGGCTTTCTGCCCACCTAGTGTAAATGCATTTAAAAATGACTTTTCTTTTATAGTTACTATGCATTTATTTCATTTTCTTTTCTTTTTTAATAACGGTTTTGTCTTAAATAAATTTCAAATTTAAATGCTAACCCAACGTTAATAAAAATGTTAATTACTACTATTCTTTAGAGCTTCACTTCATTATGGTGTTTTTTTTTTTTTTTTTTTTTAGTTAAAATAACTCAGATAAGTAACTTGGGTTTTTTTATAATTAGGCATAAGTATCTAAGGCTAAACCCAGTGGAGACCATAAAGTCTTGTTCTTTTTTTGTTATTGTTAGTAACAATAGTGAGGCAGACAATGAAGCACAACCTTTGGAAAGTGGGGAGGGCCTTAGATGGATGCCAAAGGTGACCTCCTATTCCTCCTACAAGGTACAGTCAGAGTAGTTATAAGTACCAGGAGAAAACTGCAGTGTATCACACCTAATGCATGTAAGGGTATGTGCTGCTTCTGTGGAGTCACACAATAAATAAAGGTACCAGCTGCAAAATTGAGTCCTTCACACCATGTCACTCAGTGATCCACTGAAAGGGTGATGTGGGATTCAGAGTGATGCCAAAATTCTTGACTTCTGGTTTCTAAAGATAAACACAAAAACCCTTCACTCACAAAGGCTATGTCTACACTAGAGACCTGACAACGGCACTGCCGTACCGATGCAGCTGGCATCGCTGTAAGATCTCTCGTGTAGCTGCTCTATGCCGACAGGAGAGAGCTCTCCCATCGACATAATTAAACCATCCCCAACAAGCAGCAGTAGCGATGTTGGTGGGAGATGCTTTCCTGCTGACAGCACCGTGCGCACTACCACTTATACCGGCAAAACATATGTTGCTCAGGGAGGGGTGTTTTTTCACACTCCTGAGTGTCGTCAATTTTTCTGACATAAGTGGTAGTGTAGACATGGGCTAAGTGTGATCTCCTCACAGTAACAGCCTCCTACACACACAGTAGTGAAGTCTGGTCTCCTAAAGAGTAATTTCTGATGAAATAAATGGAATAGTGAGTCCTTAGTTCCAGTAGTCAGGGCTTAAAACATTTATCTAACATTTACTGCCTCATGGACTAAGCCTCACATCCAGGGTGGAGAGTACCCCCAAAGCCATGCTCCCTGCAATTAAAGAGTGCTGCATTGTGCACCATATGCAGCAAATTTCTATTTAATAGATTTTATTTAAATGACACTATATATTTTGCTTCCAAGTCTCAGTCTCTTGGGTTTCCATTCCCATCTCTGACACTGATTGTCTTAACTACAAGGCACTTCTCCTCCAGCATCCGTAAAATGAGGACTAGACTACTTATCTACTATAGTAGTGTTTAGGAAGCTAAATCCATTAGACTAATGCACTGTGAGCTCCTTGAATGGAAGACAGGATGGAATAGTTTTCAACTCATGGTCACCATTATCTTTTTGTTTTGTCCTCCCTTTAGTATTCAAACATTTTAGAGATATAGAAGGGTGTTGCTGCCATTGTACATTCCTGTCTGAATTTCAAGTATTACGTTGTTGGATAAACTACTATACTTAAAAATAAAGGAAGGCTGTCCCCAGTTACCCCCTTTGCTGAAATGCTGTCAAATATTTTAGCTTGATAGCTAGTCTCAGAGCTGGCATTTTCAAGGATTTGATCCATTTAAAATAAGGCAATGAGCTTATCCCTTGATTAAATACATAACATAATCCACCTAAATCTTGTTAGCTGAGAAGCAAGTCAATCGTCTTTCTAGTCGTAGGTGGTGTTTTATTTTGCTGCCAGGAAAGCACTGAAGCCGTCTTACTAACTGAAACTACACCTGAGAAAGTCACCTGCATATTACAGCAAAGGAGGAAGTGCTGAGCAAACAATTCTGAGCAGAGGTTTCAACGTTTGCTGAAACAACACAATTCAGTGCATCTGCTGCAGGGAGGTTTAGATTGATTCAAGGCACTGGAGATTGTGGGTTTCTTTTATAATCCTACAAAATGTGATCTATATCTGCAATAGACAGCAATCAGTGAAAAGATGCAGATTCATCTCAGCACAGGCAACATAACAGATTGCCTACAGACTACTTTCTTCAGTGACTGGGGTCTCAACGGCTCTTTGGTGTATCTTAGCTTGGTCAGCATTAGGGATTCCACTGTTTACCTCTCAGTTAGGATTTTCAATAGCTTCACTGAATACAATGTGGGTGGGATGGGGGACCACAATTTTATTGATAAAGAATGGGATTTTTATGGGCATGTCACATTTGCAGCTTGGTACTGCTCTCTTCCCAAGGAGAAACTAATCAATACTGCAAGCAGCTGGTATTTAATGGAGGGGAAAACTGAAAGCAAAAATGATGCATTTTTAAGATCATCATCAGGAAGGCCTGGTCTCCACTTAAAAGTTGTGCTGGTATAATTATGTTGGTTAGGGGTGTGATTTTTTTTTTTTAAATCAAAATTGTCATATCACTAAAAGCCCTAGTATGGACACAGTTGAACCAGTATAAAGGTACTTTATATCAGTGCAACATTCCCCTTCCTGTACATAAATAGCTATGATGTGTAAAACACCTTCATCCCAAGGACTGTGTCCACAGTAGGAGAACTGTACTGCTATCCTGATACAGTTAAAGCAGTTCAACTTTCTAGTGTGGACAACGCGTAAGTCTTTCTCTGCTACCACATCTCCCAGAAACCCCAGGGATGCTGCTATGCAAGCACAGCTAGCTGACTCTTAGCTCCTCTTCCATGTTGTGAGGGGCATACAAGCTGGGGAGCAGGGAGACAGTCCACTCTGGGAATTCCAATGTTAGCCACTGACATTAAATAGATGATAAAACAAACTCACAAAAGTCAATTTTAAGCACTGACTAAAAATCCCTTTCCCTCTCAGTTGCTTACCTTTCATTCCTTTGGCTCTTGTGAGGTTATCCTTTCAACAGTGCACCAGTTAGGGTCTTCCAAACTGGACAAGATGAGTTTCTACCGGTAAAAATAATCAGGAATTCTCTCTCTTTTTAAGCTTCTAAAGAAATAAGAGGCACAAACCCTCTTTTTCCACCCTTGCGTTCACTTTTAACATTTTTTTCCATCTCTATCCTTACAGTACAATTCTACTCTGAAGAAAGCTCCATGTTCCAGTGATTTCTGCAGCAATGAACTCAATGAGCTCAGTTTGCCTTCAAGAATCAAGCTAGGTTCTTTTCTCACTCTTCACCAGCAAAGGTTCCACAGGCCAAATTATGTCCTCTCTAGCTGTGGTGTAAAGTTAATATCTTCATTGGGGCTGCACAGGTGTAACTGAGTGGAAATTAACAAAGAACTCTACTGATCATGCATAAGAAGGGGCAGAATCCAGTTCTCACACAGTCCTGTTGGCTCAGCAGAACTAGCAGGAATAATAAAAAGATAGTGCAACATTGTTGTGAGTCATTAAGTCAGCAGATCTGTATTGATGCATGCATCAATACATTAACAGATCTGTTGACAAAGGTACAAATTTGTACATAATTAAAGTCTGAAAGTAGCTGAACAGGCACATAGAGAATGAAATACTTTCAGAATAAGCACAGTATACTTTTTGAGGCCTCAGATAAATGAAGTGTAAATTTCCCATTCAAAAGAAGGATCTATTCTCAGATTAGGCTTATTTAAAAGGAAATTGCTTTTGCACCAAAATGTTGCATATAAGGCATCTGGTCTCAGCCCTGGTCTACACTACAGAGTTTGTAAGCTACCTTATGTCAACCTAACTCTAAGGTGTCTACACTAAAAATGCAGCTCTCATTGATGTAACTTGCCCACTACACCAACTTAACTCCACTTTCATGAAAGGCGTAGTGCTTAAGTAAACATAGTTAAGGTCAATGCAGTGTCAGTGTAGACACTGCATTGCTTACATCAGGGGTCAGCAACCTTTCGGAAGTGGTGTGCCAAGTCTTCATTTATTCACTCTAATTTAAGGTTTCACGTGCCAGTAATACATTTTAACGTTTTTAGAAGGTCTCCTTCTATACGTCTATAATACATAACTAAACTAGTGTTGTATGTAAAGTAAATAAGGTTTTAAAAATGTTTAAGAAGCTTCATTTAAAATTAAATTAAAATGCAGAGCCCACCGGACCGGTGGCCAGGACCCGGGCAGTGTGAGTGCCACTGAAAATCAGCTTGCGTGCCGCCTTCGGCACACATGCCATAGGTTGCCTACCCCTGGCTTACATTGACTGTTGCTGCCTTTCAAAAGCCATCCCACAATTTCCCAAACTGATAGTTAAATTGGTGCAAGCACTCCTGGTGAGGACGTGAACAGTTGACACAAGGAGCGTAGTGTGGACATGCAAAGCAAGTTTAATTACTGTGTGGTAGCTGTAAGTCAAAGTAACTTAGATAGACTTAATTTTGTAGTGTAGACTTGCCCTCGGGAATGTAACTGCATGCTAGGTACTTTTTCAATGAAGTGTAAATATTGCAGCTACATAAATATTGCTCCCACTTTGCAGTAACCACGCCCAGTTAGCCTGAGTCTAATCATGTGAGCTCAGAAATGGAAATAAATCCAAGCTTCTATGCAGCATTTGCAGCACTGATGCTGGTTACTGCTGTCAGCCAGACACATTCTGACAGCTACTGAAAGGATTCAAATTTATTTAACAACAAATTTAGCATATTATGTGGGTTCTATAATCTCAATGACCTTGAAGAGCCCATAAACACAGGTGGGGGAGGGAGATCATCACAAACTGATGAACAATCCTACAGACAGGCATAAAGAAAAACTTCAGAGGACAATTTTAAAACAAAGAAGGAGATAACTTGTATCTTTTAATCAGATACACAAAGCAGTTCTTCTTGGAGAAACTCTCCTACATAGTATGCAGGGTTCTCTAACCATCCGCTGGTGTAACAGCAATGTTCCTTTGGCATTTGTATCTCCAGCTGGAGTATCTAAGGGGAAGGGCTTCCTGGAAACTAACCCTGCATGATAAATTACAGCACTTCAGCACTGCAGAAGGATTTCACTGCTTTGGAGACTGCTGCTGTAACAGACTTCTCTGACTCAGCAGCTGAAAGGGATGCTGGGAAGGAAGCACACACACACACACACACACACACACACACACACACAAAAAAGTCATGCATTATTAATATGGACTCTGGCAGCAGGGTGTGAGTTGGAAAAACACTGAAGAAACATATGACTGCAGAACAAGACAAAGCTACATCCATTTAAGCATTTCACACTATCCTGTTTACATTTCCCATTCGGAATCTGGCTATATTAGATACTTCAGTCTGGAGTCACACCCAGGGGCGATGGGACACATACTGATATCACCCAGCTTTTAGAGTTCCTGTCACAGTGCCTCTGATCGGCAGGTGACTGCACCTTTGCTGTGAGGGCCCGCAGGACTTTATTTCCCCTGCATCCGCCTCAATACTGAAAACAGAGGAGTTGGCCCTGGGTGTGGCCCACTCCTTACATGTCAAGTCATGCTGCTTTGATTTGGGCTTTTCCCATTTTGATTTATGTCTGTTTTGACTATTTTTAACTGCATTATATGTCAGCATGAGGCACCATACAGTTATTTTCCTTTATTTGCCTTCTATTCCACTACTAAATCAATCCCCTTCCAGGCTCATGATCCCCATCTCTCCCTCCCAGTCATTCCCAAGAAGCCCATTATGTCATGAGCTTGAGGCACTGCATTAGCCACACTGTGGACAGCTCTGTCTTGAACACAGACTAGTTTTACGTAGGGAGAAGCAGTCTATAGAAGAAAATCACATTTCCTTCTTCAAGGTCACACATGAAACACTGAATGCATCAGCAATAGGCTCCCTTTTGGGAATGACAAACTACAACTCTAGAGGCCAAGTCCTGGATTCTGCAACACATGCAAGACTGCCACTGAAGACTACAGGAACTTGTGGAAGAAATAATGCAGGTCAGCCCCAAATTTACCACTGGCAATAAAATATTAGACAAAAATACAAGAAAGTTGGTTTGTTATTGGCCAATTCAATACCTTCAGCTGGGGAAGAAAAAAAACAAAACAAAAAGAATACCAATCTTGATTTTGCTTTCAATTCTCTCCTGATCCTAAAAATCCACAGGCATTTGTCACAATAGATGGCAGATTATCAACATTACCAAAGAGATGAGCAAAATACATCATTTGTACATTATTCATATGCAACAGGATGATAATCTCAGTCAAAAGGCCCTAATGAAATAGCAGGTGCTGAAATACATACAGGTGCTCCCCTCACACACAGGGTGCATAAGCAGGACACAATCACCACCTGACTACCCAGTGACTACATTTAGGCTTTTTATTGTTCTTCTATAGGTCTTGTACCTTTTTCTTAAGTGCTTTGGGCATGTTAACACACACACTTTTCTTGCTTCGTCCTACACCTAGACATTTAGCATGACAGATGTTGACACACAGCAACACTACAGCAGGTTAGCACAAGAAGCAATGAAGACAACTAATTCCATGCTGATACAAAGTTGTCATTGCAATGTCTATGTAAGCCACTGAGTCTTCCCAATTTTCATAGGGACCTATAGATCTCTTCTTGTAAGAAAAGAAATAAATCTGTCAATAGGCAGTTGAAAACATATCTACAGTATGTTCTTGGCCCTTCTGTTGAATGCCTACACTATAATTAGACACTTGCGGGTGGCCTGTGCCAGCTGACTCGTGCTCATGGGATTTGGGGTAAAGGGAGGTTTAATCGCGGTGTTGACGTTTGGGCTCAGGATGCAGCCTGAGCTCGCTTAACCCTCCTTCCTCGCACGGTCCCCAAATCCAAAAGTCTACACCTGAGTCAGTTGGCATGGGCCAGCCACTTGTAGTGTAGACATATCCTAAGCTACAAAGCCATGACACTGGCAACAGCAAACAGATGGGGGTGTAATGCAACACCAGTATCCGTTTCGGTAGCACATGATAAATGATGATAAATTATCGTTGTATACTGGGGCTCCGTAATCCAAATCAGAACTGCTCAACTACTTGCCAGGAAATTCCCCACCCACGTCAAGGAAGAGCCACACTTCAAGGCCTTCGTACATACACAGTCTGTACCAGAAGAAGAAAGAATAGTCCTCCCAGAAGAGACATTTATTCTATAGTTTGGAACCACAATCTCCAGAGAGGTATTCAGTATTAAATTTTCAGCCATCCTAAAGTTGTCCCATACTATCATTCCATTGTATTGTTTGGTAATTTAGGCCTTTGTTTTTAGAGGATGTTTACAAATTCCTATAATTTGTAATTTTTAAAATTTAAATAAAAAAAGAGATCAATTTAATCATTCCCCAGCACTGTTTACAGCTCAGAAATTAACATATTTACACAGCTAGTAGCTAACAAAAATCCAGAGAAAACCACTCTGCACAAGCAAGTAGGAAACAAAAGTGACCTCCACAAACTTCAATAAACAATCAAAAAAGGGGGTGAAAAGTGAGAACAGCTTAGCACAACATACAAAATATCTCAAACTCCCCATCACCACAATTGGAACACACTGATTTCATAGAGCTGGGAATGCTGGGGAACTTGTAACCCAAACACAGATTGCGATGGGCAAAATGTAGATTTGGTCAGTCCAAGCAATAGTGTTTTGAAAGTTACACAGATGCCCTGCTGGCCTCCAACTTGTTCCCTTCCAGAAGGCTAGCTGGGGAAGCTGACATTCCTCTGACTCAATGAGCTTTAACATGAGCTTGGAGTTGTAGGCCTACCAAGGAGATGCAAGCAGCTAGCTATTTAAACGGGATTCTCTTGGAGATTGCTTGACCTACTGCACTACTATAGTATCAAATGACTCAAGAGCTGGATGGATGTTCTCAGATCTTTAATCCTCTCCAGATGAAAAAGTTAAGGATTTTTTTAGAAGCAGTGTTTGTGGATGGGCATGCAGGTGCAGCAAAAGCTTAGCAAGATGATTTATTAGGTGGAATTTGACACCACCTTTGGAAGGCCTGCTTGAGGAGTCCATAGCAACACCTTAGGCTTATGATGTGTACTGCAGCATCACCCAATCCCAGAAACCTAAAGTACGTGCACCATGCATACTGAAGCTGCTGCCATGAGGTAAAAATCTAGAGAACACCATTTCAGAGTGATTCTAACGGTGGTTCTCTCAGCTTTGAAAGGATCATGTTAAACTTCCCAAACTGTAGGCTGCCTAATGGAAGGTTTTAAAGTGCAGCATGACCTTCATGAACCTGATTACCACTTCCACAATGCTGAGAGATCCAACACTACCCAAATTAACTCAAGGAAATAACAATCCTGACAGGCTGTAGCTAAGGACAGATCTTTAACATCCACACAGCCTCAGCTTAAAGTGCCATTGGAAAAACGTCATATCAGTTCCAGTCAGCTTATCTACCTCAGAAAGATGAAAACTAAGATAATCATGCCAAGATTTGACTCTATTTCACACAGACTGTAGGTGTTTTTAGACAGAGACTTAGACCTTTAAGACACATCCCAACAGAGGATAACATGTTTGTTTTCAGATTAAATGTAAATGACCACAAAAAGAAAAAACTGGAAATTCTTCATTACAACTGAAGTTGGGCCACAGTCTCTCTGCCTTTTGAATGTTATGCAGTAACTACACACTCCAGAGGCATTTTTTATGGGGACTGATTACATGTACAATCCTTTCATTGCTTCTGGGACTATTCCAGTAACAGATTATGAATCATTTGTGTATCTCCAGGGATACCCTGCTTGGGAAGTTACATCACACTTCAATTATTATTTGCATTATCATAGTGCCTAAGAGTCCCGGTAAAAAACCAGAAGCCCATTGTGCTAGGCACTAGAAAACAAACCAAAAAGACAGACCCAAAAGCTAGCAGAGGCAGACTGTGTTTGCCTACAAAATAAAATAGTTCCAGAAAGATCCAGGAATCCTATAATGTAAAGTGTGCTAGTTCAACAGGTCCAAAAAAAGAACCATATAGACAACATCACCATCTTGACCCCAGTCAGAACTTCTGGAGTTTATTCTCCACTCCACCATGTGTGTCTTTGGGAACAATTTATCTTTTTGTGTTTCAATAGCCTACTGTACAAATAAAGATAAGTTTCAAGATGTCTCTAAGGAAGGAATTACTTTACCATTCATAAAATACTTTGAGCTCTTTATATGGAAGATGTTCAAGTATTATCACCACACAAATGCTTCACTGTTCAAAGTATAGCTAGCCAGATGGAAAACCTGGTATGGAAACATCTCTCTTTCTAAGGAGCTCCATCTAATCAGTAAATTAGTTATACACACAGCAGCCTTTTATGAGTAAAATTGTTCAGTGACAATTATTTTTATCCTGCCCTTAGACAACCCTATTGCATTTTCTCTATCTGAATACCTGTGTAAGCACTGTGCTTGGAGGAATAATCCATAAGAGATTCCATAAAACATCAACTAGATCAAAATGCACGTCAATAGTAACACATTTATATGTAGGCATGGGTGGCCTTTCCACCTCAAAAATCCCACTGTTACCACCCACCCACTTCCGTTCAGCAGCTGAGACCCTCAGAAATTTCAGACTGCTTAGCTCTTAAAGATTCATGCTCTGTTTGGAAGTTAAACTTTGCCTACATTACGGCACTGATACGGGAAAAGTTGCCATACACATATAGATCCCTATATTTTCATCTCCCTTTCCCTTCCGACCTAGTCTCTAGGGTTTGCTTCAGACACTGTTTGAGTTAATATAATTAGTCCACCTGGAAAAGACAGACAATGGGCTCAGAAAACAAGTCAGCAGCTGCCAGACCCTTTGTCTCCACAACTGTAGCCACCTGAGTTGTCCAGGACCCTGGTTGACACTGCAGCCTTCCGTGCTGTCAGCTCTAGTTTTTCAACCTCCAAGACAGCTTATTATTCAGGCATTGATGGCCACAGCTGTGATTCCTCTCCTTCCCTCAGAAACAGGAGGCTGGAGTTCTCCCATAGGGATCCACTGATGCCATAAAAACACAGCTACACCACTCAATCTATTGAGGAAAAACCCTGAGTGAATCCAGCTAGGAAAAAGCACTCTTGCAGGTAGAGATAGATGGGCATCAATCTCATAGGCACTGAGTTTTTCTTCCCCCCTCCCTCTCCCCCCGAGAGTGCTCCACTCCACCTCTTCCCACCCCAGTTCTCCGAGGCCCTCGTGGCTCTCAGCCTTCCCCCAAGCCCCTCCCCCAGTCGCCAAACAGCTGTTCAGTGGCACCTCCAATCAGGTGTGGCTGGTGGGTGCTGAGCACTCACTATTTTTTTCCCCCATGGGTGCTCAAACCCCATAGCACCCACGGAGTCAGTGCCTATGATCCATCTCCAGAGTTGAACTACTTGTGGCAGGCTGTTCATGGAAGATACAGAAAGTTGATTCCTCAGTCCACTCAAGACAAAATCTGGCAGCATTCAAGAAGAAAAGTAATCCATGTTTGTTTAGTTTGGTCGGAGAGCGATTTGGCGTGTTGCTAATTGTGAGCAACGTTTGATTTCGGCATGCATCTCTGGAGGTAATTATGATGGATTCAACCACTGTTTTGAATCCATGACATTTCTACAGGTTATTCATTCATTTTGCAAATAGCAGAGAGCCAAGCACAACACTACAACTGGTTGGACAGTAACAATGCCATATAAGGCTTTGCCACTACATATTGTTGTGATATGGCTTTGATCCACATAACTGTTTTACAAGAAAACCCACCAAACAGGAAGCTACTATGGCTTATTCTGTTAGCCTGAATGAATTCCACCTCATGGAGAGAATACAGCAAAGAAGAACAGAAGAATGGTCATACTGGGTCAGACCAATGGTCCATCTAGCCCAGTATTCTGTCTTCCTATAGTGGCCAGTGCCAGATGCTTCAGAGGGAATGAACAGAACAGGGCAATTTATCAAATTATCCATCCTCTGTCCTCCAATCCCAGCTTCTTCCAGTCAAGAGGTTTAGGAACACCCGGAGTATATGGTTGCACCTCTGACCATCTAGGTTAATAGCCAATGATGGATCTATCCTCCATTAACTTATCTAATTCTGTTTTGAACCCAGTTATACTTTTGGCCTTCACAACAACCCCTGGCAATGAGTTCCACAGAGTGACTGTGCATTGTGTGAAGAAGTACTTCCTTATGCTTGTTTTAATCCTACGGTCTTCGTCGGGGGACCTCTGGCTCTTGTGTTTTTTTGTAGGGGGTAAATAACACTTCCTTACTCATTTTCTCTCCATCATTCATGATTGTATAGACCTTTATCTTTTCGCCCTTTAGTCATCCCTTTTCCAAACTGAACAGTCCCTGCATTTCTAATCTCTCCTCATATGGAAGCAGTTCCATACCCCTAATCATTATTGTTGCCCTTCTGTGTACCTTTTCTAATTCTAATACCCCATCTCCAAAAAAAAAAAAAAAAAAAGTAAGCAGAACCGCACATAGTATTCAAGATGTGGGTGTACCATGGAAATATATAGTGGCATTATGATATTTTCTGCTTTATCATCTATCCCTTTCCTAATGGTTCCTAACATTGTTAGCTTTTTTGGCTGCCACTGCGCATTGAACAAATGTTTTCTGAGAACTATCCACAATGACTCCAAGATCTCTTTTTTGAGTGATGACAGCTAGTTTAGACCCCATTATTACAGGGTTTCTGTTTTTGTAGCCCCTCTAATCTCCCTGAGCATTTCACAGTCAGTCACCATCCTGATCAGGTGGTTGGTAGTATATTCTTACTGCTGTACACTTATTCAAGAATATGATTTCTATCCATAGAGATTCTATGGTACAGTTTGATTCATTTAGATTTTTATTATATTTGACTTCTTTCCTTCACATATTGTGCCACTCCCACACCAGCGTGACCTACTCTGTCATCCCCATATATTCTGTATGTTGGTATCACAGTGTCACATTGATTATCATTGTTCCACCAAGTTTCTGTGATGCCTATTATATCAATATCTTCATTTAATACCAGGCACTCAAGTTCACCCACCTTAGTATTTAGACTTCTAGCGTTTGTACATAAGCACTTATAAAATTTGTCAATATTTAGTTGTCTACAATGAATATCTATTTTTAAAATGTTTAACCCTACAATACTGAGCACCCAACAGAAATAACTAAAACCAGCAAACCAAGTCAGATAACACTGTTCAACATAACTGATACCTAACAGGCATATAAAAAAAAACAGTAACTTACATTTTTATTGAGACTGGTATCCAAACATGCAAGTCTTTAGCCTTGCCAAAAAGAATGCTTCCAACTAACGCATGTTAAGAAAGAGAGAGAGAGAGCTGTAGCCCTGACATCCTCTGTCACTTGGGTATTAGACACACTGGCTGCAGAAGCAATGCTTGTAATAACTGTGTGTAAACATGGCCGTAGTGTAGACAATTCTCGTACCCCATAGTAAGAGATGGCTGAAGCAGGTCTCCTTAGTTGCATGTTCCTTTAAGAGAAGAGAATCTTTAGTCCTAAAATTAATCTCCAAGACATAAAGCTGGGATTATTCATCATGTTTATTGTCAGTCTCATGCCATGCTTAACATAGTAGATCTGTTAACTCTTAATTCTACCACTGAGCAGCATGCTTAGGTAAACGAAGCATTTAAAACTACTCAAGCATTCTGTCTATGAGTTTTGTACTGTTGCCCATTACAGTGATATCTGGCAATAGTAAGATCCCCAGTGGATTTCATGGAAATCTAGTTCTGTTCCTTTATCAGGGTATAAAAACTGTTTGGGGTACAGCGCTTTTTGTTTGATTTGCTTGGGGTCTTATTTATTTTAACTCTTTTCAGAGGGGCAGGTAGTGATCAATTATACCTCCTGGGGGTCAACTAATCTGGATCTACATTTGTGACCATGGTGAATCAGAAGAATAAACTAACACAAAATTACTGACTGAGCGGCAGATACCCATGGGGCAAAGGATGCTCAAGCGTTGCTTGTGTCCTCATTACTTATTTTGCCTTGTGTACATTTCCTGGAGATTTCCCTCCCCTCCCCGCCCCAGTAAGAAATAATCACTGACATCTCTGACGCCCATCCCTCTTTCTCTGCTGCAGTAATTCTGGTATTCTTCTTTCACATCTCCACTTATCTCTGAAGGGGCTGAACCTGACCACCTCTTTATAGTACTCTGCTCACCTTAGTGTCTCCCATTGTAAAACAGAGCTCAATTTACAATCCACCTTTTCCACATTGCCCACTGCTAATAGCTCTTGAGCTGTTTCCAATGTCAATGCTTACCATCACAACCCTCCAAGTCTTGTCAGCTATGCCCAGCTTCCCTCACCACCTTATTGTAACATTTCCACCACTAACTGCTGAGCATTTGAGATCTGTCAAAATGATACATTATACAATTAAACTGTATCAATCACATTTGACAACAATTAAGTGAGACATTTTACAGGGAAGGACAACAGGTTAAGAGCAATATGTAGAATGACACATTAGTAGCAGTTGTGTAATTTTAGATTCCCTTTTATTGCACTACTGTTTATTGAGAGAAAATGTCTAAGCACTGGAGAGAAAAAAGAAGATGCACTCAAGAATTTTGCTACCATGCCAAAACCAAGTTCTTTGTTATTTTACCATAACCAGCGTCCCCCACTGATGAGTTTGGAGCAGGCATCTGTTATCCACTAAGTTTGGAGAAGTAAAACCAAAGTGAATTACAACTCTACTAGACAGAAAAGGCTTTTTTTAACCCAATGATCTAGCTTCTCTGCATTTTCCAGGTTCAGCCAAATGAGACTCCCAATGCAAGCCCAGGTTTAAAGAAAAAGCCTCTTGTCAAAGGTAAAAGCTGAAGGAAAACACTTCTGGAATACAGAAGGCAGTACACAATTACAGTGTGAAGGCCTCCATTTCCGAAGTATTCAGGGCAATGTAGCAACAATCCCGAAAGAGAACCAAAAACAAGTTGCTAGAGATTCCTAACTTAAGGTGAAAATGCTCAAGATGAACAGTAACTGACTCCACAATTGATTTGTGAAAGCACTGCTATTACTTTGAACTGAGATAGGGAATAACATTCCAACTTTCTAATTCCTGTTAAGTTTCAAAACTACATTTGCAAGAGAGGACTACATTTTTAGGAGAGCTAAACTAGCCACACTTTGACTATAGCATAAAAACCACACAGATTTCTACAGCAATGGCTCAACAAGCAACCAAAAAAATGTGAAAGTTAAGGAACACACAGTGCAATATAGATTAAAACTTAAAATGAAACTGTTTAGCTCAAACTAAATCTGTGCTTTTGAGTTGTGTCTGTGTAGATTTACAACTCCCTGCTTCAGTGTTGGCTTCTGTGTATGTATGCAATTTACACAAATTTACTTCTGGGCATGTGTCCTAGTGAAACTGTGCACTATTCTTAATTGGAGGACGCAAGCATAGACTTGGAAACAAAGCTGGAAAACCCTATTTTCAGAACTTTGGGAACAGACTGAAGGATATGGATGTGTGGTTCTTTTGTTTATAGCACAGTTAAAGCCAGTGCAGTTGCATTTTGTGATTTAAACCACATTTGCTTTATAGCCCTTATTGAAGTTATCAGCCAGACACTGAAAGACGACATGTTCTAAGAAAGTAAACAAAAACGTGTCCTATGATTCTCAATAGCATCCCTTTAACCTATTTGTTGCCCTGAGTAGTTTTAGCATAAGTCAATAAAAACAGACTGCTGTTTCAGTAAGGAGCCCAGATATGAAATGACAGCTCTTTGGGCCTTTGAAACTCTGTCTTTAACAACCAATCCATGTTAATAGTGCCGCTCAGTTTATCATGAGGCATAATGCACAATGGCAATTAATGGTTATGTGGTATTCTCTCTAATAACCCTTTCCCAACCAGAAACAAGACAGTGAAACCGAAGAGCTGAACAACATTAAAATTCACAGGCTTCTTGGGGTGGGGGGGAAAATCCACTGCATTTATGCAATCAGCAGAAGTAAATAGTTCTTATGTGGGCCGGGAAGGCAGATTTTATTTAAACACGTGTGCACACGCATAGAGGAGTATTTTGTTCAAGTACCAAGGAGAATTAGAGGTTGGGTGTGTTTACATTCATTCTTTCATTCTGTGCAGGCTGTAGCTTGCAGGATGCTAAGGAGGGTAGACAGTTTCAGGAGCAAGGATGTTTTGTCAAGAACAGGAAAGGGTGGGGTTACCCATGGTTCAGAGGAAAAAAACAGGGTCAAACCCAAATCCCAAGAACTTCAGGTTCCCCATAGATACGTGACAAGTTTGTCTGTTTCCTACAGAATTTGACCTTTCATTTCCCTAGGCTTTGCCTACAATATAGGCTTGAAGTTGTTTTAAGGATTTCCCACTATTACAGCAAAAATGTAAGTGCTAGCCAAGATGTCAGCATTTAAACCATATTCATAGATTCCAAGGCGAGAAAGGACCATTGTGATAATCTAGTCTGACCTCCTGTATAACACAGGCCATAGAACTTCCCCAAAATAATTCCTGGAGCATCCCTTGTAGAAAAACATCCAACCTTGATTTAAAATTCACTGATCGAGAAATCCACCATGACCCTTCATCAATTGTTACAATGGTTAATTACCCTTGCTGTTACAAATTTACACCTTATTTCCAGTCTGAATTTGTCTGGCTTCAACTTCTTGCCACTGGATCACATTATTTATCTGCAAAAAGAACAGGAGTACTTGTGGCACCTTAGAGACTAACAAATTTAAACTTTTGGTATGATGTCCATCTGCTTGCATTTGGAAAGGAAGATTATGTCTGTCTGTATCTGTACGAGTTTTTTCATGAAGTTGATGGATTTCCACTCCATACGGCTAAATGCAGTGCCTTGCATAATGACAGGTTTCAGAGTAGCAGCCGTGTTAGTCTGTATCCGCAAAAAGAACAGGAGTACTTGTGGCACCTTAGAGACTAACAAATTTATCATTATTTAACGTTATTTATCTGCTAGACTGAAGAGCCCAGTATCAAATATTTGTTCCCCCATGTCATCAGGCTGTAATCAATCACCCTTTAACCTTCTCTTTATTAAGCTAAATAGATTGAGTTCCTGGAGTCTATCACTATAGACAACCATGGTTGTGTAGATCTGTTCAGAGCAGGGTTAGACACTGCCTAAAATGGTGGCAGCCACTTGAAGTTCACTCCCACAATTACTCTCATTGGTTGAGCTGTACCAGTGAGATATTTCCAAAATAGCTTAAGGAAAGGACAATGCTAAAAAGACAGCTCTTCTAGTTGTGATGGGAACGGTCAACATGCAAACACACCAACAAGCTTAAATAGCACCAAGGAAATGTGAATTGTCCTATTAATTCAGGAGAATGTCAATGAACATGCCAACTGAAGCCTTGTCTACTCTAGGCCCAGGGAAATTTTACAAGCAATTAGCCACAGTTACCTCAAGCAATTAATGCAAAACAAATTAACTAGATTTTTAAAATTGCAGTTTTAATTGCACTGTTAATAATAGAATACCAATTTAAATTTATTATAAACATTTTTGGACTTTTTTCTACATTTTCAAATATTTTGATTTCAATTACAACACAGAATACAAAGTGTATAGTGCTCACTTAATATTTTTATTATAAATATTTACACTGTAAAAAAAATAGACTTTTTAAATTCACCTTATACAAGTACTATAGTGCAATCTCTATCGTGAAAGTGCAACTTACAAATGTAGAATTTTTTGTTACATAACTGCACTCAAAACAAAACAATGTAAAACTTTAGTCCACTCAGTCCTACTTCTTGTTCAGCTAATCGCTAAGATAAACAAATTTGTTTACATTTACAGGAGATAATCCTGCCCCATCTTATTTACAATATCACTTGAAAGGGGGAACAGATGTTCACATGGCACAGTTGCAAGGTATTTACATGCCAGATATGTTAAAAATTCATATGCCCCTTCATGCTTTGACTTGTAGATTGCACTCTTTTTTACAGTGCAAATATATGTAATCAAAAATATGAAGTGAGCACTGTACACTTTGTATTCTGTGTTGTAATTGAAATCAATATTTGAAAATGTAGAGAATATTCAAAAAGATTTATAGTAAATTGAAATTGGTATTCTATTATTAACTGTGTGATTAAAACTGATTAATCGCGACTATTTCTTTAATCTCATGATTAATTGTGATTATCTTTTTTAATAGTTCGACAGCCCTAGTTTTTTCACCATTGTCCCAATTAAATGTAATCGGAGCAAATCTAACTGACATTGTACTAGCAGCCCATCTACACAAAGTCCCCCAGTATGGCTCACACCAGTGCAGCTGAACCAGTGACAATGGTGGAAAATTTTAATTAGAATTCTTTAGAGCAGTCAAGGCTAAATGGTGAAATTTTCAATAACTTTATTGCATTAACATATGCACAGCTGTGCACCTAATTTGCATGTGCACTGGTGCCAGCTAGAGGATTTACAGTTGAATCCTGCCCTCCTGCTAGCCATAGCATAAACAGGCATCACCCAACATTCTGTTTAACGGAAGGGGGCTAGAACACTGAGATCTTAAGATTCTCTGGCAATTGGAAAAGGGGAGGCCTAAGGAATGGGCACTGAGGGCAGCAGCATCCAGAGAGATCCCAGGGGACAACCAGGAGAGAGAGTTATAGGAAGCCAGGTAACATGTGAGAAAAGAACATGGTCGGGGGTGGAAGAGACGAAGGGTTGGAGAAAGGAGAGAAATGCATCTCCTGGATAGTGTCTCCTTGCGCTGAGGGTGAGAAGGGATCAAATCCTACCAAATTCTCTCAAGTAATTCTTGCATCTCAGACAATGATTAGCTAGTTGCAGGGGAAAGGGGGTGGGTTTACCTTTATTTCTAAAGCACCCATTCACCTAGTATCCCAGACGCATGAGGGTGATCCCATAAACACTAAGATGTTTCGAGGGGAGGAGGTCGCACATTGTCAGAAGTAGGGTCCTCAGCTCATACTACACAAAAAAGCAAGAGACTACATTAACAGTTTTATCTTGCTGCCAGGCAGGACTCCCCACCCAGACTAACTGGTGAAGAAAGTCTCAAAACTCTTTCCTGCACACATATGGTGTTGATGACGACAGGTAGGTGGACTCCCCCATTGTCACTCCAAAAGGGGGGAAAGGGGGAAGAGAAGATACCTCAGGAACTTCACTATTTCTGTTGATGTTACCTTGAATGTTCTCAGATACTATGGTGATGGATGACAGAATAACATCTTAAGATATGGGTGGGCACTCAGCTTCTCTGCTGCCAAGATGGGCAAAACCACCTCTCCTACCCAAAAGACAGGACTTTCAAGACTGTTTTCTGGTTTTTGACCCTGGAATTGGCAATACTACCCCCCCCATCACCCCCCAAACATGGGCTTACATCTCCTTTAGAATTAGGAGTATCCTTACCAGTGGTTTTAAAATGTGATCAACTATTAAGTGTTGCTTTAATGTAGGCAACTTGCAGAATTTTGTTATTTTCTACAAAACCTGGTCCAGTACCTGAGGATGCTAGTCATTTATTAGCCTCATTAGTGCCAATGAATTATTCTTTTTGTCTCAAGATTTTGGAATTAATCTAGAACAGTGTTTTTCACCCTTTCTAGAATTGGCAGCCCTTTATTCAAAGTCCAATATTTTTGTGGACCCCCCACATTTACTGTACAAGTCAAAGATGTACAAATAATGATAAGCCTGTACAATTAATCTGTGTGCATGTTTCGAAAGGTTGACAGAAAGTACTTGATCTTGAAGGGTCAGTGCATGAGGGGAGAGGGGAAACAAAATTTTGTTTGCTTTAAATAATACAATTTTCAATGCCTCATGACCCCAATTGCCTTTTGTGACCCCCTTGGCGGTCATGATCCATCAGTTGAGAAACACTAATCTAGAAGCATAGGACCAAGTAGAATTAACCAACTTCATTGCTCCTTATTTTTGAGACAATAAAGCAATTAAGACCAAAAAAACAACAAAGGGATAGTGATATACTTGTTAATACAGTTAATTCTTGATTTTAAAACTTAACTCTCAGGTTCAAGGAGTGTAAGAGGTTTGCAGTTTTGATCAGTTGAGGCCAGCAGGTCCAGTCAACAATGATGATGCAGGATCAGATCAGAGTTTACATAGTTTTTGTACTGGTGTCAAGTATCGGGGGGCTAGCCGTGTTAGTCTGTAGCCACAAAAACAACAAGGAGTCCAGTGGCACCTTAAAGACTAACAGATTTATTTGGGCATAAGCTTTCGTGGGTAAAAAACCTCACTTCTTCAGATGCATGGAGTGAAAGTTACAGATGCAGGCATTATGTGTCATTATATAATGCCTGCATCTGTAACTTTCACTCCATGCATCTGAAGAAGTGAGGTTTTTACCCACGAAAGCTTATGCCCAAATAAATTTGTTAGTCTTTAAGGTGCCACTGGACTCCTTGTAGTTTTTGTACTGTTTACCTATATTGGCTTGAAACCAGCGTAAACACATGCCCCCCCTCCCCCTCCCAGGAGAGATGCAATTATACCAGTATAAGTACCCTTACACTGATGTAGCTTATTCCTGTAAATTTAGGGAAATAAGCTAAAGTAGCATAAGACACATTTATACCTGTACAGTTATCCACACATACAGTTGTACAGATTTAATCAATTTCAGTTACAAAACAAATCACACCCTGCCCAACTGAACTAGTTACATCAGTACTAAACCTGAACAGACATGAAGACTAGTTTGTGAGGAGTTAAGAACCCATGACTCTCCTTGAGGTCAAGAGGAATTGGTTCTCAACACCCCAGAGAAGTGAGCAGTTTGGACCCAATCCTGTAAGGCCTTGTACACCTCAGAATTTTCAAAAAATGTCCTCTGGTGTTTAACAGTGAAAGCACCAGTGTAGACTGGATGCTGGTATTTTTTAACTACTGTGTCACCCAGACCTACTCTGAGCAGGTAAAGAAGCTCAAGTTCTGTCTACAGTCACTGGCATAGTTAGTGTTGTTGAATTACAAATTGCCAGTGGGGAGACAGCTATACAGGATGTTAGAGCTGAACATTTTTTCTTGCAGTGTTTAGAGTGGAACCACTGAACATGCTTTCCTCCACAAATCAAAGCAACTCTAAGGACAGGGTGGGCTGGAGGTTTGGGGGTTTTAGTCTATGTTGCAATAATAGGTCTCATTAGGAGAAATAACTATAGTCTAATGTAAACAGATGGCTGGCACTTCAAACAAAGGCGTTTAGAAAGCACAAGTACTGTATGTGCAACACCGTACACTTAAAATCCTGTTTATAGATGCAGTCTAATTTGTAGTGCATGTACACACTAAGCAGAACCCAGAAATCACCCCCTAGAAGTCAGGAGTTCCTCCACTTCCTCTGAAGAAAAGATAAAAATGAACCTAGAGCAACCCTGCTCTTTGGACTGAACTCCCCTTTTCCCTAGTTGAAAACTGGGAATCCAAGTCTAAACACTCATAATAAGCAACCTGGAAACATCTACACAAAAAGTTTATTCGTTTCAGAAAAGACAGCGAGAACAATAGGAAAAGAACCCAAACCCTTCCCTAAAAGAATCTGAATTCACCAACCATCTAGAATTTGTGGTCAAGACTGCAGGTTACTCTACTCCTATATTTTTATTCAAATACAGACTACAACAATACAAAACAATACAAAGGTGTATTTAATTAAACATTCAGCAGATCAGCCCCACCTTTTATATTCTTTAGCTGACTGACTGCAAGATCTCTTTCAACCTCTCCTGACTGAGGCATCCAACAGGGGCTAGAACTAGGGCAGAGACTCATTCCTTTGCTTAAGAAAGCCTCAGATAGTTCAAATATTGTTAGAGTTACAGAATAAAAATGTTTACAACAGTTCTACTTCACTCCCCATGCAGAAGAGCTATTAAGAACTACAGCACAGTTACTTAAGAACTAGAGACACAGCAATATTAACCTTCCTCAAGCCCTTCCTCATCACTTCAGACTCTCCTCAAATAAGAGCTAGATAGTACTTCTGTATTGCTTCCACATTGTCATTTTGGGATGTTATAATTTATCAAGGATTGCAGAACTCCCCTCCCTAAGAGCATTAGATCTAGTTGCCAAGTCAAGGAAGTCATGCTGATAAACGTGCATACCAAACTCCCAGGTAGCTGTGCAGATTTCTACAGTGGATACAATACAGAGACAGGCCATCAGTGCTACCCAAGCCCCAGGTAAGAATAAGGTTTTAAAAAAAAAAGACAGGAGATTAAAGGATTCTGATGGAACTCAGACAACATTTTGGTGTACTTTACTAGCCATAGCATTTTGGTGTGTGGTTGCCCATTTCACCATGCATGTGTATGGTGCACTATGGTTGACTAGCAAGAGGGAAGTTTTAGCTCCTTAAAAGACAGTATATGCTTCACACTGAGACATTCTAAGACTGAGGAAAAGGTTTCTGTTGGAAGGAGTTTAAATCATTAACACTTTTTTGATAATGCTTAACACATTTACAGTGAACTCTCCAATAATCAGGAAATCATCAGTGGCCTCAGAATTTAACCCATAGCAGGCCATAAATGAGAGCCTAAACTCAACTAGAGTTCAGAAACTGGAACAGAAGTAATGCAGCCTTGGAAAATTGTGTAATTACCAGCCCATCCTTTAGTAAGGTGGACTGATAAGTGAATAATATATTCTGAATTATCAAAAAAAATATTTGTCCTAGATCAGAGGAAAAGTAGAATTTTGCAAGGCTGGAATAATGCATGACACATACTTTGCATTACAGGTTTTTATATACATGGGCTTCTTTTGATTTCCATATTCTGTTATCAAAAAGTTCATGATCTACTTATAAGCCAATAGAAGAAATATTTTTAAATCACTGAAACCAAACTGCATGTTAACCAAAAAGAAGAAAATAATGGATTAATAATACAAATTTATGTTCATGTTAATCTATGCTCTATTAGGCACCTGAAGTCTCCAAGGCTTAATTTACAGCTACTAAATTTAATACACAGAGGGAACATATCTCCCTCCTTCCGGTTTTCATATTATACCAACAGGACCTAAACCCCTAAATGGATCAGTTGTGCATGTTAGAAACAGCGGGTGTTCTAAAGTATGCTGAAGGTGATGAAAATACTAACTTTATATAACTGATCTCTATAGAAAGCTTAATCATCAACCCAGGACACTCTCAGAACTGCTAGGTAAGCACACTAGTTGCATTTCATTTCTAAGGTGCAAACCATACCATGAATTTTCAGTTTCAGATCAATAGTTTGCGCTAGACAGTGGAACCAGCTTATGTACAACCACAAGAAAACTGCCTGATTCCTTTTCTATGAAAAGGGCTTATCAGGATGCGGTGCAGTGGCTGAAGTAGTAAGTTAACTCTTTCACAAGATATACCTCGTATACCATGTACTGGATTAGAAACTAAACTTGTCAAACTAATCAACCTGAGAACATTTGGTAATAAAGCATTCTTGATTTTTTAAAAACAAACAGTTACCATTTTCATAACTCAGTAGTTAGCAGTAAGACCCCTAGTCACCAGACTGAATTAGTAATGGTCTAATTGCACAGCCTAGGTGCCTCTGAAGCGAATAGCTGTTTGGTTGACTGCCGTTTGAAAGGGAAAATGGTGTCATTGCTCATTGGCTTTACAAACTTGCTTCCTCTTCCAATGCTCTCCCCTGCCCCCTGGCACGAGGGAATACACCGGACATAGAGGTTGTGTCATTTTTCTATTTTGAAAAAAACCACGCCAAGTTCTAGGGTGGATTACGGAGCATTTCCCGCTCTCCTTCTTGCATTGTTACCCCATTAGCTAACCCTGACTAAAACTGTACGAGCAGAAACCACCTCCTTCTGCGGGCTTTCCCTAAGACGTCTAGCAGCTACGGGGGCAACCCCCCCTCCTGAAGCTGCCTGTTTAGCCCTACTCCCTACACAGCCGGCTCTCGGCTCACACCACACGCCCCCGGAGATGCCAGGTGCCAGCCAGCCCAGCCCCGGGCGGTGTCAGAACCTGGCCAAAGAAGGAGGGTTCAGGGGCTCAGATCTCCGGGCCGGGCTCTCTGGAAGTTTCTGGCTGGCGCGGATCACGCGGGGCTGGCACCGGTTCCGCCCGCCGCTGCCCCGGCCCGCTCCGGGGGGGCCCGATCCCGCCCGCAAGAGGCGCGGGGGAGGGGCAGGGCCATAGGCGAACCTCCAGCCCAGCGCGTCGAGGGGCCCCCTCCGCCCAGCCCCGGGCCCCGCCCGCCCCGCGGCTGAGGGATCCGGCGCGGAGCTGCCGCATCCCCCGGAGCCCCCCGCGGCCTCTCACCGATGCCGGGCGCCACATAGACGAAGTAGAGGAAGGAGGAGGAGAGCGAGAAGAGGAAGAGCACGGCCACCAGCGAGCGTCGGGGCAGCAGCCGCCAGGCCCCGCGGGGCCCCCGGATCAACCGCATGGCCCCCGGTCCGATCCGCCTGCCCGAGCCCGGGGCCGCTCACAGGCGGGGAGGGGGCGGCTCCGCGCTCTACGGCCGATCCGCCGCCGCCAGCTCCCAGCCCCGCCGCATGAATGAGGAGCCGACTGCGCTCCCCCCGCGGAACGGCACCGGCGGGCGGGGCCCGAGGGGAGGCGGCGGAGCGCAGGGACCGTCTGCAAACTCCGCTCCGGCGACACTGCAGAATAGGGACCCGCCACAACTTCCCCTCCGCCCACACTGCAGAACAGACACACGCCACAAGCTCCCCTCAGCCTATACTGCAGAATGAATAGGGATCATCTGCGAAGTCCTTTCTACATACACTGCAGTACTGGGAACATCATATTGAAACACCCAGCGGGTGTCCACAAACTAATCTCAGTTTACACTGCAGAACTCAGGGACTCCCTGAAAACACCCTTCTACTCACAACAAGGGGAGTATCTCTTTGCAGCACTTATCACTAAACTTCAGGGGCATCTGCTAAGTGCCCTCCACTCTCACTCCAGCATCCAGAGAGCCTCTATAAAGTCCCCCCTCTTGCTTCAGCTCCTAGAGAGAGTCTACACATTACCCTATGCTCACACTACAGCACTCAGGAATTATCTGCAATTTACCCACCCCTCCCAGTCTTACTGCAGTACCCAGGTACCACCTGTCAATTCTCTTCTGTCCCCACTCACATTACAATACCCAGAGAGCCTCTGAACAGTATCCTCCTCTTCTCCCCCTCGCATTTCAGCATGCACATGTGTCTGCTCCTCTTGGGTTTACGCCCATGGGATGTCTACAAACATCTACAAACTACCCTTCTCTCCCACTCTACACTGGCTGAAAATTATCCTCTCGCACTGCAGCATCTTCAAATTACCCTTCAATTCTACTCACACTACAGAAGTGTGCTCTTTGCCTTCCTATTACATTGGTTAGTGTATACATGAAAATTAATCCGGAATAAAGCAGGATGTGAATTTAAAGCAAATTAACTATTAGCTATTCCTGATTACCTCCTTTCACTGTCCAGTCAGGGTCCCGGGGTGCAATCCAGAGCAGTGAGGGGTTGTGTCACCACTTGTCCGGCAACGCTGAGTGCCTTTACAGTGCTTTGCTGCTGGAGCTCCCAGCCTGGGACACTCACAATGAGTCTACAAGAATGCAGATCACACCCTGAGTTTCTGTGTGCTAGACAGCCCTGGTCCAGTAATTCTGACCCCAGCAGCCTGTCTACAGCCTCACTTTGGCTTCTACCAGTCTTGTTGGTAAAAACTAGCAAGATGGCCCCAACACGCTCTCAGTCATGAATTTCCCCAAAACCATGTGTTCTGAAGTGCCCAGCCCTCTCCTGAACAGCTCAAAGAAATAATAAGATTCATTACTCCTGTAAAGAGACAAAACCACATCACAGCTTATTAACTTAACTGGGGTAAATACACCCTTCCCTTTAAACACAGCACTGAGTTGGTTTATAGTAAAATAAAACAAACTTATTAACAATAAGACATAGCTGGAGACAGTGTTGCTACATAAAAGGAATAAAGTTAGAAAGGGTTACAAGCAAATAAAAATGAAAACACACATCTAAAAGTCTAAAACTTACTCTAGCAAGATAAAGGCTTTGTTCAAGATGGTTTCTCTCACCAGTCATTCTTCTTCCCAGCAATGGCTGACTTTCCCTCAGTCAGGACCTTCCACAAAGCAAATGGGGTTGGTTTCCCTTGTCTTTGCAGCTGAAAGATCTTTGCCTAAGCAAATTTCTCACCTATATTCAGTTCCAGAGAGTTCAGCTTCTCCCCTCCCCCTTTCTTTGAAGGATCCATATTTCTCAGCTTGTAAGAGCTCTGGCCTCTTCTGTCTGTCTAGTGATGGATGCCCAAGATGGCTTCTCTCCTTGCTTATAGTTCAGTGACTTTCTTTCAAGAGGCAGGATGAACTCATGCTGTTCTTCCCTTACTGTGAGCTTCCCATCCTGCTGTATGATTTCTGTGTAAATGGGGCTTCCATTGTTTCTCATTCCACCATGCTTAATTTACATAGGAGACAGGTAGATAGCTTTGACATGCCCACCTGTCCAGGCAGATTGTACAGCCTAATATCCATTGCTATACATAATTCCTCACATAGTGTTATTACATACATTTCACAATTATATTGATCACCAATGTGTCATTAGCTTTCAGAAAAGACCTCACTCCATACACCCTTATAATACAGTAACATTGTATACAGTCAGTTGATTCAGTTGCTTATCACTTGAGATTCAGATCCGCTATCTTTATAGACCAGTGAACCTTTGAAATGGATTCTTCTGAGAGTTACCCCTCAAAGTAAAGTTTATTCAACCAGTGAGGAAGACAAAATGGAGTCTGACGGTGAAGGAAGTTCCAGGCTCTTTTTTCCCCTATTTGTGTTTGCTGAAATGCAAATGTCATCTCCTCCCCCTGCTGTCTTGATATTCTGTCTACTGCTTATGTGTTAACATGGACTTTCATTGTCTTTGTCTGAATATCGGCTTGTCAGAAAATCAAATACACATTCCTTTGATAGACCTGTTTAACAACTCTCCTGACATAAACGGTGGCACCTTAAAGACTAACAGATTTATTTGGGCATAAGCTTTCGTGGGTAAAAACCACTTCTTCAGATGCATGAAGTGAAAATTACAGATACAAGCATAAATATACTAGCACATGAAGAGAAGGGAGTTACCTTACAAGTGGAGAATCAGTGATGACAAGGCCAATTCAATCAGGGTGGATGTGGTCCACTCCCAATAATTGATGAGGAGGTGTCATCACTTTCTTACCAGGTCCAGAAGAGCCTGGGAAAGGTCAAAAGTGATACACTGTTGCCACCAATTTTCTAGCCTGCGTATATGTTTAATTGGGAGAGAAACAGCCAGCAGGAGCAGAAACAACAGCTGTAGTAGGGCTGGTCAGACACTGATGTTGTCACCAAAGCCCAGCTGCTTATTACAGATTTCACTCTGGACATTCTTTCCTTTCTGCTGATTGGCTATTTGCCTGAGCTCCCTCTTGTCCTAGCCTTCCCAGTCTATTCACTTCCCAGTCTATTCAGTCAACCCTGCCCTCCATGTTCCTCTTCTGCTCCCCTATTTCTTTAGCCCTTCTTCAATATCCCCTCTCCTGCCCTTTGCCTGTGTGGTTACTAATCCCACCTCTCCCCCCAACAAAACTCCATCCAAGTAAGTAGAAAAAGAATGAAGCCAACCAACAACAGCATGATGACACAAACATGATGTTTGCAAACCATCACACTGATTAAACTGGTCTACAATTTTTGAGAAGTCGTCTGCTTCAGAGATAAAATGTGCTATTTATTATGTATTTTGATGTGCTGAATTCAAATATGACAATTAAAACAACTGATTGGCTACTGTTTCTAAGATATTTAAGTTTTTACATTTTATGTCTATGTATATTGTGTAGATAGTAGAGTTTTAATCATAAATTGTAAACCTAGGTCTTTTCATGTGTTTATGGTTGCTTTACATGATAAGATTTCACCTGTCCTGTTTATGTAACACTTTAAAAATCAGCAAAAGGGTTATATAAATAAAATTTATTATGAAACAAAAGGCAAAAAACTATTATGTACATAGTTTAGTCCTATTCAGTGTCTACTCGGCGCTTCTTGGCTTGTCTCTTGTATTCATTAAATGGAGCATCTCTTGTCACTGTCCAGCAATAGTCTGCAAGCATTGATGGGTTCCATTTGCCCTGATAGCGTTTCTCCATTTTTGCAATGTCCTGGTGAAATCGCTCGCCGTGCTCGTCGCTCACTGCTCCGCAGTTCGGTGGAAAAAAATCTAGATGAGAGTGCAAAAAATGTATCTTTAGTGACATGTTGCAACCAAGGCTTTTGTATGCCTTGAGGAGGTTTTCCACCAACAACCTGTAGTTGTCTGCCTTGTTGTTTCTGAGAAAATTTATTGCCACTAACTGGAAGGCTTTCCATGCCGTCTTTTCCTTGCCACACAGTGCATGGTCAAATGCATCATCTCGAAGAAGTTCACGAATCTGAGGACCAGCAAAGACACCTTCCTTTATCTTAGCTTCACTTAACCTTGGAAATTTTCCACGGAGGTTCTTGAAAGCTGCTTGTGTTTTGTCAATGGCCTTGACAAAGTTCTTCATCAGACCCAGCTTGATGTGTAAGGGTGGTAACAAAATCTTCCTTGATTCAACAAGTGGTGGATGCTGAACACTTTTCCTCCCAGGCTCCAATGACTGTCGGAGTGGCCAATCTTTCTTGATGTAGTGGGAATCTCTTGCACGACTATCCCATTCGCAGAGAAAACAGCAGTACTTTGTGTATCCAGTCTGCAGACCAAGCAAGAGAGCAACAACCTTCAAATCGCCACAAAGCTGCCACTGATGTTGGTCATAGTTTATGCACCTCAAAAGTTGTTTCATGTTGTCATAGGTTTCCTTCATATGGACTGCATGACCAACTGGAATTGATGGCAAAACATTGCCATTATGCAGTAAAACAGCTTTAAGACTCGTCTTCGATGAATCAATGAACAGTCTCCACTCATCTGGATCGTGAACGATGTTGAGGGCTGCCATCACACCATCGATGTTGTTGCAGGCTACAAGATCACCTTCCATGAAGAAGAATGGGACAAGATCCTTTTGACGGTCACGGAACATGGAAACCCTAACATCACCTGCCAGGAGATTCCACTGCTGTAGTCTGGAGCCCAACAGCTCTGCCTTACTCTTGGGTAGTTCCAAATCCCTGACAAGGTCATTCAGTTCACCTTGTGTTATGAGGTGTGGTTCAGAGGAGGAGGATGGGAGAAAATGTGGGTCCTGTGACATTGATGGTTCAGGACCAGAAGTTTCATCCTCTTCCTCTTCCTCGTCTGACTCAAGTGAGAATGATTCTGGTGCATCAGGAACCGGCAGTCCTTCTCCGTGGGGTACTGGGCGTATAGCTGATGGAATGTTTGGATAATGCACAGTCCACTTTTTCTTCTTTGACACACCTTTCCCAACTGGAGGCACCATGCAGAAGTAACAATTGCTGGTATGATCTGTTGGCTCTCTCCAAATCATTGGCACTGCAAAAGGCATAGATTTCCTTTTCCTGTTCAACCACTGGCGAAGATTTGTTGCACAAGTGTTGCAGCATATGTGTGGGGCCCACCTCTTGTGCTGATCTCCAATTTTGCAGCCAAAAGAAAGGTGATAGGCTTTCTTAACCATAGTGGTTATACTGTGCTTTTGTGATGCAAAAGTCACTTCACCACAAACATAGCAGAAGTTATCTGCACTGTTCACACAAGTACGAGGCATCTCTGCTCACTTTGGCTAAACAGAAATGTGTCCCTTTGCAAAATCGAACACTGACAAATAAGAGAGCACGACACTGTATGATTTCTAGAGCTGATATAGGGCAATTTGTTCAGCAGAGTGATGTAAGCTTCGTTATGATTGAATCATCCATGACTTCTAGGAATAACATGATGTAATTCATATCATGTATGACACAATACCAGCTTCAGATTGCATCATTCATTGTTTTGCCTAAAAAGCAAGTACTGTCCAAACCCAGTCATAGATTTATTCATAGATCCAGTCAAAGATGTATTTTAGTCATTTCTGGTTTAAATTGAGATCCCTTCCCTTTATAACTCACTTATCCTCCGCCATTCCCAAGTCAAGGGTCGTATATACTGACCCAATAGCATATCTTGAAAACTAGAGCCAATCAACAATTTTAAGCATCATTTTCGTTCTCAGTGACCCAGAATTAGTAAAGTTTGACTACATTTATTTCAGAAGCATTTTGGCTGTAGAGCAGTGTTACCTGGCTTGTATGTTACACACTGTCTAGTTCAGGGGCGGGCAAACTTTTTGGCCTGAGGGCCGCATCGGGTTTCGGAAATTGTATGGAGGGCCGGTTAGAGGAGGCTGTGCCTCCCCCAACAGCCAAGCATGGCCCGACCCCTGCCCTCTACCCCCCCCCCCCGCTTCTCGCCCCCTGATGCCCCCGCCGGGACTCCTGCCCCATCCAACCCCCCCTGTTTCCTGATGGCCCCCCTGGAACCCCTGCCCCATCCACCCCCCCACTCCCTGTCCCCTGACCACACCCAGAACACCCACCCCTGACTGCCCCCTGCTGCCCCATCCAACCCCCCTCCTTCCTGACTGCCCCCCAGGACCCCTGCACCCATTCAACCCCCCATTCCCCACCCTCTGACCATCCCGCCCCCTATCCAAACCCCCGCCCCCTGACCACCACCCCAAACTCCCCTGCCCTCTATCCAACCCCCCCTTGCTCCCTGTCCCCTGACCGCCCCCAGAACCCCTGCCCCGACTGCCCCCCCACCCCATCCAAACCCCCTCCTTCCTGACTGCCCCTCGGGACCTCCGCCCCCATTCAACCCCCCTGTTCCCTGCCCTCTGACTGCCCCGACCCCTATCCACACCCCAAACTCCCCTGCCCTCTATCCAACCCCCCCTGCTCCCTGCCCCCTTACCACGCTGCCTGGAGCACTGGTGGCTGGCGGTGCTACAGCCGCACCGCCCAGCTGGAGCCAGCCACGCCACCGCGCAGCTGCAGAGCACCGGGTCAGGCCGGGCTCGGCAGCTGTGCTGCCCAGCCCGGCCGCGCGGCGCGCTGAGGTTGCAGGGGAGGGGAAACAGCAGGGGTGGGGCTGGGGGCTAGCCTCCCGGGTCAGGAGCTCAGGGGCCGGGCAGGAGGTGCTCGCGGGCCGGATGTGGCCCGTGGGCCGTAGTTTGCCCACCTCTGGTCTAGTAGCTCTTTGGGGCAGTGGCAGTCTCTCAGGGCTTGTCTACACTTAAAAAGTTTTACCAGAACAACTACGTTAGGTAGGGGTGTGATTTTTTGCCAGCATAGCTATGCTGGTAAAAGCCCTAGTGCAGATATATTTTTATACCAGTATAAAAGTGCCTTATACTGTAATAGCTTTTCTCATTTAGGCTATGCCTACACTACAGACTTCTGCTGGCATAGCTGTGTTGATCCGGGGTGTGAAGAGGTGTGATCTCTGACTGACATAGCTGTGCTGGCAGAAGCCCCCGATGTAGATGTAGCTACATCAGCAAAGCTGTGCTTTTATGCCTGGTATAGCTTGTTTTGCTTATGAGGGGTAGTTTTACTACATGCAGTTTTGCAGTTTTAGGCAGGAATGCTTTGTCAGTATAGTATCCTGGTATTCCTATACCGGTCATTTGTTTCTAGGGCAGAGATGGCCTTCCTGAACCACAATAAACCATACTAGTATAAGCACTTTTATACCATATAACTGCATCCACACTAGGGGGTGGAATCTGGCACTTTAACTATATTGGTATTGTAAGAATAGCAAAACATTTAAGTGTAGGCAAGCCTTTATTCAGTCTCGATCTAAGGTGGAGTTCCTAGGAGTGACAGGAATACAAATAAGTAATAAATAAATAAAAATAATTATATTTAGTCTGGAGACTTCCACACTAAGAATAACCCCATGAGTCACAAACTAATCTGTAAATTGACAATAATAATCCTTACCTTTCCTTTGAGAAACTTGGTTGGAAAGTATAACATAAATTCGAAGTATTTACTGATTGTAATTATGTCTCTTGCCCCTCTCACTGTTTATGACTCAGTGCTGCTAAGACTGTGATATACGCCTACCCTGCAGTGATGCTGTTCCTCCACTTTCCTCTGTCTTTCTCTGCTCTTACACTGCACATAAGAGGAGGAGCAGTGCTGCAAGGCTGTTCAGAGAGTGCCTATGAAGGACAGCCACCAGCAGCACACTCAAAATACTCTAAGGAGAGGAGGCAGCACTCCATGGAGAGGGGGAGAAGCACATTACAAGGTACACAGTGTCCTTAATTTGTTCCTTTGATTTTGTTGTTTGATGGATGGAAAGGGGAAGGCAGAAAGCAGAAGTGTTCTGGTGACACAGAAATGAGAAGGAAATGTGAAGAGCAAGTGCAGGGAGGGAGGACAGAAAAGGGGTAGTGGAGGAATGGAGAAGGAGGAAGGCAGAGAGATGAGGGATTTTTACATAGGTGAAGCAGAGAGGATACGAATTTTAATATCCAGTAAGCCAGACATCCTCCCAGCAGCCCTGCCTCCCTCTCCTATGCTCTGCTGCTCCCACTCAATTACTCTTGCACTGTGATTTCCACTTCTTCAGCTCTGCATCATTTGGGGCATCAGTAGGACATTTCCTGCTATCTAGCAGAGCTGGGAGAATTGTCAGCTAGAAAGAGCTGACATCTCAGAGGTGGTGAATACTGGAGGAAATGGGAAAAGGCTAGGACTTCAGGGTCCAAGGAGAAGGGCCCTTTGCTTCTTTGCTCTTCCTCTGATACTTCGACAGCAGCGGTTTTCAAACTGTGGGTCAGACTGCAAAGTGGGTTGTGACCCCATTAAAAGGGGGTTGCCAAGGCTGGCTTAGACTTGCTGGGACCCGGGCCTGAAGCCCAAGCCCCACCACCTGGGGCTGAATCTGAAGCATGAGGGCTTCAGCTTTGCCCCCCACCCAGGGTTGTGGGGCTCAGGTGGGCTCAAGCTTCGGTCCCCCTTCTGGGGTCATATAGTAATTTTTGTTGTCAGAAGGGGGTCGTGGTGCAATTAAGTTTGAGAAACCCTGCTCTACAGGGAGCTGCTGTGCTTGTCTCTCATATTGCACCTGGGTCTGTTCCAGGCCATATTAGCAATCTTATGTCTGCCAGATAGGTGCAGATTCTGCTGGTAGCCCAGGCTAGCCTCAGCTTCTGCAGGAAGTCCTGATGGCTTTTTTCAACTGGATCACTGCCTGCCAAACCAGACGCTGTAATAGCATCCCTGCTTAATAGCCTTGTTTGATTGTGTGCACCTAGCCCACAGTGGATGGGGTACCAGCTAGTTTGGTGGTAATAGCCCTGAACAAATAGTTAATATATTCTATTGTGTCAGTAAACACACAGGTTTAATGAAAAGTATAAACTGGTGAAAGCAGAGTGCAAATCCAGAACAGATTGACATTTTGGAACAGGAGGAAGCAGCTAGCAGCATAGAACTATAAAGAGATGAACTGGGCACAATATTTCCGCATGCTGCCTCCTGTAAATGTGTAAGAAAGTGCAATCATTTATGAATAAAAGACAATGCAATGAAAGGGATAACATATTTGTCTTTTGACTTCGTCAGTCAGTGCCACAAGCTGCATACGTATATATCGACTTGTTACAGTCCAGATTTGAAGGGTGTATAACCAAGGCTGAAGACTGCAGGTACAGGGATAGAAAAGATACGGAAGAACAAAAATAAAGTTTGTAGACAACATAGACAAGAGTTAGGGTCCCCATTTTCAGAACTGCACCTACACAATTGCTCATGCAAAAGTGTGAGTGTAACCAAACATGCAACTTCTGCAGTTGTTTACTCTGTTGTGCTAAATGCAGGCAAATGACAGTTTAGATTTCTCACTGGCTGTTTACCTGCACAGTAACCATCACTATACGCACACAACAGCAACAACTGCCAATGCAGATTAGTCATGCAATTGTGCAAGCATATTTTTTCATGGATAATTCTTAGAATTTGGGGCTAAAAGTTTGAAAGCCAAATTGCGATACAGTAACTCATCACTTGACCTGCTAACTCATGTGAAAACTACAAACTGCCTTAGCTTCACTAGAATTTGACCTCAAGTAAGTTACCTCAAGTTAGCAACATCAAGTTAAGAACACACCTTTTTTTTCCTAATAAAGACAAGGCCATTGAGAAGAATCTGACCCCATGTGAAGTTCTATAAGAGTCAATTGGGACTACTTGCAAAGTAAGGTGCTACCAAACATGAGTAAGGGTAGCATAATGTGGCCATAAAGGAGTAGAAGAAAATAGGTAGAATTCTCAGAGCACTCCTTCACCCCTGTAAAAAAATTAACAGCACTTTTTGGAAGTTCTCATTAAATGACAGTCCAGTCTCTGATCAGCTGGAAATTTATCAAAGTCTGCCTCTGACAGTTTCTACACACCCCTAGCATGGAACTGGTACCCAGTTTAGGGGGATGATATTTGTTCTGCCAGCTTCAACAAATTACAGAATGGTGCCAAGACATTAAAAGTCCAGCTAGCATTTTATGAGTTTTACCAATATCTTTGTAGAGCCTGGCACTTTCAATTCAGGTGTCAAAGAGGAGACTATCTAGTGGTCCAATCCTGTGCGTGTAGAACACTTCCCCTGTAAGGCTGGTGATGGTCAGCATCTCTCAGCATCTGACCCTTTGTTATTCAGTACTAGTTAGTTTGCAATTTCATTTCCCCTGCAGCTCTTCCTATGATCACTATCAAATATTTTATTTAAGAGAGATGGTAGGTGATGGTAGCTGTGCCATGCAGGGAGTGACTGGGAGTTACAGTTGATTACTTTATTTTGCAACCCCAGTCAAAAAAATTAATGATTTTTTCCCCATTTTTCAAATACCCAGTTTTGCAACATTTAGGTCTGATCATGAGCCCTTTAAAGTCAGTGGAAGTATTATAATTGGACCATAAGGATATGTGTGTGGTAGCAATGTATACATTTTAAACAACACACCCGCATATACACACAGTGCACAGCATAAATACATAGCATATGGCTCTTCATGCAGGACCATTGAAAAATAATTATTGATGCAGCCATGAATCTAACTTCACAAGTTTTATAAAAGACACAACAGGGTGTGTGCTTAATTTCATAATAAGATCACACCTAGGTGGCACTGGTAGCATGAGACTAAAGGCTGGGTACGGACTAGCATTTAGGTGTACTGTCAATTTATTTAATGTTGTTGTGTCTGGAGTAATAGTTAAGAGACTGGAGGCACATAAGTATTTATTAAGATGTTTTAATACTTAACTGCAAGAACATCAGAGTTGAAATGTTCTCTTTGCAGGAGGGACTGGTTCAGACCTGTTTTCTGACTGCTCCACCTGCTAAACTTTCTACCAAGACTATTAAGGCCCTAATCCTGATAGAATTTATGCACGTGCTTAACTTCAAGAATGTGAGTCATCCCACTGAAGTCAATGGGACTAGTCACATGTGTAAAGTTGAGGTGCCTTTGAAAGTTCAGGACTGACATCCACAGAAGGGACACAAGGTGGATGAGGTAATATCTTTTACTGGACCAACTTCTGTTGGTGAAAGAGACAAGCTTTCAAGTTACGCAGGACTCTTCTTCAGGTCTGGCAGAAATGGGCACTGGTTTATTGATGACTCTTACACCATGCACTTCCCAAGGTGTGTCTGAGAGCTGGCTTTTTCGGAGTGTCACATCCCTCACCCCCCACCCCGCAAGAAGACAATACCAATCAAAATGTTTTGAAAGAGACACCTTTTCACCTTGAAGTAATTAGCTGTGGAATGATAGGTCAAAATATTAAGAGTTTGTCACTGACCTTTTCAAAAGGTTGAGGTGCTTTCTCTGAGTATGTCTGCACAGCACAAAACAAAACAAAAACACAAAACCAAAAAGCCTGTGGCAGTGAGTCCACAGACAGGCTCACACTATGGCACTAAAATAGCTGTGTAGACATTCAGGCTTGGGCTGGAGCTTGGGCTCTGAAATCCACCTACCTCCTCGGGCTTCAGAGCCTGCGCTCGAACGTCTACACGTCTATTTTTGGCATCTGCAGACCTGGGCTCTGAGACTCACTGAGGCAGGGTTTTTTTTCCGTGAAGACATATCAATACTGTCTGTCTCTGATGGTGTTAGCCCATCTCTGGATACTTCTAATTTATCCCTACAAGAGATGACTTACCCTGGGGCTCATAAAAATGCCTCGGAGGAGCAAAATCTCTTTTCTGTGGAATGCACCAGATTGCACCAGATGGCAGGTACTTTCAAACATTTTCCAAGGGAAAACATTCCAGGCTCTCCTAGATAGTGGATAAAGGAAATCCAGTGGTTATAGTTTATTTGGATTTTCAAAAAGCATTTGACAAAGTCCCTCACAAGAAGCTATTAAATAACGAAGTGGTCATGGCATGAGAAGTAATGTACTGTCAGAGATTTGAAATTGGCTAATGGGGAAAAAAAGATTAGGAAAAATGGTCAATTTTCAACATGGCAAAAGCTTAACAGTGGAGTGCCAGATGTTCTGTACTAGGAGTAGTGTTGTTTAATATATTTATTAATGATCTCTGAAAGGGGGTGAACAGTAAGGTGGCAAAAACGACAAGTGACACAAAATTCCCTAGGTTAGTGAAGCCTATGAAAGATTGTGAGGAACTTCAGAGGGACCTCACACAGCTAGGTGAATGGGCAACACAGTGGTAGATGACACTCAGTATTGAATCATGCAAGTCAATGTACACTGGAAGGAAAAAATTTGGACAACTCAGATGCACTGCTGGATTTTAAATTAACAACTTAGAATAAAACCAGAGGTGAAATTCTGGCTCCATTGAACTCAATGGCAAAGCTCCCATTTACTAATAGTTTCAGGATTTCACCATACACTGCAAGTATGACAAGCTTAATGGAAACCTCTGCTTGGTAAGCAGTGGAAGTCAAAACAAGCGAAATGTTGGACTGTATAAAAAATGTGATTGAAAATAAATCATATCAATATTAAAATGCCATTATATAAATCAATGATATGCCCTCACTTAGAATGCTCAGTTCCTGTCAACCTAACTAAACATATATGCATATATACAGCAAAAATAGAAATGGTCCAAAGATAGGCAATGAAAACTATTAGAGACGTGGAAAAAGTTCCATATGAAGAGAGATGAAAAGATTGGAACAGTTTAGTTTAAAGAGGAGATGAATAAGAGGGGACATGATAGAGGTAAACAATATAATGAATTAAATAGTATAATAAATCAGGTACTCCTATTTACCTTCTCATAATATATGACACAGAGGCTATTCCAGGGGATACTGCAAAAAAAAAATTTTTTTTAACAAAATGCATAATTAACCAGTAGAACTCACTGCCACAAGTCATCATTGAGACTCAGAGCTTCGTAGGATTTAAAAAAAAGATTAGACGTGTATGGATAATGAGAATATTCACTGTTACATTAGATACAGGGCCGGCTCTAGGCACCAGCAAAACAAGCTGGTGCTTGGGGCGGCACATTTTTAGGGGCGGCATGGCCGGCGCCAGAATGCTGCCCCTAAAAATATGCCCCGGCCGCCTTAGCTCACCTCCGCTGCTGCTGCCGCTCCCGGGCCACAGCGCGCGAAACAGCTTATTCGCGCACCGCGGCCACTCGGAGTCTCCCCCTCCCTCCCAGGCTCTCAAACCTGGGAGGGAGGGGGAGATCCCGAGCGGCCGTTTCGCGCGCCGCTGCTCCCCCTCCCTCCCAGGCTTGAGAGCTTGAGGCTTGAGAGCCTGGGAGGGAGGGGGAGACTCCGAGTGGCCGTGGCGCGGGCGCCGCTTCTCTTGAGGCTTGAGAGCCTGGGAGGGAGGGGGAGACTCCGAGTGGCCGTGGCGCGGGCGCCGCTTCTCCCCTCCCTCCCAGGCTTGAGAGCCTGGGAGGGAGGGGGAGAAGCGGCGCCCGCGCCACGGCCACTCGGAGTCTCCCCCTCCCTCCCAGGCTTGAGAGCCTGGGAGGGAGGGGGAGACTCCGAGTGGCCGCGGCGCGGGCGCCGCTTCTCCCCCTCCCTCCTAAGCTTGAGAGCCTGGGGGGAGGAGGCAAGGCTGGGGATTTGGGGAAGGGGCGGAGTTGAGGCGGGGCCGGGGGTGGGGTAATTAAAAAACGGGGGGGGGGGGGGGCGGCCAAAATTGTTTTTGCTTTGGGCGGCAAAAATCCTAGAGCCGGCCCTGATTAGATAAGATTTTTTTTAAATATGGGATATAAATCCTTCATAGCACAGATTACACACTAACTTCTATAGCTGTCTATTAAGAGGATCTTAACATCTTCCTCTGAAGTGCCTGGTTTTGGCTAGTGACAGAGAGAGGTTATTAGACTAAATGTACCACTGGTCTGATCTGATATGTTAATTCCTATATTTCAATAAGTCTTTCACTCCTGTCCACGAGTTCCACTGAGCAAGGAGTTAAATACAGGCTAGTGGGGGAAATGTTTGTGGGAGGGAGTCTTCTGTTTAACTATTGGCAGCATATCACTTCCCATATCAGAACAGTCTCAAACTATGTGGGAATTGGAATCCAGTTCTGAATTTCACACCTCAAGCCTGTCTTTAGATGTAACCAAGCTCCTGCACCCCTTGCGTTGAAGTGAATTCATTTTCATTTTGTCTCCTTGACTCTGTCCTCATAGTCTTTATTCATGTAATTAAACTCCCCACTTGCCACACAGAAGGTATAGTGTAAAGCAGTGGTTCCCAAACTTGTTCCGCTGCTTGTGCAGGGAAAGCTCCTGGAGGGCCAGGCTGGTTTGTTTACCTGCTGCGTCCGCAGGTTCGGCCGATCGCGGCTCCCAGTAGCCGCGGTTCGCTGCTCCAGGCCAATGGGAGCTGCTGGAAGCGGCGCGGGCCAAGGGACATACTGGCCGCCGCTTCCAGCAGCTCCCATTGGCCTGGAGCGGCGAACCGCGGCCACTGGGAGCCGCGATCGGCTGAACCTGCGGACGCAGCAGGTAAACAAACCAGCCTGGCCCGCCAGGGGCTTTCCTTGCACAAGCGGCGGAACAAGTTTGGGAACCACTGGTGTAAAGAATAGGGGCTGGGAATAAAGATGGTCTGAAACTTAGGAAGTGGCCGACAGCAAAGAAAAGTTTGAGAATCATGTCATTTAGCGCTTCAAATGGAAATAATTATTAAAATGCTATTTCCTCTTATCTTGGCCTGCAGGCTGTTTTCACTGAGCTGGGATGGTTAAATTAGATTCCTCAGTTAGTTTTATTTCTAATCACTTTCACTTTGCGGTTCTCAAGCCCTTAGTGCAACATGACAGAAGCTGGACTGAGAAAACACAGCAGGGAAATGTCTACATTTAAATATTTTTATTTGAATTTAAAAACCAAAACATTTCTGGTAATACTAGGTTTGTTTTTTTTAATAACCCCATATCCTGGGCTGAGCTGTGGCCACTTTGCACTGGCACAAAGTGGCTCTAATGCCATTTTAGACAGCCTTAGGGAGATCACTCCAGCACAGATGGATCCTCCACAGGTTTACACAGCAGTTTCTATTATTATTGTTATTTTTATTAGCAGTAGTATTGCATTGATGCCTAAGAGTCCCAGTCACAGACCAGGGCCCTATTGTGCTAGGTGCTGTACAAACTCAGAACACACCACTCTCCCCCTTTACATACAATATAGAGGATGTGGCCAAGGGCAAAGGGGTATGGTTGGGCCTCCCTTACTCCCACCTGACCACTATCTTTGGTCACCTGGCACAAATTAGAGCAGCCTTTAGGTGCACAACTGACCCAGGACTGGAGGAGTACAAAGGTGACATAAAGCCACTATTACACATCTCCTCCTGAGTTGCATTGTATATTCTTTGGGCATAGCCCAAGGTATGGACTCCTGACATTATGATCCAAACTTGCTAGCAGTGCCCTTCCAAGAATTTCTCCCTGCTATTCATTTCTTTATTTTTACCCTTTCATGATCTATTGACATGATCAAGTTGAGCAAGAAACAATTTTTATGCAACTAAATAGTAACTGATTATAAATGCCCACAGAAAAAGTTCACTCCTGGCTTCCTGATATACAAGGCTAGTAAAGCCTAGTGCTGAACTGTTCTAGGGTCTTCCTTAGCTAAGGAAACTATGGAATGTCATTGGAGAAAATAAATACATTCAGGAAGCCAAGATGCATCCATGTGTCTCACAGAATAAGCATGATAATGCCAGGATCTGAGTAGTAAAGCTCCTCAGAACTTGAAATAAGACTCAAAGCAAAAACATCAGACTCAAAAGGAAGTAACATTAACTTGTAACCAAGGAACAAAGTTTGACTGAATAAAGTTCATTCTAAATATAAAATAACCTGTGTTCATTCATTATCTGGGATCAAGTATAATTATAGCATTGGCTATAGTGTCTGCAGTAGCAAAGGGGAATGGAAGATGTGGGAAGATACATTCACTGTTATGTCATAACCCCACTAAGTGCTTATTAGAATGTCCCTCAAATAATGTACACCTCAAGTGCTAATATAGTTGCTGTGTCACAGGCATTGAGGGCTTGACCTTGTACCCACTGAAGTAAATTGAAGCATTGCCACTCACTTCAATGGGCACAGGATGAGAACTTGAAGGCTAAAATTTCAAAGGGGGCTCAGTTCTGCCTCTTATTGTGCATAAGTTGTGTGCAAATGATAGATTTCAGACCTCAGTGATTCTTAATCAGGGGTACGTGTATTCCTCGGTGTACGCAGAGGTCTTCCGGGGGTACATCAACTCATCTAGATATTTGCCTAGTTTTACAACAGGCTACATAAAAAACACTGGCAAAGTCAGTAAAAACTAAAATTTCATACAATGACTTGTTCATACTGTTCTATATACGAGGGGTGGAAAAATGTACTCACTCTCCGAGCTGCATACAATAATCTTCAGAAGTTCAAGAGCTGGGTGAGCCTGCCGGGGCTTGGGACTCCAACCCCACAAGAGGCGCCAGCCAGGGCTCATGGCTCCAGCCCTGCGGGAAAGGGAGTTTCAGGGCTCGGAGCTCCAGCCCTGTGGGGAGGCACCGGCCGGGGCTTCTGCACCACAGGGAGGGGGGATTCAGGGCTCTAGCACTGCAGGGAGGGGCCTGCCAGGCCTTGGGACAGCCTTAGGGAGATCACTCCAGCATAAATGGATCCTCCACAGGTTTACACAGCAGTTTCTATTATTGTTGTTATTTGTATTAGTAGTAGTATTGCATTGATGCCTAAGAGCCCCAGTCACAGACCAGGGCCCTATTGTGCTAGGTGCTGTACAAACTCAGAACATACCACTCTCCCCCTTTACATACAATATAGAGGATGTGGCCAAGGGGTATGGCTGAGCCTCCCTTACACTCACCTGACCACTATCTTTGGTCACCTGGCACAAAGTAGAGCAGCCTTCAGGTACACAGCTGGCCCAGGACTGGAGGAGTACAAAGGTGACATAAAGCCACTATTGCACACCTCCTCCTCAGTTGCATTGTATATTCTTTGGGCATAGCCCAAGGTTTGGACTCCTAACATTGTGATCCAAACTTGCTAGCAGTGCCCTTCCGAGGGTGGGGATGCTGAATGCTCTGAGGTCAGATCCAGGAAGGTCGAAGCTGGGTCAGCTTCTTGCCCTGGTGACAATATGCTCAGAGAGAGGATGCATGCTACACCAGAGTCCTGACTGGCTTTGTATGGAGTAGTTCCAGAGCATCGGCCCGGTGATTCTGTGACACTAGGTAGGTAGGCACTAGGCACTGATTCTGTGACACTAGGTAGGCCTTCATGGGACTGGGAGGCCAGTTGCAAGCATTAATTAGGAGGCTATTCCAGGCATACAGGCCTGCATGAAAGAAGGCATGGAGTTGGGTGTGGGAGGAGGGAACAGTCAAGAGAAAGCACTGGATGGAGCTAGGCAGTGGAAAGGGGTGTGGGAAGAGATACTTAGCATGTGTGTAGTGCTCCTCGCCATCAAAGGGCTTTACAAATATAAACAAATGAATCCTCACTACACCCTGCAATATAGCTATTATTATTATTCCATTATACAGATGAGCAACATGAGGCACAGAGATGTTAAGTGACTTGCCCATAGCCACAGACGGAGTCACTGTCAGGAGTGGGATTAGAGATCAGGTGTTTCGTGTTTCCAGTGCTGTGCTCATTCCAACAGGCTAGTACTGCATTTGATATGAATTGTAGTACACAATCACAGCACAACCCTAGTGGTTTCAAACAGAGCAGGATTAGGCCCAACAGCACACATTTATTTATGCAAATAAGTCAAGCAGGATTTGGGCCAGGTAATGACCCACACTTCTAGACAAAATAAACTTGGCCACTTTCCCCTCCCCCTAAAATAGCCCCAGGTACTCACGTGCATTATAAACGACAGGACTCCGCAACATCAGCTTAAATGACAAAATCATTTTTGAGTGATAGAGGCATAAAAGAAACAACTGAACTCAGCAACTCAATGCTTTTGCTCTCCTGTGACTTGAAAACAAAGACATGGATTTTTTTTTTTCACGTCAGGTTTTAAATCTTGTCTATTTTTTATGGCCTAGCAACAAATGGTGAAATATGAGGTTTCTATCACAGAAATGGTAACAAACCTTAAAGTACAGCCGTGCTAGTGGGCACTGTTATAATAAAAGAAAGCTCCTGTTTGGATACACATGAAATAGAAAAATCGAGTCCACACTCATCCTGTTAATTAACTCCCCAAATGGGCCAGAGTATTAAAAAGATTAAATTAATTTGTCATAAGAAATCTGAAGTCTTCCAAATATATGGGTGTCAGTTATACAGCAACCACCTTGTCAGGCTTTAAGCAGAAGAATGTGCATAATAGATTTCAAGCACCAAGTACAAGAAATAAAGAGCATGACTGCATCTGCATTGCTTACAGCGTTAACCACATTAGCACAGAGGACTGTTCTACACAGAACCAGAGTTTGAGAACAATAGGCAGAAATATTTGTGAGTATGCTCACTAAATCCAGAGCTCAGTTTGATCCAGCCACAATCAGATCATTTTTTGTCTGCTTTTCTACAAACATTGCCTACCTGTGTTGTGTCTGCATAAAGACTTGCGGGGGGGTGTGTGTAATTTTTGTGAATACAGGTAGCTGTTAATGATCAAGAGTATTCTCTGTTCATCTGAGGTCAGAAGGTAGAAACCATATCCTGTGACTTTGCAGGCCAGTTACCCAGCTCGAACAGTAAACTCTGAATACTTAGGCCTGGTCTACACTAGGAGTTTATGTCGAATTTAGCACCGTTACATCGAATTAACTCTGCACCCGTCCACACCACGAAGCTATTTAGTTCAACATAGAGGTCTCTTAAATTCGACTTCTGTACTCCTCCCCAACGAGGGGAGTAGCGCTAAATTCGACATGGCCATGTCGAATTAGGCTAGGTGTGGATGGAAATCAACGCTAATAGCTCCGGGAGCTATCCCACAGTGCACCACTCTGTTGACGCTCTGGACAGCAGTCCGAGCTCGGATGCTCTGACCAGCCACACAGGAAAAGCCCCCGGAAAATTTGAATTCCTTTTCCTGTCTGGGCAGTTTGAATTTCATTTCCTGTTTGGACATCGTGGCGAGCTCAGCAGCACTGGCAACGATGCAGAGCTCTCCAGCAGAGATGGCCGTGCAATCTCAGAATAGAAAGAGGGCCCCAGCATGGACTGATCGGGAAGTCTTGGATCTGATTGCTGTGTGGGGCGATGAGTCCGTGCTTTCCGAGCTGCGCTCCAAAAGACAGAATGCAAAGATCTACGAGAAGATCTCTAAAGCCATGGCAGAGAGAGGATACAGCGGGATGCAACGCAGTGCCGCGTGAAAATCAAGGAGCTGAGACAAGGCTACCAGAAGACCAAAGAGGCAAACGGACGCTCCGGATCCCAGCCCCAGACATCCCGTTTCTACGAGGCACTGCATTCCATCCTAGGTGCGGCCGCCACCACTACCCCACCACTGACCGTGGACTCTGAGGATGGGATATTGTCAACGGCCGGTTCCTCGGACATGTTAGCGGACGGGGAAGATGAGGAAGGAGATGAGGAGGACGAGGCAGTTGACAGCGCTTACAACGCTGATTTCCCCGACAGCCAGGATCTCTTCATCACCCTTACAGAGATCCCCTACCAACCGTCCCCAGCCGTTAACCCGGACACAGAATCAGGGGAAGGATCAGCCAGTAAGTGTTTTAAACATCTAAACATTTATTTTTAACAGAACAGGAATATTAACAATAACAACAATGGGTTTCTCATGATTAGTTTGCCCTAGGCGCTTAACATTTCAGTCCTGGGCAGTGCAACTATTGAAAAAAAATCTAACAATGTCCGGTTTAGCATGATTGTTCTGCCCAAGCCGCTCTACTGTTTAGTCCCTGCCAGTGCAGCTACAGTAAAATGCGGTCTATATGTCCGGGGATAGAGCTGAAATCCTCAATGGACATCTCCACGAAGCTCTCCTGGAGGTAATTGGAAAGCCTTTGCATCAGGTTCCTGGGGAGAGCGGCCTTATTGGGTCCTCCGTAATAGCAGACATTTCCACGCCAGGAGACAAGCAAGTACTCCGGGATCATTGCCCTGCAGAGCATGGCGGCATACGGCCCTGGTCTTTGCAGGCTTTCCCGAAGCATTCTTTCTTTTTCCGTGTCTGAGATCCTCATCAGGGTGATGTCGCTCATGGTGACCTGCTTTGAATTAGGTAGGGGAATGTTAGTATTGGGACTGCTTGCACGTTCCTTTACAGAACTGTAACCGGCGGTTTACAGCCACGCGGTGGAGGCGGGAGAGGGGCAGCATACAGGGATCTTTCCCTGGGACAGCCGCGAGGGGGTGGGACAGGGGCAGAGTTCATGCTTGCCGGATTGCTGGCAGCAGGGACTGGCATTGCTTTCAATGTGAAAGGAGGCCAGTGCAACTATTAAAGTTTTAAGCAGCCACAAGTCTACGGCTTACCATGTCAGCCTGCTACCCAAATTCCGCTGTCCTGCCCCGCTTGTCAGATCTGCACTGCAAGACCCCAGGCACTGAATGCGAAGGCCGAAAATTCGACCTTGTCCTGAGTGCGCATGTGATAGGTGCTGTGCATGGTCTTGTTCACAGAGAAAGACTATGTTCTTTGTTCACAACTAAATTTATCTTTCTGAGGAATTCACTCCCTTTTTCCCATTCCCACAGCTGCGACTGTCTCCCAACGTAGCCTGGCATCACACTCCCAGAGGCTAGTGCAGATTAGGCGTAGGAAGAAGAGGACACGGGAGGACATGTTCTCGGAACTTATGGGCTGCTCCCGAGCCCAGGCAGCACAGCAGACCCAGTGGAGGGAGAACTTGTCCCAAATGCACCGTTCACACATGGAACGGGAGGAGAGGTGGCGGCAGGAAGACCAGCAGGCGACTCAAACGCTGCTTGGACTTATGAGGGAGCAAACGGACACGCTCCGGCGCCTTGTGGATGTTCTGCAGGACCGGAGGCAGGAGGACAGAGCCCCGCTGCAGTCTATCTGTAACCGCCCTCCCCCGCCACCAAGTCCCATACCCCCCTCACCCAAAGTCCAAAGAAGGAGGGGCGGCAGAGTCCGTGAAAACTCTCACTCCACCCCTGCAGACTGCTCTACTACTAGAAGGCTCTCATTCCCCAAAATTTGACAAGTCCTTTCCTTCCCGCCTCACCCAAGCCCCCGTCCAAGTTTCACCTCCCAGTTTCATGTGTAGTTGCTAATAAAAAATATGTTTCTGTTAATTACTGTTTCCATCATGTTCTTTAGAGGAGAGTCTGTCTGAAGGGGGGGAAGGGGGTTGGTAATTGGACAGGACAGTCACCTTTACCAGGGTACAGAGGCGGGGGCAGGTTCAGCAGCAGGGCACACACACATTGCAGTCATTAGTTACCCTGGTCAGTCTGGGAGGTGGTTTTAGTGTTCTGTGGGGGGTGGGGGGTGCTCTGTGACTTTGTGGCGGGGGAGGGCAGTTACAGATCTTATGCAGCGGTCCTTATCCTGGATCACAGAGCCACGCAGCAGGGGATCTGTAACCGTCCTCCCCCTGCCACAAAGTCACATAGCCCCCCCCCCCCCCCCACAGAGTCCCGAACAGGAGGGGTGGCAGGGTCCGTTGAAAGCACCAGTCCACCACTGCGGAGCCTGTCATTCCTGGAGTTTGGAAGCGTCATTTGCATCACTACACTACACCCGCTCTCCACCACAGTCTGCGTCCCAGGTTCAACACTTTCCCACGAAAACAGTAATAAAGAAAACGGTGTTCATTAACAAAATTCAAGTGATTTTATTTTTAAACGTGTGTTGGAAGGGGGGGAACGGGGTATGTAACTGGAGAGGATACTGAACATTTAGTGGGTAAAGAAACGGGAGCAGGTTCAGCTTCTCTGTACACAAACTGAAAAGTCACTGGTTACCCTGCTCACTCAGGAACCTAGCTTTCAAAGCCTCCCGGATGCACAGCGCGTCCCGCTGGGCTCTTCTAATCGCCTGGCTGTCTGGCTGGGCGTAATCAGAAGCCAGGCTACTTGCCTCAACCTCCCACCCCGCCATAAAGGTCTCCGCCTTGCTCTCACAGAGATTGTGGAGCACACAGCAAGCTGCAATAACAATGGGGATATTGGTTTCGCTGAGATCACAGCGAGTCAGTAAGCTTCTCCATCTCCCCTTGAGACGGCCAAAAGCACACTCCACCACCATTCTGCACTTGCTCAGCCGGTAGTTGAAGAGTTCTTTTTCAGTGTCCAGGGCGCCAGTATAGGGCTTCATGAGCCAGGGCATTAGCGGGTAGGCTGGGTCCCCGAGGATGACTATAGGCATCTCCACATCCCCAAGAGTTATTTTGTGGTCTGGGAAGTAAATACCTTCTGCAGCCGTCTAAACAGACCTGAGTTCCTGAAAACACGAGCGTCATGAACCTTGCCCGGCCATCCGACGTTGATGTTTGTAAAACGTCCCCTATGGTCCACCAGTGCTTGCAGCACCATTGAAAAGTAGCCCTTTCGGTTGATGTACTGGCTGGCCTGGTGGTCCGGTCCCAGGATAGGGATGTGAATTCCAGCTATAGCCCCACCGCAGTTTGGGAATCCCATCGCAGCGAAGCCATCTATGATGGCCTGCGCGTTTCCCAGGGTCACTACCTTTGAGAGCAGTAGCTCAACGATTGCGTTGGCTACTTGCATCACAACAACCCCCACGGTAGATTTGCCCACGCCAAAGTGGTTCGCGACTGACCGGTAGCTGTCTGGCGTTGCAAGCTTCCAGAGGGCTATGGCCACTCGCTTCTGGACAGTCAGGGCTGCTCGCATCCGGGTGTCATTGCGCTTCAGGGCAGGGGACAACAACTCACAAAGTTCAAGGAAAGTCCCCTTCCGCATGCGAAAGTTTCGCAGCCACTGGGATTCATCCCAGACCTGCAGCACTATGCGGTCCCACCAGTCCGTGCTTGTTTCCCGGGCCCAGAATCGCCGTTCCACAACATCCACATAACCCATTGCCACCGTGATGTCCTCGGCGCTGGGTCCCGTGCTTTCTGACAGGTCTGTGCTACTCTCAGACTTCAGGCCCTCACCGCGGTGCCGTAGCCTCCTCGCCTGATTTATCTGCATCTGCCTCTGGGAAAGATGGATGATAAGCTGCGAGGCATTGACAACGGCCACAACTGCAGCGATGGTCGCAGTGGGCTCCATGCTCGCAGTGCTGTGGCGTCCGCGCTGTCACTGACCAGAAAAGTGCGTGAACTGATTTCCCGCCGGTGCTTTCAGGGAGGGAGGGCGGGAGTGACGGTTGGATGACAACAGTTACCCAAAACCACCCTCGACACATTTTTTTCCCCAGAAGGCATTGGGGGCTCGACCCAGAATTCCAACGGGCAGCGGGGACTGCGGGAACTGTGGGATAGCTGCCCACAGTGCACCGCTTCCAATGTCGACGCTTGCCCCGTTAGTGTGGACTCACAAAGTCGAATTACTGTCCTTAGTGTGGACACACACGTTCGACTTTGCAATATCGATTCCACATATTCGATTTAAGTAAAATCGAACTACTCTCGTAGTGTAGACATACCCTTAGTATGAATAGTTAGCAAAAATCCAGCAGGCTGAAACATGGTTCATAAACTCTATTAATCAAATAACAAACAAAACAATTAAAAAGGTCTAAATCTGCCAAATTAATTATTTCTAATGAACAGTTCATGCAGTTTTACTCAGAAGATCAGAACCAGGATTTTCAGATTGATGCATGTACAGATATGCACACAAAAGTAGGTATGGATTTACATGTCTAAATTGCAAGTACTAGCAATACTGCTAGTTGGTCATTTGTGTGTACAAGTTAGATATACAAATGAATTTGCATATTTGAGTGTAACACTGTCCTGGGATATTTTCTTAATATGTCTCGTACAAGGAGCACAATATCAGCTCTTAGCACATCACAATTAATTTAAATGTAGTTCAATTAAGTAATTATAAGACTTTCAAGAGCACATTGGGCAGAGAAGATTTCAAATTATTCAGATGAACTCCCCGTTTTTTACACATAGGGGCTAATAAATATGCATTAGCAGGGCCAGATATTTTCTTTTCCAGGTGTTGTGATGCTGACCTACAGAGATGGATTTAGCTGCAAAACTCTAACCTGGTGGGTTTGGATTCGGGATGTTCAGTTAGCCCTGAAGTCAATGTAGTTACCCCTGTGTAAAACTGGTGTAATGTAGTGCAGGCTTAGGCTCAGGGAACCATTAAGTTTTGGAGTATGATCTAGAGTTTGGTTTGAGCCTGAGACCATCTCTGCTGGTAAGTGTCCCACATTTGGCAGCTGCCTTTCTCCCACACTGGGTTGTAGGTGAGTTCCTACATCTTTGAGCATGGGGAAGGAGACAGTGCTAACATGCAAAAGAAAGTAAGGATAGTCTATAGCTGACAGGGTCTCTTACACTCTCTCACTAAGGTCACTAGAACCTCTCATAAGAACACAAAACTAGGTGACTGAGCAACAATATAGTAAAACAAGCTAACAATGTTAGAACCATTAGGAAAGGGATAGCTAATAAGACAGTAAATATCATAATGCCACTATTTAAAGCTATGGTATGCCCACACCTTGAATACTGTGTGCAGTTCTGGTTGCCCCATCTCAAAAAAAGATATATTAGAATTGGAAAAAGTACACAGAAGAGCAACAAAATAATTAGGGGTATGAAACTAATTCTGTATGAGAGAGATTAAAAAAACTGGGACTGTTCTACTTGGAAAATATATAACTAAGGGGGATATGTTAGATGTCTATAAAATCATGAATGGTGGAGAGAAAGTGAATAAGTAAGTGTTATTTATCTCTTCATATGACACATGAACCAGGGCTCACCAATGAAATTAATAGACAACAGGTTTAAAACAAACAAAAGAAAGTACTTCTTCACACAATGCACAGTCATCCCGTTTAACTCATTGCTAGAGGATGTTTTAAAGGCCAAAAGTATAATTGCGTTAAAAAAATAATTAGATAAGTTCATGGAGAATAGGTCCATCAGTGGCTATTAGCTAGGATGATCAGGGGATGCAACCCCATGCTCTGGGCATTCTAATCCTTTGACTGCCAGATGCTGGGACTGGACAACAGGGGATGGATCACTCAATGATTGCCTTGGTCTGTTCATTAACTCTGAAGCATCTGGCACAAGCCACTGTTAAAAGACAGGATACTGGTCTAGATGGACCATTAGACTGACCCAGTATGGCTGTTCTTATGTTCTTAAGTTGAGAGCTGGAGCTCCAGCCTGGGGCCACAACTTCAAAGCGCTGTCTACACAGCTATTTTTAGAGCACTAGTGTGAGCCTCACAAGCCAGAGTTTTTCAGCCTGGGCTAGGAGGCTCACTGTCATGGACTGTACCCAATGGGTCCTAAGCATGGGTTTAAGAACTTTGTTGAATTGGGGCTTTAGTGGAAGCATTGCACTGTCTACGCAGCTATATTCTGATGCTGATACAAGCCATGCATCGCTGCTGTGGGCTGTGTAGACATACCCATTGACTTTAGTGGGATTTAAATGCGTGCTTAAATGCTTTGATGAATCAGTGATTAAGAGTGCTGATTATCCCCAATGTGGACTACTGCAAACCTAAAGTCTGGTCTACACTAAAATCTAGGTGAAAAATCCATACCCCTGAGTGACATACTTAAGCCAACTTAACTCCCGGTGTAGACAGCCCTAGGTCAATGGAAGAATTCTGTTGACCTAGCTACTGCGTCTCAGGAAGGTGTATTACCTATGCTGATGGGAGAACCCCTCCCATCAATGTAGGTAGTATCTACACTGAAGCACCACTGGGGTGCAGCTGCAGTGCTTCAGCTGTGCCCCTACATCATTTCAAGCATATAAAAGCCCTTAGGGTCATTTTTGGTTCTCTCTCTTCTACCTTTAATTCCTATCTATTCCCAGCATTTAGTACCATTTGCATTTTTACTTTTTTTTCCCCAAAAGGGAGATTTTACCTCCTCTTTCTATATCTAGTTTATTCCAAGTAAATCCTGCTTATTTTCCTCCTTTGCTCAGTATTGTTCATATTAGCGGAGGCGGGGGGGGGGGGTGTTCTTGCTGTTCTATAAATATCCAATTCCAAAGTCTTTGCAAGAGAAAGCATGACAGAGTGGAAAAGGTGATATCAAGCTAGAGAGGCCTTTGCCCTGCTCTGAACACAGCTGCTACGGTGGCTTCTATTCAAAATGATTTTTACCTCATCTGGAGAACAACGGTTCAAAGACCAGAGTTATTGCCACTAATGATTACTTGGCTGCACTCAGGTTTTGCTGACATACTGTGTAATATTTTTTGCATGGAAGTGTCACTATGAGGGAAGTTAATTGCTTTTAATGTGGATAGTGATGAGAATGTTTTCAAAAAGCTATTTGCATACATTTTCTAGAACATAAAATGTGTAACTCCATCCAAGGCTGCGTGCTCAGGCAGACTAAGAGTGTTCCAATGGATTAGTCAGCTTCACAGTATCCATCAGAAAAAATAACCACCAGAAATCTCCCAGCATCAAACATAACTAAAACCAGACCCATTCAGTTTGGATGTAGGGTTACATGTAACAAATAAAATAATAATACTTACTCAGAGTACCAAGCCATAAACAATATATATGACATTGTAACAAACCATTAGCTACTTGGGGCTTCATAACCACCACTATGCTGTTCAGTAAGGCCATTCTGAATTTTATAGCAATGGGAATAGAACCCAGGTCCTCTTATTTCAAAAGCATAAGCTTCACCCACTTGAGTCCAAGAAACTTTATTAGTTAGTATATCAATATAGGGCCTGTGACACACAGCTAATCAGTTCTGATTCTTTCCAGCAGAGAGAGAGAGAGAGAAAGAGAGCGAGCGCGCATATACACTCACACACTCCAGTTCATTGCAATACTTTACAAACAAGTTACTATATAGATCCCATCTTTCTTGATGTTCATTGTTGAATATACTCCCCATGTTTATTTGTATGCAGATTTTACTACAAGGAGATTTTAATTCTGTGTTGTGTCTGATCCACGCAAACAGCTCCCTTTTCCTTTAATGGAACTTTTATACGTGGCCCAAGGCCAGCGTATCTCTCCAGTTGTCCTGGATATTTATATAGCACCAGCCATTGTATTCTGGCCTAATACTTTTTACTGAAACACTAAGACTCTCCCTGCCAAATTGCTACGTTTTACAAAAACAGAAAACCTAATGCTTAGAAGCACCAGGTATTGACAAAGACAGGAGTCTGGACCATATGAACCTACCGTGTGGTCTCATCTGGTATGATAATGATCTTACATTTATATAACATCTTTCTGTGCAAGGAGCCCAAGGCACCTTAAAACTGATTTGTTACTGAAATGCAGTCAGCTCTTCGGGAACTTGCAAGATGCAAAGCACTTCCTGTGAGAGGCTAAGTACCCTCAATTCCAAATGAAGTCAATAGGGGTTGTGGATGTTCTGCCTGTCTATCCACCTACCCATCTTATCCATTATGTTGCTCTTGCCACCACTGTATTTGACACCCTGTACTCAGAAGAACACACAGCAATAGTACAAAAGATGGGACAGGATATGTGGAATATCATTTGGCAATAAAAACTCATTGGGAGTTTTAGGGAGGCAGAGTGTGATCATCCATATTGGAATTCAGTCAAGACACCATTGCTAACATTCTGACAGTTATCACAAGTGCCATGTGATCTTGAATGGACACAAGGCATAGCAAGAACCAACACCTGGAAGCTGAAGCCATACAAATTCAAATTAAATTTAGGCACATATTATTAACAGTGACAATGATTAACCATTGGCACAAACTACCATGGGAAGTGGTGGACTCTCCATCTCTTGATATCTTCAGATCAAGACAGGATGCTTTTTGGAAGAGATGCTTTAACCAATCACAAATTATATTTTAGTCAGATCCAAGCAGAGGTGAAAGTAAGCCAGTCCAGTCCAGTCCAGCATACCAGTAAGAGCCGGTACACAGCCGACCGTACCGGCAGGGCCACTGATGAGGGGGGCCAAAAGGGGCAGCTTCCCCGGGGCCCAGCAATTTAAAAGGGCCTGGGGCTCCCGGCAGGGGCCAGAGCCCCAAGGCTCCCAGCTGCCGCTACCGCTACCATGGGGCTCCGCTGGTGATTTAAAGGGCCCGGGGCTCCGGCCCTTTAAATCACTGCTGCAGCCCCAGGATAGCGCTGGCGGCGGCGGCTGGAAGCCCCTGGCCCTTTAAATCTCCACCAGGCCACGCAAATGGCTGGCAGGGAGAGTCTGGCCCCAGCCCCGCCCCTTCTGCCCAAGCCCCCCCCATTCTGATTGAGCCCCCCACACACACATCCCCTCCAATACAGAGCGCTAGCACCACAGCTTGCATATCAAGGTGAATGGATTTTTATATTCTTAAGTATCGTTGATTCGTTCTTCACAGCTGCTGAATGTTGCTAAAGGCTATAGTTCACTAAAGACAGTGCCTTTTAACAATGCAAACTAGATTTTGCTTTTCAATGTGCAATTACAGGAATAAACTCTGAATGTTACATAATCTGTGCTTAAACGATCAAGTTTAAAAGGACATTTTAAGCTGACCAAACACATTTAAGTCTATGTCTTGTGGACACTGCAGATTTCTTAGGTTTGCAGTAACTTAAAATCAATAGTGATCCTGTGAAGCAGAGGGGAATGAAACTTCTAACACCAGGCCAAATCCGGAGACTCTGACTCAGATTTTACTCAGTCCTTTCTCTAGCAAACTCCCATTGAAGTCAATGGAAGGCTGCCTCAGTAAAGACCCAGGTTCTGATTCTGCAGTCACTTATACTAGCTTCACATAGGCAGAATTCCATTGACTCCTAGCTAGTTACTTCAGAGATGAGGGGGTGAGATCAGAATCAGGCCCTGAGGCAGGACCTCAGGTTCTGGCATAGAGAAAAGGAGTGGTTGCTGGAAGATCCCTACTGAGGGCTCATTTTTTACACTATAGAGGTGAAAACAAATGAGGCTAGTTGACATCACTTCTCCGTCAGAAGAGAGGATTCCAAGGAGGATCCCCTCATCTGGCCAAGGAAATAGTCCTATTAACTGGATAACCTCAACCCTTCCTCTTTCTTAAAAGTCCCCCATGAATGTCTCACCTCAGCTTTGGAATGCCTAGCTACATAGTTTCTATTCCATGTTAATTCATCATGTTTATTTGTTTCATTAAATCAACTTTGACCTGTGATCAGGGCTGCACTAGCTATAGGCAAACTAGGCAGCTGCCTAAGGTGGCAGATTCTGCATAGGGTGGCTGGGGCAGCTGGGCCAAACCTGAGTGGTGCTGCAAACCCCATATGCCAGGTCAGAATGCCCCCCACTCAAATTTTGCCTGGCTGTCCCATCATGACAGAAGGGGAGCTGGGCCAACCCTGAGTAAATGGTGCTACAACCTGCAACTTGACACACACCCCCGTCACCTCCCTCCCCCTGCACCCCTACCACAAGCACTGAAACATCAGACGGCTCACTGCATCCCTTCTCCCCTCTCTGTTCTAGAGAGCTGGAGCGGGTAGCATACTGAAGTTTGCCTAGGATGGCAGATTGTCATGAGTGGCCTCTGCCCATTGCTAGTGCTAAGCCTTTATCACTCTGGATTTCTCTTTGTATGTCCCTTAAATCTGCACGTCTCCCTCTATCTCAGCTCCAGAGACCAAGGACCCTATTCCAGTCCTTTATTTAGGGCAAGAAAGGCCATACAGTGTTGGGAACTGATGTCTCTAGATGTAAAATATAGAACCTGTGTGTAGCGTACGAGAAGTGATTTGTATGCTGTGTGTTCATGAGAGCTATGCTTTAAGAAACATAGCCAATGTTATCCTGAGGAGGAATTACAGAGATAGCCTAAGAAGCAGGACATTCTACTGATGAAAGCTTCAGAGATGTGCCCTTGAAAAAAAAATTCCTCTAATAAAAAAGGAACTGTGAGAGAGCGTGTGGTTTGGTAGTTAGAGTAAGAGTCGACACACTGAGTTTCTTATTCCTAGCTCCGCCACTGACTTGCTGTGTCACCTTGGATAAGTGACCTGACCCCATTTTATCCATTAGGAACAATGCTCAACTAGCAGAGGCAGCGTGGTCCAGTGGATGGGGCATTGGCCTGGGAGGCAGAAAACCTGGGTTCTATACATTGGCTGCGAGTATCTGGCACAATGGAGCTTTCATCATTGAGTGGGGCTCCTAGGTTCTACTGCATTATAAGTAAATACATTACTATTTATTTATTATTGTTAATAGTTAGTATTTACAAAGGAGACAGAGGAAATGAGCCTGTGAAATCCCTCAGTGGTCAAGGAGATCTGCACGCCAACTGAAGATAGGAAAAGGCTGGTGAAGACATGGATTATGCAGCATTCCATCAGCCAACTACCAATAAACTCTTCCCTATACTGTCCCCCTTTTAATTAACGTGCCTCAACCCTGACCATGGTGAGAGGGGAGTTCACGCTCCATGGCCCACTGTCCTTGACCATTCTGCTGAGCCTGCCAGCAAGGGTGTGATATGACAGTATCCCTGAACAATGTCCCCTCCCTGTGCCCTTTGGATTCCTGTTGGGCTGGGTTTGTGTCAGTTTCATTCTTTATTATTTTATGACTGGTAACAGTCATAAAGTGTTGACTCTGCTGGTACATCATGCCCAGCACTGCCCACACCCCATAAGGTGTGATTTATTTACATCTCCAACTGTCCTATATAAACTCAGGATTTATTACTTTACAATATAGAAATATTAAGTGAAAAGCAAACAAACCACTGGACTCCAAAGTACCTAACGATTTCCAAGTAACTAATACAAAGGGGGCAGGAGAGGTGCTATCTGCTAATGGCTCATGCTCAGATCTTTCCAAATATATTTTATTAAGATTAAGATAAGAAGATATAAAAACAAATCTGTTATGTGAAGGGTTTGAAACAATTTTCAGTATTTTATCAGTCAGCCTGAGAGAATCCTCCCCATCTGCCCAAAAGCAATAAAGCAAGTACATTACATGGCTGTCTCTTCCTCTCCCTTCTTTCAGTGGCATGCTTAGCCTTCCTCTCGAAAATTAATACATATCCTGAGTTTGATAGCAAAAGTCATTCATCATCAGTCCACTCAGCGTACAATGAGTTCTCTTTCCTCGACCCCATTCTGAAGTGTAGAGGGGAAATAAAATAAGGGACTGCAAGCAGATGATCTTCTGACAAATAGGTAATTTCACAACAGTTCATTAGCATCCACTGTGTCTGGCATGGGTCTGACAGCATTTGAGGAGTCGCTGTGAGCCTGATCCTGAGGAATGCTGAACACATCTCGGGGCACTGAGCACCTCTGAGGTGAGGGCGTTGTATCAACAGGATGGATGCTAGAGCACTGCTGGTATAATCCTTCTATAAACTCACAAACATGCAAGCAAAGGACGTGGACCATCTTAGGCCCATTTAGGTTCTGATGTTACATATCATCTTTAGAACACCCAACTGATTTTGCCTGCAAAGTGGGCCTGCATCCCATTTTCCACATGCAGCTCCAACAGCCAGCCATTGTCCTGCATGTGCAAAAGTGGGCACCCAAAATCAGAAGCTGACTTGAGGTCAGCTGAAAATTTGATCCCTGTCTTATCTTCACTCAAAGAAAGTAATTCCTTTCACTTATTTTTTCCCATTGCAGAGCCAAGATGCCATGATAAAGAACATCTTATAAACATCTTAGATAAAAAGGCCCAACTTCAGCTATTAGTTTCACTGATGTAAGTATATCTCAGGTTCTTCTATAGCTCCCAATTACCACAATCTTTAATGTACACAACACCCTGTGAGGTAGAGAAGTACTATTTTCTCCATTTTACAGATGGAGAATTGAGCCAGGGAAAGACCAAGTGACTTGGCCAAGGTCACATAGGAAGTTTGTGGCACAGCAGGAACTTGACCCCTGGCTTTCTAAGCCCAAGGCTACCACCCAAATCACTGGACCATTCCTTCTTTCTTCAAGAGTAAATCTAAAGTAACTCTGCTGACTGCAGCTAGTTACCTACACATTTACACTGGTATAACTGAGAAGAGAATTTGCCCTAGACCTAAAGATTAATTATTTCTCCCAAGCTTCCAGTGCACGGGTTACATATAGTCAGGTACTCACGTGTGTCTGCTCTTAATTATAATCATAATTATTTATTTAGGCTACTCTGTATTATTCAAGAAATAAGATTAAATACAATGATACCTACAGCCACATCATTTTGGATGAATTTTAAACAATTATGAAATTCCTGGGATCTTTTAAAAGAATCATTTCAACACACACATTTGCCAGCAGATGCTCATTAGACACACATCAAAAAACCACAAATGAAAAGTCTGCAGAAAGTCCTCCTGCAAAAAATGATCAGTTTGTGTTGTGCTGGTGCTCTCAGAGCATGAAGAGCCCATCTGTGCAATTATGCCAGCCTAGTATTTGATTCAGTTACTATCAGTGTCACTGACAGTAAGTTTGTTTTTTGTTTCCTTCAGTGATGTCTCTAGGTCAAAATGTCAAGCACTGTGGTATGTTCCACCTCTGAATCAAGAACAGGAAATGAGGATTGTTCCCGTCATCGTCATGGAGTATTATATAGTTTGTAACCCTATATGGTCTGGGTCCTGGCTGTCTGAGAGATGTACCAATGAGATCGCCTGAGATAACTCTGCTAGCAGTCTATAGATTTGAAGGCTGAGACTTGATTTCAATGGAGCTATAATAATTTACACCCCTCAAGTTCTGCCCTGGAAACTATAAACTCTCTGTATTTCCCAATCTTCATGTATGTCTCCCCAGTTCCCATACACAAACACCTTATATGCCTCCCCTGGTTCTTTGTACCCCCTTCCAGGTCCATCTCCCTTGCCCACATTCCTTGCCCTCCTTTCCTATGCTCCTGGGGTCCCCTGCCCATATTGCAACCCTCCTTCCATTCCACATCAGCACCCTGCCCTCCTCCAATGCATCGCCTCCTTTGGCTTCCTTCAGAGCTCACCCATACTAAGGCTGGGAGCATGGCTCCGTGCCACCCTTCTATGTCTCTCTGATTCTCTATTCTCAGTCCAGGTCCCCCAAATCCCCTCCCCTTTATTCCCCTTCCCAAATTCTTGTCCCAATACATTTTCTCTGGTCCCCTGCCCCCCAATCCGTTCCCCACTTTTGCCCCAGCTGAGTCAAGCAGCTGGAGTTAAACTGACCTCCTTCTATATTATAAACAGTTCTATTACTGGCCTTGCACTTTAGACACATTACAATACCTTTTTATTAAAGGATCATCTCTTCAGCAAAGCCAACAAACAAATGTGGAGCTTCTAGATCAGTGGTTCTCAACCAGGGGTACATGTATCCTCTGGGAGTATGCAGAGGTCTTACGAGGGGTGGGGTACATCAACTCATCTAGATACTTGCCTAGTTTTACAACAGGCTACCTAAAAAGCACTAGCGAAGTCAGTAGAAACTAACATTTCATACTGACAATGACTTGTTTATATTGCTCTATATACTATAGACTGAAATGTAAGTACAATATTTATATTCCAATTGATGTATTTTATAATGATATGGTAAAAATGAGAAAGTAAGCAATTTGTCGGTAATAGTAGCTGTGACACGTTTGCATTTTTATGTCTGATATTGTAAGCAAGTACTTTTTAAGTAAGATAAAACTTTGGGGTATGCAAGACAAATCAGACTCCTGAAAGGGGTACAGTAGTCTGGAAAGGTTCAGAGCTACTGGACTAAATCACACCAGTCAGGAAATATAATAATCCTAAAAAAAGCACCATAAAAAAGAAAACTCCAGCTAAATTTTCAGACTACCATGGCTAGGTCCAAGAGTCTGTCCTTTTGTGCCAGGCACAGCTCAGGTGTCAGGGAAGGGGAAGGGGCACAAGTGGCTAGAAAATACCTTTGTTCCACACCAATCCTAGGACCACTGATGACTGAAAGATGCTTGCTGGGCTAGCTGCCCATGGCTCCCAAGGACCATTCCAGCAGCTGAGGCACATCACCAGGGCACACAACAGCCTTAGCCATGTCCCCTTTTCTCTGGGTATGCTTACTGAACAAGGTTCTGGGGTGGGTAGCATATGAACCCTTATGGTGACTCTAACACTTCCACTGATCGTATCCATCAGCTTTAGAGAAGTATGTTACTACATAGCCACCCAAAGCTGATTGTACAGGGAGAGTTGTGGGGGTATATCTGTCCAGAAAATGACAGGAAGCCTGAGTCATAAACATGACCTTTCTATAAATTGCAAGCATGGTCCTAAAATGGGGGAGGGAGGAATAGCACCTCCTCCAGTTTTAAAAATTTTTTTAAACACACCTACATTTTATTACATTTTAATGCATGTTAGAATAACATTCACAAACACATATACAAAGTGAGTATGTAAGTGTCTGCAAAAACCCTAACCATTACTGGATTGTGTATGCATAATGAATAATAATCCCAATTATTAAACTTGGATTACAACTTCAAATGGGCCTCCAAAAATGCACCCAAAATGTGCAGGCACATATGCCTGTGTGCACAAATCCAGCTATTTTCTTGAGGCACTCTTATTGGAAAGTGAAGTGACAGATCCTTAGATTCCTTGCAGGGGCTGAAAAAGAGCCTTACAAAGGAATAACATGGCACAGCTATCTATTTTAGTACTTACACTGTAGTATCTCACCTCTTTACCATCTTTATTGTATTTTATCCTCACAACACCAAAGCGCTATCATCTCTATTTTACAGATGTAGAACTGTGGCACAGAGAAGTTAAATGATACAGGCCACACAGGAAGTGTGTGGGAAAGCAGAGAATTGAAACTGCATTTCCCTAGTCTCAGGCTTATGCCCTTACCATTCAGTTGTCCTTTCCCTTTCTTGTGGCACAATTTGGTGATATTTTTATGAGTTGGACATTTTCATCCAAGTATGTTTTGACACAGATTTTGAGACACAGTATTCTGATTCAGCTTGAGGGTAGTTTGATACAATGCTATTTAGAGACAATTGCATTTTTGTTTAGCATCAGGATGAAAGAACCATTCTGACACAACATGAAGATATTTTGAAATGATGGATTATCACACTTCAGTGATTGAATCATAGAAGATTAGAGTTGGAAGAGACCTCAGGAGGTCATCTAGTCCAACCTCCTGCTCAAAGCAGGACCAACCCCAACTAAACCATCCCACCCAGGGCTTTGTCAAGCCAGGATAACATCGAGATAATTTCAATGGTGCTTCCGAACCAATCACTGCATCAAAACAGCACCATGATCAGACAAAAATGACACTTGGCCACGCTTCCAGGCACACAGAGTTTCGGTATCATTGAATCGGATCACAGCATAAGGCGACCTGCCAATGCAGAGATGTTTCTTTAGGCAGCACTACACGTAGACGCGGTGTGAGGACCCAGCACGCTGGCACGGCTGCACAATCACACCATCCGCTGACGCAGCGTTGCTTGCCAGCACTTGCAAGTGTAGGGTGAGGCTGAAGATATTGAGTGTTTTCTTACAGCCCCAGCTCCTGCAGCCACGTGATTACACCACGAGCTCGACTGCCATTGAGAAGAGTTAAGTCCGTCCCCCTCCCCCTACAGTTGGCGGCTGTGGTCAGCGCATCGCTTGAAACCGTGGCGTGGCTGTACTGACGTGTCACTCACTGGACGGCAATAATAGTAACCGCGGCGGCTGTTATGAAAGCTCGGGATTCCCGGGGGCGGGGGGGGGGCAATTTCAGATTTGGGGGCTGGTGACACCAGCGACGCGATGACACAGCACGATGCCATGGCAACCGCGTGAGGCCACAGCACACTGGCATGACGCGGTGGCTGCTCTTTACATTCCTCCCCACAAGGCGCTCCCGGGGGAGGGCGGTGGCTCTCATATTACGGGACGGACAGGTCCCACTCGTCACGTGACACCACCCCCGGGTCACGTGAGCTGTTCCTGTACCTTTTCCGTCACGGTTAAACCTCACCCTCCTCGTCCCGCCCCTTCTCTCACCATAGAGTTGCCTAGAGCGCCGCCGCCGGCAGAACCCGGAAGCAGGAAGCGCACTGCGCAGCCGCTCCCGACCCTAAGCGCTGTGGAGGACTCAGGAAGAAGGGGCGGGGCCAGGGCGGAGCGAGCGGCACGATGGCGGAAGTGGAGTGAGTTGATTCTCTGTAGGGCGCTGCGGGACGAGGGGAGAGTTTGCAGGGCGGGGGGACCAGGCCCTCTCCCCAGCGGGGCGGGAATACGGGGGCGGGAGGCCGAGCCCCTCATTTCAGGCCCAGCCCCAGGCCGGGGGCTCTCGCTGTGGGGGAGGGGCAGTGGTAGCCACCCCCTAGCTCCATTGCCCTGGCTTATCCAGTGACTGTATAGCTGCTGTGTGCCCCCCTCCCCCCGCCCAAGGGGCCCTGACATCGCTACTGGGCCCCTTGTGAAACGGGGCCACCGGCCCTGCCACAGGAATCGCAAGGCCCTCTCCCCCGTGAAATGGGTCTGCCTAGTGCAGCCACTGCGAGCCCCTCTGGGGGGAGCGATAGCTCAGTGGTTTAAGCATTGGCCTGCTAAACCCAGGGTTGTGAGTTCAATCCTTGAGGCGGCCATTTAGGGATCTGGGCAAAAATCTGTCTGGGGATGGGCCCTGCTTTGAGCAGGGGGTTGGACTAGATGACGTCCTGAGGTACCTTCCAACCCTGATCTTCTATGAAACGGGGCTGTCTGGTCCCGCTGCCACATTTGTACAGGCATAACAAGCCTCTCCCCAGCACACATGCACTGATGCACAAATTAACCAAGAGGCCACTCTGTGAGGCTCATCTGAGCAGGCTGGGGCCTGCCCCTTCCCTTGGGTTGTGAGTGAGCCAGCCTGCCCTGGCAGGTATGTTTGTCTTACAGTTGAGGTTTGGCATGATGCAAACCCCGTGGATAGGACATGCACAGTCAAATGATGGCCAGGCAGTACTGGTGCACTGGGGTGTAGCAGAGTGGTTTATCTTTAAAGGTGGGAAGGCTTAAGTACCATTAAGTGAATCATAGGCGCATCTCAGTTTTAACATGGTAACAAGGCAAAGAATGGTCATCAAATGTCCTGATGCAGTATTTAATGTATAGGGGGAGGGTCCCTCAAAATATTGCCACTTTGCCTGGTACAGTAGTGTGCAAATGCAATACCATGGCACCTCCATGGAGATTACAGTAGATTTGTTCCACTGGACAAACTAAACAAAATAAGTCCCTGTCCACACTGCACACCTTCCATTCATCTGTGTGCTAAATCCCAGCTCCAATACAGAGTATTCTTTGCACACAGTGAGTGAAAGAATTCAGCAATAAATTATTCCACGAGCCTGAAATCCTAGTACTTGCACATGGGCCCATTATTAGGGACCACTTCTTTAAGGCAGCTGCACATGATTATCATTAATTCTGTTGCCAAGATAACTTGTTGATGAGTTTTGTTTTTAATCTTTCAGTAGTTTTGTGCTTCCCCGTGACCGACCTCCCCCACAATGTCCAGCTTTTGCTAAGTCTAATCATGTTCTGTTTTGCCCTGACAGGTTCTCAAATGCTACCCATGAAGTCCTCAATGTCACCCTCCACACCACGCTGTCTGTTACTACTAAACTGGTGGTTCCTACACCTGCCAAACCTATCCTTCCAGTGCAGACTGGAGTCCAAGCTCAGCAAGAGGAGCAATCTAGTGGCATGACTATATTCTTTAGTCTCCTTGTATTAGGTGAATGCTGAACTGAAAAATCTCTTATTGTTCACTGTTGAGTTTGTATTATGTCTGAAACATTTGTAAGATGCATGAGTCCTGGGGATACTTTTTTAGTATGGTGCTGTATTTCTCCTACAAACCCCTAGCCATGAAAGTTTGTCATATCAACCCAGATTTTTAGAAAAATTGGATATGCAATTACGTGTTCAAAAAGGTGAGCTTGTGGAACTGAGTGACTGTGGAATAAACTCCTAAGGGAACTAAGGACCCTCACAGACCTCACCACCTTCTGCTCCAACTGCAAGGCATGTTTCTTTGCCCTTGTCTTTAATATAAACACATAGCAATGTGTGTGTGTCCTACCAAAACAAACTACTGCACTATGCACAGTTTTTCCCTTGAGGAGAGGATGAGCGAACACATGAGAGACATTAGTCACGTCGCTTAAAGCACTGCTGGAAGGCGCTCAGCGATGGTGAAGAGTGCGGTGTAAGAACCTGTATAGCATTTGCATGCACAGTTACCGTAATTATACATACATTAGGTAACTATAGTGAAAATTGCCACCGTTTTCCATAGGCATGTACACTTACCCAATTTGAACACTAATTTGTGATAATTGCACAGATATTTTGCACATACAGTTGCGCACACAATTTTTCTGAAAATCTGGGCCATCAGTAAGTCTGTCTGTTTACATTATACAACTTTTTGATAAACAGTGTTAATTGATATCTATCTAGTGCAGGGGTGGGCAAACTACAGCTCGCGGGCCACATCCGGCCCGTGGGACAGTCCTGTTCAGCTCCCGAGCACCTGGCCCGGGAGGCTCACCCCGGCCCTTCCCCTGCTGTCCCCACTCCCCTACAGCCTCGGCTCTCTCGCTCTGCTGCCAGTGCAATGCTCTGGGGGGCGGGGCTGTGAGCTCCTGGGGCAGCGCAGCTGCAGAGCCCAGCCTGACCTGGTGCTCTGTGCGGCGTTGTGGTGGCGGCGGCGGCGGCAGAGTGGCCCGGCTCCAGCCGGGCAGTGCGGCTGTAGCGCCGCCAGCCACTGGTGCTCCAGACAGTGCAGTAAGGAGGCAGGGGAGTTTGGGGTGGCGGTCGGGGGCTGGGGTGTGGATGGTGGTCAGGGGGAAAACGGGGTTGAATGGGGGCAGGGGTCCCGGGGGCAGTCAGGAAGGAGGGGGTTGGATGGGGCAGTCAGGGGCAGGGGTTCCGGGGAGAGTCAGGGGACAGGGAGAAGGGGTGGTTGGATGGGGCAGGGGTTCCAGGGGCGGCGGGGGGCTGTCAGGAATGAGAGGAGGGATTGGATGAGGCGGCGGGGGTCCGGGGGCAGTCGGGACAGGGAGTGGCGGTGTGTGGATGGGGCAGGGGTTCCAGAGGGGCCGTCAGGGAACAGGGCGGGTTGGATGGGACAGGAGTCCCGGGGGGGGGGGGGGGATGGCAGATAGGAGGTGAGGGCCAGGCCACGACCCCCTACCCTAACCGGCCCTCCATACAATTTATGAAACCTGATGCGGCCCTCAGGCCAAAAAGTTTGCCCACCCCGATCTAGTGTAAACTATACGGTAGTCAAAACTGTAACAACACAATTTCAGTAGCGTGTTTAAGGGTTTTGTCCTACCTCTTGCTGTATGAAATACAAGCAAAGTGGGGGACCTATAAACAAACCGCAATAAGAGATCCTTTCTGAAGAAGTATGTAATATTACTTGCTTGGTTCTTCAATATCTTCTAGATCAGGGGTCGGCAACCTCTGGCACGCGGCTCGCTAGGGTAAGCACCCTGGCGGGCCGGGCCAGTTTATTTACCTGCTGACGCGGCAGGTTCGGCCGATCGTGGCCCCCACTGGCCGCGGTTCGCCGTCCCAGGCCAATAGGGGCGGCGGGAAGCCGCGGCCAGCACATCCCTCGCCCGCGCCGCTTCCCGCCACCCCTATTGGCCTGGGACGGCGAACCGCGGCCAGTGGGGGCCGTGATCGGCCGAATCTGCCGCGTCAGCAGGTAAATAAACTGGCCCGGTCCGCCAGGGTGCTTACCCTAGCGAGCCGTGTGCCAGAGGTTGCCGACCCCTGTTCTAGATGATCACTGTTTGCAGTGTTGATATGTGGTTTGTGTCACAATCTGGCAAACTCAGTAGGAAAGCATGTGTGTATTTGTCGTAACAGCAAATTTTATAAGTCCACTTGGATAAAATCCTACCTGTGTCACCCTCTTTGAAGTATATTTTATTAAATGCAACAAAGAGAAAACCCAGTCCTTTAGATATATGCACATCTCCCTCTGATGTTCTCCCTGTGACCAATACCAAAGTGATATTTGAGTAGGTATTAAAGAAAAATCAAAACAAAATGCAATAGATCAGAAAAAACATGAAGTTTAAAAGAAAAATTCTGTGTGTGTGTGTGTGTCAATTGGAATTTAAAAGGCTTATTCATGGTAAAGTTTCTGCATCTTTTCCTAGGGCTAAAGAGTAGGGCCACAATTCTTGGCTACATTCCAGCCCCGTTACACCACTCCAGCAGCATAATGGATCTTGGAAGCAGCTGAATTTCCCTTTCCTCCCTCTTTTCCCCCTCCCCCCAGCAAAGGCGAGTTTCCAGAGCAGTGGATAGCCAGTATAAGAGCTCTGTGCTGCCCCATTCATAGCATCTGACAGAGAGTGTGGTGGGGATGAAGGAGGGTGTGGCCAGAGTGCTCTGGGCTTTGACTGTTTTGGATTGTAAAGTGGCCCCTAGACAGCTATGGGAAGCTGCCCTAAATTAGAGTAGCCAAAGGAGCTGCTTTACTTTAGGGCTGGATAGGTTCCCATCTAAGCCCAAAATTCAGCAGGCCAGAAGTGACACTGCTTAGTCTCTGGCCCCAGGTTTCTGCAGTCTGCTTATCTATTAAGACAAACCCCAGTTTAACTTCAGTACCTTGTTTGGCCAAAAGGGCCTATCTTTGTAACACTTCTTTCCATTTTATACAGCATCCTAGTAGATAAACGTGGCCCGCAAGCTCCCCTGACCTGTGTTACGGGCCCTTAATCTTCTTTGCCTTCCTTGTGTGACACTCAAACCCTCCACGAAACCATTTGAAGCATTTTCTTGTCAATCTCTTGACTGCTTCATGTCATGCCCATAGAAGAGGGTGCGGGCAGAGCAGATTAAATAGTCAATTACCAACTGGACAAACTATTGCCAAGAGAATAGGTATCAAATAGCTATGGAATTAGATGGGCAACCAACCTGCCACTCATTGTAATATCTGTACTGGTAGGAGTCCATTATCTGAGCCTACAGTTGCACCACAGTATTTCTTTTTTGTTCAAAGAAATAGAATAGAAGTAGGAAGGTGCTGGCATTTGGATCTGCTAAACAGAAATTGTATTATTAATAAGGCAGTAGTAAGAGCTTTACATTCACAAAGTGCTATATAAACATTAATTAATCGTCCAGATTCCCTCATGAGGTAGATATTATCCCCATTTTATAGATATGAAAACCGAGATGCAGACGGTAAGTGATTTGCCCAGGGCCAACACTTGTCAGCAGTACAGCTAGTATTACTGTATATATCAGGAGTCTCTGCTCAGTTCTCTAGTCTACCGGGCCTGTCACTTGTAAATTTACTAAATGCAAAGCACGCTGTGTGTGAGGTGCGTACCAATATGAGTATAACAATGTGCAGAATTCTGAACACAGTGGCATGACTTCCATTTCTGAACAGTATAGAGGGAAAGTCCTTTTCCGTGGGACAAAGGACAATAAGTGACAAGTTCACTCATGCTGTAGGTACTTGAAAATCATTATTTTCAGTGAGGCCATATTCCAAAGGAATAGCATATAAAATAAGTGATCTGCTTGAAAGCCACAATCAACTCTAGATCAGAAGCACATCAGATTGCCCCCTTGAACAAAGACAGTTCAGTGGTAGGTAGGGGGAGTTGCTAAAGCTTACCATTAGTAAGAGCAGTTCAGAGAAGCTTTTTAGTTCTTGAGTCAGAAACAGGTTTTGTTGCAGTCTAGTTGCAGGAGCCTTGTGGAGGCTGGAAACTGAATTAGCAAAAGACCCCCAAATGATTATTTGGCACAGTGAGGTAAGGGAATGAAGATAGCCTTAGTAATTCCTTTTCTGCTTTGTCACAATTAGCTTTATCAAACAGAGTTTAAAGACACACTCTTGGGACTGACAGGTCCATAATTTGATCCATCCCCTGTTAATTTGTGTGTGTGTTTATATATATATATATATATAATGTGTGTGTGTGTGTATATACATTCCCCTTCCCCTCTGACTAATTCATCTTTTAATTATTTTAACCCATTTCTAGGAATCATTGAAATATTTGAACAACAGTTTATAATCTGATTACTTTCAGATTTATTTTTTACTAGGAAAGTTTCACAGTTTGTATTCATGGAACATTGTTTAGAAGAATGTCTTTTTCTGTCCTACCAGTTACATATTTTAATACTGTTTTACTTCTTGCCCACAGCTATCTGCATCATATTGGTGCATTTACTGATAAAATACAGACTACATTTCTTGCCAGAGAGTGTGGCTGTTGTTTCTTTAGGTGAGTATTTCTGTGACCACACTTTTAATATTTTTGAAGAAAACTTGATTTATGTTATAATATTTTTGGATAAAAATAGGGTTTACATACTTTGGTGCCCTCTTTAACTGGTGTGACAATGCCTGAACTACTTACTGTGTTCACTTCTGCGCTGACTATTACTAGAAAGATGTAGGCACACTGGACATAGTTCAGAGAAGAGCAACAGGAATTCTAGGGATGGAGGGACTAATTTATGAAAGAGTTAAAGAGCTAAGCGTGTGTTATGACCCTGCAAAGTGATACATGTGAGCAGACCCTTATGGCTGTGTGGAATCCTATTGAAATCAATTGGACTCCATGAGAGCACATTTACATGGACCACTTTGCAGGACTGGGGCACTTGCTTGATGTGTTTCGTGGGGAATCATGATAACGCTCTAAATATATAAAGGTGCAAGCACTAAGTTGGGAGACGAAATATCTCGCATGGTAAAGAGGGTATAACTGGCATTAAATTAATAAAAGGAAACTGGAATGCTAAATATCATGAGAATCTTTCTGATAGTGAGATCCATTACTTTGGAATAGTTTCCCGTAGGAGGAAGTGGAAGCCCCATCTTCGAAATGATTTGAAAACTAGACTGGACAAAGCAAAATGTGTTACTGCAGGGAACAATCCTACACCAGTTGGGAAATGGACAGAATGACCTAATAGTGCTTTGCAGTGTTGTAGCTGTGTTGGACCCACCTTGTCATTTGTCATTTTTAACATCTAAGGGCCAGATTTTCAAAAGAACCCTGTTCCTATTTCGGCATCTAAATGAAGTGACTAGATTTTCAAAAGTGCTCAGCACCCAGCAGCTCCCATTGTTCTTCATCAGCTGATGAGTGTGATAAATCAGCCAGTAATCAAAAAGAAAAAGGAATCATCACCCAGTGCTAGTGCTAACATTATAGAATCTTCAGGTCAGATTTTCAAAAGGGCTGATCACTGCCCTCAGAGCTCAAACGAAATTGCTGGACACTGAGCACTTCTGAAAATGTGGCCCTGGGATTCTGTAATTTTAACGCTAGTGCTGGGTGATGGTTCCATTTTCCTTTTTTATTATTCCTACCTGACTTATCACAGTCAGCTGATTGGAAACATGAAGATTGCTACTCTGCCTTTCAGAAGTTAAAATCGGAAGAGGGCAGGAAATCACAAGACTCAGTGAACAAGCCAAGCTTAAAAAGATAAACTGGCCAGTAAGGTCAAATGGCAGGATGTTGCTAGTATGCCATATTTCCTTACAGAGTGCTTTATCTTGCTGTCTAGATTTTGAGACTCTGATTCAGGAGAGCACTTAAGGATGTGCATAAGTCCATCCCTGGACAGGAAAGCACTTCAATATGTGCTTACGTCCCATTGACTTCAAAGGTGGACCTGAGGGAGGTGTAATTCTCTGCAAAACTGGGATGCATCTAGGAGGAGGGGAATACTTTACCAACTTCCTCTCGCTCATGCATCCTCACTAGCCTGGGGTAAGATACAATGGTAGCACCTGCTACCATGAATCTTATCTCCATTTATGAGGTCAGTTTATTTTAATTGCAGAAGAATTTTATGTGTGGTACATGTGATTTAACCTACTCTGAGAATATAAATTTCACTAGTAGCCTGAAAACTTGCCTGGATTACTAGATACTGAACTGTCCCTATTGTACACATGGGCTCTTTCTATGACTTGAGGCAAGAGAATGCCACCCTTAATTCAGATCTAGCTCTTCGCTACTTCTTAGTAAGTCTGAAAAGTTCACGAGCCTGATTCTGCTCTCACAGTGGTTATACATTGGTATAACTACTGATTTCTGTGCAGTTACTCCTGATTTACAAATCTGTAAATGAGAAGAGAATCAGGACTCAAGTAGATATTATATTGTCTAGAGATCCCTATCACTGAAATAGAGTATTTTACTTCATAAATCACCTCAGGCAGCAGCTTTTCAGCTGTCTCTGTAACTGCTTACCATAATCTTTGTGCAGTGGTGATATTTTTACTTCAGTCACTAGTGGCACTCACACTGTCAGTCTAAAAATACACCACAAAGGAAAAGATGCTTAGCTATAATACTAAACTAAGGGTATGTCTTCACTACCAGCCGGATCGGCAGGCAGCGATCGATCCAGCAAGGATCGATTTATCGCATCTAGTGTAGACGCGATAAATTGACCGCCGAGCGCTCTCCCGTCGACTCCTGTACTCCAGCTCGGCGAGAGGCACAGGCAGAGTCAACGGGGGAGCGGCAGCAGTCGACTCACCGCGGTGAAGACACCACGGTAAGTCGATCTAAGTATGTCGCCTTAAGCTACGTTATTCATGTGGCTGAAGTTGCGTAACTTAGATCAATCTCCCCCCATCCCCCCAGTGTAGACTAGGCCTAGGAGTGTAGTAGTGTCATACCTACTGAGCAAGTAGTTCTCATCTTTCTCCTGGACTTCTGCCTGCTGCATTTTCTGGTAGGTTAACTGTGTTTTCATACAAATTCTCAGAGTTCTCTCCATCAGATTACTGTGCTGGAGGAAACAAAGCCCTCCGGTGCTTGCAAAACCTTAGGGCTTTCACAGAAATAAGAATGTTGCAACCTTCTGGGTGTTGCGCCAAAAGGATCTGAATTCAAAGTCCTTTCTAAGTGGAAAGGAAATCAGATTCTCTCCTCCCCAAGCATAAGACGTATTGCAGTTGCTTTTTAGTTCACAGTACTTGATTCATGGCACATTACATTGCCCACAGCAAGATCTATATTAGGAAATCCTTTAGCTTAAAGCAGGCCTGCACAACTCGTAAAGCGGCGAGGGCCATATTACTCCAAAGAAAACAGCTGAGGGCCGAAACCTCCCGGCCCCGCGGGTTCCCCCCACTCGCTAGTTTCCCAATACACACAGATTTCTCCTCCCTCCCTCCCAGTGCCCTTCCCCACAGCCCCACCACCACAACTAAACAATGCCCCACACAGACCCCCCAGTGCCCTGACACACACAGATCTCCCTCACTGCCCAGCACCCCCCAACAGGCCCCCACTGCCTAGCACCCCAAAACACACAAACCTCCCCCACTGCCCAGCGCCCTCCACACCCTCACAGCCCAGCACCCCCCGCACATCTCCCAGACACTCACTCCACCACACCCTTCCCCCTTCCCTGGCCGCACTCACCAGCCCTGCTGGGAGGTCTCTGTCTCCTAGGGTGAGAGCGGCAAGGGGAGTCTCCAGTGGTGAGCGGGAGCCGGTTCGCACCGGTTCGCGGGAACCAGTTGTTAAATTTAGAAGCCCTTTTAGAACCAGTTGTCCTGCGCGGGACAACCGGTTCTAAAAGGGCTTCTAAATTTAACAACCAGTAAGTTGAAGTGACCAGGACCGTAGCTGGGGGGGAGCAGAGGGAGCGGCTGCTCCCCCGGAGCACATTATCCAAAAGTGGCGCCTTAGGAGCCGACCCCATGGGTGCTTCAGCTCTCCGCCCCGCTCCCCGGCCCCAGCTCACCTCCGCTCCGCCTCCGCCTCTGAACACTCTGCCCCGCTTCTCCCCATCCCCCCGCCCGCTTCCCGCGACTCAGCTGTTCGCGCGGGAAGCCTGGGAGGGCAGAGAAGCAAGCGGTGGCTTCGCGCTCAAGCCCAGGGAGGCGGAGACGGAGCGGAGGTGAGCTGGGGTGGGGGGAGCCACCCGCGCCACAGCAGGTAACCCGGGGGGAGGGGCGTGGAGGGGAACCGCTCCCCGCCCCAGCTCACCTCTGCTCCACCTCCCTGGGCCTGAGCGCAAAGCCGCCGCTTGCTTCTCAGCCCTCCCAGGCTTCCTGCGCAAACAGCTGATTTGCGGGAAGCAGGGGGGCTGCAAGCTCAGCCTGACCCGGTGCTCCAGGCACTGCACGGTGGCGGTGTGGCCTGGCTCCAGCCGAGCGGCGTGGCTGTAGCGCCGCCAGCCACCTCCAGGCAGCGCGGTAAGGGAGCAGGGAGGGGGTGTTGGATAGAGGGCAGGGGAGTTCAGGGGGGTGGTGGGGGGGCGGATAGGGGTCGGGGCGGTCAGATGGCAGGGAACAGGGGGATTGAATGGGGGCAAGGCTCCCGGGGGGCAGTCAGGAAGGAGCAGAGGTTGGATGGGGCGGTGGGAGGCAGTCAGGGGCAGGGGTTCCAAGGGTGGTCAGGGGACAGGGAGAAGGGGTGGTTGGATAGGGAATCAGGAGAGGAGTTGGATGGGGCGGCGGAGGGCAGTCAGGGGACAGGGAAGGGGGTGGATGGGGCAGGGGTCGGGGGGGGGGGGGAAGCGCTCAGGACGGGGGCGGTGGCTGAGCCCCATGTCCCTGCTGGGGGGGGGGGCGAGGGCACCGTGCCCGTGTCCCGCTTGGGGCAGTGGGGAGGGGCAGCGGCGCGCGAGGGCTCCGTGTCCTGCTTGAGGCCTGGGGGGTGCGGCGCCGTGCGCGGGCTCTGTGTCCCGCTTGGGGCGGGAGGTGGAGGCGCGGCAGTGCACGAGGGCTCCCTGCCCGTGTCCCGCTTGGGGCGGGGGGGAGGCACGGCAGCGCGCGAGGGCTCCCTGCCCGTGTCCCGCTTGGGGCGGGGGGGGGGCGGCAGCGCACGAGGGCTCCCTGCCCGTGTCCCGCTTGGGGCGGGGGGGGGGGCGGCAGCGCGCGAGGGCTCCCTGCCCGTGTCCCGCTTGGGGCGGGGGGGGAGGCACGGCGGCGCGCGAGGGCTCCCTGCCCGTGTCCCGCTTGGGGCGGGGGGGGAGGCGCGGCGGCGCGCGAGGGCTCCCTGCCCGTGTCCCGCTTGGGGCGGGGGGGGGAGGCGCGGCGGCGCGCGAGGGCTCCCTGCCCGTGTCCCGCTTGGGGCGGGGGGGGGAGGCGCGGCGGCGCGCGAGGGCTCCCTGCCCGTGTCGTTTGGGGCGGGGGGGGAGGCGCGGCGGCGCGCGAGGGCTCCCTGCCCGTGTCCCGCTTGGGGCAGGGGGGCCGGTTTCGCACGCCGCGGCCGCTCGGGATCTCTCCCCCCCTCCCGGGTTTGAGAGCCTGGGAGGGACAGGGAGACCCCGAGCGGCCGCGGCGCGCGAAACAGCTGATTCGCGCGCCGCTGCTCCCCCTTCCTCCCAGGCTTGAGAGTGAGCCCCCGCGGGCCGCACAGTGAGCCCCCGCGGGCCGCATGCGGCCCGCGGGCCGTATGTTGTGCAGGCCTGGCTTAAAGGGACACTCATCTGAAAAAACATATTTGGGCACAGATTAGTCTCAAATTGAGAAGCAAACAGTTCATAGACTCCAAGGCCAGAAGGGATCACTGTGATCATCAAGTCTGACCTAGATAGATTTCTGGAACAGCGGTTCTCAAAGAGGGATCCGGGACCCCTTGAGGTTGTGCAAGCAGGTTTCAGGGGGGTCCACCAAAATATACCCAAGAACAGGGCTGGCATTAGACTCCCTGGGGCCCAGGGCAGAAAGCCAAAGCCCAAATCCTGCCAACCAGGGCTAAAAGCTGAAGCCCGAGCAACTTAGCTTTGCAGGGCCCCCTGTGGTGCTGGGTCCTGGGGAATTGCCCTGCTTGCTAACCCTTAATGCTGGCCCTGGCTTTTAATTTACTGGGTATTCAGAAAAACAGTTGTTGTGGCACAGGTGGACCGTGACATTTTTATATGTTGGTGGGGGGGGCTCAGAAAGAAAAAGGTTGAGAACCTCTGCCCTAGGGCAGGGTTTCTCAATGACTGCTGCCGGTCTCTGAGATCTCCCTGACATAGTTTAGGAAGGCAGCAAGCCAGTCCCTAGTATCAAAATGATCGAAAGACACTGTTCTAGAAAACCAAGCGTTTCCTGCTGTATCAAGATTTATTCCAGCAAGAGGTAGATTATCTGTGTTTATCTAATTTAGACTGTAAGATCTTTAGGGTAGGGTAGTATCTTTTCATGTTCTGTAAAATGCCTTACATATTTCAGAAAATCTGTTTCTTTTTCCATTACTTGGTGAGGTGGTTTAGAGCAATAATGTACACACACTTTAGTGGGAATGTGGTATTTTGCTTCGACTGCAGTAAAACCAAAAGAAAATATGATATATGATGGGGTTAGAAAAGCAGCTGACAGGAAACAGGGATACATCAAACATTGACTATGACCCCTTAGGGTAATTTTCCTTTTGCATCAAGCATCAACATGAGGCTTAATAATGCTTCATTGTGAAATTATGGAATGAGATTAAATTGTTGATATTCGGTGCTTGTTAATAAGTAAATTTGCCTAATAACTATTTCCTGAATGTTTTACATTATTTGTACTACTTGAAGAGGCACATACATTCTGGGCCAAATTCTGCTTTCAGTTACTTTACTCAAGTCAGTTGGAGTTACGGACAGTAGAATTTGGCCCAGCATGTGCAGTGTTCCCTCAGAAACTGAGTGACTTTATCATTAGGGCAAATATATTAATAGAAGTCATTGTTAGAAAGGGAGACTGCCAAAATATCTCCTTTGTGCTTTCCATATCAGGGCTTCAGTGTAGTGTTAGTCTGTTGGAGGGACAGAAGAGAATATCACCATCCCTCTTTCCCGCACCGCGCACACAACTTCCGATGAAAGGGTAGGCATTTCGTTTGGCTCCTAATCCAGTTAGCTGTCACTGTGATTTAGGTAAACTCAGATGCAATCTCCATCCTGAAATGTAGCTATTCACTGATAGCTCCTTCCGGTTTGGTTTTGGCCTCTGACATTTGGCTTATTTGAAGATTCCGCCCCAAGGGCTTCACAAACAACAGAGTTAGTTTCTCATATCAGTAAAAGTCAGTGTTGCTTTACTACTCCTTCTGGGGAACACTGCGCAGGAACAGCAGAGGCTCTCTCTCTCCCTTCTGCAGAGCATTCACAGCAGCAGTGGAGGACTGTGGCTAGGCCACTGTGGTCTGTACTCCTGCTCATAGCACAACCCCAATAGAGACTGCAGTGAAACTTTCTAAGATCTCTAACTAAGTAAGGCTGCTACTGCAGCTCAGGGTTTGTAATAGGTAGTGGTGGTCACAGCAAAGGCATCTAAAGATGTTTCCAAATTGGATGGAGTATAAGATTGGGGGGGGAGGGATAGCTCAGTGGCTTGAGCATTGGCCTGCTAAACGCCAGGGTTGTGAGTTCAATCCTTGAGGGGGCCATTTAGGGATCTGGGGCAAAAATCTGTCTGGGGATGGGTCCTGCTTTGAGCAGGGGGTTGGACTAGATGACCTCCTGAGGTCCCTTCCAACCCTGATATTCTATGATTGTCATGGGCTCACAGGCCCCATGCTCTCTTGGCTCCCTATGATCCCTGGGAGGAACCCCCATGAGTGTGACAGCCTTTCTTATGGGTCACACTCACTCTTGTGGTTAAGCTCTGGGCTCCACCACCTTCCAGAACTGCACCTCTCTGAGCCTTCAGCATCCCTGTCTCTCACTGTGGGCCTCCTCAGGAAGTCCACTCACTCTCTGGACCCCTGGGGCCTCCACACCCAGAGGGCACAATGCAACCCCGATCTCTAGACTGCAGTGACTCTCAGCCAGCGTAAAACAGAAGGGTTTATTGAATGTCTGAACCCAGCACAGGAAATTCTCAGGGCCCTTGAGCCTGGCACATCTCAGCATAGTCCAGCTGGTTCTGTCTCAGTTCCAGTGGGCTCAGGCTGCTCTATGTCCCCAGTCCTTCAAGCTGATCATCCTATGTTGCCTTCCTTCTCCATCCTTTGTCTGTGGTTCCAGGCAAACAGGTTACCTGGGCCTCTTCCTTCCATCCTTTGTTCCCCCACTGACTGAAATCAGGTCACTGGGGTCCACTCTCCTCAGCCCTTTGTCCTCCCACTGACCAGAATTGGCTGACTTCCAAGATGGGGTGGGCCTCTCAGTCAGCAGTTGCTAGGGTGCCCAATCTCCAGGCCGTTGTCTGGGGTCCCAACTGCTAGGTGAGGTCACACCTGATCCTCTGCAACAAAAAACACCCTCTCCCCTCACCTCGTTAAACATGCAGCACATAGGAGAAACAGAGACACACACAGTATTTATGCAAACCATTAAGAATAGTTCCCACTTTGTCACAAGGATAATACATTCAATGCTGTTTTGAATGTGAACTATTATATAAATGCTGTCTTTCCAAATCTAGACCTGGAGTAAGCAGGTTCAGTTGCACTGAAGTAAATAGGGGTTGTGGCCACTTACATCAGGGCTGTGTTTGGCCTTGATCTTTTGAGTCTTACCTGTTTAGTTTACCAACAGAATCACATTTTTGCTCTTGTCAGCTCTGTAGAGGAGATACAGCTTCTGCTTCATTAACAAAATTGCCAGCTAATTGCCATAATAAAGAATCCTCATTACTGGTGATGATCTATGCAGCTGAAAGAGCACAACTACATTTTCAAGTATCCAGTTCTGCCTGTGTGCCAGAAGTTAGATATAAGCAAATGTGCTGTGGCAGTCACTGAGGGAGAATTAATAGCACAGCAGAACAGTTATTTTTATAATCGCTTTTCTGCCAATGATCATCTTCTTAATTGTTTGTTCCTTTTGCTTTTAGCAATTTCTAGCTACACTTCTCTTATGAGGGGCAGGAGATGAGTGCATTCACTGGACCAGATTCTGATCTCCCTTACTCAGATGTAAGTCCCAAGTAGCTCCATTGAAGTGAATGGAGTTACATTGGTGCAACAGCGATGGGAGATCAGAATCAGGCCCTTTGTTTATCATTGAACAGTAACTCATTTCTCGAGCCAAAGATTATTTTCAACAAGGAGCTGGATATAAAGTTATCAAAGGAAGGACTTTTGGCCTTTGAGACTATTAACTTTCCAGCTTGCACTTTGACGAAAGCGTTGAGCAATAACATAGTAAGAAATCTGCTCTGATAAAAGTGCAGCCATTAAACTAACCTCTAAGGAAGAGCAGTTTTAGTGTCTGCTACAAAACGAGGTGGGTTTCCTCCATTATCTAAAACCAGCACAGGAGGTTTTTTTCATTCTGCATCCCTCCAAACTAATATACTGATGAATTCTATGTGGACAGCTGTCCTTCCTTTTTTATGGTAATCATAGTGGTATCTTGCATGTTATGTAGCTAGAACTAGCTTGTACCCATTAAAAAGTCATAAGCTTGGTATAGCTTGTGCTTCCTCCCATGGGCGGTGTGTGCACCCCCCCGTTTGGGAAGGCTCCTTCCATTTCCCCCCCCCTCTCTTGCTCTCACCGGGTGACCCACCGATGCCGCCCTGTACCCCGGCCAGACTGCCAGTGCCTGGAGCAGTCCAAAGGAGCCCTGAGCCTGGGCCACCCAGAGAAGCTCTGAGCCCTGCCGTGGCCCAGCCCTGGGTCTGCAGCGGGAAGCATTAGCCAAGATTTGGGGGAGTCAGCCTCCCACAGCCTCCATTACCCCCCGCCAATGCTTCTTCCCTTTACTCCTCTTTTCCACTCACACTCTGCTGCTGCCTTATGAACTGCTTATTGTTCAGTAGGCTTATGGTATTAGGGGAAACTCCCATCTACCGCTGGGGGATATTGGGACATTAGAGGTTGTCACCCCTCCTGTTCATCCTTTTTTCCTCATTGCCTTCTATTAATTTTTGTGTACAAGCAGGCTGTAAGTGCTGCATAAGCCCTGTGCTGGTCCTCTGCTTGAAGCGAGTTTCACCAAGATCCAAGATACGCTGCACACATTTTGGGTATCTCCTGTAATAGCTGAGACAAACTGCTGGTTCTGTCCTCTCTCACAGTTCAGGGCAATTGCACCCTGTGTCTCCCCCTCTGTGGTCCAGCAAGGGCACCTACTCTAGGCTCCTCAGCCATCCCTTCTCTTTGTCAGAGACCTGCCTCTCTCTCCCTCCTGACTGGGTTTTTCCAGGCTGCACAGGTCCCTGCCTACACTGTGTTATTTGCAGAAAGCCACATTGCCTAGATAGACCAGCATCTGCAATCTCCTCAGAGGCTATGAATAACTGTAATTGCCCATACTTACAAGTTACCACACAGCTCTTTATAAGCAAGCACATTTATTCTTAAGGTGAAAGCATTACCGAGAAAACATATAAGAACTAATAAAAATTCCTATTCACATGCTAAATGCTTACCAGAGGTCACCCATCAGTCTTATGTGGCCTCAGTAAGCCAAAGTCCTTCCAACCCTTCCTAGAAAGGATTGGATCCCTCCTTGGACAGACCGACCTGTATGTTTGCTTGGTCAGAAAGCAGTCCCTGAGTCAGTTTAAACTCAGGCCATTTATCCAAAAGTCCTTTCTCTGCCTATTGGTCTCTGGAGAACCCAGTTTGAGCTAGTATATGTGAGCCTCTCCAGGTGGCAGTACATCTTTGGAGACATTACAGCCTGAGTGCATTTGCCTTATCACCCTGCACTGTTCTTAAATCTTGGAGTAGGTGTGGTCATGCTCCCCTATGGAATTATATACAGTGATACATAAACTTAATACAGTAAGATCTTCCAATGATATTGCAGGAAATTGCCATGTCTGTCACAACGTCCCCTCGAAGTATTTACATCTTGAAATCCTGATGTCTGTTGTAATTCAAGTCCATTTGATCATATCTGTTACCTGCAATATCTATTTAAAAATAAAACAAATGCAAACTTCAGTGTTAGATTTAGAGCAGAGTTGCAAACTTCTGCTTTCCCAGGGCAAGAGATTATTTTTCCCAGGCAAGGTAAAATATACATACATATATATTTATCATCATGGAAAAGATAAATGGGTAAATTTTGATTTATTTAGATTGTAGTTCTCCAAGTAGGGACTGTCTGTTACTCTAAGTTTGTGCAGTGCATGGCACAATGGGGCCTTAGTACGTTCCTCTTTATGCATTACTATAGTAAACGTGATTAGTAATAAATAATTTGTGCCTAAACTGGTAAATTTTCATGAAGGTTTTGCAAAACTGATTTAGAGGCACGCACTAACTGTTTTTATCACATTGTCTTAACTACTTGATGAATTCCTAAAAGCAGTTTGTAATAAAGTCATGTAATAAATGAACTTTGCAACACTACAGAAGACTAAAGATTATAGTTTATATTTATTATGTTGATAAAGATTCCACCATTTTAATGCAGTTGCATATAAAACAAATAAAAGGAAGTATTTCTTCACACAACGCACAGTCAACCTGTGGAACTGTTTGCCAGAGGATGTTGTGAAGGCCAAGACTATAACAGGGTTCAAAAAAGAGCTAGATAAATTCATGGAGGATAGGTCCATCAATGGCTGTTAGCCAGGATGGGCAGGGATGGTGTCCCTAGCCTCTGTTTGCCAGAAGCTGGGAATGGGCAACGGGGGATAGCTCACTTGATGATTACCTGTTCTGTTCATTCCCTCTGAAGCACCTGGCATTGGCCACTGTCAGAAGACAAGATACTGGGCTAGATGGACCTTTGGTCTGACTCAGTATGGCCATCCTTATGTTCTAAAGCTAGAAATGATATATCTATTCTTTGCGAATAAGCCACCAAAGAAATCTACACAAGCATTATAAAAAGGTTATTAGCAAACATACAGATGTTATATCATCATTGCTAGTGTGACTACAGCTTTGAGAGGTAGTTGAAGTGTTAGATTAGAATGTAACAGATTGCATTCTTTGACAAATCGCTACCCAGAGGTGTCAGGAGTAAGAAATAAACAGGGAATGAAGACAGTAATTAAAATAGATGCAGGAGATATGGTGACTGCAGAGGTTTCAAGAAATAAGCTAAGTCGCTACCATTTACCAGAGTCAAACAAAGCTAAAGTGGAAAGTTCTCTGAACAAATTTCAGGAACTGGTACAACAGACAGTGATTTTTCTGGTGCCCTGATCAGAACAGGGAACAAAAGGCTTGGTGAAAGGCCTTCCAATGCCCATGCAACTATTGTGTGGTGCAGCTTGTGATTCAGCTCTTCCATCTTCCCAGAAAAAGAAGTTCTCCCAGATGGGGCAAATCTATTCATGCATCCTGAACACACAACTAGATACCTGTGGATGTAGAAAGCTAAAATCGATAGAGGGCCTCAATTCCTGTGAGGTTCTGAACAACATCTGTTGGCTGCTGAGCATCCTCCACCCCTCTTGACATCAGTAAGAGTAAAGGGTGCCCAGCAAGCACCTTGAAGGTTTGGACACATGTCAGGTTGCCTGTGCCCCTTCTTCAGTGCTCCTTTGCTCCATTACTCATGTGTACCTAACTGTGTAGTGGTGGTGTGGTGGAGAGCAGATTGAATTGACCTAGACTGTTAGCCACCCCTCAGTCAATGACAGATTAGTGTGTAAACCCAGGCTATAGCTCAACTCTCTTGTCTGGAGCAATTTGAAAGTCATATATTTACCCTCAGTGTTTGATGATAAATGTTATATAACATCTTTCATATCCACTTCCCGGTATTAATAATGTTACTACAAAATTATATGTTGCAATATCTAAAGTAATTACAGAGCAGCAGAGGGAGAAAGAATCCTTCCCTGGGCCATATCTATACAATCATTTCCTCTTCCTCTTCCAGTTTCCACCGCTTCTTCCTCCTGAATGTTCCATTTGTATCCACCTTCCACTCATCTCTTCATGCCTTTGTGATTGCTTCTGCTCCACACCTGTAATTCCCTCCCAATAATTATTCACTAAGTCACTTCCTTCTTGTCACTAAAGTACCCCTCTTAAAACACTTATTCCAGCGGGGGGAGCTTCTCAATGAAAATCTATCAAACATAGAAAGTTCGTTTGAAAAATACACTTCTTGAAGTCTCAGCTGCTGATTTTTGCTTCATATATGTGGGTTATACTGTTTTTCTCATTTGGAATGTATTTTCCCTGGGGTATATTCTGTCATCAGTACTGTTTCTAACACAGTCAAGCCTACTGTTGGTGCTCAGCAAATAATAATCAATTTCCCAGTCATTGGCTTCCAACGTAGCTCCCATCCCAGAGTGGAAGGGCTACAAATTGGTAATGGGACTTATGAATTACCATGGCAGATTCCATCCTGCATCAAAGAACAGCAGATCTTTGATATTCCTGTATTAACATTTTGTTTTTGGTCTCCTTTCAAACCATCTCACTGAGCAATTATTTGTATCCGCTTGGACAAGCCCCTTGAAATATTTTTGTATGAAAGAAGGCTTAGTCCTCATGGAACATCATGTGTATGATGCATCCATCAGGAGTGGTCCATGTGATGCTATTGTGAAATTCTTTTGATAACTACAGTGTGACAGAATAAAACGTACATCAGTTTCCTTGAAAACATACTTTAAAACTTCTTAGTTACTTAGTCATCTTGTACTTTTCATGCAGTGTATTTCACCTTTCCCAAGTGCTATCATTTGATTATTACACCCACACTCTGTAAACAAACAGAGAAACACAAAAACGGAGTCTGAGTAACGAGATGAAGCCTCATCCCTTTCTGTAATCCGTTTGGGGCAGGCTGTGAATTATGCCCCTGACTCACACTAAAACCTAGTTTGAAGTCTTCATTCAGATCTCTCTGGAGATGCATTCGGTGGGAGAGCATCATGAGCTTTAGCAATTCAGCCTTTAACATATTTGGTTAGGCTAGTAATTATTCTATAAAATGACCATGTGTGAAATGGGCAATATATTTAATACCTGCTGGTGACTTTTACAGTATGTCCACCCATTTGAGGAGTGGTTCTGTCAGTTTCCCCACTCTGATCAGAAGTGGGTTCCTAGTTTGCTGCTTCTTGCTCACATCAGGGTGAAATCCATCTCTTTGCAGAGGGTCTGTGCACTCTCATTTTCCACTCCTGCCCTGTTCTGATGGTTTAAATGGCCTTCAGTGTTGTGCAGACCTAGTGCTGACACAAGGTTGGATTTCACCCATCAGTCCCTATTTGACTAATTGACTCAGTAGGAAGAGAAATAGGGTTTCTCATTTGCATACTGGTGAAGAACCTTTTTAAGTAAGTAAACCTGCTGTTCACACTTGATGAAAGAAATGAAAAACAAACAAATTGCAAAGTTACAAAAGTGTTCTCCAAAATCTATTTTCCTTATTAGTTGTGAACAAAACCCCCTCAAAACTTGTGTACAGCATTTAAATATCCTATCTGGTAATCTTTGGTGCTGTATGAGCATGTTTTATTTTGAAATGTACTACAGAAACTTTAGTAAGACAGAAACAGTCCTCTAATATGCTGTTCTAGGAATGGGAAAATGTTTTGCTTTATTTATATCTTGCCTTGTCTTTTGCTTTTAATAATGTTGTTTAGTATATGCAGAAAATAGGTCTATGGAGTTGCAAATAACAATTTAAGATCCTCTCGACAGAGAGTCAGTGACAGTAACCTGAAGAGTTATGTGTTTCATGATTAGTGAATTAAGAATGTTCTCTCTCTCGCTCTCTCCCTCCAGGTATCCTCATGGGAGCATTTATAAAAATTATAGAGTCTCAAAAACTGGCCAACTGGAAGGTATATTTGAAGCAATTCCTTTTTAATTGTAGTCATGTTCTCTTTGTTTTTTTAAATGTTGATTATTGTTTGCAATATTAATTATTTTAGGCTTAGTTCCGAAGGGTGTTTTTTTTATTTTTTTGGGGTGGTGGTTGGTTTTTTGCTGCATACCATGGTTGTTTTCGAATAACCACAACCAGATACTTGTTTCCCTGTTAAGGGCCTGATCTTGCTGGATAGTAGGTACCTTCTCCAAGGTGTCTTGCCTCTTCTATTCCCATTGAATTAAATGGCAATAGAGGGTGCTCAGTATCTTGCAGGATTGGAACAATTTTAGTAAGGAACAAAGTTCAATGATTTTTTCTTAACAACTCCCCTTCTGGTTGAATCAACGTGCTTGGTACAGTCACTGTGGTCGGTCAGTAGTGTAGGGGCTCTTCTTATAAAATACTGTTCTTATACTCATACAAATGCAATTTTTTTTGCCTGTGACTGTCGAGCCAGCCTTGGCAGAGAAGAGCAGAAACCCTTCATCAAAACTATTTTGCTAAAAATCAAAAGAAGCTGCATTTACTGATTTTATATTTTTAAAATGGCTTTATGTTTTGAAAATTTAGCAATTGACTGTGTTTAGCACCAATGAGTAATAAATCAAACCCTTCCTTAATACACTCGCATTTTGCACTCCATGTTTCTTGGGAACCCCTAGAATTGTTTACCGATAAATGCTACAGAAGCCAGAGGTGCTTGGAGCAGCAGCATTTTCCATACTCTGGGAGCCATGTTGGAAAAGTCACAGAGCAAAGCAGGGCATGCACATGAGTCCTGTTTCCAGGACTTAACAGAGGTGAAGTAGCTGTGCAGAGGGGCTGGCTTTGTGCAGATGTCCCAGGACCCACACCCTCCATAAGGTTTCTAGTCTGTGCCTCTGCATAACTGTAAAGCCCTCCCCATGAGAGGAGAATGCTACAGCAGTGACTCCATGAGGTGAATCCTACAGTTATAGGAGGATTTTATCCCCTGCAGGCTAACCTGCATCAGGAAAGCATTTCACTCTTGATTATTTGATGTTTTACTGCTGATTTATTTTAAGATAATTTAATCTTTAAGCGTTTGTCCTCAACAGCCTCTGTGCATGAGAGAGGCTTGAGAGAAACTTGGTAGAATGATGATAATCAATGGGGCATGGTAATATCAGGGTACAAAATATATAGGAATGACAGAGTAGATCGGGGTCTCAAACTCAAATGACCACGAGGGCCACATGAGGACTAGTGCATTGGCCCGAGGGCCGCATCACTGACACACACACCCCCTCGCTGCCCCTGGCTCTGCCCCCACTCCACCCCTTCCATGAGGCCCCGCCCCTGCCCCGTCTCTTCTCCACCTCCTCCCCTGAGCGCGCGGCTCCCTGCTCCTCCCCACTCCCTCCTGGAAAGTGCTAAGTGATACCAACAGTAATGCACCTCACTCAAAGGACAAAACATGCACTTAGTTAGTTTTACTTCTGTTAAAGCCCCCCCACTGCACTGGGTACACCACCACTCCACCCCTGCTCTGCCTCTTCCAGGGGTGGCAGGTTTGTAGAAATTTTGGTGGTGCCCAGAACCTGCCCCCCCCAACTCCGCCCCCACCTGCCTAAGGCTCTGGGAGGGAGTTTGGGGATAGGAGGGGGTGCAGGGGTGAGGGCTGGGGATGAGGGGTTTGGGGCATTGGAGAGGGTCGCGGCATTGGAGAGGCTCAGAACTAAGGCAGAAGGGAAGGGGAAGGGCAGTGCCCTGGCCTTCTTGGAAGGGGGACACTAGGACCCTGCGGCAGCAGGTGATGCTGGAAGCCGGCAGAGCTGAGCGGAGTCAGCATGAGCTGCAGGCTCCGGGCAGTGAAGGGGCAGCAAGTGAGCCCGGGGGACACTCGGGGGAGATGCGTGGGGGTGGCAGGCAGGGCCGGGGGAGAGACCCGGCCCCAACATTGGGGAGCAGGGAGCTTAGCTGCCATATAAAATAACTTCGGGGGGGGGGGGGCTCATGCGGCCCGCAGGCTGCGTGTTTGAGACTCCTGGAGTAGATCATGCTATTGGGGAAACGGCACTATGTGTTGAAAGAAAGCATAGAGTCAAAATCTTAAAGGACTCAAACTGTACCATAGAATCTCTATGGATAGAAATTCCAGGCTTGAATTATAAGAGTATAGCAGAAGGAATATACTACTGACCACCTGACCAGGATGGTGATGGTGAATGTGAAGTGCTCAGGGAGATTAGAAAGGCTATAAAAATAGCAAACTCAATAATAATGGGGAATCTCAACTATGCCTGTATTGACTGGGTACATGTAACCTCAGAACAGGATGCAGAGGCAGAAGGGAAGGGGAAGGGCAGTGCCCTGGCCTTCTTGGAAGGGGGGCACTAGGACCCTGCGGCAGCAGGTGATGCTGGAAGCCGGCAGAGCTGAGCGGAGTCAGCATGAGCTGCAGGCTCCGGGCAGTGAAGGGGCAGCAAGTGAGCCCGGGGGACACTCGGGGGAGATGCGTGGGGGTGGCAGGCAGGGCCGGGGGAGAGACCCGGCCCCAACGTTGGGGAGCAGGGAGCTTAGCTGCCATATAAAATAACTTCGGGGGGAAGGGAGGGGGGGGGCTCATATGCGGCCCGCAGGCTGCGTGTTTGAGACTCCTGGAGTAGATCATGCTATTGGGGAAACGGCACTATGTGTTGAAAGAAAGCATAGAGTCAAATATAGTCAAAATCTTAAAGGACTCAAACTGTACCATAGAATCTCTATGGATAGAAATTCCAGGCTTGAATTATAAGAGTATAGCAGAAGGAATATACTACTGACCACCTGACCAGGATGGTGATGGTGAATGTGAAGTGCTCAGGGAGATTAGAAAGGCTATAAAAATAGCAAACTCAATAATAATGGGGAATCTCAACTATGCCTGTATTGACTGGGTACATGTAACCTCAGAACAGGATGCAGAGATAAAATTTTTAGACTGCTTTTTGGAGCAGCTAGTCCTGGAACCCACAAGGGGAGTGGCAATTCTTGATTTAGTCCTAAGTGGAGCACAGGATCTGGTCCAAGAGGTTACTGTAGCTGAACCACTCGGTAATAGCAACCGTAATGCAATTAAATTAAACATCCTTGTAAGGGGGAAAATACCAAAGAAGCCCACCGCAGTAGCATTTAATGTCAAAAATGGGAAATACACACAAATGAAGATAGGTAAACGGAAATTAGAAGGAACAATCACAAGAGTGAAATGTCTACAAACTGCATGGAAACTTTTTAAAAACACCATAATAAAGGCTCAAATTAAATATATACCCCCAATTAAAAAAAATAAGAGGACCAAAAAATGCCACCATGGCAAAACAGAATAAAAGAGTTGGTTAGAGGCAAAAAGGCATCCTTTAAAAATGGGAAGTCAAAGCCTACTCAGGAAAATACAACGGAGCATAAACTCTGGGAAGTCAAGTGCAAAAGTATAATTATGCAGGCCAAAAAAGAATTTGAAACGCAAAATTAAAAGACACAAAAACTAACAGCAATTTTTTTAAAAATATATCAGAAGGAGGAAGCCTGCCAAACAATAAGTCACCAGGACCAGATGGTATTCACCCAAGAGTTCTGAAGGAACTCAAATATGAAATTGCAGAACTACTAACTGTGGTATATAACCTATCACTTAAATCAGCTTCTATACCAAATGACTGGAGGATAGCTAATGTGACTCCAATTTTTCAAAAAGTCTCCAGAGGTGATCGGCAATTACAGGTTGGTAAGCCTTACCTCAGCACTGGGCCAATTGGTTGAAACTTTAGTGAAGAACAGAATTATCAGACACATAGATGAACACAATTTGTTGGGGAAGAGACAACACTCCTTTTGTAAATGGAAATCATGCCTCACCACTCTATTAGAATTCTTTGAGGGTGTCAACAAACGTGGACAAGGGTGGTCCAGTGGATATAGTGTATGTGGGCTTTCAGAAAGCCTTTGACAGGGTGCCTCACCAAAGGCTCTTAAGCAATCATGGGATAAAAAGGAAAGTCCTCTCATGGATCAGTAACTGATTAAAAGTCAGGAAACAAAGGATCGGAATAATTGGTCAGTTTTCAGAATGGAGAGAGGTAGATAGTGGTGTCCCCCAGGGATCTGTACTGGGACCTGCGCTGATCCACATATTCATAAATGATCTGGAAAAAAGGGGTAAACTGAGGTGTCAAAGTTAACAGATGATGCAAATTACTCAAGATAGTTAAGTCCAAAGCAGACTGCGAAGAGTTACAAAGTCTCACAAAACTGGGTTACTGGGCAACAAAATGGCAGATAAATGCAAAGTAATGCACATTTGCAATCATCATCCCAACTATACATACAAAATGATGGAGTCTAAATTAGCTGTTACCACTCAAGAAAGAGATCTTGGAGTCATTGTGGATAGGTCTGTGAAAACATCTGTTCAGTGTGCAGCTGCATCAAAAAAAGCTAACAGAATATTAGGAAAGGGATAGATAATAAGACAGAAAACATCATAATGTCAGTATATAGATCGATGGTATGCCCACATCTTGAATACTGCATACAGTTCTGGTTGCCCCACCTCAAAAAAGATATATTTGATATAAATGGAAAAAAGTACAGAGGTCAACAAAAATTATTAGGGGTATGGAACAGTTTCCATATGAGGAGAGATTAAAATACAGGGACTATTCAACTTGCAAAAGAGATGACTAAGGGGAGATACGATAAAGGTCTATAAAATCATGAATGGTGTGAAGAAAAGTGAATAAGGAAATGTTACCACTTCACATAACACAAGAACCAGAGGTCACCCAATGAAATTAATAGGCACCATGTTTAAAACAAAGGGAAGTACTTCTACACACAAAGCACAGTCAACTTGTGGAACTTATTGCCAGAGGAGGTTGTGAAGGCCAAAAATATAATGGGCGCAAAAAAGAATTAGATAAGTTCATGGAGGATAGATCCATTAATGGTTATTAGCCAAGATGGTCAGGTCAAGATGACTCACTCGATGATTGCCCTCTGAAGCATCTGGCATTGGCCACAGTTAGAAGACAGGACACTGCTAGATGGACTTCAGACCCACTAGAGCCATTCTTATGATCTTAATTTGTTTCAAAGGATGTAACAATCCATTAAAAGTAGTATTTCCGGTGTGGAACAGCAGCATGTTGAGGTGCAGGTCAAGGTGACACTGGCTAGGAAGCAAACAAGGTCTTGGACAGCAGTTTTATTGTTTATTGAACTTGCACTGCGTTCAGTACAAACATAAGGAAACCCATCCTTGCCCTAAGAATTTTACAACTTAGATTTCGTGCAGCCAAGTCTGAGTTAGAGATCAGCAAAGCTTGTACTTACTTTCATATGATTCTTGGTGGCTAAAACAGACATCATAATCACTTGCTTGTCCTGTGCTTAAATTCGTCCTCTTCTTTTCCTATGCTCTCACTTTTACCTAGATTTTAAAAATTGTAATACTAAAGAAAGAATGTGTTTAGTGGGTAGCCTAGCGTACAGTTATTGAATCAGAGTGAAAACCTGGTATTATTAGACATATTACTAAACTGAATTTCATATAAAGGAAAAATCTAATAAATTATATTTCCATGAAATAAACTTCAGTGTAAGAGATGAGTTTCGTATGCTGATGAGTCCACATGACTCCTCTGTGTTAAGAAGGTAAATTCATTACATGTGCAAATGTGAATGAGGTTTTAAATAGATAAGTGTTTCTGTTTTGCAGGGTGATACTAGGAACAAAGTTGCAGTTTTTCCTTGCAAGGATACAGCGTAGGAGTTACAGTGTCAGGACTTAATATTGTTCAACCTGAATTTAAAGAATCCTTGTTGCTGTTTATAAAGGCAGCAGGCTTCTTAGGCAGTGCCCCTGGAATCTTGAGGGAACCAGGGGATGTAAAGAGAACCACACTGGGCCAAAGATTGTGCACGAATGATTCAGCTTCTTTGCTCAGAGTGCCAGCAAAAAAAAAGAGAGCCATTTTTGAGGGTGGCTTTTTGTAAGGCAGTGCGGCCCAAGTGCTTAGAGTAGAGGACAAGGAGTCAGGAGACTTAAGAGCCTGATTCTCATTTACATTAAAGCTATGTCAACACAGCAAGCTAGGGATCTGATTGTCTTGCTCGTGGACACATACTCGTGTTAGCTCTCATCAAGCTAGTGTGAGTATAAAGAGCTGCGGAGCTGCACTAGCGCTGGTAGCGGCAGTGGAGGCATTGAGGAGCTGTGCTGAGTACTTACCTGTGATGAGTATGTACTTGGCATGTCTCAGCCATGCCTGTGCTACTGCTACGAGTGCTACTGTGCATACGCTGCTATTTATAGCCATGCCTAGCGTAATGATAGTATGTGCACATGAGCAGGGGAATCACACCCCTAGCTTGCAGTGTAGAAATAGCCTAAGGCTCATTTACATCACTGTGACAGTGTAGAAGGGCATTAACCTGGACATAAATTACATTTGCAAATGAGACTCAAGCCCTTTAAATTTTTTCATTGGCATCCTGTGAGCCTGATTTAAAGCTCATGGAAATAAATGAGTCTTTTCATTGACTGCAGTGGACTTTGGATCAGGCCCTATGTGACCTTGATCTCTTTCTTCATTGTTTTCTCTCTCTGTAAAGAAAGGGATAATAAAGTTTACTCACCTTTTGTAAAGCACTGTGAGGTCTTCACTTTAGAAATGCAAAGTATTTAAATGCACATGTGCCCACCAGGAACTGTACTGAGACCATGAACTGATTTCACATGGTACCCTGATCAGCTATCTAATGGCAACAGTATTTGGCAATTACTGTCCTGGACTAGATTCAGATCAGTGACCTAAAGGTGAAAGGTGTGTCCTTTTAGCATTTTCCACCAATTTCCTTTCAGGCTTTGAAAGCCTGCAATAAAAATGGTAATGCTTCTGTAATATAGAAACATTTTTCTTTTTTGCAAGCAGTCTGTTTTCCATACAGTACATTTGGGAACAGTGGTTCATGATAAATAACATGTCCTGTCTCAAACATCAGGTAAAAAAGTTATTTAAAAGGCAATCCTACAGTTGTTTACCATCCTGTAATCCTCTTTTATTTAGTGGTGGAAAATGAGACAGGTTAAATATAATTTGTATTTCCAAGTATTTTTGCTTCTTAAAAATGTTTCCATTTAGGTAGAAACTTGAAGGGACTAGATTTGGTATTATTTCAGTTATTGTGCAATCCTTGAAATCCCTTTGCATTTTTTATTTTGCAGGAGGAAGAAATGTTTCGTCCAAATATGTTTTTTCTTCTCTTGCTTCCACCTATTATATTTGAATCTGGATATTCATTACACAAGGTGAGATACTGCCAGGTAATCATTTTACAACTTGATCTCTCCTTTGGACCAAATTCTGCCTCAGTTACTGTGATGCAACTCTGGAATAATTGCATTGAATTCCACCATACTTACACTCATGGAATTGAGAGTGGAACTTGGCCTCTTGGACCCAGAATGCAGGGCATGTAGTTTCTGCTCATATTAACTGAGCATTGGCAATGTACTAAGTACTATAAAAACATAAAGAGTCATGTTCCATTCTCCAAGAAGTTTCTAATCTGATGCAGGCAAATCAAAGAAGAAGGATCTAAGGGCACGTCTTCACTACCCGCCGGATCGGCGGGTAGCAATCGGTCTATCGGGGATCGACTTATCGCGTCTAGTGAAGACGCGATAAAATCGATCCCTGATCGCTCTGCCGTCGACTCTGGAAATCCACCGCGGCAAGAGGCGGCAGTGGAGTCGATGGCGGCGCGGCAGCAGTCGACTTGCCGCCGTCCTCACAGCCAGGTAAGTCGACCTAAAATACGCCACTTCAGCTACGCTATTCACGTAGCTGAAGTGGCGTATCTTAGGTCGACCCCCCGCTGTAGTGTAGACCTAGCCTAAGAAGAAACCTAGGCTATGTCTACACTGGCAATTGAATGACAAAACTTTTGTCTTTCAGAGGTGTTAACCCCCCGCACCCTCCAAAAGACAAAAGTTTTGCTGCGACAAGTGCCGGTGTGAACAGCGTATTGTCGGCAGGAGAGCCGACAAACAGCGGCTACACTGCGTGACTTTTAGCGACACAGCCATGTCGCTAAAAGCTGTGTAGTGTAGACATAGCCCTAGAGAGTTTTCTCTTCCTTTTTAGAACTTGGCTGTAGTGTCCACACTTTAAGCCTTTGCTTTGGGCTTGGCTGAAGTCAAGAAGGCCCTGTTGTATTTTAGTGACAAGCTGGAAGACACATTCCTTGCCCCAAAGAGTTTAAAATCAAAGCTATTGGCCCTAAATAGGAAGTAAATGTATTAAAATATATTCTTCATGTTATTAAAAAAAACAGATGGGTTTTCTTGTTACAACATATTGGGAGGTACTTTTAGCTGCTCAGCTCTTTAATAACAGCTTAAATCTGAATGAACTTTTAATTCCATGATTAATATCAGCCAGGGCTTCTAGTATCACTGTGTGGAGAATCTTAATAACCATACTGAGCTAAATGAGAATTAGATCCTGCATAAAGAAGACCAGGAAAGAGATTAGTATAATCTATTTTAATTATTAGGAGTAAAGTAAGTATTTGCAATGAAATAAAATTTCACTTTAATCATACTTGTAAAGTACAAACATCAAAATGTATTAGTTTTAAAAAAGTATTGCACATAAAGGATTTCCAGATTTATAGTTGGAGAATATGTATTTAATTTGAAGGATGCAGAACAAAATAACAAAACAAGCAAGGAGATTCTGAGTTAAGGGTGAAACTCTGTTCGTAAAGGGTCAAGACTGATAGAAATAAACGAAGGCCTCCCAGCTGTGCTTTGGTACATGTGTATGCACACTGTCAAAGCAAGTCTTGTAAATGTCTTTCCCCTGCCTGCTTCGTATAGATATGAATATGGGTACATTGAGCCCAGTCCAACCAAGTGCTAAGCACAGATAACCCAGCAATTGGAAGACAAATATATAGGAATCTGCTTTTAACTTCTTAGGTTGTTTTGGGGATTTTTAGTTTTACAGTTTATTTTCACTACCTCACTCTGTCTTGCTTTTGTGTTTTCAGGGTAACTTCTTTCAGAACATAGGTTCCATCACTCTGTTTTCTGTGTTTGGCACAGCAATTTCAGCTTTCATTGTAGGTGGAGGAATTTATTTCCTGGGTCAGGTAAGAAAAATGTCTTTGAAACTCCTGCATGTAATAGGATGGTCCTTCGAAAGCCCATTCTTTCAAAGAAGGGTCAATAGTCAATGGAAAAGATTATATAAAACAGGAACTGATGATAAGCTTTACATTACCATGTATCCCACACATTACGTTACAAAAAGTGGGGGAAGGTCTATCAGTGTATGTAATTTCCTAGTTAGCTCCTGAAGTCAGGCAACTGAGGTGCACAAAAGGTGGATCAAGGTGGAAAAGTGCATTAAACAGGAGAATCAGAATTAATTGCTTTTTCAGAAATGCAGCATGGGCTAAACTAAAGAAGTGATCATAGGACCGGAGTAAGGCACCTCTATGAGTTCTAATCTTAGCTCTGTCACTGACTCATGGAATAGCTTGGGCAACTTCATTTAATCTTTCTCCTATCTCTTATTTCCTCATCTCTACAATGGAGCTAATAATAATTCCCTACCTCACTGATGTCCTGTGAGTTCTAGTTAGAATTTACAGTCTGTAAAGCACTTCTTGGGTATTAATTATTAATTTATTATGACATTTTTATCATTTTGCTGTATGATGCATGCGTGTACATCAGGATTAAAGTGAAGTTTGAAACAAAGCTTCTTATGAAATTATACTAAATGTATACCTAGTAAAAATAATAAAATGAAATCTTTACACAGCTGATTGTAACTTTTTTTTTTTTTTTGGCCTGTCCTTTTAGGCTGAGGTAATTTATAAACTGAACATGACAGACAGGTACGTTCTTGGTAAAATTGCCTAGTATCTTCCAAGAGGCATTCTCCAAAATACTGCAGTAGATGTGATGAACAGTACTTGCCCAGGTGTTCTGATTGTGTTCTGGATCGCTTAGATTTAATATCACTTGTAAAATCATTAATCAGAATTAACATTTTTAATTCTTGTAATGCCTTTTTCCTAATGAAGTATATTAAGACTTACTAATCGATAGCATTATCTGATCAAAGTGACTGGAGCAGCAGAAACACAATAACGAACAGCTTGGCACAAAAATATTTTCACAGTATTTTTTTCCTTGCAAAATCTTTTTTCCCAGACTTCAAAATTAAAATGTGTAAATTGTGATGTGTGTTTGATAACCTGCCATAATTAAAATATATTATAAAGGGATGGCCTCCTTACCCAGAGCTTCTCCTTAAACAGGGAGTGAACTTGTGAGAATTAATACCATAGACTTTTCAGAGCACTTGGCTGGCAAAGGCACAACATAGTTTTCTAGAAACTCCCCAAACTGCACAAGAGGTCAGATTTCTGCTCTTGGTTACACTAGTATAAATCCAGTGTAACTGGATGGAGAACTTGCATTTACTTTTTTGGTTTTTTGTTTTGGTTTGTCTTTTACCGTGTACACAAGCACAGAAGATTTGTATTAAAGTCCACAAATCTGTTGGCTTAGTCAGAACCAGAAAACATGACAAGAAGAAGTATGCATGAACTGCAAATGTCTTCCTTACTGGCTCCAGCATCTGGCTTTGCACAGCTGACAGCTCTTGATTTTGTGGTCTCTACCTTTTGGTATAAGATCTAAGGAAGCTTTAGCATCTTTTTTTAAATGTTTCCCTTTTGTGCTACATAGTATTGTAAGTAGCAACTGATAGCATGGCTAAACCAGCTCCTTGTTTTGGTCTGACTCAGTCTTTTCTGTTAGTCGCCTAGTCTACGAATAAGTATGTAAGAGTCAGTTCCTATGTCAGGGTTTTTTCTGACAAAATAATTAAGTTCCCCACTATGTATGCACAACTAAAACCCAACATACTGATGTAAGGAAACCTACATTAAAAAAATAAAATAAAAAAGTTTGACAGTCTGACAGTGTATGTGAAATCTGAAATGTAAAATACTCTAAATGTGAAAGAAAACTAGGCATCACCTAGTTGATAAAGCCTCTTTCAATTTCAATAACTTTAATGGCATGACAGTAAATACAAGTGTGACCACAGTCAGTTTTTCAAGTAACTGTCTAGGGCAGGTTTTACATTGTTAATGGGATTCTATACAGTCTGTTCACTCTGTATCATTGTTCATATCTGATTTGGTGGTTTGGATTGTCACATATTGAAAATCTGTTTCCACAGATTTCCCTTTCTTGCTTTTAGTGGGACACTTTTACTTATTTCTGAAAGTCTGGGGAGGCATATTGCTCCTACTTCTTTGCAACTTGGACATCCATAGGTCAGCCTGAGTTATCAGGCTTGGTGGAAAACTCAGAGTACACAAGATCCCCATGAATTCATGGTCTATTAACAAGTTTTGCTGTATTTAACAGATGATCCTTTCTTCCAAAAAGAGAGAAAAAAATTCTCTTACTTTTTGTTTTAAATATTGCTAGTCAAGTGCTCCTTAATGAGAAGATACAGCTTTCTGCAAAATATACCTATACTGTTCCCTAGAAAATCCACTGGTATTTTCCATGCTTTTTCATTCGTCAGTATTATCAAATATGCTGTACATTTATATTGGCATGTTTTCTTTTTTGGATTTTATTTATTCTCGTAGTTTTGCATTTGGCTCCTTAATATCTGCTGTGGACCCAGTAGCTACTATTGCCATCTTCAATGCCCTTAATGTAGATCCTGTGCTTAACATGTTGGTTTTTGGAGAAAGTATTCTCAATGATGCAGTCTCTATTGTCCTGACAAAGTAAGTGCATTTGAATTTGTACTGTACTGTAGCACTCCCTTGTAGATGGCCATAAAGCTCTAATTAATTTTGTTACAGATCCCCTTTTAGACTTACAAAATTCCTGATTCGTAACAAAAACTGTATAGGCAGAAAATACATGTTTTTCATCTCATATCGTTGTGTTGCTTGCCTATGTATCCAAAGTTATAACAGGAGAACTAAGTATTGTCATTCTGCTTCTATTCTAATATTATAATAGCAATCACATTAGCTTGACTATCTCTTATCCTTAAAGTGCAGTTCTACTCTGAAAAATTACCTTATAAAGTGACTTTGTTGAGCTCTATTTCAGTAGTATTTCATTGATTCCAGATCAGATTTGCTCAGTTTACTTGTTAAATTTTTTCCCTCCTCACCCCAGTCCTGGGATCTGAAAAGCAAGCTTTGTTCTTTCTGGCTTGTTTAGAAAGATTTTGCTAGCCAAATCCTTCTGTCATTGCTCCTCTTTGACTCCTGGTCATTGGTTTATGGAATCCTGACTGCAAGCCAGTGGGGTTGCACTGGTGGCCCTGCAAAGGGAATTAAGTTAAGAATTCTATTGACAGTACATGAGCCAGAAGAGAATCCAGTTCACCCTCTCTTAGCTATGTTGGTTCTGCAGGGCTGACAGGAATAAAATGTTCCCCAGTTTTACTGTTTTCATTGAAGTCAGTAGATGTCACTAAGAATACATAGGGACAGCAGATCTCCTGAGTAAAAAGGTGCTATATTTACATAGCCATTTTTAGGGAAGAAATGTACTTTAACCACTATCTATCATAGGTACTTTTCAATAAGGCCATGGGGTCTGTGAGCTCTAACACAATTGGGCTCTTTCTTTCCATATTGCCTCATGCTGTAGCAGTTTCATATTCCATGGGATCCAAAGAGCTCTCCCCTTTCCTCCCAGCCTCTCCCCTAAATCACTTATTTTGCCCTTCTTCAGTGACCCTGCAGCCTCTCTCCTCCATATGGGGATGGGGCTTTCTGTTTGTTTGTTTACTCTCCCACATAAGGATCATGTGATTTGTCTTTGTATTCCTTCTCCAACCTTGAGTTTTTACCATTGAAAAATGCATTTTCTTTTCCCTGCTAAAAGTGTGGAACCTGTGTTGCTGTGCTGGGCATCGTTGTAGCCTATTGATCCATTGTGAGAAGATTTCACAAGAGCAATGTTAGATTTCCAGATTTTTAGTGGAATTAGGTTTCCCTTTAGGGATTATACCAACACTTGATTTAATATCTTCTGACATTGCTCTTGTTATATCACAGTAAAAGCCTTTTAAAAGCAGTAGCGACAGAGAACTGTAGGTTGCTTGAATTTTTTTCTAAAGACATTTGGCTTTTTCAGATCAAGTCTTCATAACTGTTTGTTGCTAATGTTTTTTTCTTTTTTAAAATCCTTCCCAGCACAGCAGAAGGTTTGACAAGAGAAAATATGTCCGATGTAAGTGGATGGCAAACCTTTCTCCAGGCACTGGGTTACTTTCTTAAGATGTTCTTTGGCTCTGCAGCACTTGGCACTCTTACCGGCCTTATTTCTGCATTAATATCCTTTTTGGGGGTCATGCGATGCACATGCACAAATTGGTGACGTCTACCGTTCTAACAATGATTTTCATTCAGTCATTCTGTAATGTTCCTTAGAGGGATGATTTTTATATAAGGGCTTTTTGTGGGCATGATATTTTCTCTCGCTTATTTTGTTTGTAATATTAGTGCTAATGGGCCTATTTTTAAACCTTACATAAAAGCTTTGTATGCTTAGATGATTGTAATTAAGGTCTAAATTATTGTATACTATTTTAGATTATATGTAGATAGAGTGTTATAAATTTGCTAGTTGTTTTCTAAATTCACAATATTAATTCTGTTTTCAACATTGGTCCATTTTAATAGCATACGTCCTAGTTTTCACATGTAAAAATGGTAAATTAATTTAAAAAAAATAAGAAAAATATCTTTCCCCAAGAAATTTTAAAGTCAGACCATGAAATCTTCCAGCCTTACATGTCATATTCAGCGAACTGAATATGGATACCGCTCAGTTTGGGTTTATATGCTGAATTATATCTGTGGCTTTCTACACCAGCTTGAATTGGTTGCTAAACAACCCGAGAGCTTCTCCCCTAAGATAAGGAAGGATGTTTGTTTAAACCAGACACCTTTGTTGCTTTTGAAAGCTTGCTTCAATGTTTAAAATAGAAACCTGTTTCATATTTTTTGCACTAGCCTTATGCTACAGTTATTTGTTTAACCTGTCCATATTGTCAAGTACTTTGTTTTGTAAATGAGAGGACCAGAGTGTTTGTTTAAACATGGGCACATTTGCTATCTTTGTTCATTAGAATTGTTCCATGCACTTTTGATTCATTCAAAACATCTCAGCAAAAGAGAGAGACTGACATTTTCCTGATGCAGCTATTTTTCATTCAATAATATCTAACTGAAAAAAGCCAAACAGAAAAGCAGTTTAACTGCTCTGATATTTTATTGTTGTTTGAGCCTGAAAATATTAGCTAGAGCAAAATATTTCTGTGAAGCAAATAAAATTTATAATAGTTGCCGGCAGATAGATATGATTGAAACTTGCCTGTTCATTAGCCTGGAGGAACCTGAACTTCCATGTCACAGATGTCTTCTGAATTTTAACAAAGATGAATGTGGACTATTTTGAAAGTGAGACAAGAGCATGATTCGTCAAGTGCATGAACATGTTGATGTAGATGTTATCGCTGATCAGTCATGTCCTTTTGGAACTAACTCAAAATCTAGCTGAATATACAACTGATGACATATAGAGCATGTTTGCCCTACTAAACATATAAGGTGAAATCTTGCTCCCCTCCTCTGCAACCATGTTGTATTTCCACTGCATGATATGGAGAGGGGACGCTCTCATACAGGTAGTAGAGGTCTGCTACAGTGAATCTGAACTGGTGGATTACACTGATTCACAGGTAGTGTATGCTGAGCCACTGGTTAAATCTCCTCCTGAGTTGGGAATTCACTTGCTTTGGGTGCTGCTGTAGCCCTGGGGCTGTAACCCCAGCTATGGAACAGCTCTGATTCTGCTCTGCTTCCTTCTTCCCGAGAGAAGCCCAGCTCGCAGCCTGGCCAGCCAAGATGTGGGGGTGGGGGTGGGGTCCAGGTTTGGTTGTAACTTAAACTCTTTGCACTTTCACAGTAAAGAATCATTTTGCTTTTAATTTTTTCCAATCTTTGATGCTAAGTGGGAAATAACTGTATTACAGCTGCTTCAAAAGCAATCTAGGCCAGGGTGAAATCCTGGCTTCATTGAAGTCGGTCCTCACATCTTCTTGTCAACTGTCTAAAATCTTGATTATCACTCCAAAAGTTTTTTTTCTCCTGCTGATAATAGCTCATCTTAATTAATTAGCTTCTTACAGTTGGTATGGCTACTTCCACCTTTTCATGTTCGCTGTATGTGTATATATATCTACTTACTATATGTTCCATTCTATGCATCTGATGAAGTGGGCTGTAGCCCACGAAAGCTTATGCTCAAATAAATTTGTTAGTCTCTAAGGTGCCACAAGTACTCCTGTTCTTTTTGCGGATACAGACTAACACGGCTGCTACTCTGAAACCAGTGGAAGCTATGTCATTGATTTGAATGGAGCCAGGATTTCACTCCTAGTAAATCTTTCTAGAACAAATACAGATGCAGTCAGAAGTTAGCTCACATTTTCATAAATGTCTCAGCAAGGACAAAAAAGGATTTTATTTCTGTCAAAAGTAGAAATGAGAGAAAATGTGTGGGCCATTTCAGTTCTGAGTCCCAGCTTCTGACCCATCCCATATTGATAGAAAGCCATTATTGTTTGAAGACTGTTCTGTGACTTCTCTGCAATAAATTTGATGGTCTCAGTTCAGTTCTGAAGGAACAGGAATACACATCATGATTGGAAATGTCTGCTAGTCTGAGTGGAGGGGTCAACACGTGAATGTGCATACAAAAGTGGTGCTTCCAGATCCAGGTTTAAACACGTTGGCATGCTGCTGTCCATATTTTATGTACTTGGTAAAAAACAGTGGCCTTCAGTCTCTAGGGCTGTCTGTCTAACAGCTTTCACCAACTTTAATTTCACTTCAAACCCTCCATCCCAGAAATGATTAATCAATCCACAGGATGTTTTACAGGCTTAATATTAGCTATTCACGAAACAAATATATGAAATGTGGTGAGTGGTGAACCTATATGGAATAGATTAGAATTTTTCTGTGGATTTCTTTTCTTACTTTTTCCTTAATGGTTTGATATGTACGTACTAAAGCACATTGATTTAAGGAAAACACCCTCCCTGGAGTTTGGGATGATGATTATCTTTGCTTATCTTCCTTATGGACTTGCAGAAGGAATCTCACTCTCAGGTAGGCAGCAAAATGAATATATGCAAAATTAGTTATTGAATTGTAAAAAGTTAGCAATCTGGATGTACAGGTTTTTCAGTTTCTGGTACTGGGTTCTCTTCCCCCATTGTTCCAATGTGTGTGAGATACCTATTGACACGAATATTAATACTGTAGTTTCAAATGACTCATTCTGCATATTTGCATGCACAATTACTCTGTGCATACAGTCATGTTACTAAGGCATACAAATGGAAATGTAAACTATTTTGAAACCTGACCTAGTGGTTTAATGTGTTAAAGTATTTGGTGTTGCTGTGAAAATAGGCTTTGCCCTGTAAACAAGCTATGCTAAAATACTGAGCATATTACATAAACATTTCAAAACATGAAACCTTTTTATTCCTGGTACGTATTGCATAGTAATATAAAAATCATAGTAAAATACTGTAAATTAGTCATTAATTATTGTATATGGCAGAGAATGTTTACAAATATGACTTCTTAATTGCTGACATTAGAAAGTACTTCACTTCTTTTTTAAGTACGTAACACATTGTAACGACAAACTCCCTTATTTGTTCAAACTACTTCCAAAAATGATTTATCAGAAGAGTAGAAACTCTGAATAACCTTGGTCATGTTCTGTAACTACAAAGGTCATCTCTGCATTCCAAACAAAGGATTCTTTTGAGTACACTTCAGATACGTGTTCTTTTCCTTCCATTCCAGTTCATCAGGGCCACTCCTGTTTGGGCATGTAGCTGTAGTCAAATACTCTTAGCTTTTCAAACTTTCTTTGTTTTTGACTAAACAGGGCATTGTGTTATAATCCTCGATTAAGTTTATCATTATTCCCAAATGTCATTTAGTCCTTTCCGTAATCTTCACCGCAGTTGATTTCCTCTTGAGGAACATGTTGTGGCCTTGTGCTTACTTATTCCACAAATTCCTTGCAGGTGACAGCATAGTAACTTCACAAGTGAGTAATGTAATGTGTTTCCACAGAACTGCAAAAATCACAGCCACCATCTTGGATTCACTCTTTCACAGGAACAAGACCCTGGGGTTGCTTTTGAAACTTTTAAAGCCTTTTTTAAAATGTTCAGCTCTCCATGAACAACTGAACACTGCACATAATGCTTTCTTATTGCTTCTTGAGTGCTCAGAGAAAGTAAAACATATAGCCCAAGAACTGGATGGAAAATGGAGTAAAGTAATCCTCCCCCAACTTAAAGCAAGGGTGCAGGACTGCACCATACTACCTCACTTTCTAAGGCTGCTGCTCCAGCCCATGGGGTGGAATATCAACTGCTGGCTCAACCTGCCACTTGCATACGGTGTTAGGGCCACAGGATCTTTATAATTGTAAACCTAATGTCCCCTCCCTTAGCTCTCTCCACTGCTACCTTCCATGCTAACCTAAAATGGCTGGGTTAGAGGCCCCCTCTGCATCATTCTAGGAGTGCATAGGCCCACCTTGCACAGCAGTTTTACCCTGGCTCCATCATGGGCCGTAAGGATTGTGCCATCTCTCCCTACCAATGATAAAATTCCCCCCCGTCTCAGATTGATAGTGAGCAGTGTGTAGAGTGGGGAGACAAACTTTGCTTGGAGAATTAAATGATGCAATTTCCTAGCCCCATAGATTTGAGTTTTTCCCTTTTGATCTTGACTATCTTTGCTGTTTGTCAGGGAAATTTAAAAGCAGGAAAACATGGTTTGGGTTCAGCGTATTACACACCTCATGGACATCCTGATAGGAAAACCTGAAAGAACAAGGGTTTATTCTTTAAACTAGACATGGAGTTCCAGATCCTGCCCTTGAATACACCTGTGCAAGCTTGATGTGGTGAATTACATTCCAACAGCAGCCAGCAATCCATCTACACTAGAGCTCCCAATGTTCCTATGACTATGGCGCTGAACCAGTGTTAGCAATGATGGGAAAATTTCCCCTAGAGTAGACACCCCCTTAACCTCTTCCTCAGCTTTCCCAACTGTAAAATGGGATAATCCTACCTTGTGATGGTGTTGTGAGGATTAAGTAGGCAGTGTTTGTAAAGTTCCATATAAATGCTAAGTATTATTCTGCTGTTTGACAGTTGCACTGTATCCACAGGTATCATGGCAATCCTGTTCTCTGGCATTGTGATGTCTCACTACACACACCATAACCTTTCCCCAGTTACACAGATCCTAATGCAACAGACACTGAGAGCCGTTGCTTTCATGTGTGGTAGGTACTACCTTTAGCTTGAGCCTAATATCCATTAGATTAATATTTGTTTTGTATGAAAGGAAGATTCTGTTAGGGTCAGGAGGGAAGGCTGAGTGATCCTCTAGCCAGTCGTATATCAGTACTACATGTCTCTACCAACACACTTACTACTATGAAGGCTGCCAGGTAGTCTAAAGTCACCTTTACTGACATATTGGGTAAGCTATACAGTAAATCTTCTCCCTCCCACGTCCTTCAGTCCAAGCTCTAGCTAAGACTTGACACACAATTGAGAACCAAATAGATATTCTTGCCTCCTTTTCCCCTCTGGCCTAGTTTCAGTTGAAGGAGACTTGAACATGTCCCTATTTTTAAAATGGTTTTGGATATAAAGAAGCTATTTGAAAAAATAATAGTGTTTCAGACATTGGCAAAGATTAATAGGTATCTCCAGTCAAACCGCCCGGAGCAACGCAATTGGTAGCCTTTCCTTTTTTTCCTGTTGGCCAAACTTGTGAGGAAGAAAGGGAGAAGATTCTGCATCACAATATAAACTTAGATTTAAGGGCACCTGCATGATACCATACCTTGTGCAAGAGGAATAGCAGGGTATGTCTACACTACCCGCCGGATCGGCAGGTAGCGATCGATCTATCGGGGATCGATTTATCGTGTGTAGTGTAGATGCGATAAATCGATCCCCGATCGCTCTCCCGTCGACTGCTGAACTCCAGCAGTGCGAGAGGCAGAAGCAAAGTCGACGGGGGAGCTGCGGCCGTCAATCCCGCACCGCGAAGTACGTAATTTGAATTCGATCTAAGATACGTCGACTTCAACTACGCTTTTCTCGTAGCTGAAGTTGCGTATCTTAGGCCAGGTCTACACCCAGCCGCTAGTTCGGCGGCTGGGAATCGAAGTTCTGGGTTCGATTTATCGCGTCTGGTCTGGACGCGATAAATCAATCCCGGAAGCGCTCGCCGTCGACTGCGGTACTCCAGCTCGGCGAGAGGAGTACCGCGGAGTCGACGGGGAGCCTGCCTGCCACGTGTGGACCGCGTCTGAACCGCGGTAAGTTCGAACTAAGGTATGTCGACTTCAGCTACGTTATTCACGTAGCTGAAGTTGCGTACCTTAGTTCGAATTTGGGGGGTAGTGTAGACCAGGCCTTTTAGATTGATTCCCCCCCCCCCCCCCGCCAGTGTAGACCAGGTCTCAGTGTCTCTGTCTCTCTTCGTAACAAAGAGCCCGCTTTGCTAGGACTAGATCAGCTGAAAATGCAGTAATCATATACATGCAAAGTCTAATAATTTTAAAACACACTGAATGTTCTAAATAGCATATTGACTTTGTGCTTCAGAAATAAAGTGACATTATGAAAATGCCTTAGTAATTGTTAATGGCACTATCGGAGACATTTGTAAAAATAACTTCCATGTGTTGTTAGAACAATATATTTGCTTGTATAATGCAGTATTTTTATTTATCATGCAAAGCATTAAGAAGTGCAGTAATTTAGTAAGATTTAAATATTTATGCATGTAACGTTATAATAAAATGTTTGACTCAGAATGTTTGAAAGTTCTGTGAGATATTCATTTTTATATAGGGCCTGATCTAAAAAAATCCACTAGGGTCAATGGGCGTCTTTTCATTAACTTCAATGGGCTTTGAAACAGGCCCAAATTCTTCAAGCAGGCAAGCATACCAGTGAAGACATTTTTCAGTAATTTAGGGTAAAATTCTGCTAGCCTTCTTCACGCTGATTAATATTTACTCCTGAAATCAGACTACTCATGGAATAAGGTGCTGCTCAGTGAGAGTAAGGGTGGCAGAATCTGTCCCCTGCATTATGGCAGATATGTCTATTTTGAATCTGGCCTGAGTCAAAGAAGCAGGGAGTGTGTGCGCGCATATATATAATGTATGTAATAGCCTATTACAGGAGTAGGAAAGGTTTTAGATACCAGCTTTTATTGACCAGCATAGTTTTATTTGAATAACTAAGTTTGATCTCTTTTTCAGAAACCTGTGTTTTCGCATTTCTTGGTCTGTCCATTTTTAGTTTTCCTCACAAGTTTGAAATGTCCTTTGTCATCTGGTGCATAGTAAGTATTTACTTTCCTCTGAAAGCTTTTAAAACCTTTTACAGTATTTGTTAAAAAAAAAAAAAAAAACACACATTACAGTATTTTTCATGGTCTATAGGGCTCAAGAGTTATGTTTTTACAAAACCTCCTATGTTTATCTTTTCATAAAATATTCTCAGGCTATTTCTATATTGTACATCATGCATCCCGAATCCCCAGCAGTGAAATGAAATTAACTATTTCTTCTGATTGTCCACACGACTTTGGCATGGATTTCTAAGAGCATATTTTAAGGCATTCTAGTGTAGCTAGTGCAGCTTGTGTGTATGAGATTATTTGAAAAGACCTGAAGAATCCCTGCTTGAGTCTGACTTTCAATCAGAGTCATTAAAATAGCACCTTTTCAGAAGTCCCAAAGGGTGGAAAGATTATGAGGGGAGCACTTCTTCTCTACGTAACATTTTAAGTTCCTGAATTTTTTACATATTTTAATTACAAAGTAAAAGAAATAAATTATACTTTAGATTATGCCGCACATGAGGATAACGTGCCTGTTACTATTATCATAATATCAGTCTACAAATGCATAACATGCTCCCCTTTCACAGAGGGAAAAGAACAAAATATTAATCCACAGTGGGGCTGGCCTAGAGGGTAGCACCAGATGCTGCCACATTTGAGTGTATACTTCAGAAGCGCCCTTGTTCTGCCATGAGAGACGTTGAGGTGTTGGTCTCATCTGTGGGAGCTGAGAGGCTGCTCTCAATGCATTACATTTAACTACCTCTTCTCACAAGCAGAGTGGCATTTCATTCTTGTTGGAGACTGCCTTCACAGCCCAAAGGCAAAGGCAGTAATTATGGCTGGTTGCCATGCAGAAAAAGGGCACAGCCCTAGGAACTCCCACACGTTCTAGCTCTAGGATATTTATCTTGTCAAGGCATGTTTGTTGCGGTGTTCTTTCATGAGCAGCATTACCGGAACTCCTCCTTATTAAGCGGAATTTTCCTTTACATTTGTTGACATTCATTGTGTAGAAGAAAATTATCCTCAGTTCTCATAATTCTATTTGCATATATTGGGTATGTTCTTTTACAGTGATCTCTGGGAAGTGCTGAGGGACTGAATTATAACCAGCTGTTTGGCTTTCCGCCCATTTCTCTGAGGCACTGGCCTATGGGGAGGCAGCAGAAATTTCTGCTTGCCTTTCAGCTGCTCCACAAATGATTAAAGGAGCTGGACTGCTTTTGGGGGGCTATCAGAGGCGCTCAACCTGCACTCAAATGAATCCCTGGGTTTTTTGGAATGCCCTCTTGGCTTTCAATTCACTTGTCATTTGTAAAACAGCATCTGGTAACTTTTTCAATTATTTCTATAGTCTCTCTGTAATGAGTTTTAGTTCCAATGACTCGGTGTTTGAAAATGTAAGCTCCACATTGACCTATGCTGAGCAGTTGCTTTAAGTTGCATTACCAGTATAGCTAGTTATGAGGTATGTATGTTGAGAGTAATACATTACCTTGACTATTCACAAACTGGTTACAATTTATACTGCTCTATAGAGAATGGATGTAATGCATTAAATAGCCTTTAACTCATTATCTAATTTGTTGCTGTTAACAGGTGCTTGTCCTGTTTGGCAGAGCAGTGAATATTTTTCCTCTCTCTTACCTGCTCAACTTCTTTCGTGATCATAAAATCACTCCCAAAATGATGTTCATCATGTGGTTTAGTGGTAAGTCTAAGCTTGGAGTTTACAGCATAGTGTATCATAGTAGGTGCTGCTCTGCATGATATTGTGCCTCTGTCTATGGTGCAAACGCTAAATGGGCATTTGTGTCCTTCTCAAATCTACATGCAGCCGCGATGCTATGTTTTCCCTATGCAGGTGAGCCAGGCAGTAAAGAGCCCAGCCCGGGAAAGTGTACAAAGACTGCCTTTAAAATAGCCTGATTTTAGGGACCTAATAGCTTGACAGATTTGCATTCAAAAGCTGTAGAGATCTGATTTGTTTAGAAATTCAGATAGGCAATCAAATGCTAGGGTTATGGGCACAGCATACGAACCTAGATAGCCTTAAAACATGAAATAGGTTTAGAAGAAGAGACTTCTAATAGGTTGAACATCATGTTCATTTATAAGGATGCAGAGGCCAAATCTTGCTGTTGATGTAGTTTTTATTCTTGGTTTATAATCCTCTCTGATCAGGTTTACGTGGGGCAATTCCATATGCCCTGAGCCTCCATTTGGGCTTGGAGCCAATAGAAAAGCGGCAGCTCATTGGGACCACAACTATCATTATTGTGTTATTCACAATTTTATTGTTGGGTGGAGGAACCATGCCCCTTATCAGACTGATTGATATTGAGGATTCTAAAGCGCGAAGAAGGAACAAGAAGGATATTAACCTCAGCAAGACTGAAAAGATGGTTTGTTCCTTTTATTCTGATTTTTTTTAAATGAATGATCATTGATACTTTTCTTAAATTTTCAAAAAAGATCAATGCATAATAAATATACAGTGGTACTTTCTGTTGGAAAAAGAGATGAAAGCAAAGAAAGGAGTTTTTAAATTAAGGGCTAAGACAGTGTGGAGGGAGCACACAGTTCAGACAGAGACATCCTTTAGGGGAGGATTTGTTTAGGGCAGGGGTTCCCAAACTTAGTTTGCGGCTTGTTCAGGGTAAGTCCCTGGCGGGCCACGAGACACTTTGTTTACCTGAGCGTCTGCAGGTACGGCCGCTCGCAGCTCGCAGTGGCCGCAGTTCGCCGTTCCCGACCAATGGGAGCTGTGGGAAGTAGTGGCCCAGCCCGCGCCGCTTCCCGCAGCTCCCATTGGTTGGGAACGGCGAACCGCAGCCACTGGGAGCTGCGAGCGGCCGTACCTGTGGACGCTCAGGTAAACAAAGCGTCTCTTGGCCCGCCAGGGGCTTACCCTGAACAAGCTGCGAACCAAGTTTGGGAACCCCTGGTTTAGGTGATTCTCTTTATTGTTGGTTTTCAACTTGTGGTCAAGATAGTTAAGTCCAAAGCTGACTGTGAAAAGTTACAAAGGGTTCTAGTAATTCTACCCATGTCAGTCCCAGGATATTAGAGAGACAAGGTGGGTGAGGTAATATCTTTTATTGAACCAACTTCTGTTGGTGAGAGAGACAAGCTTTCGAGCCACAGAGAGCTCTTTAGGTCACTATTATAGTGACCATAATGCCACTATATATATATATATATATATATATATATAAAAAAAAAAAACCTGAGGAAAAGCTCTGTTTGGCTCGAAAGCTTGTCTCTCTCACCAACAGAAGTTGGTCCAGATGAAATTCCATGTTGATAAGTGCAAAACAGTGCACATCGGAAAACATAATCCCAACTGTACACACCAAATGATGGTATCTACATTAGCTGTTACTACTCAAGAAAGAGATCTTGGAGTCATTGTGGATAGGTCTCTGAAAACATCTGCTCAATGTGTAGTGGCAGTCAAAAAAGCTAACAGAACGTTAGGAACCATTAGGGAAGGGATAGATAAGATAGAAAATATCATAATGTCACTATATAAATCCATGGTATGCCCACACCTTGAATACTAGATGCAGTTCTGGTCAGCCATCTCAAAAAAGATATATTAGAATTGGAAAAGGTACACAGAGGGGCAGCAAAAATGCTTAGGGATATGAAACTGCTTCTATCTGAGGAGAGATTAAAAAGTCTGGGACTGTTTAACTTGGAAAAGAAACGACTAAAGGGAGATACAATAGAGGTCTGTAAGATCATGAGTGGTGTGGAGAAAGTGAATAAGGAAGTGTTATTTACCCCTTCACATAACACGGGAGCCAGGGATCACCCAATTACATTAATAGGCAGCCGGTTTAAAAACAAAAAAACTTAAGGATGAACTTCTTCACACAATGCAGAGTCAACCTGTGGAACTTGTTACCAAGTTATGTTGTGAAGGCCAAAATATAATTGGGTTAAAAAAAGAATTAGATAAGTTCATGGAGGATTGGTTCATCAATGGCTATTAGCCAAGATGGCAAGGGATGCAACCCCATACTCTGTGTCACTAAACCTCTGACTGTCAGAAGCTGGGACTGGACAACAGGGGATGAATCACTCGACAATTGCCCTGTTCTGGTCATTCCCTGTGAAGTATCTAGCATTTGCCACTGTCAGAAGACAGGATATTGAGCTAGATGGACCATTGGTCTGACCCAGTGTGGCTGTTCTTATGAAAATACACTAAGGGATGTATTTTCATCCCTAGTCATCAGGGCCGGCTCTGGCTTTTTGGCCGCCCCAAGCAAAAAAAAAAAACGGGGCGGCCAGAACGGCAAAGGGGGAAAAAAAAAAAAAAAAAACTGCGGCGCGGCCGGAGTGCAGGTGCAGGGGGACCGGCTGGGGGAGGGAGCAGGCGGGATCGAGAGAGAAGGGGGCGGCCAGGGCTACAGCAGGGGCGCTGCCATGCGGCTCCTCCCGCTGCGCCGCCTCCTGCCACCTGGCGCGAGGGCTCCGCTCGGCGGGGAGGGAAGGAAGAGGACTGCCCTGCAGGGCGCTCTGGTTCTCCGCGCAGCCGCCCCCTACAGGGCGGCCGGAGCGGAACAAAACAAAACAAAAAAGCTGCCGTGCCGCCTCGAACAATCTGCCGCCCCAAGCACCAGCTTACTCAGCTGGTGCCTGGAGCCAGCCCTGCTTGTCATTTTAAAATATTGTAAAAGCATTACTAAACCAACATTTATGTGAGTAACTCTATTGAAAATGTAGGGATCTAAAGTAATGACTATAACCCAATCTAATGACAAATAAATCAGCACAAAATAAAGTAACCCCCATGGAAACACAGGCAAGATTCAGGATGGACTAAGTCATATACAAATCGATAATAGCTAGTCCCGTGTCGCTGAGGGAGGCCACTGGCACCTCAATCATGAGAGGCAGGTGAAAGTTGTTTAAAGGAACAAGTTCAAAACAAAAGCAAAAGGTGCAGTGGTCAGATTTATAAGGTTATTCCAATATGTCTGATCTTTTTAGGGTAATACCATTGAATCTGAACATTTATCAGAACTCACAGAGGAAGAGTATGAAGCCCACTACATAAAGCGCCAGGATCTCAAAGGCTTTTTGTGGCTTGATGCCAGGTATTTGAATCCGTTCTTCACAAGACGGCTCACACCGGAGGTGGGTTCTGCTTGTTTTGTTGTTCTGTGGGAAGTGTTGGCATAGCATTTTGTGGAATTCCATTCAAAGGCTTGCAACTTTTGAGCTGGGCATAGTGAGGTGACCAGTCTTACTTGTTTATTGAGAGTTGACTGCCTTGTAAAATGCTAATTTGATTTAAGTTAACACTTTTCATGGCTTCCAAAGTTTGTAATAAATGTACAGAAGTGTGAGCTTTTATTAAACTCTTCTTTAATGTTACAGACTAAGATACCTATATCAACAGTTTGGTTACTAAACCTAGGCTTAGTAGACATTTGTGCCTAAAAATGGAAGCATCAGACCTGGCAAAGCTAAAATGTTAGTGTAAAATGTTGCCCACACACATGCATGCTTTTTAAAAACCCTATGGCACAAGCAGGTGCAGTACTGGTTATACCCAGGGCCCCGTGTATATTGCAGCTGTGGGATTTGCTGTAGAATTCACCCTTTGTCACAGAGTTGTGCACTGGAATTGCAGCTCTCACTTAAAAAGTTTCTGCTCCTTCTCCTTGTGAAGAGAATTTTGAAACTGTGACTCGAAAGCAACCTGATGCCTCTGCTTCAGGCTCTCTACAAATTATGACTGAGAGGTGTGAACTGCTCTACTCTTCTCACTCAGAGCCCCGTAGACTCTGGGATTCTGCGGCCACAGATTGTTTTTCCCCACATGCTGTGGAATTCAGCCTTTTTTGTTGCGGAATTCACCGTTTTGCTGCACCATGCATGTTTTGTTTTGTCTCTGGGCCCTGGTAAAACCTGCTTTCAGGCTACTTCTTGCTCTGCGCCTTTCCCTGCAAGAGAAAATTAATTAGATTCCAGGGCATGCTCCCTGCACTGTTCCATAGAACCAGGCAGTGGGGGGGGGTTGGGAAACCAGAGCTAGAGTCCACCTTGTGCCAGGGAGCCAGAATATAGGCTGCCGGGAGAACAGAGCAGCATCCAAGGCCTGGGAAGATGGAATGAGCCACTGAAGCTGACTACAAGCTTCCTGCTTCAACCTGACGCACATACAAAGAAAGGCGATTCGGAGCCAGGCCACCCAGAAAACATTACTGCTGACAGCTCAGCTCTGTGGGCCTCTGGAGAACACAGGGGGGGAAAATCTGTCATCAGAAATAATCGTTGCTGAAAATAACCACTGACGGATTGTACATTGATGTTTATTTTCCACTGTGAGCATAACTGTGTCTATGCTTAGGGACAGGAGCGATGGGAATGAAGGGTATTTAATGAAGATGCAGTAAATCGTCACTCTCACTCACACAGTGCTGTATCTAAACAGCAATTTTGATTTCCTTTTGCCTTAGGACCTACATCATGGACGCATACAGATGAAAAGTCTCACCAACAAATGGTATGAAGAGGTGCGACAAGGACCCTCAGGGTCTGAAGATGATGAACAGGAGCTGCTATAGCAGGCTAGAGGAGGAGGATTGTAACGAGTTTATCATAGAGCACCAAAAACTAGATTTAAGTAACAAAAGATTCTGACTGTACAAAAGCCCAGGGTATTAAGAATGAAGACTTCCCACTGCAGGTCCCACCATGTGCTGTTGTACTTAGATTTCACAGAACCATATACATGGTACTTCATAAGACCGGTCACTGCAGGACCCCCCCTACAGTAACACAAAAGCAGAATGTGGGCTGAGGATAGAGCTGTACCTTTTAATTCTGAATATCACAGCACTTGTAAGTTTCACTCAGCCCATTCAAAACTGCATTGAAATAACCTTGAAGAAGAGTGTCTTCCATTCTGGTGTAAGCTGTAAATGCATGTTACAGTACAGGTTCCATAATACGGCTCCACAAAACAGAATGAGTTGCACTTTATTGTATACTTTAATACTCATTCATATCTTGGGGAGTCATGATGGTTTATACTGTGAATTTGTGCCAATAAAAATAATTGAATCTTTGTCTGGACCAAAACTGTAATTTGCATATTATGGATCCAGAATGCATAGTGAGCCCCCAGACAAGAAGCAGATATTGTACATGGACAAAAGCACCAGAACCTTTTAAATACTCAGTGTGTCTGCCATTGTTGTTTTTTTAATGTTGAAATGACTTAATCCACAGTACTTGCCATTGCCTAAAGTGTGTTTTTAAATGAGAAAGCGTAGAACTGGATTTGAAATCCATAGATTTTTTTACTTATCCCCCCCCCACCACACACACACACACTCTCCTGTAACTTATAAATGGTTACACTTTTTAAACAAAAATTATAATAAAAAAGGTTGCTCCTAGCTACAGACTTTGAATCTCAGGAAGCAGCCGTTTTTGCTTTGCCTAAATTCCTGAAATATCCCTAACACGCCTGAGGGTTCATGAGGAATGTAGGGAGGTTTTTAAATTCTAGAGGCATCAGTAGCAGGCTTTTCCATATAGTTTTTTTGGAAACACAGAAAAAGTCCCCAGAAAACCTAACCCAGCGGTGGAAGACTTTATTATGCATTGCTGCAGCATCCTCTGTTGGGAAATGCCAGACACTTAGCATTCCATTAAGTTGTCCTGCTACTTTAATTTTTTTATGGTCATAGTAGTGTGTAAAAATGATCAGCACTGTTTTGCTTTTCCCACATGCAATGGACCATTTGTTCAGAACTGCACACACACACGTGTGCACCTTTTCATGGTGCACACTTACTGTGTTTCAGCTACAGTAAATACAAATTTTTATTGCCTAGTTGGTCATTTGCACATGCTTTAAAAAAAAAAAACTTTACTGAGCATTTTCAATCATGGATCTGTTGTATTTTTTCTGGACAAATAAAGGACACTTCAGGAATGTGTTCAAAAAGCATAAATGCTCAAAATCCTAAATATGGATTGACTTACTAGTTTTTCATATGTGTGTGTTTGAAAGCTAGTCCTGATGTTTAAGAAAAAAAAGTGCAGCAGTTTCTGGCTAATCTCTCTGGTGAGCATTCTGTACTTTCGAGCCACCGTTAGTGATATCTGCACCCCCTAAATCAATACAGATTAAGGTGAATAGGGAAGTGAATTAAAGTTTTGGTTCCCTTTTCTACATACCCACTTTGAAACAAGTCTAGTGGCAGCACTCGATGCTGGCAGCTTTCCAACAGCTGTAAATTAGACATGCTAAAGTTAGGCATTGATATCTGATTAATTTAGCTTTGAAGCAGAGCATTACTAAATATGTGGGCCTCCTAAAGCTATGCCCCATGCAGAAGCAGAACTGTTAGAGAATGTGCTCTCACCAATGAGGGAGACAATGTGTGATTTGCATGATGCTGCCATTAAAAGGTGATTGTATAGTCCAGCCCTCCTCACTTTAATTTCAGACTCACTTCTACATTTTCACTTGAAAACTAATTAATCTCACTAGGAAAGAACACGCTTTTGGGGGTAACAAATCAAGGAACCTCTCTCTGCTAATCAACCATGAAATGCACTTTATTTCCTACCCTTGTACGTGAACAGAATTTGGCTTCATGCTTTATAGAACTGGAACATGCTGCGTAATGTGAGCATGAAGGGGAATGAACTCAGATTGTTTCCAGTGTTGAGTACTGAAGAATCACATCTTGCTTGTTGTTTGGGAGGAGAACAGATCTGTAAAGAATCATACTAACCAGGCTGAAGGAAACTAATATTTGATCTTTGTTCCTAGTTCAGAGTTAGGGGTATATGCTTGAAAACATTTTTTAGGATGTGAAAATGCTAGCTGCAGTACTATAAGGTAGGGGTGTGTGATAGAGAGCGAGAAAAATGTAAATTCCACTTTATAATACAGCTATTTCCTCAGGTGCCCATCCAGAGTAAGCACCCGTTTGTATGTTTTTTTATGGGATGTCACACTTGCTCACAAAGAATAGTTTAAGCTATGGGGGCTAGGAACCTTTTGAGGTTGCTGAGTATATGAGGATCGCTTTGCCAGATGCATATGCTCTTGGCTTACAGGAGAATGGTAGAAATTGTGGTGTTGGTTTTTTTTTAAAGACACGTGAGACCCAGCTTTCCCCATTCAAACAATGGGCTGCGTGTTAGACAGAAGTTTCTGTTGTTTTGATGCACTATGGTAACTAAATAATTGAGGTTAATTGTCAGTTCTTGCAGGTATTTTTGTATCCTTGAGATGTCAATCATTTCAACTTTCTAGTAATAAATAGCAGCTATTGTCCTGATTTACCTGTTCCTAAGAATTGTGTGGTGTAGAACACAATGGTACCAATTCTTGGCTATGCCTGCATCGTGCACTGTGCACCTCCAGATGGAGCAGGAGAGCTGCAAAGACAGTTTTAAGTCACTCTGTGCTCCCTTTGTTTAGGGAAGTCTTGGCCATACCTCTTGTTCTGTAGACATTCCACAGGTTAGCTGTGGAGAGAAGGATAGAGAGCACATGAGCTGCCATGTTGCCTCTTGCACCACTGGAGTCCCCTGATTGCCCTGTGGCCATTAGGATGGGTTTAGAGCCCCTTTGTAATGGTGATGCAACATAAAACAGCCGAAGATCAGAGCCACTGTTCTCAGTTAGCTAGTTATTTCACTGAAAGACGAGGCAATCTATAAAATGAATGAAGGTTCTATGCTAATATATTGGACTTCTGTGGAAGTTCGAGATCATGATAAATTGATCATTTCCTGCCCTCTGCTGGTAATTTTTGAAAATACAGTTGGATCTAAATTAGGAAACATTTGCTGCGAATAATTTAATACACATTAAATGGATGCATTGAACTGATATTTTCTGAATTAACGAAAGCAGCCTGAAACTCCTAATTTCAAGGCATATTTACTTTATTTAAATGTAAAAAGCAACTGTGCAAAAGCTTTAACAACGAGATCCTATTTAATGGATTTATCAAAGACTTGCATCTGAGAGGAAAGGATGGGTTTGTGGTTGAGGCACATCACTGGGGAATCAGGACTCCTGGGTTCTAGTCTAGCTTTGCTGCAGACTCACTATGTGACTCTCAGGCAAGCCAGTTAGCCTTTGTGTGCCTCAGTTTCGTTAGCTTATTCTGGTTTTTCTTCATTTGTGCCTTTAGGATTGTAATCATTTCAGAGATCTGTTTGTCAGCCATGACCCACCACTGCCCAGCTCTTTGTCCATTTGCAGGACTATAGACCTGAGGTGCCATTTCGGGTAATATTTGAGAGCTTCAGAGACACTGAGGCAGGCTTTGTGTGAACCATTCTGAACATCATGTTTTAGTCTTGCTTCTTGCAGTAACTGGGTTTTTCCCTGACTACAAGACAAGGCAGGGAAGAACCCAGTTCTGACACTTTATGGTGATGACTGATTTGTAGGTTCATTTATAAATGTGTTGGCTTTTCTGTGGCATTGATCACTCTATTGTGGGCAGCTCAAACATGAACAGATTTATCTTTACAACACTTCTGTGAGGAAGGCCTGTATTATTACTCCCTTTTCACAGAGGAAACCAAATTACAGAGAGATCAGTGGCTTGCACAGGGTGCCACACAATGGCTGTGGCAGAGTAGTGAATTGAATCCAATTCCCAGTCTGCTACCACAACTGCAACCCCATCCTTCTGCTGGGATCTCAACTTTGAGTAGCTTTCATTTGAAAAGGGAGCAGAAATCATGTTTAAATGGAGACTGTCAAGGTGCAATGATGAAGAGAATGTCCTCTCGCCTTTTGAGAGCACTGTTAAGATCTGCCTCAAATCCAGTGTTTGCTCACTTTCTCCAAGCATCCACATGTGAGTTTGTCTAGTTAGTTCTTGTGCCACTTGCTGACCTTACTCCTGACTACTTCTATTGCTCAATCCAATTTAGTCTGAGTCCTCCTATCACAAATATGAGCAGTAGGTCTTGGAATAATGTCAGGGTTATAAACGTGTTTGCTAAAAAGGTGGTACATGAGGGCAGGTGTCTGAATGTAGGGAGTATCATTCTTGCCAAGTTGACACAAGCAGGCTAACAATTCTCAGCTAACAGCTCTTCTTTACAATTGGGCGTGTCTCTCTGAACAGCCTGTTTCATGGTCCAATGATAAAGGATTCTGTAGTATCAGCAGAAAAGTTTGAGCCAAAAGCTAGGATTTGCTTCTCCTCCATGTACCACCAGAAATTACGTTCTAGCAACATGAAGACATTGAGACTGCCATTGCTGTAAAAAGCCCCCTCTCCACCATACCGAAGACACAAAAACGTACAGCTTTTACGAAAAATCCTAAACTGTTGACAGTGATATCCCCTGTCCACCTCCCCCCTGCAAAATCCCAAGTCAACCTATGGCCAGATTTTCCTGTCAGTTACACTGGCATAACTCCATTGAATTTGACCACTGTAGAAAGCAGATTCCAGAGCAAAACAGCTGTCCGCTGACAGCACCCTGCCACTGGGCCCTAGACATTCTGATCCAGGCAGCATTAGCAAGAGACCTTTTATACTATCTCTCAGCAATTCTACAGCTCCTGTCATCATAGTAGGTCGGTGTCTGAAGTAGACAGGACCAATCGGGCTGGGAAGATCAATAGCAAGATCTTGAATTATAGTTGGAAGGGACTAGGGTGGTTGTGCAATATTGGGGAAATCAATGCAAAAGCTTGTAAATTAATATAAAATTTCTGGATAGATTTGGTGTCTCCGTTACCTTGGAGATGAACGGATTGTCACAGTTCCAACTCCAATGAACAACAATTTACCTTATCACTGCCATGCATTTTATTTAAAGAGGCACGATGAACATTTTGGCTTGGCTGTATTTCAGCGTCAAACATTTCCCATTGCTCAGAGCTTCCACTCGAACTGCTAAAGGAAATGGCTAGCGTGAGTTGCACTATTTTAGTCATAGAGTTTCTTTGAAGGTGAGCAAAGCACACTGCTAGTCAGCTTTCTTGGAGGTGAAGCTGCCCTTTTGCTTCTATTTAACAGTTTTTAGTAGGAGTTAAGCTCAGTGATAGGTTTTCAAGGGTTAATATTTTTCACAGAGATCACTGATGGACAGGGTGGACAACTGAGGAAACGGTTAGTCTTGAAACTCAAATGGAGTGGGGAGGGAGATGGCAAAGGAAGGTTATTTGCACTACTCTGAGATTTCGTAGTCAGAGCTTTGCTGTAAAGCATAAGCACAGAAGGAAACCTGGTCATACAAATACTTTCGCAGTCCCTGCCAACCCTAGCCTCTGTAGTGCTTGGTAAAGCAATATACTAGATTGAGCTGAATGAAGCCTACAGATAAATAACTTTTTACTGGGTTGGAATCACAGGCTGCCTGTTTTATCTATGCTCAGCAGCTAGTGTATATGAAAAATGTACAGTTATATGCTCACCAAGAGATGCTCAAAACTGAAGCATAATCCGACACTCTCTTCACCCATTTTGTAATGTATTACCAATAAATCCAAGGTGGCATTTGGTTCCGTTCTATTATGTATCATTTGAAACTGTTTCTAGAGATGTCCTGTACAAATTCTAGGGGTTCCACTACACCATGTTTCCATGCACTTGTGCACACCTGGGTATTAAATAGCCCACAAAATGTATCCAGACTGTTTTTAAAAAAATGGATCTTGAAAGGCTGCAATGATTTAAGATCATGTGGAATATGTGGAATAGCACTGCTGTATCAGGGTTCATGCTGCAGTGTGTAATCACGTGAATGAGGCTATAACTATACTGCCCTGGCTTTGAAATGAGTAGCTGATCACATTTAAGAATTTACTTTCTAGTTTAATGGAAACTGAGAGAGACATTTTTCTATTGGAGTACACATAGAATCATAGGACTAGAAGGGACCTCAAGAGGTCTTCTAGTCCAGTCCCCTGTACTCAAGGCAGGACCAGTTATTATCTAGACCATCCCTGACAAGTGATTGTCTAACCTGCTCTTAAAAATCTCGTATGACAGAGATTCCACAACCTCCCTAGGTAATTTATTCCAGTGCTTAACTACCCTGACAGGAAGTTTTGAAGCCCTTTAGAATAAATGGGAACTCGTGTCTAAAGCCGTGTTCCTCTGGTTGAGGATCTACACAAATCTAAATACACAGATTTTAATTATTTGGCTCTATAACGCTCTGGAGAGATCCAGAGGAGTTGGGATGGGGCAAGGTTCACACCATAATTATTGTATTTAAACTTTGACACTAATGGAACAGGGGAAATAACTACCCCTTCCCCTCATGTAATTTTATTGCATGACCCAGAAGTTTTGCTTTTGATTGTATTTTTGCAACAATAGCCAGTTCTGCTGTGCAACATGTAAAAATTGATCTTTCAGCTGTTGAGCACCACTCTATACAATTTTGCAGGGTTTTTTGCCAACTTCCCCCCCACACACACACTTTGCAGTGAAATATGAACACCTGCAATGTTGTATATACTTTGAAGGACGAATGGAATCTGGGCTGTGCAAACAAGTTTCTCCAGCACTTTTTAATACAGCTTTAAGTAATTGGTGTTGCATCCAAACAGAAGTTATATTGATGGTCATTTTCTCCAAATCCTGAATTTCAATGAATGTCACAATAAATACATTCCATATCTAAAACACAGTTTAAAATCCAGCTGTGACAATTGTATTCCCAACCAATTATTCAGGCCTTTTACTCAAATGACATGTATGAAAACATACATTTCAATTTCTGCTCAAGTTGATAGTGGAGAAATGCAGGAATGGTGAAGGAAGCTGATAGTCAGGCACTTGCTAACACTGTATAGATGTTTGTATCAAAGTGATTTTAAATTACTTTATTTGCATGCATAATCATGGTCTACTTATGTGCAAATTAAACCCACAATTCTGAGAATCTGGGCACAGATATCTTTTGAAAATTGCCTTATGATTGTAACTGGGGTCTCTGTTTCAGTCTTTATCAGATTCCTGCCTTTGAGAAATGGTTCTTATTGCAATGAATTTTTTAGTAAATTTGTGTTATTTATAAGGGGTGTACAGAATCCAAACAGACATATTTGCCTGAGCAATATAAACTTCATGGAGTTGTAAACTGAATAGGACATTTATTTATTTTGAAATAAAAGTTATAACTAGAAAACTGCAGTAATGTGTCTTATTCCAATACTACAGGATGTGTAATGTGATGTAATTCTGCTTCATACTATTCATGATTTATTTTGATTTATTGCTGTTTCTGTGGGGTTCACTCTTCTAGTGTCCGAGTGCTAAATACAACTGAAGTAGTGTGGCGTAGCTGCAGTTTGTGCCATGCTGGTAGAAATCAGAGATAGAGAAGTGGACTATTTGGTCTTTTCTGCCAGGCCGGATTGTTCTGTCAATACTTTCCAGATGTGCATGGTGGCCCGTGACACACATGCTGCCCATCTCCCCCATGCAGACGTGAAATATGTGGTGTATTGGATTGGGGCTGCTATGTTGTATGACCCTGCTAGCTCTGAGCTCAAAAGTTAAATCTAGTTGTACCAGGGGTTGATGGGGGTGGGCGGTCAGTATCATGTATTCTACAGTTCTTCCTTCCGTGTTTACTTTAAAATGTCTTGAAATCCAGTCTTGTTGTATTAGTTAAGTCCTGGAACTGTACATCAAGTTTAGAATAAGTGTTGTTGGGAAAAGATATAGAAAAACTGAGGTGGCTCAGGTGAGGGCTTAGTTAGAAATAAAGCCTTTTGTCTTGAAGTCACAGGTTCAAATCCTTTTAGACTCCTCATCTCACAGTGGTTTGATATTGAATGTGACATGAGCTAGTGAGCTCCAGACAATTCTTAGTGGGCTGATACACACCCTTTCCAGCAGTAGACCGTGACTGAATTAGCACTGTGCCTACCCCTGCTCTAGAAGGTAGATTATCAGTTTTTGTCAAGGTCCAGACACAGGAGAAAATAATTAAAAATAATTCATTTAATAAAATAATAATTTAATAAAAATAAAAAGATTTTGGGGTCCATTCAAAAGCATCTGGCAGTCCAGATTTGGCCCATCGTCTGCCTATTGCCAGCCCCTACTCTAGCGCCTAGAGGTCACTGGGTGAGGAAACTTGCATTACTGCTCTCTGTTCCAAAGCTAAATAGGACTTATTGTTCCAGAATTTGCATTTGGCCCTCTTAGAGACCCAGCCACTAAGGCCTATCGACACACAAGTTGCATCAGTCTAACTCAAACTTGGTTTAGTTTAAAACAAAAACCCCACACACAATGCGGCCCCATTGTGTGGACACAAACTGATTTAAGAGTACCTTATATTAATTTAACTTAAGTTGGTAAGGAACTGGCTTAAGTACCATTGATATAAGGCACACTGACTCATTTAAACTTCTGACAACAACAACTTGAGCATCCAGGACAAAAGTCATTTGCAGCTTTTCCTAGAACAAGGAGGGGGCTCTCCCTATTTTCTGTACTGGTTTGTGGCCATGTTCCTTTTTACCGAGCCCATTCACAGGAGAAGGTAGCTGGTGACGTGGCCTTTTAAGCCAGCGAGGATATAGTGCAATTATTTATTTATTCTGCAGTGGCACCTAGGAGCCTCGGGCATGGCATGGCCCAGGACCCCACTGCACCAGGTGCTGCATAAACAAAACAAAAAGACAGTCCCTGCCCAAAGCAACAACACTAATCCGTGTTGCACCTAAACTGAACCATTCTGCTGCTTTGAGGCGATAGCTGGGGCCATAGCACCCATTGCAAAGCATGCTGAATTAGTGAGTGCAGGCAGGGCCTGTTGACCTGCTGCTACTTCAATAAAAAGTTAAGAAAAACACTGGGGAAGGCAGGGGTTTTCCACAGATCAGTTTTGTAACACATTTAGAAAAAGCCAGCTTTTGAAATGCAGTTCATATGCCAAGGCAAGATCATAGCCCCATTAACTTTCTTCTGTGTTGGCTTGACCTAAAATTCAGCCGTCTAGGTGTTCTGCCTCCCTGTCTACCAAGCCTCTTTCAAAACCAAGGCTGCACCAGTGACAGTCCTTTGTATAGTTTAAACACAGGTTTAGAAGACAAACCATCACCACTAGAGGACAGCAGTTATTCATATTTACATTCCATTTGTGGCCTATGGATCTAGGTGCTTGCTAGGAAAGGCATCAGGCAGTAATACAATGAGCCTACAAGCGTCAAGGCTAGCAAGGCAATAAGCGTATCTAATCGAGTCATAAAGCCCAAGAAGCTTTAGCATAAGCAGCTAACCAGGAGTAATCATAGAGCAGCAGATATACTTGTCAGCAGTTTAGCCAGAATGCTCTAAAACAGGGACATGATGCCAGCTTATACCATCTTTAGGTACTTTAAGTTGGGGGGAGAAATCAGCAGACATTCGATGACCAAATGCCAGGGTAACTGATGTATAAGCATGGAGGTAAAAGGCCTTATCACCTACAGGAAAAAAAGCACCAACATTATGAGGAGAGGAAATACAAAATATGGGAAAGGGACGGAAGTCCCTACCGAATATGCATTAGGCATAGTGGGAGTCCGCATAACATTACAGACGCTGTATCCCAACCTGCATGACTTGGGAGACGCCAGGACAATGACCAGACTGATGACGACGGTGGTGAGGATGATCAGGATAATAACCAACACTTCAGGTTTTTCTGCAAGTGGTGGGCAAGTATATGGATGCTGGATGTTTTGACCATTTTGTATTATCTCTGTCTACTTTGCTGGATGGGTGTGTTTGTGCTTTTGTTAATGGGGCTAACAAAAATATTACAAGGGCAGAACCCGTTTCCTAAGCATAATTGCCTCTCTCGTGCCCAGCAGAGCCCATTTAATAACTAAAACTTCAGGATCTGGTCACAAGGCCAACCCCTGCAAAGCTAGAGTGTAAGTGGTATTTCTAATCAATCAATCAATCCATAAATATAAGTAATGGAACGAAAGACAAGGTGGATGAGATAATATCTTATTGGACCAACTTCTGTAGGAGAGAGACAAGCTTTTGAGCTTCCACGGACCTGTTCTTCAGGTGTAGGAAAGGGGCTCAGTGTCACAGCTAAATTCCTTTCCTACACCTGAAGAATAGGTCTGTGGCAGCTTGAAAGCTTGTCTGTCTTACCAATAGAAGTTGGTCCAATAAAAGATATTACCTCACCCACCTTATCTCACTAATATCCTGGGACCAACAGGGCTACACCACTGCTTACACAATCAATATATCAGGCAACACATTGTTTGTAAACAAAGCACTGTTAGCCAAATTTCTAAAGACTCCAGTTCTGCTCCTCCCATCAACAGAATGTAGATGCTGAATGACCTGACTGTTCCTATAGTCAAGTAATACGAGCCATAGTCTAACAATGGCAATGTCAAGAAAAGATGCCAAGGGCTAGATCCTCAGCTGCTGCAAGTTGTCCTCAGAGCTCTCTCAATGGATTCCTCGGTCATGATGGTGCTCTAACAAATTGACACCAGCTGAGGATCTGTTCCCAGGTCTCTGTCCATTTGATCACAGCTGTCTGTAATGGTATCTGAATCTTTTCAAGACAGAGAGAAAAAAAAAAAACCACCACACACACACACACACACACACACATCAATTGCCTTAGTATTACTAATGAGCTGCTACAGTGGAGATCCTATTACACTTCATTTTAATGTTCTCCTTGACTTGTTTTCAAACTGAAAGCTATTAAAGGTAGATGATGGAACAGTGCCAACCTCTTTCAGATTTCCTCATCTGATACTGTCACAGGGTGACTGGCCCCTTTAAAGGAGAAATGGGGCCAGCTCCACTTGTTCCCATAATTTGCTGCCTCCCAGCCTGAGAGGATGGGACGAATGGGGTCAGACATGGGTCTCATAAAAGGCCAGAGAGAACTCAGGAAGTGAGAAAATACAGGAAGCAGGGTCCGCCAGAAGCTGCTGAGTCCCCTGAGAGGGGAGGCAGTGGGAGCCTGCTAGGAAAGGTTCAGGGCAGAAAGCTGTGGGAGACAGTGCTCAGTTAAAGGGCAAAGAAGAACGCTGTAGGGCCCAGGAATAGGGGCAAAAAGCAGGGAACTTCAGTGAGAGGTAGACTGCAAGAGGGACTCCAAGGAAGGCAGCCCAGGAGTTAGTACTCTATAACAGCGAGGACTGAGAACTGAGTACTGAAGATGGGGCTTGTCTACATGACAGATGCTAAAGCGGCACAACTATGGCACTGCAGCTGCTCCTGTAGCACTGTAGACACTTGCTACAGCAATGGAAGGTTTTTTCCCCCCACTGCTGTAGTTAATCCACCCCTCCAAGAGGCAGGAGCTAGGTCAATGGAAGAATTCTTCACAATTCAATTCCTACCTGTGCCACACACCTCTGACTTCGGGATCTCTGTGCCTCTGTCCCCTATCTGAGCAGCGGATAGCATACTTCTTTGTCAGTTTTGTATATTTAGATTGTCAGCACATTGGGCAGGGCCCATCTCTTCCTATGTGTTTGTACAGCTGCATTATGTGTACAGTTTGTACACTCCTAGTCCAGAGGCCACTACCCACTACAATAACATGGTTGCTGAATACCCAGCTAGAAAATTCAGGATTTATAAAGTGTCTTAGCCATAGCAAAGGTCTGCTGGTTTTCCTGGCAGCTGTGAACTGTGCCACTGAGCATATTGCTCAGGTCAATGACAACACAGCAAGGGAATTCCACATGCAAAATTCCCCCAATGGCAAAGCCCATTTGTAGAAAGTTTTATCTTGGGTTTGCAGCAGGATCTAGCAAAACCGCCCAAGCAAAGGAAGCAAGTGGTTCTGCAGTGGAGATGAGAAAACAACCAGCAACATCTTTACATGCATCCCTGTTCTTGGCCCTCTTTGCCATTGTTTTCCACACGGTTACAACAGATGAAAGGACACCTAATTTGAGGCACATGAAGTTGCTGCGTCACCCTTCCATGAATTCTCCTGCAGCTGCACAGTGGTTGTCTTTAGACTTTCTTCATGGTTCCAATTCTGTCAGGCTGTACTGGTGCATGGAAAGAGAACAGATGTTAGAGCAGGGGAATGACCAAGAACCATGTGCATATCTGGTAGTAGCTCCACATCTAATCAGCACATTTAGACTCCCAGTGTGTGAGGGGCTTTGAGAAAGCAGAGCGGTGCACCAGGAAATGACCATTTCATGGGACGATAGCCAGCTGCTTATTCCCTAAACGCTGATGGGCAATGTTGGAAGCCAGGGGACCTAATGTCATTGAATTAGCAGATCTCCGGCTCTCTGAAAGGCTTGATACCATTTGGAGTGACTGTTACTTGTCACTCAGAGTGAGCCAGTCTGGCAAGAGCTGGCACACTAAGTTATCAGAAGGCAAGTCTGTGTACCATGGTGATGGGCGCAGCACAAGAACCTGAAATAGCATAGAAATGAGAATGCAGGTTAATCAATATTTGATGTTCAATCTCAGCATGGATGGAAGTTCTCCAGGCATACAAAGAAATTAACATCCCAGCAGCTCTGCTGAAGTGGCCTATTTCAGGAGGTGGCTTTTTAAACAATTGTAAACAAATTAAAAGCTATGGATAGCGCTCCATGCAATGCTAAACTTTTAAAGTGGGGTGTTAATTGTGCCAGCTAAAAACAGTGCTTGATGGAAACAGTATTACTGGCTTGTGTTCACAGAATTCCTTCCAGCAGCACAGAGCAGTTTTCACGGAATTCAAGAGGAATAAAACTGACATTCTAAGCTGGGACTTTTATTATGAGCTTCTTGGTCCAGGAGTAGCTGGAAAATGGCTTCTAGGACAGGATGTGACCACCAAGAGAGAACTGTTCCACTGCATGGGAAACAGCTGGGTCTAAATGGGCTTTCCCAGTAAGCTTTGCTCAGTGAGGTTCTCCTTTCAGAATGCCCCGGTTCATAGTCTGCACAATTTAATAGACCCAGTCATTGGTCCAATAGAGTATCCCACAAGAAGGCAGCCGTTGCCACCTTTCCTCAAGCAAAAGTTGAGCTGAAGCGGTTTTATTCTGAGGAATACAAAGCCCCCCCATTTCTATTTCCTTAAAAACAAGGCAACCTGCATTGTACAGTAAACCCTCTAAAGAGTTAGCAATCTGATCTTTACATGGTCTCCTACAAGCTGTCTTCAGAGGAAGCATGTGAAGGCTAGAACACGAAAAAAAAAATCTGTTGACTGTTTATTAGCTAACAGAACCAGGTAACACTGAGCTCATCTAGGCTGTAGCTTGTAAGTGGACTGAGCTAATTAACCTTTGAGCTCTAGGAAGAAGCGCGCAGAACACACTGCTTTGAAGGTGGAAAGCGTAGTGTACATGCTGAGCCCTGAGCTGTCACTGGTACTGCACAGTCAAGATATGGCATGTAGGCACTGTGCTAATGCAAGCAGGCTAATGGGGTGGGGCCAGATTCCCTCTTGTCTTCTGCCCTGGCCAGCAAAGCGAACCAAGGCTGGGGAGCATGTGCTGCCAACCCTGGGGAATGTTTAAAGCCTGCCTTGTTCACTTCTTTATTGCAGTAAAATCCAGAAGTGATGCCGCTGGAAACAGCTTTGGGGCCTGAGCAATGCCCGCCTCTCAGTTATTGTGCCTGAAGTCCTGGTCAGTGGTTTGGCACAATCAGTGAGCACTTCAGCACAGAGAAGTAAAAATTAATAATGATCATTTTGCTGCACAACATAAGATTAAGGTTTAAATTAAGATTCAGGGCAGATCAAAGAATTGTGATAAGAAAATAATTAAACTAACTGCAGGGCAGTAACAACAGGGCCCTAATTGCTTCTGCTGGAAAATCAGAGGAAAGGACTGAAGGGGGATTGAAAAGATCCTATTGTTTCTCCTCTTTCAGTCCCTGCAAGGCCTGAGGCTGTTCCAGCCGGACCCTTGCGGGTTGTTGGGTTGGGCTGGGCAGGGCAGGTCAGGTCACAGGCAAAATGAGGACCTCTCAGATTCAAAGCACCATCCACTGGCTATTACACCTTGGGGAATTCTGCGCCACTGCGCATGTGCGGAATTCATGTCCCCCACAGATTTCTTTGCTTCCCCACAGAAAAATGACTTTCTGACAGGGAAGCAAAGGGAAGCCACAAGAGCGGTCATGCGACCATCCCCAGCAGTAGGTTTTGGGTGTCCAGGGCAGCTGGCAGACAGGAATATCACAGTGGGGAAGAGGGTGGGGCTGGGGACTCCTATCCTGCACTGGGCTCAGCTGCTAGTCCCAGCTGGGCTGAGGAAGACAGGACTTCCTCGTCCCATGCATGGCAACTGGGGCTAGGTCAGATCCACCCCCAGATTTCTCCCCAGGTTGCAGGAAGCTCTGCAAAGTCTCTTCCCCCCACTTCCTGCACCCATCACTCCTCAGCTGCAGGGGAAGGGATCACTGTACAGGAAGCTGTTCCTCCATCTGCCCAACCCCTGTGCATCCAGACCCCCCTCATACCCAGACCCTCTTGCTAAGCCTCACCCACCCATACCCAAAAGCCCCCCTGCCAAGCCACACTCCCCCTGCACCTGAACCACCCTGATGAGCCACCCACATCTGGAGTCTCATTACCACTGCACCTGGGCATCCATACCCCTCCCTGCACCCAGATCCCCCACTGAGCCACCTGCTCCTAGATTGCCCCACACAGAACTCTCTCAACCCATACCTGGATTTCCCTTCTCCCGCCCCCAATAAGTCCCTCCATACTTGGATCCTGCCAGAATGAGCCTGCCTGCCCATACCTGGTGCACCTGGCATGGAGGGGCAGGGCCCTGGGGTGTTTCTGGGGCAGGCCCGGTCCTTGCTCTGTGTCAGGGTTGGGTGCAGCCTTACTGCTGAGTCCATGTCCTGCAGGAGAGTTACAGAGTGATCTCCCACCTCTGTGCAGCCAGTGGCCTGTGCTCCCCAGTGCCATGCTGGCACCTCCACATTTATTTGACAAATCAAATTTGCAGAATTTTAAAATATTGTGCACAGATGGGTTTTTTTGGCACAGAAATTTTAATTTTTTGGTGCAGAATGCCCTCAGGAATATGGCTATGTTTAAGAAGTGGGGAGAAGAGGCAGCACCGGGCTAGAGTAGCCTCTGCGGGAGTGAGACTCTCCATAGCTCACCCAGAGGAGGAGATAGAGGTGCCCTGCTCACTGGAAGAGGCTCTTCTCTGGTACTGCAGCCACCATCACCGTTTCTCCCCAACGGGAACTACAGCAGCAGCTTGGGAGCAGCACGGCCAAGCAGGATGCTGCCTCCATTGCTCCAGAACCACAAAGCCCATTGTATAGCTGGGTCAGGACAGCAGACCCTTGTCCCTCATTGGTGCTGCTGACAGCGGAGCCGGTGCTGCTGTCAAGAAGGTGAGGCCGGCTGTTCACTGGCCTTTGGGCAGGGGGGCTTGCCCCCACTGCTGCTACTTTTCCAGATGGGAGTTTCCAGTGAGAAGTGGAGGACTCACTCCACCCTCCCCCTGCTATCACGGTTTCTGGGTCCCAAGAGACCGGTGCGGTTTCAATATTAGTTATTCTTCCAGAAGGAAGCGCTGCTCCTGGGGGAAGCTGGGCTCAGGTAGGTCGTTGCCTTTCAAAAGGACAAACTGGAGGGAGCTTGGCAGAGAGCAGCCAAAACAATGCATGAGCTGGAAAGTCAGAGCTCTGGGTAAGAGCTAGGTATGGGCACTGTGGGGGAAGACCTAGGGGAGGCCTGACAGCTGTCTACAGATATGGCAAGGGCCAGTAGAAAGCAGAGAGGGATCAATGATTAGTCATGAATCTATGGGGATAGAACAGTGATGGGCTTCACTGCTCCAGGGCAGCCCAGGCAGAGCCTTAGGCATGCGTTCACATTGGGACACGCTGCCAAGGGCACTGGTGGAATCACATGCCCTAGAGAGCCAAGGAGAGACTGGACACCCATCTCTCCCCTGTTCTTCCTCAGGACTTGCAGCTAGGCACCATGGGAAAGGGTGGGGGGATGGACTCAGAAGAGCTAATACCCAGGCGTGTCCATTCCTGCTGCCCCAGGAAGTGACATGCAGTAAGTGAGCCAGGCACAGCGAGGATGTTGGCTCTGAAGCCAATGTCAAAGGGAGCCCACTGGGTTGTGATGCTCATCTCTGACGGCCATTTTCCTGTCCCCCTGCTGTCTTGCACATGGCTGCAGACAGGCCTTGACATGAAGCTGCAGCATCTTCTGGCTGGCCAGATTGTCTCACTCTCCCTTGTCTGTGCTACAGACAAGTTAAAAAGTCTCAGGCTTTCACTCCCCCCAGCTCCTTCTGGAAACATCCCCCTTGACCTTCACTGTCATTTATTTAAGGCTACAATTCTTTAAAAATGTATTAATGTGGGAATCGTGGCCCAACACAAGGGGAGGGGGGTATTGTCAAGTTCCTTCCTGGCACAATTCCAGTGAAGTAAGTGGGTGAGACTCCATTGCCTGCAGCCCAAGGGCACAGCTTACCCTCGCCTGCCCCAGGTCTCGTGCATTAGCACGGTTACTAGAATCCCAGTCAGGAGATACCACCGTTGCTCTCAGAGCATGTAATCTACACCCATGCCTGGCAGCAGGAGGCTTTTTCTTTCGCCTGAAGCATCTCCTGTGGCTGTGTGTCAAGTCTCATCTCCGATCTCTAAGGACACCCTAAACACCTTTCAAGTCAGATCAGGAATCATTAGCTGCAGCCTTCACCCTCCCCCCAACCCCCACCCCCCCATCAGAGAGGTGTGAGCTGGACCCAGGGTCACAGGCTGCAGGCAGATCAGAGGACTATTTAAATAGCGACCAACGCTGGTGGCTGCAGCTTACTTGTAGTGCAGATAGGAGGACAGCCAGTCTGTCCACCAAAAGAGATTTGTTCTCTTCAGCAGATATTTAATAAGCAGATAGTTCACTTGTTCTTGATTTTACAGCTTCTGAGTCTCCAGACTTTTCCACCCTGCAGATTTTTGGGCAGATGTGCAGAAGCTGGTATTATGCAGCATCACAGCAGTGCTGAGCACTAGGCAGGCAGCACATGGGCAGTTGTGTTAGTTTACAGTAGCACTTAGAGACCCCAGCCAGGATAGAGGCCCCATGGTGCAAGGTGCTGTACAAACACCATGAGACAGTCCTGCTCCCAAGTGCTTACAGTCTAAACAGACAAAGGGCGGGAGAAAGGAAACACTTTCTTTTATATTGATGGGAAAGGAGGCCTAGAACAAATAAGTGACTAGCCCAAGGTCACACAGGTTGTCTGTGACTGAGATGGAAATTAAGAGATCTGAGCTAAAGTCCTAGTTCAGTACCCTAAGAAAAGCTCTTCTCTCTAGAGAGGAAGAAGGATTCTTATTTAATCCCCTTTTGCTAAAAATAGGTAAACATTGGACATTAGCATGCTTGTACTTGAAGCCATTTAAGCTGTATTATGCTAGCTCTGTGTAGCTCAATGGCTTGTCTCTCTCACCAATGAAAGTTGGTCCAATAAAAGATATCACCTCATCTTTATAATAGCCTGTAATTCTATAGTACTGATCACGCCAAAGATTAGTACCAACCAGCCCTTCCTGGGTGTGTCACTGTCCCTCAGTTTCTGCTCTGGGAGATGATGCTCATCTGCCTTTGTAAAGTTCTTGGAGATCCTCGGAGGAGAAGTGCTACCCATATACAATGTAAGAGCCCGATCCTGCAAACATATACCCAGATGTGCAATTTTACTCGTGCTAGTGACCCCATTCAATGGGACAACTCATGTGACTAAGGTTACCCATGTGCCCAAACGTTATTACCAAAAACTTTAGAATGGTAAGTGAAATTGACACCATCCAAATTAAAAAAAAAAAAAAAAAAATTAGCCAGGCTAGTAGGACACATAATTAGTTTATAAGTATTTGAAGGCTGGAAACAACAAGGAAGAGGAATTACATGCAGCAGAGGAAGGGGCAATAACTTGGGGTTAAGGGGATGAAAATAAGCAAAGGAAAACCTTCCTGACAGCAACATCTGCCAGCTAAATGAATGGTCTCTTCCAGCAGAAGTGCCATCACATAGGACTTTTTAAATGAATAGGACAGAACCCTACAAGACATGCTCCAGGGAACAGCGCTACACTGACAGGTGGAGAGACAAGTCTCCAGTTTCTGTGACTCATCCCTGCACATGCACACACAGTACCATGGCTTGATCAGCTGCTGACAGATCTAGCATATGCCAGTAAATGCATCACATTGAGTCTTTTCAACCAGACAAGGGACTGTAAATGTCACATTATAACTGAACACTGATCCAGAGTCTAATCCCTCACCCAGAGATTTAGATTAGAGAGGGATGGGAATCCCCAAAGCGGAGAATGCTCCAAGGCTGGATCTGTAGCCTTTCAGGTTACAACACTAATGTAAAATCAGAAACAGCAGTAAAGTCAGTGGATCCCCCTTAACAGGGTTCATTCACTGTTAGAGTGTTTCCTTGTGGCTGCACCTGAGGATTAGCACCATTCAGGTCTGATACCCTCCTTCCAATGGCTACTCACATGGTGTCTCTTCTCATTCTCCAGGACTTGTAATGCTCCCTTTTTGTGACTCAGCCCTCCAGACAAGTCACTTCTCCTTCTTGAGTATCAGAGTCCCACTGGATCAGCTGTCCACATGCCATTCCAAGTCTCCAAGGCCAGGTCCTGGGCCACATGCTGGTAGGGGAACCCAGGCCTACCCCCTACTCTAGATTCCAGACAGGGGCTCTACATCTAACAACTACAGTTTGCTTGCTCCTAGACCCTAGACTCCCTCTTCCTTCCCTTCTGCCCACCCCCTCTCCTTTAGGTTCCCAGCCCAAACTTCCTCCTCCCAGGCAATGACTATAGATTACTTCTCCTCTTTCACATTTCACTAGGTTCTAGAGCCCTAAACAATCCTCTCTTCTCCTAGGGAATGACAACAGACTATTTCCCCAGCAGTCCTCTTCTCTTTGCAGCTTCCTCTCTTTATACAGGCCCAGCCTGCTCCTTCCCAGCTGAACTTCATCTTCCATTAGGCTTTATTGAGTGCTGGCCTCCTCCAGGTGCAGCATATAAAGTTAATTTATCTAAATTAAACTACTCTGCCTTGTGGGTGGGGGAACACCCTGTCACCACCCTCAAATGGCCATGTGATGCCAGCCCCTCCCCTTCTGGTGCTCTTCTGTAATTGTGTCCGTGTGCTCAATGAATGTTCTTGGGACATAAAGGTCACTCTTATGCGAATGTTGATATGAGACAGTAAAGAGAAATATGGGCCACTGTTGAAGGGATAGTTTTGTTTCAAGATGAGATTTCTCTCCTGCTGCACGCTGGGATTCTAACCTTCTGAAGTCGCAGTCTGTTTTTAGCACTGAGTGGCAGAAGATAAATGACACAGAGTCCCTTGAGACAGCAGCAGATGGATTAAGATTGTCAATATCGTTGAGAAGTTGAACATAGCTGCGTGCGCTAAGTGTTGTTCCTACATTGGGCATGAACAGCAGCTGGGTTAAATGCACTAAGCAAATAACCAAGAGATAATCTCACCTAAAGGAGGAAATGAGGCTCTCCGAGTCTGGCAGATTGGCTTGTCACTGTATGTGCTTTGGGATCCTTCAGCATGGCAGGAGCTAGGAGGCAGGAGTGTTTGTGGAGGGGTGTTGATAGAGGATACAGACCTCCCTCTGCAAAGATACGTTGCCTTGATTTTTGCAACCCTGTCTGGTAGTAGCCATGGCAAGAAAACCTAACAAGCTGCAACGGGCCCCAAGCCCAACGAGCAATGAATGAGTGCCGTTGTAATTCAGAAAGACATGGTGCCTCTAATTCTAGGTTGAGCAGGTTTCATGGGGAGTTTAATAATTTTTATTGAGAAACAACATGTGCTGCTACTCTAAGTCTCCAGGTTTGGGAGGGTTGCAGCCTGCTGGATCTGACAACGAGCAAGTGTCTGTGTTGATCTGTTAGTTCAACAGCCTTGTTCTTTGGGGTTATTACAAAGCCCCTGTTGGTCTGTCCTGGACATGCTAAGCTCTGAGAGACATCCCTGCAGGTCAGCGATGGGCAACTAATAGCTATCTGGCGAAACAAAATCCTATTCACCCAACCAGGATTAGCAGTTCTTCAGAAGTAACTCAAGGCCACGTCTCTTTTCAAAGGAGAGCTAAACCTAGAACTATAAGCCTGAGATGAGATGAGATGCTAACGGTCCCTCAGGTGCTCCTTACCTGAAGGCTGAAGGTGCTGCTGCACTGCTTAGGAGTTCTAACTGATTACCTTGTCTGCCACCAAATGAGTCTTTTTAGCACTTCAGGTTGTTTATTCTCTTTCTATCCCCAGGCCGGAAAATAGGACTTCCCATCTTCTAGTCTGCATTGGTCCGAGACCGCTGGGATCAGTTATTTCCATTGGAGTGCAAAGCTTGCCCTGTAGATGAATGCAATCCAAACGGACAGGGCAGCTGAGGGCCGTCTGGCCAGAGAAGCTTGCACAGGGTGGGAATCAGGCAGCAGGGGGAAAGCATCAGGAGAGAAAACACCCTGGACCTGCGTAGCAATCTTTTAAGGGAATTTCACCACTGTGATGAGCTGGGAGCACACTCTGACCATGCAGACCCCAGCACATGGGGGAACACAGCCCACATCAGCGCAGACTGTAAACTCCTTGGCCATGTCACAGAGAGAGAAATATTCTTCATCTTGCCACACACTAATAATGTTAAAGGGGACGACTAAGCAAGTGAACTGATGCTTTGCACCTAGCAAGGGGCAGTGGGCCATGATCGCATGCATGCCCCATTTCACAGCCTTCTCCTTGAGGGGCTTCATTCAGAGCCTTCTGCAGCCATGAGCCTGTCCCAGGGCCTATGCTGAAGCCAGCTCTCACTCCCTGAGCTGGGGGTGCTGCAGAAACCTGTAGTGTCTGAAATAGCATTGCTGACGGCTCCAAGGTGGCTTGAGAAGGCTGGTGGAATGAGTTAGTGGCCAGTGCTGGGGGATGGAATTCAGAGAGAGGCAGCAAGGTCTGTTCCTCAACGAATAATGTGAAATAAGGGAGCAGAAAGAAACAAAGGAGCCCAAGGGCAATTTCAGCCCAGTCCTACAACGCTGGACAAAATGCCCACCCCCCTCCAAGGACAGGCAACCATATGGACAATTTTTCTGCACTAAGACAGGGGAAGCTCAGCTGAGGTTAACCCCTCGTTCCCTGGGAACCAGGGCCTATAAAACCTAAGCTCACCAGCCCAAAAGGCCCGCCCCCACAGATGAGGGAGGGACTACAGAGCTCTAGGTTCAACTAGCACTGGGAAGAATGACTGAGAAAATAGGGGCAAGGGCAGTACTTAATTTGCGCCAGGGCTTGCCCGTTCATAGCCCCGGCACCGCTGGGCTTGCCGCATCAGTTATGAAAGTAAAAACAGTTGCTTGATCCCTAGCACCTAATTGGTTGAGCCCTGGCATCTCTTTCATTACAAATTAAGCACTGGGCAAGGGTGAAGTTCACGGAGAGCTGGGAGGGACACGGAGCAGAGGACCTCATGCCAGGGCCCAGGCTGTGACATGGTGCTTGGAAGGGAAAGGGAGTGTGTTCAGGACACACAATTCAAGGTCAATTCCCAGAGCTTGGTCTTCGTAGGCAGCTTTAATCCCCATCCCTTGGGGAAAAAGCAGCAAGCTGAGGCCAGGTCACAGGCACTCTGCAGCTGCTGCACCTTGAGATCAGATGGAGAGTTTAGTTAATTGTCTGCTCAAAGCAAAGAGGTAACAGTAAATCAGAACCTGCCTGTGGGAACTCAAAGCTGTTAAGGTCCAGGCAGGCTCAGGAATCCAGCTCCCCTCTCTGTCCTCAGTGTGGTTTGCCAGAGCGTTTTCTGAGTGGTACCTGGTGAGATCTTCCCTATGGCGCTGCTTTCAGGAGCCTCTGGTTTTCAGATAACCCTGAGTGACCTTTCTGAGAGGGTAAGGTCAGCAGGTGCTTGAGGGGGTATGTGAATGGCATTGCATGACTGGGGCTACTTTTGTGAGTAGATTAGGCTTGATAAGTTTATGGAGGGAATGGTTTGATGGGATAATGTGATTTTAGTCAAATAGGCATTAACGGGCCATCGCGGGTAAAATGAGGGTCCGGCTGTAGAATCTTGCCTGTATGCTCGGGGTTCTGCTGATCGCCATATTTGGGGTCGGGAAGGAATTTTCCTCCAGGGTAGATTGGCAGAGGCCCTGGAGGTTTTTCGCCTTCCTCCGCAGCATAGGGCAGGGGTCGCAGGCTGGAAGATTCTGTTGTGGGTGAGTTAGCTTTTGTGGCCTGCATCATGCGGGAGGTCAGACTAGATGACCATATTGGTCCCTTCTGACCTTAAAGTCTATGAGTCTATGAGTCTATGAGTAAGGCTGGCAGGGTTGGGCCCGCAGCACAGAGGTGCAGGAGCAGCGGCTGATTCGTGCTCCTCTCTCCCAAAAGTTGGGAACCAGAACGTTCCCTGATTCAGGGCAGCCCACGGGAGTGTTCACAAACCACAGCTGAGCAGACACCGCAGTGGTCCTGGGGTTGGCAGGAGCAGCTGATCCCCTGTTCTGGTCTGTCAGGCCAGATGGCCTGTTCTGCTCTTTGGTTCTGGAGACAGCAGGAAATGCTTGTGCCTTGCCCAAATGCAAAAACAAGTTGTCAGCTCAGGAGTTTGTTCCCCTGTCTGAAATCCAAGTGGGTGTCCTCAACTGACCACGCATCACTGATCAAGGGCAATTGCACTGACAGCTGCAGAAGGTCCTGCAGAGCCAGACTTGTGGCTGCTAGGAGAGCTGATTAAAACAGAGACAGCCTGGAAAAAGGAGCTCTGTACCTGGCAGTAAAATGTAACCAAGCTAAAGCACATTGGCACAGGGCTGGCACATAGGACACTGGACTAGGAGGGCAGGATTCTGTTCCCAGCTCTGCACTAACTGGCTCTGTAACCTAGACTTCATCACTTTGTGCCTCTGTTTCCCCTCCTACCTCTTGTGTGTCTTGCCATTTAGACTGCAATCTCTGGGGGGCAGGGACTGCCTCTTGCTATGTGTATGCACAGCACCTAGCACAATGGGGCCCTGAGCTCATAAAAATTATAAACAATAATGGGTGTTGCCCACCTATTGGCTCTTCCCCTCAGATTTTAGAGGCCGCCTCTTGCTGATAGTGCTGCAGCCTAAGTGAGGCCGTTTAGCTCAGGCAAGCTAGCCCCTAACATCCAGCCAGAAAGGGGCCCAGACTTGCTCTCCATGTTGCTATTTTAGGCTGAATCGGAGGAAATATTTCCTTATGGGGAGATCAAGTGGACTGTGGAGTGGTCTCCCAAGGGAAGTGGTGGCCTCCCAGCTTGTTTGAGGAGTTATATACACTGCATTAGACAAAGCTCAGAAGAATAAATTGTAAGGAACAATCCTGAACTGATCTGCCCAATGGTTTGGACCTAATTGCTCCGATCCCTTGTCTGGAGTGTATGAGCCTTTGATACTCAATAGTATGTTAGTTGGCTTGATTCTCTCCTGGTGTCACCCCACTGACTCACTGCAGTTATTCCTCGTTTACACGGATTTGAGTGAATCAGAATTGGGCTCAGTGTCTATGGGGAGTAGTGTGGGGTGAGTGGCTAATCAGCTGGCTGAGGAGATGTCCCTTCGAGAAGGGCTGAAATTTTGGAGAAGAATTTCTCTCCCAGCAATGCTAGTACTACTGACAAATGAGCCATTCCTACCATCTTCTTGATATAGTGCTCTTAATCCATGAGATTTCCGTATTCTCATGCCCAGGGGGGACTCGCATTAGCAGTTATATTAGTTCAGCAGAAGGTGGAGAGCTATCTTATACAGGAGAGTGAATACCGGCCTAACTGAACTGACTTCAATACAAGTTTTGCAGGAATGAATTTATTTTAAAAACATACAATTTTTGCAAGACAATGAATATTAAACAGAGAAAGAGAGTGTTAGGTATTTCCTCATGGGCAGGGGTGTCACTGTGCTGGGGGCATTCCCAGCAGTAGCCCTACATATTTCTGTAGCAACTACTGAATGATCTTGGCCTGGCTCAGGTGGGATTTGCTGTCTTGACTGGCCAAGGCGGCTGTGACACACAGATAGCTGCAAACATTTGAAACTTGGTTTTCCTTTGGCTGTTGTCTTCGTTTGCTGCCCTGGGTTTTTTTGTTTGTTTTTTCCCCCCCCAGATTTTGCAAATATTGTAAGTTTTTGCAGAGCATGAATAGAAACCAAAGCCCAGATTTTCAGAACTTGACCTGTTCCATTTGTACAAATGGATGTCTAACTGGTCACTTGCACATGTACATGAAATCACAGTACTCGGGAGAGGGGTAAATGTGCACTCAGTTCTGAAAAGCTGAGCCCCATTCTTGTTCACAAACCCACTCACATCATAGGGAATCATTAGTTAGAAGAGGCTAAGCAGAGACCACTGAAGCACCAAGGCATATGCCACCATTCACATGACTGTCATGCTGTCACATGCTAGTTATAGTTATGCAGCAGAAGCTGATAATGATCATACACGTAGAAAGCACCTTTCATCTAGAAGGTCCCAGAGTACTGTTACAAGCCTTGCTGACTGATTTACTGTCAATGTACAACAATCACTTTCTCCACCATTGGGGTGCAGCCACTTCTGGGTTAAAGTGCAGCAACCATTCAACGATCCATAGCAACGCGACACAATAGTCTAAGGACAGGACATGGAGGATACTATGTGCAATAGAAACTGCTAGAAAAATGTAGGTAGGAAGAATATAATGACCCACCTTGGAATTCGATCAGGACATTGGGGGCTAACACCCTGTTTCTTTTTTTTTTTAACTGCCTGCATATCTGCCATCCTCTTTAAACCCGAACGAGACAAAGCCCCTAGAAAATACACAGTAGGGAGTGAAGCACTGGAGTGAAATCCAACCCCCACTGAAGTAATGGGAGTTTTGCCATTGGTTTCACTGGGGCCTAGGATTTTGCCCTGGGTGACCAATGGAAGGTGCCTTCTATCTCTAACCCCTATGATCCTATTTCCCCACACTTCCTCTGTTTCTGCCTTGCTCCAGCCCTCAGTCCCTTCTGGGAGTCTTTACAATTTCTACAGCATCTGGGTCACACAAGCAATGGTCCTGGATAACTCTGGATAAGTCACTTGTGCATTTGCACACTGCCTGATTCTATATTAATTGAAAAGTGGGCGGGAAGGTGTGTCAGTGCAGCCAGGAACTGAAACGAGTACGGAATTCACAGAATTCGGGTTTGGGCCTTGGAGGGCGTCCTTTGACATGTGGAGAATGAAGATTTGCTGGGATGTAATGATGGGCAGCAAACTGCTTTCAGCTCAGTCAGTGGCTGGGTGTAACTGGAACCCTTACTGTCTCCTCGCTGGGCAAGGAGCAGCTGCTCCCACTGCAGTCACTTGGTTTACAGGTGTCTCTTCTGGACACCTGTAAAGCAACGCTTGTTTCTGATGACATTTTTCATTTCTCTGGACAGTATTGGCCCAGTGGAGAGAGACACTTTCTTGAGGCTTCCTCAGTGAAATGGGACACCCACAAATTTATCTCACATGAAGCCCCAAACCATAGCCAGTATCAAATTACAGGAGAAACTTTTGGACCGTGTGTCATCTTATCAGCTGATGAATAATTTGCCTCCTTCCTGTTTCCTGCATGGAGTGTAACTCCCTCTCCCCAGGAATGTGAGATTTGCTTTCCTCTTCGACCCTGTGGCCATTCTTAGCCCTAGATGTTTTAGGCACTATTGGATAAACTCTGTGAACAGGGGCAGGAGAAGTATGCACCAGAATTATAGTCATGGTGAAGGCCTGAATTGTATTCCCTGCTCTGCCACGGATTTATTGGGTGGCCTTTGGCAAGTCTCTTAACCTCCCCATGCCTCAGTTTCCCTATCTGTAAAATGGGGATAACACTTTTCTCTTTTGTAAGATGCTCAGATTAATTAATATTTTGCAAAGTGGTTTGTGCTCTCTGAATAACAGATGCTGCTACATAAGTGTAAAGTATTAGCATTACTGAAAAGTCCACACAGTGCTAAGAAAAGATAGCAATATTCCACTGCTCAGAGAGTGCGTTCTAAGAATAGCAATATCTGTATCTGCAGAGAATAATCCATGAGAAAGAGATAAGAATCAGATTACAGAATAGAGAAGACAAGTAATTTATTGTGTGCTGTGGAAAGAATACAGAGCAACATGTTATCACAGTAGCACTGTATATGTGAGATGGTATTTGCCAATAGCTCACTAGAGAGAAAATAATTTACCATTCCAGTTAAGTGGCTTAATGGTCTAATGCCACTCTCCTGCAGTGTTCCTGAATGGATTGTGGAGCAGGGTAGTTTTGTTAATTAACTAATGATACTGAAAAATTGATGTAGAAAATCACTGTTAGGAGTAGCTCATTAAATGTGACCAAGAAGGCAGCTTGCTCTAATCACTACACGAGGGAGCTTGGGTTTGTTCCCACCTCTGCTACTGACTCTTTGTGACCTTAACTGTGTCTCTTGACATCTCTGCTTCTTGGTTGACCCTTTTGCAGATAGGTATAACAATTCTTACCTACCTCACAGGACCGTGGGAAGGCTAAATTACTTGCTGACTGCAAAGTAATGTGAACTCCTGTGGTGAAAGGAGCTATGTGATAAGCATCATGATTTCAGTGGTAAACAAAATTATGTGAGAGCATAGAGGGCTGGATTCTGATCAGCACAGCTCCATGACCTTGGGCTGGTTCCGTGTTGGCCTCAAAGTATTTCAAAGCAGCTCAAAATTATTCTGGGTTCCAGGAGCTAGCTGTATCTGCTCTATGCTAGCTAGAGATTCTCCCAGCAGAGCGGAGTCCCCAGCTAAGGAGACCTGGTTGCTTTCCAGCCCCATTTGCACTACCCAAGAGGTGTGAAGAGGCCTTAATGCAGCTTAGACCCAGAGAGATCATGCCCTTCACTTGAGGGTTTCAAAGTAGATAGTGAAAACAACCTCTTTCTGTTTTGGCTTCTGCTCTGTCTATGGGCCAATTGTCATGATGTGGTCTAATGGGTGTTCAGGGTTTTCAAAATGTTTTCCTTGTTCTGCCAGGTGACTCTTCACAGTGTTGCCAACAATTTCACAATATTTAGTGTTTTTCTTAAAGCTCCAGCTCCCAGATTCATGTGATTAGGTGAGAATTTCACTTTTCATTTTATTTATTTATTTCATACTTATGGGGGCTACAGAGAAAAGCTTGAAAACCTCGTGGAGGCTCAGCAGCCAGAGGGAAGTATAAATTACCCCAAATTAAATCTCAGGATGTTTAAACCAATCTCCTGGATTTCTGGGACCTGACTCGGGATTTTTGAACAGTTGGCACTGGCAATTCTGCTCCTGTGTTTCTTATTGGTAGTTAGTGTCCCATCTACCTCCATGTGACACTGACTGGAGCAGCTGTTACCCAGTCACTGGCTCCGAGAGTTACTCTGGTTTATGACAGACCTACATTTCTTAGTATGAAACAGAAGTAAATACTTAGGATTCTTATTTTCCAGGATCTCTATCAACAATGCTTTTGCATTTCAATAGCCCCTTTCATCTCAGGATCTAAAATCACTTTAGAAACCTTAGCCATAATCAGGCTTTCACAGAGGCTAAACTATCTTACAAATGAGGAAACTGAGGCACCGAGAGGTGATGTTAGTTACCCAAGGTGATGCAAGAACTGAGTGGCAAAGCTGGGAATAGATGTTGTAACTGATGCCTCCCAGCCCTGAGTGCTACATTAAAGTAATAAGAGTCAAACCAGGGGGGAGAATTTTGCAATCTTGTTTTAATTATGTTTGTCGAATTTAGTTAGTCTGGAAGCAGTTTCTGTATTTCAAGCAGTGGGGGGGGGAGTTCTTTAGGCATCTGGCCAGCTGAATATTAGTGCAGATACTGTGAGCCATTTAGTGTCTGAGCTGCTCTGTCTTTCCAGTGGATGGGAGCATCTGTTTATTTAGGGCCAAAGTTTGCCACCCATACTCACACTCAGTAGATCCTTACTCTGCACGTAGCCCCATTGAAATCAATATAGCCAATTGTGTTCGTACGGTACAATTCAATGTGAGTGTGGGTTGTGGGGCATCAAAATCTGGCCCTTTGCTGTTAGGAAACATGTATTATCTTCCCCCTCCCCCACCTTCCCTGGTGATGGAGTGTAAATCCCACACTGGTCCTGAGAGGGTTAACAGGAGCCTGTGAACTCAATTAACCTGCCTGCTGGCACCTGTAGGGGTGGTAAGTAGGTCAATTAGCAGATCCACCTGAAGAAGAGTCAGGTGTTCCTTAAAAGGACTTAGAAAGCGCAGTTAGAGAGAATGCTATGAGCTCTTGCTCTCTGCGATTACCTCCCTTAATAAGGGAGTGGGGATAGGAGGGAGTTAGCACCTATGGTGGATTTCAAAAGAGGGATATGACTTCAGGGAGGCAGCCCTGGGGAGCTGGTCTTCAGCTGAAGAGCAGAGTATCAGGGAGGCATTCTGAAGGACTGAAGCCTAAGTCTAGTGAGGGTAGAGGTGGTTTAAGTTTATATGGTTGGTTTGGGATCCTTTAGAGAACCCCAAGGGGACTCCTGCAAACCGCAGCCCTGTAGGACAGGTGAAGCCTGAATCCTTCGGGTAGGTGTGAGGAATGGTGCTACATGGTGAGCCCAAGAAGGGGCTGTTAGGGAGGCCTGCAGATAGCCGAGGTAGGAAGAAGCAGAGGGCCTGAGTAGACAGACCTTGCCTGCTTGATACAAGGTCCCTGGCATGGAACCTAGAAGAGAGGGAAAGCCTGGGTTCCCCTACCAACCACTGGAAAAGGTGGTTGAAGACCCCAGATACTGGGGGGGGGGGAGGTAATACTAACAAGTCCAGACTTGCGCCAAAGACTCAGCTTGAGGCCATGAGACTATTGTTTGTTGGACTTTAAGGGGCGGGATGAAAAGCAATCTGGCTGGAGAGCTGAGTCACAAGATGAGCCACACCACTGCAAGGCTGGAGCAGCTGTGGGCAGGGGTTGCCAGACAAGGAGGGCCTGCTAGGCCATCCTCAGTCATGAGGGGGCGCACCAGTGATGAGCTTACTCTTCTACATCTCCGTTCTTCTTTTATTATATTTTTGTATTTCCTAGTCTGAACATATTGTCATTCTCCCCACCCCCACTGCTGTCTTTTAAGGCGGAAATTTTTCTTAGCCAGTAACTTATTTCAAAATGCAGAACGTGTATGAGTTACCTGGCTTCTGCTCCATTTCCAGTGTGTATTGTTTTCTCTCACTCCTCATTTGATTAGTGGTCCTGGTAACCGACAGAGTTTCTACAGGATCTTAGAAATGTTTTGCATATTCTACAACATGGTAGCTAGCGTTCCATGTGCTGAGGGTGTTGTATTCATTTCATTTCCCCAGTTTGTTTTATGGTTCTGGATATGTAATTCCAATAGCCAACTCTATAGTAAAGAGACTGGACATCTCTCTTTGTCTTCCATGTAGCCACTCTTTCTCCAGTCTGGGTCTCTTGGACATGGCATTTCTGGAGTTGGATCCTTTTGTATATATCCAGGATATAGCAGCCTTTTTTCTGTCACAGAAGGATATTCTTGTTTTGGGATTCCCTTATTTACCCAAATGTTCTAGTAAATTGCATTCCTTGCAGTGCTTATGCAGGAAGAGTTGTGCATATATATAGTATTTGTGCCCACTTTGTCAGTTTTGCCATTAGAAGGTGGAGTTCTGAGAACAGGAAGCAATGCGAGCTGACCAGGTTGTGTATTGGTGCACGGGCTTCTCGCTTCCATCTTTTTCTGCCTCGTAAATTGCCCTGTGACAGGGTTCAGCACGTAATCAGGAATTTTTTCATCAACTTCAATGGACTTTGGATCATGCTATTTGATAACTGCTCTGCTCTCCAATACCCCAGTCCCCTCCCCTAGGAATGTTTTGCCTACATGTTGTTTAAATTACACCTAAAAGCTAAATGGACAATAAAGCCCAGTCTTGCATCACTGCAAATCTACCTAAACGGATGTCCTGCAGTTTCAGTCTTGCTGTTCACACTGTGGGGAGCAGCACATGGAATCTGTACTAGTTGAACAGGATCATCTTAGACCCAAATCCTTATTTGTAGGACAGGGCTTTATTTTATATTAGGCCTGGTCTACACTACCCGCCTGAATCGGCGGGTAGAAATCGATCTCTTGGGGATCGACTTATCGCGTCTCGTCAGGACGCGACAATCGATCCCCGAATCGACGCGCTTACTCCACCAGCGGAGGTGGGAGTAAGCGCCATCGACTGGGAGCCGCGGCAGTCGATTTTGCCGCCGTCCTCACAACAGGGTAAGTCGGATCTGATACGTCGAATTCAGCTACGCTATTCGCGTAGCTGAATTTGCGTATCTTAAATCGACCCCCCCCTGTAGTGTAGATGTAGCCTTAATGGTGGTGGTTTGGGTAATATGGCATAACACAGAGTGATGTCTCTTGAGATTTAATACAATACTTAGTGCTTATATAAGGCTCTTTGGAGTCAAAGCACTTTGCAAACATTAACTACTTAATCTTCACAGCTCTCCTGTGGGGTAGATGAGTGGGAAAACTGACATGATTAAGTGACTTGGTTGCAAAAGGCTACAGGAATCTGTATCAGACCTGGGATCAGAACTTCCTAGCTCCCAGCCTTGCATGCTAGACAATGCTTCTCAAGAGAATAAAGTTCATGCGTGGCCATCAAAGCACCAGAATATGGAAAAACAAAGATAAAGGGCCCTGAGGAGCGTATTTCAGTGGAAACATCCATAACTGTAATACACAGTCAGATTTTCAGACACCAGTGTCCCTTTTTACAGGGGCAAATTGTAGGTCCAAAATTGCAACAGCAAAAATGGAAGGCTGGTGTACAGTTTTCTGTATCACATAAAGGGCGTTTTTGCAGGTTAGGACCCATCAGGCATATACACAGATTTTTTTTTTTTTTAATATATGAAGCTAAAATATTCCCTGTTGTCTAGGATGGGGAGGCCTAGCCCTGCTCAGGAGCTCCTGGCCTCTCTGGATGCTCAGATAAGATCTTTCACAAGGTCTGAAGGCAGAACGTTTCCTGCCACGCTTGTAGTCCCCATTCCCGACTTCTTCCTGGTAACAAGCACCATGACCTGCACGGTCCTTTTCAGAGCCGGCTGGCAAGCAGGCCTGTCTGCCAGGAGATTGGGCCTGGTTGTAGGGTCGGGTTGCTGGGTGAGCTTATAGCACCTGGGATAGTTACTGAAACATTCAAAAGTGTCGTTGCAGTTCCTGCAAGCCCCAGGGGACTCAGGGAAGGCTGTGGAGAGCCTGGCAGAGGTTCTGCCCTCTCTGGTCTGGAAAGACTGGAGTGTGATGACACTTTGGTGGCTGCAGCAGATGACGGCACAGATGGCCTGCAGCAGGGACAGGTCTTTGGAGAGGAATTTCTGGAAGTTGGGTTTGAAGAGCAGATAGACCAGAGGGTTGTAGGTCGTTGAGGACTTGGCAAAAACGGCAGAGAGTGCAAAAGCCAGAACTGGAACCTGGCTGGCATCTCCAAAGGCTGCCCACATGGCAACAATTGCATACGGGGTCCAAGCAGCCAGAAATCCAATGCACACAGCAACGCTTAGCTGGAAGAGAAAAGGAAATGACTATGGTATGAAGCATAGTGTTCCCCCAACACTCATGAAGTGCACACAGGCCTATGCCAAAATCCCAAGGCCAAGCAACCCTAAGCTTTGAGAGGATGGGAGGTTACACTTTGAACCTAACTCCAATTCAGCCATGGTCCCTAAGGGCCAGAGCCAGCCCTCTGGCTCAAACGTTCCAGATCAAACTTTTCCTCAGCAGCCCCTCTGTAGCATACACATGTGTACAAAGAATAATAATAAAGACAGCTCCTAGCTTTGCAGTGAGCATTTTGGCTGCCATCCCATCTGCAGCAATGTATCTGAGGGGAGAAATGATGTCACAGACCCCTGGCACAATAGTTAGGTGGGTCTCTGTTTTTCAATATTCCCTCCCAGTCACCAACAGACCATCCACACTAGATATGTTTGTGGGGTCAGGAGGCCTCACTGCAGGAAATAGATAGCTCCTGAGAGAGACTGTGGTGCTGAAAAGAAACCAGGTGGTGTGTGTGATATCCCCTTTCTGCCTTCTCCTGCTGTGAGGTCTTAACCCTATCTGTATGTTGGGATGGATGTCCGTTGGGGTGGTATTTTGAACACAGTTTGAGAGCCCTATTCCTCTGTGTATTTAAATAGCTATGATCTGAAAAGCTGTGTGATGCTTGGACGTGCAGGAAGGTTCAGTATGTAAATGGTTAAATTGCCAGCCGGCAATGTAACATAGGCAAAGCAAGTCAGCATGTTACAGCTCAGATACGTTAGTTGCTTCAACCATATCATTCTGTTCTATATCACATAGGACGTTTGTTGGGGAAAGGTTAAGAATCCTGAGGCTTTCCTTATCATGATGAGCTGTGAAGGCAAAAAGCACAAGTAGGCTGAACATAATAAGCTCTTTGGGACAGAGAAGAATTATTGTATTACAGTCACACCAAAAAGCCCTAACTGGAACAGGGCCCTGTTGTGCACAGTGAGAGACAGTCTCTGTCCCAAAGAATGTATAATCTAGAGAGAGACAGCAAACAAATGGGGGGAGGGGCATTTTTCCTCCCATTTTACAGATGAGGAACAAAGGCACAAACAAAAGAAGTTAGTGGCAGGGCTGGGAGCTGAGTGCTGGTCCAGTGGTTTCACCACAAGTCCATCCTTCCTCCTATACCGCACGCACATTTGAGTCTATGTTAGAAAATCAAATTTTCTTCCTTTAAAAAAGGCATCAATTCTTTTGACAGACTTCTCCCGCACCCCCTGGTAAATTATAGTATTAGCGGTAGACTGGGGAACAATGAGTCATGAAGGCAGCATTTTTTTTATTATTTCCAAAGTAATTTAATATGAAAACAAATCCATCAGATGGCTTTAAATAAGGAGGAGGAGAAGGGATGTATTACTAGCAGCACAAATATAAACACCTGGAGAATTAATCTGGCTTGGTAAATACTTCTACTTTTCAGAAGCCTTCAAGGAGTCTCATTATTTTAGGTGCAAATAAATATGGACTCGTGTGGACTCATTCAAATGCTTGACTCAGAATTCCAAACAAACCAGTGTTTGATTGAGTGAGCAAGACCCTAGCATGTTTGGATATTGCCTCCAGGAAGCTGCCTCCATCTGTCACTGGTGAAGGTGGCTTTGCCACCCTGGCTCCAAACTCCTCCATAATAAAAGGAGAATGTGTTTGCCAACAAATCAAGGCAGCTCTGGGAACAGTCAGTTATGCTGCTGTCACTAGATAGTCAGGAAACGCTCAGATTTTGAGATACGGGGGTGGGGGTGGTCATATTTTCAGCCTGCACTTGCCTTTGTTTTAATGTTTTGTGCCTGGGGAATGTGGGGGAGGGATGGAATAGTTGCAGACAAGATTATTTGTTGCTGATCTGATAAGATTTTTTTCTTCTTTCATGATCCTGTGTGTTTCTTTCATGTGTCACTATACAGGGAAATGGTAACAGCCATCTTTTCCCTTCCTATTTTCATGTTCTCAATTATTTATTAGCCACGCTTTCCCACCCCTCCATTGTGTGTCTTGACTGCCAGAGTGCTTAGGTGGTATTTGGATAGTAGTATACGTATTTTTCCTTTTGGAGAGGAATAGAAATAGGATAGAGCTTCAAAATTTGGAGCCAGGGTTCAGATCCAAATTTCACCCAAAATTTGAGGGCCTAGCATCTGGCTTTTGGTTTGGGCCTATTTCTAGGGAGGAGCAAGTGTCTTCAGAATTCTTAGTCTTCTGCTGAGTTTGTCTAGATATACTTGGGCCGATCTTCCAGTGACTCAGCAACTACAAGCCTAAAATGTGTGTGCATTTACTGCAGCTGTGCAATCAAATGGGCTAACTGTGGACCTAATGTAACTAATTAGCCATGTGCATGCATATTAGGCATATATTTGCATGCCTAGCTTGTTTGAGAATCTGGCCCTCAAATCCTGGGCAGTGTTCAGGGCGTCTCAGCTGACAGAGCAATTAATTGCTCAGGAAAGGGTAATGAACCCTCAAACTTCTGGCATCAGCTGATCCCTACTGGTGTTAGGAAGGAAAGGCCCATGCGATCAATTGACCAGCAGCATGGAGAAGAGGAGGGCACTTTGCTCTCAAGCAGTGGTGCTCAACCTATTTACCATTGTGAGCCGCATACACAGCTCTCTCTGTGTCACGTGGGCCGCATCCACACAATATGTATACTACCTGTATGGCCCTGAGAATGTCACCTGGATTGCAGCTGTGTGCTGATTGGGCCACAAGCAGGTTGAGAACCACTGCTCTAAAGCATGAGGTATTGGCCACTGCCAGAGGCAGAATGCTGGACTTAAAGTACTAGTGACCTGATGCAGTAAAGCAAATCCTGTGTAATGCCATACTGTCCTCTTCAACCAATGAGCTGGGCAGGAGTTCCAGCTGCACTAGAAGACCATAGGAGTGAGAGATCATTGAGTCCATTCCCCTGCAAGATCATCCAGCCCCCACAAGCCATGTATCAGGCCCTACCCTGGTAAGTGATGATCAGAGAATGGAGAAGAGATACAGGCAGTGTCTGATGTTTTACCTTGTCTTAGAAGCTATGCTCAAGCTGCAGAATTCTGCTGCAAACTGGCTCAGAGCTTGAACTTTCCCAATAGTTCAGCAGGCTCAAATCAGATTATTTTTTCCAGTTATTTTTTGTTTTAAATAATTGATAATACTTAGCACTTTGCATGCAAGGATCTCAAGGAGCTCCACGAAGCTGGATGAGTATCATTATCCCCATTTTACAGACAGGTAAACTGAGGCACAGAGAGGGGTGTTGGCCTGCCTGAGGTCACAGAGGAAATCTCTGGCTGAGCTGGGAGCAGAGCCCAGAGGTCCTACATTCCAGTCCATGCTGTATCCCCTTAGTAACACTTTCCCCATGTGTGGTGAGAGATCTCCCAGCAAAGCCCCTTTGCTTTCATTGCTGCACACAAGCCCCATTGCCCTACCTTGACAATCAAGCTGTGCACGCTGTTGGCTTTGCTCTGCAGTGACATGTGCTGCTTCACGGCTCTTCGGGACACTTTCACAGTCCAAAGGATGAGCGAGTAGGAGATGAGGATCAGAAGGCAAGGGAAGAGGTAACAGAAGATGAAGAGGGCCACGATATAGATCATTGCCTCCCTGGTTGAAGCTTTCCACTTAAGGCAGCAGGCTGTTCCATAGGGCTCTGGTCCGTAACTGCCCCAGTTGGCTAGAGGAGCTATGGCAAAGACAAGGGCGTATGCCCAGACACACAGTAACAGGACACCAGCGTGTGTGGGAGAGAACTTATTGCCTGCAAAGAGAGAAATGACAGCAGTTGGCAGGTTTCCAAAGAAAAGGGCTGAGCTCCCTCAGTTCTGAGGGGATGGCTTTCAGAAAAGGGCCATAATCTGGAGCCGTTTATCTGAGCCAACCCCAAATGTAGGGCATTGAGATGAAATAGGACACACATATGACCGCCACCCTCTAGTTCTGGTTTTAGAAAGGCAGGTTAGCATTATCATCCCCCATTTTAAAGATAGTGAAACTGAGGCACCACAGACCGGCTAAGTGACTTGCCCAAGGTCACAGACAAGAGGCAGAGCTAAGAACAGAACATGTTTCCTGCTCCCCAGCTCTGGGCTTGTCCCCTGATGCATGCTGCTTTTGCTGCAGGTAGCAAATGCTCTTTTGGATTGATGAGATTTTTTTACAAACCCAACCACCCTTAGCAGAGATCCCCTCTCCCCTCCCCCTCCCCACCCCACTACGCTTCTCAGCTTCAGTCAGTAGCGTTACTTGAATAACTATTGTTCTCAGTTTTTACTTTCAGAGGAATTGTGTGAAAAAGTGTGGGTAGCTCCTCCAAGGTTTTCAACAAAGCTTTACATTTTACATTACATGGGCTCAGGACTGCGTTTTCAAAGGGCTTCTGGAATTTGATGCACAGTAAATAGTCTGCACCTCTGCGCATGAAACGTTGCGTATTTACACACATGCACGGCTGCACCTGCAAATACTTTCAGAAGCCATTTGAACATGTGTCCCTTAATGTCAGTGCTGATGGACAGCTCCAGTCCCAAGGGGTATAGCCTCCTCTTGGTATGTGCCAGTCACTGCCATTTGTTTTGATTGTAGTCACTGTATGGATGCATCAGCAGCAGATTATGGCCCCCACCTTCCCAAGTAATACTCTAGCAATGCTGACTGTAACCCAAAAGGCAGCGTTTCCTCGTATCTGCCATGGGCAATGATCAGAATGGGAATCCAATACACATGTGCACTGAAGGCTGATTTTGCGTGTGTGTGTCTATATACCTGGAACAGGCTGGATTGGGTATTTTCATACATTACCGTATGCAGGACAGTACTTAATATTTGACTTTAATTTGGGTCTGAGTCTCCGGTGACTGGTGTCCTAGCTATCAGAGTAAGTTGTTAAAGACAGACACCAAAAATATGGTGCTTTGGAATTAGTGTTGCTGAGGCCTGCATTTTCAGTAAGATGCATGTGTAATTACACACCTCAACCGGCACAAAGTTACCATGAACATGTGCACAGTCATGGTCACTGCATGCACAAATGCACCAGTCTGTCTCTCTGGGTTCTGAGTATGAGATCCACGGTCGCTCTGGTCTTCCCCAGGAAGGTGTGCCAGAGCCTGGGCCCTGTTGCCGAGAAAGCCCTGCTCCCACAAGCTCCACTGGAGGTTGGCAGCTTCTTTGTTCCTGAGAAAAGCAGCTGTGAGGGAGGTGTTACTTCAGAGGGCGCCTCTCCCTGTGACATCTCAGGACAATCCCCTGTAAGGCCTTGAAGTTTAGCTCTGAAACCTTGAATTTGATGCAGTGTTTCACAGGGACCCTGGGTAGTAAGCAGAGCATCAGGAGTTGGGGAGAATGAAGTGCTCCTGGTGACTGGTGTTGCTGAGGAGAAGACTGCTGTCTTCTGGAGTTACTGAAGCTTTCCTGATGTTGGAGTGTTCATATCTAGATCCAGTGAGCGGCAGGAGCCCAGCCTGGAGGGTTGGAGGGCCTTGATCTCTACGGCCAAGCTTCTTGGCTAAGCTGAGGTGCAGTTTTCTGGCTAGTCACAAATAAAAAAGAACAATGTGTGTGGTCACAGTGTGACATATGCTCATCAGCAGTGAGGAGTCCAGGAGGGCTGATGCCACCATCTTCAGCAGAGACCTTTGATGCAGGGCAAGGTGATGATAATTGGTAGGTCTCCAAAGTGTTTCTGTCTTCTCCCAGCATCACCTGTGTCGTGCTTGGTTTCTTCTTCAGCCAGGCAGAGGGAGATGAGGCTATTTGCAATGATATATAGATGACGTCCTCTGTGGTGTTGGCATTTGAGACCATGGTGTTTCATAGTTCCCCATAGGTCTTAAGAGTTGGAGAAGGAGGACTGAGCTTTATGGGACTCCACAGATCCTTGGTCTGAGGGGGGAGGAGGATTTGTCTATCGCCCTTCTCTCTGAACATCTTATAAGGTAGGACAAGAGCTATCCTAGAGCAGTCCTGTCAATTTCTGGTACAAATCAGGTGGCTTTCTGGAAATGTAGCTTGAAGTCCTCACGGTTTGCAGGCACATTGTCCTATATCCAGTGGGTTAAAGTCATCCCTGGTGTAACTCCAAGTAGGATAGAACAAAAAGCTGTCAAACAGTTGGTTGCTGGGAAATGAACCTTTTCCACTTCACTGTAGTTACTTTCAGTGAGATGAGATGCTGATTGTTACAGGGAGCTCTGCCCATGTAGCAAACTCTGGGCAGGCAGCCTGAGCCGCCTGCCATTCATCACTTTGACCTGTGTCCAGCCAGGAGGATGTCTCCGTGAACACTGTGCACAACATGGCACTCCTGAGCTGAAGCAATCAGCCTTGGCTTAGCAGAGAAACACTGGAATGGATAACAACAATCTGCCTAGAGCTGAGGACCTTGGAGAACTTAACAAACACTAACTAATGAAGCCTCACCAAGCCGCTGGGCCGGGCAGTACACCAGGGCTTAATTTGTAATGAAAGAGGTGCTGGGGCTCAAGCAATTTTTTTTACTTTCATAACTGATGCACCAAGTCCCAGAGGTGCCGGGGTTCTGAACTGCCAAGCCCCAGAGGTGCCAAGGCTCAGCCCTGGCACAAATGAAGCACTGCAGTGTACACGTACTCTCATCCCCATCAGACAGCCAGGGAAAACGAAGCCCAGAAGGAGGTTGAATGACTTTCTCCAATTAGCGGTAAAACCCTGACTGACTGTAATAGCTAGAAATCCTGGCCTTCCTCTTCCATGTGGGGGCCCATGGAATTCATGGTAAGATGATTCACATAACCAGGGGAAATTGAGGTAAAGCCTGTTTCACCTGAATAACCGGAGAAATACCCAAGAGTGAGATCTACTTCACTGGCAATAGTCTCACATGCAAGATATGGAGAGCATCAGCATTTGGATAGTTAAAACTGGACCAGGCACTTCTACTTCGTAATATTCCCTTTCCCCCACTCCTTGCCTTCTAGGGCTTGTCTACACAGGGGAAGGAGGTGGGGTTTACTATGCACTAATTTTGGGGCTGAGTTCATTGAAATGACCTGTGTACACACAACACAAACCCTTCAAGCATAGTAGCTCTGCAGTTAAAGTGTACTCTATGCTACACTTTGAAAGTTCACTGCATATTGAGTGTGTACATTCTTTAGAGCAGGAACTGTGATTACTTAATCATCTGTATAGTGCCCATTATATACATTTATGTATGACAAGCGACCTACAGTATAAAGGCTAGTAATCAGGGCCAAAGTGCTGAAGAATATGCTGAGGGGCAGTCCTGCAAGTTCTGTCCTGTACTGGTTCCAGGGAAGATGGCTTTGATGGACCTTTTTCAGCTCCAGTTTCTATGAGTCCCTAAAATTCTGGAGGTGAAATGCTAAGTAAGATGCAGATTTCCTAAACCTTGATGAAAATAAGGGTTTGGGGGAGGCGCCTGGGGGGATTTGCATCTGGAAATGGAGAAAGATCAGAGCTTTTATTTTAAGTTTTAAATCAACAGCGTTATCAGAGTTTCCTTCAGAAAAGCCAGTTGATGAAACATGAGTTGGGTTTTTCTCTGAGTTCCCTCCCCCCTCCCTTAAATCCTAAACTCTCTGATCTTCTAAGGGCTTAATTTAAAGAGCTAAATCTTCAGACATATGTCGGAATAACTTTTCTTTGAAACTAAGCAATTAAAAATATGCTGAGATTAGTCATTTCCTAGTGGAAAATGCACAAGTGCATTACAGGAAGATAAGCTTGAGAAGCCACACAACCAAGTGCAGTAATCATCTAGAGAGCAGAAACAGAAATTGCAGAGGGAAAAGATGCTGGTACCTGGCTGTCTTTTAACGGCCAAATTTAATCTTTCTTTTTTCCCCACCTTTTGTGATAATTTCTGCAGTTATACAAAGTGATCCCATAAGCTTTCTGTTGGCTGCTTAACTGAGGTGACTTCCTTCCAATGCTATCTCTATGAATTGGACCGTTAGCCTCTAGGGACAATCTGCTTTGTGGCTGCCGGTCATGCATCTGCAAAAGTTTGCAAGCAAATCAATGTGTCCCTGCAGCTTGGCAGTTGAGTTCAGCTGTGGCAAAGCAGGGGTTTGCATTGTGCAGAATGGAGGCACACAAGTTTGACAGAAGCATTAATGAGAAATCAGCTGAAAGTTTGGTTCTGACTTTCATCTAGTAATATGCTAAGTAACAGTGGCATTTCTCTCGTGTCCTTCATTTCTTTCAAAGTACTTTACATACAAGCAATTAATTATTGCAAATCCCCAAATGGTAGGTCACTATTTATTATCTCCATTATACAGCTGGCAGAAGCACAAACAATCAAATTACTTCTGCTAATGTAACACAGGGAGTCATTGGCAGAAATGGGACTAGAACCCAGGCGTCCCTGCTCTAGCTACTGGGAGTCCCTTTCCCTACCACTAAGGTCTAGGTTCTCCAAAGAGATCGCAGACTTCAGAAATGTGAAACGTACCTTCCTGCACACGAATGGGCATTTTGCACATGGAAATGGGGTAACTCCTCCTGTCAGTATTTGTGTATGTGCGATCACACCACTGGGGTATGCAAAAGTGTGAATTTGCAGGTGCCTTGTGCCGCTCCAGTCAGAGAATGTGGCCACTAGTGGCATTTGCCAAGCAAAGTTCTATAGGAGGTTTTGTGTTTTGTTTGTTTTCCTGCAGAATTTAAAATTTGCTTCTCTCCTTCTGGTGCTGCTTCCTCCCACTGTGTGGCTGGGCTGGGAGAGTGTAGAAAAGAAAAAGATTGAGAGGGGAAATGCCAGACATGCCTGCTAGAACAGAAGGCACATTTCCAACCTGGCTGGAGGTATATGCTCCCAAGCGGGGCACAGGCAGCTGCCACTGGTGGTTTAAGGCTCAGGAGCTGCAGAAGCTCATTACCACAGTTTGTTCTTTGGGTACTTATTCGTTACCAAGAGGGACACCAATTTAGTCACTTAGCTGTGTCTGGATTCCTACAAGGTACATGGCATGTTCTGCTAAGCATGATACAGCTCCTCAAAGGGCTCTATCCTGCTTATTGGAGTCAATGGCAGAACTCCCATGGAATTCAGTGGTGCAAGATCAGGCCCTAATTACCCAGCATCGTGGCCTCCTTTGAGATGCTGCTTTGTAGGCTGGCCTGGGCTTCCCTTCCCAGGCACACCATTTCAGAAATACGCTGCTGTGTGTTAGTTAGAGTGTGTATAAATCACCAATCTACCAAATATCAGAGGGGTAGCCGTGTTAGTCTGGATCTGTAAAAAGCAACAGAGAGTCCTGTGGCACCTTTAAGACTAACAGATGTATTGGAGCATAAGCTTTCGTGGGTGAATGCCCACTTCGTCGGATGCATGCATGACGAAGTGGGCATTCACCCACGAAAGCTTAGCTCCAATACATCTGTTAGTCTTAAAGGTGCCACAGGACTCTCTGTTGCAATCTACCAAACTCAGCCACAAGATGGATGCCAATGCAATGAGTGACTGAAATCCAGCTATTCAGGTCCTTCCCACACAGTATCCATCCTGGGTTGCTACAGAGGGATTTTATTGGAGAATATATCTTGGAGAATTTGTCTGCAAATCAAGTTAATATTGTTGGTTTCTATTATATTTATATTTGTCTGTAATCCAAAATCTGTGAAGATATATGTTGGTTGGCAGGTTCAGCTGTCTAAATGAGAAAATGCAAGTAATTCCTGCAGGACAATATAAAAACATATAGGGTACATTTACAGATAGGTGTCTGGACCTCAGCTCTTCTTTTGTGGGTGCAATTTGTACCCCAATGTTTGTACCCAGACAATGAACTGCAGGTGCAAATCTAAGTACATGTCTCTTTAACTACCTGATTCATACCCACATTTGGTGTGTTGCAAGCACTCAGATTAGCATCTACAACTAAAGTCCAGGCAAAAATAATGCAGGTGAAAATTTTGCTGCAAAAGGGAGTTGCCCCATTGTGAATTTGGCCCCACAATGTTAATTATTTCCCAGTGTTATATATGTCTTGCCAATAGTGGATCAAAATAAAAGGTCAGCACTGAACATGTCACAGTCAAGCCTGCCCTCCATGTCCTCCTGGTACAGCCATAGGGAAATACTGCGTTTTCTTGCAATATCATGGTTAGATAAATAGCAACAGTTTAGAGCCAGATTTTCATGCCACACCTCATTTCTCATGCATGAGTCTGGCATACGCTCACTACGGTGTGCCTATGTATAAAGATTTAGGCTCTAGTTTGCACCACTCAGATTATGCTTCATGATGCAATGTACTTAAAATACAACCCTCCGGGAGTGATGTTCCCACTGGGATGAAGCCTAGGCAGGTTATTGTCCTACTCACCCTTCCCTTCCCAAAGGCTGAATGGAATTCAGCCCAACCTGCAGCCTCCGTGCAGCCACTAACTCGCCGTGGCTGTTCCAGAGCCCACCTCAGACCCTCCTGTTGGGGGTGGGATGTTCCTGGCCCCTGCGTTTGTGCAGTTGTGGATCCAGCGGCTCATCCTCCAGCCTTCCTCTATTGCCCACTGCACTGGCCTGTCTGGAGCAGGCAGGGAGTCCCTCTCCATAGCACACAGAGGATTCAAAGACTCCCATAGACAGCTGGTCTTCCTGAGGCCCCCATACATGACCCCACTGTGGGGTTTAAGTAGTGTGGAGGGTGGATGTTACCCGCAATGACTACATCTGCCATCCAGCCCTAATTTGGGGGTGGGAATTCTCCCAGGCTTTCCACGCATGAGATTATGAAAACAGCTCTGACTCGCTAGTGTTTTCTGGCCCTGCTATGAAAGCTGCTTCCTTGGCATTAGCTAAAGCACACCACTTTGCCAGAAAAGATTCAAGTCCTTTTTGCAGCATTCGGCTGTCTTTTTATTGGTGCCCCAGGGCTCTTGCCCTGGCTGTATGTAAGAGCAGTGCTGGTTCCTGTAGCATGAGCCTTTTCCTCAGTGGAAAATAGCCTTTCTAACAATCAACTGCAAATGAACAACTAACGATCCCAGCAGCCCTCCAACTCAGTCTTCCCCCAAACTTCTCACTCCCTCACCAATCTCAGCCCCTAATAAACCCCTATCTCCTAACGTGTTTTGGGGCCTGCTTCTGCCACCCTTACTCACATGGGCTAGTATCTGACACTGCAAGTGCTTCCACTGATTTCTGAGAGACCACTTGGAGTCAGGTACTACTCCATGTGAGTAAGGCACTGGAACTGGGCTCTCGATAAATGCATATGCCCTGTATTGTGCCCTGAAGGTCCAGTGACCTGAGCCGTTTCAGACTGAGGGCCCCTCATGGAGAATGTTCTGTTGCCACCTCCCTCTCTTTTAAGTGGAGGCACTCTCCAAAGTAGGAAAGCCCCAAGAAAGCTATCCGCCATGTTTCACATCAGAATACATGAGACAAGAGGTCTATGAATTCACTCTATCGAGGAGGGGTGGGGAGGGGAGATGAAGGCCCAGACATTCAGAATTACAAGTGCTCATCTGTGCATGCTGTCTGTGTACCTAATTTGGGTCCACAGCTGCTAATCATCCTCCAAAATGGCAATAAGCATTTACATGTCCAATCACAATAATTGTGTGCACAGATTAGGTGTGCAAATGCATGCAAACTTATGCATATACAGTCCTAAAAATCTGGACCTAGAATACATTTTTGTTTTGCTATCTCTGCAGTGTAATCTGTCAGAAATAGGGCCCTACCAAATTCACGGTCCATTTTGGTCAATTTCACGGATGTAGGATTTTTTAAATCCTAAATTTCATGAATTCAGATATTTAAATCTGAAATTTCACGGTGTTGTAATTGTAGGGGTCCTGACCCAAAAAGAAGTGGTGTGGGGGGTCACAAGGTTATTGTAGGGGGGGTTGCGGTACTGCTACCCTTACTTCTGTGATGCTGCTGGCCGTGGTGCTGCCTTCAGAGCTGGGTGGCTGGAGAGCAGCGGCTGCTGGGCCGTCACTCTCTGGCCATCCAGCTCTGAAGCAGCAGCGCAGAAGTAAGAGTGGCGTGGTATGGTATCGCCACCCTTACTTCTGCGCTGCTGCTGGCGGGGCGCTGCCTTCAGAGCTGGGTGCCCGGCCAACAGCCTCTGCTCTCCGGCCACCCAGCTCTGAAGGCAGTGTGGAAGTAAGGGTGGTAATACCGTGACCCCCCCAAAAAATAACCTTGCAACCCCCCCTGCAACTCCCTTTTGGGTCAGGACCCCCAATTTGAGAAACACTGGTCTCCCCGTGAAATCTGTATAGTATAGGGTAAAAGCACATAAAAGACCAGATTTCACAGGGGGAGATCAGATTTCATGGTCCACGATGCATTTTTCATGGCTGTGAATTTGGTAGGGCCCTAGTCATTAGGATCAGTTTGGATAAACCCTGCCTTGATTGTGAACAACTGGGGGGCCGGGCTACGATTTTCTTTGTATTTCTGTCTTGCACAAAACCAGCCATATGGCTAACATTCAACTAAAAGATGGTGATTAGATCTGAATAACCCTTAGACTGAGAGCCATAATCCAGGGAACTTCCTAAATCAGATGTGCAGCATTTCCACTATGCAAGGACAGAGTCAGTCAAGCAAAATGCATTTAACACTAAGGTAGGAGCTCACACATGCAGCATAACTGTCTTTATCTGCAGCCCAGCACTCAGACTGGTGTGAAATTGCCTGGCCCGAAACAATCCATGAAATCCTTAAAACCAAAAGACACACAGAGCAGTAGGGCAAAGGGGCAACAACCACACTGGCACCCCTAGGAAATAGCTTTTGGAAAGGAACTGCTGATCCATAGATCCCAATGATCTCTGGGAGCAGCGATCACTCAAAGTGACGCCCCGTTGTGTGTACAATTAGTACATGGAAAGGATACTGGAGCTCTAACACATCGCCCTATTTAATTAGGGGTTGTGAAATAATAAATTTAACTTGCTCCCACCCACACTTCTAAAGACCTGCTGCGTTGATTGTATGGCACCAAACAGTAAATGGGATGGTGATGAATTTACACTTGCAAATTAAAAGAGGAAAACAAGTAGCTATGGTATTATTGTTTGTGTTAATTAGAGTAATTTAAAATGTTTATGAAAATGTTCCCTAATGGAGAGCTTTTCAGGGGGCTGTTGCCAAGAGATTTGTGACTAACCTAAGTTGTGAAAGAATGGGGACGATGGAGTGAGGTTACTGGAAGTAATAGCCAGATGGCAGAAGTGGAGAGAGTAACGTGGGTTACACATCCCAGCACCTACCACATGCTGGATAACAGACCTTCAGGCAGCAAACCGTACTTAGCACTGTCAGGCTGGTAAGACTGCAGAGGCCAAAGAACATGCCGGAGAATGCATAGAATGTGCACATCGCATGGTTAAACAGCCATCTGGAAGGGAAAAAGCATCAGGTAAAATCAAAACCTTCACGTTTACACCACGTGCTGAGCTCGCAAGGCTTGTGATTCTGTTGAGAGGGAACTTGTCTGAGTTGCTTTGTGCAGTTCATGAAGTCACATGGGTATTTCCCACCCGGCATTTCAAATCAGACACTTGATTACAGAAGTTTGGCACCACTCCAGCTCATGGTTTGACACAGAAAGCAAAACTACCTAAGCGGAAGAGCTGGGCTCTAGGAGGCTGTTCTGGTGGATGCAATGGAATGGGGAAATAAATGCCTAGGGCCTGATTGTCTAAGGAGTTGTGCATGTGGTTGTGCCCCTACGGTACACACCGTTATCATGACTGTGAGCACAAACTGAGTCATTGTGAATGCAAATTACCATGATTAGCTAGTCCCACATGCAGTTGTACACACAAGCTGCATGTACTGCTTTTAAAAAAAAGCCTTCTATATATTTAACTGAAACAGTTTCACTCTTTGCACATTACTGTTGGAGTGTCAGTTTCAAGGAAGTAGTAATAATGTTTAGCACTTTTCATCCACAGACCTCAAAGATCTTTACAGAGGATGGTTAATATCATTAGCCCCATTTTACAGATGGGGAAACTGAGGCACGGAGAGACAAAGTGACTTGCCCCAGGTTGCACAGCAGGTCAGCGGCAGAGCTGGGAATAATCTCTGGTCTCTTGACTCCCAGTCCTGTGTCCTAACCACTAGTCCACGCTACCTTCCTCAAAACAGAAAGGTGATAAGTCGGTTTCAGAAGGACGCTGCACGTGGCTGAAAGGTTTTGTCCTAGCAAAGCTCAGTTTAAATATGCTGCAGCACCTGCTGGTACATACTGTACAAGTCCCGCCAGCCCCCTGCCATTGGGTGGAGCCAGAGTAGAGGTCTGCTTGGGCCTAATTTTAATTGGGCCCAACCTGGACCCAAACCTGACCTGAGCACAGCCGACCCCAACCCAACTGGAGCGTGTCAGGTCAGTTCTGAAAATTATTCCACCCAAATCCAACACTTTGCCCTGAACCTGTGTCGGCACTGCCCCCTAGTCCTTGAGTCCCTGGGCCTGGTGGGGGCTTCCTGTGCTCTACGTCCCATGGCCACTATCTGTCTCTGGCTGCTTCCCTGTGGGGTTGGGCTGGCGGCTGCGTGTTCTGCTGGTGCCACGCTGTGCTGTGTGTCGGCATGCTCACACTGCAACACACACAGAGAGCAGCGAGGTGGTGCCAGCCAGCAGGAGTGGGGCACGCAGCTGCCACGGCCTACCCCCCGGCCAGCAGAAGGTGAGCAGAGATGACCCAACCCGAGGCTGGGAGGGTCAGGTTGTTTTCATACCCAAACCAAACCCGACACTTGTCGTCAGGTCCTGCAGGGTTGCAAGGCACTAGAGTAGGGGACCTACAGCTCATGAGCCACATGTGGTTTCTTTGGACCACGTTTGTGACTCTCCCTACTGCCCCATGTGGATACATCCCCACAATGCCACATGGATTCAAATAGACTCCAACCTGCAACACCAGGCACTGGTCAGATTGATGGCTGGGCTCGTATCTCTTGCTGAGCTGTGGGGCAAACCAGAGGAGGGTGAACAAGGGAGCAGCGTAAGCCAGTGCAGGGGACTAATTGGAGCCACTGCCTCTGAGAGGTGCGTATGTGGTGGCCACAGAAGGGCCAGCAGCACTAGCCTATGTCTTGGGGGGGAGTTGCCGAGGGGAGGCGGGGGGATGGCTCTTCCTGCTGAGGTGGCTCGTATCTGATTATATTTGGCTCAGTCCCTTGGGAATGATCCCTGTTCCCAGTGCAGGATATGAATTCCTATTAGGACAGATCTGGGGCCAAACTCTGCTCCCACTTACACTGGTGTAAGTCCCTTGCCTTCAATGGGATTATTTCAAATTTACATCGCTGTGATTGAGCTCAGACTTTGGCCCCTAGTCTTCATTCCTTCTCCAGGTCAAGGCAGGATTGGCAAACTGACACCCGCAGAAATGCCCGTTAAATGCAATGCCATGCAAATGAGCTACCTGTGTGCAAAGAAGGATGGCGTGGCCAAAGGGAAGAGGGTCACCGTCATGCCCAGGTCACTGATAGCCAGGTTCACAATGAAGAATTCAGCAGGCTTCAACATGGATCTCTTCCGATAGGCCACCAGCAAGAGCAGGGAATTTCCAAAGAGAGAAACTATGCCTGAGAAAAGGCAGAGAGAGACAGACCCAGTATAGGATACCCAAGCTCGATAGCAGCAGTGCAGTGCATGACATAGGGACAGGGAGGGCATGTGTGCAGGTCTGTCTTGCTGGTCACCTACTATCCTCAAACACTGATGGGTTGTGTTTATTTGGCAGCCGTGTACGTGCAGAGATGCCGCTCACTGCATGTATGAATGTGTAAAGGGAAGAACAGACACAGATCTCACACATGCAGATTTCCCACTTTAGGATCTGTGGGGCCCTATAACACTCTGGGTCACATCCCTTGTTAATTGCTAACCAGGACTTTGAAACATGCAAGGAGAAAACTGCTTCTCAGCTTTTACCCAGCGTCCACTGTGTGCTGGTGCAGGAATTTGGAGTGTAGTGAGTACATGGGGAATACTCAGCCGGGACAGACGTGATCAATAAAGCACTTGGCTTTGTACCTCTGCTGCATCAGCACCTTGTGCAATGGTTAGCGAGCATTTGGCAGGCAGGCTGGCTGGAGACAAGAAGAAGGGTTTTATATGGACTGCTCAAGCACTCTGTCCAATCTGTCTGTTCTAGCTCTTGGAATGATATAGTTCACACTGGGCATGCTCCTTCCACACTAACATTACCTCATCTCCTCTGCATAGTCATGGCCATTCTAAGAACTTGGTAACTGCCCTTTCAGTTTGCATTAAGGAGCTCCAGGTAACCAGATATAGGGCAAGAGCCAGGCAACTCTCCAAGCTCTCCTGGATGCCTCATTTTCACGCTATACAAAAGGCGGAAGTGTCTTCAGGCTTTTCAAGGCTGGTCACCCCCTGGTATATGATCTGCTTCCAGGACTTGCTGTACTTGGCAAAAAGAGTGTCTTCAGCTGGCACAGTGAATAACAACCATTAGAAACCTAAGGGCATGAGGCTGCCTGAGCACTTTTAGAGCAACTTTAAATGGGAATGTAATTGTTAGATGCTTTGGGGATGGGGCTGCCGGCAGAATGTCAGTGAAACGGACTCTGGGAGCAGAGTCCAAGGCAGAGCTGAATTCCTCTGACTGAAGACAGGGAGCCTCCAACCCTTTCCAGCCGGATAAATAGTGTGAGCTTTGTGACAGTGTTGTTATGGTGGTGATGCCAAGAAGCTGAGCATGTTCCGCTTTTAATTTCTTCCTGGCAATATCTCTAGTGTGAGTCTGTGCTGTACAATATTGTGTTTACAACATAAACAAAAGGACATTATGAAGATTAGGGTAAATCCAGCCTAACCAACAGGAAAAAGCCATTTGTTTCCTTGGAATGTATTTAAAACAACAGTGGTAAATAAATGTTCATACCAGGGTTTTCTTCCTCTGTTAAGTAACATTAAAAGAATTTTCCTGTGTATGCACAAAGGGGAACCTAGCTACTCAAGGGGCAGGTTATGTGGGACTCGAATTAATTCCCAGTGGATTAGCTTGTAAATGAAATATTATAGTTACAATTACATGCCAAAGCTGTATAATGGCTAATATAAACATGTTATCCTCAATAAGTAGGACTCCTGCAGGGGAGACTTGCTCCCAGATATATAGTTTTTGAATGCTTTTTATGGGTCACTTAAGGGGAACTAGTTTGCAAATGCATATCCTTGTTTCCAGCACTGCTAGAGGACTCCTCCACAAAGCTATTTTGACTCCTTCCCTCGCCTCTTCATTAGCTGTATTCTACTAGCTTTATTATCTTCTAGGATCTTTCTTAGCTGCATGCAAGAGCTGCTGACTTTCTCAGTCTTACTCAGAATGGCATGAAGCAGGCTGGTTTTTTCCATGTATGCCATTTCATTATGTGAGCGGGTGCACGCCTGTGTGCACATGTGTGTTTGTTCCTGTGTCTGTTTCCATATGCGTGTGTGTGTGTTGAGAGCTCTGGTATGCACACGTCTACCTGTGTGTGTGTATGGTCATTTGTGTAGTTGTGTGTTTGTGTTTCTGTGTACTCCTGGTGTGGTTGCATGTGTCTGTGTGTTGTATGTGCACTCTTGTGTGTGCATTTCTGTGCATTGCTTGCACACCTCTCATCTTACAGAGGTCAACACATGGGACACAGAGTGAGTGTATGAGCTCAGGCTGTTTAAAATGACATGGGATCCATTTCTTCAGCGTAAGTTCAGATAAGATTTCCTGCGACCTTGCTTTGCGATCAGTTCCTGGTTTTTGAAGTGAGTTTTCTCTGATAGTAAAAGTGGAAGATCACCACCTTTGGGTGGGATGGAGGAAAATTAGGGTGTGAAATGCAGCATCCCAGGCAGGAGTGTGGGCAGACTGGTCCTTCCCTTCCCTCCCCTCCCTGGCTTTGACTGGGAATCAGCTATTGCAATGTTGCTAACCTCAAGCATTCAAAAGTCGACTTGGGCCCTTAAAAACCAGGAGGTTTAAACAACCCAAACAAGCTGGATTGTTTTTCTTTTACCTTATAGCTCTTGAGCCTTCAGGGGGCACTTGGGGCACATTTTCAAGTTTTTCCTCCACCACAAGAGCCAGAAACTTTGTTGAAAGGGGAGATTTACATGTAATCACATGACTGCATGTGCCTGGGCTCTGTGAGAAACACCAGATGTCACAAGACTCATGATTAAATCTCGAGAGCTGGCAAGGCTGCTGTTGGGAATCTTTCGCCTTTAGAATAAATTGCCACCTACACACACAGCTCACAAGAATGAAAATACAAGGACTTGACCAGCCTGGGCCTAAGCTGTGGGGGGATGCAGAGGAATGGCACAAGGCCGGCTCGTTGGTCAGGGGACAGAATTCTGACCTAGGAAGTGGTCTTTGAGATGTAGGGCCTGGATGATCTGTGTCTAGGTCTGGCGCCCATGCCTGATCGGACGCCCTGGGTGATCACTTTATGTTACAAACTATTTATTTTTTCCAGAGGCATCCAAGCCATTAATTCCTTCTCTCCCTCACAGCAGAGATCCTTTGTTCAGCGCCTCATTAAGCATCTCCTAGCCGTAGACAGAAGAGACGCTGATTAATTTACCTTGCTATCTATTGAAACCTGAAATGAACAAGTCATTGAGAAGGCAGCTGTGTGGGACAGTGTGTCAAATCCTGTTTTCAGTTAAACTGGTAACTCTACTGGCTACAATGGAGTTATTCCACTTTTACACCAGTGTAACAGAGACCAGGATCTGGCTCTATGGATGTTTGCAGATTATCCTTCATTTTCTTTCAGGATTTATTCACCTCTCCTCACACCACAGTGTGTGTCACAGGGCTTCACTCACAGCTCACCCTCATTCCTAGAGCTGGGCGAAGAGAGCTCATTCCTTTCCCAGAGGATTTCGGTATTTCGACATTTGGTTTTGTTTCAGTGAGGAACTAAATCAAAAATTCCAACATTCTCTTCAAAAGTGAATGGAGCCCCAGCCTCAGGGTGGTTTGCCTGGTGACAGGGCCGGCTCCAGGGTTTTGGCCGCCCCAAGCAGCCAAAACAAAACAAAAAACAAAAACAAACAAACAAACAAAAAGCCGCGATCGCGATCTGCAGCGGCAATTCGGCGGGAGGTCCTTCGCTCCCAGGCGGAGTGAGGGACCGTCCGCCGAATTGCCACCGAATACCTGGACATGCCGCCCCTCTCCGGAGCCGCCGCCCCAAGCACCTGCCTGGAGCCGGCCCTGCCTGGTGAGCTGCCCTGCAGTCACAAACCCTGCAATCCCTGGGGTTCCCATCCCCAAGGCAGTCTGCAGGGGCAGCCTACCCCAGAGCCACACACCCTGGAAATTCAGGCTCACCAGCTGGGCACCAAGTAGCTGCCCAACAGCCAGAAGGACAAGCTGGCAGGAAACCAGGCATGTTTCTTACAGGAACTCCACTGGCACTTTGGCCAAATCGAACCATCTCCACAGAACATTTTGATTTTGCGGAATTGACAAATTCTGCCAAAAAATTGTTTTATTGGAATTTTTCTGACCAGTTTTTCTCCTTACTTTCCTCATTGTTATTTTTACAGACAAAACACTGCTTGTCTTACTCATGTGAGCAGGAGCAGCCCCATGGGAATCTATGGCATTGCTCACTTTAGCCAGGATTAGGCCTTGTCAAAGCATGTCTTTACACCTCAGCTTTGCTTATTGGCTTTCAGATGTCACCAGTGCCCCCTGCTGATAGTGAAGGGCAGTTCAGAGGTGTACACACTCCTTGAGGTTAATGCATTTTGCATGCTTGAAGCTAATAATAATGCTAAGTAACTGAGGCCTGATTCTTCTCCCAATGGCTGGCTGCGGTAGGAGTTGTATCAGGGCCTTATATATCACTCTTCAACTTCAAAGCATTTTAAAACATGAATAAATCCTCACAACCCTTTGTGAGGGAGATATGTACTACTAGCCCCATTTTGCATGTGGAGAAACTGAGGCACGGAGCACTGATGTGGCTTGCCCAAGGACCCAGAGGAAATTGGTGTCAGGAGTAGAACCCAGAAAGTCCTGTGTTCGTGCCATACTTGTCTGTGATGGAGGAGAGTGTGGGAGGGGTGAGCTCAGATGAACCCAAAGGACATGGAACACTTTTCTGGAAGTAATAAACTATTAGTGGAAGTGAATGTAAGGTGCCTGAATCTCCCTGTGACAGACATGTCAGTAGTTTTTGCCATGGAGATGGGTGTGAGATCACCTGCGTAAGAAGAAGTCTTTCCTTACCAAAGAGCAAATAGAGTGTGCCAAAAATCAGGTCTTCTCTCTCTGATAAGGTGGACGTGAACGCTGAGGAATCAGAGGCATTTCCCATCTGCAAAACAGAATACAAATGTAAGGGGAGGTGAATTTTTGTTAATTAAGGAATGTTCAGTTTTCCCTCTTCCTGCGGGAGCATGGCTGTTGGAAAGACACATTTTTGGCATGAGGCCTTCCTCAGGCTGTGGACAAACAAAAGTCAGCGGCTGGAACTGCATGTACATTGCATGGGTGCCGTGAATAAAGGGAGTGACACAGTTCATAAAGAGTGTGGCGCTCGGCTAACTGGCTGCGCAATGGGCTGATGGTAGGATCAGACTGGACTGCATAGCTGCTGGTCATCTCACTCAGAGCTTGGTATAATTAATTACAAATTACACTGACTAGCTGCAAGTTCATACTTTTTAAAAGCATCTGACTTAGATATTTCACATGACAAAAAGGCCACTCGCTGATTCAATTGCCATGTTCCTCTCTATGGGTGAAACCTGGCCCCATTCAAGTCAATGGGAGTTTTGCCCTATTTTAGCGAAGTGGTTTTATATCAAGCATCTTTCTCATCTGCCAGTGGGATTCCTTAGGGTCTGACCTCCATTTTTCACATGTGTTAAACTCATGCAGATTGCAATGGGCTATATATGCTCACAAAAGATGACCAGTAGAAACTAAAACTGAAGGGCTAGGTTTTCAGCCAAGCCTAAGGCAGCCTCCAAATATGCATCACCACTTCTTTGCATGTGCAAAACCCTCATTTCCACCTATGTGCCTGGCCTCTGCACACTGATAGCCATTTACACACGCAAAACACCCCCAGAATCACTTTTGTTAGGCCAATCAGTTGCTCACACAAAAGTGGGGGTGCTGAAAACATGGCCTTGAGTGGCTGGTTATGACTTTCTGCCCACACAGGCAAGAGGTTGGTTATGGTATACATCAAATACAAATCAATGTCTTTCTGATGGATAGATTTATCTGTTGTGGTATTTGTGGTGTGGATAACACTAGAGACTGGACTGCAACCACACATGCCACTGGGCAACATTCAGTTAGTTGTCTGAAAACATAGGCTCACTGTGCAATGGCAATTAAAACAGCTAACAGGATGTTAGGAACCATTAGGAAAGGGATAGATAATAAGACAGAAAATATAATGCCACTATATAAATCCATGGTACGGCCACACCTTGAATATTGTGTGCAGTTCTGGTTGCCCCATCTCAAAAAAGCTATATTAGAATTGGAAAAAGTACACAGAAGGGCAACAAAACGATTAGGGGTATGGAACAGCTTCCATATGAGAAGCGCTTAATAAGACTGGGACTTTTCACTTAGAAAAGAGACGACTAAGGGGGGATATGATAGAGGTCTATAAAACTATGAATGGTGGCGAGAAAGTGAATAAGGAAGTGTTATTTACCCCTTCACATAACACAAGAACCAGGGGTCACACAATGAAATTAATAGGCTGCAGGTTTAAAACAAACAAAAGGATGTACTACTTCACACAACACACAATCAACCTGTGGAACTTGTTGCCAGGAGATGTTGTAAAGGCCAAGACTATAACAGCGTTCAAAAAAAGAATTAGGTAAGTTCATGGAGGATAGATCTATCAATGGCTATTAGCCAAGATGGTCAGGGACACAACCCCATGCTCTGGGTGTCCCTGAACCTCTAATTGCCAGAAGCTGGGAGTGGACAACAGGGGATGGAACACGTGATAATTGCCTAGTTCTGTTCATTCTCTCTGAAGCCCCTGGCATTGGCCACTGTTGGAAGACAGGATGCTGGGCTAGGTGAATCATTGGTCTAACCCAGTATGTCCGTTCTTACGTTCTAATCAGGTAGTAACCACTTTCTGTCACTATTAACCTGAGCTGGATTCAAACTGACTCCTCTGTTTTGAAAGGCTCCCCAACCCATTGCCTAGGCCCAGAATCATCCAGTTCCCTTCTTTTAAACTTTCCTGTTCGTGAGTCTCCTGGTTTCATCCAGGAACCTAGCAGAAATACAGTTTTCATGGTATACAGCCCAGGCAAACCCAGGTGCACTGTGAAACATTCAAGAAACCCTGTTCCTGGGAGATTCCCACTGCAAAGACGTTCAGGACTATTGGATGCTCCTCTGATCTGAACCACCAAACCTTTTTCAGATTCACTTGCAGCTAGTATGTCTTAGCCAGTTCTGTCAAAGATGGCAGGCAGGAGGACCTTGTTGAAGGCCAGCTGCTGATCTGAGCTCCCCTGGGTGAATGTTATTTGCTAAGGACTGATAATGTACTCAGCCCTGTGCAGGGCAAAACCAAAGACAGGCCCTGCCTTAAGCAGTTTACACTCTAAGCATAAAAGAAGGGGTAAATCCTGCTCCCTTTAAGTCAAAGGCGTCAAGATTTCAGTCAAGATTTCACCCAAGATGCTCAGGAAGACCCAGAGGAAGAGGTAGGTTTAAGGCTTGATCCAAACCTCGCTGAAATCTGTAGGAGTCGTTCCATTGACTGCACTGGACTTTGGATCAGGCCCTTACCTGTGAGCAGTTGTCTTACTGTGGGGCTTGGGGTTTGTTTTTATTAAGTTGATGACGCGTTAAAGTTTGTTAGCCTCATGGACTATGTGGGTCTGTAGAAACTTCCCCCAAACAAAAAGGATTACACAATTTTTGTCCTCAGGTTTCACCCACGTCCTCCCTCCAACAAAACAATCAACTTTGTATTCAGTTAAAGAGTGCGTCCTGGATTGAAAGGCAAACAGCTAAAGCGCTGAAGGCAATTTAATAATGTGGTCTGTGGTTATGTCTCCATGAGCACTGTCTAAAACTTCTTTTGTTGATGTTGCCTGATTACTCCTTTCAAGCACTCTCGTGATGGGTGTAGTACAAGAACCTGTACAAAGTAGAACAGAATGTTCTACCCCATCAAAGCTGCTGTTTGTTCATTAACTCAGTTTACCTAAAAATCCAAAGCCAGATCCCCAGGTGACATGAATCAGTCTAGCTCTCCAGCTATCCACAGAGCTAGGCCAGTTTACCCAGATGAGGGTGTGGCCCCAAGTTTTAGAAAAGCAAGACTTTTCCCACAGGAAACAAATTATGATCATTCTTCTCTTGCAACGAATGGACCTTAATTTTTATTTTTCGTTAAGGACAATGGGATGCCAATAAAGAACACAATACGGCCACACCTTTATTCGCTTCCTGCCTGTGCCTGCAGCATCTTCCATGACTCCATGTAGCCTGCAGCCTCGCTGCCTCCTCCAAGTCCCTCTTAAAGGTTCACTTGGTGAAGGTACCCTCCAGCACTGATCTCCTGTCTTGCTTTCACCCATCTCTATCCCCAGATTACATGCTGCAGTAACAAACAAATGATGCCGTTTTATTTTGAAATGATTCACTCCTCTCTTTATCTTTGAAAAAAGAGACCTACTTGGCTGAGGCCACCCAGAGAGGGAATGACGGAGCTGGAAAAAGAGCATCAGGGCCTGATTTTCACAAGTGTTTCACACCAACAGTTCCAGCAGATTTCAATAGGAGCAGAGATTGCTCATCACCTCTGAAACCCAGACACCAAGAAGCTCTAATCACTGTGGGCCAGATTTTCAGGCACACAATATGTGGAGCATACACTTGCGCGCCCCTGCTTTACGCCTGCAAACGTCAGCACACATGCATGCATCAGTGTAGAAAATGTGAGGCTATATGTCTACTATATACAGGGCTAAATTGTGCCTGTCCCTTCACACAGTCGCACAGTTGTGTAGGAGAAGGATACAAGGAGTCTGTCCCACCTTACGGCATGCATCTAAGAACTAGGCACAATTGAAGTTCTGTTGCTGTGAGGAGCTCAGGGACTGCTCCCTCCCTGCTCCCATGGAGAGCACCCTGTGGTGCCTCAAAGGGGCCATGGTCCCATCTTCCTCCATCTTACCAGCCCATAAAGTATGACTGGCATGTTGGGGGGGGGGGAGTAATTGAGCATTCCTAATGCTCACCAAGAAATTTTATGGGATGTTGTGCCTTCTAGTGCCCACCCTCTGCTCGGGCGACTCCACCTCACCCCCACTACAGGGATGTGCCTTCAAATCCCGAGATCCTGTCATGATTTGTAAAGAAGTAGTCAGTGAGCATTCAATAAAAAATGTCCTTGTCAGGGTAATCGCACACACAGCCATGCTTTTTGATTCCAGCTGCTAACGGCACTTTCCATATGGCCTCCAATTTTACAGTCCATCCAGGGTAGGTTCACAGTCTGTGGACACTCTGCCATGTGCTACCCCTTCCATGAGTTGCAGCACCTCACATGCAAAGAGGCTGGATTCCAATACATGCTTTTTGGAAAGAGATGATGCTTCATACCATTAAAAAGCCTTCTGCAGCCAAGGATGTATGGCTGCATCTTGAAGATGCACCAAGTGCCAATATTGGTACATCAGCCTTAGGGTGTTTTTTAATGATGATCCTTTCTTATGCAATTCAACTAACTGCTATCCTGTGGGTAACAGCAAATTCCCAGGCCATGGAAGGCTACAGGATTTGCTCCTGGCAACCCAAATTCTAGTTGTGGGGTTTGTTTTAAACCATTTCTGTACTAAAATGATTGCACAAACTGCTTCACGGAGATTCCTGCTCCATAACAGGACTTTGATTTTACAATCAAAAGGAGTTAAATTAAAGGAATTGTCTATTTTATATCCTTGGAGCCCACACTTTTTAAAAAAAAAAGTCTTGTTGTTTCTTGCACTATACACCAGGGGCCTGATCCTCAGCAGGTGTAAATCAGCATTGCGCCACTGAAGTCAATAGAGTGACACCAGTTTTACACCAGCTGAGGACCTGGCTGCAGTTCTTCATTTGGTGATGTGCTGTGAAACTTCCGAAACCATTCACGTACCAGCGGGACCTTTTCTAATTTCCATTGCCATGTGATATCTGAAATGGCACTAGAAAGAAGATGAGGCAGACACATCTGTTTGTGAGGAGCCATTGAATCACCTTCTGTCCCCACATTTCATGGCTGTTTCTGGTTGGTAATTTGTTTGTTTGTTTGTTTACTCCAAGTACTTCCTCATTTAAAATCCTGGCAGGATAGACGGTAAGCTTGCTGATATGGGTGTATTTTTAAAAAAAAGTTAAAAAGTTATGTTCACTTTCTTAGGATGCCTAAGTCATCATGTTTTATTGGTCTAATTAGTTTTCCTGTTATTTCATGCAGCTGAGCCAAAGGTTCCAAGGTGCTTAGAAAGTTAATAGGGGGTAGTAAAGTGGAACGTTTGATGCTTTTCAGAATATTCACTCCCTCTGCTGATAACAAATAAATGGAAAAATATTTTACTCATTTAAAAAAAACAGGGGAGGGAGGGGAGGAAATAATGAGATAATTATGTTTTAATGGCTGCTAGCCTGCTTCTGGGATGTTTAATACCTGCATTATTTCTGTTCTTTTCTCTCTGCCCCCCACTTGTGTACCATATGAGCCCCTTATAAATAGGAGCCATGCCAATGAGTAATAGAATGGCAGGTGTTGTAAAAGGAATTCTGCTGAAGACAATGTGAGGAGAGGGGTCCCCATGTGCCGGGCAGGACAACTGACACCCGCACTAACTGTTGATGGAATGAGGAGCTCCCACCCTGCGATGAAGTGCGAAGCCAGAGGTGATATGTGCTGAGGGTGTGTTGGGTGAGTTCTGCTATAAGAACCATCCTAGAACTAGTGCATACTGGAGGTAAGTGGACATCCAGAAGTGCACACACACACCCCTGCCCCAGGCAGAGCAGCTCAGAAGAGCAGGTCCTAAACAGTGTGCTGGGGAAGCAGTTATGAGATCCATTCGACAGATAGTGCTATCCTAGATGCATGACTAGTCCGTCCCCCAGTGATGTGAGAGAATATTGAATACACAGTAATACTATAGCTATCTCCAAAAAGAGAGAAAGTGAGAGTGTGCTGGGGTGAGAGCCTTCATCCCTTCAGCTCCTTCAACCAGGCAACAGCTTTTCTGTGTCTCTTCATCGCATTGATTAGCTGGGCCCTATTTTCAGAGACGTGGGATGCAATAGAATATCGAAACACTGGGTTTGAATGTTCTGGTTGAAAGGACATTTAAATGCTGAACTGAGCTTCCATGTGCAGGATTTAAATGTCTCAGTAAGATGCCAGCAGGTGTGAAAATGATAAAAATTTGGCTCCCTGTCTCTTTTTGGATTTTGAATTATTTAGGAGACCCCCTGGGGGTATAACCTGGACTAATAGGCTGGAACTGAGAAAGGAGAAATGTGAACTGAATATCAGGAAAAACTTCTTGACAATGAGTTGTGTCAAGCATAGGATTGTCTCGAAGGGGAAGGAGTGGAAACTCCAGTGCTTAGAATTTTAAAGCTGGACTGGACAAAGAAATAGTAAATGTACTGTAGGGAACAATCATGCATTGCTCTCAGGGATATGGGCTGGATCTCTTCCACCTTCAACTTCTGTGATTCTGCAAGCAAGATAAGTAGTATTACCTCCATTTTACAGATGGGGAAACTGAAGCACAAAGCGGTGAAGTGACTTGCCCAAGACTACGGAAGGAGTCAATATCAGTCTGGAATTCAAGCTTACAAGTTCCTGGCTGCCAGTCCTGTGCTTAGTCCACTAGACTACACTGCTAACTGTGGGATGCCATGGAATTGCTAACAGGCTTTTATCTGCAGCATTTCACTTAAGACACAAGACTACCTAGAGGATAACTATTGGGCTAATAGCTCTGGGGGGTAGAGTATTTCTTTTCATGGATTACTGATGACAGTGGATCTCACAAATGGAGCAACCACAAACTGTTATTTATACATGGGTAAAAAAGCCAGACTCCCATCCAAAACTGCACTCAGACAGATGAACCTAATTACTTCAAGTAGCAACTAAATTGGCTTTGAGTGTAAATCTATTTTAAGGCACTAATTGGTGTTAAACTGCCAATAGATCCTGCCAATACATCTTCATTCCCTGAGTTACTGGTCCCTGTACACCACTTCACTGTGGACTCTAATTAGTTTGGCCTGGTTCATGACTTTCTCAAGACATTGGGTTGGTTTTGCACACAAGTCACAGGGTTTTTATAATTTGGGTAGCTTTCCCCACCAGTAATCACAAAGGGGAGTCAACTGGAAACATTTCAAAGGCTTTTTAGGTTGGACTGGGGATTAGGGTGGAGGCTATGCCTTAGCCAGCCAATAAAAATGCTTTCATGATCAAATTATTCCCATTGGATTAATGTTCAAGTACTATGAAAATGGTGGAGCTGCCTGGAGAAATTAGATAGAATGCTGGCCAAGTTAGTTAGGGTGAGTTATGTTGTGACAAGTGGGCCTACGAATTTACCCAAATTGTGAGCTCAACTGTCAAAATTATGTAAAATTTCATAATGTTACAATAGCCTAGAACAGTGATAAGCAGACCTCAGTGGTTCAGGGGCCAAATTAGTGATCAACATTATTCAAAAGAGCCACAGTAGTGTGAATTCATTGTTTCATTTACTATAGTACGATATAGTCATATTTAATCAGTATGACAGGAAATATTTAGTGTATATATATATATATATATATATACACACATTATTCTCACAGGAAAATGACTGACCAAGTATTATTTTATCAACTACAATTGGTTAACATAGTAAAAGCATCCAGATTGGTTAATAACTTAGATGGTTAATAATTAAATCACACAGTGTTTTAATATCCTGTGCTGCAAAGAGCCTCAGGAGACACATTAAAGAGCCAATTGTGGCTCACGAGTCTCAATCTGAGACGAACAAATGGTGATGGGAAACGGTATGAAAAGGAGACAGAATAACTGAATTAGTCTAAACAAAAAGGCCAAGCTGATATGATTCAAGGACTATATTGACATTATGCTTTTTTTAAAAACAGGAGCTGTGGAGCCAGAAGTTAATAAGCCAAAATTAGTGTGTCAGATATTAGGCCTAATTGGTGGACAAAATAATGAAGGGATGGCCTATTCCACCCATCACTCCCTTTTTGGTTCCATAAAAGAAAGAGGTTTTGTGGGGAAAGGACAAAAAGAAGAACAGATGGAAAGAAGAGATGGAGGCAACTGGAGCAGGCTTCACAACCATGGCTGCCACTCGCACCACTTCCTGGCACCCCGGGTCATCTTCATCCTGATCCTGAGAGGTGTTCTGACCAAAACGGGCCAGAGAGAGCAGGACCCAGATGACATCATCATCCCTACCAGCTCCCGCTGAATCCCAAACACCACGTGGGATGACAGTTATTGCTCTCTCTGATACCATCTAAGAGACTGTCACACAAGGGGGCTTTTCCTTCTAAGATTGGGCTTCAATGACAACAGCAGCAACATCTCCAGCCCACCTCAACTAACTTCTTCTCTTTTCTGCAGAAGGACAGTTATTACCATCTTGTATCTAAGAGACTATTAAACACAGCGGGTTTTCCCCTCTAAAGACTCTCTCCAGCTGAAGGAAAGAGAACAAGGAACGTTGTTAGAATGAAAGCTTTATTTAATATTTTACATTTCAAATGCTTTGACTGTTTTTCCTTCTTTTCTGTATCTTTAATAAAAGGTTAAAAGGATTTTAATGGTGTGTTTGCCATGGTGCTAAGCAGGCTGAGGTCTCTGTATACCAAACCCCAGACCTTGTTTAACATTGTTTAATGTTGGACAGCGACTGGGTTATGATAATACCTTTAGCCCATTTATCCCATGTAAATTAATATAACACTGCCTTTCTGCACTGGTTGTTTAGGAATCTAAGCCCCATCTACAGAACATCTAGACTCCCTGGGAAAATGGGTTCATATGCTGGAGCCCTTCATTACTCCATGGTAGGTTAATTGAGCGTAATGCAAGTTTCTGTATGTGGGCCTTCAACAAGCAGTACTAGTTCTCTGGGGCTAACTGGGAGAACTCATCTGGGATTAATCTATTCCACACTGACCCTTTCAAAGGAACCCGATTAACTCTGTGCACACCTTAGGGATGTATGCAGGCCTAGCACAAGTTAAGAAATTGGAGGGTTATAACCTGTTCCATCTGTTCAGTGGGGAATCTGGAATGTCCCAGACACATACCAGAGAGCCTGTATCTCGGATGTTTGTGTTTCCTTTGGAAAGCAAGGTGAAATTATTGGGAAGTATTAGTAATAATACAATGGATATAGGGCCACATGGTATTTGAAATGCATTAAAAAGTCATTGGACCAAGGAGGAAGTGCCTGGCTCTGGATTAGTCTGAGACTAAGATATTGATTTTGCACTGAGAAAGAACCATACAAATATAGGACGGGAAAGGACCTCAAGAGGTCCTCTCTCTCCTCCTTCCCCCACTCTCAGGCAGGATTAAATGTAGCCAATCCAGATGAAGATTTGGATTTGGACACAGATTAAATTTCAGCTCAGGGGAGGTCACCAGCAAATCTGAGTAAAGGGAGGTTTCACCTCCTTTTCTTTGTTTCTTTTCACTAAATATTCATCAGATTGGTTTGAATGCTGCTAGGGCTGCCACAGGAGACTGGAATCTCTGTCTGGCAAGACACACACAGACACCTAAGGAATGGAGAGGCCCCAGTTCAGTCAGCAGTGGAGAAAGGTGCCTTTGTCCATTATTGGGAAATGCAAATAAAACCTGCATAGCCCGAGTCTGCACCCTGGGGAGCCATTTCTACCACTTGGATGATGCAGATGTTTAATCCCTGGATTAAAGCTTTAGCAGACAAAAATCGAGAGAAGAACAGGCAGGTGCAGGGGAGCTCTCGGGAAGGATCTTTGACTTCCAAAGGATGGCTAGGATTTGGCAAAAGGAGATGTGGAAGGGGGAGTGTGCCCATTGGGATGTATCTGGGGAAAGGGTGGTTGCTTGCCTAATATCCCATAACACAGGGAGGTCTGCCCAGTGCCCACTGAAAGCAGGCTCACATGGCCAGGACAGGGAGAGGCATCTTTCTTTCCACCTGAAAACTGCTCCATTGCTGTGGGTGTTTATCTACTCCTTGCTTCAGATCAAACCCTTTTCTGATGCCAAGGAAGCAATCGTTGACCCCATGCTGCAGGGTAGCAGCTCCTGGGCCCCTGTGGAAGATCACAATACACGGAGCTGACAAATTCTCTAGCCTTCCTCCAACCAACCTTGCCACATGCCCTAAAAACTCCCTGCATAATTGGACTCCACAGTGCATAGCCCTATGTGGGCATTCCAAGTTCCATCCTCCTCCCTTTTGTGCAGCAAACCCACACCAGCTCCACTGTGTCTGGGAGAACCTCTGCAGCCATGGAGAGGAAGGGGCAGGATTTGTCCCTTGGAAACACCTTCAACAGTGCCAAGGGGACAAAGAGCACCCCTAACTGGGAAGATGAGGGATGCAGCAGGAACCCCTGGGTGGCATTAATAAAACCAGTGTAGCTGTTTGTATGCCAGTTGTTTCCCCACCCCAAGTTCAGAGAATCTGTGTGACCCAGGGGCACAACAACGACACAGTTTTAGGTTGCTGTAAGTTAGGCTGCAGCTGGTCCCCTCCCCCAGCCCCATCAGGCTGGAACAGGGGACCTGCCTTTCTACCCCACACCAGGTCAGGTGCTGAGCACAGCTCTACTGAATACAGGGATTTGGGTCTCAACTGTAAAGCTCAATAAAAGAAGCAAAAAAAAATGTTAACACATATTTCAGCAAAAGCATTTCCAACCGAAATCCCCTACTGAGCTGCTGCATCTGCACAGAATACTGTTTTAACTTGTAATGACTGTTAATGAACAAAGCAGGGGAGAGAGACCAATACAGCAGCTGAGCTATGCAAACTTGGCCACTGCACTCGTGTTTGTCCTGTGGAACAAGGTGTTGTATAACACGGCATCTTCATCACAGGGAACAACAAGCCAGTTATTGGCTCCTTCAGCAACAGCCACAGCCAAACTGTTGTGCTGCTGGCAAACTCTCAAATCCTCAGGACCCCTTTAGTCCTGGTTAGTGGTTAGGCAGCACAAGTGTGAATATGATCTTAAATTAAGCACAGCCCCCTGCTAGTCATCCTAATGAGTCTGAAGAGCCTCTTAAAACCTATCACATTCATTTGCCTTCATTCCTCCCCCTTCTCTTTATTTGATAATGAGAAATACGAACTGAACATCCTATTTAGAAATGTCCCAACCTCATGAATGAGGTTGCACAGTATAATGTGTCCAATTAGGGGACATATGTGAACACCAGGATGATGACCTGAGCATATTTGTTCAGGTTTTGCACAAAAAAGCTATCCAATCAAATTGTTCTATTCCAGCCAAACTCCAGCTACAGCTGATCATCTCAGACAATGATGTCAAACTTCTGTGAAACAGGTTTTCATTGTGAAAGAAAAAGAAATATTTACAGGTGAGTAGGGCTGTTTTTATGCAGTAAATGAAATAAAAGGCTAGACCCCAATATAGATACAGGTCTTCTGCTTCCCAGCTCTGTGCTGTATCTGCTGGACTGAGCCACCTCCCTACAGAATAGCAAATCTATTAAGTACAATGATGATGGTTAAATTCAGAGTCAAAGAAATATTGTGGCTAGTGAACACATTCTGGTCATGCATTGGAACAAATTTTCGTCCAGCCTCAAGCTGGGTTCTGATTTCATGCACTGAAACCCTACATCTTTTTGTTCTGTGTTTATCCAGCACCTAGCACAATATGGTTCTGGTCCATGACTGGGGCTCCTAGTACTACAGTACTACTAGTAATAAAAATAATAATTAATTTGTGAATCAGGCAAAACTCTTAGCTGGTTGGCCAGTTTGAAGGCACACATGGCTTCTAGTGTCCACAGAAGAAGTGCATGCTCACTTTTGCAGGTGAAATCAACTGTGTGTACAGAAGAAAGTGTGTAAAATTAAGAGGCCAGGACAGATAATCTGAATTATAGTAAGATCTTCTGCATTTCACAGGGAAAATGTAAGCCCCTGCTACAATCTTCCAATGCAACTTCTACACTATAGTTGTTGATTTTCAAAACTGCACTGTCACAGGCAGACTGATCCTTTAAGGGGAGTCAGGTTCAGCCTTACCTGTGAGATCAACTATTCTCCCAGCTCATCCTGATCAGCTGGGGATCAGGTGGCCTTGGGTAATGATTGGACCCTGCTGAGAAGGCGAGAGGATTTGCACAAAAGATTGAGAAAGCTAAGCTGCTGGGAGGATTGTTGCATCCTGGGGTTGGTCCTGATGGGAGAGGGTTGTAGGAGACTCCTGAAGTAAGACAGAGAGAAGGCCAACGTACAAGCAAATGCTTGGGAGTGCAGACTGGAGTTGATCTAGATTAGGGGAAGAGTCTCCAGGGAACAAGCTCTTATGGCCAGCAGCACAGGAAGTGCCAGGCCTCCAGGGAGACAGCCTAGGGAGGCAACATTCTGAAGGAGCGGGGGAACTGTAGAGCCTGATGATGGTGGAGTTTGCCAAGGATGGGGCGCAGAAAGGGTGGAAGAATTTTTTTGTTCCTTTGAGTTGGGACAGTATTACCTCAGAATGGGGGGATTATAAGTGACCTGCCTGGAGGGCTGAGTTAGGGGGAAAGTTAGATCACTGCAGGGCTGGAATGGCTATCAGAGGGGTGTGCCAAAGGAGAACATGTTACCCCATGCCCAGCATCAAGGTGATGTGCTGGCTGGTGAGTGTCTCTTCTACGTGTGCATGCATAGTTATGGATGGAAAAAGACGTGTGCATGTACACTCATGTTAATTTGCTCAGTCATGCACATAATTGCCTATCTGCACATAAAATTTGTGAGGACAATTGCATGTACAAATTAGGTATGCAACCACACCGTTTTTGATGTGCACTTTTGACATTCAGGCTTAAAATTTAATTCTGTGTTAATAAACTGGCAGTAAAAATATGAAAGAAGAAAATCAGTTAAAATTTGCATCCTGGAGGTCTTCCGCTGTGAAGAATATAGAGCTGGTGTCAAAGAGGCAACACCAAATACCATAAATTCTACTTAAAGAAAAATACTCCCTCATTAGTATGTGCTTTACCGTTACATGGACTAATAGCTAATATCATCCTGTTTTTCTTGAATTGTCTTGTTTAATGAGTGTTGCTGTTTGTTCTGCAATGATTATTTTGGGAATATAATAGTTCCTACTGATAATCCAGTCCATCTTTGTTTGAATATACTCATTTGCATGACTGTTGGTTTCTAAAGCATTTGTAATTCACAAGTGTTAGATTTATTCCATTCCCCCTCCCTGTTCTTCTGGAGCTTTCCTAACTGCTTATAATGCAGTGGAAAATGTAACTGTCACAGGTGTCTCCTCAATAGCAGAATACACCCATGAGAGGATTATTATAAATCTGAGGCCTCCACCCACCCACTTAGGTTTCATAGTTGTTCTGGGCAGAGTGGAAACTCCCTGACTCTCCTTAGGTAATTGTTCACATAGCATAATTACCTATATACACTGAGTACATCCTAAGGAACAGGATGCAAAAAGTCACCATGTGCTGTGTTTGCAGAGTAAAAGTAGAACGAGATCTGCACGGGAAATCAACGCAACTAATGTTAACTCCATGAAACTGCCTACTTGTTCTTAGCATGAGCTAAATAACCAAGGGAATCAATCCACTCCCCACTCCTTCCACATTTATATCATGCTAAGTGCCCCTTACCTTTCTCACAGGCTTTTCTGCATTGATTTATAGTGAGAATGACAGTCCCCTCTCTGTGTCCTCTGTAAGACTGATGGAAACTAGAAATCCAGCAAGCTTCCTCTTGCTAATTTCCAGGTCAGATGGGTGTGATCTACAGATTTACAGTCTGAGACTTTTTTCCTCCTGTAAATTGTGAGGGACAGTGAGATTTGAATAGATGGGGCTATTTAATCTATGTCCACAGTATGAGTTCCAGCCAAGGAGCACCCAGCATAGATCAAGAAATTGAGTGCAAAGGTGGCTTTAAATCACATTTATGCTCCCACAATCCTGGGTTGTTCTGTGCTGTGCCAGGCTTCCAGCATAACTAAAAGCAGCCTGAAAACTGCTGTACAGTTTTTTTTCTGTCTGCTAATTGCCCCAAGGGTCCCACATAAACCTTAGCCACACTCCCTTTCCTGGCCACAACCCCTCCTGTGTAGTTGCTGCTCTCCTGGCCAGTTACATCCCAGTGCATTCCAGGATCTGGCTTGCTGTGTCCGTTTTTTTGTTTGTTTTTGTTTCAGGAGAGTAAACAAAAAACCTTCACAGCTTTTCCCCCACCCCTTTTGCTGGAGCAAATGTGTTAGCAAATGAAGCTTGTTGGATGACAGAGACAAATAATCTGAGTTACACCAATGAAACCCTCAATGAAGTGATCGGGGCTGCACCAGCATAACAGGAGAGAATCTGGCTCATTGTATTTAACCAGGGTTTCTGGGTCTCTCTTAAAAATGAAAGTTCATTTTTGACATAGACAAGGTATTGACTTTGAGATGTGAGCTACCTGCAAATGTAGCAATTGTTTTTGCACCAAGTTGTCTTCACTCAGAGATTCAACTCCACCTGAATTTTATCCTTTTATTGAGTGTGTGCTGTTGGCTCATTTATCTGAGTTTCCACTGAAGAAGCCAGACTTGTTGCAATGGAATCGTGATGATGAACACACAAGAACCTCTCCAATGAGGAAGGGAAATGTTTCCCAAGCCTCTTCCATCTGCCCCATGCAGCCCTCATATGCTCCCCTCAAATCCCTTCCCTCCTTTGCTGTGACTGCAAAGAACTGAAAAACAACTTGGGTTTGTTTTTCTTTCATTTCTTTATGATGGAGATAGAGAGGCTTTTAAAATACTATTTGTTTTCTTACCTTAGAAAAATTAGCAGGTCTGGTCTTCCTTGGTTTTGCTGGACAACCACTGGGAGGTCTCAGTGGTTTATTGCTCTAGTACCTTAATTGAAGGGGTGAGGATTCTGGATCTTTAACAAAGGCTGCCTTTAGCCAAAAATGTTAATTAGCCATTAATAAGTAGTATTAAAAATACAATTAAAAAAAACGCTTTAAGCAGCCTATCCAAAAGACACTTCCCTTCTTAACAGTACAGCTATTACTCTCTTGGAACTTGTGATGTCACCAGTTCACTAGTACTTGAGTCATTATAGTCTGTCAGCCTAGACAGGTGCTTTTTAATGTAAAAAGCAAGCAGAATAAAAAAATCGAAAAACCTCTGGGATTAACCTTCTCTATCACAAAGAAGCAGAGAAGGGCACAAGGCCAAGTCTCCCCCCCTTCACGTCACCTTTAATGAATTTCTGAATTGCAGGAGCTCTCTTCCAGCACAATGGCACCCAGCTGGGCTCTCCTCCTGACTTGAATGCACAGAAAGGAGCATGAGGACTGGGATGAAAACCCTGCTTTCTTAAGGTGTTTTCATAATTGTCAGAATGAAAAAGCTGCTGCACGGTATTTAATTTCACAGCTAAGGACAGTCCAATCTCACTGTACTTTGTATGATGAATGTCCTTAGGCGCTCACCCCTCACTTCCTTTTGTGTCTAAGCATTTTAATTGATGCTAAGGCTAAACTTATTAGACCCCCAAATTATAAGATCCACAGTATGACTGTGCTAATGCTGGAAAGGTAAGGTAATGGTTTCTTTCCCCCCCCCTCCCCCCACTATGTATCATTAATCAACCTTTAAATTCCTCTTTGGAATTTCATGAGAAAGTGACTCATCTATTTTCTCAAAAGCATAACAGATAGAAAATGCAAGGAACCTCCCAAAGTCATATATTTAGATTATGTATTTGCATATGTGACTTACATGTGTATGCACTGAAGTAAATGCACACACAATGGGAAAGTTAGATGTCTAATTGGCTGCTCATTAAGTTACAGCCCTTGTGTATGCAAATATACATTCAGTTTTGTCTGTGCAAGTAAGCATATACATTTCTGAACATCTGGGCCTATCTGTGGCCTTCAACTGTCACAGCTCAATCTAGTTACCTCCTGCCAAAAGCAGCCTTTGAGGACCTAGCAACTTTATGGACCTTACAGCAGCTAGCAGAGAGGCCAAACTGTTTGAAGACCTTCTGGTGGTGAATCCCATTGAAATAATAAGCTCTGGGCTGTGTATTGTTATAGGAAAGCAAATTGGACTGGTATTGTGCAATAAGGGGACTAACTGTGAAGTTCCATGAGAAGACCTGGGGTGCTGTTAACGTATTTCCAAGGCACTGCCTTAGGAGACTGCAGAATGGTGCAGTCATGGGTCATGCTGTGGGAACATGGGCCAGGTTCACCCTCAGTGAAATTTGATGTAGGTGAAAGAGAATCCAGTAGGGGAGGAGGTTGCAGAAGTTCCAGATGCCTACAGTCTCCCTTCTTCTATGATGGGGATGAAGGTGTGCATTGGTGTGGAAAGGGGAGTGGATATTCAGGGAGTGCACTGATTCAAGGGGTCAACAGGCACTGCTCCTATGCAGCTCTCAGTGGAATGTAAAGCTCCTTCCCCTAGTGGGAAACATCACATGCCTCCCTTAGAGTAAGATCAAGAAGCTTCAGTGGAATAGAGAGTTGTATTTATACTTCCCTGTGCCAGCTCCAGTGAATCTGGCTCACAGAATGCAGCCCTTCTGTAGCTTCGTTAACATAATTGGAAACACCTTTTATTTAGTGCCATGCAAGTCATTTCGTAGAAACATAGGATTGGAAGGGACCTAGAGAGGTCTTCTAGTCCAGTCCCATGCATTAAAGCCAGGCTGCAGGACTTAGTATTATCTAGACCATCCCTGACAGGTATTTGTCTAACCTGCTCTTAAAAATCTCCAATGATGGAGATTCTACAACCTCCCGAGGCAATTTATTCCAGTGCTTAACTATTCTGACAGTTAGGAATTTTTCCCTAATATCCAACCTAAACCACCCTTGCTGCAATTTAAGCCCATTGCTTCTTGTCCTATCCTCAGATGTTAGAGAACAATTTTTCTCCCTCCTCCTTGTAACAACCTTTTATGTACTTGAAAACCATTATCACATCCCCCCTCAGTCTTCTTTTCTCCAGACTAAACAAACCCAATTTTTTCCAATCTTCCCTCATAGGTAATGTTTTCTAGACCTTTAATCATTTTGTTGCTCTTCTCTGGATTTTCTCCAATTTGTCCACATCTTTCCTGAAATGTGGTGCCCAGAAGTGGACACAATATTCCAGTTGAGGCCTAATCAGTGTGGAGTAGAGCGGAAGAATTACTTCTTGTGTCTTGATTACAACCCTCCTGCTAATACATCCCAGAATGATGTTTGATTTTTTTTGCAACAGTGTTACACTGTTGACTCATATTTAGCTTGTGATCCAGTAGGACTCCCCCAAATCCTTTCCCACAGTACTCCTTCCTAGGCAATCATTTCCTGTTTTGTATGTGTGCAACTGATTGTTCCTTCCTAAGTGGAGTACTTTGCATTTGTCCTTATTGAATTTCATCCTATTTACTTCAGACCATTTCTCCAGTTTGTCCAGATGATTTTAAATTTAATCCTATCCTCCAAAGCACTTGCAACCCCCTATCAGCTTGGTATCATCTGCAAACTTTATAAGTGTACTCTCTATGCCAGGCCTGCACAACTCGTAAAGCGGCGAGGGCCATATTACTCCAAAGAAAACAGCTGAGGGCCGAAACCTCCCGGCCCCGCGGGTTCCCCCCACTCGCTAGTTTCCCAATACACACAGATTTCTCCTCCCTCCCTCCCAGTGCCCTTCCCCACAGCCCCACCACCACAACTAAACAATGCCCCACACAGACCCCCCAGTGCCCTGACACACACAGATCTCCCTCACTGCCCAGCACCCCCCAACAGGCCCCCACTGCCTAGCACCCCAAAACACACAAACCTCCCCCACTGCCCAGCGCCCTCCACACCCTCACAGCCCAGCACCCCCCGCACATCTCCCAGACACTCACTCCACCACACCCTTCCCCCTTCCCTGGCCGCACTCACCAGCCCTGCTGGGAGGTCTCTGTCTCCTAGGGTGAGAGCGGCAAGGGGAGTCTCCAGTGGTGAGCGGGAGCCGGTTCGCACCGGTTCGCGGGAACCAGTTGTTAAATTTAGAAGCCCTTTTAGAACCAGTTGTCCTGCGCGGGACAACCGGTTCTAAAAGGGCTTCTAAATTTAACAACCAGTAAGTTGAAGTGACCAGGACCGTAGCTGGGGGGGAGCAGAGGGAGCGGCTGCTCCCCCGGAGCACATTATCCAAAAGTGGCGCCTTAGGAGCCGACCCCATGGGTGCTTCAGCTCTCCGCCCCGCTCCCCGGCCCCAGCTCACCTCCGCTCCGCCTCCGCCTCTGAACACTCTGCCCCGCTTCTCCCCATCCCCCCGCCCGCTTCCCGCGACTCAGCTGTTCGCGCGGGAAGCCTGGGAGGGCAGAGAAGCAAGCGGTGGCTTCGCGCTCAAGCCCAGGGAGGCGGAGACGGAGCGGAGGTGAGCTGGGGTGGGGGGAGCCACCCGCGCCACAGCAGGTAACCCGGGGGGAGGGGCGTGGAGGGGAACCGCTCCCCGCCCCAGCTCACCTCTGCTCCACCTCCCTGGGCCTGAGCGCAAAGCCGCCGCTTGCTTCTCAGCCCTCCCAGGCTTCCTGCGCAAACAGCTGATTTGCGGGAAGCAGGGGGGCTGCAAGCTCAGCCTGACCCGGTGCTCCAGGCACTGCACGGTGGCGGTGTGGCCTGGCTCCAGCCGAGCGGCGTGGCTGTAGCGCCGCCAGCCACCTCCAGGCAGCGCGGTAAGGGAGCAGGGAGGGGGTGTTGGATAGAGGGCAGGGGAGTTCAGGGGGGTGGTGGGGGGGCGGATAGGGGTCGGGGCGGTCAGATGGCAGGGAACAGGGGGATTGAATGGGGGCAAGGCTCCCGGGGGGCAGTCAGGAAGGAGCAGAGGTTGGATGGGGCGGTGGGAGGCAGTCAGGGGCAGGGGTTCCAAGGGTGGTCAGGGGACAGGGAGAAGGGGTGGTTGGATAGGGAATCAGGAGAGGAGTTGGATGGGGCGGCGGAGGGCAGTCAGGGGACAGGGAAGGGGGTGGATGGGGCAGGGGTCGGGGGGGGGGGGGGAAGCGCTCAGGACGGGGGCGGTGGCTGAGCCCCATGTCCCTGCTGGGGGGGGGGCGAGGGCACCGTGCCCGTGTCCCGCTTGGGGCAGTGGGGAGGGGCAGCGGCGCGCGAGGGCTCCGTGTCCTGCTTGAGGCCTGGGGGGTGCGGCGCCGTGCGCGGGCTCTGTGTCCCGCTTGGGGCGGGAGGTGGAGGCGCGGCAGTGCACGAGGGCTCCCTGCCCGTGTCCCGCTTGGGGCGGGGGGGGGGCGGCAGCGCGCGAGGGCTCCCTGCCCGTGTCCCGCTTGGGGCGGGGGGGAGGCACGGCAGCGCGCGAGGGCTCCCTGCCCGTGTCCCGCTTGGGGCGGGGGGGGGGCGGCAGCGCACGAGGGCTCCCTGCCCGTGTCCCGCTTGGGGCGGGGGGGGGGGCGGCAGCGCGCGAGGGCTCCCTGCCCGTGTCCCGCTTGGGGCGGGGGGGGAGGCACGGCGGCGCGCGAGGGCTCCCTGCCCGTGTCCCGCTTGGGGCGGGGGGGGAGGCGCGGCGGCGCGCGAGGGCTCCCTGCCCGTGTCCCGCTTGGGGCGGGGGGGGGGAGGCGCGGCGGCGCGCGAGGGCTCCCTGCCCGTGTCCCGCTTGGGGCGGGGGGGGGAGGCGCGGCGGCGCGCGAGGGCTCCCTGCCCGTGTCGTTTGGGGCGGGGGGGGAGGCGCGGCGGCGCGCGAGGGCTCCCTGCCCGTGTCCCGCTTGGGGCAGGGGGGCCGGTTTCGCACGCCGCGGCCGCTCGGGATCTCTCCCCCCCTCCCGGGTTTGAGAGCCTGGGAGGGACAGGGAGACCCCGAGCGGCCGCGGCGCGCGAAACAGCTGATTCGCGCGCCGCTGCTCCCCCTTCCTCCCAGGCTTGAGAGTGAGCCCCCGCGGGCCGCACAGTGAGCCCCCGCGGGCCGCACAGTGAGCCCCCGCGGGCCGCATGCGGCCCGCGGGCCGTATGTTGTGCAGGCCTGCTCTATGCCATTATCCAAAGCATTAATGAAGATATTGAACAGAACCGGACCCAGAAGGGATCTGTGCAGGACCCCACTTGATATGCCCTTCCAGCTTGACTGTGAACCACTGATAACTAATCTCTGGGAATGGTTTTCCAACCAGTTATGCATCCACCTTATAGTAGCTCCATCTAGGTTTTATTTCTGAGAGTCTGATTATGCATGGTTCTCTTTTAGGGCCATATTTCATTCTTCCTTGGGAGCACTTGACTAATGCTGTACAGCAGGGGTCGGCAACGTTCGGCACGCGGCTCGCTAGGGTAAGCACCCTGGCGGGCCGGGCCAGTTTTATTTACCTGCTGACGCGGCAGGTTTGGCCGATCGCGGCCCCCACTGCCCGCGGTTTGCCGTCCCGGACCAATGGGGGCGGCGAGAAGCGGCACGGGCGAGCGATGTGCTGGCTGCGGCTTCTCGCCGCCCCCATTGGCCCGGGACGGCGAACCGCGGCCAGTGGGGGCCGCGATCGGCCGAACCTGCCGCGTCAGCAGGTAAATAAACTGGCCCGGCCCACCAGGGTGCTTACCCTGGCGAGCCGCGTGCCGAACGTTGCCGACCCCTGCTGTACAGTATACAGCACATAACTGCATGACTGAGATTCTCCTGCTAGGCATGCACAAATTAAGAAAATTCCAATAAAGAGATTATGTAAGTAGGTAACATGGAGCATATTGAAGTGGGAAGGGGGAAAGGGGAACTCTGTCATAGGTCTGAATTGGAGATAAATGTATAGGGTACACTATACAGGTGTCCTTCCATGAAATCAAGACTGCAAAAAAAAAAATCTAGGATATGAACTTTTATTTATATATGTCCTATTTTTATGGTTGGGCTAGAGCCATTTGTAAAACATACTTTTATCAATGCTGCTTACTGAGAGACGTATCTATTACAGTGATATTATTGACATGCTGACTACAAATCAGTTGTGGAGAAATAAGGAAATTTGTCAACTATGTGCTCCAAAGTAGACAATAAACTAGACCCTCGACACTTACCTTGCTACGTATTCTGGTGAGCCTGAGCAAGTTAAACTAGAATCAGTGGAGAAAATGTCAAGAAAAAATATCAAAGTCTGTCATTAGCTGCTTTAGTTCTGGGATTCTCAAGTCTTTCCTTCCTCCTAGCGAATACTTGGGAGTGCAATTCATTTGTTTTATCTAAGTGATTAGATGGGAGGGAATGGATCTAGGGAGATTGGTCCTGGGTTCCAGGGCCTTCCATCTCTGGTATAGTGTTCCAGATCTGGTTTAGAGATGTAGTCACCAAAAGTCATTACCCTCGGATGGCGGTTTGGTGACCAGTGAGAAATGAATTGGTGGATCTCAGTCCAGTTCCTAGTTCATGTCCCAGTAACATCACAGAAACTTCCCTCCCCCATGCTGGAAATCTATGCAAAGGACTAATCTCGCATATCTCTCTCTCTCTCTCTCTCTGAGGGCTTGAAGCACTCCGGCAGGGCAGGAAGGGGGAAGCTAACACCCCTTTGCTCAGCACTGTACCTGTTGTGCCGGCAGTTCTGGAGCCTGAACTCCTCTGTCAACCACAAACACTAAAGTCACTGTTTTGACAGTGGTGGCTGCCTGGCTTTTATCTCATCTCAGAGGGAACAAATGAACCTATACTTGAGTAACCCTAAATATTCTTTGCCTCCTTTGGGGGGCGGGGGGACGGAGAGTAGAGTCCCTTATCCCTTCCTACCTGGCCACAGAACTGCTCCTTTTAGAATATAACTGCTTAGCCACCTACTCTTTGGACTTGCAAAGCGGCTGTTGAATTTGATTTACGCTCCATTGCTCAGCCCAGTTCCGGGAAGAGAAGGTCTGTGAAAGCTCCTTTCCCTCGAGTTAATCGGATTTCAGAATGAGATGGAGTTTTCCAAGCATCCATTGCCGCAGGTGCATTAGTAGGAAGCCCAGGCGTTCCGCGCTCCAGACCCTTTTCTTTCGCTCACAGGAGGAACAAAACGCTGACCCACCGTCACAGCTCGGGTAAAGAGCGAGGGCAGCATCCTGTGGCCAGATCTAGCGTCAGGGTGTCCGGTGGGAAACAGACCGTGGGTTGGAATTCACACCCCTTGGTCTGTTTCGAAAGACCCCGCGTTCCGTTGTAGATTGTAGGGTCTGATCTCTTCCTCACGAGGCTCAGCCTTTCACAGCTGCTTTTCTCCCCTTCCAATTTGCCACAAGGCCCGAGTCTTTTCTGCAGGGGCAAGGGGACCTGCTGCAGGGGAGACCCTACTGAGCTCCAGTTTATCTTTCAATAGTAAATAGGAGGGATTGATTTGCGAGGTTCCTAGTAAATGGGGGAAGCTAAGCCACAGCACGGGGCGGTACAGCCAGGACGTCCGCCCACACGCTTAACAAACCACGGAACTGGGGACACATATCCCCCTGGCTGGAAGGTTATTGGACATTTAGAGCAGGGAAGCGGGGTGGTGGAGAGAAGGGATTTGTCCCTAGCTACCCCCCCCCCCAAATCAATTGTTACATAGCTTAACATCTCCTAAAACGGGGTTACCCCTCTTCCCCACCCCCTAGGGAGAAGTCAAGTCTTGTCTCCATCTGGTGCAGTCAGAGCTCTAAGACCCCTGCAGCCCCTGCCCTGGGGGACACACACCCACACATGTCCCTGCCCGGGCACTCGCTCGCGCTCAGTCACACAACAAAAGATGCTCTGGGGGACTTGGGGCCACATGGGAAGGCCAAGGTTTGGGGTGGGGGGCGGGTGCTGGCTCTTTCTCACACACACACAGCCCCAGCTGGGGGAAAGGGGTCTCACGCACAGTCCTAGACGGGGGGTCTATGACACACACACAGAGCTTCTACTTGGGGGGGGGTCTATGACTGACACACACACACACACACCACACAGCCCCAGTTGGGGGGTCTCTCTCTCTCTCACACACACCCACACACAGCCCCACTTGGGGGAGGGGATCTCATGCGCAAACTCCTGACTTGGGGGGTGTCTCAGACGCGCCCCCCCCCCGCAGCCCCGCTAGGGGGAATCCCACAGCCGCCGCGCCAGCCCTGGGGGGCTCCCCTTACCTTTTCCGCGTGGGCTACTCCGCGCCTCGCCCTGCCCCTCCGCCGGGCAGCCCCGTCCTCCGCAGCGCCAAACTTTTGCCCGCTCCGGCGGCGCCCATGGGAGCGGCTGAATTGGGGCGCAGGGTCCGCGCGGGCTCACGGAGCCCCGCTGAGCCCCTTCCCCGCTGCCAGGGCCATCAGCACCCGCAGCCCGCGGACAGCGCCCGCAGCCGCCGTCGGCTCCCGCGCTGTGTACGAGCCGAGCCGCTGTCCCTCCGCCGGGGCTGGGGAAGGGGGCGCAGCGCGGAAGGGCCCCGGAGCTGGGCAGCGCGGGGCTGAGGGGCTGGACTCTGTCCCTCTGCAGGCAGCGGGGCTTTCTGGGGCGGCCCCTCCTCTCGCCAGGAAAGGCAGCTCGCAGCCTGAGCACCCCAGGCACGGAGCCAGGAAGAAGGGGTGGCGCCTCGGGTAGCACCTTCCAGCCCAGGCTCCCGCAGCACTTTACCTCCCCCCTCCCCGAAAGTGCTATTGGAGAGGGGGAAACTGAGGCACGGAGACCTGACGTGAGCCTTGGCAGGGTTGGAGTCTTGACGCCCAGCTCCCTGCTCTAACCATTCCAGCCCCCTGCCTCTCCAGCTTATTTGGGATTCTGCATTAGTAAAGGATGCAAACTGGGGATCAGATTCCCCCTCCCTCGGGCTCTCCAACCCACCACCCTAGGGTGACCAGATGTCCCGATTTTATAGGGACAGTCCCTATATTCATGGCTTTATCTTATATAGGCACTTATTACCCCCCACCCCCTGCCCCGATTTTTCACACTTGCTATCTGGTTACCCTACCACCATTCTGCCTCACACGGGACTCAAAGAATCCCAATGGGGAAACCCTTCAACAGGGTGAATGAAGTGTCCCTTGCTGATGTGGGCTGAGATTAGGGCCAATTTCTGTTTTTCGTTCAAAGCAGTTGGCCCATCATCCCTGCTTGGCACATCCCTAGTCACGACCATCACTTACCCGTACACTACTGTTCCTCCTCTCCACATGAAGATCTTTTCTTTGCTTGCCAATTAGATATGGGAGCCATTTCAAAAATCCTGCTGTTCATTTTCAAAGCTCCAAACAATGTAAGTGTTGCCAGCTAAGTGAGATTTGGGTTCTTAAACTGCACTTCCGAAGGTACTCAAAATCCAGTTAACTGCACAGCATGCTAGACACAGTTTAGAAACAGTCCTCTTATGAGAAGATATTTTTATGCACTAAACAACATGATAAATGGAAACACAGGCCCTTATAATCTGATAGATTTTATTAGTTGTACTCCAGAAACACATTGCAGTAAAACATCTGCAGCTGGCCAGGGTCAGCAGACTTTGGCTTGTGAGATTGAGACTATAAAATAGCAGTGTATATGTTCAGCCAGGCTGGAGCCCAGGCTCTGAGATCCCACCATGTGGGAGGGTCCTAGAGCCCGAATGTCTATGCTGCAATTGTATAGCCCTGTAGCCCAGCCTAAGTCATCTGACCCAGGCCAGCCACAGGTATTTTATTGCAGCGCGGAGATACCCTTAGAGGCCCCCGCCAAGTTTGGGACCCTGTTGTGCTAGGCATTTCTTCATACCCATTGTATACCCAAAGAGCCTATGATCTAATGTGACAAAAGGTGTGAGAAGGGAAATATTATCCCTATTTTACAGATGGGGAACTGAGGCACAGAGGGATAAAGTGACTTGCCTGAGATCACTCAGGAAATCTGTGGCAGAGCTGGAAACTGAATACAGATCACCTGAGTCCCAGTCCAATGCCTGCCCCACAAGCCTATCCTAAGATACGGATTCTGAATTACAGAATTTATCTGTTAACAACCTGCTAAGGTGTCTTTGTGTGTGTGTGTGTACATGGGCAATTGCATGTATATTTTTTTCCTGAAGATTTAGGTCAATAGTTATAGGCAACTTTATCTGAGTATTTCCTAGCTTTTTGTGTTTAAATTGTAGACTATTTTATTTGTTTTACATTCTCTTTCCCACCAAATAAAAGCAAATAACGGAACCTTTAATTAGAACTTTTTTTTTTTTAAAGAAATTCAGTTAACTGTGTAGTTCCTAAGTAGGTAAACCCTCCCAAATAGACTTGAGCCATTCTTGTTACTACAATACTGTGTATGGCGGAGACACAGCTATAGCCTCTGTTGGCTTGTGTACCAAAGGCTTTTTTAAGCTTCTAAGTAAACAAAAGATGAGATGAGCACTTAACTACAAGCCCCAAGAGGAACAATCCTCCATTGATGGAAAAGTATCCTGGGATGTTGGAAATGTTACAAAGCTAACACTAGATGAGGCCATATTTATTCTAAGATGCAGCAGCACGTCACACATCCACAGTGCAAACTGTCCTAGTATGAGCATCTTTGTATGCCAACTGGGACAGTGTAAACAAGAAAGCACTCACCAAGCAGGTTGCAGTTTGAGATTGGGAATGTACAATTTGGAGAACTCCACTCCCATATCAAATACAGACATTAACCTTATTGTTACGCCACTTAGCGGAAAAGTTGTAAAACTGCTCCCATTTAAGTCAACGGCAAAACTTACATGAACTTCTGTGAGGTGAGATCAGATTTCAGATCTTTTAGAGAAGGTTAGGCTTGGTTCCTCACTGTCTTTCTGTAGCTGAAGTTTTATATCTCCTCATATGCTGCAGACACTAGTGGTCAAAGCCAATGGTTATATACCCTGCTTTGGCCAGATGCTCAACTTTACTATGGGCTAAGTGGCTTTGCACATCCATTTTGTGCATCCATCTTGTTTTAAAATCAGGCTCTAAATTAGTTGTCCAGCAGCTACCTATGGGTGGGTATTTTTGCCCTTGACTATTTACATGTTTTTAAAAAGTAGTTAAAAGGTTAGAGCAGAGCCTGGAAGTGAGGATTCCTGGAATCCATTCTTGATTCTTCTGCTGAATTTCTCTGTGACATTGACTAGTCTGTGCCTCAGTTTGAAAAAAAAAATATGGGGGGCAATTTTGAACTGGATCCTGAAATGAATGGTGAGCCAACAGAATGGTTTCATGAGGGGGATGTTGTGGTCACATGTATGTGCGTGTGCTGGAATCTGCAGAGCTGAAACTTGGGCAAGCCACAGAGAAAGGAGCTGCACAGGTATCAGCCTTGTCAACATTAATAGCTGTGCATGCCTGTAAAGGGTTGACACTGTGGGTGGCAAATTTTATAATGAAGCTATTATCAAGTAAGTCACACTCACAGAGGCAGCAAGTGGCAACAGTAGACAATACTGGGCCTACCTATATGTTTTCCAAGTCTCCTGTGTTTGAAGTGTACTAAACTGATTTAGCTTGAATTGATTCAAAAAACTGATTGTAAAAAAGGCACTTGCTGTGAAATAACACAAGCTTTCGCTACAGCTGATTATCTCTGTCCAGCAAAATCCAGGGGAAGGTGGTGGAGGTTACTGAATGAAAAAGATGAAGCTGACAGGAATTAATCAGCCTCTTGGCACTTATGTAGATGTTGGGAGACATTCCTGGGCAGGACTTTCCATTTCTTTCAATACAGCTACCAACCCCAGGTGCTAACACCAACACTACTCATTTGGAAACAAGTTTAACCAGAAAAAGCAAGTCCTGTGGAGCCAGAGCTTATGCATGGGCATGTAGGAAAGATGGTCAGTGGACAGAGCACTGGCCTGGTACTTGGGAGATCAGAGATCAATTCCTGGCTCTCATTGCTTCCCTGTGACAGCTTGGTTTGCCACACACCTGTGCCTCACTTCCTCATGGGGCTAATACTTCCCTACCTCATGGGTGTTGTGAAGATAAAATCCATTCATGACTGAGGTCATTACATGGTAAAGAGGGCCATGTCAGCATCCCTAGATACAGCAAAGGGTTATGCTGGAAGAGAGTTTACAAGCCTCGTTGGGGAGCCTCAGTGGTTCAGAGCAACTTTAGGTTGTTTACTCAAATTGAGCCCATACACGAAATCTTTGCAGACTCACCCATCATTACTGCAGAGTCAGAATTCCTATTGCTCTGGTTTCTGTGTATTTGATCCAGAAAAAATAGTTGGCCCCAGAAACCATCTTGTCCACGATAGCAAAGAAAACAGTTTCCCCCAGCACAAAGATGTCATTGATGAAGATGACTTCTCCCTGTCACCCTCCTCTCACTTCTGAGAGCCAATGCCACATGGGATAATAATATCTCAGTGCCCCATCTTGGCATTATGGCAAGGGGACACATGGCTGTAGGCCTATATAACACTGACAAAGAGAAGTGTCATGGAGAGAGATTGTCTCACCTTGTCCTTATCTTTACATCTACCAGATGTTTCTTTCTTTCAAGTGTTCAGTTGGAAAAAGGAGAATTCTGAATGCTGTCACCTTTCACAGCCCCAGAACAACTGTGTATTGGTTTTAATTTTATTCTCACCTTGTAAATCTCCCAGCTGAAATAACAGCCTTTTTTCAACCTTTTAATACAATGGCAGAACAGAGGGGAGGTCAGTTCCTGACCAAATGGGCATTGGACATCCCACATAAGAGGACAATACCTTGGACTTATAGAAGACCCTTAAAGGACACCAAGCAAGGGCTGGCCCAATAAACTTGTAGCAAGGGGTCCACATGGGAGAATTAGGTTTGCTTCCTGGGTTCCATTAATTGCATTTTGGTATGGCAGGCAAAAAAAGTTCTAGAACTATGGGCTTAGTAGCACGTGCTTTAATATGGGGAAGGCAGTGTGATCTAGGACCACATCATCCCCCGATATTCATGTGTGGAAGGATCCTCCACATGGAGATCTCAACTCTTCCACATGACAGGGTGGTTCAGGTGTCCCTTAGGCACCATTCACTGCCCTCTCCTCAGACCCCACAGAGGGATCTCCATGTGGTCCATTGTCCACATGGGGAAAGGCAGAGGAACTAGGGTGGGAAGGGGCAGAAGGGAGCTGGCTGAAGGCAGGATTGGGAGAATGCACATAGTCTCCCCGACTCCATCATAGTGGAAGATATCTGAAAAAAATTAATACAGCTCAAGAATGTATTATTTCAACTATCCTTTCCTACCCCCAGGATTCTAGGGGAAGCTATGGCCATCAGGTGACCCTGGCAGCACAGTTCTGATGGAGCTATGCTAGCAGAGAGCTACTGGGGAGGCTGCCAGGGCTGAGTTCTACAGACATCCCAGAATCCTCCAGGTCTTAGTCCTGGTATTGGCCCCACCCTCATGGGCTAACTTACTTTACTTCTAGATGTGGGGGGAGGGAAGCAAAAGTTCAGGTCAACACAAACAAAGCCCCTCCTAGGGTCAGTAATAAGATAAAAATGTCTGAGGTACCACCTTACTTCAGGGGTGCCTAGGTAGCAGCTTTGTTGGAGTCCTACAGGTGGTTAGCTGAACCAGGCTTACCCTTGGGATTGCTGGACACCTTGCGGAGTTGGAAGGTTTCTGGCATGAGGGTTGATGTTCCGGGAGTTTTACTTTAGCCACACCCTACTCAGGGCTCCCCCCCCCCCATGTGTTCTGCAGCTTACTCCTTTTAGAGCCTCCTCCCTACCATGCATGATAGGCAGAGCCAGAGGGGCATGGATACTTTAGCACACAGAACCTCCCAAGCCCCTTCCCTGGCAGTACGGGATTTATACACCCAGTCCCAGTATCATTATCCCTGTTCTACTAATAGGTAAACTGAGGCACAGAGTGACGTGACTTGCCCAAGGTGGCTCAGTGAGTTAGCAGCAGAGTCATAAATACAACCCAGTTCTCTGTATTCATAGTCCCCTTTGCTAAGCATTAGAAAATCCTGCCAATGTGAAGTGTTATTTATTAGATCACCATGGCTCAGGTTATTATATGGACGTGGAATGGTCACTGAGATGCTTGGAGTGTCTACAGCTGCCCACTCAGGGGAGTAAGCATTTTGCCACTCACTGAGAGGTGGGAAGCAGGCTGCTGCTGAGTCTTATGGATTCTTAAAGAAGTAACTACAGGCTGACAGTTAAGAAACTGTTGAACGTTGATTAGTTGAAGGATGCCCTCCATCAAACACGGAGAGCTCCCCGATGGCAGGAGCCTAAGAAGATTCAGGGGAAAATAACAGAAGCAAATACCTGATTGGTGTGACGAAGAGTTAATTCAGTTTTTAGCCCTACTGTGAAGCAGGTGTCTGCGAGACAATTCAACTGCAAAGACTCATTAAAAGAAGACTCCAATGCAGTATACAAGATCTTCTAATCCTTACATCGAATTATGAAGATGAGTAAATTAATATGAAAATAATTGTGTCAAATATAACAAACACATAATTGACAATCATACTGAGAGCTACCATCCACCTTCATAGATTAGTGATGCTGTGTACAACAAAGGAGAGATTATTTGTGTGTGTATATATAAAGAGGGGCTTTCAAAGTTGTTGTAAAGTCCTATTAATTTGGTAAACATTAATTTAAAGGGACAGTGCCAATTTAAATTCAATCCAAACTTAAAATTTGAATTAAAATGATATTTTATGAAACTGAAGACCAATAAGAACATTTCCACATTTTTGAAAATTTCCAGTGAAATCAGGGTTTTTTAAGAATCAGCTTGCCCATAGAGAATTGAGACCCAGACACTGCAGCACTGAGACCTGAAGGTGAAATTGATTACAAAAAAGTGAAAGTGACTTCTTTGATTTTCATTGTCCAAGCTGAGGGAGATGTAAAAACAAAACAAAGAGCACAGATTAGCAACAGGTATCCCAGACTTTTAAACTTCTTGAATGTTTAACAATGTCAAGTATTATTAGTAATATATCAAGAAATGTGTTTATGTACAACATGTGGGACCAAACCCTGGTATAAATTGGCATCACTCCACTAAGTTAATTGGAGGTATGCTGATTTACACTAGCTGAAGATCTGGACCATGGTTTTTAAATTAACAATGTCCCTTTAAGCAAAAATGTATATGGACTTGTTTGTTTTAAAAATAGAATTAACTTTCCAATAATTTTGAAAATTCCCTGCCTGTCCCAGGTATTTAAATGTCAGCTACATACTTGGAGTCCTATTCTGCATTATCACACTGGATTGCCTTCTGGGAAGTTTCTAGAGGCAGTTTCCACTGAGACAGCAAGAGATCATTTACAGTAATAGAAATACTGAAACAGGAACAGAGGTTCTTTTTTTTGATGCAATTGCAAGTTTTGTCATAGAATCATAGAATATCAGGGTTGGAAGGGACCTCAGGAGGTCATCTAGTCTAACCCCCTGCTCAAAGCAGGACCAATCCCCAACTAAATCATCCCAGCCAGGGTTTTGTCAAGCCTGACCTTAAAAACCTCTAAGGATGGAGATTCCACCACCTCCCTAGGTAACCCATTCCAGTGCTTCACCACCCTCCTAGTGAAAAAGTTTTTCCTACTATCCAACCTAAACCTCCCCCACTGCAACTTGAGACTATTACTCCTCGTTCCGTCATCTGGTACCACTGAGAACAGTCTAGATCCATCCTCTTTGGAACCTCCTTTCAGGTAGTTGAAAGCAGCTATCAAATCCCCCCTCATTCTTCTCTTCTGCAGACTAAATAATCCCAATTCCCTCAGCCTCACCTCATAAATCATGTGCTCCAGGCCCCTAATCATTTTTGTTGCCCTCCGCTGGACTCTTTCCAATTTTTCCACAACCTTCTTGTACTGTGGGACCCAAAACTGGACACAGTACTCCAGATGAGGCCTCACCAATGCCGAAGAGAGGGGAATGATCACGTCCCTCGATCTGCTGGCAATGCTCCTACTTATACAGCCCCAAATGCCATCAGCCTTCTTGGCAACAAGGGTACACTGTTGACTCATATCCAACAATAAAGGTAATAGTGTTGATGTAGCATACTTAGACTTCTGAAAAGCATTTCACTTGTACTTCATGATGTTTTGATTTAAAAAACTAGAACAATATAAAATTAACATGGCACACATTAAGTGGATTACAAACTGGCTAACTGATAGGTCTCAAAATGTAACTGTAACAGGGAATCATCATCTAGCTGGTCTGCTTCAGTGGGGTCCACAGGGGTCAGATCTTGGCACTATACATTTTAACATTTTTATCAATGAACTGGAAGAAAACATAAAATCATCACTGATAAAGTTTTCAGAAGACACACAAATTGCTGGAGTGGCAAATAATGAAGAGGACAGATTCAGAATGATATAGAGTGCTTGGCAAACTGGGCACAAGCAAACAATATCTGGTTTAATATGGCAAAATGTAAATATATACATCTGGGAACAAAGAATGTCAGCCATGCTCACAAGTAAGGGGACTCTATCCTGGGGAAAGATTTTGGAATCAGGGTGGGTAATCAGCTAAACGTGAGTTCCCAATGAGATGCTGTGGCCAAAAAACCTAATGCAGTCTTGGCATACATAAACAAGGGAAGCTCCATTAGGTTTAGAAAGGTTATTTTACATCTGTGTTTGGCACTGGTGTGACCACTGCTGGAATACTGTGTCCAGTTATGGTGCCCACATTTCAAGAAGGAAGTTGATAAATTGGAGGGCTCATTGAAAAGCCATGAGACTGATTAAAGGATTAGAAAATATGCCTTATAGTGATAGATTCTAGGAGCTCAATCTATTTAACTTAAAAAAGAGAAGGTTAAGGGATGACTTGATTACAGTGTACAAGTACCTACATGGGGGACAAATATTAAATAATGGGCTCTTCAATCTAGCAGAGAAAGGTATACCACAATCCAATGGCTGGAAATTGAAGCTAGACGAATTCAGACTGGAAATAGGGCATACATTTTTAACAGTGCTTAACCATTGGAACAATTGACCAAGGGTCATGGTGAGTCTCCATCACTGACAATTTTAAAATCCAGATTGGATGTCTTTCTAAAAGATCTACTCTAGGAATTATTTGGGGGAAGTTTTCTGGCTTGTGTTATACAGGAAATCAGACTAGATGATCACAATGGTCCCTTCTGGCTTGGGAGCTTATGCTCAAATAAATTTGTTAGTCTCTAAGGTGCCACAAGTACTCCTGTTCTTTTTATGAATGAATCTAAACTTGTTCTGTTAAAAAAAAAAGTAAATAGTTAGAATTCCTTAGTAAGAAATAACATGAAGGACTAAACTCTGCCCTCAGTGACCCCCCGTGGACTCCTATCTGTGCAATGATCACTAAGGGGAGGATATGAACAGTTGTCTTCCTCGCCCCTATAGGTCAGATTCTGATCTTATTTCACAAATTCTCCCCTTGAAGGCAGTGGAATTACTGGACCCAGTGTGACCCAGCATGAATAAGGGAATCAGAATATGACCCCGTGTGGCTTTCTTTAGGACACAGCTGTAGAACTGGTTTTTGCAGTCAAATTGCTACGGGTGTGAACATCTGATCTGCTTCTAGATCAACTGTAACTAGAGCTATGGACCATTTCTGCTGAACAGAATGAGAAACAAGAAATTTGCAGTGTCGTGCACTGCACTGCACTGCACACTATATGTGTTGGGGAGAGATGCCCTGCTGGATACTTCAGTGAAGCAATGAGTGAAAGTTCCTGTGTGGGGAGCTTGTGTCCAGCATCAAACAAAGTTTCAAATGCTTTACCCTCAGCATCCAGCAATAACAATGGTAAAGCGGGAGAATGATTCTTACCAGTCACACACTTCTCTTGTCAGAACATGGACACCCTGGGTCAGATCCTCAGCTGGTGTAAATTGGCACCACTCCACTGAATACAATGGAGCTACACTGATTTACACCTGCTGAGGATCTGGCCTCTCTGTGTTCTGGTTGACATTGGATACTTGATTAATTCATTTCCATACATCATTCTCTACAGTCTTGCAATAAATTCCTAGGGCCAAATTCAGACCTGGGATAAGTGGGTGTATCTTCTTTGATTACAGTGAAGTTGCACATTAAGCCTGGTCTGACTTTGGCCCAGGGAATTTAATACTGGGGAAAGGTGCTGGAGATCAAAATCAGACATCTTTGAAAGAAGCTGGTTTGACAGCCCATGATGGGCTGCAAACCCCCCACTGGTACTGAAAGGGTTAACAGGTGCCTGATAATCCACACCTGAGGGCATCAGGAGTGGTGGTAAGTAGGTCAATTAGCAGATCCACCTGGCAAGGTGTCAGGTTTTCCTTAAAGGCATGAGAAAGTTCAGTTAGTGAAAAGATACAAGAGAAAGGAGGTGGGGAAGTAGCTGCTGCTGGCCTCTCTGCCCTAGCTGCTCTGTGTTGTAGAAATTGGGAAAGAGGAAAATTAAGAAAAGCCAGGGGATGGGATGGAAGGGAGTTAGTTCCTGTGGTGGGGTTTTGAAAGAGCATAATTCCAGGGAGGCAGCCCTGGGGAGCTGGTATTCAGTTGAGGAGAAGGGTGTCAGGAAGGATTAAAGCTCAAATCCAATGAGGACAGAGGTGGTTTAAGTCTATATCTTTGGGTTTGGATTCTTTGGAGAACTTTGGGGGAATCCTGCAAACCACAGCCCTGAAGGAAGGGTGAAGCTTGAGCCCTTGGGGTGAAGGATGTTGCTATGGGGTGAGCCCAGAAAGGAGCTGTTGGGGAGACCCATAGATGGCTGAGGTAGGAAAAAGCTCCAGAAGGATGCAGGGGCCCTGAGTAGACAGACCTTGCCATCTTAATACAGGCTCCCTGGGCTGCAACCTAAAAGAGAGGGAGAAGGGGTTCCCCCCAGCAATCACTGGAAAAGGTGGTGTGAGGACTACTGAGTCCAGACCTGGGGAAAAGACTTGGCTTGAGTATGGTTTGCTGGACTTTCGGTTACTTTTCATCCTAGCCTTGGAGGGTAACCTGGCTGGAGAACTGAGTGATGAGAAGGTGCAGATGACTGCAGGGCCAGAACAGCTGTTGGGGGAGCTCAGGCTACATTATGCTGTGCTTTGCTGCAAGAGGAGGCTGGGGGCGGGGGGGGGGGGGGTGTTGGCAGTGAGTACAGTGTACTGTGCAGCCCTGGAGATCAAAGGCCTCTAGTCATTCCCAGAATGGGTACAGCAGAAGTGTGAGGTTCCCTAGGGGGAACTCTCCTAGGGCGAAGGTAGCTAACTGTCCTTAGGCTGAAAACTAAAATTATAGACTATCTGCTGCAACTGGAAACTGCCCCCTACTATCACTATGATGGTCTTTGGTGGTGTGGATACAGGTCACCAAACAGTTGCCAGATGGTAACACTGTTGGCGCCATACTGACCTGTGCTACGTGTGTATTGGTGGTCTTAAGGTCAGATACTCCTCTGGCCATTACCACTTCCTTGGACCCATCCAGTCCCCTAGATGAAAAAAAAAAAAATCTTAATGGGCAGAGTCCAGTTCTGGATCTGATCCTTTCTCTCAAACTTTGTTTCATTATAAAATAATCATGTTAGCAGCCTTCTTGCAGAGGGTTTTATAATAAACTGCAGTCCTAACTCATACCTTTATGGGGTTTGTCATTCAAAGAGTGAATTAATCAGTCATTTCAATTCACCTGGGCTACTTAAATGAGCAAGGCAGAGTTCCCTGCTTCTACCTCTTGAACTGAGAGATCTGTGCATGGATTGTACACATTTGCAAGCCATTTTAGCTGTATAAAAATGCTATTAGGCTTCCATGCGTTACTGACCCCTCTCTGAGGCAGCTAGTGCTGGTTTTATTACATGTACCATGTACCTCCTACCTCCCCAGTTTATTATTGGATTTGTTCTTTTTATTTTATTTTATTTTTAGTGTAAGAAGGGAGGAGGTGAGGATCCCAGAATTGCATTAAGGGGTTTTATAGTGTTATGGCTGGGAGGTAATTTGTGAATTTATTGGATTTCAGTGGTTTGGTTGTACACATGTTTTATTTTTAAATTAGATGAGGTTATCTGGCACTCCTTTGCAAGCACTTTAGTCATTGTTAAAAGCATTGATTCACTACAAGTCAGAAAAGGTTGTACATTGTGGCTGTTCAGGTTGGCTAAGATTAGCTTGATATCTATAGATTTCCCATGTCTGTGGGGAATTTACTTAATGGGTTGTTAGTGATGAGTAACAGTATTTGATTAATCACTAATGATCTCTTTGGCCCTCTTTGATTGCTACAGGCTTGTTTACCCTAGCTGGCTTTAATGTTGAGTCTAACTGGACTTTCCCAGCATAACACAAATAGCCTGCAGAATTATTGTAGCCTGCACCCAGCCTACTAGGAGGGATACACATTGCAATCACATGTCTCTGTAGTTTTCTGTACTTGTGGCTGGTGGGAATGTATTTGGTTGTAATGGGAAAATGCAGAGTGCATCTTTGTTCATGAAAAATCTTGAGTCTTCAGTCTCTGAGACCGATTTTTCTCCTAAATTTTACCAGTTTTATGGTAGCTTCTTTTTTGTTAACTTTAGGGAAACAATGTAGAAAAATTGCAGCCTCCTATTACTTTATTCTGTAAATAGGCCTGTGCATTTATTTATCTGAATGGGCTTTTTCATGCAGTGTCTGGACAAATGTGTGCAGGACATAAAGTCTTTTGTTGCCTTAATGTATAGCTGTCTGTGACATTCTCCCCAAAGGGTCATGTGGCATAGTGGCCTTATCACAAGACTCGGAGCCAGAAACTCCTGGATTCTGAATCTGTGACCTTGAGCAAGTTAATCTCCATTTCCTTGTCTACATCCTGAGGATACTACATATGTGAGTGGCTGAAGTATGTTATAGTGGTGCTTGACCTACTTATACCACTAATAACATTTAAAGATGAGTAATACCTAGCGCTTACACAAAGCTGTACAAGCATCTAACTAATTTTCAACTTTCTCAGTAAATTAGTATTCCCATTCTACAGATGGAGAAATTAATGAACAAAAGGTCAGTGAAGAATAGAGAACAGAACAGGGTCTTGAATCCCAATTTCCTGCCCTAAACATTAGACAATAGCTTTCCTTGGCCTGGGTCTGGAATCATGGACATACTTTGCACAGGGGTGTACATACCTTGTGATCTTTGAATGTCAATTGAAACTCTCAATACCCAAAACAAAAATTAGCCCCAGAATATCAAACCCTGCATCGTTCCAAGACAATTAATGTTATACAGCACTATAGATTTGCACAGTACTCTACAGATGAATGAAAGGCATGTTCCAGGCCCCAAAACTTGCAACTTAAGTAAAACCATGTGTCTCTGATAAGATTTCCTTGTAACAAAACGATTAAAAAAAAAAAAACACTCAGTCTTACATTCTGCAAGTACAGCTGGATTTTTCAGAGATCCAGGGATACTTGTACAACCCTCCACATGAAGAATTAATTTGAGTCTACACAGCTCAGAACTTCACATGACTAGAGACTGATCAGATGTTTGACTTTAAAAAAGGAAACTCATTTATTTCCATTAGAAAACTGCCAAGAGACCAGCACATTTTTTGTGTGGGAGGTCTTGAAATTAACTCTTGCCCTTCCTGGTGCCTTCTAGACTACTGGACAAGTGAAAGATTAGGACACAGTCTTCAAAGGTTTAATCAGTAAAATGCTCAAAATGAAACATTAAGGAACACTAGTTCTCCAAGGAAAGCAATGGGGTTTAGTACCTTAAATATTGAGCTGGGAGCTTGGTATGGCTGAGTTCTAATCCTGGCTATACCACTGACTCGTGGCCATTGGTAAGACACTTAACCTTTCTGGCTCATTTTACTCCTCTGTATAATGAGTATAACCCCTATCTACTTCATTGAGGATGGGGGAGGTTAATTAGTTATTATACAGTGCTTTAAAAATGTAAAGTTCATATCATCAGAATAAAACTCAGGGCTGAAAGTTCTACCCTTAACCTCTAAATGAAGGCTTCATCTTCTAAATACCCTAAATACAAAATCTGGACTTCAGCAACTGCACATGTGCATCATTTGTACCCACAATGACTGTGATTTCACAAACTAGTACTTTAACAACTCTTATGGATAATTTTTCATAGGAGTCTTTAAAACAAATGTGCATCTCCAGATTCACATGTGCTTTTGCTGAAGGTCTGTGCACATTTTGTAGATGCAACTTAAATTTCCCACATTTGAAAATATGGCTACCCCTTAAAATCATTGAGCTTAAATAAAATGTGTTGAGGTTTCTTTCCCATCTCACTTATCAGACGCCAGAGAGTGGGAAGTGGAAAAGGGGAAAATTTTGCCTATGAAGATAGTGATGAAGGGAAGGTATAGTATACTATGAAACCTAAGTAAAGAAAAAAGGCTACATAATAATTCACTTCAAGTACCAGCCCCATACAGCAGAGAATACTTCTAGACCAGGAATGCTGATCAAGAATCTTCGCTCCAGTGAAAACAATAGAAAAAAAAATCCCAGTTTGACATCTTGCAAAGACAAGACACATTTTTGGTCTCATTATGAACTTATTCACAAATAAAAGTCTCTCCTGTAGCTACAAGAACCTGGCTTTGCTCCAAAGATTGTGAGAATGATCTCTCATTTAAAATTTATAATTGGGATAAACTTGTAGTAATTTACAACAATACCCTGTTTCAAATACTGAAGGATCAGTAACTTTTTTTTTTTTAAATCACTCACTTGTCCCTTTATGTACATACATAAAATTGGTTATAAAATATAACAAGGACTAATGTGAGGGGTGATTTTTTTAAGCAAGCAAGCATGCTGGTAATTTTATGTTTAAAGGAAGTGATATGTAATGGTTAGTCTGGGAGCCTGAACTCCTGGGTTCTAGTCCTGTCTTTGCTTCTGATTCTAGTGTGACATTGAGCAAGTTAAGCTGAAAATGCTTATGGGTCTGGAGGAACTAAGTTATGAAGAAAGATTAAAGGGACTAATTGGCTGATGCTGGGTCCTGCTCTAATGGCTTATGGGGGATAACAAATGAGGCACAAGAGGTGGGTGAAGAACTTCCCGCGTGGAGGAGCAGCATAGGGCCAATAATGTCTCTTTACACTGCTCCCTCTTGCAAGCCCCACTGTAAGGAACATTCCTGAGGCTGATGCAGAGCCAAGGATGGGAAAGGGAATATTCATAATGCTTGATGCAACTGATGCTGGGCCGCAGCGGGGTCCATTCAGAGCCCAGACAGGTTGCGGTAACTTAGAGCAGTCCCCAGCATGGGACAAAAAGGAAATAACTAGGAATGTAAAGAGCTGGCATAGCCACTCAAAACTCAACTGGCCAAAGCACAGCTAAATGTCCTGCAGAAAATAGCCCTCAGCGCCAGGTGACCGGCTAGGATTTGCCATCTCTAGTTATGATTATCTCAGAGCCTCGGTTTCCTCATCAGTGAAATGGATTGATGACAACCTGCATCACAGTGGTGTTGGAGGCGTAATGTATTGCTTGTAACGTGTTTTAACACCCATGGATAGAAAGCTATTATCATCATCTGTTTATTTATCAGAGCACACAACTCACCCAGCGATAGAGGTTTAAAACGGGTCATTAGGGGACCCTGCAGGAGAAACAAGGTTTAGCTTACACAAAGTGTAATTGACAGCCATGGAGTGGGAACATGTTCCATGACATGAGCATGAAAGCAAAGTGCAAGCTGAGGAGGTAGTGAAGCCTGAAAGAACCAAATTTGTTTATATGCAAATGAGAGAATTGTCTGCAGAACCATGAATCAGTGCCAGGCTGTGTGGATGAAACGGGGGGACCGTACTGCCCAATCCCATGCAAAGGGGACAGGGACGCTTACTCCCCGCTCACGCTGTCATGTAAACCTAGCTTATTCCTGCCAAATAAAGCATCATGTACTACAAACTGTTCTCATCAATAATCAGGACGAGAGCAGCAAAACAATGTGACAAAGCGCAGGGACCCAGGACTCCCCTAGTGAAAGAACTCTGGGGATTTTGTATTCAAAAGAACATGAGAGCAAAGCTATTCGCTCTAAAGATGGGTCTGAATCATCGATCTGTGTCAGTGGGAGAAGATGGAGACTCTGGGCAGGGGGATAGGTCTTGCCCTTCACAATGTGTGAGATGTGATTTCCCCCCTGCCGCTTCCCGACAGGTGTGGAGGAGGCGAGAGAGGAGGAATTAGAGCTCCCAGTAATGTAGACAAGACCTCTGTCCCCACAGTCACTCACCTGTGATGCTAGAGGCTCTGGGAAGTGGGGTGAGGTGGAACAAATGCATGTGGGAACACAAGATCCAGAGGGGCCATCGGCAGGAGATGGAAACTCAACTCCTGTTACGCAAATGGGAAGGTTGTGTCATGAATGTGCAAGTGACTAGAAATAGCACTGCATCCCGACAGGCTCAGACAGCCAGGCGTGCAAGGGGGTGGGGTGGGGAGTCATGAGCAATACAAGGCAGCAGCGCTGTGTGCCCAGAGCTACATGACTGAGTCTGTATTGTCTGAGCTGAAAGGAGGGTTGTCCTGCAGGCAAATGAAAAATTAGCCAGTGGTGTATTCTGCATACAAGGAAGCACGGAGACAATCAGGAGGGAACTATTTCCAGGGTAACCAGGATTAATGACTTGGAGTGTGGGCCAAACAGCTGTCTCTGATACTGACGATATCTCTAGGCAGCAAAAGGCTGGGTACCACATGCAGCCGACTATCTCCTCCCTGCAGGCGGATGCTGGGGTACTGGAGAAAGCCTATATGTAGACTACCTGTGGGGATAATATAATGTCATGGGGGGTTCAGGCCCAGTAGTGATAAAAGATAATCGCACCTACTTACAGGGCCAGTAGTAATGACACTAGCACATATATAGCGTGTCACCACACCATAAAAGCATTAATGAATGGAATCTCACAACCCCACTGTGACAGGTAGCTAAGGGCTATTTTCACCATTATAAGGACTTTCAGTATTGCCTGTGTGAGTCATAAGCACAGCTTGAATTGCAGCATAAATCTCTATTACATGAGCTAATGGAGTAAAGCCTTTGGGTGGTAATAGTAGTAGTAGCAGTAACCTGTTAACTTACAGTGGACTAGTCATTAGAAAGAGATGCACACACACTTTGCCAATGTTTTACATATGCAAAAATGTCCATACATTTTCATGCATAACTATTGCAACTGCACATGCAAATAGTCACTTATATATCCAACTGGCTATTTAATGGGATAGTGTGTACAAAAAATGCCTGTACACATTAAACATGCAGTTGCATGCACATGTACTGAAAATCTGGCTGATAGATGGGTAATGATTTTTCCAAAGTCATACTGTGAAACAGTGGCAGAGGTGGGTTTAGTTCACAAGAATTCCTGGCTCTCAGTCACCTTCTCTAACCTCCAGACAACACTGCTTCATTAAAACAAGCTACCTCCAAGAACAGCAAACAGCTTCTTAGTTTTCCAAGCACAGAAGTCTGCAGAGGATTGTCCAGGTGGGCAACACTACCCATCAACCAAAGCCAAAATCGAGGTTTCATTTCAGAAGCTATATAAATATAAAAAGCATTACCTTGAAATTGGTTTCTCTCTTTCATAGTTTTTCACTTAAAAGTTCTGCTCCATTAGGCTCCTCCTAATGTTTATCACCTCTATAGAACTATTTGATAAATCCTTTTTCCTTGTGAACCTCCGCCTGTGCTGTTAATTCATTTTCATTTGACACAGTCATTTCTTCCTGTCCTTCGAAAGAGACCTGTGTTGTGCTGCCTATTGTGCAGCACGCTCAGGATGTCTTTGCACACATGGTGGTTAGAACAAGGGGGCTGTGAACTGGGACACCTTACTTCTAGCTCAAGCTCTGCCTCTAAACTTCTGTGTGACTTCTGGCAAGTGACAACCTCTCTCTGTCTCAATTTCTCCAACCATTAAACACAGCTCATGCAATTTCTCTACCTAAAAGGGTATGCTGAGGCTTAATTAATGTTTGTGAAGCCTTCAAGCCCCTCAGAGGCACACTTATTTCAGTGAAAAATCTCACTATCCCTCTTAGTGCGAGAACACACATAATGCTAATATATAGCACTCTTCAACCAGAGAACTGTTACCGCTTTACAAAGGAGGAGATGTGTCCTTATACCCACTTTACAGATAAGGAAACTATGAACTAAAGGACAGTGAAATGACTTGCTCAAGGTTGGGGACAGAGCTGGGAACAGACTAGCAGTTACCGGAGTCCCTAGTTTGTTAGTATGAGTCTCTGTTACTATTCTGGAGATTATCCTGGGTATGTCACTCCTGCATAACAGTACAAACTGGAGAAGTTACTGTAGAACTAGCTGTTAGAACCCTAATCCATCCCTCAGAGCAAACCTCCATTAGGTTACATGTTTGGATCAGCTCAGATAAGGATTCCTGTCCTTTCCCTGACTCTGAGCATGCCTGAGGCTCCCTCTTTACCAGCCCTGTGACTTTTCAATAGGATCTGCCCCAGGCAAGTGGGAAATATTAAAGAAATACTTGGCAGGCATCCAGCTGAGATTCATTCAAGTTAATCAATGAAAAGAGCTCCAGTAGCCAGCACGGTTCCACCGGGATTAACAGATCAGAGTAAGCAATAGGCTGATAGCTTTTAAAAATATCCAGTATTTTATGGGCAAAGATCTATAAAAAAATAAGCAGTGGGGTGTTAAAAGGATAATTAGTGAAGGAGAAAGAGCCCCTGGATGCAAACTGGGGAATACTTCACTAAAAATAAAAAAGATCTGCAAATACATTATCAGTAAATACAATGGAAAATAGAGAATTGATCCATTAAATAAAAATAGTGTGGAATTGACAGCAACGGGTAGGGGAGAGTCAGCTTGTTGACTATTTTATATTTTTACAGATGGGAGATAGGCTAGCAAGCTGGCTAAGGCAGTTGGTAGATCCTTTCTAAAGCACTTTCCATCATCAACACACTTCATGAACACAGTATGGTAGATAGGCACACATTGGTTCAGAAGTCACTAAGTAGGTCAATGGCCAATCCAGGATTGGTACATGGACACATCTAGCACCCACTAGACCATTAAATTTAGAAAATAAAGCAGAAAAAATACTAGGCCTAGAAGAAGACAGGCCCATAACATTATGAAGGGGGTAAAAGATATTTTCTCAAGGGCTTGCACCTGTCACATTGACTCCAATGGGAGAAGGACTGAGCCCCAAGTCCTCTGAGAAGTCAGATTCTTAGGAACTAGGAAAACTGCTAAACTTTCCCACAGATGGGCCCAACTCAAAATCTTGAATCTAAACCACCTCTGAGTTTGGGTGTTTGAAATTTACATTTGGATTTGGAGTTGGATTCCCATTTTGAAGCTTGAACCCCTTCCTAAAGAAGGGAATTGCAGAGCAGTTACAGTATCTTAACAATACTGGTGAAAGCAAGTCAGCAGCAATAAAGCACTTAATGTACCCAACTTTTAGGGTATGTCTGCACTGAAAAAAGAGAGAGAGGGATTTCTTAATTAGGGTTAACAAACCCAGAGTAAAGATTGCATTGGATCTGCCCCCAGTGCTCTTTTCCTAGCTCTGGAACAGTGTGGTCTAGTTTTTAAATCAGGGGTCTGTGAGCCATGACTGTATCCTGCATTTTATTCTTGGCTCTATTGATCTCTTTATGTCCCAGTTTCCCCAGCTGTAAAATTATAATATTGTAGCCTCACTGTCAAGCAGTATAAGATATTCAGGACCTTGCAGGTTGACTGATTGAGAAATCAGTGATGATGAGTGTGGGTATCTTAAATATAACTTTTTTTATTTACACATATTTTCCAGTCCTGGAACAGAGGTGGACAAAAACAGCATGCATGCAAACCAATGCCAGGTTCCCAAGAAGCAAACTCCCATCAGTTACCAAGGCAGAGTGCAAACTCTCCTGCTACTCACACATCTCCCTTTACCCAGATTCTTGCATGACCAAAAAGTAATACACAGGATGTCTTCCCAAGTCTGAACACATGCTATGAAAGACACCTTGGAAGACTAGGAATAAAAGTGACACCTATCATAACAAACTAGATAATTTTTACTATGTGTTGTGAGATCTTTGGATGGAAGGATCTAGGCAGTTTTATTCACAGCACCGTTGTGTTGCCTTGGGCAAGTCGCATAAGCTCTCTATGCCTCAGTTTCCCCATCTGTAAACAGAAATAATATTTAATTACCACAGGGAGTGATGAGATTACATTAATTGCCTGGGCAGTGTTCTGAAATCTTCTCATGATTGCTTCTATAGGACAGCAAAGTAATATTTTTCTCTCCATCTCTCAGGCACATTCTGTACCTACTAATCTTATCTATTAGTCTACTGTGCCTCCCTGTGTCAAATGTCTTACTGAAATCTGTGTCCATCGCTTCCCGCTTGTTTCTCTGCTCAGGGCATTATCGCCTTAAAAAAAAAATCCCCACCACATTTGTTTGACAAGATTTATCTGTGATGAAGCCCAGCTGGCTGTTTTTTTAATCAACTCATATTTCTCTTGATGTTTTGTGATCTCATCCCTTATTAATGTCGCTAGGATCCTACCTACGACTGAGGTCAAACTCGCTGGTCTATAATTTCCTGAGTATACACGTATTGAAGCAGCATCTTTGTGGAGTTAAAGAAGCAGCTCCACTCTGATGAGAGAGAACCTCCTTCCAATTTTCACAGGGAGGGAGTTCTGATTAATTTCTTTGGATCCAAACCCCATCCTTTTGAATTTCATTATGGTTATGGGGTAGAACCAAACCTGGAGAGGGGCCTATTTCCAAGTTCCAGTTCAGATGCAGTCAAAATCTTTGGCCAATTTTACCAGTCCCAAGCATTAAAAATCATGAGTTTGGCTTAAGGCTCATACTTTTTTTTCAATTGACTTCTGGCTTCTAAGCCTTTAGTATTCACATGGGTCCCTTTTTCAAGCTTTTCTCCTCAACTATGAGAGCTAGAGAATCTGAGAAAACAGATTTTCCACAACCCCATGAATCCAGGAGCTGGGGCTTTAAGAAAATCACCAAATATGCTAAGATTTGGAATAAAATTGAGCGTCCTGGAAACACTGGAAGCTCCCTATTTGTATGTCAGCTGAATCTTCAGTTTAAAAAAAAAAGCAATCAGTGTAATTGCTTATTAAGGGCTCTATTCTCCCCTCAATAGGCACACATAACTTCCATTAACATTAGTGGAGGGGAAACACGTACATGGAACTTCCTTTCAAACATGGAGGAGGATGTTGTGTTGCAACCCAATACACCATTACAGTATAAAGAGAGCTGGTCAAAACTCAAAATCTCCAGTTTTGTTTAATATCTTTATTAATGATCTGGAGGATGGTGTGGACTGCACTCTCAGCAAGTTTGCAGATGACACTAAACTGGGAGGCGTGGTAGATACGCTGGAGGGTAGGGATCAGATACAGAGGGACCTAGACAAATTAGAGGATTGGGCCAAAAAAAACATGATGAGGTTCAACAAGGACAAGTGCAGAGTCCTGCACTTAGGACGGAAGAATCCTATGCACTGCAACAGACTAGGGACCGAATGGCTAGGTAGCAGTTCTGCAGAAAAGGACCTAGGGGTCACAGTGGACGAGAAGCTGGATATGAGTCAACAGTGTGCTCTTGTTGCCAAGAAGGCTAACGGCATTTTGGGCTGTATAAGTAGGGGCATTGCCAGCAGATCGAGGAACGTGATCATTCCCCTTTATTCGACATTGGTGAGGCCTCATCTGGAGTACTGTGTCCAGTTTTGGGCCCCACACTACAAGAAGGATGTGGAAATATTGGAAAGAGTCCAGCGGAGGGCAACAAAAATGATTAGGGGTCTGGAGCACATGACTTATGAGGAGAGGCTGAGGGAACTGGGATTGTTTAGTCTCCAGAAGAGAAGAATGAGGGGGGATTTGATAGCTGCTTTCAACTACCTGAAGGGGGGTTCCAAAGAGGATGGAGCTCGGCTGTTCTCAGTGGTGGCAGATGACCGAACAAGGAGCAATGGTCTCAAGTTGCAGTGGGGGAGGTCTAGGTTGGATATTAGGAAACTCTATTTCACTAGGAGGGTGGTGAAGCACTGGAATGCGTTACCTAGGGAGGTGGTGGAATCTCCTTCCTTGGAGGTTTTTAAGGCCCGGCTTGACAAAGCCCTGGCTGGGATGATTTAGTTGGGAATTGGTCCTGCTTTGAGCAGGGGGTTGGACTAGATGACCTCCTGAGGTCCCTTCCAACCCTGATATTCTATGATTCTATGATTCCATGGGAAATTTTTACATCTCCAAATTTTTTTGTTCCAAATCAGAGCAAACCCCTAGAAATATCCCAGAACATGACATTTAAAAAAAAACATTTTGGGTAAATTAAAAACATTCAGACTTTGATTTTTAATTTTTTTTAAAATATAATTTAACATAAAATAAACATAAAACAATCATTTCCATATGAAAAATCAAAACCTTCCATTGTAGAAAGGTCAAAATGGAATGTTTCAACATTATTGAAACACTTGGTTTCTTTTCTAAATGAATTTTTTGTGAAAATCAACATGTTTGCACAGAAAGTTTTGATTTCAACAAATCAGCATTTTTATTTTCTTGTGGGAAAAACACTGTAGGAAATTTTTTGGCCAGCTGTACTTATAAAATACACAAATACATGGGTGGAAGGATCTGGGACTAGAACCCCGGACCTTCAACTAAAAGTAGAACTCCTAGAGCTAGAAGCATTAGCAGACCCCTTAGCCAGGCTGTGAGCTAGAGGGTAATATCCGTAACAGTTCCTTGCACAGCCAGTATATTACATCTTGACACTGAGGAGGTATTAGAAGACTGCCATTCAAACCAAAGGGTGGTGACAACACAGGCTATAGGCATTTATGGGCTGAGGGTATGTCTACACTACAAAATTAGGTCAATTTTATAGAAGTTGATTTTTAGAAATCGATTTTATACAGTCGATTGCATATGTCCACACTAAGCGCATTAAGTCGGCGGAGTGCGTCCTCACTACCGTAGCTAGCATCGACTTACGGAGCGGTGCACTGTGGGTAGCTATTCCACAGTTCCCGCAGTCTCCGCTGCCCATTGGAATTCTGGGTTAAGCTCCCAATGCCTGCTGGGGCAAAAACATTGTCGCGGGTGGTTTTGGGTACATGTCATCAGTCGCCCCTCCCTCCGTGAAAGCAACGGCAGACAATCGTTTCATGCCTTTTTTCCTGGGTTACCCGTGCAGACGCCATACGACGGCAAGCATGGAGCCCGCTCAGCTCACCGTCACCGCTGCTGTTGTGAGCAAGTCTACTGTGGGGGCTGCTGTGATCCAAGTAGCCAATGCAATCATTGACATTCTGTTATCAAAGGTAGTGACTCTGGGAAACGTGCGGGCCTTTTTAGATTTTAGGTGCATAATATTCCTGTCCTTTGTCACTGGTGAAGAAGTCTTGCAGCCGTACATTCCAGTCCGGTCGGCGCTGTTACACCCCATAGCACGTCCGTGGTTGACACATGTAACAGCTCCAGGGCTCTTGCTCTTTTGCCTTGGCCAAGATACCTTGCCCTACCAGGACCTCCAAGCATTCGACACAGAAACACCTGCAGCAGCTGGCATTGCTACACAGCAGCAGCTCCTTGCCTTCGCAGCAGAAGTTGCAGTAGGACTGCTAACCGTCATCATCCACCGCTTCCGCTGCAACTCTGCTCTCCTGCTCCCCAGCGATGAACTTGGGGGATCCGTACTGGTCCTCCTGGGTGCTGCTGGCAGCAGACAGTGCAGTAGGACTGATAACCGTCCTCGTCGGACATGTAGCTTGGCTGGGGGTTCTGGGAACGTCTTCCCTGCCCGGCTCCTAGCAACATCCAGGGCATGGTGTACGGCTCCATCACTTCCCCTGCAACTCTGCTCTCCTGCTCCCCAGCGATGAGCTCGGGGGATCTGTTCATGAAGCCTGGACAGTTGTAAGGAGCAGTTCAACTATAGGCTGAGCAAGTGCAGAATGGTGGTAGAATGTGCCTTTGGACATTTAAAAGCTCGCTAGCGCTGTTGGTCAGGCCTCAGCACAACCAACATTCCCATTGTTATTGCTGCTTGCTGTGTGCTCCATAATATCTGTGAGAGTAAGGGGGAGACGTTTATGGCGGGGTGGGAGGTTGAGGCAAATCGACTGGCATCCGATTTTGAGCAGCCAGACACCAGGGCGATTAGAAGAGCACAGCAAGGCGCGCTGCGCATCAGAGAGGCTTTGAAAACCAGTTTCATGACTGGCCAGGCTTCGGTGTGACAGTTGTGTGTGTTTCTCCTTGATGCAAACCTGCCCCTTTGTTGATTTTAATTCCCTGTAAGCCAACCACCCTCCCCCCTTCGAAATAAAGTAACTATTATTTTGAAACCATGCATTCTTTCTTTATTAATTAAAAAAAATTAGATAATGGACAAGGTAGCCCAGGTGGGGTGGGGGAGGTGGGAAGGACAAGGACACATTGCTTATTGTAGCCACACTGAAAACCAAACTGTTTGAATGACAACCTTCTGTTGCTTGGGCCATCCTCTGGAGTGGAGTGGCTGGGTGCCCGGAGCCTCCCCTTCCCCCCCCCCACGTTCTTGGGCATCTGGGTGAGGAGGCTATGGAACATGGGGAGGAGAGTAGGTGGTTATACAGTGGATGCAGCGGGGGTCTGTGCTCTTGTTGGCTTTCCTGCAGCTCCAACAGACGTTTCATCATGTCCATTTGCTCCCCCAACTGACGCTTCATCATGTCCGTTTGCTCTCCCATTAGCCTCAGCATCGCGTTCTGCCTCCGCTCTTCACGCTCACTTAATTTTTTCCTGGCCTCTGCCACTGAATGCCTCCATGCATTAAGCTGTGCCCTATCAGTGCGGGAGGACTGCATGAGCTCGGAAAACGTCCTTTCTGAACCTTTTTCAATTCCAATATATCTTTTTTGAGATGGGGTGACCACATCTGCACACAGTATTCAAGATGGGGGCATACCATGGATTTATATAGAGGCAATATGATATTTATCTATTCCTTTCTTAAAGATTCCCAACATTCTGTTCGCCTTTTTGACTGCAACTGCACATTGAGTGGATGTTTTCAGAGAACAATCCACAATGACTCCAAGATCTCTCTCTTGAGTGGTAAAAGCTAATTTAGACCCCATCATTTTATATGTATAGTTGGGATTATGTTTTCCAATGTGCATTACTTTGCATTTATCAAAATTGAAATTCATCTTCCATTTTGTTGCCCAGTCACCCAGTTTTGTGAGACTTTGTAACTCTTCACAGTCTGCTTTGGACTTAACTATCTTGAGTAATTTTCCATCTTCTGTAAACTTTGACACCTCAGTTTACCCCTTTTTTCCAGATCTTTTATGAATATATTGAATAGAACTGGTCCCAGTACACACCCCTGGGGGACACCACTATCTACCTCTCTCCATTCTGAAAACTGACCATTTGTTCCTACCCTTTGTTTCCTATCTTTTAACCAGTTACCAATCCATGAGAGAACCTTTCCTCTTATCCCATGACAGCTTACGCTGCTTAAAAGTCTTTGGTGAGGGACCTTGGCAAAGGCTTCTGAAAATCTAAGTACACTATATCCAGTGAATCCCCCTTGTCCACATGCTTGTTGACCCCCTCAAATAATTCTAGTAGGGTGGTGAGGCCTGATTTCCCTTTACAAAAACCATTGGTGATCATGTACATGTTATTACCTACAATTCTCTTCTAGTTCACAGCTATTTCATAACAGGGTGGTGTCTGAGCTGTGCGGATAGAATGAAAGGTCTGGGTGTTGTTTTCATAGCTTGCTACGTGGTGTTATCTTAAAGGGAACAGATGTGCTGTGATCAAATAGCATTCCCTAGCTCCAATTTCTTATGTTTTTTGTGTATTGTGGTGTCTCCTTGGTAGCCACACCTGCCTGCTTTTCCAGACAGAACTGTGGAAGGGTTTTTCCAGTTTTAGGTTCCAGTCCTTTATTGAAGAAATTGGGAAGCTAAAGGCCTAATTATCAGCAGAATATCTGCAAATGTGCTTACTCCTGCACATCCATTTATGTCAGCAAAGCCTTGCATTTGTGTATGCAAACAGAATCTGTGCCCCGGACTGTGTGTGTAGGGGCATGTCTGCTTTCCTAAACTATATGCACAAAAACTTATTTGCCCATCAGATGGAGAATTCCATAGGCACTAATGTGCCAGTGGCAGGTACATTTTGTTTTGGCCACATGAAGGGAAGAATTTAGGATTTCATAATGTTTCAACTCTGATATTTTATAGTCATTCTACAAGGCTCCATAGGCCTTTACCAAACCCCAGAGCGATCCAACCTTCCTGCGCAACGGTTTTCTCAACACCTATAACTTTCCCAATGTTCCTATGCTTAGGGTGACCATATTTTCCTAAAGGGAAAATGAGACGCCCCAGGGGCCAACATAAGGCCCCCTCTCCGCCCCCCACATGCGGCTGGTCTGAGCCCTCCCTGCCTCCCATCTGCACAGGGCCAGCCTGAGGTCCCCTCTCCCCGCAATGCACAGGGCCGGCCCGAGCCCCCCACCACCTGCCAACATAGTGCCAGCCTGAGTCCTCCCTCTCCTCCCCATGAACAGATAGGCCTGAGACCCCCTGCTTCCCACCCGCGCGGGGCCAGCCCAGTTTTGCAAAAAAAAATTGGGATGACTGGGACGGAGCTTAAAAAAGGGACTGTCCTGGCCAAAATGGGACCTATGGTCATCCTCTCTCTCAGGCATTCTTCATTTTTTTAAAGCAACTAATTGGACTCCTCCTCCCCCATAGTACTGGTGTGAGAGGAGGGGGAACCTGAGTTGATGTTAGCTCCTCCTTCACCAAGAACAAGCGGGTTCCCCCAGCCCCGGCACACAGTTCTTGCTACTTCATGTTAATTAATGATAATAAAAAGTCAGGGTCTAGATGCTGGAAGCACCCAGGAAACAATTGACCCCTTCCTGCCAAACCTAGCAGTCTGTTCCTGTAACTCAGACAGCAGCCTTGCTACAAAGTAGCTGTAAGCACAAAGCATTCTGGATACTGGCATGCAAATCAGCCCTGCCAGCATCTCTGCAGTTAACTAGAGTAGGGTTGGCCATTTCAGACACAAGTGAAGAGAGGACCTTTGAAAAAAAATCTCTTTTTACCTTGAAAGCAGCCAGTTTTGGTACCTTATCAAGTTCTTAGCAAATGTGTGACTGCAGCTAATTCCCTTTGGAAATATCCTGGTTTAAATACATCTTTGCATGTATAGTCAATTTGTTTCTAATTAATATTCCCTTTGAAATCTGTCAACTCCCTTCACACCCACTGTGCTTCTCTGACTTGGAACACAGAACGAGAGTATTTCAGGAAAGACTCGCTGAGGCATTAGATACCACTTGGTTATCTTGCTCAGTTTTTAAAATCAATTTCTCCTCCTTCCCTTTGAAGAATTTCCAGGCCAATGACTTCCTCACCTTATCTCCCTATTCATACTACTATTTGGTCTAGGTGTTACTTAATGAACATTCTACCCTGAAGGTGCAAATTGAATGATATTTCTATCCCACATTTCCTTAACTCTATACTTTGTTTTTAAAATAACCTAAACAGTTGAATTCTTTTGTCTTGTGTTAATATTTTGGGCCTGATTCTTCTCTCTCTCACACTAGTGAGAATCAGGGGGCAACTGCTCTGGAGTCAGTACTTACATCAGTGTGAAACCCAAATGACTTCTTTGGGAATTGAGGGCGTTTAGCATACTAAGGGATCAGGCTCTTTTGAAGAAACACTGTTAAATTCCTGTCATCTGCCCATTCCTGGGCAGTGTCAGTGCAAGCTTCCTCCAACAGCCAGCCTTGGCAGTGTGTGCCGACAATGCCTGAATGAGGGGAATTCAGTCCTCAGCTTCTCCTCAGGCTGCCAACAAGTTGCCAATTGCTGATGGGTTCTGTGATGGTGAATATTTATCCCCAGGAACTGGACTGAGAACTACTACAATAATTACACACCAGTCACCAAACTAAAAGACAGACCCAGTCAGGCGGTAGATAAGACTTCAGGCTGCATAGCTGCAATCTGACCTCTTTCACAGGCCCTATAGTCACCAAAAAAGGTAATAGAAGAAACCAGAGCGTGGCCTTAAAGATGACAGGAATTTAACAGTGTTTCTTCAAAAGAGCCTTTTGATGAAGATGAACTTTACCTGGACTTTTAGCCACCTTGGAAAAATAAAGAGAAAGGCAAGGGTTATGAAAGAAAAATTAGACTTGCGCTTCACTCATCCTGTCACTTTAAGCAGATATTGCACTTGTGTTTTAAGACTGGTTTTTATGTGGTCATATGATTGTTTGACTGAAAAATATACAATGCCAACAATGACAGGAAAAATCTCTGGCTTCAGCCATTTTCTGGTCATGAAAATTATTCTGACTGAGGAAATAATAAAGTTCTTCACTGGAAAGTTTATGAGAGTGATATGCCTCAGGCAGAAAAGCAAAATCAAATTGCTATCAAGCCAACATTTATTCATAATACACGTCGCCTGTCCCACTTGAAGAAGAATGAAAGGCTGGTCACAAGGCTTTGGGCTTGCAGTGATGGGACGAAAGGGGGTTTAAATGTAGGCAGTGGAGAGTGCCGATGAACACCCAGATCATGAAACTTTATTTCTTCTGAGGTCCCAGACTGGTCAGTCCTACCTTTCAGTCTGAAATCACGAGGCAGATGCAGCGGTCACACACATTTTGGCAATAGCCAGACTTTATAACACAGTACACTTGCCAAGGCAGCTGCCCTCAACAGGGACGCCAAAGCTGACAAAGGGCAGGTTTCAGCTCTGCTGAGATTGGAGCAGGGCATTCTCAATGACGAGAGAACAGGAATGGAACTCTCTCCTGGAGATGAGAGTGAGCCTGGCTAAAGCCTGACTATTTTTACAGCACAGTGCAAAACACCCTTCTTGGCAAAAGTCATCCTTTGATCATGAAAACAGACAGAGAAGACATTAGGTACTGTGTGAGTATTCTGAGTCACAGAGGCTGAGTTTAGGAGTGGTGAAGAGCAAAGTCACTTTATGATCAAGCTGAACGCAAGGTTGTAATTTCTGTATTTGGAGTCTGGGCATTAGAAATATGATGGGTAGTTCACAGTAATGATTAGTGTGATACTTCCACCTATAAACAGATGCCAAATCCTGTTCCCTTTTCCAAAGAGCTGGAGAGGCCTGCCTGCAGTGGAACCACATGCAGGGGGCAGGATCTCTATAGCAGCTTCCTGCAGAGAACCACGGCATGTGCTAGCAGCTAATGCATAGACCCATGCTAATACATACAAAGAAAGTGAAAGTTATCCCAGGCCTGAGGCTGGAGAAGTCTTTTCCTCTGCAGAGACCTACAGTGCCAGGCCAGCTCTTCAGGCAGAGTACTCGGAACAGGATTTGCCCATCCCGGATAAACATAATAAAAAACTACACTGCAGCAAGAAATGTACTTTGTTCACTTACTGTGGATTGTTCAGGATAGTTCAGAGTACAGTAGAACCTCAGAATTATGATCACCTCAGGCATGGAGGTTGTTCACAGCTCTGAACAAAACCTTATGGTTGTTCTTTCAAAAGTTTAGAACTGAACATTGACTTCATACAGCTTTGAAACTTTACTATGCAGAAGAAAAATACCTTTTAACAATCTTAATTAAAACAAACAAGTGCAGAAACAGTTGCCTTATCTTGTCAAAAAAAAATTTTTAATTTCCCCCTTTTTTTTAGTAGTTTAACACTGTACTGTATTTGCTTCTTTTTTGGGGGGGAGGGGCGGTCTCTGCTGCTGCCTGATTGTGTACTTCCGGTTCCAAATGAGGTGTGTGGCTGACTGGTCAGTTCGTAACTCTGGTGTTTGTAACTCTGAGGTTCTACTGTATCCTAGGGCCTTAGCCTGTAATTCTAGGGCTGTAAAACTGTCCTCCTGCATCTCTCTTCATTTTTCTTTATTAATTATGGTTCTAGCCCTCAGCTGTCCAGAAAGCCTTAAATTAATGTAAATTTTAAATTAGTCTTTCTGAGCTTGCAGACAACTTGAAACATCTCTAAAATATGTGAACTGTCCTGTTCATCAGTGATAACTCTGAAGCCTAAAGATGACTGTTTAAATGTCAGCACTGTTAAGTATTTCACTAACAATGATTTTTTCAGAAACATCCAGGTAGCATGACTACCCACAACCCTAAACTGCCTTCCATGCTTCCTTAAGTACCAGAAGCCCCAAATGTGACATACCTCCCCTTTTCCCCTTGACAACTTGAGGCCATTACACATTGTTAATACAAAATCAGCAGCACATCGAAAAGATGGGAACAGCATCAAATAAACTGTATTGAATATCAGTAAGTAACCCAGGGATTACCGTATGCATTATTTAATGTCACATCTAATGAAATGAGAACCTCCATTTTCATATTTAAATAAACACAGTAGCTGCACCAGAATGCCACACAATCCAGGGAGCCTAGCTGCAGAATTTAGGTCCAACTTCTTACCAAGCACACAGGGCCTTGGTCTAAGTACTAGCAGACCGCATCACAGAATCACCTGTTAACCTCTGCTCCTCCAGTAGGGAGAGCCTGCCTGGTCGTGGGTGCAAATGAAAGTCTGAGGACAGTGTCACAGTTCACGGCAAATGCAACTCAATTCCCCCTCCATGGTCACTCGAGGGCACCCACTCTGGGCTTCCAGTTCTTCAGCCGTCACCTCTCTTGGGTGGAGACCTGTGCCACTCTCCGTCCTGACTTGAGTCTTTCCATACTGAACAGTTCCCTGTCTACACTGCAGGTTTCGCATCAAGCCATACGACCTAAACAGGCCTGTGTCTAAGTTTCTGCTTTCTCCTCAGAGGCTATGAGCAGCTGTAATTGCCCAGAGTTATAAGTTACCACACAGCCCTTTCTAGGCAAGTACGTTTATTCTTAAGGTGAAGGCATTATAGTGAAAACATATTAAAAACAATAAAGGAATGTACATGCAGGCTAATAAGCTTACCAGAGGTACCCCTCAGTCTTATAGTGCATCAATAGGCCAAATCTTTCCAACCCTCCCCAGGAAGGACTAGGGACCTCCTTGGGCAGAAGGGCCTGGGTGTTTGCTGGATCAGAAAGAAGCCTCTGAGTCAGGTTAAACTCAGGCTATTTATCCAGATGTTCTTTCTCTGCCTGTTGGGCTCTGGAGAGTCCAGTTTGAATCAGTTTACATGAGCCTCTTCAGATGGTGGGACTTCTCTGGAGTCCTTACAAGCTGAGTGAATTTGCCTAATCACCTCCCGCTTCCTCTTCTTAGTTCCTGGAGGGCTGTGATCCTCCTCCCCCATGGAATTACATACAAACTCTGACCCACAATGATACATAAATTTAATACAGTAAGATGTCCCAAAGCTACTGCAGGAAATTGCCATGTCTGTCACAGACAGGTGTGCCAATTATATTTACCTCCTCAGACTATGTCATTTATATAGCGCCTTTCATTCAAGAACTTCTGATTGCTTTATAGACATGAAATTAAAGCTCAGACCTGCTCTGGGTTCATTCATTCTCTCTCATTTTACAGATGGGGAAACTGAAGCACAGAAATAAAATGATATACTCAAGACTGTGCTGACAGTCAATGGCAGAGTTGAGACTCGAACCCAAGCCTACTGACCGACAGCCTAGTGTCCTAACTACAGAACCACATGGCCTAAAATAGGAACCGGGGGGGGGGGGAGAAGGAGGAAGTGTCACAGGGTCTGATCCATGCCCCAGTCAGTCCTCTGGGAATGACCCCTTTAGTGCACCAGGCCCCAAGGACCCACACAGTTCCACAGGAGTAGGCCCGTACCCTCCAACACTCTGAGGCTATGTCTACACTACTACTTATGTCAGTGTAAACTTGTGTCACTCTGGGTGTGAATAAGCCACCCCCTGGAGCAACATAAATTACACCAACCTAAGCGCTGGTGGTGGGCAACGCTATCTCAGCAGGAGAGTTTCCCCCAATGACCGTAGCTACCGCTGCTCATTGGGGGTGGATTGATTAAGTCGAGGGGAGAACTCTCTCCTGTCAGCTTAGAGCAGCTACAGTCGAGAGCTTACAGATTGGACCACTGGCACAAGCATTCCCTCTCTCTCTCTCTCTCTGGCTCCCTACAGTGAATCCAGCCAAGCCAAATTCCTGCGTGAGGCTTGTACTTTGCCCCTTCAGGATGCAATGCTCTCAGTGAGTATTCACAGTGACACAGGAAGCCTTTTCCAAAACAAGATAACAAATTATTAGTGACCTGGCATACAGAATCTTAGAGGCCAGAGGTTAACAGAGAGAGGCAGAAGGTAAGCCATGGTCCACCCTGGTCAAACCAATGCCCTGATGGGCCAGCCCAGCTGTGATGGGCTCTACCTGTTTCTCTCTGTTCTACCCTTTGTCTGCCCTGTCCAGGCACCTGAGGCCCTCAAAAAACCGCCAAAATGCTTCTTCCACTTACCTGCCCACCTTGTTTTTCAGCTTCATTCACAAGTCCCACTTGCTGGGGTGTCCTGCTGTTGGGTGTTGATTTGTGCAGTTGTTGGGGCATCTCCTTCTCTTGCTGGACCCTATGTAGATTTGGGCTGGTTTCAGCCAGCTCTTTAATTATCCTATTCATTCCGCCCCAAACAGCAAGGTGATACACACACCTCCTGTCTGCTGTGACGTTCCAGGAGCAATGTTCACCCTTTTGCACCCCCTAGTTAGCAATGCCACATACAGAGGGAAACTGAGGCATGCCTGGGATTCATAAAAATATTACAGAAAATTCCCACTTCATCACAGGGAGTTTATGGATATGGATATCGTTTTCTATCCCCTGCATAGAAAATGGTGTGACTATTTCTGAATGAAACAAAGGTGCTGAATGTGTCCATCACGACATCCTGCTCACACTTTCACTTGGTGGATTCAACACAAGGGGATAGTAACGGTCAGACCCTAGACTGCAGGAGTAGGTAGGATACTGTGACACTTAACATAATTATACTTTACACAGCAGGCATTGAACAAGAAGAGAAAATTTAATTCCTGGTTGCAGCTAGTGGAGTTATACCAGAGCTGAATTGGGTCCAAAGGCTTTTGGGCTCAGCTACCAGGATCTGGGTACCTACAACCTCCCTTCCCTTATGAAGCAGGGTTTGTGTTTTAAAAATAGGACACCACCGCATTTATTAGCAACTCTCAGTGCTCACTGTAGTACATACAGCAATGCATTTGTCATGCTCTATTTTGCACCATTAAAATTAACTAGGCTCCAAACTGGTAAAATCTTCACATCAAACACACTAAAACACCACGGGCTTGGGGACTGCAGATGATTTGTGTGTGTATGCGCATACCTCTGAAGCATGCCCGTGATTTTTATGTCAAGCAAAAGCGAGTAAGATCAGAGATTTCAGTGTGTTTCAGATATTGGGGGTCAAACATAGAGGAATAAGAGTGAAAAGGGAACATTTTAAAACCTTGAGAAGTGTCTACATTTTTGCACTGCCTGGCAATGATCTCTGCTAACCTTGTGGAAGGAGACAGAGATGGATTTCAACAAAGTCTTGATGCTGGGACCTCTGGAGTTTAAACCGCCAGGGCTAAGGAAGAAGAAAGATGATAGGGATCCTGCAGACTATCTGTGCACAGAGGCAAAACAGAAGTGAGGGTGACATTTATCCAAGCCTGCACAAGGTCGTCCACACTACTTAAGACCCTCTCCTCTTTGTGAGAGGAGATATGGGCAGAATAGCTGCACCCGCTTGTGTGTTAACTTCTCACTCATTCTAATGTTTCTTCGGCTTAGTATCTGAAATACACTACTCTATTCTGCACACGCAAGCTCAAAATCCTCAGTGGGGGAAGGGAACAGAGACAGTGACAGCCCCTGCCCAGTACCAGGTAGTTGGTCAATGCCATACGCCAACCTTGCTCAGGAGTTCCACAGGAATTGCTCTGTACTCTTCGGGCTACAGCAAGAGAGGACTTGTGGCAACATCTTGTGGCCCTAAATTATTAATGCAGGTGTCTCAGGCATCACAGAAGAGAGCCTGGAAAGATTAGCATCTGATAATTATAACATACACAAGTATCTAATATGAGCAGAGAGAGAGCTTTCTGGAAAATCAGATCTCTTTGATTTCAAAGTATTTTTCCAATAGCTTTCCCCCTAAAGTCTCTATTTTTCACACTGGAAACAGTATTTCCTACATTGTAAAGCTTCCACTGTGTTGTCATTAACTGTTATCCTGTTCTCATTCCTTAAACGGAATTTCTCTCCTTCCCACCATTAATTATGGTCCACACTATGCAATTAATTCACTGCAGAAACCAAATAAATGTACCTTTTAGAAACTGGCCAGAACTGATATTACTCCCCTAAATCAGACTGTCACAGTGCTGTATACCTTCAACACGGAAACTGCTGTGCACAACTAGTAACTGATACCGGAGTGCCATCTATAGCTACTTTACAGCAAAGCAGAGGACATGCATACTAGCGTTGCCTCGATGGGATCTGATTTAAAAAAAGAGAAAAAGAAATAGGTGAATTTAGTACTGGTGAGAGGTGCCACACTGGCACCCCTGGAAAAGGGTTCTCCGTTGAGCAAAGTGTAGGTACACAGCAAAGCTGCCCCAACCCCAATCTGCAGCTGCCATCTCTAGAAGGGAGAGGGTAGGTCAGTCTCCATGGCTCATTCAGTCCCTGGCTTTTCTGCAGAAACATCTCAAAAAAGAGCTGATTACAGATGCCCATTAAGGCCAGAGGATTCCATCTTATCCTGCCAGATGACATGAAAAAGATGCTCCCACGGTGTCCTTGATTTTAGATGCTGGAATCAAACACAGGTGCCCCCAGCATAAGAAGAAATAGAAGTGGCAGTCTCCGCTTCATATAAAATCTCAATGCAGAGAAGATAACTGAGCCCCCCCACCCCACACACACACACCCTGGTTGCTAACATGACAGTTTTCCAAGGGGAAGTGGTGGAACTGAGTATTTGGTGAAATTTTACTGTGTTTACAGCAGTGTTAAGCAGATTTTAGGACCATAAAGGGTTAATCCTGCTCCCATGAATACAGTCTGACTAAATAGGCTTTGGACAGGACATATAGGGTAGGTAGAATCATTGTCCCTCTCAGCTCCTGTCACAGAGTAAAATAGCATTAGTTATGGCCAGTGAATCCAGATAGCCACAGACCTACCGGTCATGCCCTTCCCCCAGGCTGCCATGGACAGAGGCATCAACAAGCTGTGCTCTACACACCCCTACCACAGTCTCTTTGGGCTGAGACACCCACCGCCACCACAAAAAAATCCACTATTTCTCTTCTACTACAGGCTTTCTATAGCCCTAAGTATTTAGGCCATAAACTGTAACACTACACTATGTGCCTGGCTCTACCTGATAATACATCAATATCTTAAAAAAAATTCACTGCCCAGACCCTCAGGGGACACAGACACACCTGGTGTGGGCAAGCGAGCTTTACTGGGGGGGGGGGAGGGGGAAGAAGAGGGAATGTCTTTTTCTCCTCTCAGTCACAGATTGCCACTGAGAAGTTCTACCAGAATATACACTGGTAGTCTAATCAGAGTCTCAGGGTTATTTAGTGTCCATGCCCGCTCACTTTTTGCATCTTTGCTAAAAAGAAAATCCATTGTGATGAAAAACTAGGCTGAGACTCACCAAATTCACTTCACAAAGGCATCAGAGGGTAACTTTTCATCACTATTGCCTTCATGCAGATTTGGACCAATGACCCACAGGTGCAAGGTTCTATATGTTTCTTGTTCATTCTCCATTTGCCATCTCCTCTTCTTGGAGAATCTTAGAGGCACCCTGTCTTCCAACAGAACAATTTACGTGCTAAAGAGTAAAGAGACAGATTGTTTAAACACGGAATAAGTCACAAAACATTGACTAGTTTTCAGGCCATAAGGGCTCCTGTACTGATTGTGGATACTGAAGGGGAAGCTACTGCAAAGAGGTCTTATGTGAAGGTGCTTCTTTGATAAATGACGGGGCCATGCAACCACTAACCCAACTGCTGTTCTGTAACAGCTGGCATTTCAAATCAGACACAGCCCACTATGAAAATATTACACATATACTGACGTGTAAGGTTATAGTACAGGGGCGGGCAAACTTTTTGGCCTGAGGGCCACTTAGGGTTTCGTAAATTGTATGGAGGGCTGGTTAGGGGAGGGAGTCGTGGCCCGGTCCCCACCTCCTATCTGACCCATCCAAACCCACCCCCCCCTCCGTTCCCAGACAGCCCCTCTGGGACCCCTGCCCCATCCACACACACCCGCTGCCTGTCCCCTGACTGCCCCTGGACCCCCGCTGCCCCATCCAACCCCTCCTCTCATTCCTGACAGCCCCCCCCGGGACCCCTGCCCCATCCAACCACCCCTTCTCCCTGTCCCCTGACTGCCCCATCCAACCCCCCCCTCCTTCCTGACTGCCCCCCAGAACCCCTGCCCCCATTCAACCCCCCATTTCCCCCCCGACCACCATCCACACCCCCACCCCCTGACCACTACCCTGAACTTCCCTGCCCTCTAGCCAACACCCCCTGCTCCCTGCCCCCTTACCGCGCTGCCTGGAGCACCGGTGGCTGGCGGTGCTACAGCCACGCCGCCCGGTGGTGCTACAGCCGTGCCGCCCGGCTGGAACTGGGCCACGCTGCCGCCGCCACCACTACGCAGCTCAGAGCACCGGGTCAGGCCGGGCTCTGCAGCTGCGCTGCCCCAGGAGCTCACAGCCCGGCCACCCAGAGCATTGCGCTGGCAGCGGAGTGAGCGAGCTGAGGCTGCGGGGGAGGTGGGACAGCCGGGGAGGGGCCAGGGGCTAGCCTCCCAGGCCAGGAGCTCGGGGGCCGGGCAGGACGGTTCCGCATGCCGGATGTGGCCCGTGGGCCATAGTTTGCCCACCCCTGTTCTAGTATTAGAATATTCTCATCTCTTCAAGCAAGCACACAAGCTTATTAATAAACAGTTGCTTTCTACACTTCACCCATCATTCCTCTTTGAACTACTCCATTGGATTTTAAGAGTACCTGTTTTAAACAGAAATATTACGTAACACCTGAGTGAAGGAGTGGTTTTAATGAGATCAACTCCTCACTTCAAATCACATACACATAGAGATTTATGCTAGACCGAGCCTGCATTTCCTTTGGGACCTTTCCCTTCTCCAGCAGCGATATGTTGTATTTATCAACATTAGAGAGTTGAAAACTTTGTGTGTTTTAGCAACTGGAGAGCCTTCAATATTTGCCTCTCTATGGCTGGGTGTTGACTGTTTCCTACAAGGCTGTCAGAAAGGGTGTCAGTGCTGGTGTCTAATAGTGTTCCTAGCATACGCTAAGGACTGGTGTGTTATCCCGATCCTTCTTGTGATTAGTAGTAGATTAGCAGATACCGGACCACGCAAGATACAAATACAGAGTGCTTTCTTTCTACAGTGCACAAGGGATGGATTGAGATGTGTCAATCACAGACCATGTGGGAGTAGGCCAGGCAGCTTGTGGGGATTCTCTCTCTCCCCCTCCTCTCCTACAAGGAGGTTCAGCTTGAATATAACTAACGTCCTGTAAACAGGCTGTTACTTTTAGACGTGCTGCTTGGTAGCAGCTGTTTTGATTATCCGGGTTTATAGCTTACATATGCCTCTGGCAACAACCTCAACTAGGTCACTCCTGGAGCTCATAGTCTAGCCTAATTCGAAAGTAAATAAGAGGGTAGAATTTGTGCATGTGCAATGATGAGATGTGCAATATTGCCTCTAGTCAGAAAGAGAACAGTTCAACAATACTGATAACAGCAATTTGGTTTACAATAGTGTAGTGTAAAACTCTTAGACAGGATAGTTAAAACAGAGCTTCTTGCAAAGAAAGGAATGCAAATAAAATGGGCCCTAGTTAGGGGAGGCAAAAGTTTCCTTTCCACCAAAAGGAATATTATTTGTAAGTTGAGCCAGAGCCTTCCCTTTCCCTCCCCCAAGCATGCTTGGCTCCTGTCCCCAGAAGCTGGCTTTGTCTCACTCCCTGCCCGGCTGCCAGGTAGAGTGGCCAAACGTGCCAGGGAGTGCAGGGAGCCGGCACACTGCGAGAAGGACAAAGCCACACCCCACACACACAGGTAACGTGTAGGGAGGGGAGAGCGCACTCCTGCTGGAGTGTCTGGGTTTTAAATATTACAAAGTTGGCTACCCTAGTTGAAGATGAAAGTCTCCTCTGGGAAGAGTGCTGAACTTGTAAGCCATTTCCAAAGCAGGGAACAGGGTAGGCCCCAACTGGCAACAAGTAGCTGGAACGCTCATCGTACTAAACATCTCAGGCCTGCTATTGCACCACTGAAGCTAAGGGGAGTTTTGATATTGTCTTTGATGAGAATGGGATCAACTGAAAACTCACTGCAAGGAAAATTGCTAAATTTCTGGAAACATAGTTCGGAAAACAATCTGAATTCTCACCGTAAAGCAGGAATTGCTTTGATAGAAACTAGTCACAGAAAATGTGCACCTTAAACTGAAAATTACAGGAACAGTAGTAGTCTGACCTTGGGCCCCCAGCACCCAAGAAAGGAGCCTATTAGTAACTAATAGACACTGTTAAGATAATTAACATTTGATCTACCTTGAGCTAACTATAATTTAGGCTTCAGTGGCTTCCAGATTCCTAATGTGTGAAGAAAAAATCCTTTTTGATTCCAAGCAATTAACAAAAATAAAACAAACAAATTAAAAGTGAGCCTTGAGGTAGGTTTTTATTTTTTTCTAAATTGGGCCCCATCTTCCCCACCCACATTGCTATCATATACACCCTGAAATAGTCAGGGCCTGTGCCCACGACTCCACAAGAGTTTATTTCACTCTCGTAGCCTCACACGGGCAGCCCAACCTTCCATGTTGCTTCTCTGACTTTGGGTTTGTCTTCACTGCAGAAAGTTGTGTGTGTTCTTAACTCAGGATAGCAGCTCGATTCAACCCCAGGCTCCCCTACAGGCTTTAACTCGAACGCTAACCCAAGTTGCCTTGTCCTCACTGCTATTTTAACCAGAGTTAGCTAATTGGGGTTAATAACCTGAGTTAAGTACATGCTTCCTCCCTCCCCTGGTGAAACACACTCTTTGCCACACAAGCTACTAGCAGCTGTTAGCTGCTCCACAGCACCGGTACCTGTAAAGCCATACTAGAGAGTTTGGTGTGTTATTGCCTAAAGGTCCCAACAATCTGAACTGGGTTGCTGGGCACAGTATAAACATAGATTTTGTTCCTATCCCAAAGTTCTTACGATGCTGTAAGGAGCAATATTATCTTCCACACATTACCAAGTGCTTAGAAATTTATTAAGTAAGCCTATTAGAGAAAGGAGCTGCTCCCTGGCTCTACCACTCGTCTCCCCACAACCCTGTAAAACCTTAACCATATAGTGTACATACAGGTTTTCATGGTTTCAGAACAAAACTACCACTGAAGGATCCTCAGCATCACACCTACACAGAGCAAAGGGTCAGACAGATTACCTGATCCAGTCATTTGTGCCTTTGTACTCTGGAGCACAATGAGGCAATTGCCATGAGGCTAGTGCATACAAGCAGAAAGTTATTTTAATTGAAAATGGACAGGGAAGGGAAATAGCAAATGGAAGAGGCCATTGCCAAAAAAATGTTTTCAAGATGGGTACAACTGTAAAAAAAACTAGTGTAATTATAAAGAACAGATAAACAGTGCATTCAAGTTAAAAGCTCTCTCACAAGAATAAGCACAGATGTCTTAAAAAATCTGACCTTAAAGAAATATAACAAAATTATATAATTTTCAGAATTAGGTGTAGAACATCCTTTCCCCCCCCCTAAAAAAAATCTAAGAGCATTCTTAGCCTGGCTCTCTTGCTATCTACGTACTGCAATAATTGACACATTAGAGAAGTATGATCCAATGCTCAATTACTTTAAAAGGAAGCTGGATCATAGCCTAAATAGATACATTTGATATGTTACCTTACTGTGTCTAACTCCCGCCTTTGTCTCTCACTCAGAGGCTCAGCATGCTGGCAACATCATAATCACCACAGAGATCAGATCAGTGAGATCTAAAAATCTCTTCAATATTCTTTAAAAAGAGGCAACTATATTATAGCCTTTAGCAGATACTGTTGGATATTTTTCAATAAAACACACTAGGTGCTTAGAACCCAGAGAGATATCCTCCATAGAATACCTTTAGAGTGCAAATTACACAAGCTGTCAAGCTAAACTACTTGACAATGTGTCTTAACTTTTATCAAGGCAATAAAGGAAGCAAAACAAATTGAACCATAACCAGAAGTGTCAGGCAGTAAGAAAGTAACAAATTTTTTGTATATGCACTAGAAATACATTAGCTCTACATGCACAGAAGTCCAGGATGCGAGCCACTGCAAGAATGTTTTAGTTATACTTCTTGGGCCTGATCCTCCCAGACATGCATCTGGAACTCTGATTTCTCAAATGATCTGGAAATAAAGGGCTTGCAGTACTGGACCTCTACTGGTTTAAGACATTCACATAATAGTTTTAAAATGTATTCAAACCCAAAATCAGTCTAGTTTGGAATTTGGAAGATAGTTTTACTCCAAAACCAGTAGGATGCAGCCAACAAGCTCAACTCAACTGCCAAAAAAAGCATGTGAACAATTCCACTTATTTTACACAAAAGCTATAGCATATGTATGTACATCAGGAAGCTGATTTTAAAAGAAGCACATATGTCCTCATAATGGTGAAGTCAATCAAGTCTGACAAGTAAACTAAAGGAGGATCTCACACCATACATATCTGCTCTGTATATCCTATATAGTCTTAGAAAGCAATATGACAATCTTCACATTATGGACCAAGCAAAATCATGCTGCTAGGTTTCTAAAACAACTTTTTAAAGAGTCTACATTTAATGAGAAGTGTTCTGAATTTCATGAACTTGAGGCTCCTGGTTGACATACACTTACACACGAGTCAGTGCCCAAATTAGAAACTTTTGTGCAAAGTGTGTATGAGAGACATCTAAATGCACTCAACTTCCCCTCCCACCCTCCATAAAGACACAGGCCTTTAAGAGAAGGCTTCAAAACATGTTCAGATGTTTTAACAGAAATCAGATTCAAAACACCTGCATTTTAAGTTAGCATATATTTTACTGTCTCAATCACAGCAACCTCATACAGTAAAATACACAAAAAAATAGAGCATGGTATCACTTGCAATTCAACACAGTTTTGTACTACAGTATTCAATGACAGATATAAACACAGGACTTTTCCTTTTTAAAGCAAATATAGTAGTCCCTGCTATGTTCACTGTATAAGTTACGTGGCATCACAGTTTTAGTTAATTACTGTAGTGAAAGTAGCAATATGGAAGTTGAACTAGTGAACTAGAAGGTACATTGTATAGCAGCCAAAACAGGCGTGACACTTCAGAAAGATGAACAGAAAAACTACCAAAATGAGAGCCACCCTTACAGACTGTATTTTAGTAGTAAAATTGTTTTAAATTCTGCATTATATACATACTGTATCTACATGTGTTCTTTTTATACATATATATATATATGTATTTATAAAAAGCCATTAAGATTTTGAAAACCTTAACATCATTCACCTAAGCAATACTGAGCCTAGCCCAACGGTTCCCAAACTGTGGGTCACAATGCACCATTAGTACATGGGGTCACAGAGGATAGACACCATTTTGCTCCTGCAGCATGACCTTGCACATACAGTGCAGGCAAGGTCACAATGCATGGATGATGCCATGTTGTTCTACAAAATGGCATCCTCCATGCTATCTGGAGTCCTGGCAGGAAAGAATTCATTAAAATGGGGTCATGCCAACGAAAAGTTTGGGAACCCCTGCCGTAGCCTTCAGTCAGCAAGATAATACCTGCTTTTAACCTTTTCAGTTGCAGTCACTTGTCTTCTGATAGACAACCACATGCCATTTACTTTATTTCTTAATGCAAGTCAGAGTAGCCTCTCTCAGTCATCTATAAAATCAAGTTTCGCCTTTTCCTTTGTATATCTGACACACTTATGGCTAAAATATTTTAGTAAGTTTACAATATTAACCTATTTAATTCCGCTCAACCCAAAACAGTAAGAAAAAAATTGGTGACCAATCATTCATGCATGTTTTTCCACACAGTCAATGGACATTTGGGAAGGGGGAAAAAACAAAAACAAAAAAAAACCCTAGAATCAAACTGTTCAAAAATGTACTATTTTAGTGCAAAGTGGATTAATTTACACTTTAGATAATTTCTTTAGATATTGTAAATGTTTGATTCCAATACTCAGATTGAGTTTCCTAATATTTTGTCTGAATGTAAAAGAAAAAAATAAGAGGGGGCTCTTGCAGATTTTCTTTTCCCATAAGACTAAAGTCTGTCCATAGAAGATGTAGTTTAATTTATTACATGGTTTGACGGCCAAACTGTACAGCACCCTGCACAATGGAATCCTGGTCTAGGACTAGGGCTCCTAGGCATGATAGTCATACAAATAAACAATAAGTTGTATTGCCTGATTCACGTCTACAACGCATGGATTTACTCCAATGGGAGTCAGACAAGCTCTGTGAATTTTAATCAGATCACTGCCTTGGCAGCTGAGGTACGCTATAGACTTCGGAGTGGATTTAGATGCAGGGTATCATCTATGCATACAAAGCTCCCATAAGCATAAGGGAAGAAAATGTGCACTCAGGCCCAAAATCCTGCCGTCCTTACTCAGGTAAGACTCCAATTAATTTAGAAGAGGTGTCTCCTGTGTGAGAGCTTTGGGTGCTTTAAAGAAGGAAGCAAAGAAAACAAAAAAAAATTTCTGAGCCAATCATATCAGTCTGCCACAGTGACGGTAGTAAACCATGAAATACAGTACAAGTAAACAAAAAATTTAAAAAAGGGAAGCCATCTGAACAAATAACCAGAGAGGCTTCATAGTTCCATAATGATTTTACCACTTTTAGAATTCAACATATTGAATCTATTTATTAAAAAATAAACTGTTTCCAAATCACCTATTTACAGTACAAAGAATGGGATTTAATACATGTGCAACAGAAAATGAATAAAATCAGTACTCAACTGGAAAGACAACACTCCAGGCATAATTTAAGTGACATGTATACAGATTCACCTTTTAAAAATACCACACAGTAAAAACCAGTAGGATGGTATTGGCAACACTAGAAAATAAAGCAGGAACTCTCTTCAAATTCAGATTGTATAAGCTTGAGATAAACATCTTGGGGGATGGAAGGGAGAAGGAAGAGACGTGAAGAGATGTCCTGGTGTTTACATTTTAGAGCTCAGGAAATGCAGCCAAACTCTTCAAAAATTAGTCCTTTTTGGCAACCAAGCAATTTGCAAATACTTCCTCAAGTATTTTAAAGTTTCCCTATCAAAACAGACAGTGATTTCACAATACACTGAAAATGCTGCTCTTAATTTCTTGATTTTATACTCTGATGTAGTTTTATTTGGGTGAGGCAATAACTGCAATGTAATAACAAAGGTGTGGTGTCACTTAAAGTGCAACAGCTGCCAAGTTTGAAAGGAAAATGTGCTCTTCTCCCCCATCTAAATTGAAAAGCAGTTATCAAATAAGAATCACCTAAATGGTAGCAGCATGAACTCTAATGTATACGCAGCATTTGTGAAGCCACTAAAAATGAAACTGGCACCTAATCATTGAAATGTATTTCCAAAAACTGGACACATCTTTTTTTTTAAATATTTATATATAAAGAGGTCAGGATCATATTTGTTACCAGTGAAATCAGTAAATTCCATGTGTTTTTAGCCCTTGTTTCTCCCCTCAAACACAGAATTTCAAGTCTATCTATAAACAAGATGGGGCAGCTGGGTTGATTTATAGTTTAATTGATTGTTAGGCAGGAATCTGTGTAGCTCACTCTTTCTACAGCAGGGATCATAATAGTAAGCATTGAGGCAAGCATCACATGAGACTTTTGAACAGAACGTGCATGTGTTTGCAGCTCCAGATCGGTTACAGAAGCCACAGCGCAGGGTGCCTGAAGGCTTGGATTTTGAACTGAGCTGAGCAGCTCGCTCTTGACTCTGAGTCTGTAATGCATACGGAGATTTCTCTCTTAAAGCAGAGCCAGGAGACAAGCTATCATTTGGAATTGTTTTGATTGAATAACTGCTCTGTTTCACTGCTGGATATTCCTGCCTATAGATGAGCAGATTGTCACACTTTTGGCAAACAGAAGCGCCGCAAGTTATGCCACAATTCTGGCACTTCAGGGAAGTTGTCTCTTTGGCTAGATGCGTACGTTTGTGGTAAATAGGATTGGCATCATTTCTTATTAGCCATACATCAGGTTTACTAACGTCTTGTCTTTTAAAATTTAACACACTTCTAGAATCAGGATCGGTATATAAGTCTAAGTCTTCTTGAGCAGAAAAATAGGAGTTGTAGGGGACATTTGTTCTCAACATGCCATTGGGATGGGATGAAATTGGCAGAAATTCATCTGAACACCCATGTGGAGAGCTTGACATAGTAAGAAGAGATGGTGATGGACGTATTATTTCATCTTTAATGTCATCTTCTGTATCAACCAAAATTGGTTCTTTTCTGAGACTCAACGAAGTCATCAATGGTGGTTTCTTGTTTTCCCAATAGCTGTCATATGTATCCACGGATTTAGAAGGCTTGCTTACTTTTGGCTTGAAGTAAACTTTAGAGGCTCTTTCACTAGCAGATTTCTGAAGAACCATGCGTGCCATAGAAGTGTTCAAGTTTTCTTTGCATTCTGTGCGCCGTTTCATAGCTTCTGAGCAGCCTCTAACATCTTCATTGCTATTTTTTCGCTCATTTACAACATCAAGCTCCAAATAACCTTTATCCTTCACTTGCAAGTGAATTTCAAGCAGTTGTTCACACTCTATTTTTGCCAAAAAGAGTTCAAATGAAACCATTTTCACTTGGAAGGCATCAACCAGCTCTTTGAGCTTATACATGGTTCCCAGTTCTTGGACATACCCCATGTAGTTCAGAATCTGTCTTACATCCTCCTCAGGTAGTGTGGACTTTACATAATAAACAAAAGGTCCCGTGTAGGTCTGGAAGGGGGAAAATAAAGGAAAGTTAAGTTATAACCTCAGTGGCAGACTAGATGCTCAGACACTACAGTGCTGGGTACAATATAGGTACCTTGTTAGTCCTATCTAATCAACCTCTGATAATCAAAGACTACATGTACTCCATGAAAGTTGAACCCAAATTCTGCAGCTCTCCTGTTTGACAGACTAAAAATTCTGCATCAGCTTCAGATAAATCCAAAAAAGGAAGGTTTTGCTTAAATTTGAAGACAATATGATCAGCATGTAATCCTCTTGTTATTATATTGTTTATTTTACGCTTCCCTTAAATATTCCAGTTTTAACGTACCAGAAATTGAATTTACAACACAACTGCACTGTACAAGCTTTGGTGGGGGAAAGATGGAGGTTTCAGAAGTGGGTAGCAGACAGCTAAATATTTAAGAATCTTGTGGCCATATTGGGAACATGGGATCACAAAATTAACTGGATGTTTCTGCTAAAGCAGTCAGTGAAATAGTTAATGTTGACATTAAAATCTTATCCGATTTCAAACTTAAATGTACTGAAATGAACAGTGTTAGTTCAAATCTCAGCAAATACTTCAGGATGTTTGCAGACTGGAGAGGAGAGTGCTGCATTGGTTTATGCTGTTCACATTTCAAAGGTTTTCTTCATACTATATGTGCTTGAAACATTTTTAAATGACAGTTCATATTTGGAGGAAGGATGGATTTTATAGCAAATTTTGCAGCCATGAAGCATTGACAATAATCTGTGCTTCAGCTGCCCTATCTGTAACGGAGGTAACATTGATTACGTGCATTTACAAATTGCCTCAGATGAAAGGTGCTTCACATGCTAATAATTATTAAGGACAGAAAATCCCTCAAGAGGAGCAAGTCTCCTGGGAAAGAAGTTAAAAATACAAGCCTAAGATGCAACACACATGTACATACAAGTATGTTCTAGGGCAGTTTTTACAACGGCCTATTAGGTACACTCTCTCTTTTCTAAAAATCCAAGGCCATGGGAGATTCCCCGCCCTGAGAAACTCAATGAGCACTTGCTCACTGATTCAGACAGAAAAACACAGCAGCCAAATGTATCATTTGCAACTTTGTGAAACACTGTCCCAAACTTATCTTTTATGTTTGGGAAACAACTGACCTTTCTTCTGAACTGCTTAGCTTAATGCAAATATCTGGCCAGGGATAATCATAACATTTTAAAGCAGAGAGTTCACTCAAATCAATTTGTACAACATGCTTATAGTTTTTCTTTCAGATGAGTATGTGTCAAAAAGCTAATGAAGACATAAGTGTCTCACTTCAAAACTTACTAGTATTATTTTTTTAAACAAAATCTCAAACGTTGAGCTGAGGTGTAGCAGTGGGTTAAATATTTCAGTCTGAGCAGAGCTAACAGCCATCAATATTGTTGACAAAATTGACTCCAAAGAGGATAATGGTTTACAGTGTTTGATTTGGAAGGTACATTCTACATTTTCTTAAGTCTTAATCATGTTTTACATGTCAAGAGTCTACAGTAAGGCTTGTGGGGGATGAGGAAACATATGGATCCATAAGAAATATCCCTTGTGATGCAACATAGCTGAGATGTTTGCTCTGACTGGAGTTCAAATCCTATATTGGGTCACAAGTGGAAATGATTTGGCTCTGTCAACCTTGTACATGGTGGTAAAAAGAATGACAATACATGACCAACATCTACATTGTTAGCATCCCAAGAGGTGCCCTAGACTGGAATAGTCAAGATCTAAGCTGTCAGGACTTCAGTGCAATGAGAAAGTAGACCTATGGAGAGTTCTACTAGTCTGGAATAATTCCCCCCCTAAAAGATGTAATAGAAACTACTGGTTGCACAGTGCATTTTTTTTTTAAAAGGACACTGTCAAATAGTTTAGTGTATAGAAAAATGCTTTGTAAGGCTATATTAGAAGTATTTATATGAAACTTTCAAAAACAATTTTCTGTCTGGATTTAAAATGTCACCTGTAGTGTTCACAACTCAAACACTGCAGCTTTGATCCAGTAGAAATGAGAACTCAAAGACAAGACAAACTCAAAACTGGCAGTGGAAGAGAAGCTAACTAGTCTGCTTCCATGATCTAAACTGAGCTATATGCAATTATTAAACAAATAGCACAGATGATGAGAAGTATATTAGGCTTTTAAAATACTATCAATCTCAAACAAAGACCCTGACACAGGTAAAGAATTTGAAAGGACATTTAAAAAAAAAAAAAAAAATCAAGGTTCCATGTGATCAGGAATGAAGAAAGATGTTCTTAAAGCAAACTAAAGAAGTTTGCTTGCCAGTGTGAAATGAGTTGAGGTTTCCAATCCAATTCCTGGTAAACAAGTGTCCACTTCACAAAACACCACACATTGCAATTAGTGCTAAATTAATAGCAGTTCTGGCAGAAAGGGCAAATATTGAGTGAACTTAGAAGTCAACTATCCATTCACCCTAGTGGTATTCCCTCGCTGTCAAAGTCAGGATACAACAGTAGGCCAGTGGGAGGGAGCGGAAGGGGGATGCTTGCACTGATTCTGCCTGTTTTATGGATACAGAGAGGATTTCAGACTCCAGGACTGCCTATCTGTCACCTTTCAGCAACGCAAAAAATATTCAGGAATAAAGTTAGATGAAACTACAAATCATTGTTCTAATGTATTACCACCACATGTGAAACTTCTTACCTTTATAGTTTTGAATTCCTTCTTCCAAGGGTAAAGAAAGAGATTAATTCCTATCATCTCCAGCATAGCGAATGCAGTATGGAGAGAACGTAAATTTGAGGATTTCAGGGATCTTAGTGAATTTTCAGCCATCTCATAAAATTTAATCAACCGGAATCTATAAAAGGGATCAATCTTGGGAAGGCAGAGTAAGGCTGATGCTGCCACTCGCAGATATTCATCATTAACAGGGCGCTGTTTGTTGTCAGAAGCATTCAATTTGGATTCATGGAACTGTACATACTTCTTAAATAAATCGTCTTTATATTTCGTATCCATTGAAATAGGACTTTGGCTCACTCTTGGGTGGCTACCTCGTCTCTTCCATGGTTATTCTGCAACAGACGGATTACTAAGCCTTTTACAAGTTTTCAGTAATCGTGATTCTTCTGGAATAAAAAGAAAAAACAAAGACATGTCATTACAGCTGTACTACTCCAGCATGCCTGTAATTTCCACATACCCACAGGAGCCTGCGAAAGTGTGCACAAAGCAGTGGATCCCAACCACAAACTCTTCAGGCTTCTGTAACCATGTAATAGGTGTACTGGTCTTTTGGTGCCCCATGGAGAGCCCTTCACAGACATTATACACTCCTCTCCAACTGCATCCTAGAACAAAGCCAAGCCAGAGACTGATATAGACATTTGTGAGTTAAATCCCAGCAATGAGTCCACAACAATTTCCCCAAGTCCCATCTGGTTCTTTGAGCCAAGGCAGCCTTAGCCCCAAAGAAATTAGGTGCACATGAGCCTAAAGAGAGCAGAGATGCTTTTTGGTCCATAAGAATAGAATGGTTTGATGACTAAAAGCAAGGGCATGGTGCGATGAAAACAAAGTGACCTGTTTATACTGTTCTGGGGGCTAATGAGTTAAATTGCATGAAGAGAACTATAATCAGGGACTATTAATCTATTATTTTGCTTTCTCCAGAAAAAATATATAAACAACATGAACTGCTCCAAAAGGGTTCTTTCTACTTAACTCGGACTTCTGCTGTGATTCTCTCTAACTGCATGGACTGCACAGCCCAGCACTCTAGTCTTTCTAGCTGTACCTTATCTGTGAGCCTCTGTGTGCCACTGATATCCTATCCAGCTGTGTATATCCTACCCTGCCAAGGAGGTGGGGCTGTTCGATACTCATCTCACAACTGTGAAGAGTTTGCATGCAACTGAACAGGAGGCAGTGGGCAGCAAGTGGCACAGCCAAGATTTTAACCTGAAACTTGCAGTTACATCAAAAAGCTGGGATCCCTACTTTTAACAGCTAGTATGGGCCCTGCTTGGACCTGTTATGCTGGTGTAGTACAAAACCTTCGTTACTTAAGGTTTTTACAAGTGTACTAATATGTGTGTTTCTACTTTAGTGACTTGATGTCTCCTGCATAGGCAAGCCCTTTACACTGGCTTCCAAATGCTACCAAAGCAGAGATGTATTTGTGTTGCCCTGAAGTCATCCAGATTCTACAGAATACAACCTCTTATTTTTAAAGAAAGTACACGTCTAGTCCTTATGGCTGTGAAAACCTCCCAACTGTGAGCCAAATGTACGTCAATGGAGTATTGTCTTTCTGAGTCTGCAGTCAGCCTAAAACAATGACTCAAAAGTGTAAACTCCCCAACCCACATTAAGCCCATGTAAATGCCATCAGTAATTATTCAGTTGCTGATCATTTTAGCAGATAGGAATGAAGCCGGGGGGGCGGGGGGGGGAGGGGGAGGGTTAGAATTGCTGCTGGACAGAAGATGCATCAGGAAGATGTTAAGGAAGAAGAAGAGGAGGGGGGGAAAAAGAGGACGAAGGAGAAACAAAGGGCAGAAATTTCAATGGTCCCAAATTCAAGAATATTCTTTCACCAAGTAATGCTGAATACAACAATGAGGAAGTGAACAAACAACAAGCTAGAAGTTGTGTACAAGCGATCTTTGTGCAAGCTTCCCTCTTGAAATCAGTGAGAGTTCTGCTGGGAATTACAGGGAATATGGAGTCCTAAATTCATATCTCAACCCAAGATCCATAAATAAAAATGCAATTGAGTCTTCTCCACAAGATGAGAAGTGTGCACAGTCTCCACTGCCCCTTCCCTAAAGTTATTTCTTTATTTGTATAAAACAGAACTGGACTAAAGCAGCAGAATGCCACTACTCAACCACCACCTCCCTCCCAAATTAAATAATTAGGCTATGCAAAAGAGCTCTGATTGTTTCCAATCAACTGGGACTTTCAAACCAGTCTGGATAATAGATTTAAAAAACAGGGAACAATCCTGCACTAGAATGGAGCTGGATTAGATATCCTAGCCTCCATCTCTATTTTCAATAATTGTATGATACAGCAGCTTTGTTTCATGAATGGGGCATTACGATTAGGAAGTCCCCTAAAGACAAGTAAGTCCTTTGTAAAGATCTTATGAACTGTGACATTCATAATCATCTCCAGCTCCCATGACTTGCCATTTGTGGGCATGCCAGGGTTCACCAGCTCATGTCTGAAAATCAAAATATGAGACAAACTCTGTCTACACTGCACACCTTACAACAGCGTGGCTGTGCCACTGCAGCCGTGCCATCGTAAGGTGCACAGGGTAGCTGCTCTTTGTCACCAGGAGAGAGCTCTCCCGGTGACAAAATAAAACCACCTCCAACAAGGGGCAGTAGCATTGTCACTGGGAGCACGACTCCCACCAACGAAACACTGTCCACATGGGTGCTTTCCGTCGTTAAAACTTGTTGTTGTTCAGGGGTTTGTTTTTTCACACCCTGAGCGACAAAAGTAACAATGAAAGTGCCAACGTAGACAAAGCCTTAAACAGAAGCCAACAACTTTCAAGAGAACTCTTGTTTTACCTCTCAGCATTTACAGCTTAATTCCCTGAAAAATCCTATCTTTAACAGCTCACTAATCAGCAGGTGGGTTCTAACAGGTGTTAGATGGCAACAGTTTACTTTCAACCATACATGGTTACAGTACTGATAAGAAATCCAGTGCACAAATAAACCTGGTTGTATAGCAATGACTTTACCTGGCTCAGAAGATTGTTAAAGAATATTGAGCCCTTTCCTTGCAAGTCACTCACTGAAAGTTGTAACATCTCGTGGCTATTTGATAACCTACATACTATGAGCTGTCATCTTAGTCCAGTTCCTAGTGGACATAAAGAAAGCCACTAATATATCTGTCCCCCTTTATCACTGAAAGTCTCAGCACAGAAATAAAAAAAATGAATGGGCATAGAGATTCAGCGTCCCTTTCAATCCAAGGAACATTTACTCTAGCATAGAGGTGAAATACAGTCATAGCAACATGAGGAAAGTTTACAATATGCTGCTACTCATGCTGTCACCTTTATGAGGCTGAAATAGGATTTCAGTCTCTAAGGCTTTCACCAACACTTAAAAAAAAAAGAAGAGTATTGTATTGAGCACAAGAAAATGCTTAACACCACAAAAATGTTTTTGAATGTTAAGGCATCCTAGATTATGATTAAGTTTATTAAAAGACAGAAGCCTACAAGGTACATTCATGTATCACCCTCAATCAAAGCCATCACTTTGCTTATAAACTGCAGTATTTCAGTTAAGAAGTGTTGTCCCAGAAGTACTAAAACTTTTCAAATGACAAAGCTAAAGAAAGATAGCTGACATATTAAGCAGAATTATAAGACAATAAATGTGCCACCTTCAGAATTGTGATTACATTAGAAAAAGCTGAATTATCATTGCTCTGAAATTGCCAATCTATAGGGAAGTCAAATAATTCTGTCCCACTAAGAATAAATAAAACCCACGCAGTCTTACATTGGTCTTTAAAATGGTTTCTAAAGCATCTGACAAGAAAAATCCCCTGACCCACAGAAGAAAATCCCTCTGCTATTTCTGCCATAATTCTTAACTACTCAAATAGGTACCATTCAAAATATTCATTAGCTCTTTGAATCAGGACTTTATAAGAGGGATTCCTTGACCCAGACAGCGAGAACATAGCTTTCATATTACACTGAGCTACTCAGCATGAAATGTGGCTGAACCATCAAAATAATTTTACCACAAACCCACAGGCATATCCCCTGAATAGCAATTTGAGGTTGGAGGCTCATGCAACAGGGTCTCATCGAGCAGGCAGCTATTTTTTTTAAAAACCGAATTCAACTGAACCTATAAAATAAATTGATCCAGTGTACCCAGCTCAGTATAGCTTCTGAACCTATAGCTAATGGATTGAAATCCTGATCTAACCTGGCATCCTTCTCAATCCTGTTTCCATGATATGCTGTTTGGAAAAACCAAGCTCTCTCCCTCTCTCCTCACTTAACATGTTGCCAATTCTACATTTTCAAAGAAAGCATTCTCCTGGACTATTCTTCCACTGCTAATCATCAGCCAACTTTGCTGCTAATTCTGCCTCAGAGCCTTCCTGGGCCAGGTACAAAGTCAGGAAACTTTATTAGAAATCATTGCTGGCCTTCAGTTACCTGCATGGGCTCCTGTCCTCTCTGCTTCTTCTGAGTACATTTACACTCAAAAACCAACCACACACCACAGCATCAAGCCTCAGAGCTTGGGTCAACTGACTCAGGCTACAGAGCTAAAAGTAGCAATGCAGATTTCCCCCAATCGGTCTGGAACTCAAGCTCTGAGACCTCTCTCCCTCCCCCTGGATTTCAGAGCTTCAGCACATCTATACAGCTACCATTAGCCCGACAGCGTGAGCCCAAGTCTGTTGACTGGGCTTTGAGACTTGCTGCCATTTGGTGCTGGGGGGGGGGGGGGAGGAGAAGAGAGTATTTATTTATTTTTGCAGTGTAGATGTAGCCTTAGGTCCCTTTTCAAAACCTGCTGTGCATGAGATCGTCAATGGAAGAACCTTGTCTGTATACACTACATCGTGGCATTAGTTTTTTTCATAGATCCCAAGGCCAGAAGGGAACATTGGGATCACCTAATCTGACCTCCTGCACAACACAGGACATACAACTTCTCCACAATAATTCCATGGGCAGATCTTTACACCCGTAGGGGCATCTTCTCCCAGCCCCCCCTCCCCCGAGGAGGAAGTCTCCGATTACATTACTGGGGCTGGGGGAGGCCAAGGGGAGCCCGAGATCTCTCGGGCCCTTCTGCACCTGTGCTTGGCGGGGCTCTGCGCGACAGGGCTGTGCCTAGCTATACAAACCTCCCCCGGCTAGTGAAAGCGAAACCCAGAGCCCGCGCCCCGGGGACCCGCAGCGGGGCAGGCCGGGCACCCCGCACCGGTAGGCGCATGAGAGCCGGGCGAAGCAGGGGTCCGACAAGGACCCGCAGCGCTTATGACCCGGAGCCACCCGCGGGCAGCCGAGAGGGACCGCCCGGGGAGGGGGAGCTGGGACAGGGCCCTGCTCCCCCTCGGGGTTCTCCCCAGCTGGGGCCGCCTCACTCACAGCTTGCAACGAGGGGAAACCGGGTCCGGGTCGCGCGACCAGCCGCCGCTACCACCCGCCTGCAGGAAGCCGCCCGTGCCCCGGATACAGACCCCCGTCCTCCCTCAAGCAGCCGGAAGTGACCCCTGTGGGGAAGCATAAGGACCCGGAAGAGCTTTGGCGCATGCCCACTGCTCTCGGGAAGGAATCGACAGTAGCCTTAGGTCGTAAGGCAGCTCTCCGCTCCTCTCTCTTACCCGTCCCCGTCCCCCCCAGCGAGGCAACCGCATGCCCCTCTGTCCAGCCGAAGCGAAACAGCGGCAGCCACAACCCGGCAGCAAATCAGTTTAGAGCCAAGTGACGTAATACGGTTGCATGTTCTCATTGCGCATGCGCCGCTCGTGGACCGTATCTCGCGTGTGATGTCATAGAGAAGGATTTAAAGGGCTAGAGTAGCCTCTGGCAGGTTTTCTCCTGCCCTGAGGGCTCTCCCTATAGGCCTGCAGGGTACCTGGGGCCTGGCTACCCCGTCCAGCAGGGCCTAGGCTGGAAGTGGCCTGCTGAACAAAACTGGGCTTTTCACAACAGGGCGAATCGGACGGCAGGGCACTGATTGTCCTGGGACGTGCCTGGCCAATGCCAGCCCAGCTAGAACTAGAGTCCAGTTCAGCTGGAGCCTTGTTTGGCGAGGGTGCAGTTGGATCAGGCTTTGAGGCACTGGCTAAGGGCTTGTCTACACTATAACATGTAGTTAACTTAAGTCTACATACAGCCACAGCAGTAATTAAAGTGGTGTTTTACGTCCACACTATGCTCCTTCTGTCGATGGTGCGCATTCCCCCCAGCAGTGCTTCCACTGACTGAAGTGGGGCATTGTAGGGCACCGACTGCTTGAGCACTCCCCCACTCCGCCCCTGGCTGACAGCCCGAGCTGCTGGCCTGGTGCGGGGCTCACAGGTGGAGTATGGGGCTGGCAGGTTCCCTGCAACACAGCAGCAGCCCTGGGAGCCTCATCTGCAGGCAGGATTCTTGGTGCTGCTAGGCTACCAGCTCCAGAGCAAGGAGCCTACCAGCAATGAAATTGAGTCCAGCTGTCAGCCTTGAAGGGACTGACAGCCAACAGGCGATTTAAACAACACAGTGTCTACAAGGACATTGTATTGCCCTAACTACATCGACCTAACCGGAGCCTCTCACAGAGGTGGAGTTATTAAATCGGTGTAGTGGGCAATTTACATCAGTGGGAGCAACATTGTAGTGTAGAAACTTACAGAGTTAGGTCAACGTTAGCTGCCTTACATTGACCTAACTCTGTAGTGTAGACTAGGCCTCAATGACTGATAAGCTCCTCAGAGGCTTTGCAACCAATGCCTCAGAATAGGACAAAGTTGCCACCCCACAGAATCTACCTTGAAAAGTAAAGGCTGTCTCCGAGCTTGGACCTGGCCACCTGTGGATGATTTAACTGTCAGAAAATAGTCAGGGGTGGAAAAAAATCCGGGGAATACTTTTAAAGTTTTGACCTGGTTTACTGGTTGCTGCATGACCTATGCTGCACAGAGATCCAGAGAGGAGGATGAGCTTTGGTCAGTCTACAGCTATAGGTTCCAAAATTGCCAATGCATTACCAATGCTATGTATTCAAAGAGCGTGGTTCAGGACCCCAAACCATGAGACTTGAAAATAAGTGGGGGGGGGGGTAGTTTGCTTTTGGTTTTTGAGCTTTTAAGGTTCACGTCCTCCACCTTTTTCTAAAACCATGAGCTAGAAACATACTTTTAAATGAAGGGGCAGGAGGTTGGGGTGCAGGAGTGAGAGGTGCAAGCTCGGGAAAGGAGTTTGGGTGCAGAGGTTATATGGTCATACTGCACCTAATCTCATAGAATCCACTGGACATTTCATGAGTTTTACTTTTTATTAGTGTCATTTGTGGTTTATAGATCCAAAATCCTTCAGGGATTGTCACAAATCAGTGTAACATTCTCAACTGTGGGATGTGCATTGGTTGAGCCTGGGGTAGGGGGTTGGGGTGCAGGAGTGAGGGGTGCGGGCTCTGGGAGGGAGTTTGGGTGCAGGAGGGGGCTCCGGGCTGGGGCAGAGTGTTGGGGTGCAGGCTCCGGCCAGGAGGCGCTTACCACAGGCGGCTCCCGGTCAGTACTGCAGCGGGGCTCAGGCAGGCTGCCTGCCTGCCCAGGCCCCATGCCGCTCCTTAGGGTGACGAGACAGCAAATGTGAAAAATCGGGACAGGAGGTGGGGGGTAATAGGAGCCTATATAAGAAAAAGACCCAAAAATCAGGATTTTATAAAATCGGGACATCTGGTCACCCTACCACTCCTGGAAGTGGCTGGCTGCTGGCATGTCTCTGCGGCCCTGGGGCGGGGAGGAGGCTCTGTGTGCTGCCCCCGCCCCCAGCACCGTCCCCCAGCTCCCAGCCAATCGGAGCTGCGGGGGCAGTGCTTGTGGGCGCGGGCAGTGCACGGAGACCTGCTGCTCCCCCCCGCCCCCCAGGGGTCGCAGAGATGTGCCAGCAGCCAGACACTTCCAGGAGCGGCGTGGGGCCACGGCAGGCAGGCAGCCTGCCTCAGCCCCGCTGCACCGGATCAAGCTCGGCTCCTCAACTGATTCGCCTGGAGCGGCACTTGGGCGAGCTCGGAGGTACTTGAGGCCATTCGGTCAGGACTGGAGGTAACTTTTAGTGGCCCAGCGATTGCAATCGACTGGCAGAGGCTCCAGGATCGACCAGTCGATCGCGATCGACGGGTTGGTGACCACTGATTTTAAGACTTCCAGTTACAGAGAGGCACAAAAGATTCACTGTACTGTATCAGACCATCGGTCTGTTGAAGTCTTGATCCTATATCTCACAGCTGCAGTGTTGCATATGTAAGTGTGATGAGCAGGAGCACAGAGGAACCCAGTTCTGCATTAATGGTTTATACCAGTGGTTCTCAAACTAGGGCCGCCGCTTGTTCAGGGAAAGCCCCTGGCGGGCCGGGCTGGTTTGTTTACCTGCTGCATCTGCAGGTTCGGCCGATCGCGGCTCCCACTGGCTACGGTTCGCCGCTCCAGGCCAATGGGGGCTGCAGGAAGGGTGGCCAGCACATCCCTCCCCCCATTGGCCTGGAGCGGCGAACCCCGGCCAGTGGGAGCCGCTATTGGCCGAACCTGCAGACGCGGCAGGTAAACAAACCGGGCTTTCCCTGAACAAGCGGCGGCCCTAGTTTGAGAACCACTGGTATAAACCACTCACCTCCTGGGTGTGGTGTTCTGTCTCATCTAGTGGCACCAAGGAGAGAGAGAGAGAGAGAGAAACAAACAATCAAACAAACAAAAATAGTTTGCTCTATAGCCTTAGCTAACAGCCAGTTGGCTTTTAGCTCATGAGATAGAGGCTCATGCACTGAAGTCCCCAGTTTGATCCTGCCCGCCACCGATGGTGTTACAATGTCAGTGCTTCTGCATCGCTGACAAGTAATTCCCTACTAATAGCAAAATTAAGGCTCAACAATCCTATAACTAAATATTTAATTGGAGTGATAAAGATGCGACTTAAGACCACCTCTCTTCAGACATGGCCATTCTTCCCCTGGCATTGCTTCTTTTTTACCCTGCACTGTTGCAATGGAGTAGACACGCAAGGGGCTTTATGCTTATTATTTGCTCGTTCCACAGGGCTACACTTTGGGCCTGATCCAAAGCCCATTCAAGTCAATAGGAATCCTTTCATTGACTTCACTGGGCTTTCAATGGCCCCCACTGCTTAGTACTTGCACCCACACATAGCTTCTGCTCACACTTAACCATAGTACAGCAGCCTTATGTTCCCTGTTGCACAGTGAACAAGGATTTACAAGATCAAATCATAAATCATAAGGTGCCACAAGTATTCCTCATTCTTTTTGCAGATACAGACTAACACGGCTGCTACTCTGAAACCTGCCACCAAATAGTGGCCAATACCTGCCATTTCAGGGGAAGATGAAACCTGCCAATAACACACTTAGTCAGTTGTTCAATATTGTATATGGCATGACAGAGTGTGCCCTGCGGTAAAGTATTTAAGCCATGAGGCATGAGATTTGGCATTCCTATTTTAGCATTACTATGAATATTTCTGGCCATATTTTCTAGCCTGTTTTAAAGTCAAGATTCGGTTTCAGCCTTTGATCTCCTGATACAGTGGATTCTCCAGGCTAACTAGTCAGTATGGGGGAGAAAGTATTGTTTTAAATTTACCCCCCCACCCCCAGTGTATTGTCAGCTGTTGACCTCCCCATATTATGGGATGGCATGAAGAAAGGGAGCTGAGCTTCCTTTCACTTAACCAGTCATAATCTGAAGTACCTCAACCAAAGCCCCTTATTCTTCTGCACTGTGTCGTCCCCCCCCATTCTCTCCTTAGATATGTGCAACCCCAGTCTCTAACCATCTTCAGGGTCCATCTCCTATGTGTCACTTACACATTTCTAGTCCAGGCTGTTTCAGTAGAGGTGAAAGATGTGTTCTCATGCTAATTATAATAATCTTACATTTATATAGTACCTGAATCCTACTTATTAATTAGTATTATTAATCATGTTTATTACAATAGTATTTAAAGGTCAACCAAGAATGGGGTCCCATTGTAAAAGGCACTGTACAAACACAGAGTAATGGATGGTCCCTGCCTTGAGGAGTTTACAGTTGAAATAGACCAGACAGACACCAGGCGGGGGAAGGGGTAACCACACATGCTGAGTGAACAATGAGGGCAACAAACATGTTAGTGCCACTTTGGGGGGGCAGTGGAGCTACTTAGGAAAGGCTAAGCTAAATGGAAAAGGAAAGTAGGGGGACCGGGCAGGGGAGAAGACGGTAAGAGGGGCAAGGGTGGAGTAAAGCAGAGGTGAAAGAACTGTGAAGGGGAGGGTTACAGCAAAGAGCCAATCTGCACAGGGCAGAGAACGTCCTCTCAAAATGAGGAAGTTCTCTGAATGTCTAGAGGTCTCTGCTTTGGCTGCCAGCTGGAGTCTATGGCTCCATCCTCTCTGGAGTTACCTTTCCCCCTAAAGCCACATGGGAGGAGGTGTGAGAGAAAAGGCACCACTTGGGTCCTACTGCCTCCATAGTAAGTACTGCATGAGCTGTACACACAGAGAATCACTGAAATGCAGCCACATCTGCGGTGGAAGGTGGCAGCCCAAGGCCCATGTCACGCCACATACCCATAGAGGGAAGGAGAGAGGAAATTTTAGCTAATCTACCAATGACTGGTTGCATCTATGCCATGTTGCATCCCTTTTCTCCATTGCCTAGTTGTGCTCCACTGCCCCAGGCACGCCCTTGTATGCCTGTGCCCATGCCTGGGTATTTCCCTGCCCACAACCAGACGTCACCTCCTGCCCAGCTGTGACCCCTGGCCACACCCCTTGCCCGCAGCCTCCTCACTGGCTGCCCCCGGCCCTGCTAGTCCTTCACCAGACTACCCACCCCCTTCCCTGGTCTCGCCACGCCCAGCTCAGCCCTGGGCAGAAAAGCGCGTGACTGGGTGTGGGCGGAGCTGAAAAAATGGGCCCGCCCCGGGGCGTGGCCTGGCGACGACGGGGCGTGGCTCGAAAAGGCTGCTGTGTTGCGCGTGCGGGTTAGGACGCCACCCGTTGCCTGCTCGGGTGGGCGTGGCGGAGCGCCGGCCCCTTTGGGCCGCCGTCGCGGCGTTGGGGCTGCTTTGCGGAAGTGCACTGGGGGGCGGCTGGCCGGTGGAAGATGGCGGGGGTGGAGAGCAGCTCCCGGTACCCGGAGGGATCGGCGCTTCAGGACCCGCTGTCCCGCTTCACCTGCCCCGTCTGCTTGGAGGTGTTTGAGAGCCCGGTGCGGGCCCCCTGCGGCCATGTGTGAGCGGACCCCGGGGATGGCCTGGCGCGGGACCGGGGGAGGATCTGGCACCCAGCGGGGGGGCTCCGTGATGGCAGGGGCTGGGCAGTGGCGGGGAGATCCAGGGGGAACGGGGGCTCAGAGTAAGTGGGGCCTAGGCGCGGGCACTTAGCGGCTTCTGGAGGGGGTTAGGAGGGAGCTGTCCTCAGTGTAGGGCGGCCTGTGCCCCCAACCTCCCCAGCCCTGGGGAGAGGGTCTGAGCCCTGCCGGAGGAATGGGCCTGTTAATGCTGTAAGATCCTCGCGAAGAGCTTTCCCTGGGCTTTAACCCCTCCCCCCGGCGCCTGTTAACTCCTAGGGGCCAGCGGGGCCCAAAGCCACCGGTCATGTAGTTGAGGGGGAGTTTTGCCTGAGTAAGGATGGAGAGATTGGGCCCTTAGTGGGATCGCTTTCGAGCAGCTGGCAGAAAATCCGACGGGCCAAATGGACAGCAATGAGCGCGGGGAATTCCGAAGGCTAGGAAAGGGTGGCGAACCAGCGGGCAGATTCTTGGGAGGGAATAGAAACCGAAGCAGTTTGGTTGTAGGCAGTGTGCGCTGGCGAAGGGGAAGTGTTGAATGGATTAAGGAAGAAGTTCGGCCTTTTTCTTTTCGGGTATATGGACTAATCTGTGAAGTGGTGTGAATCTTTTATGGAAAGTGTGACGTGAGGTTTTTTACCCACGAAAGCTTATGCCCAAATAAATCTGTTAGTCTTTAAGGTGCCACCGGACTCCTTGTTGTTTTTGTAGATACAGACTAACACGGCTACCCCCGATATTAAATAAAATGTGGGTGATATGAGGTAAGGATAGAAGGACTATGCATGGGATACTGACAGGATGGGTGGGGTAGGCAGAAACAAGATATCTGCTTGGCTGTGACTAAAGTGAAACTTAATTACAGTTCTGTCTGTGCTGGGACAAGGTGCCCTCCCTGCCAGTAAAATTCACAGGAGACAGCCTCTAAGAGGAAATATGCCTTCAGGTCAGACCTGCCTAAAGTTAACCACAATCTGCTTACATACCTTTAAACACGGTTTTCCTTTTCTGCACTAAGGCCAAAGTTATGGTCACAGTTGTCAGTTAAAATGTTCTAGTTAATGTTTTCTAACATGAGATTTTCTTAGCTGACATGAACTGTAAGCTTTATGGGGAAGGAACAATGTACATCCCCTTGGAGTTCTGGGGTCTGAAGAAAAGGGCTTTGCAGAGGTATCTGAGACCCCTTCTTTCTCTGCATGCAACTAAGGGGAATAGTTAGGCTGTTTTTACAAGTTGCATTTCAGATTACTATAACTGAAAGATCAAAGGAATATTTTTTCAATTTGTTTACTTTGTGTTTGACAGCACTTTGTTTAGTCAGCTTCACTATGTAATCGTTGGTTTGTTTGGGTTTTTGTGTTTGAAACAGTGAAGAGAAACTTTGAAAAGAGGAAAATGTGGCATAAACCACAAATTGGCAAGAGCATTCAGGGACATGACTTGAAACTGCTTTTAAATTGACTAGATCTATGGTGACTTGACTGTCCCTTAGCATATCAACAGGTTGCTATTTGTCAGTGGATGTTGTCACTTGTGATTTCTATTTCCTGTAGGGTAGGTCTGTGAGTATTTTAATTAGAACAGTGCAAACATGTTCTACAACATGCATTTTTACAAATCATATTTCTCCCATATTAGCTTTTGCACTCCATGCCTGCAGGAATGTCTGAAGCCTATTGAACCAGTTTGTGGAGTCTGCCGCAGTACCCTGTCTCCTGGCAGTAGAGCTCTGGACCTGGAAAAGCAAATTGAAATGACAGAAACCACTTGTGATGGCTGCAATAAAAAAGTATGAAAGCACAAAAAAAGGAAGTACATACGTGGCTGAACTAGGAAACAGCTAGCATGGAAATACAATATTTGCACATCAGTTTTCTAGGGAATAAACCATCAGAACTTTAATTGTGATAAATAACCCATGTGGACTGCGTGTAGGGTAACATTAAGAGGTTTCCCTTTCCCCTGCCTGCTGTTTTTTCATTAGGAGGTGGGTTTCAAGTAGAAATATACAGTTAACAGGAATCTGAAGATGCAATAGGCTACTGAGCTACATGCACTTCTGCAGGGGTAAATTCTGTTCTGTAAATACAGTACAAAGTGAAAACTGTCTTAAGGGACAGACAGACTGGTTTCTTAATGAAAATTTTCTACTAAAGAAAGGTATAGCAGAATTTTATTCACTATGTTTAGGGTAGTCGCTTAAGACAAAACTGTCTAAGGATAGTCTTTTCTATAGATGTGAAATTCACAAGCAGATTCTGTGTATGGAAAAATACTTTAAAACATTTTATTTCTAATGGTAGGGAAGTAGTATTTATTCCTCAGTGGAGTTACTAGTATTCATGTGAACAATGCAGTTAGGAATTATTCGACACCAGGTAGGGTTGCCAGTTTTGTTTGGACATATGCCTGGAAGTTTCATCACATGACATAGTCTTTATTAAAGATTAATCTTTAATTCCTGGAGACCCCAGGACAATCCTGGAGGATTGGCAACCCTAACACCAGGTGATAGGTGCTAGAAATAATAAGAAACACTAATGAACTTTTGTTACTTTGTTATATGGCACAAAGAGTGAAACTTCTACAGTGAATATAGTCCTACATCTAAATATTAAGTTAATTTTCTCAAGGTGAATCAAAGATTAAGCATTTAAAACTATTTAAGGGACATTGTCATGTTAAATATACTTTTTCTATCTATGGTTACTAAAAGTCCCCTCCCGATTAAATAAAATTTGATTTTATTTTTTTTAGTTTCTCATTTTTATGCTGTTTGCTTTTTTTATTTAATTTAGCTTAAGAAAGTGTAACAGCCCAATGAGTTTCACTTTTGTTTCTGGTTGGTTTCATTTTTGTGTGGTGATGTTAGATTAGCGTCCTACTGAACTACAGTCATTCCCATTTTCTCTCTCTCTGACCCAGTGACTCTTCTACTGTCTATAAATATTTAAACAATTATTGGACATAGAGAGAGAGAATGGGAACTACTCTCTAGTCTGGTGATGAAGGCATCCACCTGTGAGTTGGGAGATCCCAGGTCCAGTCCCCCTGCTCCAATCACTCATTATTTATCAATAGCGGAGCAACTTTGACAGGAGAGATTGAGGGAGCCCTACATCGGAATACCACATAGCTCAGTGGTTAGAGTGCCCTCCTAAGAGGTGGGGGGACCGCTGTTCAATCCTTTCTTCTTCTCTGGCAGAGGCGGGGAATTAAACCTGGGTTTCCCTCATGCCAGGCAAGTGCTTTAGCCACTGGGCTAAAAGCTATCAGGCAGGTGGGCAGCAGCAGCAGCATTACTACTGCCGAATGCCTGTCTTCCCCTCATTTGTGGGCCCCTCTGGGGCTCTGATGGGAGATGGGTGTCCAGACACCCAGAGAGAGGCAGCAGTGTGCATGCCCACAAGCAGAAACATAGGTGCTGAGGGAACTTTCATTCTGAAAAATGTAGGTGCTTACAGAGATTTGTAGTTTTATGTATTGCAGTAGAGCCAAAACTGGGACTTCGGTGGCTAAACACCTTTGTGGATCCCACCCTTCATAACTAATGTTTAAATATCTTTGATCTTCACTTGATGATGCAGCTCTTGGTATGTCTCACTGGTGTCAAGACCACACTTAAAACCATTTTCTTTTTAGAATTAATAAAGATGCTAGTGGTTTAACCTGGGTAAATATGTTAACCAGAACAACTTCGATTACTAAAGTTCTGTTTAGGAAAGAACCTTTGTCCTCTGCATTTCTTTGGCACTCTTAATGTGTCCCTGTCATCATACTCCATGGGGTAGATTTTAGAGTATATCATCTGACAGTAGCCTACTTCCACTTGATCCTGTTGTTGCAGGGAATAGTGAAGGGAAGATCTAGAAAACTGACTCAGTACAAAACAGATATAGTACTTTTCTGCATCTAAAGGGAATATAAAATAAGAATTACAATGGTCAGGTAAACAAGGAGTCAGCTGTCCTGGGCAATATAATGCATTGTGTCATTAACAAAAGAGTGTTATAGCTTCACTAACCTAGCTTCTATTTTATAGCTCTCTATTCTGTTCTGTCCCATGTGCCAAAACATTTAGCTTTCGCTACTTCAGTCTCATCTGAACATGAAGCTTCTTCTTATAGCAGATTGTTTCTAGATTCCACTGTTTATTTGCAATCCTTTTTTGAATTTTTAATTGAAAATAACCTTGCCTGTTAACTGTCTCTCTCTCTCTCTGTTGCTTACCTAGATGTACCTCTCAAAGATGCGTAGTCATGCAGCTTCTTGTTCAAAATACCAGAATTATATAATGGAAGGCGTTAAAGCTGTAACTAAAGACCCACCTCGTAACACCAGGTGACTATGCCTCTTGAAACATTCCTTTTTCAGATTGGTCAGAGGGATGCTGTTGGGTAACTGCTGTCCAAAACTAAGGTTTTGGACAGCACTGGTTTTAATTAACTTGGAAAAGGTTTTCTTTTCTTTTTTTTTGTTTGGTTTTAAACATTCCAGTGCATTGCACCTGTGTGCCAGCAAGTGAGACTGAAAGCAAAACAATATTAGCTCTTCACTTATTTTGCACAATATTTACTTTAATCCTCTGATACTGATGTTAGCTAGGCCCTAATCCTGCAGTTGAGTGCACAGGCATGCTGCTCCATTGACTTAAATTGCCCAAGCAGACTATTGCAGGATCAGGTCCTAGGTAAGGGAGGTAAGGAAATGACTGCGCTGCTCTATTAATCTGCACTGTAGCATATCTAGCACTTAATTGTGTGCTTTATTAAAGTGCTGCAGAATTATAATGAAGACAGCAACTTGATGAATAGTGTGTATATATACTTAGATATATCTAATATTTGTAGATGCTGAAGAAGAAGTGCTGTATAAATGCTAATTGTATTAAGAATTGTGCTGTTTAAGATGTCATCTGGTAACTAATAAAGAAAGCAGTTTCTTAAATTCAGATTGCTTGCATACCGTACACTAAGGGTTTAACTTCCGAGTAGTCTGTATTTGAAATATCCTCTGTCCAGTGACTTTGAATAGCCAGAGACTCTCTCGATTTTAATTCACCTTTCTATGATGTAATTTATTTATTTTATTTTATTTTTTACAGGAATGTTCCAAATCGTTTTACCTTTCCTTGTCCTTACTGCAGTGAGAAAAACTTTGATCAGGAAGGACTAGTTGAACATTGCAAAAAATACCACAGCATGGATGCAAAACAAGTGGTAATATTTACAGTATCAAATTCAGTACAACCGTTTTGATGAGGAAATCTGGTAATCTCTGGGAAACTACAGAATCAGGGCCCTCACACACACAAGCATGTCCTTAACTTTAAGCATTTGGGTACTCCTGTTGACTCCAGTGGGACTACTCATGCAAATAAAATTAAGTACGTGCATATTTGTTTGCAGGATTGGGGCCTAACTGTTAAAAATCTGAACTTGGGTGTGACACGGTCACAGGTGCACCCACTTTAAGCCATTCTTTCATATTTTAATTTTTTTCTAAGTATTACAGCCTCAAAATTAAAATAACACACAGTAGTAGTAATTTAATAAAACAAACATCTGGAATAAAATACCAATTTAGATAATGTCAAAAACATACTTTTTTGAGGTGGGGGGGAGGAAGCCCTGGGACAGACAAACTTTCATAAAGATATTAAGGTGTCTTAGAATTAACAAGTATTAACACATGCCTATACTGCAGCTTGTAAAAACTCAGTTTAAAAAAAAAATCTTAAACTGCCTGCACCTGCAGATTATTCAAAATGCCTCATGTAGAATGAAGTTTTATCATTAGATCCTCTCTAAACCATTCCGTGCATGCTCAGTAAAAGAGTAGATCACTAATCTGATGATCAAAATGTCTCATAATTGATGAAAATTCTATCTGCAGGTATGGCAGGAAGTAGAACAGAAGCTGCAAAACTTACAGAAATTCAGCTCTAAGAATTAATAGCTCTTTCCTTTGTCCCAAGGGTGGCTCTGGTATCTTCAGGAAATGCCTCAAGTTTCTTGGTTTAGAAAGGAATATTCTCTTTTTCCATGCAGACATGTATCTTCTGCAAGGGCATGATGGGGGGAGAAAATATTTTTTTATTCTTGAAAAACAGGGAGGATGAAATACTTCTACAAAACAAGGAACTTTATTCAATATTCTAACTGTCAGTACACAGAGGTAGCTCAAAATTAGCAGTTAAATTCAGAAACCTAAAATCTGAATCGAAAGAATTCAGTGAGGAACCAAATATTCTAGCGTTAAATGATTTGGCAAAATGTTCTAGATTTGTTTCCTGTGACATATGAGTGTCTTATGAGGTCGTGGTTGTGTTTGTAATCACCATAAGCCTATAAAATCATTTTTTTTTCTTTCATTTCTTTTACAGTTCTCTTTGTTTTTTTAAATCGGATATTTTGCCGGGGAGGGAACTGGATTTCAAGAGGCAAACCTAGATTCCAAGGACTGTTGTAATGAGAATGGTCTCCAAAGAAGTCTTTGGTTCTGAGGATATTCCCCATGAACTCAAATATAAACATAATTCAGTATTCGGGTAAAATTTGTTTTCATGGCTTTTTCTCTAAGGTTTGCCCAATTTGTGCCTCGATGCCATGGGGAGATCCAAATTACAGGAGTGCTAACTTCATGGAACATCTTCAACGGCGACATCAGTTTTCCTATGATACTTTTGTGGTATGTAATGAGTGCATACTGTTAAAAATCTATTGCTCCTGTAATAGCTGTTGTGGCTTGGATTAGGTTTTTGAAGGTAGAAATGCCACTAATAGCTGTTATAGGATATTACTTCATCTTGGGCTACAGCAAAATGGCAACTGTTACAATATTTTTTAAATTGTATTAAAACTTAGTTTTTTCAACTGTTTCTGTGAAATCTGTTCCATCTTGATGCAATCCTGACAGGGGCAACTCACCTTATTGTTTTATGAGGTAGACAAATCATGTTAGGTAGCTTGTGTGTGGGCATTTATGGATTTTTAAGTACCTACGCTTTCTGAATGTTTGTTCTCATTAGTATCCTTATTCAATTATTATGAAGTCAAGTTTCTAATGCACACTGCCTCTTTTGTCTTTAGGATTATGATGCTGATGAAGATGACATGATGGCACAGGTTTTACTACGTTCCTTGAGGGATCAGTGAACTAAGTGGGAGATGAACTGTATGATACCAACCTTCCATTAGGGGAAAATACACAGCATCCCTGACACCTGTCCCCTCTCATCCCAAGATGATCCCACACATCTGAAAATAAATATGGAAGATTTTTGAAGAATTGCAGTTTCTTGGCTCCAGTACCTGATCTCTCCATACGTTACTATGGGTCTTGTCTGTTAGTGGTCTCTCTGCTGCTGCTCATCCACTTCAGGGTAGTTTTCTTGCTTCCTTCACTCCAAAGGCTTGACTACACTTGAAACACTACAGCGGCATAGCTGCGCTGCTGTAGCACTTCAGTGAAGATGCTGCCAACACCAACAGGAGGGGTTCTTCTGTCTGTGTAGGTAATCCACCTCTCTGAGAGGCAGTTGCTAGGTCCACAGAAGAGTTCTATCAACCTAGCGTTGTCTATACTGAGGGTTAGGTCAGCTTAACTAAATCACTCGGAGGTGTGGATTTTTTCACATCCCTGAGCGACGTAGCTGGATTGACCTAACTTTTTAATGTAGACCAGGCCTTAGAGCTGGTCTGTGCTTAAAACTTGTACTGGTGTAGCTATGTTGGTTAGAGGTGTGGAGAAACCCACACCCCTGACAGACATAGCTATGTCAACAAAACTCCCAGTGTAGATGCTGCCATGTTGCCATAAGAGTGCTTCTCTTGGCATAGAGGTGGTGGTGGTGTTCCTATACTGTCAGAAAAACTTTGTTGATGTACACTGCATCTCCACTAGCGGGCTATGCTGGTAAAGGCTCTGTAGTGTAGACACATAGCTTAAGTTTAGCCAGTTGTCTCCACATTACTGCTGCCTGCTTTCATTTTCCTTCCCCTGTCCCTGTATCCTTCTGCTCTCTATGTTCCTCTCTGATTTCCTCAGATCCCATAAACACTATAAAGCTTCAAGAAGGAATGGCCTAAATTGACTGTTGAAGACCATTAAAAACAAAAACAAAAAACACTTGAAAATATATGCTTCCTAAATGTTGATTGAGCATTGGAAGCCATTTTTGGTGAATGGAAACTCTGGTTTTGGATGCAACTGTCAGAAATTGGTTTGAATTTTAAGATTACCTAATACAACTATGGACTATACTTTCTTTAACGGGGTTTCTAATGCTGGTAGTCAGCCTAAAGGCTATACGTAATACATTGTAATAAGTAATAAAATATTACTAATACACAATACATTGCCTAAATAATGAGTCTTTAAATTATACACTAACAATTCTGTGCACCTGCATAAGAAACTGATTCACCATATTTATTTAGTTCAGCAGCTGCATGTTACATACTAGCATAAATTATAAATAACTGTATTCTGGTGACAAATTTCTAGCCTAGAAAGTAAAAGTCTGTATTAAAAAGACAGTTCTTACTATTTTAAAAAAAAAATCCACAGGATGTATTTTTCTTTGTAAGTTACGTCTAATATTAATCAATCTTATGTGCTGTCTTGACATTTTATTTTTTTTATGTCTTCGGCATTGATTTTCTACAGTTTGAACCATTAAGCATTAAATGCAGCCTTTCACTGACAGAGGAATTCAAAAGCAAAACACTTAACTTTTACCTCTGTTTTGTTTTTAAACTATAAAATGTTCCTATACATTTTCAGTTGTCCTGTTCCTCAGGACAACCTGAGAAAAACAAATTGGATTGATAATATGTAGCGCTTATACCCACTCTCTGTATGCTTTACAAATTCTAACAATGGCTTGAACACCTGAGCTTCATTTAAATTAGATTTTCAGGTGTCTTCTGAAAGATGTGATTTTAAACAGGTGAAGCTGTACTTAGAATATGGTCTTCATGTAATGTGTATATACAGGTATAGTTTTGTGGCAGACAGGTGGAAAGCCACACAACTCAAATATGTGGCACACAAAGGTACGGTGCATTCCATTTAAAATGTGTGACTGTAACATGCAAATCATAGTGTCTGTAATTACTATTTCATATGCAGTGACTCACTTGATTTATGATGTCCCTTCTGTTGATAGGTCAAGTGTAACACTCCAGCACTTCCCCATACACATGGAGCCAAAAGCTTCATTACTTCATGTCTGTTGGGGGTGAGCTTCCATCTGATATGAAAGAAGACTAAAGCTGATTTTGTTATGTCTAATGGTAACTATTGCACTAAAAACTTCATTGTCTGAAACTGAAGTAAAACTGCACCAGGGTCTGTGCTTTCAGAATTGATTGGATTTGCATACCTAACTTCAGCACACAGTTATAATTACTTGCACAAATTAAGCACCTAAATGCTTGTGCAATTCAGAACATGCAATTCTGAAAACTAGGGCCCAGAGTATGTTTTATTGATGCATACCCCAGGGAATTATTTTTCTATAATTATGTATAGTTTAATCATCTTTAGAGTCTTTGTCAACTGGCTGTAACTTTGAGACCATGTATTGGTGACAATAGAATTCAGACATGTCATCTAATGACCTCTACTAGTGTAGTGGTTTATGTCCAAGTGGCTTACTATTAATTCCATTAATGGCCAGCAGTTGATATTACCTTTCTAGAAAATGCTTTTTGTTTTGGTTTAATTTTTTTTTTAATTGATAAGGTAGCACTTAGAAGCTTCAAATTACTTGGGTCCCATCAGCTAAGCCTCCCATCTCTACTGGGTCTTTAACTCACTTTTTTGAACTGTTCTAAGTAGTGGTTTAAAGAGTTCCAGCTAAAATGGTTTGTTTGACATTTGGCCTCATCCACACAGGCTGGGCAAGCTAAGTTTAAACCATTTTTAAATTGAACTTTGTTTTTAATATGACTTTTTTGCTAATTTGGAACAGATCAGTAATCTGCTTGACTTGTGTGTTGAATTTTGAAAAGAGTTTCATACAGTGCTATGAAAATATAAACTACTATGTATTTTTGATACTCTGTTCGGCAGAGATGTTAACATCTTTCAACACTTTTGGTGGAAGCTCCAAATATGGAATTATAGAATTTCTAGGTTCTGGCTAGAACCCAAAGTCTTGTAATACACTGACTGATTCCAGATTTCTGCTAGTATTTAAGTGCACTTCCATGTAATTCCGATAAGATGTTTCAGAAAGCATCTAAGCAATTAAATTGTCTTGTTCTGGCTTTTGAAGACAAGGTATAAATAAATTTCATATAATTTATAAAATGTTATCTTTATGTAAACTTTTGTAACTTTCCCCCATGGTTCCATATTGTTCTCACAGCTCCTCCCTGAAGGAAAGCTGTAGCTGGCTCCATAACACATCGCCTGGGTCCAATAGAAATGGATGGATACAGACACAAGAGACTACAGCTCAGTCTATGCAGAGATATTTTGTATAGATTTTTAACATTGGCAGCCGCTATGCTGGTTCTAAATGTTTTAAATGCAAATGTAGACCAGACAACTTTTTAAAACCAGTTCAGATGAGCATGATTCAGACTGAGCTGGCAGTAACTCTTATCTGATTGGGTTTTGTTTGGTGTACATTAGCTCTTAACACTTGTACTTGAGGCTTTGCATGAAAATGACTACTTCGTGCTACACTTGCATGCTGTTGTATTTGTTGGTGCCAAAGTCACTGCTACCAATGATGCACCACATAAAGTAGTAGTACAGGTCAAAACAAAACAAACACTGGTGCAGCTGCACTTGATACTAAAGGAGTGTACTAAGTTTTCTAGGGTAGACCAGGCCTAGTTGGTGTAGGAGGACCATCCCATGGATCTTTATCATATTCTGTAGCATTTGAGCATTCCTAGTTTGTAGTTCTTCTGGCTGTAAAGGATAACGTGAATGCCTTTGTGTTGTCTAGAGCTAGACAGGCTAAAGTGTGAACTTTGTGTCCCCTCCCCTCTTTCAGTGAGATGGACTCTGAAGTCTAATTCAGTTTAATTGCTCACATTAACAGTGTAGCAACTTTTAGTTGAAAGGATATTCTACATCAAATCAGACTGTCCATTTATTGTTAGAGGGGTTGGATGTGGGCTTCAAATTCAGGACAGGTGAGAAGTTGAGAGCAAGAAATGGCTGTGGTCATGGAAAAATAGATGACCAACACTCTTCTAGTTTGGCATTTCAGCAGATAAATAGGAAATTGAACAATGCCTTGGCACCTGTTAACCTTATAATAGCAGGATTTATAGGCATATATGATATGGTAACTCGAACTGTAATCAATACTTAATGTCACAAGTTGAGTTGTAATGTGAAATATGGTGTGCACAACTCAAACTTCAGTTCTTTCCAAGTATTTAAGAACTATAGCAAAGTGTCTTTCAAATACCCATGCCTGCTCCTTTAGCAGATAAACAGAGAAAATACAGATTGTGTTTTATCAGTACTTAATTACTCAAAGTACCCAATCCCTATATGTTCAGTTTACAGTGAGGTTGGGTTGGTGCTTTGGATAAACTTTGTTCATCCAGAGTGGTAGCCGTGTTAGTCTATCAGCAAAAACAACGAGGCATCCTTGTGGCACTTAGAGACTAACACATTTATTTGGGCAAATAAATGTGTTAGTCTCTAAGGCACCACAAGGACACCTCCTTGTGTTTGTTCATCCAGTGTTCAGAAACTCTGTATTAAATATAGGCTTAGCCAACAAATGGTAGTTTGATTTCTTAACTAGGTGCAGTAATTTCTGAATGCGCATGAAGTACTCTGCCAGAGCATCTTTCAACTCACTGTCAGCAGCCACCCTTGAGGCCATAGCATATCCAACATGCTTCTTGTTGGTGTTAATCTAATCTGTCCTATTTTGGAACTATACAGTCCCAGTTTCTAGGAGTGAGATGGCATTAAAGAGGAGACTTAGCAAGAAGGAGGGATGCCATACAGTTAAGCAAGCGTGGAGGGTGTTTTTGTTTTGAACTAAAGTTTATCCTCAAGTCAGATGAATAGGTCTGATAGATTTGCTCAACCTCCACCTTATCAATTAGTGATGAAGGGTGAACCCAACAATCCATGTCTAAACATAATCAGCCTTGCTTCATTACAATGAATCCCACTGATGATATGTTAAAAATCTCAAACAACTTTCCATGTGAAGGATGCCTGTTATCTACAATACTAATGAAATGTATCCTGGATTCTAATTTCTCCTCAGTTACAAGAGCACTAGCCCTCTGACTATCTGAGGTACTCAGTTGGCCCCTATCATTGCAGTATTTGAGTGCCTCACAATCTTCAATATATTTATCCACAACTGGGAAGCTGAGGCTCAGCGGGTGTGTCTCCACTGCACTAAAAGACTGGTAGCTGCTCCAGGTCAGCAGACTTGGGCTCATGGGGTGCAGGGCCTGTGGGGCTATAAAATTGCAGTGTAGACATTTGGGTGGGGGATGCAGCCTGGGCTCTGAGACCCCCTCATGAGGGGGTGGGTCCCAGAGCCCAGGCTGCATCCCAAATGTCTACATTGCAATTTTCTAGCCCTGCAAGTCTGAGTCAGCTGAATGGTCCGGCTACAGCTGTGCCAATTGTCTTTTATCACAGTGTAGACAGACCCAGACAGGCTAAGTGACTTGCTCACGGTCACCTAAGAAATCTTATGGTGGTGAAGTAGGGAATTGAAGTCTCAAGTTCTAGGCTAATGTCTAGTCACTGGACCATCCTTCCTCTACAAAGGGTGAGCTTGGTTGTGCTGCTGGGCTATTCTCTACCATTCACCCAACGAGTAAAAAAGCAGAAGGTCCTCTCTGAAAACCACACAGCTGCTGTTTGAGTTTGTGTTGGCATCCAACTCTTCTTGGATAGTGTCTCTCACAGCATCTCTCTCCCCCCCCCCCCCCCACTTCACAGCTGAACTGAGATAAATAACTTGTTTTCCCTTCCCTCCTTGAGGGTTAGAAAAGAGAAGAGAGTTGGGGGATGTGAATGGTAAAGAGCAGGAGAGATACAGCCTGCGTTCTGGCTGGTAGTACCTGTTGAGAAGGGTATTGTTTCCACTACAACAACTGAACTCCTATTACCAATGGGGGGATTTCCTAAACTATTGCACTGATGTAGAAAAGGCCTTTGGAAAGCTGCTCACTGCTACCATCCATTGTCTTCAGCAATGGTTTGACTATCTACCGTCAGTTATGCCACCTTCTGCCAAGCAGCTGCATCCATGGCTGCTAACTCTCCCTTAAACATTTATATCCCCTAAAGTCAACTTCACTGCAAGGCCAGTTGTCAGAAGCCAGAAATGTAGTCCTGCCCCATCCCATAGCCAAACTCAAGTCTGGAACTAGCCTAGGGAAAAATGGTGCTTTATACGGGGAGGAGAAGGTCATTCACGAGGGCTCCAGTTTACCTCAGCTGAAAATCCCACTTGCACCAATGTGGACAGTTTTAACCGTTGCCTGGATTTTGGCAGGTCAATTATAGCTTCCTCAACCATGGGTCTGTTGGGGGAACGTTGCTTTATGACTAGACAGCTAGAGTTCACCTCAACCAGCTACACTGAAGTAAAACTACACTTGGCCTTGTCTATAGTAGGGTTTTACAACTGTTAGTAATCTCATCGTAAAAGCTTCTTTCCTAGTATAGGCATGGACCTAGTTAAGTGGTGTTGAGTTAATTTGAATAGGAAAGAATCCCCCTTTTTCCTCCTTGTCTAGACAAGGCCTGAGGCTGCATATGGAGAAAGTATCTTTTGAGTGCCCTACTGCAGTGCTGGAAATTACAAAGGAAGTGACTGCGAGGAAGGGAAGTTGGGTAGCAGCACTTAAAGGAGCCATTTGTCCATCTGCAGTGGTAGATGGAGCCAAATTGCTACTTTTTAAAAACAAAAACACCTTTCATCTGAAAGAGCTTTAGGTTACCTGCTGTCCCAATCTATGCTCAGGACAGCATGGGAGAGGAGCAAGAAGGGATAAAAGAAGTGACAATGGATGAGGTCCACTAAGGTGCTTAAGTCTCATTTTCAGCCATTGCTGTGATCCACAAATCTGCTCAGCTGCCTAAAGTCTGTAGGGGCCTAAATTCACTCAGGGCCTGAGTTTTTGCAGTAAACGTTCCCTTGGTGAAAATAACAGGAGTACTTGTGGCACCTTAGAGACTAACAAATTTATTAGAGCATAAGCTTTCGTGGGCTACAACCCACTTCTCTTGGTGCTTGTTTCTGCCTCGGAACATGTGCACTGCTGCCTCGCAGTAGGGGCCTGGGCTTGGGCCCCTAAGTCCTATGGTGATTCAGAAACTGGGGAAGATAGGCATTCAGGTGCCTAATGTGTGGGCAGTGCCAATCCACAGTGCATGTTCAGAGACTGCCTATACAATTGATGCAAATTCACAGGCAGAGCTCAAACAGCCTGAGGGCAGGAGGGAAGGCAGAGGAGGATATTCCTTTAACTATTAGCTTAGTGTGTAGGGTACTCACCCAGGATATGGGAGACCCTGATTCAAACAAACACACACACACACACACACACACACGATGAGAAGGGGTTTGAACAGGAATCTGCCCCATCTCAGATGAGGCTAGGGAATATTCTGAGGTGGGGCTTCTTCAATCTCACTTTAGTTGTTCCACTTTAATTAAGTAATTGCATATTATTTGAGCCAGAGAAAGTTAGAATGACTATAAAGGGTAGGGCATTCACTTGAGACGTGGCAGAGCCCTGTTCAAGCCCCTTCTTATCAGGCAGGGCAGGGACTTGAACAGGAGTGGGAGAAGTCTCCCACATCCTGGATGAGTACCCTAACTCAGGAGCTAAAGGTTCTAAAGGTTACAAGGGAGGTGTCTAATAGGCGGTTGGGTGCCTGCATGTTAGGGCCAATCTTTCCGCAGTTCATGAATCACTAACAGAGATGGGGTGCCTCCCTCCATCTGGGATTTAGGTGCTGAACTCAGAAAGGGTTAAGTACACAACCCTCTCCTCAGCACCTCTTATTGGCTCTCTGCTTGGCATGCAGCTTTGTGGCTCATGATCAATCACAGATCACACAATGTACTCAGATGTTCAATACTTTGCAGCTGATTATACCCAACACCCACCTCTTTTTCATACTAATTTTAAGACCGTTATGGGGATTTTTTTGTAAGGAAAAAAAGAACTTTTTGCTGTGTTGAGGTGGTCACAGCTGGAGATTTAGCCCCATGACTCCAATTAACATTAATTGTAATTTCATGGTTAAATCCCCATGTTTTGGAGTGCTGGTCCCTAAATTACTTTTTCATAATGCCCTTTTCTATTACATGGAGAATCACATCACAAAGAAGCCATAATGGCCTCTAAACAGCAGAGGGAGTCCTTGCATTTTAGAGAAACTAGGTGCAGTATCTGCTTGACCAATGTGAACTGAAGCCATATACACATTGCAGGCAGCCTGTCTTGCGAGCCTCTTCTCTGTCAGCTATCATCAAACCCCCTTCTTTAGAGTATTCCTTAGAATCGTGCTCCAACGTTTGTTATAACGGTACCATGTCCTACAGAGTTGCAAAGCTGGGTCAAATCATGCATCTAAATAAAAAGTCAATCAGTCTTACGTGATGCCTCGGTGAAGTATTAGAACTTGCTTTTTGTTACGGGAAAGTTCCACTTACAGCTCCGGCCCCTCAGCACATGCAGTAACTGTAAGAGTTTTGCTTTACAACAGGAATTTTTAAATGGCCTCCTATTGAGCAGAGAACTTAAAAAAATCTATTATCCTAAATAGATAATCTAGCTCATCCTCTGGCTAATGCTGGATTTCTCCCTGTGCTTTATTAACAGGACTAGCATTTCAGAGCTGATGAAGAAGAGGCCGTTCACTTCTTAAAAGGAAACTACTTAAGTGAGGACTGGTAACAAAGTCCCCCCAAAAGGGCAGGCTATCAGCACTACCCACTCAATAGGTGCAATGAGCAAGTGATGGGCAAACCCCGAGCCTTAGAGGCTATTAGGAAAACAAGGGAGCAACTATAGACAGCCTGAAGGTGGACCTAGCAACAGAAAATCAACACAAATGATGCACCCAAGGATGTTCTTTGCACCTCTTCGATTTCCACACACCATCAGGCAAGGTAGTGGATCTTGCCTGGGTGACTTGCATTCATTCTGCAGCCTCCTAGCAGACCTTCAATGATAATTCTATCCAAAAGCTATTTGACTTCAGGACAGCGACTCCAGGGATGAATTTAGCCCAACATTTTCCTGTTGTTTGTGGAGGGCCCAAACCATTACCCATGTGCCCAATGGCAAACCACTCCTCAGCTGAAGTCAACAAACCTGAATGAAAGGAGTGTGACCACTGCTGCTACTCTCCTCATTTGCTTTCACCTGCTTCCTAGCCGAAAGCAAGGTCTGTAGAACAGCAAAAGGCTAGTGCTGGATGCAGAGGAGAGATTATCTACTGTGCCATTAAGGGATTCCCATCGTGTTCTTTCCCCTTCCTTCCTCAGCCATTACAAGACTAAAGCCAACAGCTCTGTTAGAACCAACAGGAACTCAAGACTGTTATAGCAGATGACTGGGCCGGTGCTGTCAAGTTTTACAGCAAAGGGGAAATGTAACTAATTTGAGAGGGGAGAGGGTCAGTGTGAGGTAGGAGCAAAAACTTTGGCTAAGCCTTTTAAAGTGAAAAATAATTCTTCTCTATAGTGCCAGGAAACCTGGGCTATTCTCACTCTCCTTTGACAAGCTGGCTATGTTTGCCACCCTCCCAATAACCCATGCCTAGTGGCGAGCTGAAACATCTGCGGTATGGCCATAACCCCTCACCCCAAACTGTAAGTCAGTATCCACTGACATTAAAGCTCCAGTGGCGACTATTCAAATAATCATCGCAGGAGGGGGGGGGGGTAATTGACCACTCTTGTATATGGGGGCGGGGGAAAGAGGGACCCCAATGAATTCGGAGAGAGTAGGAAACAGCTCACATTAAAGATCTGTGTATTCTGAACGGCCCCAGTGTTTTGTCGCTGATTCTAATTATCCGCCAGGAACGAAAGAAGCCCAAGCCAAACCGATCAGAGCAGGTGCGCCTCATCGCCACCTCGGGGCGCCTGGTTAAGGACTACAGCTCACCCAGGTCCATGTTTCAACTTGCCGGCCGCAGCCAAGGTGAGCACGTTTGGAAGCCAGGAACGCTCTAGGGCTTTGTTCATTACGGATGGGAAATACCAGGGGTCTGAACTTTTCCTGTAAGAAAACAGAATATTCCTCACTCTGCGGGTTGCAAAGCTCCCTTTCCAAACGCGCCCCGAAGCGATGCCGGGTTGGAGTCTGCAGCCAGAGTGAGACAATAGCCCTGCCAGAGGTGTGAACTGCCCCAGTTCTTCTCCATGGGGCGTTGGAGGGACACCATCAAATTTAACACCTTCCTGTCTGGAAAGCTTTTGCCTACTGCTGTGACAAGTAACACTCACCCTTCCTGTAAAGGAACAACCTCAGGGAGCGGGAGAAATAGCTTCCTCTGGTTTTGTGGGTAGCGCATTTGACAGCGTTTTCCGTAGGTCAGTTTCACAGGTTTCCCTGTTGGAGTAGTTTCTTCCGTTGCTTGTGGGAATCTTTTCACAGGTACACGAAAAAGGGGAGAAATTTAAACCAACAACAGGGACATTTCAATCGTAAAATTAAAACCGACAAAAAATGGCAGGAGGAACTCCTAGGCAAGGCTACTACCTAAAACTGGCTTTCAAACGGCCGAGGTTGGCTGGTGCCTGAGGGTAACCTGTCTACACTGCTAACTGTTGCGTTGCTGGTTGTTTTAGCTGCACCATCAGTCGGTTCTGGGCTCATTAGGACAGCATGGGCCGGGTTTGGGTTGGATCTCCTCGTTTCATTTTCTAATCGGACCCCCTGAGCCCCGTGTACAATCCAGAGCAAGGGAATCTTGTGCGTCTATGTCAGCAGTTGCATGGCTCTGCGCTACTAGTCAGGTTTTCCTTTTGTTCCTTAGAGGAGTCCTCATTAGGGAGAAATAGTGAAACACAGTGAATGTTGGCCCAGCACATGTTCCAGTCACCATTGCTGTCAATGAGAACCTCTCTGCTGACTTTAATGGGAGCTGAATCTGGCGGCTAGAGACACTGATTGAATCAATCGTTACAGTCCATGGATAGACGCCAATTGACTTCAATAGATTTTTGTTTTGGTTGGTTTTTATCAGGGCCCTAATACCTTGGCTAGACAGACAGCTAGAAATAATGTATTCATTAGGAGCAATCAGCAGGATTTACTAGCTGTTTTCTGGTTTAAACTCACTTTTCAAGTTTTTCTTCAACTAAACTACTTCAGGACTCTGAGGACACATCTGTGCCTACACTTATCCCTGTTAATAACTGCCTCTTCCTTATAGTCGGTGTTGCCTGCCTCAAGCAGGATTCCTGCCTCATGAAATGAAGATGCCTTTGAAATTCATTAGAGTGCACCTGAGCAGGGGTCAGACTTTTCCTACCTTCATGGGTGTTTGCATCTGGGATTTCAGTGTGGGGGAGAGCCAGGAGGATAGGATCTGAACTTAGGGGAAGTGGGTCGGTATTTAAATGGAGGGGGGAGAGAAAAGTGTGCGTTGGTGGGGGTGTTGAGTCAGTCACATGCCTAGATCCATTAGAGAGCCTCTTTATTTCCAAGAAAGGGTGAATTTTAGTAAAACTACATGGTAGAGCATTTGGGGGGTGTCTTCCCCGCCCCCCAAGTGGCACATTTGAGCTGCAATTCCATTTTCCAATTCCTCTGCTGGCTAGAGGAGCATGGGGTTGACAAGATTACACATGGCTGATATAATTAAAGGCACACAATTACACTATGCGTAACTTGATTTCAGAAATGATTTTCTTTACAATGGAGTTTTCCTTAGATTTTAAGTAGATGACTTTTATCTCTGGCTTCAGGCAATGCTGGTCTGTGTGTCTGACACCCTCTAGCATATCATCACACTTGTGTGTTTAGCTTTAATCCAGTCACATCACCTTGGTACCAGCCAACTGTCTGTAGTATTTTGGTTTTTAGATTTCCTTGGACAAAAAGCTTGATATGTTTTATACAAACTACATTTCCCCCCGGGAAACAACGTGCAGTCACTTTTCTAAATCACTCACCTATTATAAATTCCTCTTGGGATCATTTTAACAGTTTTATAACTAACTTGAGCTCTTCAAACCTCCCCTTCAGTCAATAGCACCTCACTTTATGACCCTGTGGAACTGTCTCCACCTCCTTTAACTTCTCCTAATTGTGTCAATTTTGACTCACTCCAGCACAATAGGAGTTACCAACTTGAAAGGGCAGTGATCTGGGCCCGATCCAAATCTCATTGAAATCAATGGGAAACTTCAGTGGGAGTCTTGTCCCTGCTTTTAAAGAGGAGGAGGGCTCAATAGGTATTAACTTTTATGGGAGTTTGTTCTGAGTTAGAACTGCAGTTTAGCGCGCTTTTGTTGTGCCTGCGGAAACACACGTACTTTTAAAAGCAATGGAACACACGAGTGGTCAGTTTGGTTGAGGAGGGACCCTGCTGCTCCTGTCCATATTTTAAGAAGTTCCCAGCTACAGCCATAAGATTAGTGAATCATTACGGTAATAATAGCAAAGTGATTTTTGCATCCTCTAATTTTATTCTAGATTTTGTAAAGTTTTCATTCTATCTCCCTATATTCAAAACCACGCAAGAAATTATTAAATGCATCAGTCCAATAAATGAAGAGTAGAGGGTGGCTAGGGGCGTTATCGTGTCCAGCAGAGGAGTCCCAGAGTTGTCTATCTCCCCCCCATTTGGGTGAAGTTATTAGTCAAGCCATGCGTACACTAGAAAAATTGCATCGGTTTAGCCATATACATTTAAAATCAGTCTAGTTAAACCAGTGCAAACGCCAAATGTAGATGAATTTAAAGCCAATGTAGACACACTTAAATGGGTCTAACACTTGCTTAAATCGGTTTAGTTTAATAGGAAACTGTTTAATCAGAGGAGGGGATCTCTTAAATTCAGGGCTGTCCTGTTGATATATGGGTTTGAGGCATTAAAAAAAAGTATTACTCTGTAACAACTCTTCCCTTTTACTGGTTATTCCTCTCCCCTCCCCACGCCCCGATTTTTAAACCCTTTGAATTTGAACCCTTTCAAAATAGCAGCTCATCATGAAACTTGTCTCCCCTAGTAGCAAGGAGAATAAATCCTGATTTATTCGGATCTGAAAACAGTTTTCCTTAGATGCCTGCAGAGGGCGATGCTGACCCAATTTGGAAAGAGCCGTGGAGCCTCTGTTCCACGTGGTGGTGCATTTGTTTGAAAAAAAAAAAAGAAATATTTTGTTCAGCAAATAGCGTTATGAATTAGGCAACAACTAAAATTGAATCAATTCAAGGCGTCTGCTCTTGTCCTAAACTGGGCCTGGCGCACAGAACCTTGTCTGGAGCAATGAAATAGACAGAAGATGTGTGAGTAGGTTCTTTGGTGATGGCTTTTCACTTTAATTTTTATCACCCTGTAAACTCCCATTTTAGTCCCTTTTAGTCTAGCTCGTTTTTTAGTGTCTTGCCTGTCCCACTCCCCCCCACCGCTTGATGATGTGCAGATACCAATCTAGCAGCTCCCTAGCTTGCTTCCAGGCCTCCTCACAGACATCTGTAGCAACAGCCCAAATTATCCTCCTGGAGCTGGGGATCTAGCCACGGGCTGAGCCCTCTTCAATCCCCACTTGCCCAGGGCTTCCCCGGCCCGCACCTGCTGTCCCTGGAATGCAGAGGGCGCAGGTGGCATCTGGTTGACACGTGTGAGCTTGCAGCCTGGGAGAGGAAGCAAAGTTCACCAAAGAGACAGGAGTTGTCTTGAAATCTGTGCTAATGCCTCCCTCTGTAGCAGCTCTTTAAAGACATGTGCTGCTTTGGGGACCTAAACACCCAGCTGGGCCTGAGCACAAGCATATTAGCTTGCGCAAGTCTCTCGAGAGAAACCCCTTCTTTCGGAGCAATCTGCGAAAGGTGGACCCAAACTGGACCTCACTGGGTGCGTTCTGTGAGAGAGGTCCCAGCTATAGGGGCTGGGCCTGGGATTTGGTTCTGCTTCTGGTGGAGGGAAGAGCCACCCGTGATGTTCAAATGCGGTCTGGATTGAAACTTCCCCAAAGTCCGTCCATGGCAGCGCTTGGACTGTGTCCCTAGCCAGGACAGGGATCAGAGGCGGAGAGCATGTCTGTGTATTGCTTGAAGCCTGAGAATAACTGTGCTAAAGGGTGGAATTGCCAGCAATAGAAAGGAGCCTCCTTGGGCACCGTCAGCCTGACTCTGTGCGTCTCCCACCTAGTGCTTTGCAAAGGCTCCTCTGACCGGTAACTCGGGGGGGCCTAGTTGCTCTTCTCTGTGCCCCACACGTGCGTGAGGGCTCTTGCCAGCCCCGGACAATGGGACTCGGTGCAGCCGGTCAGCGGGATGGGTTTGCCCGCGCAGGCTGCAGTACGTGCAGAGAGGGGCTGGCCAGGTCTCTGTACGGAAGCCTCACCTCGTCCTGGCCCAGCGCTCTGGGGCTCCGGGAGCTCTGGCCGTGCTGGGACTCCGGGGCTGGGCGAGAACACGCTGCACCTACTGGACCACAGAACTGCAGAGACCCTCCCCGTCGCCGGCCATTGGCTGCCAAGTGAGAAGGGGCGTGTCCGTCTCGCCCCCTCCCGGGCCCATATTAGCAGCCGCGAGCTGGTGGGCTGCTGAGGTTGGCTGCGGCAGCCAGGGGACTGGCCGGTGGGGGCGGAGGATTTTAGGGCCAGCGTCCCTTGAAGGCCCGGGTAGCTGGGGAGAGTGAGCGGAGACGCGCCTGGCCGCAAGATGCCGCGTTCCTTTCTGGTGAAGAAGCATTTCTCGGCCAGCAAGAAACCCAACTACAGCGAGTTGGAGAGTCAGACCGGTAAGTGTCCCCGCCACGGGGGCTGGCGGGGGGCGCTGGGATCTACAGGATGGCGCTGCGGGCTGGGCACGGGGATGGATGGGGGCGCTGAGGGCTGGGCACGGGAGGCGCTGGAGGCTGGGCACGGGGACAGGAGTTGGAGGGGGCGCCGGGAGCTGGGCACGGGGGCTGGAGTTGGAATGGGAGCTGGGCACGGGGGCAGGAGCTGCAGGGAGGCGCTGGGGACGGGGTGTGGGGCTGGAAAAGGGCACTGTCCGCACTGTGACTTCGCCAGGCTGGTGCGCCCCGGGTACTGGAAGCTGCGCGTGTTGCGTCTAGGGCGCCACCCACGTGCGAACACCGCGGGCGTGAGCGGAGCCAGGGGCGCGGCCTGACGGGTACCTGCCCGGGGCTGCGTTGTCCGCGCAGGGGTCTCCCGGAGGGAGCCCGGCATGTGGCTGCTGCCCATGTGCTGGCGCCGGGAGGGCCGGCTGGGCGCGGTGCATGGGCAGCGCACCTGCCTCGCAGCCTGAGTCACGGGTACCCATCGCCCAGCCTGCGCCCCGGGTTAGAGACGCCGCCCCCGCTGATCCGATCGTAGGGTCGCGCTGCAGGGTAATGCCCCGCTCTGCGTACAGCACCTGCGATCAGAGCGTGGCCCGGCCAGGAGCTCCGGGCCCCCACGGCAGCCCCGGGAGCGGAGGGACCCCGCTTTCCTTGCGCGGGTCGCGCTGCTGGGTCCGATTCTGCCCCCACCCCATTGAGTTCAGTCAGCGATCCCGGGATCAGGCCCCTCCCCAGCCTTGCGCTCTGAATGTGGCTGCGCATCCTGGGACTGGCTAACCCGCTCTGCTTCTTTCCAGTGATCGTGTCGCCCTTTCTGTACGAGAAGTGCCCCCTGTCCCTCATCCCCCAGCCGGAGGTCCTGAGCCCGGGGGCCTACTACCCCCCGCTTGTGTGGGACACGGGGCTGCTCTCCAACTTCTTCACCTCGGAGACGGAATACAAGACATGCGCCGCTTCCCCCAGCCCAGAGTCCAAGCCCCTAGACCTGACCTCCCTGTCCAGCGAGGAGGATGAAGGCAAGACCTCTGACCCGCCCAGCCCGGCCTCTTCTGCCACCGAGGCGGAGAAATTCCAGTGTAGTCAATGCAACAAGTCCTACTCCACCTTTGCCGGCCTTTCCAAGCACAAACAATTGCACTGTGATTCCCAGACCAGGAAATCTTTTAGCTGCAAGTACTGTGAGAAGGAGTACGTGAGCCTGGGGGCTCTCAAGATGCACATCCGAAGCCATACCCTGCCCTGCGTGTGTAAAATCTGCGGCAAGGCTTTCTCCAGGCCCTGGCTCCTGCAGGGCCACATCAGAACCCACACAGGTAACCGCTGACTCTGGAGTTTCTCCCTTATCTCCTCCTGCTCTTGCCTCAACCCCCAGGCCTGCAGCCTGAGAAGCATCTTATCTGGGGGAGATAAGGGCTTCCCAAACCCTGGGACCTCTCTCTGTAAAATGTCCTTTAAATAGCTTTCTGCTAAAATCACAGGGCAGATTCGTGGTGGGTGTAAAATCAGGGTAACTCCATTCAGTTCAGTTTGCACCCCTTGAGGATCTGGCCCCAGGTGTTCTAAAGAGCACACAGAGAATTAATGTTGAAAGCTTGAGCAGAGATGCACTTTCAGTGACAGTTCTGTGATTTGGGTGTGTTCTCACCCTTCTGTTAACAGCTAACCTTCTTACCTATGCAAGACCGCTCCTGCTCCTCTTCTCCCCCCCCTTCCCCCACTCTTTTTTAGCTCCTGGAGTAAAGTTCACATTATAATCTGCAGTCTTTCCTTCTGTCTAGTGTCAGGGTTGTGGACACTGGGGGGAACTTGACCACCTTGATATGAACACTGGCCTGTTACCCAGCATCCCTTTAATTCTCCAGGCATATGAATCCCTCATGAATCAAGGAGGATAAGCTTAGTTCCAACACAAAAGCATCATTTCAAACCTCATTGATTTTCATTGTTTGGCTAATGGTACTATTGAGCAGGGAGTAGGGGACACTGAAGGCTCATGGTCTGTGTAGGCAGGTGCTTTAATGTAGCAATGCTGTTAGCATCGTGCACCTGTTACTGTAATGCCCCAGGCAAAGCAACAGACTTGCAGCTGCCAGCCTGTCGAAGCTTTTAGCTTTTAATCCAAGAAGTATCACATTTACAATGCATCTCCCTCAGCATCCTTTGTGCTTGTCACAGGGATAGTTTAATTGTTACTTGGCACTGATTTCACACCCTCTTAAAGTACTAAAGATGATGTTTGAAGGAAACTAGAAAGACTTAATTGTGCTTTCTAAATTGAGCAGGCACATTTCTTTCTCCAGCCTTTCTGCCAGGAATTCACCCTGCTTTTCAACACTGGAAGGTGGATGAACAGAAAAGGAAATAGCTATACTCCAGTTTTAGAGCCCTCTGCTTTCAAACACTGCCTGCTGTGACACAATTAATAATAATACTTACTGTGCAAACAATCAGGTTCAACAACACCACACCTTCCCATGAAATATTTGTGTCCTTAATTACTTTGTGAAATCGTGGGGTTTTTACCTTTTCCTGGCTTTACTTTTCAGACAATTTCATGTAACTCTTTGGGAATGCTCTTTTTACTACTGAATTCCTAAGTGTAGCATTTTGTCTAAGTGGATCACACACATATCAATGTACGTGCATTTATACAGAGAGACTTATAAATGCCCTTTAAAATCTCAATAATACTCAGCACTTCTTTTCAAAGAGCTTTTAACAAACTTTGCCCATTGAATGGCTCACTCTTTGATATTCCCCATGTGTTGATTCACTATTTAATTGTGAATGCTTCTCTTTGTTTTATAGGTGAAAAGCCTTTTTCCTGTACACACTGCAATAGGGCCTTTGCTGACCGCTCTAATCTCCGAGCCCACCTGCAGACTCATTCAGATGTAAAGAAGTATCAATGCAAAACCTGCTCCCGGACTTTCTCCCGAATGTCACTACTTCACAAACATGAAGAAACGGGCTGCTCTGGAACTCGCTAAAGGTTCTAAACCCCAAGGACTCTTACATGCAAATACATGTATTGTTACTAGTTTCTATAGGAGGTAGTTTCCTTCATATTGCCATTACAGTGTCTATGAAGCCCTGTATATCCAGCTGCTTTGGGCCTTAAATGATATTTTTACCATGCTCTTCATCTTTATACCTCTGGTGCAATTTAAAGGTCTGATCCTTCTTCCATTGAAGTCAATGGTGAAACTCTAATTGACTTCTGTCACCACAGGATCAGACCCTCTACTATGATTGACTGCCTTATAAAATGAAGGCATGAAGAGTTTCCCTCAACTCCAGCTAAATTCAGTGGATGCAGGATCAGGCTTATTGATATCAATCTGAGTGTTGCTATAGACTTAACAGGTGCCTGTTGGTTGCTGAAGTCACTCAGCACCTTGCAGGATTGCGCCCTGAACCATGACATACAGCTGGTCTGAAATATATATCACAGTTGTGTGTGTAGTTTTGTTTTATTTTTTTTAATGAAGGACAAAAGCGAAGTGTTAAACATAAACCCCTTCTTCTCCTTGATTGTGTATATGCCGCCTGCAGAAGGTGTAACTATGCAATAATACAGTATCACATTAGTTCTCAAGCAGCTGCTTCTCCCCCAGCACAATGACAATTTGCAATGCCTACAAGATTAACAATGTCCATAAAAGGCATTGGTAGCCATTTCAAACAAGAATCCTGTTTACAGAGCAGCTATGCACTCAAGCACCTGTTAATATGACTCTTAACAACTGCTTTTCAAGAGAACTGTGACTAATAGCAGGCACTTGTCAGATGATACAATGGTGGCTTGTGCAAAGCACTGGCCATTGACAGGTGTGTGCCAAAAGAGCTATTTATGGTTATTGACAGGTGCCTAGTGAATGCATCTTTCTTTGTACATTGTTTTCACACAATCATAACAGAGTATGTTTACATTTCAAAGGTACACTGGTATTTATATTTTTGTGCCACAATTTTGTACTGATGAAACTTTTATATAATTATATACAGTTTATTGATATTCAATAAAATGGTTAATTTATAATATGGTCTTGTGGCTACTTTTTTTTTTTTTTTTTTTAAACAGTGAATGCACACTTGAAACTGCAAAAAATATATACAAGGGACCAGACTGTGACTCCCACTCATGTGCGTAGGCTCCTTATCAGATTATGTGTTAATAATGGCTCACTAATGTGAACAAGGGGTACTCACAGTCTGGCTCAAAAACTGATGACAACACTTCAAATTCCTGAAAGCTCTTATGAGCCTATGTAGCTGAAGGTAAATGGCAATGGTAATCTGACCGTAGCACCAGTAGTAGTAATATGTCCTGAATGCCCATGAAAAGGGATAGTACGTGGCTGTAATCATGGAGATGTTTTTTTAGATAAAATTTGTGGTGCAGATGCAAAGAGCCTTTGTTAGAGTAAAATTAAAAAGTGGTGCATTTTGGGAAGTACATGATATGTCTTTAATCACAAACACAGCTTACCCTTTTCTCTTTTCAATTGAGTCAGAGACAGCGGACGTGGAAAAGACCTATTAGGTCATCTCCCATCCACCAAACAATGCAAGAATGTTCTCACAGGTTATTTTCTAGTGCTCTTTTCCCAGAAATATCCCAATCACTTCCCTTGGGACACTATTCAAGGATCTTAGCCAATGTCACAATCAGAAAGTTTCTCCTGACATCAGCCTAAATCTGTACCCTTTGTAGCACTGAAAAGGGATGGATGACCCTATGACAAGCACAGTGCTGGGGTGCAGGTGATCTGGCTGCCACTGCAGATTTAAACTTCACAATTTATGGCTTGTTTACACTTGAAAGTTGATTTGGATTGAGGTTGAATGTGAATTTAAAGCAGGACAGCTATTCCTGATTAGCTCCACGTGTAGACAAGCCATATTCTGGAGTAGTCTGAGGCATTTCCAGCACTAGGTTGTCTAAGTCTTGTCAACACTAGTGCTCCCACCATCATGTTCACTGGTGTGGCTGCACCACAGTGAGAGATCCCACGCATTGCTAGTGGAGAGAAAGCATGTCTAACTTCCTCCATCTATAAAATGGATAATGATGCCTCTTACCCCTGAGGTGGAACTTGGTTCATGTAATGTTTGCAAAATGGTTTTTTTTGAGACCCTTGGTTGGAAGGCGAAACAGAATTGTAAATCATTCCTTTCCCTTTTCCTTTGCTGAGCTTGAAATACTGTCACGTGGCAGAGTGGGGTTAATGGGTGACTCTGATACTATAAATAATTCTGTATTTGCCTGGGTGCTATTTCCATTAATGGAGCCATTTTAGGGGCCCAATCCTTACACACCCAAAACACTCATTGCAGACTATGGGAATTTTGGATGCTTAAGGAGTGCCAGATTGGTCAGTTAATTGGCTGGAGGAAGTAAATTGGCTTTCCTACAGGCTAAATTTTTCATTGCTGTCCCATTTCCCCCACCCACCCAGTTTTCATGATCTCTGAGATATGGTTTTTAAATCAGAAGCAAAAGAGAGATGTTCCACTCCCAGCATTACATGTCTCCATTTCATCTCTTTAAATCATTGGAAGTGGATAAAATCAATTCAGCAGCTTCCAGTCAAACACTTACTGCATCATTTCCTTTGGGTTTCAAAAGGCATTTTTATAAAACAGGAAGATGTGTGGTTGTAAAATGGAACAGATCTGCTGTGCAGTCATTCTTTAATTAAGTGCTCACCCAGCATAAACCAACTTTCCCATCTGAGCCTGGCTCGTTACAATCTTTATTACTGAGCAAGGGAGGAAGTTGGGGTTTTGTTGGATTATTTCCCCCCTTTTCCCAACAGGAAACAAATGAAATTAAAAAAAAAAAAAACCCAAACCCTGTGAAATTAAAGAGAGAGCGTTCCACTAATTACTTCCCGCTTTTCATCTATAAAATCCTGGATTTGCAGTAGTAACTAAACTGTTAAAAGGGGGGAAATTTCTAGAAGGGACCACCTTCAGGACTAGGAAAGGAGACAGGTTAGGTCTGGGCATTCAGGGAACAAATATCTATAGAGACACTTTTTGTATGTAGAAGGAGTGTGTGTTATATGTGCTTTGAGAGCCTTGATTGGAAGGTACAAGGTAACGGTTGAGTGTTTTATTTTTCAGTTCTTTGGTACAAGACTATTCAGTTATAATTTTGTTTAGTGTTCTGACTTTGTGTGGATCTTTAACTAAATATTAAGGGCCATACCTGTCTTTGGTCCATGCTTGCCATAGCTCAGGGTGTAGGGCAGGGGTAAGCAACCTATGGCACACATGCCAAAGGCGGCACGTGAGCTGATTTTCAATGGCATTCACACTGCCCGGGTCCTGGCCACCAGTCCAGGGGGGCTCTGCATTTTAATTTAATTTTAAATGACGCTTCTTAAACATTTTAAAAACCGTATTTACTTTACATACAACAATAGTTTAGTTATATATTATAGACTTATAGAAAGAGATCTTCTAAAAACATTAAAATGTATTACTGGCACGCGAAACCTTAAATCAGAGTTAATAAATGAAGATGCGGCACACCACTTCTGAAAGGTTGCCGACCCCTGGTGTAGGGCAAGGATGGCATAGGGCCCAAACCAAACATTTTTGCGTAGTTACGTGAACAAAGAATTCCCCCATTGGTTCACATTGCACGTACTGTCAAACAGAGTTAAATATGCTGGCCGAGCACCTAGCAATCCTGTTCCATTTTGTTAAGAACATAAGAATGGCCATACTGGGTCAGACCAAAGGTCCATCTAGCCCAGTATCCTGTCTTCCGACAGTGGCCAATGCCAGGTGCCACAGAGGGAATGAACAGAACAGGTAATCAAGTGAGCCATCCCCTGTCGCCCATTCTCAGCTTCTGGCAAACAGAGGCTAGGGACACCATCCCTGCCCATCCTGGCTAATAGCCATAGATGGACCTGTCCTCCATGAATTTATCTAGTTTTTTGTTTGGGACTGATGGTTTTTCCTTGCATTTACATCCATTGATGCTAAATCCTGCCTGTGCCATTGGCTTCAAAGGGATTATATTAAATAATATGAGTGAAACAGACCCAAAAGGGTTTGTTCCATATGGTGTGAAAAACGTTACCTTCTGCAATTCTTGGGCTAAATTGTGGCCTACTCAGCTACATTCCAGTCTTTGGATGGATGACGCTGGGGATGCAGGACTTTTAGAATTAAGGGATTGGGGGAGGATAAATACCATTTGAAAACAGCAGAAACAAGGAACCCAAACTATTTGGAAACACAACAGGCCAGATCATTGGCCCTTCCCCTGTTATAACTATATCCTGGTGTAGAGGATGGGGCAGGGTGTGGCCAAAGCACCTTGCACTTCATGGCCAGTTACTGTTGGTGTAATTTAGAGCAGCCTCTAAGGCTATGTTTACACTATGGACCTTACAGCGGCATAGCTGTACTGCTGGAGCTGCACCGCTGTAAGGTCTCCTGTGTAGCTGCTCTATGCCAGCAGGAGAGAGCTCTCCCACCGGCATAATTAAACCACCCCTAAAGAGCGGTGGTAGCTATGTCGGCGGGAGACGTGCTCCCGCCGACATAGTGCTGTCCACACCGGTGCTTTTGTGGGTGAAACTTATGTCGATCAGGGGTGTGTTTTTTCACACCCCTGACTGACAAAAGTTTTGCTGACCAAAGTGCTAGTGTAGACATAGCCTAAGGCTATTTTAAATTATGCCTGGGTCTGAAATGGCCCTTGGTCTATCTAGGATCAGGGAAGTGGCTTAGAACCACCTCCCCTCATTCCCTTGGAATCTATGCTGATCACAGCTCAACCAGAGCCCTGGATCTGCCTCGCTATTTTAAAAACATGTTTTGAACCGCAAATAAGACTTTGGAGATGTTATAATGTCCTGTCAGTTTTTATATACATTATTTCTATTGTGTCACAAACTGGTGAGAACCTAGATTGAGCCAGCGATGTTAAGAAATCACTCTTAAGTGGGAGGCAGGGTTATATAGTGGGTAAAGCATTGGACTGACTCTCAGGAAACATGGGCTCTATTCCCATGGCTACCACTGGCCCATGGGGTGACCTCAGGCAAGTCATTTCACTTCTTTCTGCCTCAGTGTCCTCATCTGTAAAATGGGGATAATGATACTTAAGGCTTGTCTACACATACACTCAGGAAAATTAATCCAAATGAATTTTTTAAGTGGATTAGTTAAACTGCATTAAATCTCTGGGTGGACACTCTTGTTTAATTCTGAAGTTAATTAAGGAAGTGAATTAAACTAAACTGAATTAAGGCCACCTTAATTCTGAATAAGAGCTCCCACAGTGTCTTAATGCAGTTTAACTAATCCACTTTAAATTCACACCTTTAATTAATTTGGATTCACTTTCTTGAGTGTTCTGGTGTAGACAAGCTCTTACCTCTTTTGCAAAGTCTTTGAGATCTACTGATGAAAACTGGTAGGCATTATTTTAATTACTCAGGTTTTCTTGTTTGTTTTTTTACAAAACAATACCTTCATGTTAGCTCTAATGTCATAACATACCTTCAGAAAGTGATGCCCATTCTGAAAAGATTCTGCAGTCACAGAGCACATCGGAAGCCAGGGAGTCATCCATGACTCACTAACTGGCTCTGTAAACTGCAGACTTGATGACTAAGGCAGAGGTTCATGCTGAAGTATGGGCTTTTTTTTTTTTAATTTCCAGAAATAAACACACTGTAAAGCTGGTCTCTTGAGCCCATGTGTTTTACCCAGGTAGGAAGGGCTGTAGTTTTTGAGGAGGGCGGGGGACCTGTGATTAACAGGAGGAGCCATTTGGTGACCACCTTGTGTGACCATCTGCAAAAGATTATATTGTCAGTGCTAATAAAAGCTGTGATTCAATCAACTTAACTCCAGGTATCCCAAGGGGCCCCTGCACACAAGGGGCTGCAATTGTTGAAGATCGTGAACCCCAGTGAGCAGGGTTTGTTGGTTCTGCATTGACATTCTCTTTGGGCTGGAAGTGTTTTGTTTTGTGTTACACTGACAGAGTAAATGTTTGAACTCCCAGTTTTAATTTCCACTCACTCTGAAGGACCTTTCAAACAAGCACATACGTCCTCCCTGCTCTTAGGAAAACCAAGAAGTGCATTTTCTTTCCGTAGGTCTTCACCCCCCGCAGGGTGAATTAAGGTTGATTTGAAAGCAGGGCCAGCTAATGTATCTGTGTCTTTACCAGCAGCCCAAGAGAAGGATGTGCTAAACCGCCACAACCAGGAACAGCTTTGGAGCTTCTGGTGCCCCAAGCTACTCTAAATTACACTGCCCCATACAGGGTCAGAGATGGGAGAGTTTTAAGCAAAACAAAAGCTTTAGGATTTCACTGTACTTCAAAAGAAAGTTGCCTATAGAAGTACCCTTCCCCTCAAACTCCCCCGCGCGCTTCTTGCAGTACTGACTGGTTGGCAGAGTCCTCACGGTCCTCACTCCATTTTTATTCAAGCAAAACTCCCAGTGAATATACCCTCTTCCCACTCCTTCCCCTGGGTGCTCTGGTCATTCAGGGCATGTGGGTGCAATGCTCAAGTTTCCTTGGCAGACTTGAGAGCAGAATTTGGGATCTCCACACAATAACGGTCCAGATCCTGAGTCCCTGACCCAGTTTTTACTCAGGCAGAACTCCCATTATCTTCACTGGGAGCTTTGCCGAAATAAAGACCAAGTAAAAACTGAGCTAGGGCCTCAGCATTTGGCCTGCCATCAACCTAAAGTCCTTTATGTGTCTAATGGGGCTGATTAGGATGTGGTATTTTTAAAAGCACTGTGTTGTGTCTAATACACATGCCTAGTCTATTAAATATGTGTATATTGAGATCTCTCTCACTGAACTTAATAAAATCACTAGAAATGACATGTTATAGGTGTAATGATGCTCATTTTGCAATACGGTAACAACCTGTTAAATAGAAAGATCTGATCACGCTTATAATGTATAATGTCTCTTTAAACAAAAGCTAACTGTTGTAATGATTGTTTCTGATATTTACATGGTGAGGATTTCTAAACTTGTTAAAAGTTCCTAAATAAATAAATAGTTTAAAAAACCCACCATGTTATTATCACTAATATTATTTGTATGTCACCAACCCAATACGGGCTAAGCACTTTACAAAGGCATGTGAGGAAAAGATCCCTGCCTCGAAGATCTTACAATCAAAAGGCTCTATTCTGCTCCCTGTTTCTCAATCAGTTTCATTAAATTGGGGGCACTTTTTGTGCATAGACCAGCTGAACAGGATATGGCCTTGTCTACATGTGGGGAGGGGGTTACTACACACTGAGTTGTAGTGCATTGGCAGGCATGCAGTAAATAAGCCGCAGCAAAAGTGTACATATGGACAGCCATTTAAATAGTTTCAATCCTTGTCATTGTGTCCGCAGGACAGCGACATTTTGCAAAGTAAGCACATGGCATTCTGGGGGGGTATCAATCCCATGTTCCTTTGCTCCACTGCTGGTCCGTGTGCATGCTGGATTTCTCTTGTATATTGTGGGATATATAATGGAAGCTAGGCGGAAGCTGGGAATTGGCGTCAAACTCCAGAGTACTTTGAATATTCTCCATATACTCAAACTACTTCCCATAAGGTACGTGAGAAAGTAGGCAGAACTGGGCCCTAAATTCAACTTTGCCCAGGGCTGACAGGAAAGAATGGGACAAGAGGTGTGAAAGGAAGGATGAGAGTTACAACAAGGACTGACTATTTAAACTATAGGACAAAGTTGGCACAAGAACAAATGGGCGTCAATTGGCTGTGAATAAATTTAGGCTGGAAATGAGAAGGTTTCTAAGCATCACAGCAGTGAGGCTTTGGAGGAGTAGGGGCAAACAACATAACTAGTTTTAAAATGGAGCTTGATGAATGGGTTTATGTAATGGAAATGTTTCACCAAGTTCAACTTTATTTGCATGGTTCAGAATCTGAGGCTCATAATGGAAATTGCTCCATGGCCATTTTGCGAATACAATTCCTCCCCTCCCCGCTTCCATTTATTTCATTAAATCCCTGTGTTCTGACTTAGAGGAGGCTCAAAAAGCAGATTGCCGAGTAGTACAGTGAGGGCATTTTGGTGCATCATTGTGCTATGCAAAAGCTAAGGACTTGGTCCATGCTGTGTGTCTAACACACAGTGAAGAGAATTTCTTCTTCTTAATGGGAGGTTTAGAGACCAAAAAAACAAAAAAAAACAAAACCCAGGAGAAGAACTGGACTGTATTTGAACCCAAGGAGACAGGAAATGTAGCAAGCCCCTTTCATGCTCAGCTGAGCTTCAGGGTTCCTTGTGGAGTTCTCCCCATGGACTAGCAGCCAGGACTGCATTTGAATTACAGCCCATTAGAAAAGTTTATGCATGTCATTATGCCGCAGTTTTGAAGCCCGGTGCATTTTCTCTCCTCATGCACAGACACTAACGGGACTTAGTGGGCAGAGGGGCCCAGATTAGCTGTAACACTTTCGCCTGTCAAATTCTGAGAGGTAAGAAGAAAAGAGAGCTTGAAAAATACCCAGGCCCAGTTTACCACACCACAGCACAGCACCCGTAAGCATTCACCACACCAGTTTCATCAGCAACAATGATTGCCCCCCACCCCCTTCTGGCAATCTGACCATCCGCCAAGGATTGAACACCCTCTAGGGATTGAACTCAGCTCTCAACAGGGCCCCAACAACCTTCAAAGGAATGGATGCCAAGCACAAATTTACTGTGGATCTTCCTCCCGCACCCTGCCCCTGCACATTGTCCGCCCTGACCCATGCCACCGTCACAAAATCTGTGGCTCTGCCCACCTCCCCACCAATCCCGGTGTCTCTGACCCTTATTGTATATATCTGGTGTCTCTGGCTACTTACCGCAACTGGTTGGGAAAAGTAGCTGTTGCTGCTGTCTGCACCTCCCTGGGAGCTGAGGCTGCCTCCCAATGTATGTTTGTTTATTCCTGAGGACCCTGCAGGATCTGCCGTGCCAGATCCCAAGGGGAATGCAGGATGCAGTGCAGCAGCAGGCCGAGAGATGGGAGGGCAATTTTGAAGAAGCTTCCAGCTCCTTGTTCCCAGCAGCAGCGGGAATTTCCGGCAGTGAGGGTGGGTGCCTGGCAATTTCTCCCACCCACTGCTAATCCTCTGCTCCTGCCCCATCCTGTCTGCACTTCCTTGCTGCTTCTGTCCCACTCACACCAGGCAGTCAGACGAGGAATGGCCCTGGAGCCTGAGTCTTCCCTCTGCACCAGTGGGAGATCCCTACAGGACTTCATGGAGCTATGGGTCCTTGGCAAGATTGTCATCCGGGTCTCTCACCCTTAAGGTGATGCTTCTATTGTCAAGCTTGAGATGCACTGACAGGGCAGTATGGGGGAAGTTTGCTCTGCTGCTGGCTGTGTTGTGCTCGCTCTGCGTATAGAGAGAGGATTTCAGGCCCCCGGCTTTTTTTCACCCCGCTCCTTTCCCCAGCAATACATTCCCAAGGAATATGAAAACAAAGAAGAAAAACAGGCAACCACAATGGGCCAGATCCTCAGCTGGTATAACTCAGTGTAACTCCATTGACTTCAGTGGAACCATGATGATTTACACCATCTGAGGATCTGGCCCATGGCTTCCAAACCTGCTGTGTAAAGAAGGCAGCATAAACTTTAACTTAACTCAAAATCCAAAGTGTATTTGCCTAATTCTCCCAGTGGCTCTTACCTTACCGAGAAAAAGCTGAAAAAAACTAAACAGAACCAGGGCAAGAGCCCATCAAAGACCCATCAATAAAATGGATCTCTAGGCCAATGTTTATGATTTGGAGCATGGAACAACATGGGTTTTGCAAAACAAGCCAAATGGTCTTAAACAGTGTGCAACAGAGAAATCAGCCTGAAGATTTCTCCTCTCGTACACCTGGTGATTACTGGAGGGTTTGAAAGATTTGTGCATCTATTCCCTGCTCTTTGAGAAGGGCAGCAGGTGCAGGGACTAGTTTAGCTTTAAACGTAGCTTACATGTCAACATACGTCTATGGCAAGAGACTTCATCCATTAACGGTTGGCCATAAGGAGTCAAGTTCACAAACAAGCTGCAGGTGTAGCTGTTGTTTATCTGGCTCTGTGCTATTGAAACGAACAATAATCCTAAATTAATCTTTAATCAGATGATAAAGAGGTAATATTGGATTGCTCTCGGGTTGTGGGGTGCAATTCTTTGCACTGAAACAAAGAACTTCACAAATATATAGAAAGGGAGTACAGGCGAAACAAGAGAACGTGAGAGAAAAGGGGATGAAAGATTAAATAAAAGAGAATGGGATGGATTCATTAAACAGATGCATTCATTTTTTATTTCAATGTTTGAAATTATTCTTTGGTTTTGGAGCAGGCTTTGCCCCTCTTTAGTAGAAAATTTCATCCTGCTCCACTCACTCACCCTCCATCCCGCTAAACAAATCCCACACCTATATGATTGTACTCTTGGTCTCATTTAAAGTCAGCCTTGGCAGTTCCTGATCTCTGCTGTGCCTTGTGCGCCACCCAGGATGGGCGGTGTGTGATTGGGCATGGAAAGAGCCTGCCTGATCTGCACGCACAGTTATCATGATTGCATGTGCAAATCAGGTAACTGCATGCACAAATGACCATGATGAATCCATATGAATGTGGAGCCATGATATCCGCATGTGCGTATTAGGTGCACAATTACACCCCTTGCTTGTATAAAAATCAGGCATTAAATCTTCATTACTGGAGTAAATAACAAAGAAAAGTCATCCCTATCCCGTTGTCCCTAGGCTGTGCTTGGTCCTCTGCTGCCTGTTTAAGTAGATGAGCATAGTTGGAGCAACATCCCTCTAGGACAGTCTAATCTTCAAACTATTTATTTAATCTCTTTACAAGTGTTGTTTTAAAGGACAGTTACTAGCATGAGGAGTGGGGGGAGTCCTTGAGTTTGCAGCGCTTGCAGATTTTAAACGACTGCAGAGAAAAGAACAAGCACAATATTGTTAGGTATTAATTGGCCATTTCTTATGTTTCATTCTCAATTGGTCCGAGTGATTCTCAGGGCAGTCACTGCTGCATCTGTCCATTGTTCAGGCTGTTCCTCTGGTTGCCTTTAGTTTGCACATAATACGTTAGGAAGTCTTTGTGTTTTGCTAACCTGTGAACCTTTGTGGATGATGCACTGGACAACAAACAGATGTGTAAATCTAAAGGAATGGCCACCAAAGTCAGCTGCAGAAATAGCCCTACAAGAGTCCTGGAAACTTTATTCTGTGCCCTGTTAACGACAGTCCATTTAAAACAAAACCATTGGGATATGATAGCTGCTTCTTCTGAGAAATAATGATATGGCCTTAAAAAGTTTTTATCCTCCATACAATAATAAGTACAAGTTTCACTGGGGTCAGACTATGGTTTTACAATAGCAATGTTGTGCTGTAACTTATTGGAGATCTGCCTAGAAAATCATCAGAAAGTATTTTAAATCCAGCATAACATACATATTTATGGATCACCTTCTGTTTTACTGGGCTCACTGAAAGCAATGTGAGTCCTGTTTTACTTTTCTCAATAAAAAGGCTCACATTTCACATGTGAGGAGATTGGCGTCTCCCGAGCTAATTAATATGGGTTCCCTTCCACCTCTGGATTTTCCACGCAGGGTTATGCTGGCGACACTTTGTCTGTTGCTTCAATAAAGACCATGGTGTTGAACATTAGTCTCACTTGTTGACAATATGCTGGAGGCACAATGGGGCATGGCAAGGAAGCAGTGTTGTGTAGCAGGATAGTGGTAGCCTGTTATAAAGAGCTTCAAGGGCCTGCATTATGTCATTACTCAATTAGCCTGTTGGTAATAGCACTTCATTAAAGAGATAGTTTCTATTCAGTGGCAATAATCCATTTTCTAAAGAGGGGCTATAGACATTGATCACCTTTCCCTGCTTTATTGGAGAGGCAGAAACCATTTATTTATCTACTGAAACTGCCTAATTAGAAAATATGTAATGTATTTGTAGCCATGTCAGTCCCAAGGTATTAGAGGAGCGATAAGGTCTTCCAGCCCCAAAGAAGAACTCCATGTGGCTTGATAGCTTGTCTCTCTCACCAACAGAAATTGGTCCAGTAAAAGATATTACCTCACCCACCTTGTCTCTCTAACCAGATAATAAGCTAGTTCCAGAATCCATCCCAGGTCAAACCTTGAGAAGGCCCTAGATTTCTATGAAAATATACCTCATCTCACTAATACTATAAACATGGGCAGCCATATTCAAACTCAGGTGCATAAAGTCAGGCAAGTAACTGGTCTCATTTTCAGAGGCATTGAACACCTGCAGCTCCCAATGGCCTAAAATGTCAGGCCACTTATTTAGCCATATTCTGTGGCACACTTTGTAAGAAGAAGGGTGTTGACCATGATATCTTGGACAATTCCAGAATAGACCTTGGATTTAGGAGTCTAATTTTAGGCAACCACAGTTTTGGCCACACCACCTAATTGACTTGGCTAAGGGTGGGGATGGTGGGAAGCAACGGTAAAAGTACATGATCCAAGGCATGAACTTTCTAGGAATGCCCATCGCTGCAATGATGTGATGAGGGTAATTTCTATTGCTAGTCAAATTTTCAACAAGAATGGACTATAAGTTCTCTTCTGCTTCTTTTTCTTTGTATCTGTGCCTATAAGGGGCAAGACAGATGAGCCCATTATTGTTCCATTGAGCTAAAACATGCATTTGACTCCAGAGATATCTCTGCGCTTTGCAAAATTTCCTGTCCAGCACACTCATACTCTGAGTGCTACTCTATGGCAGGAAGTTTGTGTTTCACACACAAAACTTCTCTCAAGAAACAGGACTTAATACACAAAAAACTGCTTGGATTAATTGTACGTTCACACAGCATGATTTGTAAGCTTCCAAACAGTGCCACGGAGCTTTGCAGTGTTCAAAGGTGACGCAGAGGTCGTAAAGCTAAGCACACATCTTTCTGTGAAAGCAAATGTATGTGGAAATTAAAACATAGATAGGAAGCAGCATTAGCACTGCGTGCAGGAAACCAGTGTTTGTCAAGAAGTAATGTCATAGTTATAGGCGGCAGGGCTCAAATGGTGAATATTTAACAAGGGGAATTTGTTGACTAGTAGATTAGATCAGACAGACAGGAAATGAATTGAGATGATTATGTATCTACAAATAAAAGCTAGTTGCTTTGATTCAGAGATAGTTACAGTGCAACCCATGAGACACATGCAGCCCAGCCCATGGAGATCTTCAATACCGCTGCGCCCAGTGAAGACTGAAGGTTGTATGCAATGTAACTGGCAGCACAGATCAAGATGGAGCATTGCATGCCAGTCCCTGTAATCTCCATGCAGGCCATGCCTTCATATTAAAGAGCAGGCTGATTGGAATCTGCTCCATACTGTATCTTGTGGATAGTTGGCACTGTGGCCTTTGACCAGGCAAAGTTTGGGTCCATCTTCTTTATCTTAATGAAGGTTGGAGCATTCCAGTTTGAGCCCTCATGATAGATGTAGAATGGAAATCTTTGGGTGCTAATGATGCGCCCAGTGTGGCGATTCTCCGAGTTAGAAAGTAAAAGAAAATCATTCCACATTAGGAGTTGTACCCTGCTTTTCTATTTTTTCCATCTGCAAAGAATCAATATTACTATGTGCCACTTTCCCCACCTACTCTTTCGGCAGGACATGGGTTACACACAAAGGACCTGATTCTCCACTCCCTTGCTCCTGGCGTTTTTGCCCTTGTGTCATCATTTACATCTGTGCAAAGTGAATATAAAATGCTAGTAAATTGGAATGTATCCATGCGACCACTTCCACCATTGGCTACCCCTAGTGGAGCTGCACAGAGGTAATGTGATGATGGGAGATTTCCAAAAAGTCTAGTGTAAATAAGGCCGTACTGGAATTGTCTAGGATACCATGGTCAACATCCTTATTTTTACAAAGTGTGCCACAGAATATTTAATAACCTAAGTGGTTAGGAGTTTGGTTTTATATTGCACCTGAATTTCACCATTAGCACAGAGCCCCCTATGGGCACTGCTTCAGTACTGACACGTGAAAAGCCTGATTCCTACTGACTGGCCTCTAGCAACCCATTGCTGCCTAGCATCATGTGGGGGCATTGGTTCAGCAGTGACTCAGACAAAAGCTGAAATGACTACGCTACTCACAGCACCTGGGTTTCCCCTAGAGGCCTTTTTGCCACATACTGATTCAGCTTGACCCTACTTGGTGTGTGAGTGCTGATGAGATTATGGTTTGAGATGATACATTTTCCTGGGAAGTTCTCCAGATATTTGAAAGCATCCAGCATTCTCTATTCCAACAAGCAACTTCACTGTGCATGGGATGGTTAAGTTGGTCCAGTGAAGCCGGAGGGAGGGAATAATTCATTTCCTTCCCCTCCCCACCACCCTTAGAAGAACAAATGCTAAAATACAATGGAGTTTCTTAGAAACCTGATGAGAAAACCACTCCCTTTCCAGAATCCAGAAACACATGAGTCACAGGCTGGGAAGGATGGTGGGAAATTTCACACAGATGGGCATTTCATTTGATTGACAATACTGGTCAGCTAAAATATCACCTTAAAAACAATGCAGTAACATTTTTTTTAAAAAGAGGAAAACTGTTGGTTTTGCACCCTCATGCCAAGAATAGTAAAAGAGCCACTGCTCAAACTTAACTCAGATGAAGAACAAAATGTTTCAGGCCAAAAGGTGAAGGTTTCAGAAAGTTTGCAGTGTCTGAAAAGAACGAAGGAGTTATGATGGGAACAATTATGCAGCTTTGACTATAGCGGCTACTGCTGCTATCAGTGTCACCCAAATGCTCAATAAAAAAGTGACTTTACAGGAATAAACTTATGCCTCTGCTTCCTAGAAGCCAGGGCTTGGTTGTAATTCTAGGCCAGTATTTGCTTGAAAAATCAACAATATTAATATGGGTGGCTCTGGTTAAGATCAAATGAGCAGGTACTGAGGGCCAGATTTGTAAAGGTATTAAGGAGCTTAGAGATGCTGATAGGCACCTGCCTGGTGTAATTTTCAAAAGCACCGAGCTCTCAGCTCCTCAAAAGGGCAATAGGCACCTAAATCCCTTTGAGGATCTGGATGCAGAGGATACGTCTACACTGCAAGAAAACACACGTGGCTGACCCACATCAGCCGACTCCTGCGAGGAGGAGGGTCCCAGAGCCTGGGCTCCAGCCCAATCATCTACACTGAAATGTTATAGCCCTGCAGCCAGAGCTCTGTGTCAGCTGACACAGGCCAGCCACAGGTGTTTTATTGCAGTGTAGACACAGCCTTAGTGATTTTGAAAATACCATACGGCATCTCTCTGCATCTTTAGGCACCTAAATGCCTTTGAAATTCTGGCCCCAAGAGACTTGAATCAGCAACAGACCTAGGCCTTGATCCTGCTAACACACGAGTGACTTTACACGCGAGTGGCCCCAGTGAGTTTGCAGGATCGGGCCGCAGCTGGCAGAGCCCAGTATCCATTCACGTCCCCGGATGTGGATAAGTAAAAGAAGAGCCAGCCAATGAGTCCTGACCATTAACATCTGCTTCCTGATGAAAGAGGGCAAAGCTTGGGTGTTTGTTGTTCCCCTCACCTGGCCTCTGTGGCTGCTTGGGAGTGATGGGCTTGGGAGGGGGGCAGAAAGCTGCATCAATGTAACTGACGAAATGTCTGCATGTGAGTCAAATTTAACCCTGTGATCACTGGCATTTTCTAAGTTGCCAAGAAAATGAATGCTTAGCAAAGATGAAGGGGGTGTATGTGTGTTAGGTGTTAGATAGCTATATCTGCAACTGGTTAAAAGGACAATGTCAGGTGTCAGGTTAAGAATCAAATATTTTCTCCAAATTTCTCTCCATGTAACACCTTTGATTACTCACAATGAAGTGATTGTTTTAAAAAGAAAAGCAAATGTAGATTTTGTTACACGCAACGTTTGTTCACCTTTGGTCTTTCATTCATAACTGGGAGAGTGAATCTAACTTAGTCAGTTTCCTGTTTGTTTCCAGTTTTTGTTTCCTTTTTCTGGCTCCAATGCACTAGCTCTATGCCATAGCGTTGCAAATGTGCACAGAGAGGCCAGAGGCTTAAATCCAAACAAGTCATTTATGAAACGATTTGTAAAATTGTTTATTTGTTCGTTCATGGTATTGTTAATGAAGTTTAGCTTTGGAGCCATATCTGCCTATAGATGTCCCTTTAAGATGCTGTAATTTACTGGAATCACCTTGAAGCTCCAATTCTGTAGGCACCTGAGGGATTCAATGCATTTGCACTCTGAGATTTCCATTCCATCGTTTAACTGCCATGAAAACCCATGTGAAAGCAGCAGGAATCTGTTCTCTTATGTGCTTTAAAAAAAAAAAAACCCACAATACCCTGTTTTTATTCAAGTAATAGTGGAGTTGCACAATACTGGCTACCTCTCCACAAAAGGAAATAGCTGTCCCATAAATAATGGAAGGTGGAGAGCATGTGGGAGGGTATAAAAGCAGGGAAGCAAATGGAGAACGTTTTTCCCTGAGTGCTCCAAAAGCAACAGCATGCCGTCCAAAGAGTAAGGGCTTGTGCTACAGCAGCACAACTGCACATGTGGCACTTCAATGTAGACACGACCTACGCTGATGGGAGGGGTTCTCCCATTGGCATAATTAACCTTGCCAAGAGGTGGAGCTAGGCCGACGGAAGAATTCTGTTGACCTAGCGTTGTCTACACTGGTGGTTAGGTCAGCTTACTTATACCATTCAGGGGTGAGGATTTTCACATCTCTGAGTGACGTAGATAAGCCACCTTAATTTTCTAGTGTAGACCAGGCCTAACAGAGATTTGGAGAGGGGCTGATAGGAGCTGAGATGCACACACACACATATGCACATGCCCACACACATGGACATACACATATTCACACACCCTCATGCACACATAGAGCAAGTTAAGGAGAGGATCACATGCCTTATGCCATACACTATAACTTAGCTATAATTATTCATGGCTGTGCTACATGTCTGTGGAAACATGTGTAAAGCTTGTCGGGTGGGGGGGTATGGGAAGGTGTGTACAGCTTGTCAGGGGGTGGGGGTGGGAATGTGGGTGCAGCATGTCAGGGGATGGGGGTGGGAACGTGGGTACAGCATGTCAGGGCATGGGGGTGGAAAGGTGTGTACAGCATGTCAGGGCGTGGGAACATGGGTACAGCACGTCAGGGCGTGGGGGAGGAACGTGGGTACAGCATGTCAGGGGTCGGGGGTGGGAACGTGGGTGCAGCTTGTCAGGGGGTGGGAACGTGGGTACAGAATGTCAGGGGGTGGGGTAGGTGCAGCATGTCGGGGGTGGGGGTGGGAATGTGGGTACAGCATGTCGGGGGCGGGAGTGGGAACGTGGGTGCAGCATGTCGGGGGTGGGAACGTGGGTACAGCTTGTCAGGGGGCGGGGGTGGGTATAGCATGTCAGGGGATGGGGGTGGGAACGTGGGTGCAGCATGTCGGGGGGTGGGGTGTTTGTAGGCCGGGGAAGGGAGTTCAGGTTTAGTTTCCTCACATGCTGGGTAGGCCCCAGGTTGCTGAATGTTGTTTTGTTTTTCCCCACTCTTGGCTCCTAAGGAAAGATATAGAGGATGATATAAATAGGCCTTGGGGCTAGAATAAACACTTGCTTCCAATTCAGTTGGGATGATTGATCAGCTCATTCATGGCTCCACTTAGCTCCTCCAATGGCAACTCTTCCCAACTCTCACTGGACATGGCAGCCTGAGCCCCATGGTAGCCAGTCCCATGCAAGATGGGAGTTTAGTGCTGAAAGAATACCCGATATAAAAAGTGCTTGGAGCTGGATCTGTAGTTTAGTCACCTTACAACCTCACAGCCGTAGCTTAATGGAGACAAAAGCTGAGGCACATCAGAAGGAGAGGAAGTAACAGGACAGGCAAATCCAGTTGTTTGTTAACTGAGATGGAGGAGGAGGAAGACAAGGCTACAGCCTGTAGCTGTGATTGTAAGATGAATCCCAGAGATGATTTCCATATGCCAACAAAACAAGGCCTTCGTCAGCATGGGCTGTATCCTATAGAAGAACTCCTGCACTGCCCAAAGCTGGGGCTGGATGTGTTTTCAGTGCCGGATGCCAGTCAGGAGCCTGAACGGCAGATTTCATACTGTGGTAATTCTAACACAGTGGAAGGGAAAGGTTATTTTAGCAGGGAATTTCAGTAATGATGTTGGGAAAGATTAGTGCACAGACCGGGCTTTGGAAGTTCCCATGGGGAGGGGGGAGGGAACAGGCAGCAGAACAGACAACATTTCCCAGATGAAAAAGGGCTTGCTTTAAAATGCTCCGAGTCTGGCCTCATGAGTCAGAGCAGAGTCCAATATAACCCCAAGAATGTGTCTGACATCGGGCCAGTGAATCAGTTCCACTGGAATGATGTGGCTGGAAATGTACATTTCAGGTCAAGTGCGCTGAGCCAAGTACCAGGCGTTTGGCTTTGGCAGCATCTGCCTGAGAGAATCTTGGCCTCCTCTGCTGGAGTTTCGGTTAGGATGCAGCAGAGATAACTCCTGCAGCGACACCGACCTTCCTTCCCTTTGACTGGGTGTTTACAATCTGCGAAGCTGTAACTTGGAGAGTGACTATGACCCTGAGCATCACCACTGGCAGCAGGCTGGGGGGCCCTGTGTGAAATTAGTGTCAATGAGCCCCACCCAAGCCCCCAAACACAAACCCCCACAAGGGGGCAAGGTAGGAGCTGACCCCGCATCCACATCTGAATTATTTCACTTGACTTTGCATCTAGGTCTGAATTTTGCAGCTCAGAATTATGCACTTCTGGGCCCCTGCTCCCTCAGAGCTGCTTCACAGCTGCTATATCAGCCCCAGACCAACAGGTGCTCCCAATCCTGCAAAGGTGTTTGCTGGTGGATCTGAGAAGCTGAGGATCCACTGGCCAGGACCCCAGCCCTGCCTCCAGACCCCTGTGCATTGTCACAGAGATCATGGGTCATTCATACAGGGATGGCCTTTCGAACCCCTGGAACAGCTCCCCTGTCTAGTACGGGGACCCAACCTAACTTGTGATGGTGGGGGCATGGCTGCCCAGCTTTCCTTCAGACCACCACAAGCCACCTCTCAGCTCGGTGCCAGTGGCGGTGCTGGCTCCTCTGTTGAGTAACCACTGGAGCCTCTCGGCCACAAGCAGGGCAGCTCAATAGCATGCAAGGCAGTGTGGTCTAGTGAGCTATGCACAGGAGTGGAAACAAAGGCCTCCAGCAGTCTGATCCCAGCTCTGCCACTGACTCCCTCTTTGTCCTTAGCTAAGTCACTTCACCTCTCTGCTTTGCTTTCTCCTGTGTACAATGGGGATTATACTCCTATTGGCAGCTCTGTGAAATGGGGGACAGAAATTGGATAAGTTTGGGGCAGGCAGGCAAGAAATTGTTTCCCAGATCCAGGGGATAATGCCAAGACTGTCTCTGCAGGAGCTGGCCAGGTGGCCTGTGTTCCTTTCTTGCTCTCTTTGTTGGGGGTGGACAGACAGTAGGAGCAGCCTTCTTCTCAGGATGGGGGTCTGCCTGTCACCCCACTGCCACCTCACAACAGGACTGAAAACACTCATCTGGGTCCTATTGTTGCCTGGGCCTTTAATTGCTATAGGGCTGAACAGCTCAAGGGATAGGCTTTGCCTCTAGGCCACTGCTTCAAACACAGCTCAGTAGTGACCAAAAGTTATCATTGTCTGTGGTCTGCTGTTGGCCAATGTATAATTATTTGGGCGGGTCTCTGTGCAGTGCCCCACGGACAAGCGTCCACATCGCAAAACCCACTCGCAATTGGCACCAGCTGACGGTCTCAACAGAGAGGCCAAGCACTGAATGTGCCATAGAGACTGAACTCCCTGCTTGCCCCCAGGTCAGGACTGAGGCATGCTGGCAGAGGACATTGTTGGGGAAGTTTGCCCAGGGCTGTCAGCCTATTCCTAAATTCACAGCCTTTCTGGCAAGATCTCCATTTGCATCTGTCTACTTCCATGTCCCCTGTTTTCTTTTCATGATGAGAATTATGTCTCTCTCTTCATGTTCATCTTCCCTCTATCTGTTCGGCTGGCCAATTAACTTCTCTACAGGCCAAATGGTATCTGTGCAGTTTATCTCTTGGAAAACAAGTTTCAGGCCAAATCTGCGCTGGGAAAAGTTAAAGTAATTGCAGAAAACTATTCTGAAAAAGTTCCAGCAGCAAAGAAGACAAATAAATAGGGACCAGATTCAACATTCAAGTCAAGCTCACCGCACAAAGATGCTCTCATTCAAAGTGTTCAAATCTGAGGCTGTGTTGTTAAAAAAACACCCTGGAGTTTAAATGGTCTTGGCTCCAAGCTCTCCAGAGCAGAGTCTCCCTGCAATGAGGGTTACTTTCTCACTTGAAAACATGTTGAAAGCTCACTCCTCTTTACTTCATGGCCTCAGTGCAGTAAGTCCAAGGTATTTATATGCACACACGTGTATGCACTTTAACTGAGTACATTCAACAGTATTGAAAAGGTAGCTGATTTCCAGTGGAGAAAAGAAACTAGAGTACATTTTAAACCTGTGGAACTCAGTGCTGCAGGATATCTTTGAGGCTAAAGCTCCTTACGTTTTAAAGAAAAAAGAATTAGACTGGAGTCTAGTCCTGAAGCCAGGTCTACATTCAAGTTCTGTTGACCCAGCTAGGTCAATGGAAGAATTCTTCCACTGATCTAGCTGACACCTCTTGGGGATGTGGATTGACTACGTCACCAGGAGAACCCCTCTCATAGCTGTAGTAAGTGGCTACAATGAAGCGCTGCGCTAGCGCAGCTGCAGCTCTACAGCAGTGCTGCTGTAGCATGTAAAGGGTGAACTCACCCTGTGCTACAGTCATGGTTTATTTCCTCTGAGCGTACCCAGAAATAGAGAGACAGAGATCTCTGGCCCCAGTGCTTTGACTCATTTGCAAGTAGTTCAAAGTAATGCTTTAATTATCTATGTGTGTTAATTATGGTGAGGGGTCTAGACCTCTGGACGGGCACCAGAGAAATCAAAATAAATAAATAAATAATCAGCAATGATCTGCTTACTTGCCAAATGTAACCTCTGAGCTGGTCATTTATGTTCTGAATTTGATCCCATTCTTCAACTTCTTAGAAATAACCGGACACATTTGATTCCCACCGTTTTAACTCTCTCTCTTCCTTCGTTGTTAAATTCTGAGGTGGCAACTTCTTTCTGACTTAGGTGCAGTTCATGAGGACTACCAGCATGCAGGGGTGCTGGACCAATGTGTATAGTGGGTGTGCAGAGAGATATTGAACCAAACTGTAAACCCTCTATGTAATGAAAACCTCTTCAAGTCAGGGGGTGTGGTAGCACCCCTCGTTCCAGCACCTATGCCAGCAGGGGTGGCTGTGAGAAGTGCTTGGCTGAGGCAGACTAGGAGGCCCAAGTGCAATAATCCTTGAATGACACATCTGCTCTCTACCAGCCTGGAGAGAGGGTGTTCCAAGGAGGCGCAACGAATCCCCCAGCTAGATCTGCTAAATCACTGGATTTACAGGAAAATCTTATGTCATTCAACAGGGACAACACTAGCACGGCTCCGTAGAACTCTAACAGGACTCTAGAGAAATGACTGAAATTATGCAGAAGGAGATCCTTTCCCCAGGGTTCTCTAAACCATCAGGCAGAGTTCCATGGATAGAATGCTACAGGGCGATTCAAAACACTTATAGGAAGGTCCCCATTTTCTGGTACATCCAATAGGACTTTTCCCCAAATGATCTGGCTCCATCTGAACTGGAACTAGAAAACAGTCGCCTTCCAGATTGGGATCCAGAACCATAGGGGCGATTCAGATCTGGCGATTCAAACTGAATCCTTCTGCCCTGTCCAAAGACGCCACAGTTCAGAGGAGAGTTGGGTTCAAGATTCTAATCTTGGCCCCTCTCCTGCTGTGTGAGATTTAACGTTTCTAAAGCACTTTGGTATCCTCGGATGTAAAGATCTATACAAAGCTTTGTGTAAAGACAGGCCTGAGTCAAAGCTCTGGATCCAATCCCCCCCCCCCTCCCAACTTTGGGGAGTTTGAAATCCAACCCCCCCAAACTCTCCCCCCTCCACCTTTCAGTTCAGACTCATTTCCATAACTGTTTATTCTGACTGAAGGGCATGCTTTTAGTTCCATTATTTTAAAGTCCTCTCTTGCGCCCGTCTGGAAGTAAGTAGTGAAGTGAACATTGTAATGAGCCCCATATCTCTGCTTGTGCTGCGGGGGGGGGGGGGGGGTCCTGTTTAACATGCTCAAACGGGATATCAGGCAAGACGACAGCTAACCCTGTAACAGACAGCCCTGCCTAGCCTGGATCTGTTTTAATTCAAGGAGCCACAGTGCAGATCAAAGTGTTCCAAGGTTTTGCTTAACCATACTGAAGTATTCTCATATGACGCTAGTCTGCTGTCAGCAATGCTTTCTTGCTGTTGGGATGGGATTATCCCCACCACATCATAGTCACCTCCTTATCTCCAACTCCTCCATGGAGGGAGATAGGGAGGTGTTTGTCTGGGTCCTAGGGCTAGGCCGGTACTTTGGAAAAGCAGAAATCTCCCTCACTGCTCTTTTTGTAGCCTTCAATGTCTGCGGAAAACTCTTGGCCTGTTAATATTTGCAGCCTGGTTGCAAAGACACAGATTAGTCTTTTAATCCCATCCAGATTTTATTAAAGTTGGTTTGGCCCATGCATTACGAAAGCAAGAGCCAATCCAATTTATAAAGCAAACCAACAGACTTTCTTTCCCCTTCCAGTCCTCCCATAGTTATTTTTATATCGGCAAACAGCATCTTGAAGTTTGTACACTTAGCAAATGCAAGAGACAGCAAACCTGTCAGGTACATGTTTCCTAGAGATAAGGCACAAATAGGGCCGTCTGTAACCATCCTCCTGACTACCCAAATATTTGGGGTGCAAGAAAATGGGACCCATCTGGATCTTAACTCCCACTTTCATTTTTTGATTTGTTTTTCCAAAAGCTCATCAGTCAGTTTTCAGTTTACTAGAAAAGGAAATGAAAATTGTCCTATTTGAGTCCCAATATGTACAATCCTAAACTAAGGGTATGTCTACACTTGGAGCTGGACGTGTAAATTCCAGCTTGAGGAGACATACCTGAGCTAATGTAGCTGCAGCTGTGCTAATGGCGGGAGGGACTAGCTGCCCCAAGTGTATGCCCATCAGAGATGCTAGGTCCATACTCAAGATGACTAGCCCTTCCTGCTGCTTGCAGTGCCACAGCTACTCTTTATTTTTAGTGCCCTAGCTCCATCAGAGCTAGTGTGAGTAAGTCTGCTGAAGCTGAGAATCACACCCCCAGCTTTAAGTATAGACATACCCTTAGGGGAGCACTGGGATAGTTGGTGTTACCCTTATCTTAGAGCTTAGCTGTGACACATCGGGCATGGTGAACATCGTCCACTGATTATGGACGCTTGCTAGTTGTGGTCCTTCTTCCCAGATAATGCCAGTGCACTTGATATTGTCTGTCACTGTCTTCTGACAATTCTTCCTTGGCCTTCCTGGCTTTCTCTTTCCTCCTTCAGGTTCCCATTTCAATGCTTGCTTAGCTTGTCTCCCATCTTCCATATGGTGTGTATGTCCCAACCATCTGAGGCTTCTTTCTTTGATGATATTTTCTAATGTTCTGCTCTTCCACTCCCTTACTCTTCCATTTGTTATTTTGTCTTTCCATGAACTGTGTAGTATCTTCCTCAACCATCTATGATGGGAAGCCTCCAGTCTCTTACTGTTAGCCACTGTCATTGGCCAAGTCTCCGCTCCATGTAGTAGAATGTTCAGTACAATCACAGACTAGAATCTGACCTTTAATTTGGTGCGGAGACCTCTGTTTGACCAGATGTTGTTCATCCTTCCAAAAGTGGTGTTTGCTTTTCCTCCTAATCTCATCTGCATACCCTTATCACAACCACCTTCAAATGTCATCACACTTCCCAGACAGCTGAACTCTTCCACCTGTTTGGTTTCTTTTCCATCCACGTACACTTCGCATCTGTAATTCATTTTCCTACTTTCATAATCCTGGTTTCCTCTGCATTGGCTTTCATCCCAATTGAACAAGTGGAAAGAACAAGTACCACGAGCCTGGAAAGATGGTACCACTGTGGCATTACCATAAAAACCTGGAGAGGTATTGTACTGCTATAAATCCTGGGCAAAGTATTGACTACCATTATGCTGAATAGAACGAAAAAGGGTGTGGATGAAATATTATGAAAAGAACAGGCTGGGATCTGTCCAGGTAGGTCATGGTGTGAACTGGTATTCACTCTTCAACAGATCACTAAAAATGCTATTGCTGGAATATTGGTAGCTGCTATGGGATGCCAGACAAGCTGATCAACATAATAAGGAGTTTCTATGATGGGAGTAGATGTGCAATAAGATTGGATACAGGCCCGGGTGAGTGTTTGATATTGTGAATGGAGTTAGACAAGGGTGTCTGTTATCACCATACCTTTCTGCACTAGCAGCGGGCAACAAAAGGCATCGTGGATGGTGTAAAATGCGCTAGTGGAGATGAGTTAAACGACCTTGCCCTTGGCAATGACACTGCTTTACAGAGTATGGTGTGGAATAGGATGATTGCCCTTACAGCAGAGGTAGAACGGGTAGCAGCAAAGACATTGGATTGGAAGGTGAGGTTTGCTTCAGATAAATCAATGCTTCCATCCTTGCCCATGGTTGATATTTGTGGTCCAGACCCCTAGCTGGTGTACAGCACAGCTCTGTTGCCATTATCATCAAAGCCCTGTTAGACCCTGAGCCTGCAAATATTTATCACATGCTTAACTTGAAGCATCTCAGTAGTTCCATTGACTTCAATGGCACTACTCAAATGTTTAAATCTAAGAGCATGCGTAGGTGGTGGCAGTATCGGAGCCTTGGGCTGGAGTCTTTGAGGCTGTTCTGTTGGGAAAGCACACACACAGAAGAGATCTTTGTCAGGCAGAACAATTTCTACAACAGGAAGGAAACAGATATTTGTGTTGGATCCTCACTTGCTTTCCCTGCACTTGATGTACACTGATCTCCTCAACAGAGTTTGGCATTGTTGCTTCATCTGAGCTGTTCCTGCAGCTTTGCTAATGAAAGGCCCAGCTCTGCTCTCTCGACACAGCATGCACTTTGCCTTGGTGTAACCTGAATGCAGTGCTTCCAGAGCACGCTGTGAAACAGTTTGCAGTGCTGCGCTTGTTGTATATCTGCACTAGGGCAGAGGTTCTCAACCAGGGGTATGTGTACCCCTAGGGGTACGCACAGGGCCGGCTCCAGCATTTCTGCCGCCCAAAGCAAAAAAAAAAAAAAAAGCCGTGATTGGCGGCGGCAGTTCAGCGGCAGGTCCTTCGCTCCTACAGGGAGTGAGGGACCTGCCGCCCCCGAATTGCTGCAGGTGCTGCCCCTCTCCCTTGGCCGCCCCAAGCACCTGCTTGTTAAGCTGGTGCCTGGAGCCGGCCCCGGGTACGCAGTGGTCTTCCACAGGATACTTCAACTCATCTAGATACTTGCCTAGTTTTACAACGGGCTACATAAAAAGCACTAGCGAAGTCAGTACAAACTAAAATTTTATACAGCCAATGACTTGTTTATACTGCTCTATATACTGTACACTGAAATGTAAGTACAATATTTATATTCCAATTGATTTATTTTATAATGATAGGGTAGCAATGAGAAAGAAAGCCATTTTTCAGTCCTAGTGAGCTGTGTCACTTTTGTATTTGTATGTCTGATTTTGTAAGCAAGTAGTTTTAAGTGAGGTGAAACTTGGGGTACACAGGACAAATCAGACTCACCCAGCCCCCTGCCCTGGCTGCTGCTTTTACACAACTGGCAGCGGTTCCTGCCCTGGAGCAGAAACAGCCCTTCCCCTGACCCTGAAAAGATGCAGCTCCACCCAGTCACCTGTTTTCTGCCCGGTCCCCACCTCCAGGTGCCCCTTTTCCCTGGCACTGGGGGACTGAGCTGGAGAAGAAGCGGGGCCCGGGCTGCCCCGCCTTGCATCCTCTCCGAATACACAGGAAATATTGCAGGGGTGGAAACAGAGCTCAGCCCCTACAATATTTCTGTGGTGGGGATGCTAGCCACACTGGCCCGACCCCCCAGTTCTGCCACCCCTGAGCTGAGCGGGATATCTACTATCAATGCCAAGAAGGACTTAGCCATGAGTGACATGGCCCATACTCGACTGACTGACTCCATGCAGTGCGTGGCCCCTTTCCAGCTCGCTTTTGAAGTGGGCAGGAATGGTTAGCAGATGCGTGTGTGTGTGATGTTTTATTGGTGAAAATCCTGCTAGCATTTCTCATTTGATATATTTTTGTGCTTCAGTGCCGTATTTGTATTGCAGGAGAGTAACCCTACTCCTAACCCATCGCCCTTCCAGAGCATCATGCCCCACAGGGTCTCAGAGGGCTTTTACAGATGGAGCCTCACAACCCTACTGTGGGGGATGTCAATGCTAACTTGTAGACAAGGGAAACACGAGGCCCAGAAAAGGTAAAAGACTGGTTTAGGGTTATACAGTGAGTCAATAGCAGCGCCAGGAATAGAACCCAGCACACTAGATGCTTAGAGCCAGGTATTAGCCGCAATACCAGATTCACATGGAAGTTGCTTGTGTAGATATGTGGAGCAGCTCCCCCGGCAAAAGGATGTTAGCTATAGCACCAAAAAGGGGGCTACAGCGAGATGGTAGGAATACAAGCCCCACCAGAGTCTGATACGGTTATAAATTTATACTGGTATTAGCACAGCTCTGAGGGTCGGGATCCCATGATGCAGGGTGCCTAGGTCCCTGCTCCACTGAGCACCTAAATACCTTTAAGGCTCTGGGCCTTACAGCCTAAGAAGACAAGTGTCTAGGACGCATGCAGGAAGGGGAGCATCTCTGTTACTTGGGGAGACTGCTGCTGCCAACCAAGGAACGTTTCAGATGGACTCACCCAAATGTAGCCCAAGTGGATTTGTCGTAAGGATCCGACTGTTCTAAAATGTTGTTAAAATACTTGTTAAAGAAAAGCTGCCTCAAAGTGCTGGGAGAGATCCCGGCGTGGCCCCCAGGCATTACGGTAATACAAATAAATAACAATGACTGGGTTTGGAAAGGAATGTTATGATTAGAAAGAAACAAATAATGGTCACGCGGACGGTTTTCCAAAGTGACTAGTGACACCCTCAGTTTAGGAAGCCCAACATGAGACCCCTGATTTGCAGAGACTCTGCACTTTCAGCAAATCAGCCCCCCTTACAGTGTCTTTCGTTGGGCTCCCAAAATCACTAGCTACATCTGTAAGCTGGGGCCAAGACCCTTTATTTGAACTGCCCAGCTGGGGCTGGGAATGAAGTGCAATGCTTGTGTGGAAGGGAGGTTGCTTCTTCTTGCAAAGTCCCCAGTGTTTATTACTGGTTAAAATGAATTTGTCATCAATAACGGGTTAGTGTTACGTTGAGGTTTGGGCGTTACCATGAGCAAGGTTTCTGAAAATAGTCTCTGGCATTTGTCCAAGCTCCTGGTCCAGAACAAACTGTCTGCAGGAGGCGCTTCCAGCTTCTTACAAACCCTCAGTGTGAAATAGGAGAGTATCTCCTGCTCTTGCTTTTCTCTCCTCCACTTTCTCCTCCCTTCTCAGGCTCTATCTTCTCGCCCGCCACCCATCTCTCCAGCCCCGTCCCCTCACTGGCCCTGATGCACTGGATGCAGATGTATTTTATACGCCATGCTGCACATATTGACAAATAGATCTGGAGAGAGATTCAGCCTGTGTATATAAAATTAGCACCCTAGCAGGAGGCTACAAGAGGAAACCTGTTCTGAACTGCTGCAATGGGAAGCAGATGCATTCTGATTAAGCCCACATGGGAAGGGGAGAGCAGTCTTCAGAGCGTGGGTCTGTACATGAACAGGAAGCATTGCTCTATGTTAGTGTGGTCCAGGGCCCACAGGACGCAGGGGCGTTTTGGCATTCGAATCCTTCAGCAGTGGCCTCAGGGAGGTGATTGTTACAATGAGGGGAGGGGCTGTTTGGAACTGAATTAGGTGCAGGTGGAGATTCAGGGTTTGTATTCAAGGTGGCTACAGTTTGGATCAGATTTAACACCAAAGTCTCTTGAGTGGGTGGAAATCTTGCATGATCAGCTGTTTTCAGCCAGACTTGAACTGGACAATAGACCCCCCCTCCAAATCCCAACCTGGACCCAAAACTGTAATGGGTTTGGAGCTGGGCTTTTCAATGTGACCCCCACCCCAACCCTGAAATGGGTTCAGATTGTAAATTCTGCTTTTGGCCCACCTCTAACTAAAGGAATGATCTGGCTAGTGTGCATGTACACCACTGCCCTCTGCTGGATGAAATCAGAATTGCTGAAACTGTGTCATAGGCCCTGTACTGCTGAGAGTTAAAGATGATTCTCCTTTCATTCAAGTGAGAGGGACTTATGCCTTTGGAGCAGGAGGAGCTGAGGTCTCTCCCTGATGCCATCGTGAAATCCTACATGTTCATGACATTTGGTATGGTGGTGACTGTGAAGTTCTAGGTAAAAGTGGATTTTTTTACATACAAGTCCAACTGCATTGACAATAACAGCCCGTGGCTGGGGGAGTCGCACGTTGCCACTGCTAGTGACCTTTCCTCATGTGTTTTGAATACAGCAGATGAGGGGGTAGCATGTAAATACAGATCCAGTCTAGGCAGTGGGTTAGGAGTTGAGGGTAAATCAGCGTGAGGGCTTGGAGCACTTCTGTTTACTATGCCCCAATATACAAAATTACACCCTGCATGGCCAGAATGGGGAGAAAAGGAGAACCGTTTCCTTTGCATATCAGACATGGAATTCCCAGCATGATTACCATTTTTAACACACACTCCTAAGTAAGCCCATAACTTGCCAGCAGCCCAGTTTCTGCAAGGTTTTCCCAGCCCTATGGCCCCAGGTCACTGAAACACTGTCTTTCTCTCCTCCTCCCATAAAAAGGAGGATATGCTGCTAGGTTTCAAAGAGCTGAGGCCAGCGACCCTGAGACAGGCCTCATCTGCTCTGTCATATTCAGAAGCGCTTAAGGAATATGCAGGATTGCGGTCTGAAATCACCTTGTACAAAGTCCGGGGAGTTAAAAGCCCCCAGCTGAACAGCATTGTAACCTGAGAGTGATTTCCTTGATAAGATCTATGCAAACTGGGTAAGTTTACGAAGGTCAGGTCATCTGGGGGGCTCTCTTCCTCCTTTGTACACATATGCCAGCCACAGAACAACAATGCCAGCTGGGTGAGTAAAGATGTTTGTTCCTTGGTGCTGCTGACCTCATTTCTTCACATTTTCTTCCCTTTCCTGGTTTTTATTGGGGGTGGAGGGGAGATGAGGCGTTTTGTGTGTGTGTGTCTCACTTATCTCCCACCCCCTCCATTTTCACGTTCAGTTTCTCCAGCTTCACAATAAGGACGACCATTTCTGTTTCTTCTCAAGACACTTTTCCACCCGCCCCCTCTGGCCCTGGTGGGAATTGTCAGCGTCAAGATAACAAGAAAGATGAATTGTTAGCACAGGATGTTGCATGAAGCCCTAGTTCTATTTCCAGGGCCAGGCAATTTTAATAAGTAATAATAAGGAGCGAGAACGCCAAAGGAAGTCACCTGGTACAGCAGACAAGTCAAATTTATCAAGGCAGAGAGGAAATACTCCCCAGAAATGAATCTGGCATGAGTTCCTGCACACCAGTCCCACGATCCTGTCTGCCACCCCAGGCAACTCTTATCTGAAACAGTCCAGTGTTTAAAATAGACTGGAAAATAAATACTATTCCAGCCCGACTGATCCTCTAGAGCCTGCAGTTCATCCCAGCAGCATTTAGTTTTCTCTGGAGTGTTTCCGACATGTATTTCAAGGCCTTCCAACTCTCTTCTTCTCCTCTGCCTGTGACATTAATGAACCTTAAGGGATTCTTTTATGTGAATGTATTTTTAAGAGAGGGACAGAGGTTCCCAGCCCTTCTTGTCTTGGGTAGTTGGAGAGTTCTTTCGCAAGGCGTATTCCAAACAGAAATCGATCAAACGCCAGGTTGAAGTGTTGCTACGGCAGCTCTGCTAGCTGTGAAGTTGTTTAATGTTCATTGTGCACAGCTGTGTCATCCTAATAGAGTATTTTATTGTTTTTCCAGTTGTACTTAAAACCGTCATTCATTATCCTGACCGGCCAGCAAGTGGCTCACGTTTAATCAATGACACAAGACAAATGCGTGGTCAAAGTTTCCAGCGTCTTTACCACAACTGGAGCTGGCTCCAAGCCATCACAAACTGGCCTGGATATTTCATTCTAGGCTGCACTAGGCCCTGAGGATCCATTTGCCTGTATTATTTGGAGGGGTAAAAGGGAACTCAGTCCATCATTCTTAGAAGAACTGGTCTCCTGTGAACGTGCCGAACACTTGCTACTGCTAACGGGTTCCACACAACCATTAATTCTGTGCCAAGAGGGTCTCAAAACTGCGGTTGTTCTTAAAATTGGGGCTGCAGGACAAGCCTAAAACAGGTGCCAAAACCAGCACTGGCATTGGACTGAACAGGGACTGGAGCTTTACTTCTGAGCAGCAACTCCAGGGTGCTGAGAATAATAGAGAATGCAGGGCTGGCCTGGGAAGTGCTACCAGTGACATCAGTGCAACAGGGAATGTGCGGCTGACTCTGACCAGCAGAGGCTTCAGGCACCAGTGCTCCAAGCGCGTGCCTGGGGCGGCAAGCCGTGGGGGGCGCCCTGCCGGTCCTTGCCAGGGCGTCAGTCAGGCTGCCTTCAGCGGCATGCCTGTGGGAGGTCCGCCGGTCCCGCGGCAATTTGGCGGCGGGTATGCCGAAGCCGCGAGACCAGCGGACCTCCCGCAGGCATGCCGCCGAATCTGCGGGACCAGGGACCTCCCACAGCCATGCTGCCGAAGGCAGCCTGCCTGCCGTGCTTGGGGCGGCAAAAAAGCTACAGCCACCCTGACTCTGACCGTTGGTCCAGGTTGTTTCAGGCTAATAGAGAATGCAATGCCGGCCCTGTGCACGGGTTCCTGGAGCTTCAGGGTAACAGAGAATGCAGTGCTGGGTCTGGGCTGGGGGTCAGAGTAACAGAAAACACAGCGCGGGTCTGGGCAGCGGGTCCTGGGAAGTTCAGCTGTTTGGTTAACATTCATTATGTGCATGGCTGTAAAGTGCATGAACACTTAAAACCATCTCCCTGCACACAGGGCCTGACTGCAATACCTACTGCAGTGTCTGTTTCTCTGTCTAGTGCTCTCTGCCTGTTCCTGAAATTCCTTTTCAGTTGAGCTGCAGCCAATAAATTGATGGAGTTACTTGTTCAAAGGCGATATTTCCCATTCTTTGCCATCAGTCTCTATATCTCCCGCTGTCTTCCCAGCAGCATTCCCTGAAATGATGGCCTGTCACATAAATAATGTCACCCAGTCCCTGCTTTAAAGGGTCACAGTCAAGTTAACAACACTTTTAAAAGAACAAAATTCCTTTGCATGCCATGCACTACAACTGTCACCCCAGATTATTAAAATGGAAAGAACTTTAACCTGTCATTTACTGGCCTTTTACGCTGATAGAAAAGGGAACATGTTTCAATCATGTTAACTTGTTTGAATTAGCTTAAAATGATGAAAAAGCCATTTTAATGCGTGTTAGAATGAAGGCTTGGTCTCTATACTCTGTTCCTGATTAACTCCATGTGTGGATGCTCTTATTCCAGAGTAAACATTTCCACATATGGAGTTATTCCAGAATAGCTACTGCACTTTAAATTCACACCCTACCCTAATCCAAATTAATTTTTAAGTGTAGACTAGCCCTAACATGTTTGAAACCAGGTTAGCTGGCCAGGGAAAGCCCCTAGACTGAGGGCTGGTCGACACTAGGAACTTATATTGGTATAGCTACATGTCTCAGGGGTGACCTAACCCCCACCGTGTAGACAGTGCTAGGTTGACAGAAGAATTCTTCCGTTGCCGAAGCTACCACCTCTCGGGGAGGTGGATTACATACACTAACAGGAGAACCCCTCCCATCAGCACAGGTAGTGTCTACACTGAAGCACTACAGCAGCGCTGCTGCAATTTATTTTACCTTATGTTTGCCGAAAATTGTTTCGGGTTAAGGTAGGGTGTGACTGTAAAGCAGAGGAGTCAGACTGGAATACTTCCATGTGTGGATGAGCCCCTAAAACGGGGCTTTTCATTTGGGTTAAGCTAACGCGATTGCACTAAAATGATTGAAACACACGCCGATTTTGCCCAGCAGGACATTCTCTAAGGCAGGGGTTGGCAACCTTTCAGAAGTGGGGTGCCGAGTCTTCATTTATTCACTCTCATTTAAGGTTTCGCGTGCCAGTAATAACATTTTAAAGTTTTTAGACGGTCTCTTTCTAGAAGTCTATAATATAGAACTAAACTATTGTTGTATGTAAAGTAAATAAGGTTTTTAAAATGTTTTAGAAGCTTCATTTAAAATTAAATTAAAATGCAGAGCCCCCCCGGACCGGGGGCCAGGACCCAGGCAGTGTGAGTGCCACTGAAAATCAGCTCGCGTGTCGCCTTTGGCATGTGTGCCATAGGTTGCCTACCCCTGCTCTAAGGCCTGGTCTACACATACTTTTTAAAGCGGTATAGCTATTTCAGGATGTGATTTTTTTATATTCTTTTTTACTGAAATAGCTATAGTGGTACAACTCCTAGTTAGATGCAGTTAGACTGGTAGAAAGGTGCCTTACAGTGGTATAATATAGTCCTCTATCTTATGGGAATAGTTATACGAACTGTATACCCAGACAACTGTGTCCAAGTTAGGGGAGTTGTATTGCTTTAACTGTACTGGTATAGTTATAGCGATATAACTTTTGTGGGTAGATACGCTCCAACTTTTCCAGGTCCAGTGTTATTTACAACTTGCTAAGGCTTGGTCTTCCCAGCATAGCTATGTCAGGTAGGTGTGTGGAAAAAAATCATACCACTAAGCAACTTCGCTATAGACACAGCAAAAGAAGCCCTTTTGCCAGTGTAGCTTCTTTCACATGGGGAAATGGTTTAAGCTGCATCTCCAGTAGGGCCAGATCTACACTACTGATTTCTGCCGGCATAGCTATGTCAGTCGGGTGTGAAGAGGTGTGATCCCTGACTGACATAGCTGTGCCAGCAGAAGTCTCTAGTGTAGACGCAACTATACTGGCAAAGCAGTGTAGCTTTTACGAATATAGTTTGATTCATGTGAGGGGGGTGTTTTCGTTATGGCTTGGGCTACTCTTCAAATGTATACTGGCATGGCTCTGTTGGTCAGGGGTGTGACAAAACTACACCCCATGGCGACATAGCTATGATGGCATAACCCCAGTGTAGACGCAGCTATGCCAATAGACAAGGGTTTGTCGTTGTTTGGGGAGGTGGTGATCTGACACTGGCAGAAGAATGCCTCCTGTTGGTCTATGTGGTGTCTACACTGGGGGCTATGCCAACATGGCACCAACAACCTAGACTCTGTAGTGCAGACACAACCTATATCGATTCAAAGTGTAGATTTGCTGATATAGCTGCCTCCACGCTAGGAGTGCTTTGCTGGTATATTATACTGGTATGCCTAGTGTAGACATGACCTCGCTATACTGGCAAAGCCCTATTGGTATAGACAAGGCCTAATGCTCACTTACTAATTCATTGTCAGTCCTGTTACTAAAGGGGAGACATGTCAAAGGGATCAGTTACACGACATTTGTGAATGGCAACTAATTAGAGCCGTTGCCTTTCAGTGTTCACTTTGGAAAAGGACTGTTTTATCAGACAGGGAATTCTCTCCTGTTCTATGTAAGTCCTGACAGACCTTCTACAGTAGTTAAAAGGAGCAGCATTAAAGAAAAAGAACTTAAAAGCCCCAAAGTGAAGGTCCTGTAATTTATTTGCTCCCCCAATGAATGCTGGTTGCAAATCACTCTGTACAAAAATAACTCCTTTCTCCAACTTTTGATCTCTGATATTCCTGTATTTCCCTGGGGAAAATGTAAATCTATGAACTTATTACTAATGTTTCCTGTCCCTGACAGTGGAGCCAGTTGATATTTTACTTGAGAAGCCGGGGGGTAGGAGTGGGGGGAGAAGTGAGCATATGCTTAATGACTGCAGACTGTTTCCAATCTTAGTTTCACTTTTCAGATGCAGAGTTTCCATCTTACAATGGGGGGAGAGAGAGATTTTTAAATAAAACATGATTTAACTTTAGCCAAACTTCCTCCCAGTGTTTATGCTTTTGGCTCAGGGCTAGATCCATTTAAAACTGGCTTCTTTTGAAGCAGCCCTGTCTCATCACCACACACCAACACAATGGCTTGTAAATTGTCTGTTACACGTTTAAACTGTAAGTCTCTTGGCCTCTGTCCATTTCACTTTACTTCCCCTCCACCTCCTTCCAAAGTCAGACTTGCTGCCTGGCTAATGGCAATCAGATCCTACTCTCAGTCACTTGCGGAGAGAATAGCAAAGATTTACAGGGGAAAGGGCTGGATATGAGATTCTAAAATCACAGCGGAATAAATCAAAGTGGGTCAGAGTCTGCCACCCTTATTCACATTGAGTAACACTCCCCCCATAACTAGTCACATTGATTTTAATGGGGCAATTTGCAGTGCAAGTGTATGACAAGCATGGCAGAATCGAACAAAATCTCACTTACCCTTTGGAATACTGGGGGTGGGCACAATCCTCTCTCTGGACTATATGCATCCAATATGAACCACAACCCCCGGACATCCCTCTGCTGCTTCCCTCCACTATCCCTCCCAGCTGCTAACCCATCCTGCAGCTAGCTTGTTCTCCCCTGCACATCACTCTGTGCTGCTCCGACTGTCCTCTCCACAAGCCATGGGCCATGACTCAATGTGCCCATTGATGGAACCCCTGCAGAAGGCGGTTGAGGGTGTGTGACAGAGGGCTGGGCAAGAACTGCTGAGCCAGCCCTCTGTCACGCCAGCTCCAATTAAGGGAGGTAAATTGGAGCTGGTTAGAGAAGCCTGCACCTGACTCAGAAAGGGGAAACACCTGCCAGCCCAATTAGCCTGGGGCTGCATAAAAGCCTCAGAGAAAGAGAGACACTAGTGAGTGATAGCTCTTCCTCCCTGGCTGTGGGACTGAGAAGCTCCTAAGGCTAAAACCCCCCAACTATATGTGGTGAGAAGGTGGTGGGATTGTGCACTGTAAATAGACTGCACCAGTGATTGCTGAGTCTGAAGGTCTCTGAGTAGTTTTTGGAGCAGAGCAGAAGCAGAAGCAAAGGGGGCCCTGCTATGCCCTGTTATGGGGGGACACGGGAAATGCATGAAAAGAGGGTTTTAGAAGGGGGGGGTTATGTCAAGCGGGGAGTGGGTTGGTGCTTTTGAGAATTTTTGCCAAAATATTTTCCATTGAAAAATGCATACTTGTCAAAACCCAAACTTTCCGTGAGAGGGGGCGGGAGCTGACAAATGTCTCAACTTGGAGGAAAAAAAGATTTTTTTGTTTTCTTTTTTCAAAAAGAAAAAATCTGGTTTTCCAGTTCTAAATTCCTTTTGTTTAGAAATTTAAGCTAATTAAAGTAATTTCTTAGAAATTAAAATTGGTCAAAATTGAAATACTGTAATGTGTTTCAGTGGATCCAAACCAGTACTTTTTTCCAGATTTTTGGTTTGAAAATTATTCTGAGAGTTTGACCTTTTGTCTTGATTGGGGATGAAACCTCACAAATTTTCACAGGCCAGAGAACCGTTGCCTGCCCCGTTCTAGGATGTGGGACATGTTGCAGTGTAGCTTCTGGGTTCAATTCAATTGAACCTGGCTCATTGCAAAGGTTCCTTCTTCTGTTTCTCCGATTTCCAGTTCTCTATCGCGTCTCCCCATCCCCAAAGTTATCTTTTTGGAGATGGTCAGACCCAGAAGACCAGATACAAGCCCCCCTTGAACTTTATGGGCATTTGGATCCAAATTTCACAGCTTGAGCCCATCTCTAGGGTTTTTGGGTCTTCTGTTTCCTTTCCCTTTCCTTTGCTGCCTGTTTCTCTGTGTGATCCACTGCCTGTATGTTCTGTCTATATACCCAGCTGCTCTTGTATCTTTATATCCCTGTCCACCCCACCAACACCCTATCTGCAGATCTAGAGCCATTCCGGCCAGTGTACTTGTTTTCCAGTGGATTGAAACTAACCAGACTGTGTCCTAGCTGAAGATCAGAATCTCATCCCTTTCCAGTCTCCCTTGCAGCCCTGGTCAGCCTCTTTCCCAGCTCTGATACAGATGATGACGATGTACAGGCAACTGATGTGGTAGAGCTGGGTGACTGCTGGAGCCCAGTTCACTTTCACTGGCCCCTTGGGTACAACAGTGCTGAGCGGGGGCAACATCACCACCTGGCCTCTCGTCTCCAATAATGTATTGTCTCACTCTTGTCCCCCACACTGCCCTGCCCTTGTGCTCTGCAGACATCTCTTGAGCCAGGGTCACGTGGGGGCTTCTAGAGCCACCGATGCGTGTGTGTGTGTGTGTGTGTGTGTGTGTGTGCGCGCGCACATATGTGCATCAAGTTGTCCAGCCCCAGCAACAGTAGCTTTCTCCCTATGGAGTGCAGGGTCAGGCAGAATGCCTGGCTGGATTGGAAGGGAGGGGAGTGACCCGTAAGGGCAGGTTACACATACTTTCAGGAGGTGCAGCATGCCTTCCCCCGCCCAGTACCTGATGGAGGGTTGGGGGTTGCCTGGCCATGCCACGTGTAGCTATGCAGACATTTTCTCTGAGTCCTTCAAGTTTGTGCTCAAGGAGCCCAAGCACCAGAGGGTGTGCAGGGTCTCATGCAGGGGCCCCCAGAGTGCAGCCCAAAGTGGGGGCCACATGCCCTGGGGCCCTATGCAGCAACCTGCTGCCAGCGTGGAAACTGTCCCCCACAGAGAAAGTCAGTTGTTGCTTTAGCTGAAGCCAACATCAATGAATAAAAAGAACTTTAATGGAGGCTAAATTGAGCTCCCCACCCCGCCTGGCGAATTTCTGGCCGCCTCTGTCTGCGTCAGATAAATATCCCTGTGAAAACCGTAATGTTTAACGTCCCCTCTTATTATCTTGCTGGCATCCACGGGCTCCTGTAGGGATTGAAGCCAGGCCTCAGCCACTTCTTTCACTTCATTCCTCGCCCACTAACTACGTGTCAGCAGCACTTAAGAGCATTTTTGAAACACAGCCTGATCCAGGTCTTCGGAGAAGGGATCGCTCCAACTCGGATCTGTTCTTTGCCACTGGAGGGGTGAGGAGACAAGCCAGGTCCTCTCCTGCCCCTGGGAAAGCTGCAAGGCTTCAGCGGTAGGAACCTTCCATCCATTTGCAAAGCTGTTAAAGCAACATTAGTCTAAATGCCCTTTTTAGTCTGACAGGCTGATAATAACATGGTGTGTGAAGGCGGCTGGAGGAGAATGCGCTCAGGTTTCTTTTTGCTGCAGAAATGGTTTCTTTCAAGAGTCCCGGCAAGGAGCTCTTGGCACAGTAAATGTCATGATTTTTCATCTGAACTCCACGCTGACAGAAAACAGCCCTGCAGAGCCCATGGGACATGCACTTGATTGCTGAGGTGTGGGAGAATTTGCACCAAAGGGGAAAGCAATGTTTATATACAAGAGAGGGAGAGAGCATTTCTTGCCCCACAGGCTGGGGGGGAGAATGGAGATTGGGCACTATCAACTGAGTAAGGTAGAGGCTGAGCAGAAGAGATGAGCAAACCAGTTTGGATGAAATGTTTCCCCCCCACACACACACCAAAATTCAGTTCCACGGGGAGATAATATGGCCTAGTGGATAGTACACTGGAGCAGGGGAGACCTGCATTCTATTGCCAGCGCTACCACTGGACTGCTGGGTGACCTTGGACAAGTCACTTCACCACCCCGGGCCTTAGTTTCCCCATCTGCAAAATGAGGATACTGATACTGACCTCATTTGTAAAGCAGTTTGAAATCAAGGGACGAAACTGCTGTATAAGAACTAGGTAGTATTATTATCCACTCCCAAATCCTGACTGGGTCTTTTGGACAACCACAGAATAGCCTGCCCCTCAATAATCTATCCCAGATCTTATGCTGTGCCCAGTTTTGCTGGCACAGGACTTTGGGAGTTTAGTAGATGCTGTGCGGATGCCTGTACAGCTCATACGCACTCAGGAAAACTCTGTTAGGGTTCTCTTGGCTTTGACACAAGTAGCTCCCAGCCCCCTGCATGTAAGTGGCACCCAGTCAAAACTAAACGTCATTGATTTTTTTTATGAGGCCCAGCTCAAGTTTGGCTAGACATTTCCTCCCGCTAGCATTTACCATTGTTCATGCCTCCCTGATCTTGCAGGGTCCACCTGGGGGGGGACAGGCCCCAAAACCCCATGCTGAGGCTGGCTGGGGCCGAAGGAAGGTGAGCTGGAAATCTCTCTGGAGACTGGCTTTTCAGCAGACTCCAGGGGTTCGGCTCGTTGGAATAAGCAGCTGAATTTGGGAGTATTTATCTGAGTCCAATCAAAGCTTTGAATGGCTCCCCCCCTTCCCCCCCCCCACACACACACATGCCCCCCGCTGTCTGGAATCCTACCACAGGCCCTTCTCACAAACGTCCTACCGAGCCTTGCTTTTGACAGAAGGGTTTTGACTTCGTTGGCGGGAGGGGGCTGGAAAATCCCACTTTTTAAAAATGCCCCTCTATGAAAGGTGCGTGTATGAAACCCACAGTCTGTGTGCAGGGGATTCAGTCGCACAACCTGTCTGCCTTCAAAGGGCTGCTTGTGCCGCAGGGAGGGGACCACCAGCAGGATGGAGCTGCACCAGGTGAGGCTGTCTCCTCAGGCTTCGGACCCCCTACTGACACCATGTTCAGAGGAAATGTCTTTAACTAACCACACATTCCTTAAGCTCGCCAGCTGACCTTCAGCTCGCTCAGTTCAGGCTCCTAAACGCTGACTGCTGTTTCCCTGACGCAGCTCTGTCTGTGCTAGAGAAACTAGTGCGTAGCATAACGGTTGTTCACCAGGGGCTTGCCTGGATGCATTCTAACATGTTCATGGTTGGCCCATGTGGGTCAGACGAGAGTACAGTTTTATAACCCACTTTGGCCCCAACCCTGCAGGCTAAGCTGAACAGCTGGGATGCCGACGCAGCCCCACCTAACAATCATCAATACACTGGGCTGATTTGCTAGTGTAGATGGGGGCCATCTTGTCTGCAGTAAAGCCTGGGGGTTTTGTTTTCTTTCCCACACCATCGGATAATGAAACCGGTCACACTGCAGCACCCGTGCTCTGGGTCTTTCCAGGGGCGCTGGAACAATTTGTAGAGTGGGGGTGCTGAGAGCCATTGAACCAAATTGTAAGCCCTGTATATGATGGAAACCATTTCAAGCCAGGGGGTGTGGCAGCACTCCTAGTGCCAGCACGTATGCTAGAAACCAAGAATTACAGACACGTGAAAATTTTGCAGATCCAAGTTACTTGGAGCAATCAAGCAAGGGCTAGGTCCCATTTTGTCAGTGCCTCCAACATTCGGGGGGCGGGGGTGGGGAGGTTGAGAGAAAGTTAAGCAAACGATTTTGAAGGACAATAAAATGGTCTTTTAGAGGTAAAGGAGTAACTCTTCAGGACCAGATATTCTCAAAAGTTCTGTGGGCAAATTGACATGCAATTGCTGCAAAGAATGGCTGGTCTGGGGAGAAGCTGTCATTGTGGTGGAAGGAAGGTGGGGGTGTCTGCAGAGATCAAAGTCAGGATTCTGGACTGCATGGGGCAGAAAAGAATGTGGTGGACTTTCCCAGGGTATAGCAGGCTCACATTGCTGGGCTATAGAATGTTGCAATCAAAATAGATAGATACAAGTGCTCCGTGCCTTACTAAGAAGCATAACACAGCTAGTTAGGTGCCAGTTATGTGCTCCATTACCTGATTTCCATGTGCTATAGCAGTGATTGTGAGTCTAAATTTAGGCAAGCATTTTGCACAGGTATTTTCATGCCTAATGGTTTTGCAAATCTGACCTAAATGCGCATCAGCAGTAGGGTCAGATATAAGTGCCCCCTGTGTCATTGTACAATCTGTAACTGCGATGGAATGGAAAACTGCTTGTGTGCGCCAACTTGACTTCACTGTCCACATCATTCACAGCCAGGACACGTAGAACCGAATGACTGAAAATGGATTGTGCAGAAGCAAAATTACACATGAGGGCAGAATATAATAAAAACTGCTGCAAAACTGCCTTTACTTTGTTACACAACTTGGCCCTCGCTCCCTGAAGCAGGATTCCAGGGGACCAATGAGGTTTCAGTTCTTCATCATTAAAGGCAGCACAAGATTTTTCTCTACTCAAGTAACATTTTTTTATCAGGGTTGCTGTCTAATATTATGTACGCAACTTCCTAGCCCTTTTAGAATTGCTGTAAAACTGCTTACAATTAACATCCAGCCATAAAAGGAGTTTAACATAAGAACATAAGAACGGCCGTACCGGGTCAGACCAAAGGTCCATCTAGCCCAGTATCCTGTCTACCGACAGTGGCCAATGCCAGGTGCCCCAGAGGGAGTGGACCAATAGGCAATGATCAAGTGCTCTCTCTCCTGCCATCCATCTCCATCCTCTGACAAACAGAGGCTAGGGACACCATTCCTTACCCATCCTGGCTAATAGCCATTAATGGACTTAACCACCATGAATTTATCCAGTTCTCTTTTAAACGCTGTTATAGTCCTAGCCTTCACAACCTCCTCAGGTAAGGAGTTCCACAAGTTGACTGTGCGCTGCGTGAAGAAGAACTTCCTTGTATTTGTTTTAAACCTGCTGCCTATTAATTTCATTTGGTGACCCTTAGTTCTTGTATTATGGGAATAAGTAAATAACTTTTCCTTATCCACATCACTCATGATTTTATATACCTCTATCATATCCCCCCTTAGTCTCCTCTTTTCCAAGCTGAAGAGTCCTAGCCTCTTTAATCTCTCCTCATATGGGACCCATTCCAAACCCCTAATCATTTTAGTTGCCCTTTTCTGAACCTTTTCTAGTGCCAGTATATCTTTTTTTAGATGAGGAGACCACAGCTGTACGCAGTATTCGAGATGTGGGCGTACCATCGATTTATATAAGGGCAATAATATATTCTCAGTCTTATTCTCTATCCCATTTTTAATGATCCCTAACATCCTGTTTGCTTTTTTGACCGCCTCTGCACACTGTGCGGACATCTTCAGAGAACTATCCACGATGACTCCAAGATCTTTTTCCTGACTTGTTGTAGCTAAATTAGTCCCCATCATATTGTATGTATAGTTGGGGTTATTTTTTCCAATGTGCATTACTTTACATTTATCCACATTAAATTTCATTTGCCATTTTGTTGCCCAATCACTTAGTTTTGTGAGATCTTTTTGAAGTTCATCACAGTCTGCTTTGGTCTTAACTAGCTTGAGCAGTTTAGTATCAGCTGCAAACTTTGCCACCTCACTGTTTACCCCTTTCTCCAGATCATTTATAAATAAGTTGAAGAGGATTGGTCCGAGGACTGACCCTTGGGGAACACCACTAGTTACCCCTCTCCATTCTGAGAATTTACCATTAATTCTTACCCTTTGTACCCTTTGTCTTTTAACCAGTTCTCAATCCATGAAAGGACCTTCCCTTTTATCCCTTAACAACTTAATTTACGTAAGAGCCTTCGGTGAGGGACCTTGTCAAAGGCTTTCTGGAAATCTAAGTACACTATGGCCACTGGATCCCCTTGTCCACATGTTTGTTGACCCCTTCAAAGAACTCTAATAGATTAGTAAGACACGATTTCCCTTTACAGAAACCATGTTGACTATTGCTCAACACTTTATGTTTTTCTATGTGTCTGACAATTTTATTCTTAACTATTGTTTCGACTAATTTGCCTGGTACCGACGTTAGACTTACCGGTCTGTAATTGCCGGGATCACCTCTAGAGCCCTTTTTAAATATTGGCGTTACATTAGCTAACTTCCAGTCATTGGGTACAGAAGCCGATTTAAAGGACAGGTTACAAACCTTAGTTAATAGTTCTGCAACTTCACATTTGAGTTCTTTCAGAACTCTTGGGTGAATGCCATCTGGTCCCGGTGACTTGTTAATGTTAAGTTTATCAATTAATTCCAAAAACCCCTCTAGTGACACTTCAATCTGTGACAGTTCCTCAGATTTGTCACCTACAAAAGCTGGCTCAGGTTTGGGAATCTCCCTAACATCCTCAGCCGTGAAGACTGAAGCAAAGAATCCATTTAGTTTCTCCGCAATGGCTTTATCGTCTTTAAGCGCTCCTTTTGTATCTCGATCATCAAGGGGCCCCACTGGTTGTTTAGCAGGCTTCCTAAAGTGTCTTTCTGCAATTTGACACTCCTGAATAAGCCAAATCACTGGCAGCTTCTCTTCCAGCATCTGCCCTGCTTTCTACTAAACTATTGTTTCTGCAACCAATATTTCATTGCTTCACTGACTGGAGCAGAACATCCAGAATCAAATGCTAATGACAGCCGTTCCTTTAACCAATAACAAAATCATAGATCCAGCATTAAACTTCACCAGTTCTTTGCAGATTCATAGGCAGGATGCAGAGGTGAAAGTAAGCCGGTACGGCGTACCGGTAAGAGCTGGTACACAGCTGACCGTACTGGTAGGGGGCAGCTTCCCTAGGCGGGCAATTTAAAAGGGCACTAGGCTCCCTGGGCCCTTTAAATCACTGCCAGAGCCCTGGGGCTCCCGGCTGCCACCACCGCTACAGCTCCCATGGGACTCCAGCTGTGATTTAAGGATCCTGGGGCTCCCGGCCACCGCTACTGCAGCTGGGGCCCTGGGCTCTTTTAATCACTGCCAGAGCCCTGCTGCCGGAGCCCTGGGGTAGTGGCGGTGGTGAGAGCCCCGGGGCTCCAGCAGCGATTTAAAGGGCCCTAGGCTCCCGGCAGCCAGAGCCGGAGCCCTGGGCCCTTTAAATCACCGCCAGAGCCCTGGGGCTCCCAGCCACCGCTGCACCTACTGCTACCATGGGGCTTTGGTGGTGATTTAAAGGGCCCGGGGCTCCCGGCCGGCGCTACCGAAGCTGAAGCCCTGGGCCCTTTAAATTGCTGCCAGAGCCCCGGGGTAGCAGCAGCGATTTAAAGGGCATGGGGATTTAAAGGGCCCGCCCCCTCTGCCTGAGGCCCCGCCCCTTCCACCTGAGGGACACCCCCTCCCCCGCCTTCTCAGGATCCCGGCCCTGCGTACCGGTAAGTCCCTTAAGTTACTTTCACCCCTGGCAGGATGTGACCCTGGTGATGTGACCATGCAGGGCAGTAAGGGAACATTAGCTAGTGTAGGGCGACCCCTACCTCCTCTATGGCAGCTACCCATATGCAGGTAGCAGCTGAGGGAGAGAGCCGCCTCAGTGAGGCCGCCACTCCCCCTCCAGATGGCTAGTGCCATGTCTCTGCTTCCCAACGCTCCAGCCAGCACAACTGAGAGGTACAGAGGAGGAAGGACTGTTCAGTGGTTAGGGCACTAGCCTGGAACTCAGGAGACCTGGGTTCGAGTTCCTGTTCTCTCGCAGCCTCACTGTGTAACCTCGGAAAAGTCACTTGGGGCTGGTCTAGGTGGGGTGAGTTAGCGTGTGGCAAGCGGGACTGTAAATCTATAGCACACTAAGTTGCTTAGTGCACATTGAGTGAGCAGGTCAACACGCACTATGGAACTTCTAGGTCCACATGACCAGTTAGTGTGTGGCAGGCTAGTGTGCTGTCGATTACATCCCAGTTCATTGGGCACTAACTCGCTGTCTAGGAAAGACCCTAGTCTCAGCGCCTTAATGGGCATAACAGCACCACCCTACAGCACAGGGTGGCGTGAGGCTAAATACATTAAAGCCTGAGTATTTGGGGCCATGTAATTACATAAGTTAGAAAAGAGGAAGCAGCCTCTGGAAGGCCAGGCGGTAATCCAAGGGCTCTCCAAAAAACAATCAGGTTCCTAGGCTGCTCTTGGGGCTGGAACTAAATGCTGCCCCTTGCTTGAGGTGAACCCATTGTAAATATGTAAAGCCCCATATAGTCAAATCCATCCTCTAAGTTGCAGAACTGGTGCCACAGAGATTTCACGTGATCATTCCTATTCTCATCTCTTCTCACTAAACACAACTATTCCAGAGCTTCTGCACAAGCTTGCTGCATAGTTGGACGTACAGGCAGACAGTGTGTGGTCTGTGTTCTGGGACTTAATTAAACATGCCTGGCACCTAGGTACTCTGGTAGTAGGTGGTCTGAAAAGATCTATGTAAGTTGATAGATTAGCTAAACAGGAAGCAGCATGGGCCCATGGTGTGGGCACAGGATTGGCAGTTAAAGTAGGTGCGTTCTAGTCCTAGCTCTGTTGATATGTTGTGAGAGCTTGGGCAATTCACTTAACCGTTTGCAACAAATGCAAACACTGCAGAAAATGGCCACGATTACTCTGCAAACAGCATACACCAGGCACTGGGGTTAGAACCTTGGACCTTCAGCTCCAAACACTCATGGTTCTTCCTACACATAAATCCAAAACTTTTCCAGTCCCAGGTGTACCCTTACAGGCTGTCCCTGCCCTAACGGGTTGAATGAGAGCATTGTGGTATTATAAGGCAATGGAGGGGAAGCAAGAACACCTGGAAGAGGCTATGGAGGAGAGCCCTCCCGTTTGGTCTCTGACTTGTGTGCTTCCTCTCGTTCTTCTTCAGCCTTCGCTGGTCAGTTATGAGGTTCAACTGGAAGAGGTGGTGATGCAGCCATTGTTCCCATTCATTTCTGACATTTGAGCCCGCCAGACGCATTACATCTGGAGCAACAAAGGCTGGAGGCAGAAAAAATAACACTGTGGGTGAGACAGCTCTCTGTCTTGGATGATCGATGCAGGAACAACAGAGCTTGACTGTTTGATGGCCTCTGACTCACCCGTACTGATGTGTCCTATACGGGGCAGGCATTCCTTGGGCTGGTGCAGGTCACTGAAAAACATGTGGTAAGAGGCTGCAGTCCATCACCTAGGTCAGAGAGGGGAACAAACACAGACTCTCTGTGCTGTGCTGCCAATCAAGAGAGAGGTAAGGGAATCATTGTCTACTGATGCCTTGTCTCAGGAGACCTCCCTACCCACTATTTAGTCTTAATCACCTTTAAAATGAGGCTGTAGAAGACCATGGTTCTAAATAAATGGGACATTTTCCACAAATGAGGTATATACTTATATTTATATATGTCCTGGCAAAACTCTGCTTTCATGTTCTGTCCATTTGCATGTCTCCTTTCTCCTTTGCCTCCAGGTTGGATTCATACCATAGCATGCTGGATTTCGTGAGTAACACAAGTTCTTCAGACATATTAAAGGAAACAAGATCTGCAGTCACTTCAGGAGGCCGCAAGAAATGCTTCATTGTTTGCTTTTTCATTTTTTTTTTTTAATCTCTTTTATAGGTAGAAATGGGTCTGAGCAAACCCCCTGGATTTGAAGACTCTTGTTCTTCGGAGTATTTGAATTCCAGATCCAGATGCAAGTTTTTTGTGGCTCATACCCATTGATCATTTTCTTAACATCTGCTGCATCTTTAATATGTATAATCAAACATGGCCTAAAACATCACCATGGCTTTGGGGGACACCAGAGAGAAATGTACTTTCTTGAAAGGAATATTTTACTGTGTTATGGGGGCAGAAATAAGATTAACTACCCTTCTCAAAAACAGGCAGAAGCAAAACATCTAATCTAATCTATCTATCTATCTATCTATCAGTTGAATCCATCACTGTAATATCTGTCATCTAACTTTATGCTCAGTCATCAGCAATCTGGTGAAAGCATGCAGTGTAGCTCCAGTCCCCCACATTCAAGATTATCTTCCCCAGTATTCCACAGTATTTCTGTTCAGGCTTAGACTATAGGGATTTTGAGTTTTCCCAACATGCCTTTCTGCAGTGACCTCCTTAAAGAGTCATAGTGGCAAGAAGAACATTGTTTATCAAAATACTCAAACCAGCCCCGTGCAGCTGCCAAAAAGACACATTTCTTTCACTTGGTTTCAGCTGCCAGGAGAGGTTCCTTTTGTTCATCAAAGAGCACCCTTTACCCATAAAATTTCAGGCTAAGTGTCAGCTAACAAGTCCCCATTTGGGACCTTCTGAGCTGCTGGGATTTCCAGTAAAAGAATGGGCTTTTTCCCTAGCTGCTGCTGCTTCCAAGGATGCTCACAGAGACCTCCCATCTCCCCTAGCAGCCTCCCTCCTGTCCTGGGATTTTATGAAGCAGAGTTAAGAATCAGTGCAGTTAATCCATACTACGCCATCACAGAATCTGCTCCGGCACAGAGCCCAGACTAGGAAATGTAAATACATTGGGCAGCAGTGAGAACAAGAAGGGAAATCCGGGGGGGGGGGCATTTAACTGGTACCTTCAATCAGACTGAGAGATGAGTAGCAGGGCCTAAAATAACCCTCCCTATCTTACACTCCATTGCTTGGGGGAAGAAGGGGGGGGGTGCTGAACGGGACCCAGGCACAAGAACCAAGATTGACAAACTCTGAAATACCCATAGTTCTAAGGAAACCTCTAACAATGTTTTCCCCACCTCGAAGAGTCCCCAAATGGCTTCCTGGCAGTTAGGGATAGCATAAATTACCAGCACTTGTGAACTAGCAAATGCCCTTATTATCACCTAGGTGGTGATGCTGGGCTGGTAAATTGAATCTTTGCAAATCAGGGCGGTGTTTGCCAGGTCTCCAGCCTGTGTCAACACAGCTCTTTGAGTGAGGCCTCTCCTGACCCCTTCGCTCCTAGCTGCAGGGCTAGAGGGGGATGCAGCTTGCTGCACACAGCCTGGAATTTTTCAGCTTTTTTCTTCGTTTGGCCATTTAATGCTGTCTGAGAAGCGGCAGGGGGTAGGAGAGACAGAGGGAAAGAGAGAGACACAGAGTCAGACACAGACAGAAAGGAAAAGGTATGGTGCATAAAGAGAAAGAGAGGGAGAGCACTAGATAGTGATACAGAATGAGCACATGAGATAAATCCCATTTACACATGGAAAACCAGCTCCTGGTAGAGATGAGTTGAGTACACATAGGCCCAAATTCCCTGTTGGAGTAACCCTATTGACTGCCCTGGAATTACAGCAGAAGGGAAAACGGTTCACACTTGAGAGCCAGATTTCAAAGATATTTGAGGTTTCTGGCTCTTCCCATAATAGCAATGCAGCCAGGTACAAAAATCGGAGCGATATCAGGATCGAGATCCAGATGAGCCTAACCCAGTCCTTGGCTTTGGTTTGGACCTATGTTGAGTTTCTGTTACATAGGTACTTGGGGTGGGCTTGTCAGAAGCACTTGGCATGGGCCTGATTCTGTTCTCATTAAAATGAATGTGAGTTTTACCATTGGCTTCCTTGGGGAGCAGAGAGAGGCCCCCAGCAAGAGCTTCTGACAGTCCAAGCCATGACGAATGAACGTTGACAATGTTTATATACTTGTCTGGCAACCATAACCACCCGAGCCTGCAGCTGTGCGTGTGGGGCTCCCATTGACTTCAGTGGGAATGGTGCCCATGTACCTTACGGGATAAACGGGAAGGACCTTGTCGATGAGACCTGGAGCTGAATAGACAGAAGAGAGAGCAGGCCAGTAAAAGAAAGCTAAGAAAGAAAGACGGTTGCACAGGCCAGTTAGGAGAAGCTCTAACCTGCTTCTACTTTTACGCTGTGTAGCGCAGATTTTCATATAATTTCATGGAAAAAGCAGAGCTACTTTGGGAATCACACGCAGATTATACAAAATTGCTGCCCTCCCTCCTAGAGTCTGGTGTCAGGTATGTGACTGTCTAAATGGATTTGTATATTCACCGTTCCTGATTCAGTGCTTGTAAGAATCAGTGGAAAGACTCCCATTGACTTCAGTGGGGGCTGAATTGGCCCCAAAGCCTTTAAAATTAAAAGGCACCATTATGTTCTCTAGTCTGGCCTCCTACATAACACCAGCCATAAATTTCCACCAGTGATTCTTACTTACCAAAATAGGGCAAAGAAAGTGAAGGAAATGGCCCGTCCCTAGAAGCACCAGGCACATATTTCCTCTGCTAAAATGTCAAGAAGGATTTGGTGTGGAAGCTAAAGCAGGGATCCGTGCATGAGTCTCATTGACCCTGACAGGGCATGGCAGGTCACATTGTCCTGGGGGGAGACTGCCTCTTTATAGCTCTCCAGTGTATCAGGCAGAGGCACCTTTCCAGTGATCTCAGGCTGCCCCTTCTCTTTACAGACCCCATCTGTGTTTACAGCAAGAATAATCTGCTCATGCAGATCTCTCTTCCAGGAACCTGGGCAGTGATGCAACAATACCCACCCTCCTTCCACCTCAGCGCTTTGTTGTCTGGAGTCTCCTTGAAGGCCGTAAAGTAAGCTAGTAGTTTTATTGCCTTTTCCCAGCATCAGTTCTGGTTTGCTATCACAAGGATTGAATTTATCTCCCATCCTGGCCTGTGAAGATCTGATGGTAAAAGAAACAAATGCATGAACAATATTCACTTAGTCTTTCTGCAGGGCATGACTGAGGCGCTTTAGCAGAGGTGTGTGCAGGCTCGGCTGGAAGTGCATGGGGAGCGACAGGTGGGGACAGAGTACTTACGTTCCTCCACAAAAATTCAGTGTCACCAGCCTAACTCAGCCAGTCATTGTGTGTCCCAGCGCTGGCTACAGCATGGCCAATATACCTCCAACACTTGTATAGTAACTCCTCACTTAAAGTCATCCCGGTTAACCTTGTTACGTTGCTGATCAATTAGGGAACAGGCTCGTTTAAAGTTGTGCAATGCTCCCTTCTAACGTCCTTTGGCAGCCACCTGCTTTGTCTACTGCTTGCAGGAAGAGCAGCCCGTTGCAACTAGCTGGTGGGGGCTTGGAACCAGGGTGGACCGGCAGCCCCCCATCAGCTCCCTGCTCCCCTAAGTTCCCTGTGCAGCAGCTGCCCAGCAGGTTAGCAATTGCAGCTGTCCCTCCCCCCACCGTCATGTGCTGCTCCTGCCCTCTGCCTTGGAGCTGCTCCCCGAGACTCCTGCTTGCTGTGCGGGAGGTGGGGGGGAAAGAAAGAGGGGGGCTAATGTCATGGTGTCCCCCTCCTTCCTGCTCCTGCACCCCGCTTACCCCATCTTCCATAGAGCAGGGGGGACACACCAGGGCTCAGGACGGAGGGAGCCTGCAGCAGCTGCAGTCTCAGCAAGCTGATCTAATTAACAAGGCAGTGTACTTAAAGGGGAAATGCGCATATCTCCCTCCATTCCTGCTGCTTTGTAGAGTGAGAGAGTTAACCCTTGAGGGCTCAGCCAATTGCTAGTTCATTATTTATCAGTAAGGGAAATATCCCACCCTCTGACTCCTCCACCTCAACCAAGCTTCACAATCATCATCACTGTGTACCAGTATTAAATAGTTTGTTTAAAACTTATACTGTGTGTGTGTATATATAATATAGTCTTTTGTCTCGTGAAAAACATTTCCCTGGAAGCTAACCCCCTCATTTACATTAATTCTTATGGGGAAATTGGATTCGCTTAACATAATTTCGCTTAAAGTTGCATTTTTCAGGAACATCACTACAACGTTAAGTGAGGAGTTACTGTATCTACAGCAAACAGAATAGAGCAGGGGGTGCATATATGCAATACATAGTTGAGAACACTAGGGGGAGTTTAGAGACAGAGTCAGAACTGAAGAGAGAGGCAAGAAGGCAGAGCTGGTTCAGTCTTGTACATTTGCTTGAATGAAGAATTAAGTTCAGTTCCTGGCTCAGTGCAGTTCCCACTTCGGGGGGGCAGGAGAAAAGGGCCTGGTTGTACAGGTGCTGAGCACCATCTCCATTAACTTCAGTGAGAGGTGCTGAGCATCTGCAAAAGCTGAACTCTAAACATCAAGCCACTTGTGTTTCAAAAAAGAACAGAAACAAGCCTCAAAAATCCAGTCCTAACACGCAGCATAAGCCGCCCCCATGTCACTGGTGCAGTGTGCTCTGGTGTGAATTGCTCCGGCTGTGGGGTAGTACAGCTAGTGACGAGAGCTTGGGCACAGCAGCACATGGGGAGTCTGCATCTAAATGCAGACCCTCCCCAAAGCTCAGAGGATCTGGAGTCACGGCCAGGCCTCTCGCTGCTCGTGACAGTAACACAAAGCTGAGTAACCGCTCAAAATAACAGCGCCTCTCCCCAAGGGGAGCTACCCGATCTCCACCCAGCGTGGCTGGCATGAGCCTCTGGCGATTACCACTGAGCTGAATCCTATCAGGTGTCAAACTGCACTGAATCAATTAGCACCTCTTCTCTCCTCCCCAGGAGCCAGCTCACCCCCAGGCTTTGAAAAGGGCTGCAGTCTGTTTATCTACAGTGGGAACCAGCAGATCCAGGTGGCCCTGGTATGTCAGTAGCAGCTACAAGAGGTGACAAGATGGAAGCCCTGTTACACACAGCTCTCCCGAATGCAGCAATCTGCAGTGGAGATGAAAGACCTGCCATTTGCTGGGGTCACCATTTTATCACCTGCTCCCGGACTTCCTTGCAGGGTGAAGGAATTCTTTCCCATAGAAAGGATCCGTTTCCATTCTTCAAACAGTAATGATGCATGCATGGTACCACAATAGGCAGCACAGAGACTCTTGCTTCTAGGAGTGGGCTCAAACCTAAACCCCAGCGCCGACAAATTTGGATCCAGATCTGAACTTTGGCCTATATTGTTACAATGGACAGAACCAAAATCCAGATCCAAACACCCCAAAACTATGGGGGAGTTTGGGTCTGGCTCTATCCCTGAACTTTGCGAATTTGGCTCCTCCATGTCTAGTGTGAATTCAAATTCTAGACATAGGTTTGAGGGTCAGTTTGTATTTGAGCTGAGCTGGTTTACTCATTCCTATGATGAGTTGCCCTGGTAAATGTGATTTCGTGCTGGACATCACCATGTCTGTTCAGCTGCCAAGGATTCAGAACACATTTAGGGTACATCCAGTCCCATATACTTTGGACTTTTATTAACTCAAAATGTCTAAATCCTCGTAAACAATAAGTAAATGCCTGTATGGTTATAACCCATTTTTCTCAGAAGGGTAATGCTTAAGTAATGCGTGGCTCCTTGCTTCATGGGAGACCGTGGACTTAGAAAGATATCAGTCACAGAAGATGGATCATTGCCAAGGGGTCTAGTCTAGTTAGACTAAATGGATTGTAAGTTTTTGGGACAAGTTTAATATTTTACTCATTTGTACAGCATCCATCACAATGGTGTCTTTAGGTGCTACCATAACATAAATAAATGATGACAACAGCAACAACAATAATGATGCTGCTGCTGCTGGCCTGCCAGGAGTTTCCTAACAGCGGATGTATCTAATATTACACTGATACTACTCTAGAGGCCAAATCAGACAAGGTGTTAATGCCTGGAAAATCATTCCCCTGTCCATCCCCAAAAAATACATTCTCCCCATGCTAGTGACAAGCAGTTTATAAATGGCAGTAGGTAGCCGGGCAGATAAGAGTAGATCGCATTATGATGTACCACTTGGTCAGCGTTTTGGGCAGATGCATGTATTGTGATCTCCAAAATCTCGTCTCTGCACGTTGCCCAGGACTGGGCACTGGGACGGTGGGAGGGGGAAGGAGAGGGAAATACCCTTCTCATTTTTCCAAAGTGATCACTCAGCCATTATTTACATTGCCAAAAAGGGAGACAGATTTGTGAATGAGCCTGAGATCAGACTTGGCACAAAGGAGGAAGTCATTCATGAGTCACTTAGGAATCGAGTAACGCTGAACAAAGGCAGCTCCAGGCAGAGACATACTGTTTACATTATACGCATAGGCACTATGGAGCCATATTGGCACGCTCTGGTTTGCTTGCTTTTTGTTGTTGTTGTCAGTTTCTTTTAGAAATAGCATGTAAGGATTTGGGAACGTGAAAGAAGATATTGGCTTTAAAGCCCACTGAGTCAAGCCACTCCTTTAGCTGAGATTTTTAATGGCTAGGAGCAAACAGAAAGGGCCAGATTTTTAAGGCATTTAGGGCACACAATCACATGTGCATTTGCACCATCACATTTCATCATGTGCATTTGCACATTTGTCACTCTGAGCATGCCTGTGGATTGGATAATCGTGTGTAGAAATGGCCTGTTCTGGTTGCTTGCACATACAGCTGGGTGTGTGAATGGCACATGCAGTTGCTCCCCTAAGCACTTTACAAATCTGGCCCAACATGTATTTATTTATTGGCTGTTTGTGCCATGTTCATTATGCACAGAAGCACAGACTCCTAGCAGTACGACCAACGTCCATGCTTCCTAGCCTAAACGGGGTGAGGGCTTAGCATGAGCATCGCACAGAGCTTCTGCTGCACCTGCCAACAGAGCAGCAAAGGTCACTTGGAAACTGACCTCTGCAGCTGATTAACGCTCCTGCTTAACACCCTGGGTTGCTGTTCATGCGTTTCAGGGTTTGCGGCAGCGTATCCTCTGCAGGCACTTAGACAGCACTGACGGATCCATTTTCTAATGTGGGTGCCCCTCGTTGATTTCAAAAGTTGCCCAGGAGTGGTAGGACGCTTTACTGTCCAGAGCACAGGATTAGGAATGCAAAGACCTGAGCTTAGGCAAGTCACATCACTGCTCGGTGCCTCAGTTGTCTCTTTTGTAAAACGCAGGGAGGGGGATAATAACTCACTCACCGAGTGTTGCAGGCTCACTGCATTAATCACTGTACACTCATTTAAAATCCTGGAGTGGGAGGAGCTCTAGAAAAGCAATGTTTCACTATTATTAATGTTGGCATCTGCACAACCTGAATGGCTTATTGACTTCCATTGATAAAGCTCCTTTGTTCCCAAAACACTTCACAAACTACATGCAACTTAGAGAAGAATTGTATTACCTGTCAAAGAAATGCAGCCTCTGCTGGGGTCAAACACAACAGCTGCATAACAGCATGTACCAACACTGTACTTTCTAAGTTAGGAATCTCATAGCCCATAGGTGGAGAGATGTCTTGATGAAGCCAAGGGAGGGTAGGTGGCTTTCTTACTGCCAAGGCAGAATATTCATGTTATTATATAACTGAACAATTGCTCTGTGTCTCTAATAAAAGGGAATGGCCCTGTTTATAGAATGGGGTGATAAACCAGTGACTCTGGTATTAGTCAGAAAGCTGGAAAGTTTTCTACATACCAGCATTAGCAGGAACGGTATTTGCTAAGAGGGGAGGAGGTATGACAGAGGGGAAAGCCTCTTATCCAGTTCTTCCCCATGTATGGATGTGAAGCCAGGGTTACTCAGCAGGATATGGCATAGACAGAGAACCCATCGAGTCAGATGCACTCCATGATATATCTCCTCTTGAAGGAAACAGGACAGCTAAGTGCAAATGGCACGTCCCATCTCCTCCCCAACATACACAATGAAAGAGGAAACCAGGAGAGGGAGGCAGATGAAGATAGGGCCTTTGCACTGGAATGAGATGCCCAAGCTCTGCAAGGTGCAAGTTTTCAATTAGCTGACATTCAGTAAAACACCCAGGACTCCAGGCTTTGACTGACTCATAAGCCACAGCCGGACTCAAATGTATTTCTAGTTAGCAAACAGATGGGGAGATTGGGACACATTTCGACACTAGAGCGTGGCCCATCAATACTGAGATGAGCAGTGGCGTGCAGACAGCAAGCTCGGCCCTTATTGAGCCGGAAAGTCGTGTTACATGTAACCCTTGAGTGATCCCTGTCGGTTAATGTATGCTATTGCTAGCCTCAGTAGCAAGCCACATCCTGAACTCTCCAGCCAGAGCAAGGTGGGGCATTTGATGCCTGGGAACGTAGTTTTGAAAAGTCCTGAGTCACTCACTGCATCAGAGTAACATCCTGCACTCCTGTCCAGGGACCTCCAAGTGCTTGGCAGACACAAATGGATTCAGCATGTGAACTAGGTCCGTATTATTATCCCCATTTCAGCGCACTCAGGTTAAGTGACTTGCTTAGTGTCATGTGGGAAGCAGAGCCAGGAAAAGAACCCAAGTCCCAGGCTTTTTCGGGGAGGCCTGATGGGCTAGTAGCTATGACACTGGCCTGAGAGCCAGGAGACCGAGGCTTTATTCCTGTCTCTGCTGCTCTGTGAAGTCCCATCTCCTCCACCTTCTGTGTAGTTAGATTGGAAGAGCTTCGGGGAAAGGTCTGTCCCCCTACCACAGGTGCTGGAACAACGGGTTTGGGGGGGGTGCTGCCACACCCCCTGGCTTGAAGTGGTTTCCATCCTATCCAGGATTTACAGTTTGGTTCAATGGCTCTCAGCACGCCCCCTGTACAAATTGTTCCAGCGCCCTGTCCCCTACTAAGCAACTATCCAGCACTTGGCACAATGGGGACCTCTAGGCGCTACGGGATCACCCTGCTGCTTGCTCTCTGGTCGACTGGAGCAGGTAGACCAAGGGTAGTGCTGGGCCACACAGGCAGGTCACCCTTTGAAATCGTTGTCTGAGACTGCGACAGCCCCCACGATGGGAAGGAATCAATGGCTGGCAGGGGCTTCGCAAATGAAGGCAATTGGGCAACGCTAACTTTACACCCGTGGAACTAAGATGGAATTTGGCCCAAAGACCAATGCATGTGGAAGAGAGGTACAGGTGGGACTGCTGTCATCTCTAGCTAGCAGGTGTTCCATTTCTTTTTTGATGCTTATATAGAGATAAACCCTGGCTATTTCTTCATCCTCATCCAAATTCTGCGCTGCTGGCTCCATTGCTCTCTTCCTCACGCAGGGTCGGTGTGGAGGTCAGTGTGTGTCAGGTGGTCACTTGCATCTGCCTGCAAGCGACTAGAGGTCAGTAAATAAATGCACTCAGGTCAGTACAGAAAAGCCTCTGAGCAGCAAGCGTCCTTTACGAAAGGCTTGAGACAGCAGGCCTAAAGCACTGCCCTGCACCCCAGCACGCAGTCCCAGGAGCCTCAGGGGAGAAGCAGCGAGCACTACCCCCCAGCACAAGACATGTTCCGAGCAGCTTAGCACAGGCCAGCATATTTACAAGTCTGACTCGTTCGGGGGAAATTCGCAGCATGACTCATGCGCCTTGCTGAAGTTCCTGAATCACAGCATTGTGCAGAGAAATCAGAAACGTGCAGCTCCCATCCAGGGCAGGACAACATCCTCTCTCAGTGTGTCATTAGATGTTCGCTGCATTGCAACATCCTCTTGGCTAACCGAGGCCTTGGGGAGGCTTCATGCACTGCGGTGGCAATCTGGAAAGGGCTGGTGTCCTATGGGCTGCATCTTTTCTCTAAGGTTAAGCCCCCACGCTGAAGACCAAGCTGAATGCTGGGAGATTTAATATGCGTTGACCGATCAGAGACCTGTAGCTCTCACACACAGCAACATTTAAAGGCCTCTTTCCCCTGCTGTCCTGAACCAAACAAATTCTACACGTGTGCTCTTTCTACAGGCAACAAAGAGGAGCTTTTTCTTTGCGTTGCCCTGTCAACGCTGCACCCCTCCCAAAATGTCCCGTACACAATTTATTTTCCCTTTCATTAAAGTCTCCCCACTAGACTGGCTCTTGGAAGCTCAATTTATGTTCCTCCAAGCTCTCGGTATATTATTCCTAGCCGGAACAGAAACGTGCAGTCAGCAAGGAGGCAGTTAGGCAGGGAAACAAGCCTGTCTTTGGTTTCTTGCAGTAAGTCCTAAGCAGGGACAGGAAGTCCCCTTGCAGACAGAAAGTCTGCCGCACCACAGCGTTTGGCATGCTGCGCCGCCCCGCTCCGTGCCACCAAGGAGGAATTCCACAACAAAGAGAGAAGGGAGTGGGGGAGGGAGGGAGAGGAAAGCAGAGGGTGGAGAAAGCGGCTGGAAATGTGGGGAGAGGGAAAGGGAGAAAAGAAGAGAAAGAGGAGAGGGGAGTTAGAATGAAAGCGTTGAGTGTGGAGAGAGAGTAAGAGAGAGAGAGCGCACACAAAGCTGGAAAAAGGGAGAGAAAAATAAAGCAGCCCCTGCATCCCCATCTCCTCCTCCTGTGAAACCGTTTGTCTGTAAACGCCTCCTTGGCAATCAGGTGGGAGCTGCTGCCTTGGGTATATGGAGGCAGCAGTGGATGCAGCCATGTAAGGGACTGGGATTCTGGGGTGCCCACCTGGGCTAAGCCGGCAGCTCCTGAGTGAAAATGCTCCTTCAGAAAAGACACCCATCCTCCTAAACTGGCTGCTCCTTCTCTGTTTAGCCCATTCCCCACACTGGATTTATTCTGCTCTCAGTTACAGTGGTGTAAACCCACAGAAACCAATGGAGTTACTCCAGATTTACATCAGAGTAACTGAGGCCAGACCCTGGCCCTTAGTAATGGGCAGACCTCCAAAGGTCAGATGATAACCCTGCATTATACTTTATCTGAACCTCCTGCGTCTATAGGACTGGGCTGGAACTCACATGAACACAGAGCTGCTTGTAAACTTGTGTTGTACTTGGTGCCTAGATCCCAAAGTAATGGGTGCAGTATAAATAAATACGGCAGAGAGACAGACAGCTCCTGTAAGTCATATCCTTGAATCTGGCAGGTCCCAAGAAGGGCTCTGTGCCACATTCCCCTGGAATAAGGGAATCCCCAGCTGTCCCATTGGGTAGTTTCCAGCTGCTTTATGGTGCTTGGGAATAGATAGCTCGATTATCATCACAGGAATAACTCACCTGGTGTTGGCTGCTAGTTTTATGTGAAATATACCCCTGGTTGCGTCACTCCATCCCCACCCAATCAGGTGCATGGTCACACCAAGAGCAGCAAGGCAGAGGGACTGTGCACAGCAGGCAGTGCCAACACACAGCCCAGCCATGTAGTCTGACTGTTATCTGTTGGCTGCTTTATGATTCTGTTTCATGTCACTATATACAAAATTAAAGACCCAACATTGTCTGGGGCCAAGAGGAGGTTCTTGTAGTTGCTTATTGCCTTGACTTAGAGGGTCTTTGTTTCCCTGGACACTCATTTTCTCTCTCCATCCCACTCCTGCATCACATCCTATGTGAATACTTTGCAGTGACCTCATCTATCTTTCATAGCTTCTGGTGAAACCACGTACAGGCTGCAAAGTCAAAACCTTTCCCTTCTGAGGATTTCTCTATGTGCAGAGTCTCCTGCAGGTAACAGAAAAGAATCTACATGTTCTTCAGACACACTCAAGAGCCAGCCAGCCTGACCCTTACCTCTGGCACAAGTGAGCTTTGGAGAATAAAGAGTAGATTCAGAGTCTTATGCAAGTGATGTATGGGACCTCTAAGGGTTTGCAGTCTTGGCTGGGAAATCCATTGGCAGCTTTTCTGATGAGTTTTTAACTCCTTTATCCCCCACTTAGCCTCAGTCATTCCCATGAACGTTGAACAGCCTCTCCTGAGGCTCCCTTTCCTTCAAGGCATGTGGTGGCTTTGTAAGGTGAACATGCTGGGGGGTAACTGACCCCTTAGGCTTGTGTTTGATAGCAGTTCCCAGTAGGGTTTTCTTCCTATATATACACTTTGGCTGGGACCAGGGGATGATGCTGATTGCTGCCTTGATCTGTGGGACGAAGCTGATGAAGAAGGTGGAGAGGCCATGAGTATAGATATGTTATACGGAGTGTTGTTGTAGCCATGTTGGTCCCAGGATATTAGAGAGAGAATATTATTACCTCCCCCATCTTGTCTCTATAAGTTCAGATAAGTTTTCAGTAGGGCCAGATTCTGTGCTGCAAGAACCAAGAGGTGTAGGGTCAAAAGTGGCTTTATGCTATCTTTGTATTTTCAGGATTTGGGGCTAGCCCAGGGCCAGCACAGCTCTTGGCTTAAGTGAGAGCAGCTCTAGGGGCTTCCCACCGCTGCCCATGGACTATTCCACAGCCCAGAGCAGTCAGAGCACAAAGCAATCCAGCCACTCCCCCTCATGCCCTGACATGTCCCTTCTTATTCTCAGCCACTCCCCCTGCACACCTGTACCTAGGTCACCGCATGGGGGGATGGTGTAGCGCAACCTACACTGCCCATGCACCATCCCTGAATTACAGGGATTGTCCAGGGGGCTGGCAAAGCTTTGATTAAGCTATTTAAAGGGGCCACAGCAGAACCCCTATGTCTCTAAAACTCTTAGCACCTGGACAAGAGCATTGACTGGTTTCTGCATAAGCACAGTAACAGTTTCTCATTTTCTGTAAACCTTCCAAGGGAATTATATAGCCTGCTAACACCTGCCAATGTACCAGCCACATCTGGCAGTGTACACCTGTATTCTAATTCCTAGAACATCCCTGGGCGATACATTAATTTATCTCCCATCCACACATGGGTAAACTGAGCCACAGAGCATGCCTACCCCAACATGATCCTTCCATTCAGTAGGCAAGCTGGGAACAGAAGCCATGAATCACATCCTGTGTTCTGGCAGATGTACCTGAACTTACGTCTCCAGTTTATATATAGTTGCCACCAAAATTTAAGTGGTCTGAAAATGAAAAACATCAGTTGTGCCGTATGTAAGTTGTGCTGTATAAGAAAGAAAGATTAAACTGGTTTTACCCAGACAGTCCCCACCTTTGCACAAGTACCAGTGCAACTACACCAGTGGTATTAATGATGGGAGATCAAGTTGCCAGTGTTTCTACCATACTGTCATTTAAACCTGCTCTGAGCAAATCTAGCGGACACACAGTCATAAAGATGTTGCTGGGCACAGGCCCTTTGTTCACACTGCTGCTCTTTGTTGATGGAACTGCACCAGAAGTAGTGCAAGGGTAGGACATTCTAGGCTTTACATTCTAGTGCTAGCACTGCTACTGACCTGGGTTAGTTCTTTAACCCAAGCCTCACTTTGCCCATGTAAAAAAAACCCCAGTAGTTCCCACCTACCACCTAGAGTGCTGTGAGGCTTCATTCATTAACACATGTAAAGCCTTTTCAGATCTTTGAGTGAAAGGTGCCATCGAAGCACAAAGTATTATTGGAACTCAAAGATATCTCTGTCCCAAAGCAATACTCGCTGAGATCTTACCCACTAGAATGAGGGACCCTAGGGCTGCTCAAGAATAAGCTAATTTCTTTCTTACACCAGAGGTCTTTCTGTCTGAGATGGTTCCTTTCTAAGACATGGATACAGCATGTCCAGCAGCAGTATTAAATCAAGACATTATCAGAACACTGCCACAAGAAGCTAGTTCCCCAGGTGCTCTGCTCTGAGATTCATCAGCTGTCAGGAACCAGAGAGCAGATGGTATATTTGGGGGCTCTATAATTGACAAAAGTCTTGTGTTCACAATGGTATTTAATATACTATAGTTCATTCTTGAGAGTCGGGCCTGGTCTGCACACGAACTGGTACCAGTTTAACTAAAGGTGCAACTTCTGTATGTAGCTCAGCCCTAAGTGGTTTAGGAGCCTAAGTCCTAATCACCTAGTTTAGTGCTATTAATACTATGTCCATTTCATGGCGATGTTTTATAGTTAATGCTGAACTAAATATTTCATACTTCACTATACACTTACGCAGCAGTAATGGCCTGAGCATGGAACGAGGAGCCAGGAATTTCTAAATCATAATCCCAATCTGCTATGAAGTTGCTTTGTGATTTTGAACAGGTCACACAGGTCAAAAAGAGAAAGAAGAGGTAGGGAAGGCAATATTGTTACTATTGTTTTACAGCTGGGGAACTAAAGCAGAGAAAGATTAAGTGACTTGCCCAAGGTCATCTAAGGAGTTTAATTGAACCCAGATCTCCCAAGTCCCCCTCCAGTCCTTTAACCACAAGATCTACCTACACTGCAACAAAAGAAGAAACAATTTCCCCCTTTTTTTTCAAAATTTGAAAAATATTATCAAAATTCAGAACATTTCAACCAGCTATCTCAAGGGGGGAAGAGGGGAGAATGCTGGAGGAAAAATCACATAAAAATAATTTTTTTTTATTTCAAAATTTAAAAAATGTCGATCAGCTCTGCTTGGAAACATCCTTTGTGTTCAATTTTTCATCTGTAAAGTCTCTCCTGCCTCAGGTCCCCACCTTTATGGGGTAACTGCACTTCCTTACCTCCCAGGGGAATTGTGAGGATAAACATATTAAAGACTATGATGCGCTTAGATGCTATGGCAGTGGGGACCATATAAAGTATCTAAGATCGATAGCTCTTTCTTGAACATTGTGTAGTTTCTGCTACTGCCTTTGGCCACAAAGTCATCACTACCTTCTGCCTGGAAATTCCTTGCCTGCATTCTCATTTTGCCTGCTCTGCTATTTCTTTTCATCCCAGATCCTGATTGTTAGAGACTATCTGTGCTATAAGCACCACTCGTATCTCTTCTGCACTCTCTTTCTTCAGCTAATAGAATCCCAGGTTTTCTGGCTTTCTACATAAATTTACTCTTTGGACACTTTTTAGCAAAGGGGAAGGATGATTTTGTGATTAAAGCACATGACTGTGGTCTGCCACAGCTTCTTGCGTGACCCACAATGGGAGGGATGGGATAGCTCAGTGGTTTGAGCATTGGCCTGCTAAACCCAAGGTTGTGAGTTCAATCCTTAAAGGGGCCACTTAGGGATCTGGGGCAAAAATCAGTACTTAGTCCTGCTAGTGGAGGCAGGGGGCTGGACTTGATGACCTTTCAAGGTCCCTTCCAGCTCTATGAGATAGGTATACCCAGGGCAAGACACTGCCCTACATGCCTCAGTTTCCCTATACGTAACATGGCGATAATACTATTTACCTACTTCACAGAGGTATTGTGAAGCTTAATTAATGTTTTCAGGCCCTGTTTGGAAAGATCCATAGGACTGGAAATTATTACCCTTCTGGGAACCTTTCCTGACTCTTTATGGTGTGCGTTCCCCCCACCCCCCAATATGGTGTTTAAAAATAACCAGCAAGTTGCTGCAGTGCAGTGTAGTAGTGGATCTCTATACAGCACTAGAATGATTTCTGCCTGCTGTTCTGCAACTCTATTTGTCAATCCCAGTATTTAACTTGCTTTCTATCCAAGGCCGTTCATTGTCCTGATAGTTACATGGTTTTATCTCTTCTCCTCCCAGTGCTATCATGGGTCTGGCTCTAATGAATGAAAGAAAAAGGAAATCCCTGAGCCAGTCTCTGCTATGTGATCCAGTCCCTGTGCACATGACTCTCTGACTGTAATTGGCCAGCAAAGAATATTCCTGGTGAAATGAAACTCGCCATTAATGGAAGCCAGGAGAGCTGGCTCCTGTGTTAACTGCCCCCAACCCTAATGTACAGGGTGTGTCAGAGGAGGAAGGGGTGGGAAGAGTGATATGGAGATCTCCTACACCAATCCTCCAACGGCATTAGGTCTCACAAAGGCTGTACACCAGCGGCATAAGTTACAGCAGCCCCTTCCTGGTGGCCTTCCACCCAAGTTCTGACCCAGCTGGATTCTGTTTAGCCTTAGAAAACTGAGAAGAGAATAGCAGAAGGTGGCGTGGCTTCAATTCCACATCAGCAGAACCATCACCAGTCCTGCAGGTCCAGAGTGCTCAGATACCAGAGCAATGGGCATGATACAGGAGGTGTCCCCAGGGAGGAGTCCAGCCTCATACCTTGAGAAATGTCTTCCTAGTCTCCTTCATGGGCCAGTCAGAAACCTAGAATCAAAATACAGGGTCAGGCAACACAGTACAGTTCTGCGAATGGGACTAAAGCTGGGTCTGTGTTGCCCACCGGTTACTTTTTATTAGGATTTGCAAATCCCAAACATGCATGCTCAAACAAGTACGTAGGTGTGTAAGCCCCATCCAAATGCAAGGGTGAACATCTTGCAGGATGTGACCATCCTATTAAGGCTCAGATTTAAAAACGTGAGGCTGCCCCATGTTTTCAGGGGAGCTATCAGTAAGGTTTCTCAAAGACCACATGCCTCATTGTTCAGATGTTGCCCCAGTGGCACTTGCTTTCTCTGCAGAGAAACTTTACGGGATGCATTGCTGAATGGGCGGGAGACTTGGAAAGCAACAACACATGCCAGCGTGAGAGTCAGCATGAGCTAATGTCTGCTGGGAACGCCACAGCTTAAAGAGCATTAAGTAGGTGTTGAAAATAAGGAGTTTCTTTCAAGAAGCTCTCTGTGTGAGAAGGTGTTATATGGCCCCACTTTGATTGATAACCATGGCCTAGCTTTCTCTCCTTTCTTGGCTATTTCCCCACGGTGGAGTCCTTCTCTCCAGTATTTCCATAATGTACAGGACTCTAGCATAAGGAAGACTGTTGAGCTAATACAATTGCTCTGGCATACAGCAGATGCTGGATATTACAATATGCCAACAGCATTCCTAGACAGGGCAGGTGAGACAGTATAAATGTTCCTCTGGGCTCTTAACACCCACACAGACAACAAATGAGGAATTCAGTTTTCCGACAGTTGGTCGTTTGGAGAAAAGATGTATTCAGAAAAGCCTATTTGTTTCTCAAGAATGAACCATAAATGCATTAAAGAAACAGTCCTTGTCTCCAGTGCTGGGTATAGGCCAGAGGCTGCTTTTCCCCATGTGTCCAGGCAACATTTTCTCTCCCTGCTGGTTTGGTTTCATGGTTCTCTCTTTGTCACCCAATCAGTGCACACAAGACTGTATAGTCCATGCAATCACTAGACATATTGCCACACATTGTATAAAAGTATCCCATAGCCCAAAGGGCTGGATTAAAAACATCTGATAATAATAGTTATTTCCCATTAACTTTAAAAGCTGTTTCTTCAGTGAGCTACTATAACAAAACTTACCTTTTCTTCTTTTCCTTGTAGGCATTAAGGAGTTAATAAACATGGCCTGCTCCTGAATACCCTCTCCCAGTATTCTAATTGTGTGTTTACACTAGTATAAATCAGGAGTAACTCTCCTGAAGTTAATGGAGTTGATCAGGTGCAATATTAGGGTAAGTGAGCTTAGAATCAGGCCCAAAGCCCTACTCATATGTGTAGCTCCACTGATGGCAATGAGGCTCTCCCATATGAAAGGTTTACTGGCATGACCAGGTTGGCAAGATCATGGCTCTGCAGGGTTTGCCCCTGATATTTCCTGCTTTTGTGAAAATTTACAAATATGGCAATTTGGTTGCACAAATGAAAAAAGTCACAGATCTTCCCCAGTCTTGCAGTGAAATCACAATCACGATTGATCACAATTCAGCGCCAACTTTTGTTGATTGTTCCATGAAAATCAGACCACTATTGAATTCTATACAAAGTGTTCACATTTCTGAGGAAAATCCACCTCTTTTATTGACGATATATTCTGGGTACTTTCATTTCCATTGTGAATTTTTCATCCACAGCTAATAAATAATGCCCTTGTACATTTATTTTCTCCTAGAAGGATCACAAAGTAGCTCGAAATCTGCACAGCGGTCTGCCTCTCTTTTTAGACCCTTAGTGAGCTTCGGAGTACAGCACACTCTTTGGGATCCTGTAGTCCGGCATTCACTTGACATGTCCAAGCCACCTGAGTCTTTTCTTACAAATCAACATTCCCATGAATGACATACCAGCATGATTTAACACTTCCACATTTGTCACTCTCTCTTGCCATCTTATTCGAAGAATTTTACGCAAGTATCTGATATGAAAGCTGTTTAGTCGTTCGGTATGTTTGGCATAAGTCATCCATGTTTCCGAGCCATATAGAAGAGTGGACAAAACACGTTTTGTAAATACGGATTTTCACTTTACTTGACAAATTGTTATTGTTCCAGGCTCTGTCTTGCAAAAGACCAAAGTTCCTGGCAGCTTTGCTGATTCTACTAGTGAGCTCAGCATCAACACTGCTGGTAACAGTAGAGCCAAGGTAGCAAAACTAGTCAACATCATCCAGATGAGTACCATCTAAGGTGATATCTGGAACTGATTCTGAAGAGCCTTAATGTATGATAACTGTCTTCTTCAAGCTTATGGCTAGCCCAAAGATTTTGTATGAATCAGAGAACTTGGTAATTAGATGCTGTAGGGCATCAACACTGTGAGCCACAAGGGTTGCATCATCTGCAAACAATTGCCTTCACCTTAGCTCTGAATCTTGACGTGTTAAACTACCCTCCATCATGTCTAGTACAAGATAGACATCCTCTTGAACATCATGGAACACGTCTACACTGACTACAATATCATCTGGGTGAATTAATCTGACCCCTCAAGGTCATGTTCTAGCACAACTTAATTTTCTAATAAAGACCAGCCCAATGAGTTAGAATTTCATCAGGACATTGTGGTTAGCACCCTTCTGTGAAAAGCGGCATGGTATTGTTAGTGACCTCAGGTGGCCTGGGCCTTTGCTTCATGTCTCCTCCAAATGAGAGAGAAAGCAAACGACAGGAAATACACCTTGAAATATCCATATGAAATTCTACCAGTACATGAAAGAATCAGACCTTCCCACAGATATTTTATGTAGTGTTATTTCCATTCTGATGCTTGTTTAGCAGGAGATTAAAGTCTAATCTCTGGTTAGAAATACTGCTGCTGCCATGCTAGAGGTGGAAAGCAGTGATTAGCATCTCAGCAAGAAGCAGTGCCCTCACAAGCTGGTGAACGCTAGACTTGTATTTTACATACCAAGACAGGTCTAATTTCCTTGTCATTTAGGAATGCTTACAACACAACACAGAGTCTTTCTTAAAAGTCTGATCCATAATAAGTAAATAAAAGTCTTTGCTGACATTAGTGCATTTGATTAAAAATATGAATGCCAGTGAATCTACAATAGAAAAAACAACAAGAAACACAGTAATTCAGGTTCAGTGTAAAACTGGAGACAAACCCTGAAAATGGACCTGTGAAAAGGACATGTCAGGCTCCATTGGCTTCATGACCGTTAGGATTTCTGATGCCTTTTAAAACTTTGTCTTATTTTCCTGCTTTACAGGATCATCCTAATGCTCTGATTTAAACCCAGGCTGCCTATTTCTCACCCACAGGAAACTCAAGGAGACACTGCTGTGCTCTGTGTAGCTATAACTATGTGAAAGCCAAAGGCATTTATAATCATTCCCTATTGTGAGCTACCACTAAGCCCCCAAATATGTCAAAATCAGCCACTTGTGCAAGATGCTGCTTGCATTAACCTGCCTTGTGATTAAGTAACCCTAGCCCCGCCACTGTCCCTATCTCCAAGACTATGTCAGACAGGTGTTCAGGTACAGACTTCGCCCTGCAGGCAGGGCTGCTACTTCGCTCCTCATCCCTGAGAGTCCATCAGGTTCAAAGGTTAGATGTAAGAGATGCTTCCCTGAGCACAATCCGTGCACCCTGGTGTCCTACCCAGCTCTTCCATAACATGTTTCCCTCAGGATAGAACAAGAGCCATTCTCCACACACACCATCATCAGGTCTTGCCTTTTTTAAGGACTGGTCCAGTTCAGAGGCTCTGGACTGTTTGGGGAAGTGTTGGTCGTGGTTTTTTTCTAGCTGGGTCTTGAAACAGAAATTGTGAAACGCCACAAGAAAGAGAGAGTGTATATATTTTATTGGCCCAACTTCTTTTGGTGAGAGAGACAAGCTTTTGAGCTACACAGAGCTCTACTTCAGGTCTGAGAAAGATACTCCCAGCTGCTGTATTGATTAGCTTATCTATCTATCTGTACACAGGAATTACTGGACTGAGTCAGAGCAATGGTCCAGCTGAGCTACTCCAGTGACCAGTCCCAGATAATTCAAAGGGGTAAATTTTTTCCTAACTCTAGTCATGTAAGGATTGACGTATGTCCTGAAGAATGAGGATTATTGTCATATAGATTTTTAAATCCTATTTTTTAATGTAACTGTGCATTTCATTATCCTTATAAATATCTGTCTTTGTTTGTTTGTTTGTTTGTTTGTTTGTTTGTTTGAATCTTGCTAAACTCTTGGCCTCTGCAATATCTTGTGGCAGGGAGTCCCACAGGTAGGCATGTATTGAGTAAAACAGTATTTTTTCTTTTATCGATTTTAAGTTTGTTGCCTTTCAGTTTAATTGCATGCCCCCTTGTTCTTGGTATGATGAGAGAGGCTAAATACCAAGTGCAGCCAATTTACCTTCTCTATGCAGGTCACTGTGTATCTCTCTGTCATGTCCCTTCTTGTCCAGCTCCCATGAGCTATACAGTCCTTGTCTTGTTGATCTCTCCATACAGATGATCCTCAACATTGGGAAAAGATAAAGAAGACTCAGTACCTCATGGCCTGGTCCCTGGAGCGGAGACTTACCCAGGGGATCTGATCGGGGAGCGATTTGTGCAGTGTCTTGCTGGGCTGGGGAGAGCGAGCACGTGGAATGCGCACCTGCCCCTCAGTGCCACCCTGCAGTGAGCTCAGGCGGATGACACGCGGCGGCGCTCAAGCCCGGACCTGCGGGCCCAGGGGCAGGCCGGGGCGCGGGACGGGAGCGCGCTGTGAATTCCAGCCCCGCGGGCTGGGCGAGACGGGGGGCGGAATGCGGCTCTCCGCAGAGCCGGCAGCCGGCCCGGCGTGTGCTCCGAGCTGAGGCCGCAGCTCTGGAGGCTGGGCCCGCCCGCCTGGGGCTGCGGAGCGATGTACCTGCCGGCGCTGGGCTAGGCAGCGCACAGCAGACACGCGCCTGGCTCGGCACACCCAGCAGTGATTTGCAGCCCGCGAGTCCGGGCCGCGGCGGGAGGATGCTCGCGCTAGCCGGCTCCCAGGGGCGGGCCGCAGGGCCCCCGCGACTCCCCAGCACCCCCTTCACTTGCCCACCCGCAGGGGCGGCTCTGCGGCTCGGCCAGGAAAAGCCGGGGAGCCCCACGCGCGGGAGTGCAGGCACCAGTGGGCCATTGGCTGCCGGACGCGGTGTGTTGTCCCAGCGCTGCTGGGGGTGGGGGCAGCGGATGCAAACGGGCCATGCGGATTCAGTCCCTCGTTCAGAGGGGAAATAAACCCTCCGCTGGCAGGAGAAAGGGACGTGCCCAGCAAGCGCCACATCTTCCCCTCCTGTGTAAAGGGGCTGGGGCGGGGAGTCACTGGGGCGGGTGCAGGGGCTGAATCCCCCCCAACAGCTGTTCCATGGACACCGCTACCTCTCCCGTGCGGCGTGGCCAGGGGATCCCTATCGTTGGGGATGAGCAGCTGTCCCCTCCGTGCCCCGCCGCCGAGTGGTGTGGCACACGGAGGAGGCGGGAGCTGGAGGTGTCTGTGCCCCCGGAGGTGGGCTTTCCGGGCCCGGGGGGTGCCCCTTGGCGGCAGTAGCGCTGCCCTTCCGGCTGGACGCACCCACGCTGGGAAGAGGAAGCTCAATTGCCCCATACCCGCCAGTGGATGAATTTCACTCCACGCGTGGATGGGGCAGGAGATGGTTAAAGAGCTGGTGGATTTTTGGGGGCTGGAATCCCAATGCCCCGGCCTCCCTCCCAGCCGAACAGGTGCTGCCGTCCAAAGCTGGGGGTCAGCTGAAGTGAGGGCATGCTGCTGGCCGCTGGGTCTGGCCAGTCTTCAGCTCGGGCTTGGCGAGCACCGCAGTGGATGGAGGGACTGGCAGGGGTGCAGACACAGCACGTGTTAGGCACATGTGGGCGAACCCTCCCAGAGATTGCCAAAATTGCCCAGGGGATTTGAATACCCAATACTCACCTTCCCAAGCTGCATCCTACACGTTTAACTTGCAAACGTAGTACCTATAGGGCAGGGGTGGGCAAACTTTGGGTATGGAAATTGTATGGCAGGTCATGAATGATCACGAAATTGGGGGTTGGGGTATGGGATGGGGCGAGGGCTCCAGCTGGGGGTGCGGGCTCTGGGGTGGGGCCAGAAATGGGGAGTTCAGGGTGCGGGAGGGAGCTTCGGGCTGGAGCAGAGGGTTGGGGTGTGGTGGGGACCTGAGAGCTCCGGCTGGGGGTGCATGCTCTGGGGTGGGGCTGGGGATGAGGGGTTGAAGGTGCAGGAGGGTGCTCCAGGCTGGGACTGAGGGGTTCAGAGGGTGGGAGGGGGATCAGGGCTGGGGCAGGGGCATGGAAGGGGGTCAGGAGTGCAGGCTCCGCGCGGCGCTTACCTCAAGCAGCTTCCGGAAGCACTGGCATGTCCCCCTTCTGGCTCCTATGCGGCGGCGTGGCCAAGCAGCTCTACGCCCTGCCCCGTCCACAGGCGCTGCCCCTGCAGCTCCCATTGGCCATGGTTCCTGGCCAATGGGAGCTGCGGGGGCAGCCCTTGGGGCAGGGGCAGCGTGTGGAGCCCCTTGGCTGTCCCTATGCGTAGGAGCCAGAGGGGGGACATGCCGCTGCTTCCGGGAGCTGCGCAGAACCATGGCACGTGTGGAGCGGGGCAAACCCCCGATACCGCTTCCCGGCTGGAGCGGGGCAAGCCCCCGACCCCGCTCCTTGGCTGAAGGGCCGGATGCAGCCCCCGGGCCGTAGGTTGCCCATCCCTGCCATAGGGGAACCCTGATGGTAAGGGCTACACAGGGACTGCACCATGTGTCTGCTCAAACCTAACAAGCGCAGCTCCCGTGTCACATATCTGTAGTCAACTGCTGCTCTTGAATAAATTATTGATTGAAGATTATTCACAGATCTGATTCAGCGCAGAATTTCAAAGAATAAACTGAGAAAATCCTGAATTGCTTGGGGACAATTTGTGAACAGAAAAAGAAGCGCAGCAAACCAAAGACATTCTTTGCAGTGAATTCTCCCATCTCTGCTGTTCTGTATGTGCCCAGACATGTTTTGCTGGTGTAACTACTGAATTGGCTGTATATGTTGAGGGTACTGCTGGCCAGTGACTGTTAGAAATGTAGCTCAAAGTTGTGTTTTTCCTAATAGTTATTCTGCTGACATCCTCTGCAGCAACTCAGTCCTATTCCAGGAGACTGGTGACAGGGCAAAAAGCTGTGCCAAGCTCGGTTCCAAAGAAATAACTGTCCAGGAAACATCAGCTGTTTTGCATTATTAGATTAGGGTAAAAATATGTGATTGCACAAACTACACTCAAAACCCACTGTGCCTTAGGCTCATTTCCAAGAATGGTTTAAACTCTGTGGCCATGGCAGCAATTGGTTGACTGTCAGTATATGAACCTCAGCCAGAAAGTATATCAGCAGCAGGGCTAACTCTTCAGGGCGGGGCTGATAGCAGGTGTTTCACTGGAGCCTTGTGCAGGTTTGCCAATCATTCAACTTTCTTTGAGGAAAGCGGGAGAGGAGGGGCCCAAACCATGCAACTTGACCCACCGGTCCTTGCACCTGCCTGCACTACATGCAAATCAGACTGAGCCTGCTGCCTCATGTCAGGAACGAGTTACATCCCCCCAGAGCCACGGCACAAAAATGTGAGGACCATCAGCAACTTGCATTGAAGTCCACAGCTAATAGCGGGTAATTAAGGAGCCTCCAGCACAGTACAGCTCTATTATCGCAGCTGGCATCAGAGTGTTTTAAAAGAGACCTCGATGCAAAACACTTTTGATACAGAGTCTGCCCTGCCCCAGTGATAGATGCATGAGTGCACAGGGTTAGCAGCGCTCCAGGACTGGGTGGGCAAGGAGACATTTCTTCCCAATACTGAAAAAAGCCCCTCTAAGGGGAAAGAGGAAAAAAGCAAGTGGGGGAAATATGGAAGCAGGGGAGCCTATTCAACTCACCACATTAGAAAGAAGGCCAGAAGAATGGGACAGGGATGAAACCAATAGGATTTCATAGGAATTACTCTAAAAAACCTGAAGAACTTAATACAAGCTGCAAAGAGTCCTGTGGCACCTTATAGACTAACAGACGTATTGGAGCATGAGCTTTCGTGGGTGAATACCCACTTCGTCGGATGCATGTGGGTATTCACCCACGAAAGCTCATGCTCCAATATGTCTGTTAGTCTATAAGGTGCCACAGGACTCTTTGCTGCTTTTACAGATCCAGACTAACACAGCTACTCCTCTGATACTTAATACAAGCTGTGATCTTTGCTCTAAGCTTTTTGAAGCACCCTGCAGAATTCTATAGCAGAGAAAGATTTCTCTATTCGCTCATCTGGGATGGACCAAAAACCCTATAGAGATGTTATTATTTATCAACTAAATTCTATAGAAACATCCTGTAAGCTTAGAATAGGACCGAGCTAGGAACTTAGACCAGAGGAAAGGGGTAATATGATACTGGAGTAACATGGCCACCATAATATATCTTGCGTCTCTGTAGGGCCTTTCATGCAAAAGAGATAAAGAAAGTATGATGCCCAATCCTGAGAAGTGAAATCAGTAGTAGATAGATATGGGTGTTCAGCAGTTGCTCAGAGCCTCTCAGGGATTCAGCCTGAGAAACATAAGGATCTCTCCAGCCAACAGCGAAATGCAGTCATCTCTCGGGGGGGAAGTGGCAGTCGTTCGACAGCACACAGAGATACCACCGGACAGTTTAGGACAGGAAGTGAAGAACAGCAGACCCGCCCAGTTGAAAAAGCAGGGGGAGGGAAGGATTTAGGGAAGGACAAGTTGGAATTTGTCCAGTTCTTCTAACACCTTTCCTCTTGTGAAAAGTTCATGCTTTAGATCTCTGCCCTCCAGCTGTCCTGTAGGATGCACAGCAGGGAGCTGTCCTGCAATAAAATACTGTGATTTTTAAATGAGTGCTGGTGCCTAGATACTACAGCGATGGGTGCCCTAGACAGATAGATGGGTATGCGGGAGGATAGATAGATCATTTCCTACATGCTTCAAGTAGCTCAGCCAGCCCTGACACCAGCACAGACCCCATTTTCTTCAAGGCTCAGCAGAGATAGACAGCTACCTACTTATAGACTGTGCTATCTAACATGGACACAACTCTTGTTCGAATGCTCCAAAGGGTGATGCGGTGAACAGAATAGCCTCTAACACCCATAACTGAGAAAGCGTTTAAGAGAGGGGCCTGGTCTAGTGTGCTGAGCACAGGCCTGGGAGGCAGCCATTCGGTAGTTTTAACCTCAGCAGTAACCGCAGCTCCCTCGATAGCCTTGGACTGCCTCCTTGCCTCAGTTTCCCTGTTTGTAAAACGAGGTTAGTGATACTTACCTACCTCCCACGTGTGCTGTAAGGTAGGGGATGGGAAAAGTACTATTTTTAGCCAGCCTCCACAAATTCACTGTTAGAGATTAGGTGATGCGGTGGGTTAATGCAAACATAATAAAATACAGCTACATTTGGCACAGACCCTTTCATACAAACTGTATCGCAAAATGCTCAGCAGAGTTAAATAAATAATGGTCATGAGAGTGGGAAACTAAGAGGGACAGGCAAGGAAGGATCAGAGATTGCTATCTGGGATCTGAAATGGGATGGAGAACCAGTTACATTTAGAGATAAAGGACAGCTACAACTGCAGAGGAGAAGGCTCTTGCACCCCAGTGGTGCAAGCGTGTGACAGGAGGAGAAAGGAGTACAGTGGCCAGGGATGGACATGAGAAGCTGGAACATGACTATGGAGGGTTTTAAAAACTACATGCATGCAGCTGGGCATACGCCTCATACACACTGGCTTTCAATTTGTCATGTGTTTGGGGCAGCATTTCCCAAGGCAAAAGGGTCATCTAACTAGCTTAGCCTCCATAATGGTACCTACCGTGTTACTGAGCATTACCTCTTGGGGGGGGGGGGGGCTTCCGGTGGTGAGCAGGAATGGGCTGGCTAGTGTGCATGTACTTCACGTGGCAGGCGACACCCTGAATGAAAAGAGCCTTTCATCTCTGTTGACCTGAGTTCAGATGTGATTTAGGTCAACAAGAATGAGTTGAGCAGTTTCACGCTAGCCACCAGGGGCTAGCTGGCCACATGTCAAACTCACCACACACTTGAGCACAAATTATAGTTTATCACTGGCAGAGCGGAGTGAGGCGTTTACACTGTCTGGCTGTGCTAGGACTGGTCTGCTTGCGCTGCCAGACGGTGATTAGTAGAGCTGGTCAGAGAAACTTTGAGGGAACCATATTTTGTCGGAATGTGCAGCCCTGTTGAAGTCAAAACACAGTGAAATTTTTGCTGGAATTTCATTTTTGGAAAAAAAAAAAAAAGAAGAAGAAAAAGTTCCAACAATGTCAAAATGTTGAGACATTTTTGGAACAAAAGGTTTCGATTTTGTGTTTTGAATTTTATTTTGTATTGTGTTCTATAGTGCAGTATAGAATGCAACATCTTGAAACAGTCAAACACCGAAACAAAACATTTCAAATGAGCCAAAACCATTTCCCCCTCCCCCACCCGAACTTTTCTTTTGTGGGGACTTTTGAAATGTTCAGTTTCTGTTCCAGTTTGGAATGGAGCCAAATGTTAACATGAATGGAAGTTCCATCCACTACACGGCTCTAGTTATAAGTAAAGATGGACTGAGCTGGAATGGGGGCTCCAAACACCCCTGAACCCTGCGAAAGTTCAGATTCAGACCTGAATCTGGCGCTGAGCGTCACAGCATAAGTCCATTTCTAGTTTGTGCTAAGACATTATCAGAAAGGTAGCATGGTCTAATAGACTATACCTGGGGTTGTGCGCAAGGAATCCCTGAGTTCTTATCCCGCTTGACTGCATGCCTGTGGAGAACTCATGTAAAGTATCTGCCTCACTTTCCCCGTATTTAAACTGGGGTTAATAATACTGATCTGCCCCTCCAGGGGCTAGGATGAATCAGTTATTTGTTTGGAAAGCTTTTTGAAATATAAAGTTCAAAGTTTTATTTATATGTGCCTCGCTCTGGCAAATAGTCCTCCTGAAGTCAATGGGACAACTTGCAGAAGTAAAGATTGCTCACACGAGTAAAGCTTTATCAGATGAGGCCCAAGCTTCTTGGTATTAACATAATGGATCCCCTGCTTTCACAGCCATAAAAAGTCTAGGCCATCGAAAGAAAACTGACTCTCTCTTGTTTTAAAAGAAAAACTCTGAATTGGCTCCACCTTGGAATTTGGAAATGGACGGCAGCTACCCAGCAGAAAAAAAAATATGGAATGACAGTAACTTGCTGAGCCCCTCCTGTTCCCAGCCTCACACCACAGAAGTTCCTTCCTAATAGTCCATTCCACAAAATACCTGATATATTGTCACCAAAGGACAAAGTCACTTACCAAGACATTTGATCTGTGGCTGAAGCAAACCTCTTTGTACGTCAGTTTTATCTGTTGAAGAGCTTGTGCCCATCCATTTTAAGGCAAACTCCCCTCCCCTCTCTTCATCTCTAAGTTTTAAACCATGCACTTCACAGGGGGACCTCCACATACAGATGGAGAGTGGAATAATGAAGTTGAGCTCCACCATGCAGGGTTAGAGCGCTCTGCCCTCTGAGTCAGTGCTGACCCCAATGCCCCAGCATGGCATTAGAGGACACTGTAATGGCGTGGGTAAACTCAGTAGTATGGAACATTCTTCCCTCTGAGTCAGTCAGGGCCGGCTCTGGCTTTTTTGCCGTCCCAGGCAAAAAAGCCTCCGGCCGTCCCCCCCCCCCCCCCCCCCGCGGGAGGGGGGGGCGGAGCCCGGAGGGGGGGGCGGCGAGCCCCGGCGGGGGCACCGCTCTCCCGCCGGGGGGAGGGTGGCCGGAGCCCCTGGCCGAGGGTGGCGAGCCCCGGTGGGGGCTCGGCTCTCCCCCCGGCGGGGGCTCGGCTCTCCCCCCGGCGGCCAGAGCGCAGGGCAGCGAGCCCCAGCAGGAGCTCGCCGCTCTCCCCCCGGCAGCCGGGGGGAGGGCGCGGGGGGGGGAGGGCGGCCAGAGCGCCGGGGGGAGGGCGGCGAGCCCGGCTGTGGCCCCGCTCTCCCCGGCGGCCCGAGCGCCGCGCTGCCCCCCTCCAGGTGCCGCCCCAAGCACCAGCTTGGTTGCCTGGTGCCTGGAGCCGGCCCTGGAGTCAGTGCTGACACCAATCCCCCAGAATAGTGCTAGCCAGTGCTCAGAGAATGCAGTGGGTGAGTCAGTATGAGGCGCTGAGTCAGTACTGATGCATTTGATGAAGTGGGTTCTAGCCCACGAAAGCTGATGCCCAAATAAATGTATTAGTCTCTAAGGTGCCACAAGGACTCCTCGTTGTTTTTGCTGACACAGACTAACACGGCTACCCCTCTGAAACCTGAGTATTGACCCTAACGCCTCAAAGTGGCACTAGGGGGCGCTGTGTGCTGGGAGAGCATGGGGTGCTCTTCCCACTGAGTCAATACTGACCCCAATGCCTCAGCATGGCTCCAATGGGTGCTGTGTCACTCCGTATGCTATTTTTCAGATAAAGCCATGGGCCTTAACGTCAATGAGATTTCCACGCATGCAGGTAAAGAAACATACCGGAGACAAGTTCTACTGCCTTTGTTCAACAAAGAGCCTGAGCCTCTGGTTCATTAGGGCTGCCTTCAGGCTGCTCTAATTTATGCTGATGACCAGACCAGTGACCAGATTTCTTAGGACTAAGTGCCCCCCTCCAAGTTCCGGTGCCCTGAGGATCTGGCCTATTACCTTCTCACGCTTGCCAGGCCCCTGACTTTGCTTTGCAGCTCTAGTGGGAGGTGAAAATATACATCTGAAAGAACAACATGCATCAAGGGTTTTTTTTCCCTATGAATTATTGAAAACACAAAGAGTCAGAAGAGAGGCAGACACATCCAAGCTGTTTCCCAACATTTATGAAAGAAGAGGTTGTAATTAGCCAACCCCTGTGGTGAATGCATTTATCTGGAATCCAAGGAGACTCCCATCACTACTCATTTAAATAAACATTCCAATAAACATGGGCTGATGCAATTAACACAGCTTTGGGGGACGGCAGGCAGCCTCCCTCACACCTGAGGTGTCCTCTCAGGATCCAGGAGGAGAACTGACACCCTCCTGAGAAGGGAGTGGGGTGAGAGCCCAGGTCCTCCAGGTCGCCCTCCCCACCAGCTTGTTAATATCCAAAGTGGCTGTGATAAGAAGCAGTTCCCAGGCCCACAGGTGGGAAGGTGTCAAGTCGTACGCACGGAACTATAAACAGTGCACGCTCGTAAAAAGATCAAAGCAGAAAGAGTTTATTTTCAGAATGTCTGTTTCCTCCATGGAGCTTAGAGACAAAGAGCTTTTTGAGTGCTGGGGGGTGGAAGGAGAGGTGAAACCTGAGGGGGTCGGAAGAAAAAGTTCTGATGTTTAATCTCTGAGCATTGGACAAGAGACTCCTGGTCGTAAGCTCAAAATAGCCATTGATATGATCAGCCGTGGGACAAGTCTTCACCTTGGTCAAATATCAGAAGTTATTTGCATTTAATCACCCAGGCCAAATGTAGAAGACAATGTAACCAATTGATTTCTTCCCAAATACCTTTTGGCCACAAATATCAGTTCAATACCCCTTGTTCGAGGTAAGCACCCATTAGCCCTGAACTGGAAGCCCAGTTGCCATCCCACCCAAGTAATTAGTTGAACTAATGCTCAGAGGCTGAGTTTGAATCAGGAGATTCAGAATCAGAGCGCAAGCAGCAGACACGAGTTCCTACTAGTGACGACAGGACCTAGAGCACAAACAGCACGAGTATGAGCCTGTAAAACTGGAGCCCTTAAGCAAACTATTGTGAAATCCGAGTTGGTTTTACAGAGAATACAATTCCACCATCCAAACAGGCGTCAGCATTGAAAGCGTTCACATTGAAATAAACAAATGACAATGTGCACATGGTTATAGCAGCCAGGATTTCCAAACAGGCCTAAAAAGAGATAGAGACCCAAATCCATCGACTTCCCATGGGAATTGAGCACATACCCTCCGGCTCCTTTAAAAATCCCACACTGCACCTTTTCCATGGTGATCATGGTTGTTCTGAGCACATGGATGGGGAGTCCTAAAGGGATCTGCCAGTCAGAACAGATTTGTAGCAGGTAATCAGACTACAGGGGTGAGAGGTCAGAGAGCTAAGGGGGGTATTAATGTCTGTGTTAACTCAGTAATAATTGTAACCTGGGCTCCCCAGATCTTTGGCCACTTAGATTATTTTGTTTAAACATCCCCACTCTCCTGCAACTTTTTGGTTTTGGAATTAATTTAGTTAAGGATATCGCTATTACTGCATAAACAGACCACGCCCTCAAGTTAACATCTAAATCACTTCTCCTTCTGGCATAAGAAATCTATCAATCTATGTAGGCAATTTTAAGAATCGTCCACATGGTGTATAGGGCCTAGCTCCTCAAAGGTTTTAGGCGTCTAATTCCCATGGGCAGTAAATGCCTTTGGGGCTCTGGAGCCTTGGTGTTGAAATAGTCCCTTACAATATACCTGTTTTATTTCTGCCTCTCCAAGAGGAAATCTAACAGTAGCTTCGCCATGTGTTTTCACATTTCTATCAGATATTTGTTATGAAGGGGTCAAATCCTCTGTCTTTATTCAGGCAACATTCACAGGAGTAAGGACTTTGGATCTGATCCCTACACAGAAAGATCCCAGCACCAACAATACATCCTTTCTATCAATTGCTTCATTGCGAGATGCACCAGAATGATGTAATTCAGTATGAGCTCACTCTCCTCCCCCCACGTCACATGGAGAGCAGGGCTGCACCCCTGGCTCAGGCAGCTGCCTTCTCCCTGACATGAACACACAGAAGTGTCAGTGTTAACATTCGTATGGAAATGTCCCGAGGCAGGAAATAGGTAACATCTGTCCCGGAATTCACAGCACCTGCTTCCTCACACAAAGTGTGCTGCTAACCAGTTCCCCCTATAGGAACAGACATTGTGCTGTGTAATGCTGTTCAATGCAGCCAGCAGTGTCACTGGTTCTGTCAATGGAGAGAAACAAACATTTGTCCATTAACAATACATTCTTGTTTTAACATGCACTGCTGACCCTCTATTCACATCTGAAGCAAGATGTGTGCATACTGCCCTTAAAGAAAACGGAGAGCATTAGATTATACTCACATTGCAGTACAGCAAAGTAACAGTTACGGGCAAAATTCTGCTCTCACTTACACTGGTTAAACCCATTGACTTTTATTAAAGTCAATTCCAAATTTACACCAGTGCAACTGAGAGCAGAATTTGGCCCTCAATGTATTTTCCTAATCAACTTTCAAAAAATTATTAAAGAGAATGTAGAAATGTGATTGAAAGGTGCTTGATGGGCCTAATTCATGAGGCCATCTATTCAGCCACAGAGCTGGAGTTGCACTGAGTTTCTTGCTGAAGTCCAAAGCAATGGACTTGCACCAGAATAACAGGGAAGGGAATTTCCCCCAATGAGTACAGCACAAAGTAGACTTCACTGGTTCAAGTATAGCTGCATACTCCCCACCACCAATATGCTTCAGCCCAGAGTTCAATTTCCATGGTCTCCTCAGTCCCTTCACTCTCTGATGGCGCATGCCAGTTCAGTGCCTGATCCAAAACCCACAGGACTCCAAAGGGCTTTGGAGCTGACCCAGAGTGACTGTCATGATCAGCTTTTCCCATAATGGTTATCACCGTTTTTAAAATTTATTTTTAATTTACTGAAATAAAAGGAATGTATTTTCTCTTGAGAAAGAAAATTAAATATATACGCTTCTCTCCCATATCCTCCCGAAAGCACCTGCTGGGGTTCTGGCCATCACCTTCAAAGTTAATAACTAGTGCGAAGGAAATATGCTGCACATTCTTCAAGAGAAATGACACTCTGTTTAAAAAAAAAACATTTAGCCCACCTGTTTCCTGCCTGGAACAACTCTGAGCCCTAGAGGACCTTACTGTGTCACAGGCAGCCATGAAGCGGAAACAGCAGAAGACCAGAGGCATTTTGCACACAAAGTGCTTTCTTCTTTACCACTAAGCAGTTCTCAGTCACTAGTATTCATGTTTCATGGTTTGCACTAGAGATGGGCCTATTGCTGTAAAATCTGATCCGGCTTCCCACCACTTCCTCTCCCCGGGGAGGGGACAAGTGTTATGTTTGGGTCCAGGGTTCTGGTTCAGACAGGTAGAGAAATAGGAGCCACAGCACAATTGTCATCAGGGTTTGCATTTCAAACCCCACCTTCAGTGACGCCAACAGAGTCACACTAGGATGTAACTCACCCATTGTGAAACTCTGGTAACACAACTTCCCCCCCACCTCACCCCCACAAATAAACTCATCAACATTGAAAATTAGCATCGACTCATAAAACTCTTTTAGGTCCATCCACAGCCAATGCAAGATTGCTCCTTGCAGTATATTTTATATCACTGTTACCAGTGTAATTTTAAAAGTCCCAAATGATTGGACTTCTGTCATAGCCCCCTAGGGGCCTAGTATCAGGGGGTAGCCGTGTTAGTCTGTATCCACAAAAACAACAAGGAGTCCGGTGGCACCTTAAAGACTAACAGATTTATTTGGGCATAAGTTTTCGTGGGTAAAAAAACCTCACTTCTTCAGATGCATGGAGTGAAAGGTTGCTTGGTTGGGATGTTTCCTCAGCGATTTAGCCTAAATTCTCCACTTTTTACATCCATCCCATTATGCCTTCTTACAGCACCCTAATTCCTGGTATTTGCACCCTCCCATATTTGTAAAACCGTTAGCACGTTCCCCTTTTACTCACTCAAGATACACTGCACATTGTTAGCGCTTTCAATCCATGAACCAGCCCCTCCAAGGCCCTAGTCAGTTTTGTTTCTCTCCTCTCCACTCCCCTCCAGCTGGTCTAATTCTCACTGGTATGATATCAAATACTTTATTAAAATCAAGGTCCTGATCCTGCCATCACTACCAGTGTAGTGTCTGATACACGATGTAATCCCCTGGGGATTATGCCCCATAGTAAATGTGCATGCTTGCAGGATCAGTCCCTGATTGGGTAATGATATCAGAAACAGCACTCAAGCCTCTCCTAGCTAAGCCCTGATCCAAAACCCATCAAAGTCACTGGAAAGAGCCCTATTGATTTCAGTGCACTTTGGATCAGGCCCCAGGTCGCCATTTTTAAGTAGGGTGACCAGACAGCAAATGTGAAAAATTGGGACGGGGTGGGGGGTAATAGGAGCCTATATAAGAAAAAGACCCAAAAATCGGGACTGTCCCTATAAAATCGGGACATTTGGTCACCCTAGTTTGAATCCAGCCTACAGCTGTAGAGACTAAGATTGGTTCCCTCCAAAAAGCTTTTGAGGAATAAATTTGAGGGTCTCAGTTCAATTCCCACATCAAAAAACCCACTGCTACCACTGACCCCCTTGTTAACATTCTCAGCAAAGAGGGTAAGGATTGAAGGGTTATGAGGACTGTACACTCCTCTCGTTTTTAGAGCTGGTCCTTCCAGGCCCAGGGGTCGGGGGAACATTGGCAGGTCAGCCCTCGGGGGAGTTGTCCTTGCTCGCACTAGTCCTGTTGCTTTCAGGAACTGGCGTATGTCTGGGTTCTTTTCATTTCCCACCTGCCTGCCTTCAGTGGGAATTTAGTGTGCTGTAAGTGTAGGTTCCTGGACAGCCTCCACAATGTTTAATCCAAACTCTCCCGTCCTTCCCAACTGCACACTTTGTGATTCATAACTACAGCTCATTAGATCTTCTTTAGAACCCCCTCCAGGGACGTACAGTCCATGGCCACATCTGCGCACACAGCACAATTAAGAATGGCAAACTGTGTTTAGGTAATAGTGAACACCTGCATGTACCTCCTGCTAAATCAGACGCTCAGAGACACTATGGGGACTGTCTCTGAGACTCATTGTTCTTCTTTCCTGAACTGCCTCCATTGTGCAGTAAAATGTACCAATCAAATAACCATTTTCAAATTAACAACATGCGAGTCAGAGCAGCAGCGCTGAGCGAGATGTTGGCAGGAAGGACTTGACTCACAGCAAAGTTAATGAAAACACAACTCAACAAATAAATAGCATTCCTATCACTTTCTCTCTGAGTGTCTGGCTGGTTCCCATTAAGTGTATCTTTCCTGGTAAATGATGTAATGCTACTCATGACGTCTCACATAAAGGGCCAGACCTTGATCCTTTTAAAATCACTGGCCAAATTCCCAGTGGCTTAAATGGGACAGAATTGGCCTCCAAATCTTTTCATATTCCTATTTACTCTAAGGCAGAGAAAGGCTGGAGTTGGAGCCTATGCACCCTGCTCATGTGGAACCCCAAAGCAGGGGATGCTTGCGGGTTTCATGATAAACCTGATCTATAAACATTTCTAACACCTGTGCATGCAGGTTAGAATTTGCACCAAAGTGATCCCAATGGGATTTGCGAGTGTTAATACTTAAATGATTGCACATGCACAGACGTTTACAGTGTGCATGCAAGAGTCAGAAACTTCACAGCCTGTGCACAGGTGTTTGCATCTTCACAGTGAAGGCACAAGAGGGGTGTGTGTGTGTGTGTGTGTGTGCAAACAGCAGGCCAGGCTTTGAAAATGTCAGTCTTTCCTTCATTTTGCCTCAGTTTCTCAACCTGCTTGTTTACCATTTGGAACGTGCTAAATATGGTTATTGTGAGATAGCACCTCTATATGATTTAAACACTCATGGGGCCGACCAAGGAGAGATATTCCATGCTAAGTGTGATATAAAGTCTTCAGATCCCTTTTGCTTTCCTTCAAATGAAAACTGTTAATTAAATGGTCTGTGTTGTAGCAGCTGAAAATGAGTCACGGGGATGGTGAAGAAATTAATATTTTATATCCCCACTGAGCAGAGACCAGCAGGAGGCTGTGGGCCTGTGAGCACACTTGCACAGATAAATATTGCTCACTTACTTGGCCTTGTGGAATGGGATGTGCCAGTTTTTCATGTAACGTTTCTGGAGCTGTATGCTAGTGTTAATTACAAGATCATTAATTGGGTCCCACTCATGAGATGTTTGTTTTTCTCTATTCCTCGGAGCAATTATATCAGCAGTGACCTACTGAATAACTTCATTAGAGGAGTACAGGGATATGTGATAGCTTACCCAGCTCTGCAGGTTAGATAAACTGCATGTAGTTGAAGGCCCATAAAGCAGGTCAGAATTTTGCACCTCACAAGAGCTGCTGAGAATTTTATTTAACAAAACATGCTTTTCGCTTTTCGTCAGCGACCCCAGTTTTGCTTTAGTGAAGCAAACTAAATAACATTAAACGCATTGACTTCACTTACCACTCTGAGTACTGGCCATTACCGGACAGGTTTTGTAATGGCCCCAGGAAAAGGGCTATGGCATTACCTTGGCCAAATGGCCTCTATTTTTTGTAAATGATCAGAAAACCCAGAGCACTTTAAAGGTTTGATCCTGCTTCCTCTGCAGTCAATTGCAAAGCATCCATTGCCTTCAACAGCCCAGACTTGCTATTCTGAAGCCTTGTCTTTGTCCTAAAGAATGTGCCTCTTATAAAACCAGCGAGCTACTAAACTTTTATAGGCCACCAAAGTACATTACATGGAACCGGTTGACCTTTTTTTTTGACTGAAAAATTGTCCCAGTATAAAAATGGGGTTTCGTCAAAAATGATTTTTTGGTGGGAGTTGAGGGAGTTGTTCAGACATGTTTCCATTTTTCAAAGGGCAATTTCTAAATAAAATGAAAAATAAATTGTTTCGTCTTGAATTGAATTTTTCAAAACCTACCACAAAACGAACATTCTGATTTGACTAGAAATGTAATTTTTTTTATTCAAAACAAAATTAATTTTTTTGTCTAGTTTTGAAATTTCCTGCAAAACTTATTTTTTAAATGAACAAAAAGGCGTCATTAGAAATTTTACATTGGGGAGGGGACCCAGTTTTTGAACCAGTTCTAATAGTAAGTAACTGTACTACACAACAGGGGCTAAATTAATCCCTGGTGTCACTGTGTTACAATCAATGGGTTATGTCAGGATAAATCTGGCCCACAAATTCATTATACTCTCCAGAGGATGAAACTAACCATGTTTTCTTAACCCCTTCCCAAACTCTCCTGCTGACTAACTCACTAAGAGAACAGATGTTTAAAAAAAGATCAAATCTCTTTCAACCTACTACAACCTGAAATGCACAAAACATTTCCTGCTGAGACAGCACATTCACTGGAGAAAGGAAGGATCACATCCGAGAGGCTGGTGGGTTTGGCGGACGCTTCCTAACCTTGCTTTCATTCACATTTTTATCAGCTGCCATGTTTTCCTTCTGTTCCTGTTCAGCTTTTTTTTTTTTTTTTTTTTTTAGGGCTAAACTAAGACCTAGTGTTTGATGTCTGGCCCATTGTTGCACACCTCACTTGCTCCCCCCCCCGTTTGGGTGAGATTTTTCATATTTTCATAGCAATTATTTTCATTTAACTTATATGATTCTCTATTCCTACTTGCTTTACTAAAACACACCCCCACACCCACAGAATATATATACACACACAAGCTACCTTTGTGGAGATGATAGCCATGTGATAAACTGTGACACCCTATACTGCTCTCCACACACTTGTCTGCTGTTGGGGGTTTGTACCTGGGGTCTGCTTTAAGACTATAAGCTTTAAGACCTTTAGCCTTTGCAGACCTAGTCACTGGAAACATTTACTTTTGACTGTGAGAGTGGCTGATTCTAGTAGTTAGAGAAGAGCACAGGACTCCTGGGTTCTCCACTGACTAGCTGTGTGACGCTGGGCAAGCCCCTTAACTTTGCTGTGCCTCTGTTTACCCATATCTCAAATGGAAACAGTACTGATCTACTTCACAGGAGTGTGGCAAGGCTTGCTTAGGGCAGGTCTACACTTAAAACACTGCAGCGGCACTGCTGTAGCTCTTCTGTGAAGATGCTACTATGCCAGCGAAAGAGCTTCTCCCGGCTGCACAGTTAATCCACGTCCGCAAGAGGTGGTGGCTATGTCAGCAGGAGAAGCCTTCCCACTGACATAGTGCTGTCTACACCTGGGGTGAGGCCGGTATAACTGCGTTGCCCAGTCCACACCCTGAGTGACGTCGTTATCCCGATGTAAGTTTATGGTGTAGACCTGGCCTTAGGGTTTGTAAAGTGTGCCCATGGAAAGTGCCGTGTAAGCAAAAACGGTTACTAAATTGCTGGTGGTTTGAAACCCACCTTAAACCTTTCTTCTCCAAATCAGGGTTGAGGAAAGTAAAGCCACTTGGTGGTGCATTGTGAGTCTGCTGAAGGACACTACAGCCGTCTGGACATACCACATCTCTCTATAAACAGGCCCCAGCTCTAGGCTCCTTATTCTGGCAGTCATCCTCTAGTTGTTTTGTCAATCTGAATGGCAAGTGTACCCAGAGCTCTGGAAGCTCAGGAACACACACTGCCTGACACCCCATGGCGTCATCCGGATGACGTTTCCTGTTTATATCCTGTCCTGAGCCTTTGTCCCAATTGGAATTCAATTCCTGGCAACAGGAGAGCAGAGATAATTCCTGCAGGAAGCCGAGGCGGTGGGGATGGAGGGAGAGGGGCATCGCCTGGCCTCTTGCTGGGCCAGGATGTGAATGACTTCCCGTCTTCCTTTATAAAATAAAGTCAAATGTTGATATAAATGGAGCCACTTTCCTTGCCCCCTCCATCTTTTTTGTTAATGAATCAATTTAGGCTTCTTTTTATTTATTTACTTTTTAACTATTTGCTTCTCTGTCAGTGGAATTGGTGCTGGGGCCGGCAGCATGTGCAGTGCAGCCTAGCAGAAGAGGGCAATTAATAATTATGACTGAACAGGGGCATTGTAAAGAGGCAGCGTCGTAACATGCAACTTCCTCTCTGGAAAGCAACTGTAAGAAATTGCACCCTCTTACTCAGCAGATCTGCCACACTGTATGTTCTGAGTCATCTCTGCAGACCTGGTGGACCGAAAATATCCACAGATCAATACTTTACACTGGAGAGAGTCAGCTGCACGTCTGCCACACCGAAGGAAAGGGTCTGTTGAGATTCCTATAATGAAAAATCTATAAGGGAAAGTGTGCGTCAACCACACTTCAGTGTCGTCATTATTAATGCATCCAGGGTGAAATGCACCTCCGGGTGCAGAGGCACTAAAGCCCTGATTTATGTGGGAATTAAGTGAGGCATAGACTTCATGCTGGTCTATGCGCAGGGGCAAAATTCTGCCCGGAGGGCACGATCCAAATCCAACTGAAGTCAATGGAAAGACTCATATGGACTTTGAAGGGAGTTGGATTAGGAATTTTACTATGAAACTCAACGGTCCAGAGAAGCAAATGAGTTATGTGTGATGTGTGGGCAGAAGGGGTAGCACAAAGTCTATGCGCCACTTAAGCCACTTTTAAAAGAGGGTTTCCGTGGTGAATAGGTCATGGACTGACCCACTGCATGGAGGTGAATTTACCCAAGATACGTGCACCATTAGTTGTCTAATTGTTGTGCACTATTACAGCAATAGTCCAGGTGGATTTGGCAAGTGCACATGCAAATGGAGTTGGTTAGGCACATGTGGCTGCACAGCTACCTGATTTGCACGTGATCCCTGTACCTGTATGTGCAAACCGAGCACACAGAACAGCTGTTCAGAAATTGGAACTCCCATTTTGTGGGAAACATGGACATTTTGAAAAAAATAATCATAATTCCAAATCGGAATGAAAATCCAGAATTCTGAAATGTCCCACAAAATGAACATTCTGAAAAATGTCGATTGAGGATCATTGAAACCTTTCTTTTCAATAGTGCTGAACTGATTCATTTCGATAAGGGGAAAATGTTTTGTTTTGGCTTCATGTTTCAACTCATTGTGTTTTGACTTTATATTATGTTAAAATATTAAATATCTATAAATATAATATAATTCTAAATTAATCATAGACATGTAGGACTGGAAGGGACCTCGATAGGTCATCTAGTCCACTCCCCTGCACTGAGGCAGGACTATAGACCACTCCTGATAGGTGTTTGTCTAACCTATTCTTTAAAAACCTCCAGTGACAGAGATTCCACAATCACTCAAGGTAATTTGTTCCAGTGCTTAACTACCCTTACAGTTAGGAAGTTTTTCCTAATATCTAACCTAAATTTCCTTTGCTGCAATTTAAGCCCATTGCTTCTTGTCCTGTCCTCAGTGGATAAGGAGAACAATTTATCACCCTCCTCTTTGTAACAACCTTTTACGTACTTGAAAACTGTTATCATGTCCCCCCTCAGTCTACTCTTCTCCAGACTAAACAAACCCAGTTTTGTCAGTCTTCCCTCATAGGTCATGTTTTCTAGACCTTTCATCATTTTTGTTGCTCTCCTCTGGAGTTTCTCCAATTTGTCCACATTTTTCCCCAAGTGTGGTTCCCAAAACTCCACCCAGGACTCCAGTTTAGGTCTTATCAGTGCTGACTAGAGTGGAAGAGTTACTTCCACTATTAGTTTAGTGTTAATAACAGTCAAAACAAAATGAATTGAAATAAGAAAGTCAAAATGAAATCTTTGTACCTTATCAAAAAAACCTGTTGATATTATCAAAATGAAACAAGAAAGTCAGATGGTTTTGTTTAGACTTTTCCCCATCAAAAATGTTGTCAAAAATTGGCACATTCCTGCAAAACAGTTTGATTTTGACAAACCTGCATTTTTCAATGGAAAACTGTTCCATCAAGCAAAATGCAGGCAGCTCTAGCACAACGTTGCACTCCTAAACTGTCTAAAAAGCTGATTCAGGGGGTTGTGTGTTGCCTTGGGCAAGTTACTTAACTCTGTAACATGGGCTCAATAATACTTACTTACCTACACCACAGGGGTGTGGTGATTAATTAGTTAACATTGTGCAGTGGTTTGAATATAAAGCACTGTAGCATTGGTAGGTGTTATTATGAATGCCCAAGAATCACTTGGGTTAACTGTTTTGGATACAGTTCCCCTTGAATACACAGTGCGTTCAACACACCTGAATCCTTCTATGTCGCTTGTTGAGACAGGGCTGTGTATTTTATTGCTGCCTGGAGCCGATGAACCAACTCCTCTGCACTCCATGAAACTGCCAAGCTATATAATACTTCCTTACCTAGCAGGGGTGTTCTGAAGATTAATTACATAATGTGTGCACAATGTTTTGAGATTTAAAGTGCTATATGAGATGTAAATAATCATTAATGAGTACATACTAATCATGATACTAGATAATAAAATTAGGAATGTTGAATGCAATCTGAAAGGACTCCATATTTGACCTAAGCTCCCTGAGTTGCATTAAGATAATGGTTTACCAACCACCCCATTCATTTAATTGCAGGGTGGAGAGGTTTTGAAGTGTTCTGTTTGCTGCTCAGAGTGATAGACAGATAGCCCAAGATTAACCATGAGCTAATCAAAGCCAGCTAATTTATCTGGCCATTCTGCAATTACCTCCCCATGTCTATATGTCACCAGACTTTACCCGATGGGCTTTGAGATGTACAGTGATGGCAGCCTGCTGCATGTATAATCCCGGGGGAGGGGCTAGCTTTGCCTTTTGTGGCTCTCTTTTTTACAAAGGCCTTTGTGGCCATTCGTCCTCCCTGAGGACATCAAATTCCCTGAATGGCCACAAGATAAAGGAAACAGGCAAGAAGAGGGGAAAGCCTCCTCCACCAGCTATACTGACAGCAGAAAGTGACATAAGCCGCTCTCAAGAGAGACCAGGGTTTCCCAATTATCTTCCATGCCAGGCACAGAAAACGCAACCACAGCTAAAATGGAAAGGGAAGGCAAAGGGATGGAGTCCAGTCCATCCCTACAGAAGTTCTTGCAGAATTTGTGTCCCAAGGGGTAGGGGGAAGTTCCAATAAGGGTAACGAAACAGCCACAGAGACTTATTTTGCTGCCACAAAAGAAACCTCTCCCCTACTGGGACAAGTGTATCTGGGTCTCTGACTGCTGGACAGATGGGATAAACTATGGTACTGCAAATAGTGCATCCACCTCACATACCCAGCCCTCCAAGGGTGGGATTGTCAAAAAGAGAGTTAGGAGGCCAAGTCCCGCTGAACATTAATAGGTCTAGTGCTCCTAAATCACTTAGATGAAAATCTCAAAATCCAAAATCGAGGTGTCCACTTAGTAGAAAATGAAAACTAAACGAAAGAAAATCCACTCCACTGATTTCTGCACCACCCCAAACACTTAGTACAAATGGCAGGGCATGAATTCTCTTGCTGAGATTTACCATATTTGCAAGAATTTAAATGCTATTGTGGGTATTTCTAAGCTGCTGCAAGTGTTTCAAATGTGTTGTGAATATTTCAAATCTGCTGATTTATAATCTACGGTGGGCATTCATAATCTGCTGCATAAGCCACTGCAGCTGCGATTCCTGCCTCTGGATTTATTTCAGCAAGTTGCCATACTTTTTATAAATTGTCTTTTTAAATTGTTGGGTCAAATTTTCTCATTTACTCTTGTGACACCCCCTTACCTTTTGGCTACTCAGTCTCCTGGCTGTCCATCAGGACTCCCCATGCATCAGGGACCAGGGAGAGGACCTTTTCCAACATAATGCCACTCCAATATCATTCAAGGGAGCCCTGGTGACGCAGCATCGCAGACTTTCCATGGACAAAGGCAGGCGTTGGGTAGCCATGCAGGCCTTACATCATTACCTCTGGGGGAGGGGGAAGGGGTGGACTGCATACCAGGGTCCACAGCAGAGGACACATAAGGGCTTCAGGATTTGGCCCTATCTATTAAAAATTGACACGTATTTGTTCAGAGACCAATAAGCCTGGCAGTCAGGCTGTTCCACTCAGTGGATGGGTTTGGATACTGAGCTCATATACGAGCAGTGTAAATCCTGCACTTCTGCTGCCTTATTTAGACAAGTGCCAGACGCTGTAACAGCCTGAGAGGGAGGCCTCCTCCCTCGAGGGCTTTAGCTGTGCTGCACTTCAGCATGTCTCAGGCAAAGTGGAGCACGGACAAGGGCAGAAGGACATTGCCCTGCTTATCGGTTCTTGGGAATTGCAGTTGAAGCGCCTAGCCACGGGGTATGTTTCAAACAAAAGGCACATCATAAAGGTATTAGCCTTAAGAATTTCATTAGCATCATTACCAGCTTTCAGGACCAGAGTCCTGATTTTTATTGTACCTGTTAAGCTAGCCACCCATGTTGGAAAGGAGGAAGCAGAAGTGAATGTACCTGATCTAATCACAGCTGGGCCACTGTGGTTCTGCTCTGGAGAGTGGCAGATCTGCTTAGTGAGACACTGCAGCAGTGACAGCTGGTGACTTGAGACACAAAAATAATCATTTGCCACTTTTTTACTCCTGTCAGCCCAGCAAAGCTGGCATAGCTCTGAGAGAGGGAGCTGGATTCTATGCTGGTTCATGCATCATCAACAGAATTGTCTGTTGTATTTCATTGGCAACCGTGCAAACCCAGTGAGGGCTATAGGCCTGCCCAGGTGTCACTGAAGATAGAATTCAAAGATAGTGAGGTTGGACAGATGTGACTGAGCCTTACAGAACGTTTATTACTGGCCATGATGTGTGAGAAGGAAAAAACCCCAGTTTGATGCTCAGGTGCCAGATTTAGTTGGGGGACTGGAATTATCAAATTATTGTTAAGGCCGAAGTCACCAGATGGCTCTGAGACATATAGTCTTAATGTAAACACTTACAGTCTTCATGTTTGAGCAAGATTTTAGTCTTTGAAGAAATGCTGTATTGTTGTTAGTTTTGATATGTACTAGTCCTTTGAGAGAAGATGTGGCAGATAGGAGAGAGTTTGCACTTGTTATGTTCACGGCATACACACAGCGATGTTAGATAAATATATCAAATACTCTTGCTGGAAGTCTGCAAAATAACATTACTTTTATTCTTAGAATCCAAAATAACTCACAGTAACCAAAAACACAGAGAGAGAGAGACAAAGCAGGCTGCTCCCCAAAGCAGATAGACACAACTCACCACACCTTGTTCTAGGCTGGTTCTTTCCAGACTGACTCTGTCTTTGATTGCACTTTCTTACAGAGCCCCTAGCCTGAAAGAAGGAACAGAAATTGCCACACAGCTCTCTCAAAGTGACAGCTTGCAGTTCCAACACAGTCCTCAATACACCACAGCTCTCTGCTTTATTCTCTATATTTTGAGGTAATTCTTGAGGCATAACTGGGCAGTAGTATAGGGCTGAGATTTCTGGAAGAGGGGATTGTGTGCATGCTATTTGCAACAGCCTCTATTCTAGGAATGGGCGTATATGTGTAAATAAACCAGATTACACTTAGAATATACCCAGACTCTGTGACGGATTTCTCATCCCCTGGAAAGATGATCTGCAAGGTCCCAGAATTCTGCTATTGCTGGGAAGAAGGGCCAACAATGGTAAACTCAGCACATGTAAACTCAGCACATTTCATCTGGATTCAATGAGAGACAATAAACATGCAACCATTTTCAATATTTTTTCCAGAATAGAACCAAAGTTTAATGCCATTGCTGTGAAGAGAAAAGCAGCTGTGTCCCTGAAACTATCAGTCCTTATATACATCTTACAAATAGTGTCTGCTATGGAGTGTAGCAGTTATTAAATACTGCCAGATGGGTGAAAAAGTTCCTATACATCTTATCTACACACTGGTGATGAGCAAACTTCAAAGGGTCCAGCACAGCCTGGCTAAGCATCCAGAGCGAGTCAGATCCTCAGCTAGTGTACTTCAGTGTCACTTCACTGAGTGATTTACACTAGCTAAGCCTCTGCCCCCAGATGTTTATCCAGTCCTATCCCAACCTCTTGGGGCTGCAGAACTTGGGAGGGATCTCTCAGTAGCCCTTCTTGTGATATTTTAACACTTATTCCTTTCAGTCCCAGCTGTACACAGGTGGTGTGGTATGAAAATGAAAAATACTACTACTTGCCATTTATATTGCACCATTCATATGAAGATTTCAAAGTGCTTCACAAACGGCTAATGCCTCCCAACAGCCCTATTAAAGATGAATAGTCTCATATCCTTACCACGGCTGGGGAAACGGAGGCACGGGGCGTTTAAATGACTCACCTGAGGTCATACAGGAAGTCTGTGGTTGAGCCAGAAACAACTCAGATCCTTGGGCTCTGAGCCCTGTACCTTAGCTACATGACCACATACAGGTCCCATAATGGGGGGAAAGGGTTCGCTGATCTTCATGAACCTTCAAAATACGTTCGCACTGGCTCTTCGTTAATATGAATCAATTTTCACATATATATATGTAAGCAGAGGCAGTCACATTACGGAGCAAAGGCAAGGTCTATTCTCTATCAGTTTAAGAGCCTATAACTCTAAAACCCGGGTGGCAGAATAAGATTCACAGCCACTTATCACCAGCTGAGGAGAGTCTCTGAAATAGTGCTGAAAATCTGCAGAGCCCAGGACCAAAACTCCTTTATGTTCAGAGGACGATCACAGCTGCGTGGAAGCAGGGATGTCCCATGGGCCAGCACCAGGCCAAACCTGGCCAGTAGTTACCTTCTTCAGCCCACGAGGTCAAGCAGAGAGAGACTGCTGAAAAGCATGAGTGCTGGAGACGCTGCCAGAACAGCCCCTGTTATCACGATCCCTGGAAAGGGAACAGCGAATGGCGGGAAAGGCCAATGGATTTTTTAGGAAACCTTATGGCCCCAGAAGAAATATTCTGAAACGCTCCGATTCTCTGGGCTGTTTCTAAGCTGCTTTGGAGCAGTGTGTTCCTCTGAGTCAACTGTTACTCTTATCAGGGTACAGCCGGAGTTACCGCAGCTGCGTTCTTTAAGCTGCCTGTCTGTCTGTTTCTGTAAAAGCGTGCAGGCAGGCTGGACTCTTACAGGCACAGATTGTCTCTGAGAGACATGTAGCAGTGGTTTCCAGGTAGGGTGCAAGTTAACGGCAGGGGGATGGTAACGTGGCCCACATCCCGGGCAGGGAAGTGAAGTAAGAACCTGGCCTATCTCCCACTGTGGGCGATTTGGACCATGGGCCTGGGACCTTGGTGCTGGGTGCACAGGAGGAAGCAGGTGCTGTGCATTACCAAGCCAGCAGGCAGGGGGTGGAGAGGGAATGGCCAAATCTTGGCTCCACCCTACCTGCAACATACTGGCCAACACTGCTGCCTTTGCACCGTGGTGCAGTGCTTGCTGCCAGGGTAGGCCAGCAGCATGTTACGCACACACACACACACCACTCCCCGCCAAGCATGGGGAAATAGGGAGGGGGCTGTGACTCAGAGGGGCCTCTTGGGGAAGACCACTTTATGCAGCATGTCTTGCCCAGGGCTGTGCCTTAGAGGCACAATCTAGCCCTGCATGAATAGGGCAGGAGAAAGCCAGTCACTAAACAAGGGCTGTGCTAGTTTATCTCAGCAGGGCTAGGTGGGCTATTACTTTGTTTGAAGTCAGCTAGAGGATCTTCGCCTGCTGCTGAGAATTAGCTCTGAGCTTGCACTTTTCTATCTAATCTATCTGTCTGCACATTAATGCCAAGCTCATCATCACTGTAGCAGCAGAGCGCCTTTTACATACAGCTTCTCTTATCCCTTTTCAAGGTGACACCATCTTCCACAGCCCGTGTGCTCAAGAAGCATGGCCATTTCCTAGGGCTGTGCAAGAGCTAAGTGTGCAGATACTTTGCCCACAAGATACAAGCTTGAAAGCCAGAGGTGCATGACTGCTCCACTGCGGGCAGGCAGTTGTCTGTTCAAGCAGCACCCGCCAGGGGACACAGTGCCAGTGAGCAGGTACATACCACCAGGAAATACACACTGCTCTGCTTGATAGCCACTGCTTGGGCTTGAGGAGAGCAAACAGGCCCACAGGCTGGGGCCCACTGAGTTAGTCAGTGTTCTGTGGCATCCCATTTGTCATCCTTCTGCAGGGACTTGAGCATGTGGCTGTACCTCAGGAGGGTGCAAAACGAGCTCTCATTTCCTACTGAACAGGCAGTTCAAGCAGGGAGCTGATATGGACTACGGCCTTCAAGCATTCTAGGCAGCTCCCTTTTCACCCTAGTACCCTCTCCAACAATGCAAACTTGCATGCTCCATGCAAACACTTCACCCCACAAAGCCAAGGACCTGCAAGGCTATATCGGAGTGGGGAGAAGGTATTATGGTGTGGGGTGCAAAATTCCCCCCAAACCACCTTCCTGGATCCTTCTAGCCCTGCCTGTCCCAGGAAGCGAAAGTGTCAGGGACCCCGTCTACACTGGGAAATTGCAGCACTTCTCACCCCTGTTCCGTTGGTCTAGTGCTGGTGCAGTTCCCCTGGTGAGAACAGTAGGGGGTGCAAGTGTTTCTACCACTTGTTACGCTCTGATGCACCCAGAACAGCCATCCCAACACGCAAGGAAATCAAGGCAAGAATCACAGCTGGGTGGTCAATCAAAACATGTAATAACCAGCAACAGCCTGAACAAAACATAATTACAGTCCAAATGGCAGGTATGTAGTAGCAGGCTCTGAATAACTGCACACACCTAATGCTATGCTCACACACAAGTGCACGCACATGCAAACTGGAGCACAGAGTTGTGGGAGCAGACACCAAAAAACAAACAGGAACAGGGAGCAGGCAGCAATAAGGCAACGCACACACCCCTGTCATTACACCACTGGATTATCCCACCCTGCTAAAATCTTTGAACAAATCCCCAGTTTCTTAATGTACAAGGACAAAGCTAGTCCATACCAGCTTTTACGGACCAGATCAGCCGTGTGTGCAATTTTGGAGGCTGCAGCTAGGAAGAAGGGTAGGCTTGTGCTTAAGGCCCCAGCTGTGGCAACAGGGGACCTGAGCTCTTTGCCCAGCTCTGCCCTAAATTCCAGGGGCCTATGGACAAGTCACCAGATCTTTCTCTTCCTCACCGTCCCCATCTGTAAAGCAGGGCTGCCAATTCCATACCATCTCAGAAGGCCTCTTTGCGGCTTAATTCATTCCAAGGCATTAAAAGCCAACAGATCCTTGGAAGGACACCATTAAGGCAGTGTGTATGATGATGATGATGTGGCCCTTCACGCCTGCATTACAAAAACCCTGGAGTGGCGAAATTAAAATATTTTCACTGCGAACACGACTGCAGCAGAAAACAGGCTCTGTAAGATGGCACATGGGAGAGTCATGCTCTGTCAGTCATCTTTCTCGGCTCTCTGCATGCGTCTCCCAAGCTCTTTGCAGGGTCTGCTGCAGCAGCGCCTTGTGCCCGCTATGCAGGATCAATGTCTAGACACCTCCCAACGATACACTGAGGCATTGTTTTTAATATGCTTGGCCTTGGGGTGGGCTTTCCCTCCATTCCATAGCTGTTTATTTTGCTCTCTCCCTCTCCGGCCTACATATGTTACCTTTGTTCATGTATCAATATTCCCCCCCCCCGGGGAACGAGGGAGGTTTTACTTGTAAGGGACTGAAGCCAAACTGTGCTCATCACAAGAATTCACACGTTAGGTTAAGCAAATACAGAAGCGACACACAGCTTCTCCAGCAATCGGTCCCTTCAGCAGACACCTCAGCTTGGGTGTTTTGGTGCGGCTGGTTTATAATGGTGCATAACCAGAGCACGTCAATGGGGTTTATTTCAAACTCATCCAACTGGCTGATAATGATAAGCTAATCTGAATGGCTCCATTGAGTAGACTAATGAGCTATGCTACCTTCAGAGGCTAGATTGTTCTAGCTATGAATAGATACAGAACAGGAAAGCAGTAGCAGCGATGCTTCTTTTTACAGTGGGGGAACCTGTCTAGGTTTAAAGGCTCCAAACTACCTACCACATGTTATAATTGAGTCTGACCCTAACGTGCAACCTGGCTTCCAAGAACAGGAAAGAACAACAGCTGGTGCAGGGAGGGAGCTGCTTTATAAAGAGAGGGACAAACACACATAACTGTCAAGAGATCAGCCCCTCTCACACAGGCCATGCAAGTCTGCTGAGCTCTCCGCCTGCCAAGGAGCCAATTTGGGCCAAAGGCCCAGCACCAGGGACACAAGAGCATTATGAACAGAAGAAGCTCCCCTTATAAAGAGAGAGGCAGGGCTAATTATCCAGTGGTTAGGGCACTAGCCTAGGTCTTGGGAGGCCTAGGTCTTGGGAGGCCTAGGTTCAAGTCCCTGCTCTGCCATACATTTCCTCTGTGACCGCTTGGGCAAGTCACTTAGGGCCAGGTTTTAGGCACCTAAAGATGCAGCTCAGAGCTTTTGAAAATCCCACTAGTTGCCCACCTGGATCATTTGGTGCATTGAAAATCTGGCCTCTAGTCTCTCTGTGCCTCCATTCCCCACCTGTAAAATGGGGATAACGGCACTTGCAAAGGGTATTGGGAGGATGAATACTTTTGTTCTGTGTTTGTCCAGTGCCAAGCACATTGGGGTCCTGGCCCATGACTGGGGCTCCTAGGCTGTACTGCGTAACAAAGAATAAATGTTACTAATAATAAATGCATTAAAGATTGTGAGTCGTTCAGATAATGGGGGCCAGATAAGGAGCTTAGCTAGATAAAGACAACAGAGCAGTATTGTGCAGTAACGGGATACACCAAGTTACAGCTCCTTGCTTTCACCTTCCAGGCTCCACACTGCGCCATCCTGCACATGCCTCCACCCTCCCTCCTGTACCCCTTTGGCCTGGCAGCAGTCTAGCTGCAGGATGCTGTAGTCCACGGGGACGGGAGCCTTGGAGTTTATTCGGAATTTATCCTGTTGCTCATTTCATTGGCTTGGGAAACAATAGCCAGGGCCAGAGCTTAGTGGGACTGAGCAGGTAAAACAGAGGGGTCAAGAAGATAAATACGTTCCAAATTGGCACTGCTGAGGCCCAAGGCCAGAGCTCTTTCAGGGATTAGGTCCCCGGTGCTTGTATGAGTAGTGTTTTCCTATTTACCAATAGTAATCTAGGCAGGCTCATTGACACAGTGCGGCAGTAAAGCCCAATCGTTCTAACAGAGCCATAGCATGAGGGTGAATGTAACAGCTACTGGCAGGACGAGATGGGCTGAGATATAACCACAGACCTAGTGTCCATATGGAAACTTTAGCTGGGCACTGGACACCCAGCCTGTGTCAGTGCCTGGGGTACATGCATGTTCCTTAGCATATTGTATATACGCATATGCACCACTTGTCTTTCCTTTGTAACCACAGGAAGAGTTGAAACCACACACTGCCTGGACCGGGGAGAAGTGGAAATCTATCAGAAATGTGTGTTAAGGTTATTCCCCTCGCACCCTCATTGTATGCACTTCCAAAGGCATATTTCATACATGGCCATGAGCTACCTGCCCATCTTCTCTGGGCTGGGTACTCATCATGGGTACACCATCTGTGGGCTCCTTTCACCAGGAGAAGGGAGAAGGAGAACTGGACAAGAACAGTCAGAAAATTCAGTGACTGGCCATAGAAAATTACTCATAACTCCCTGTGAAAAGCAGATCCTAAATGGCAATTCTATACACAAAAACATGCGTGCAACAGCATGTCTAATTTGCTCATGCAGTAACTACAGTTGCCCAAGCAAAGTGGGTAGTTGCCCATACAAACCAGCTGGTTAGACACGTGCCAGTAACTGATCAGCTGAATGTAAGATTGCCTGCACAGTCACTGGAATTGTGCACAAATGCGTGCATGATTTGCACATCAATGTACTTTGTATTTATAAAGAACTTTAAAAATAATGATCATTCTGAGGAGTCAGGAGGGAAAAGAGCTCAGAGGAGACCCAGCAATAAAGGATGAGTCATTCCAGCATTATGGGCCTGATTCCAGAATCTAACTGTGCAGTACTTAGTGCAGGAGCTGAGCTGTGTGGAGGACGTGGCTCTAAGCCACCTTCCCGCTCTCCTGATCTTTGGCTTAAGGACTTTAGAGCATTCTGCTGGCCAAGGATCAGCAGAGGGCCCCAGCTCCACCCCTCATGTCCCTCATCCTCCCTACATCTTGTGGGAGGAGATCAGGAAGTGGCATAGAGCCAGCTGTGCTGGCTTTACATCCCCCAAGGAGTCCCCTAAGTCTGGGAACCCTCTCCATCCTCTTTGGGCAACTGTCCACCTTCTTTGGGCCACCAGGGCAGCACAAAGAGGAGAGAGGAAGGGGCCAAGCCTGGTTCGATAATTGGTGTGATGAGTACATGAGCTACACAAGCTGTAACAGACACTGCAGTGAGCGTAGGAGAAGAGGACCCATGACTTATTTCAAGCAAAACAATAGGAACGGACGTGGCTGAAATAATGGAAAGGCCTTTACTTTACCAACGTGCTTCCCTCTGATCCAGACGCTTATGTTGTCTCTGCACTGAGAAAATACAGACACCCACAGCTCACATGCGATGCGAGGAACTTCCAAATGGCTTAGATATGCCTGCTCATGTTGCAACTCATGACCAAAGGCTGCTTGTTGCAAAACAAACCACACTTGACGTCACCAAACAGCTGGGAAGGGAGGATTTTTTTTTTTCAGATCACAGCAAATAGCCACAGAGATCTGTGAAGTCGGGTTACAAGCAGCTTCTTCAGCAGTTACGAAACTAAATCAATGTTGGCCAGTGCTTGTGAAATGGGCAGCGAGCTTTGTGCAATCCTTGTGGTGCAGCAGAACATCGTCAAAGTAACAGGATGAATGCTAGTGGAGGGGAAAGCCGATCGATAAGGTGCACTCACCATCACACAGGATGAAGCCCGGGTTTCACAGGCTCAGTTATGAGACGTATCCAAGTGGTCAGATGACACTACAGATTCCAGCACGCCCAAGAGAGTGTAGTCTGAGACTTACACGCCGATCGATTCCAAAACACTCACTGCCACTAGATGTCACTGAGGCCAAGAGCTTTGTAGGATTCAGAAAAAGATTAAACAGGAGAGCAGCCAGTTTCATTAGTAGTATTAAACAGTTATATTAAGGATCTTCAGGTTCTGTTGGTTCAAGCCAACCATTAAGTGTCTGGGGTTAGGTAGAAAGTTCCCCTAGGGACTAGTTAGTTCTTCATTGTCCTCTATGGGGTTTCTTGCCCCTTCCTCTGAAGCATCTGGCAGTGGCCATTGTCAGAGACAAGATATGGGACTGGATGGACCCTGGTTTTGATCAGTAGGGCATTTCCTGTGTTCCTATATTGCTCTTATTGTAGGTCCCAATACACAAGTGATGCCATGCTATTAATCCAAGGCTCTTATATGGCCTCCATTACCATGATGTCTCACCACCTCACAACCTTTAATGTGCTTATGCTCACAATACCCCTGTGAAGTAGCGCTGTGCTGTTATCCCATTTCGCAGCTGGGGAACTGAGGCCCAGAGAGGCTAAGTGACTTGCCCCAGGTCACACAGGACGTCTGTGGAAAAGCAGGGAGTTGAACCCAGGTTTCTCCAGTCCCAGGCTAGTGCACTAAGCACCGGGTGATCATTCCTCTCTCAGTTAGAACAAGGAATACGCTGGAGTGGATCCCACGGCTTTATAAGGCTGTGTTCTTCCCAGGGTCCACGGGAAATAGCAGGGCCAACATGGCAATTGATTTTCTATTCTTTCCCTGGCGGGGTTTTTTGACTGCACAGTTTCAGCACTTTTGAAATCCCACGCTGCTCTTTTGGCTTCCAGGTAAAGAACGCTTCTCTGCAAGAGTCCCAGAGGCCTTTGCAGGTGCTTCATCTGCATTTGTGCATCCTTCCTGGGATCTGGAGCCAATTCAGCAAGAGAACCTGGGCCAAGAACTGCTTGACAATCACGTGACTGCTCTTTGTGAGCCGGGGCCCTCCCTGCCAACCCCCGGATGTGGCTGTGTTTGCAGCCTTGCCCTCACCTCTCCATGCCTCTTGGGCTCAGACGCAGCAGAGAGCGATGACGCAGCAAGGATCTCACACAAAACTTTCTGTCAGAATTACTGCCAATTCTCACTCCACTCTAGGGTGGTCTATTAGATCAACGCCTGGCAATCTCAGCCTCCGGTTTACAGACTATGGGCTCTATCCTGCAAGGTGCTGAGCTCCCTCTAGTCTCCTTGAATTAGCCACCCAGCACCTCACAGGATCAGGCCCTGAATCTAACCAAAGGCCACATGTTCCAGCGTTAGCATTCCATTTTCACCCTGTGCGGAGACCGGCTTGTACTCTCCATGGGTAGGCAGTCAGGAGTTTTTCTTTTACTTGGGCTGACATTGAGCCCACGGCTTGTAAACTAAAATCTAGTTGATCTGAATTGTCCATGGGCAGCTTCGAGTCATGGATAATTCATTCTCCACACATCTCTAATTAAAATGCTGCCCAGCAGGCTAAACAAGGTTGGGAATTAGCCAAATGTCCCCCTGGCCAGATTGGGTCAGGAAGGCCCAATCTGGCTTGAATTTTGGGTGTAGTATCACTTACCCCGCTGCATCCAAAGCACGGGGCAACTTGGATAGGAGACCTTTCAGGACATGGAAGATTTGAAAACTCTGAGCAGAGGTGAAGTGCAGCCGCTCAGGAAGGAGTCCTGCAAATGAAGGGCCTGATCCAAATCCAACAAAGTCTTTCCATTTCCTTGGGATCAGGGGCTAAATGCTGTTCCAAAGCGCTAGCAGTGACTTGGATTCCCACAATAGATTTATTTCAATACACACATGCAGGAAGAGCTCACTGGAACCTGCAGCCAGCTTTTTGGGGGACCAGCCCTATAGGGCACTTACTGATTTTTTCCTTTTGGTTAGCTACAGAAACAGGGGATCTGATTAAGCTGTAGACCATCGAAGCTGGGTTGGGCAAGGCCTGTCAGGTGCAGTAGGTAGGCTGCTGGTTCTTCAAGCCTACAGAGGATGACGGTATAGTGAAACTAGCTGGATAGGCCTGGAATTCAGGCTCCCCAAAATAAACAGTGACCATAGCTGTAAGCAGGGGAGGTTGTTAAATGAAGGAACTCTCCACACAGACCTTGGGACAGAGTTTTCACAGACTAGAGGCATTTGCTCGTGCAGTTGCAGTTTCTGTGCACCCAAATTAGGCACACGACTGAGCACGTTTTGCACATGGAGGTGTGTGCAATCTGGCCGTTTAATCAGTTAGCAGTGTGCCTGCGACCCAGACAGAGTCTGGCATTTATCTGGACACAGAGGCCAACTGAAATATGAAGTATTTTTATGTTTGTTTAGGAAATACCGCAGCTGCAAAACACCCATCGCTACCTACACCCATGTACACACACACACATTCACAAATTCAGTCATGTACACACACTCAGTTATACACACACACACACTCTCAGTCTTATTCATAGCATCATAATCACACACGTACACAGGTATACATGCATACATCACAGATTTGGCACCATTTAGACTCAGCACATACGTAGTACACATATACAGTGCAATTCAGGTTCCTATATTCCTCACGCATACACCACATACAGGACATCATCATTCTCTCTCTCTCTCTCACACACACACACAGCCTCACTTCCTGGAACAGTAATTTGGCACCAGCCAAAATTTTATGTGTATAGAAAGCTGCTCCCACTTTCAAGACAATCCCTCTTATATTTCCCATTAATCTAACTGCTGCTGTCCCCGTTCGGAAAGTGCTTTCACAGAACTACTTTATTACATTTCCGATGGGAAGGTTTTAGCCTTGGGTTTCTTGCTTTTGTGTGTTGTTTTTTAAGCGTTGCATTCTGCTTCGGGACTAAGGAAAACAGACAACTGGGGGAGGAGAAGGGGGGCTAGGAGAGAATTGGTTACATTTCCAGCTTTGCTAATGAGAACTCCAAATGTGCTTGGTGGGCTGCTCTCAGCATGGAGCTCTCAGCAGCGAAGACAGCCAGGGCCATTTTAATCATTTCCAGATTTGTGTGGGAGGTCAGGGCCCTGGGGTGCCGCTCCATGTCAGTTTTATAAACACTGCAGTTTTTCCAGATGGTCTCTGGCTCCAGCCTGGCTAGCAGGTTGATTGGGCCAGACCAAAATAACAACAGGTGGAGAACAGGCCATGACTGCCTGACGCTATCTCCTTTTTCCATCTATTCCCCAAATGATTTTTTTTCTTTGCAGAAAACAATTAACATTTGCTGGGGCAGATCTGTGGGGGCAGTGGTGAGGAGGCCTGCTCCAAGGCCCACACCTTTGCATCGAGTGCAAGTGCAACATGTGTCTCGGTATGCCAGGTCCTTGCCAGAACTGGGTGTGACTTAGGCCTGGTCTACACTGGGGGGGTGTCGATGTAAGATACGCAACTTCAGCTACAGGAATACCGTAGCTGAAGTCGACATATCTTATTCCGACTTACCTCCCGTCCTCATGGCGCGGGATCGACGGTCGCGGCTCCCCCGTCGACTCCGCCACCGCCGCTCGCTCCGGTGGAGTTCCAGAATCGACGGGGAGCGCGTTCGGGGATTGATATATCGCATCTTAATGAGACGCGATATATCGATTCCAGATAAATCAATCGCTACCCGCCGATACGGCGGGTAGTCTGGGCATACCCTTAGAGGCCAACCACACTCCTGGAATCACAAATTCCTTTGTGTTTGGGTTTTTTTCTTTGCTTGGCTCTTTGACTTTACCCAGCACAGCCCCTAAGCCAAGCACCATACAAACACTCACAACACGGGAAAGGGATTATGCACAAGTTGGGGGAAACCAAGGCACACAGCTGTCTAGGGCCAGATTTGTCAAAAGTGTTAAAGGAATGAAAAAATGGTGTACAAAATGCATGTTCAGCTGTGTATCTAATCTGCATACACAGACACGAAAGTTAAACATATAAATGGGGGAATTAGGCTCCCAAATTGGGTAGTTAGCCATACTGGTATACAACTGACCATTTTACACCTGCAGTCACAGCAATTTCACAGACAAATTGGTTCTGCAGCCAAGCGTGGCTTTTGGACGTACATTTGCATGCCTAAATATTTTGAAAATCTGGCACTATAAATATGTCTTCCCCAAGGCTAAACCACAAAGTTACAAAGTCCAGACTAGAAATTGGACTTCCTGCCTTCCAAAGACCGCCGCTGCTTGTTCCGTAGACAAGGGCAGTAAAAAAGGGGAGGCTTTTCATCTACCCACACTGATACAATGGTCCCGCTTTTGCAGGAGCAATCAACCAAACATAACGGATTCCATCCCAAAATTGAGGGTGCAGCCATGTCCACGTGCAAAGCATGTGCAAAGTGTAGGTCAGATAGAGCTGGCCATTCACTCCTCAGTTTCTCTCTCTCTTATTGGCATTAGTAAGCTGCAGCAGCTCAAAGAGCCCAATTAGACCCAAGGCATCAGGGGTTAGACTTGAAGAGAAAGAAGCCCTTTCTCCCTCAGCTGCCTTATCTTGAGGATTTTCTGTTGTTTCCTGGCTAGGGACCTGACTCAGCAGATCAACTGCAGAGATTCAGACCAACAGGCTTTATTCCAGGCCTGGATCTCAATCTTTACTCTTCTGAGTCCTACGGTGACATTCCTCCTTCATCTTTTTCATTAACTCTATAGGAAGGCAGTGCCAAATTGATCACCCGGGAGTATGAAGTCTGCAGTGTACATTTCCAGGGCTGAGAGGTGGAACTCAGTCTCCGTGGCACATCCACTCCTTCGCTTCTCCACTGAGACAGCTAGCAAGGGTGCCCCATTAGTGCCATTAGTTTTGGTGGCTTTGTGATGTGGACACTTGTCCACCAGGAGCTGCTCTGAAACCCATCAGCCAGAGGATAGGGGTCTATTTCAGGAGTCGGTGGGTGAGACTCTGTGGCCTGCAATGTGTAGGGGGTTAGATTAGATGATCATGATGGTCCCTTCTGGCTTTAAAGTCTATGAACTCCTCCAGGACTGGGCTAGATTTGAACCACCAGCCCCATGTCGACAGGCTATTAGTAATTCCCAGCTCTCTGTAATTTAAGATTTTACAGAATTTACAGAAATTTTTAGATTTTGTCCTTCCCCCTCCTCCAAATTTTGGATTATTCTGCTTTATTTTCCACCCTAGTTCTAGACTTTGAGCTTATGGCTCATGTGCCACTGAAAGGCAAATCAATCTCCTGCCAGCTGGGTGGAAGCTGACATTTGGTACTGTGGGCTCCACAGACTAGCTCCTTACTACTAGTCACAGCAGTAATCCTGCAGCAGGCAGCGTAGGAAGTGCCTGTTAAACTGGGATGTCAGGCTAATATCTGACGTCTGGCGCAATCCTGCTCTCTGAATCCATGTGCTCTGGCAAGTATCTTGGGGCCCTGTACTGTAAAGCCTCAAGGATTCAAATGCCAGGGGGCACACGGAATATGTTCCAATGGCAGCAGGTTTGTAAAGTCGTGAGATTTCCCCGGTAACTCAGATAGACTGGGTAACACGATCCTGTTTGGGTGTTTGGACAGTCGAGGTTATGCTGTACTGTCCTTGATCCACGGCACTGATCTCATGGCGCTGCTATAAACACATCAGGCCAGCTCCCCAGCTGGTGTGAAATAGCATGGCTCCATTATGGCCAATGGAGCTACATCGATTTACATCAGCCGCAGACTGGCCCATCACATTCTGCAGCTCCAAGCAGAAAGATAGGAGTTGGGGGTTGTCTTAATGGATACCTGGAAAACCACTGTTTTCTACGACACTCAGACTGAACTGCACTTCACAGAAGGGCTATTTCACATTCGCCTTACAGTGAAAGAGGCTCTATGGGCCAAATCCTCATACATAGAAGGTGGAGTTTTGGCCACAGGTTATAAAATGCCTGTGGGTGTAAATTAGAAAGCGTACGTTAGGCACTGTTGCATACCAAGCCAAGTACTTGCTCATGTATGCAGCTGCTCATTTTAGACACCTAACAGCAGCGAGAGTAGTTTACTCATGCAATCTCCTGGGGTGAGACTGCACAGGTCCAAGGCCTGAATTAAAAGAAATAAACACGAGCCCTGCAATCATGCATAAAAAGCCTTCACCTAACATTTATCCCAACAGTGCACATCAGTTCACAAGTAAATGTGTCTAATTAGCCATCTGTGCTTTCTGTTGCCACAACTGTGGTCATTTCAGGTGCAAAATGAGCATGCAAGACATGCACACACTTTTTGAGCCTCTGCTCTAAATATCTGGGCCATAGTATTTGCTGGCTGAACAGTAAGCAACTATAGTTGAAACATTCCTAAGGGGCCTCAGCCAGCCCTCCGAGGGTGATATTTTCAAAAGTACCTTGGGGAGTTAGACACCCAGACCTATATCCTCACAGACATTTAAGTGCCTAGCTCCTATGTAACTAAATACCTTTGACGATCTGGGCCCCAGTTCCCATTGACGTTCAGTAGGAGTTAGGCACCCCGTACCCTTAGGCACTTTTGAAAATCTGTTTTGGTGATTTTCCCTCATAGATCTTCATTTTCCAGAAGAAGGTTAAAGCTCAATGAATCAGGACATTTGCCCCTTCTCAGCCCCAACACTAACCTCTTTCTACAGACTACAGATTTCTTCCATAGAAAATAGTCCCCTTACGCCTAAAACACACTGACTCAGAAGAATGTAAGTCCCCCACTGTTAATTACACAATCCTGGGGTAAATAGATCTCTGTCCCTTCCCTGTAATTTGTATAAATTGCTCACCATGTTGCAATTTAGTATTTAAGTCCAATTTATTTTGTGTTGATTAATGGAAAAGAGGCTTCCTCCTGTGACCAATAAAAAGCACTTGCCGGCAAAGAGCCCCATATAAGGAGCCTGCAAGGGGGCTCTGCTCTGTCAAATTGCACACAATCCCACAAGCACGTCCTTCAAGGGTCTGCCAGCTGCTCCCAGGAGACAGCCAGTTTACCCAGTGGTTTGTGTGACGGAAGAATTTCCTTGCCTGTTATCACATGGAAACCCCCACCAGTGCAAAAGCAGCAAAAATGGGAACGAAACGTTCATTACTGATTGTATGTTTTTGTATATGCAATTTTCATGAGGCAGGGGAGCAACTGCACATCTAGTTTGCATACATAATCACCATGATTGCATGCACAAATCCACCGCATGTAGAGGCAAATGGCCATTTGGGTCAATTTGTATAAGGAACATACCCATGGGGGTGGGGAATGTATGTATGTGTGTGTGTGTGTGAGAGAGAGAGAAATAGTTACAAAATAGGTAAATAGATTCACTTCTGCCACAGCTACATCTACGCACACACACAAAAACCCAGACAAACAGAAAGCTACACCACAGCAACCAAACCCAGGAAATCTATCTTGTCTGCTTCATTTAGAAATCTAGGGAATTTAGAACCTTATACTTTGCATTTTTGATGATCTCCTAAAATGGAAATTGTGAATTTCCGCACTTTAGGGTCTGGAAAGCTTTACTCTGAGAGTTATGCAGGAGAGCAAATCTGCAAACTCTCGAAGCTGGTGTGTTAGCTGTGGTGGATTCCTCTCTCTCCTTTCCCCCCAGCCTTTCACTAGCGTTATTGGTTGTTTAGATCTTCACTTGTACCATGTCTGAATAGGTCCCAATCCTGGGAACACCTACATGCCTAACTTTACTCATGTGAGCAACCCCATTTAAATCAACGGTCCTACTCACATAAGTACAACTACATGTGTGTGTAAGCATTTGCAGGATCGAGGGATTTAGGTTGCTAGCTCATCATGGCAGAGAACAGGTCTCTACTTCTTTCTATGCAGTACCTAGCACACTCCGAATAATAAATAAATACTTTGCACTGATAGATTATCTTCTCCTCAGAACTTAAAGCACTTTACACAAGCATGTAAGTATGTAAGCAAGAGAGACACACAGAGGTTAAGTGACTTGGCCAAGGTCACCCAGTGATTCGGTGGCAGAGTAAGGAATAGCCCCAAAGGTTCCTATGCCCAACCTCTAACCCCTGGACAGTTGAGAGTATTAACAAATAAAATCAGAGTTTGGTTTGCAGAGGGAGGGGCTCCCCTGGCTCCCCACATCCCTCCCCCTTTACATTGGTCATTTTAATGATCTCTAACTTTTCCCAGACATAGAGAAGTCAGCTCTTGGCTCTCCGCAGCAATGGTAGTTCCACCACCTACTTGGGCAGCTTGTTCCACTGCCACGACTTTCTAATGGAGCCATAGAACGTTAGCTAATATTTTATTGATGGGCTCCCTGCTGCAGCTTAAACCCTTGTTCTCACCTTAGGGCCACATCCTGGTACCACAGAACTCAACGGCAAAACTCCCCTTGACTTCAATAAAACTAGGACTTGGCCTAGTGCGAATAAATGCTGATCCCTGATCTTGCCACACCTGTAGGCAGTGTGAGCTATAATATCTGTATATTTTTTGTCAACACTTCTGAAGTGTGAGCAGCTGTTGCCCCACATTCCACAACGGGAGCCCATAATGATTTCTTCTGTTACTGGCACTCAGAACTCTCTGGGTCTTAACACCCAGAAAACACTAGTCTCTGGCAAATGCTAGTTCAGGCATAAAGGAATTGTTCATATAAAATCAGAGCATTTCTTTGGAAAGGTTCCGAAGCTACATAAATCAAGCTACCCACGCAACCCACAGCCAACACCACAAGGAGCTATCAGAAATTACACACGGTAGATCTTTCTCCACAGCCGTGTCAGGTGGAAATTGCATCACTTGTGCAGAAAGGACAGGAAAGTGGGCTCCAGTTTTTACGAAGATGCTGAATAAAAAGAACCTCCCTCACTAGAAATAAATGTGTTTCAATGACAGGTGGCTCCAGTACCTGTTGCAGTGCATGGTAGTTGCGTACGTTGATATGGCAAAACACAAAATGTGACATTCTGGCCCCACTGAAGTCTATGGCAAAATTCCCATTCACGTCAGTGGGGACAGCATGTCAACTAAACTCTCCAGAAAATGACCCAGTGTCTCCTTGTTACCTCATGAGCTATCGGGAACCTCACATCTAATATGGGTGTGTGTGAATGGATGCAGTAATTCATGCTGTGATGCCCAGACAAGGTTTTCAAAAGTGACTAGTGATATTAGATGGTTCAATTTTTAGGTGCTCATCTTGAGATGCCTTAAAAGAGACCTGATCTTCAGAAACTGCTGAGTGCCCCCTCTCTGAAAATCAGACCTCTTCAGGGCATCTCTCCTTGGGCTTTGAAAAACGGAGCCCTTCAAAATCACCAGTCACTTTGGGAAATCTTGGCCAGCAGGGTCCACCCACCAGCTTCCCACTGGAGAGGTGGAGATTCAGTCACCTGCCTTGCTACCTGATAGCAGACGGGATTTAGTACCTGTATTTAACCCTTGAAATTTGGGCTCATAGATCTGACGTTGAGACAGACACTGAGGGCTCCCCACAGGGGATGCCACTGGGAGGGGTATGAATGAAACCCGCACATGCTCAGTCTCAGCATTTGCACTTGCAGTCAATACAGAATCCATTCCCCCAGCCTAGTGAGGAGTGGTTTAGTAAAACTGAGATCCTGTCCTGAACTGTTGCATAGCATTGCTGTGCACTGGAAAGCCCTCATTCAGGAAAGTGGGAAATACGTGCTTCATTTTAAGCATATTAAAGCCCACTGACTTCAGTGGAACTTAAGCGTGTGCTTTAGTGCTTTCCGAAATGGAGGCTTTAAAGAGCTGGGATGTTTCACTCCAGAATACCTGGACACAGACACTATTTGGGGATTCTTTGGGGGTGAACGGCACGGTCAGCAATGACATATTTATCATTATTCTTTGCAAAGTCAATATACTGTTGAACTGAACATTGGAAAATATAAACACTGCTATGGACCTGGGTTTCTGACACCCCCAGCTTGGGTGACTGCTGCCATCACCACGCTTCACACCTGGAAATGTTACCTCGGATCACCCCCTCGCTCTGATCCCTTCTTTCAAGGACCCTGTCCCCAAGAGTAGGGGGCTCACTGATAAATACGGAAGATGCTCTTTGAAGGCCACTGCAGGAAAAGCCAGTCACCACAGCTCCACTCCAGACTGTATTAAGAACTCTTACTTTATTAATTACAAGTGAGGCCATGAATGAACGAATTTAGAGTCCCCTCCTGGAACCGTCAGCCAGGTCCCGTAACAGCCCAGCTGTAACCAGTAAACCTCAACACTCTCTGCAAAGAGTTCTTTTATGTAGTACAATTATTATCTATATATGCACATATATAGTGTGTGTGTGTGTGTGTGTAGCTACACTTCCCATTCCTCTAGGCTTCGCACTGAGAGTGGGAGAAACAGAGGCTGTTTCTTTTATTAGACAAAAGAAAAATAATGAAGGACGGACATAGGAAGCCCACACATTAAGCCACCCTCTTGGAATATTCTACCAAGCTCTGTTCCCATGCTGCTTCCAGAGACCCAGGGCTAGCATCCCTTATTGGTTGCACCTGGCTGCTATTAACAATTCAATCAAAAAGGGATCACAAGCCAGATATAACTAATTCAGAGGAACTTTTTTACACAACAAACGCTGTTAGTTTTTCGGTGTTTTTTTTTAAAGCTAACTCTGGCCTTTGTTAAAACGAGCAAGATTTTTCTCTGCTTCAAAAAGCAGGAGGTGACGCAAACACATTTATAACAGGCCGAGAGAAGCCAGTTACAATACTATAAAAAAAAATTACAATACAAACTAGGACCAATTTCTATCCCCGGGAAAAATCAGGAGATTGTTGGTTGGGAGGGGGGACCCAGCTCACATGAAATATTAGAACCATTCTACAACCTTCACCCAAACTGAACCTCAACTAAAACTTGAGGGGGGAGGGGGAAGAATAATTATAAATATATCATTGCTGACAGTGCCACTCACCCCCAAATACTGTCTGTGTCTAGGTGTCTAAAAACTTGGGCTATATTTTTTCTACTCCATTTCTTTTCATTGTCTTGGGGTTTGGGGTTTCCTGGTTCTGGATGAGATGACATAAGAATTGCCATACTGGATCAGACCATAGATCCATCTAGCCCAGTAGTCTATCTTCCAAAAGTGGCCAGTGCCAAATGCTTCAGAGGGAATGAACAGAACAGGGGAATTTTGAGTGATCCATCACCTGTCGTCCAGTCCGAACTTCTAGCACTCAGAGGCTTAGGGACATCCAGAGCATGGGGTTCCATCCCTGATGATCTTGGCTAACAGCCGTTGATGGATCTATCCTTCATGAACTTATCGACTTCTTTTTTGAACCTCGTTATACTTTTGGCCTTCACAACATCCCATGGCAATGAGTTCCACAGGTTGACTGTGTATGGTGTGAATCATTGTATGTTGTATGGTATAATGAGAAAGCTTAGTCTTGTGAAATTTCCAGCCTAGTTTGGGAGCCTTGGAAAGTTCAGAGAGCTGAGATAAGTAGCCAAACTTTGGGGCACTTATCTGAACCAAACAGAAGTGCTGAACCTTTTTAGGTTCAACCATAATTAAGGGCCATATCAGCCCACATGTGAGAAATACCTGCACAAGATACAGGCCAGTCCATGTGCTCCCACTCATGGAGCTTTCACATCATCCTTGCATTGATGGAGGTTCTCCCAAGGCCGGTGCTACCATTAAGGCAAACTAGGCGGTTGCCTAGGGTGCAAAGATTTGGGGGCGCCAAAAAGCGGTGCCCCCAATTTTTTTTTTACAGTGTTCCTGGACTGGGCTGCCGGTGGCGCTCTGACACGTATGGCTCAGACGCCCTCTCCCAGCGCAGCTGCCGCTCCACTTCTCCCACCTCCCAGGCTTGCGGAGCCAATCAGCTGTTTGGCACCGCAAGCCTGGGAGGGGAGGAGAATTACAGCAGGGGCAGCGTGCTCGGGGAGGAGGCGGAGCAGAGGTGAGCTGGGGTGGGGAGCTGCCGCACGGCTCCCCGGGCCAGGGCGGGTGGGGAGCTGCCGCAGGGCTGGGGGTGGGGCGCAAGGTGGAAGTTTCACCTAGGGCGCGAAACTTCCTTGCACCGGCCCTGGATTCTCCCTATCCCTAGAAGAATGGGCAAAGAGGTTCATTCTAAACCCCTGGATATCCCGAGATCCGTACGTATCTTGGGAGAACTGCAATAGGCTTGATGCTTCCTGCCCCTTCCATCCCCCACTTATTTTTTTTTTTTTAACATTTATATTGTGATGGTGCTCAGAGGCCTCAAAAAAGTTGGGGCCTCATTGTGCTAGGCGCAGTGCAGAAATACAGTAAGAGACCGTCCCATAGCAGTGATACTTCCTTGTGAACAACAGAAATGCACTTTTTGAATGAAAATGTCCTAGCATCCCCAACCCCAGGTGCCACCCTAAGAAATGCTAATTATTCTCTTTGCTGGCCAAAGGACAGAAATATTGATATATCTGTCAGCTCAGTTATGAATAGGGTTGTTGGTTACCCACAGCACATCCCAAGCCCAATTCAACCAAAGCTGTTGCCAGGGAGATGTCTGATCTCCATATTGCAGGATGGATGATGGAGTGGGAGAGGAACTGAAGAAGCAATGAGGATGGTAAAGATCCATTGGGGTGACATGTTCAGGGGTTTCACATATGTTATTAGACCAGGGACAAAGGGTTCACTGCAAAGATGTACATGATGGAATCCTTGTGCCTGCGTGAACCCACATTTGCACATGCCTCATGTTCAGTTCACAGGCACACTCGCCTGTCCGTGTGTGCACTTACCTGCTTTGCAACATGTTGTGTGTCTTTTAAGGTCTGAGACTAGCACACTCATCTTTATTTATCTATTTTTCAATGTGATGTTGTTTGGATTGTCGCTACTTGTAATGAAGCAGTGCCCCATCGCCTTCCAACACTCCAGGCAACCTTGATGATCTTTGAAGAACACTAATAAATAAACAGACCCATCAGTTCCCCTAGATCAAATACAATAAACCGGACACAATGTAAATACAACAAAAATGAATGGAGCTCCCTACACAATCCCTGGAGTCCTGCCACTCCCTAACACTACTTAACACCCATCTCTGCAAAAAGAGAGGAAAGATGTGCCTTGCAGTGTGCCCGGTAGGCCAACGCACCTGGGCTGTTAAGGACCTGGAAAAGAAGCAAGTTTCCAAAGATGAGGGCCTAGCAGAGAGCACCCTGCCAGCCACCCTCTCTTTACACTGCCCAGGCACCTTCACTGACCACAGCTCAGGCAGAATGTCATGGGTGAGGGATGTCTCTTAGGTAGGTCCCAGACCAGTTAGTGCTTTATAGGTCTAAACCAACATCTTAAAATCAATCCAAATACCAACAGGCAACCAGGGCTGGTTGAGAGAAGAAACTGCTTAACAAGCCAGCTGCCGAATTCTGCATCAGCCGCACCACCATGTGGGTGAACCCATACGCCCTGGCCCCCAAGACTCATTCCATTCACATTAAACCTCTTATTATCCCCCAGTGAGAACACGGAGCCGTCACCATCCTTGCTGCCCTTCTCAGCACATTTTTCATGCCTTCACTATGTCCTTTGTTACAGAGTGTTCAAAGCTGAGCCCAGCACTCCAGGTGTAGTGTGGTGGTAGGGGGCTCTGACTTGAGAAATGTGGCCCTTGGTCTTGCATTAAGTTCAATGGAAAGCATAAAACAGAGAAAGGGCAGCCTGAGGATTTTGTAGATAGCAATAGACTTAGTAGACTGTAGATTTCATAAGTAAGATTAACTGGATAGTAAGATAGCCAGACTAGATACATAAGTAAGACTAAGCAGATTTCATAGATTTACTTAGATTGTAAATTTTTGGGGGCAGGGCCTGTCTTTTTGTTCTGTGCTGGTCCGGTGTCTAGGGGTCCTGGTCCCTGACTGAGGCTCCTAGGTGCTACTGCAATCAATTGTCATAAATAAATAAACAAATAAATAAATAAATAGAATAAATCCTGCAATGGAAAAGACACGTGTGAATGTGAAACATGCAGTGCTCTTCCAAACGTCCCTCCCAGGGATGGCTGCTCTCCGGAACTGTTACTTCCCAGAAATAAAAAAGAAATGAAGGGCATAAAATAATAATACTTTGCATTTTTTACCTCCTGGCTTCAAAGCACTTTCCAGACACTAATGAATTAACCCTCACAGCCCTCCTCCCTCCCTGTGCTTGAAATGAGCATTATTATCCCTGTTTCCTGATGGGGAAACTGAGGCACAGAGGGGTGCAGTGACTTGCCCCAGCCCACCCAGTGAATCAATGACTGAGAGGGGAGGACACAGGAGCTGTGACTCAAAGTCACTGACTTTAACTAGTGGACCACACTAGTGCTTCTCTATGTGAGACTGTCACTTGGGGCCACTTCCTATGGTGAGAATTCTGGTTTGTCCTGCTCTCCCACCATGAAATAAGAGAATTATCATAATATTCTGAAAATTGCTGATCAATTCCTGGGACTGTTTTGATTTCATGCTGTCTAAGTGTATTAAATCACCAGTTTCCTCCTCATTTCTCCCAGAATAGGCCAGTCTGAGAAACCCATCGAGTGAGTGAATGGCCTTGTATTTACTCAAACAGTAAGCAGAAACCAAGGAATTTTCACAGATTAGATTCTTCCCGTTCCGTCGATCCCAAGGAATTCTTTTTAAATACTCATTTATAAGGACCATACGCAACACATTCCTGAATGCTTTTCTCCACGCATAGACATTTTCAGATGCCTGCTGAAATATGCTTGGTTTTAAGAAGGCTCCAAGGAGGTTTTGATTTATTATTGTTGATTATCATGAGGCGAATTTCCATGCTAGATAGGAAATAGTGAATTTACTCAAGCCGGGGAGAAATTAGGAGACAAGGGGAACATGCAAGCCTTCCATCTTAGTATTGCTTGTTTCATACCTGTTGTTGTTTTCTGATATTTACCTCATAATCACTGATATAGTCTTTCCTGACAGAAACTTCAGCTGTTTTAAAAATTTGGCTAGACTTTATATTTGATTTACAGTAGATTTTTAGCTCCCATCCTACCCAGCTTGTTGCTGATAAGAAGAGTCTAAAATCCTTCAGAATGGAATGCAATGGCTTATCTTCATTGCTTGGGGGTGGGGCCTAGGAGTTCTTCTACACAGCCTGTAAACATAAGGCATGGTCCAGTGCCCACTGAAGTCAATGGAAAGACTCCCAGTGACCACAGTGAGCGTCAGATTAGGGCCATCCACAGCAGGGGAGTCCCACTGGAAGGGCTAGGGAAACTGTGGGCTTGTCTTCACTAGAGATTTTGTCTTGAGTGTTCCTGTTAACTAGCCCCTGTTCAGATACAAAAGCCTCTCAGAGCAAGGCAGCAACCTCACTTGGAGGTATGGTGGCTGGTTCGTAGCTCAAGGTGTCCCTAGAGAGAACTCTGGCCAATGCCACCAGATAACAATCAAGTAATGCTGGTCCTCCAGTCCCTTCCCACAACCCCTCAGGGTACACCCAGCTGGCATCCTGTCTTGTAACCTCCCTATTCTCTGCTCCCTGACTGGAAGTCCCCTTCCTTCGTATGGTACTGCTCAGCCTTACCTCACCCACCTTGTCTCTAATATCCTGGGACTCACATAGCTACAACTACACTTCATACAACTTCCTCAGTCACACACTGCTCACAGAACTCTGAGCTTTGCTCGTCTCTAGAGGTCTTGCACACACAAGTTTAACTAAGGTGTGTTTTTAAATGGATTTAGATAAATACCCTTACGTATGTACTCTCAAATTGCTTTTAAAATGGATTCGATCCATTTAGCTTACTTTTGTTTCTACACCAACTAAATTCAACCAGTGCAACTTCAGCAGCTAGACCAGCTCTTGCCATCAGAAGAAGCATTGAATTGTCTCCTCATTCTGCTAGTTTTATCCCTTCCTCTTGCCCTAACGTTTAATGGCTGGCCATGTATGAAAAACAAATTCTGCTAGAAGCAAATCCCCAGGTCCATTCGACAATGGAATAGCCTTCGGAGGAAAATGGGGGAAGACCCCTTCAAAACTGGCCTGTGCATAACATTGGAGGACATAGCGTAATGAGGGAACCACAGTGCATTTGGGAGTGGATCACACAGCAGCTCAGTCTTCTTAGCCTCTCTCATTTCTATCATTTCAAGGGCTTTGAATGGTACCTCTAGTTTTGCAGTGTTGTTGCTCAAGCCATTACTTGGGCTTAGCAAACTGGCTGTGCTTCATAGCCACATGTTGTATTCTCTGCTAGATAAGATAAGATGCCTAGAAGAAAGGATTTCAGAGTCCCTGACTCACTAGAGAATCTTTTCCTATATCTCAGCTACAGAGGCCTATAATACACTTAACTATTTGATAGGCTTATCAATGAAATTTAAATGCCCATCTTTTCCTCTGGAAGGGAGACTCTTATCGGAAAACAAGGTCATCCCACTCAGGTGTTAAGCACGGAGGGCTCTAGCATTGTGCAATCGTCAGCATTCAAATGCACGTTTTCCCACTCCTGTCTCTGCAGCCAGTTGGCCAGTCCTGCTCCGTGGATTCCCCTTGAGCAAAAAGCCCCTTCTTTCTGGCAATAATTATTGTTGTGCTTTGTGGGAGCTTAGGGAGGTAGAGGTGTACCAACCAGGACTGACTCCCACACAAACCCCTCATTGAAACATTCTTTCCCCCCCAATCTGCCGATGAAACCTCTGAACCCCTTTCTGCTAGTTAGAGAAACACTGTTGCCTAAGGAATACTCAGGTTTATTGTATTTGTTTGACGGAATCTCAGCTTCTGATCACTTAGTGTATATCTGAGCCTAGTCCAGCAGCACTTGGCACCTGTTCCCATTGGTTTTCATGACCAGGCGATTTAGCTTAGATTGCATTACATGATTATTTTAGATTGTAAGGCCCTTGCCTGCTCCTGTGTTTTGTACACACTGAGAACAATGATCATACTCTGGACTCCCCTTTGCAAACAGGGAAATATTGTGCCAGATTATCCATTACACTCTGGTCCCTTGGTGGAGGGAAACACCCTGCTGGCATAAAGCTGCCAAAGCCAATTCCTGTGCCAACTGCCGTGTTCCCCAGCACAGGGAGATGGAGGTATGCCAGAGATAGGAGCATGGCAGAGCTCCACCCCACTACACTATGCTATGCTGATCTTCCATTAGCATAAATTAGAGCAACCCTAACACTGCTCTAACTCATGCCAGGGCCAGGCCAGCCAAGAATCAGGGAGCTATATCCTGCTTCATAATGGCCTCTCCACTCCTCTGCACTGAGATGAGCTCAGCTGTAGGAGGGAACTGAGCCAATATCTTTCAAATAAAATAAATTCCTGGATTAAAAATCAGACGAGAGGGAAAAAAATGTTGATGACGAACAGTCAGAAAAGACATGATCATTATTATTTTTCATCCGCATTTCATGCATGAGAAAACTGAGACAAAGGCCACAATGTAGAACAGATTAAAGCTGGGGCAGAACCCAGGTCTCTTGATTCCCAGAGCAGTGCTCTAGCCACTGAATCATACTGCCTCACATTGAGCTGAATGGCACCGCTTGTGTGAATAGGGTTAGAGGATCAGGCCCCATTGTAGTAACACTGCAATGAAAGACCACGGTTTGGCCAGGGCTGGCCCGGGTCAGCCGACTGGGGCTTGTGGGCTCGGGCTGCAGGCTATAAAATTGCAGTATAGATATTCAGGCTTGGGGGAAGGGTCTCAGAGCCTGGGCTCCAGCGTGAGCCCAACCAGCTACACTGCAATTGTTAACCTCACAGCCTGAGCCCTGTGAGCCCGAGTCAGCTGATCCAGTCCCTGCGATTCGGAGCCACTGGCTTTTTGTCACAGTGTAGACGTACCCTACGAGCCCTCACACCCTCAGGGTGACAGGACAGAGCTCTGCACTCTTGCAGGTCCTCGGTTCTTCTATCGACCGCTCAAGGGATGCAATTAGCAAAGCCTCTTATTTCATTAAAATATCGTTTCTCCCTCTCCCGTATGTTTCCTGTTAGCGTCGCTTTCCCAGTGTCACTGAGGCTGGAATATCCTGTTCTGCTTGGGATCTGATTGGAGTGTTAAACACATGCAGGTGGGCAACCAATGAACCCCCTTCCCCTCAGCCTGGTTGTGTGTGAGGTGCAGTAATATCCTGGAGAGGCAGCAATAAGGAAAGGATTAGATCCAGGAAGGGAGAGGGAGAGGGAGCCTCCTCCCCTGGGGAGATAGGTAAGGATCCGTCATTGCAGATTCTGTACCTGCTCTTTTCAGAGTAGCAGCCGTGTTAGTCTGTATCCGCAAAAAGAACAGGAGTACTTGTGGCACCTTAGAGACTAACAAATTTATTAGAGCATAAGCTTTCGTGGGCTACAGCCCACTTCTTCGGATGCATATAGAGTGAAACATATATTGAGGAGATATATATACACACATACAGAGAGCATGAACAGGTGGGAGTTGTCTTACCAACTCTGAGAGGCCAATTAAGTAAGAGAAAAAAAACTTTTGAAGTGATAATCAGTCAGATAAAGAGTGTACCTGCTCTTGTATTCTCAGCCCTGCATTGTCCTGTCCGTAAAGGAGCTTCAGAAAGGAGCAGGAACTTCAAGGGGCCAGATGGTGCAGCTCTTACACAGGCAAGGCTCCCACTGAAGCTACTGAGAATTTTGCCTGAGTAAGAACGGAGACCAATTCTGTGCTCAGTTACACTGGTGTGAATCCGGAGTAACTCCACTGAAGTTGATGGAATTACTCCTGATTTACTCCAGCGTAAAGGAGGACAGAATTTGGCCCTAAATTCTTCATGAGTTAACACCAGGAGCCTGATTCTCCTGTCACTCACTCTGGTGCTGGCCTTCCCTTGATGTCAGTGAGTCACTCCAAATTCACAGATAGGAAAGCAGACCCAGTCCTAAAGGCATGATCCAACTTTGTCAATGTGAGTCTTTACATTGACTCCAAAGGAAGCTTGATCAGCCTCAAAATGCTTGGTTTGATTTGACTGCATGAGAATTCATCATCTTACTCTCCACCCTGTGTTTTTCTTTTCCAAGTATCACATTCAAATCTCCCCTGGCTGATCTGGGATCTGAGGCCTCTCTGATTATATCAGCAGGGTTTCAACAGTGGCCTAAAAGGGATTGGGGGAAATTCTTTTTCCCAAGCAGTAAACAAACTGTCAAGTTTTGGAGCAGTTTTCATCTGCACGTGGCTCTCTCCTAGTTCTGTGGCTCATTTCAGATCTTTGTGCTTTTCTCTCCTTACTTACGCTGACACTGAAATAGCTCTGAGAATAATTTCAATATTTGCAACCTTCCAATAGCATCTAAAGCCTGGAGAGGATATTGAAGCCGCCAAGAGGATGCTGTCAGATTTGACAAGGGTTTTTCTGACCATGTGTATAGTTTACTTTTGGCCACACAGCATCGGGCTCCTGAGACGGCACAGAGCTAAGCATGCCATTAACTTATGCTGAAAAGCAGTTATTCCAGTGCAGTGTAAAATACAGCTCTGCAAAACTGGGTGGACACATGCAAACAGATGTCCCGATTTTATAAGGACAGTCCCAAATTGTGGGTCTTTTTCTTATATAGGCTCCTATTACCCCCCACTCCCATCCCGATTTTTCACACTTGCTGTCTGGTCACCATATATATATATATATATAACAAGAAAAAATTAAATAGGAAACTGCCATCTGGATAACATAGGAAGGCTGGTCTTATGGTTAAGACACTCGCCTGGGACCTAGTTGATCAGAGGCCAGTTCCCACCTCTGCCACAGACTTTTTATGTGACCTTGGGCAAATCATTTAATTTCTCTGTGCATCCTCGGACTTACAGCGTGAGCTTCATGTCCTTGTGGACTAGGCCAGCATCATTAGCCTCATTTTTGACAAGAAACAGATGGACTAACTCCCCCCTTGTAGAAGGCTAGCACAAGGTCCTCTCCACCACTTCAGCCCTATATGACCGGCAGGGCTTGTGTGTCTCGGATAGGGAGCATGGGCAGAGTGGCCGCTGCATGCCCCATGCAAGAGGTGAACTTCATGCCTGTTCTGGGTGAATGGAAACACTAGGAACAGGGTGATCCATTGACTAGGAACCGCTGAACAGGGTTGAATTAGCAGCGAAAGATAATTTCATGAGTGGACTTGCCCTCCCCCTGCAGAGTCCATTTATTCTGACTTTCTGAAATTCCTTCAGTAAGATCACATGAGTTACCCCTGGTCCAGCAAATCTCTGCCAGCGTTGGAACCCAGGTCTATGCTTTAACTACCAGATCATGCCTCTAATACAGAGAGAGTGGGACAGGGAGCTGGCGAGGGGGAGGGAGCAGCATAGGGACCCGTGCCATGGTCGTTCTCTGCTCAAACCTCAGCCTACAGCAAACCTGCCGTGCTCAGAACACAACAGGTTAAAATAAGTGCAGGACAACCGCAACTGATCAAATAATGTCTGATTTTCCTCAGCTCTGGAGGCAATTGTCAGGCCTGTTTTTAAAGACACTCTTGTAGGCAGCCTGGCTATGCTTTTTTGCTTTAGAGGAATTCCTCTGAAACAATAATAGTGACATTGTTCCTCACTTTGCTGGCGGTTTTATAGGGCTGGCTTTGGAGAAAGGTGACCATGGAAGACTTTTGGCCACATGTGTTTACATAAGGAAATGCATGTGGGTTCTGGGGTGGCGCCTGGTGTCAGCAGCCGCTCTCTGTACTCCTGACCCTTACAGAGCTGCTTTCTTGCTTCTGGGTACGTTTACTGCACTCCAGATGTGTGCTGGCTCCAGCATGGCTGCTGAGCTTCAGGGATCTGGCATCCCCAGGCTCATCAGTCCGTGGGGTAGAATGCCATGGTGGTTGTTTTAAAAGCTGTAACGTGTCTTGGTAACACATCATGATTTATTCAGTCCTTGTTTGACAGAGTTGCTTTATCAAAAGCTCATGTGAAGGGCTTTCCAGAGAGGAAAGGAAAGCTCTGACTTCCCCGAACGCTCCCTACGTATTCTGGTTTGAATTGTGCTGTCTACCAGGGAAAGGTATGAGCAGGTTCTTTCTGATACTCCAGATATGCACCTTCTCAAAAAAATAGCTGTGTCTGGCTTTTAAGTTGCAATAGGTACAACAACTACATTAGATCACCCAGCATGTACAGGACTGTTCTCAGCCCTTCTATACTGCAGGGGAAAAGTCCCAGGGATGTTTTGCATTATTGCACAATTGTTGTGCCTCTCCCCAAAGATGGCAGCATTTCAGGATTCCTGCGTACCAGATGTATTAAGTTTGAAAAGTCTTTATCTAACTGTAAGATATTATTAAGATGTATGAATAAAAATCATGGCCTAATAAAATTAATAATTGCCCTTCTAAGCCCCAGTTTAGTGAAGCGCTTAGCACATGTTTAAGTCTGTCCCTATTCCACAGCCACGTGCAGAGCTCTTTGGAAAATCTGGCCCTAGTGCTTGTTACTTACTATGAGCAATACCATTAGCATCAAGGCATGAGTCCAAGAACTAAGCCTGATGGAGAAGCATTTGCAGGTTTGGGCCAGTACACAAAGCGTTAGCTAGTAGCTTTGACTTTGGGTGGCAAACTCCTAAGTCCAGATTCACTCCTCAAACATTGTGGTTTCAAATGTTGGATTCCAGCATTACCTGGGTCACGTCCCACTTGGGAAAGATTCAGTAAAAGGAGCAGAAAGAATTAAAATAAATAAATAAAAAAGAAAAAATAAATAGGGTAAAATCGGAGCCAAGAGTGGGCAAAGTGCAAAGCAAATGGGGACAGAGAGAAAGGGGGATAAGGGAAGCACAGAAGGAGAAAGAGAAGCATGGTCTCTCGTAGAGTTCTCTGCTCATTACATGGCACAGGCTGCTGTTTAGCTAGAAAATTTTTGGCTTGTTTTTTATTAAAATGTCCTTAAATTAAAAGTTAAACAATATGCAAAAAAAAAAAAAAAGGTTTGGAAGCTCAGACTAGTTTTGTGACTCCCTAAAATAGTTTGAAAGGAGCAAACCTCAGAGTGCCCTGGGTTTGCCTGTCCCTAGTGTCAGCTGATGACGCTCAGTACCAGAGTGCAAGTGAGTTTGTCCTTAAACAATAAATATTGGAGCATGAGCAGGGTGGACAAGGCAACCTACAAAGAGGGATGTTTTAATCTCCTTAATATCTAAGGTGGGTGAGTAACTAGCTTTAGTCTGACCAGCTGACATGGGTGGCAGCTGAATCTCTCCAGTTTCCAAGCTATGCCCCACTAGATGCTCAAGAGAATATACCAGTGCAGGATCTGCCACCAGACTGTTCAACAAGAATCATGTTCCGCTTCACTTAGTCTCATCTTTATGCTTCTTTTACATTAAGCCGAAGCTGCACCTCTTAGACCCTGGCCCTCCAATATGGCCTCGTTGCACTGCTCTGGCTGTGAAGCAGCCCCTGAGGCTGCTCTCACTTGTGCCATGTTGGCATCTGGCAGCCTTTGGGATTGGACAGTGCAAAGATGTCATACAATCATCTTTGCCCCCCGCCCGCCCCCAGGCTCCTGCACCAAGCACTGCTCAGCCAAGGATTGGGTGTAGGGAAGCAACAGTCGAGGGCTGAAGTGAATTCATCTGCTGCAAGTTCTATTTCTGTTGCCCTGGCGTGGAGGAGGCTTATTATAGGTGAGTCACAAAATTCTGATCTGGATTTCAAACTTCACAAAGTTCAGGGGTGTCAGGTCAACCCATCCCAGAGGTAATTGTTGAATAGCTGCAACTTACGGTGTTTCAACCTCCCCGCTCACTTCCCAAGGTTGAAGGTATTTGTATCCAGAGGTTTGTATCAGGTCCATAGAATATGAAACTCCTGCTAGGAAATCTTTCCACTGAGGCTAGGTCTACACTACCCGCCTGAATTGGCGGGTAGAAATCGATCTCTTGGGGATCGACTTATCGCGTCTCGTCAGGACGCGACAATCAATCCCCGAATCGACGCGCTTACTCCACCAGCGGAGGTGGGAGTAAACGCCGTCGACTGGGAGCCGCGGCAGTCGATTTTGCCGCCGTCCTCACAACAGGGTAAGTCGGATCTGATACGTCGAATTCAGCTATGCTATTCGCGTAGCTGAATTTGCGTATCTTAAATTGACCCCCCCCCCGTAGTGTAGATGTAGCCTGAGAAGCAGCTGGGCATAATGGACAGATTCTGCTCTCAGTTACACTGGTGTAAATCCAGAGTAATTCCACTGGAGTCACACTGTGATGGAGATTGGAATCTGACCCTGAGCCTCCATGAAGCTGACTAAATTTGCTCAACAGCGATGTTCAGCATTCGCCTTCCTGATATTATTTTCTTTGACTTTAAAGTCATATTCTCACAGGGGCGAATGGATGGGGGGGGGGGGGATCTTTACCCTGGGCTTAGACATGAGCCTTCTGTAATTTTTTCTTCCTTTTATCACAATGGAAAAAAAATAATAATACTGGAACAGCAGATACAAAGGCAAGAAAAATCCTGTCTGGGTCAGGATCTCACACTGGGTAGTTCACTTCACAGTTTAAGTAAATAGTTCTCATCCCCAAACCCTTCAGGGTCACATAAATGTGCCTCTTTGCATGGAAGGGACTATTTGGATAGTAACTGGGTGCCTGATGAATTTGCAGCTTTCCCAAACCGTGGGTGTCTAGAATGGGACTCGGGTTCTTTCACAGTGAGATATAAAATCCTATCAATTAATCTAACTTTTATTGCACCTCTGGGGCATGAGCGTGATGTTATTTCAACAAATGGTTCCCATTACCTTCAATTATTTTATAAATGTTTTGCACTGATTTACAGGCTTCTATTAAATGGACAATCTACTTCTGTGCTCCTGGGGCGGGTGGGGGGAGGGAACACTAATCTAAGGCCTTGATTCCCTCCCCCACTTCCTTTGCACATGCATAAGTAACTCTGCCATTTAATTAAAGGGAAAGGGGGTAGGGCAAAGACAGCCAAACACTTCAGTTAAGGTCTTGCTTGAAGCTGGAGGCTGACTTGCCTGAAGTCTTCAGCGGTGGATTCTCCAAATCCCTTTCTGTAACCCATTTGCCTTGTTTGTGACAAGCTGCTTTTGGGCCCACCAAGGGAATTCTTGCACATGGGCTCTGCCTACATGCCCTTTCCCCAGACACAGTCTATCAACCAAGTTTCCAACACAGGAAACCTATCCCGAATCTGCCCCTTTGACTTCAATGGGAGCAGGAACAGGCCCATTGTCTCCAACACGAAAACACTGAAGCAATGAGAAAGCATTGGGCAGCGCTTTATGTACGATTGGTTTTGTAATCTAACCCCACACTGTTATACACCAGCTGGTAGCAGACTGAAGTGACCAGCAGTCAAAAGCCAGCTCTCCATTTCTTCCAGGGGTATTAATTTGCCTGGGATTACCTGAGATTTAAGGGATTTTTCTGTTATATGCAAAGCCTGCAGTATTACTTTTATTTATTGGGGGATTTTTTTTTCTTGTTTGTTACTTGCAAACACAATTTAAAGGCAGTTCATGGGCACAAGCGCCGCTTCTTGAACTGGAAGGGGATGGTCCCTTTTAGCAGGCGCTGCAGGCAAAGCTCTAAGAGCTGGATGCTGGCGGATGTTTGTCTAAACAGCACATAGTGGGAAAGGACATGCTGGTGGTTTCTCACTTCTCACAAGCCGGACAGCTTGTGGGACACGTCCCACAGCATGGCATGGAACCAGCGCCACAAGAACACAGCGAATTGCAATGGCCAAGTGCCCTCCATGCTAGAGGCAACTCATGGCTGGATAATGTGATAGCCATTTGCAGTACAGATACCAGAGAGAGAGAGAGATCCCAGTCTTATACAGTACTGAATGCCCTCACCTCGGATTGATCTTGCTGGGAGTTGAAAGGGCCCACCATGCTGCAATAGGCACAGGAAGAAGCAGCTCAAATGTTAGCAGCCCGGGCACTGGCTGATTAAAACGGCTTTCCCCCCCCCCCCCCCCATGTTACCATGAGCAGTGCATTTTAGAGGTTGCTCATTGGGTACTGGCTCCTACCAAAGTCTGATATTATGCATAGATCGATAGTTGGATCTGAGCTGGGCGATCTCTGCCACAGCAGCTCTTAGGTTCTAACCCATTTGGAATCGCTTCTGCCATGTGCCTTCCTATGGTGCTTTAAAAGATAGCACGCCTCCACTCTGACTGGAGGGGGTTTAAGTGCCTGCTGCTCAGGGCAGCTATTGGTCACATCATTCTGAACTCAGCTCACTGGTCTTACTCCTCTGCTGTGACTGAAGTCAGTGGGAGCAGAGATCCAGATCCTGCGAAGTGCTGAGTGCCCTTAGCACCCATTAACTCCAGGGGGGGACTGACGGAGCTTAGCCGCTCTCAGGCTCATGCTATTAGTGTGAGAGGCAGAATTAGCACTCGGTACATCATGGCGACCAGCCCTGCGCAAACAGCCTGGCCCTCAATGTGAACGTACAAGACCGATCTGCATTTTGTACAGGATTGTGCCATGAGATTTCAAATTAGTTTAGCCACTAAACATATCCCAGCTAAAGACAATTCCCCTGACTGCTGAGCTACACACAATGGCACTGGGGGCACCAGCCCGTTTCTGCAAATCAGGGCAGAAGACACTTTTCTCCCAACTCTTTCATTCCCAGCTCGAGGCCCAGACCATGCTGGATTTGGGGGGGAGGAGGGAATGGGTTGTGAGCACTAGAAAGAGACAGTGATGTGGACTGAGCAGAGAACACTTATCTCACCAAGGGTCACTCAGGGACTTGGCTGCTAGAGCAGTGACCTCTGGTTGCCATCCCATCACGAGACCTCATCCATCTCCTGTGCCACAGCCTTAGCCTGTTAACCCTCAGCACTACACATGCTGACAGACAGGACAGCAATTAAGTACTTGGTGAGCTAATTCACTTGAGTCTGTCTACATTTCAAATGGGTTTGGAGATAGACTTCTGTTTACAGAGCCTGCTGCAGTTTATTATTTTTTGGAGAATTAGAGGAACAGCTTCCATTTCAATCTGGGAGTTAAATAAGATGCCATAAAGGTGTATTTTTATACATGTTTAAGTGTTCCCTTTTGCATAGACATACCTCCATTCTCCCCCCCCCCCCCCCCCCCACCACCACACACATACACAGCCACCCGCATTAAACCCACCTGTATACATCTGACTGGCTCTGATGACGCTCCAGGTTAGAGAAGCCCTGAGCAGCAGGGGAGAGAAATGCAGCTTACCAATACTTATTTTCCATCTACAGTGCTCTTCGCAAACAAGTTAATCTTCACAGCCCTTCTGGGAAGCTTGTGGGGGGTCAGTATCATTAACCCCATTGTACAGATGGGGAAACTGAGGCACAGGCAGATGAAGTGACTTTAGTCAAGGTCACAAAAGGAATCAGTGCATCGAATCTCAGGAACTCTTGGCTCTGAGTCCTGTGTTCAGGCCACACCTCTCTCACTCACTCTCCAGCTTGTAATGATCATTTATGGTTTGTGAATTAGTGTAATTTATGGGGAGTGTCACTGGAGTCCGATTCCCTCTGAAAGGTTAAGAAAGAGTGACTGGGTCAATGGCACTAAAATCCTGTTCCCAATGCAATGTTTGAAAGATGTGCATTTCTGTGGGTGGAGAGTGAAGGAGAGAAAGGGTGGAGCTAGCAAAGACCTTGTGCAGGATGCTCATCAACACCATCCCCCAGAAGCAGGTGCAAGGCTGTTCCCTGTTGCATATTTTCTGGAGTTTTGTTTAGACTCCTTTTACATGCCTGTGTGAACTTTTATTAGCAATCACTCAGAGGTGGGCTTGAGCCATAGACTTTGGATCTGGGTTCGGTTTGGGAAGAGCTTGCAGCTTGAGGGTCGTACTGGGTCTACCGCCGTTAACAATAATGACGACGACGTTCAGCCAATCTCAAAGCTGGAATTTGCTCCAAACCCTGGCACCATGGGGCACCAGGGTTCGTTCTTACCCTTTCCTTCCTCTGCTGTAGGGTCCACCTGCCTGTGAAGCCTCCCCAGCCCAATGGAGCGGTAGTTCGCCCAAGGCTGGAAGCAGAGAGGAAGGTTCTTAACCAGAGGCTGGGGAAGAGCCTTTTGTTGTCAATGGAAATTGACACGTATGGGACAGAGGTTCTGGAGTTCTGATCTCTCCCGTTACGCAGAAGCTAGTGTGGTTACCACGTCTCAAAGCTGAGTGCTGACAAAGGAAGCAGAGTGGAGGTTTCTCTACGCCCGCAGGAGGAAAGGACTTCAGGGCTCTGAGAGATCTGCTCCAGCCACATCCCTTTTGGTTCTGACCTAAAGCCCCAAGAGAAGCGAAATCAAGCTCGGTTTGCTGCACTCGCTCTGGTTGTTACTTTATCAGCACGTTCATGATGACTGTGTTTAATCCTGGCAAGGACACCCAGCTCCCGCATGGGCCCGGGGAATCCACATCTGTGCACCACAAGCATAGCTCATCCCCTGAGCCTCATCCTCCACTCCTCACCCAGGATCCAGCCCAGGGGCTGAGTGGGTGGAGGAGGCAGCAGACAGGCTACCACACAGCAGTGACTGGGGGGGCGCTCGCTTTTCCTCACGGACTGCAGGGCAGTAGGTAGCTGAGCAGCATCTTTTGGGGCATCAGTTAAAGCTGCTCTCCAGGATCAGGGCAAATGGAGGGGGAATGAAAGCCAGCTCCCCTTTGCCTCTCTCCTCCAGGGAGCGAAGTCTGGGGTTACCCTTGAACCTGATTTCCCTCCTAGCAGCAGAACGCAGCCCCTAGCAGATCCAGCTGAGCCTGCCGCAATATCAGTATCCATATTCCTGTATATACACGCACAGGGGGGAATCCTGGCTTCATTACAGTCAATAGGAGTTTTGCCATTGTCTTCAGTGATTTTCACCCACACACTTTTCCAAGTGAATTTAATGGAAATGGCCTGAACAGCTCTGGGGACTGACATCCTCTTTATGCACCGAACAGGGTCAGCACAGGTAACACCAGTAACGCCAGCTGCCTCCACTCAAGTGCTTAAACTACTGACTGCAGGGCCTAGTCCCCATGAGCCAGCCTTGCACCCAGCTGATGAGAAGGCCAATAATGGTGCTAGTTAGTGCCTGGCCAGGAACCCTGATTGAGATGCATTCAGTTCATTTCATGCCACCCACTGTGGGTGTGTTTACACTGCAGTTAAAAACCCACATTGGCCCGTGCCAGCTGATTTGGGCTCGGGGGGGGGTGGGGGTGGGGGAGGGGCTTGTGCCAAGGGGCTGTTTAATTGCAGCATAGACATTGGGGCTGCAGCCCGAGTTCTGGGACCCTCCTACTTCACAGGTTCCTAGAGCCAGGGCTCCAGCCCTAGCCCGGGCCAGCCGCAGGTGTTTAATTGCAGTGTAGACATACCCAGAAGCCAGCATTAATTCCATGGTCCCCTGGGGATCTTCATTACAACACACCTTCATGTTGCATTATAATTTCTTGCAGACTGGTGGCTGATGGGGCCCTGGGTTGCTTTGGGTGTAAATCTCCCAGAAAGCCTAACCGCATTACCTTTTGCAGTCACTGATTGGCTAATAGCCACTGAACAGCTTTCTAAGGCTAGGTCTACACTACCCGCCTGAATCGGCGGGTAGAAATCGACCTCTCGGGGATCGATTTATCGCGTCCCGACGGGACGTGACAATCGATCCCCGAATCAACGCTCTTACTCCACCAGCGAAGGTGGGAGTAAGAGCCGTCGACAGGAAGCCGCAGAGGTCGATTTTGCCACCGTCCTTACAGCGGGGTAAGTCGGCTGCGATACGTCGAATTCAGCTACACTATTCGCGTAGCTGAATTTGCGTATCTTAAATCGACCCCCCCCTGTAGTGAAGCCGTAGCCTCAGTCCAGTGTAACAATTCCTGGCCAAGATTTTCAAAAGTGACTAGCAATTTTGGGTGGCCAACACGCGTATCTTAAATGGACCTGACTTTTAGAGGATGGGTGCTCAGCACTTTCTGATTCAGGCCCTTTTAAAAGTGTCTGAAGTTGAGTTCCCAAAAACAGAGGCAGCACAAAGCACCGGTCAGTGTGAAAAACTTAGCCCACAATTTTGGAGTACTCATTAATTAAGTACCCTGAGATAATACAACAATTGTCTGGTTATTCCTTTCATTTAAACTAAGATAGCAGAGCTGCTTGGAGAGACTGAAGGAAGGAACCATGTTCCATTGGAACATGCCATTCAGTCACAATCTAAACACTTCACAAAATCGGGTTGATTTTACCAGAATGTTGTTTGGGAAGAAAACTGGAAAAAAGTTCTGACCATGTTGATACGTCCCGTTCTGACATTTTCCAAACTGTTTCTATTTTTCATTTTGAAATGACTTTTCATGGCAATGTTTTTGATTTTGTAGCACAGTGTATATTTTAACACGACATTTTTAAAAAAATCAAAATTGAAACAAAGCGTTTCAATTGCAGTCTTGAAATCCTTCCTGAAACGGAACTTCCATCCTCTACTTCGCTCTAAAAAAATAGCCAATATTTTCCCAAGAAATTTAGAGCAGAAACAAATTTGCAGCTTCATCGTGGGCCATGGTTCAACTCCAAATAGTTATCTTTTTGTGATGTTTTCACCAAAGGGCAGTTTTGGCCTACAAACATGAAATATGTAACACGTTTCGGTGCAAAACGGGATCTTTCTGAAACCAGAACGCCGGCTTCAAACTACTACAAGCATTGCAGGGCTTTTGCTCAAAGGCCAAAGCATTTTTGAATGGAAGCAGCAAAAACTTCAACATTTTCCACACAAAGTGGTCCTGTTTTGAGGAAAACACTGAAATGTCACATCTGTATTACTGTACATTCCTTGCATTGTGGCAGCATCTCGGCGCCTCACTAAGAGACCATTGTGCTAGGAGCTGTTCAAACAGAACGGAAACAATAAATCCCTGTCCCAAAGAGCTTGCAGTCTAACTAAAGAAACTGCTGCCATGCGGAGACCCTCTGACTTCATTGCACGTATTTTACACAATCCGAGTTTAAACTGTTCTGACCATAAAAGCAAGAGGCTGCCAACCCCATGGGAATTCTTCTTGGAAGCTCCTGAATTACTTTGCGCATAATCATCAAATAACCTACAAGATCACGTCAGCTTCATTACTTAAATCCATCCCTGGCGTAAATTCACTGAAGTTAGCCCTGAAACTAGGGAGTAACTATGGGCCCTATGGACTTGGTCCCACTGAAGTTGGGGTGTGGCCCCACATTCTTACAGGTGCTACATACGCTCTGTTTGATTTCGGCATGACCCGCTACTTCAATATTTTGTTATATAACGTACCACCGGTAAGCTCATCAGCCATTAGGCAACTGGAGTTATAGCAGGATGCATCCGGCCCATTAACGATACCAACCAGGGTTTTTCTGAACCTGCAGTGAATCTGAATCCAGCAAAAGCAATAACCTGTACTAGACTCTGGTCCCAGCTTCACTGGTGTAGATCCTGCTTAATTCCACTGACATCAATTAAATCGCTCTGGATTCATACCTACGTAACAGAGTCTCACCCATAATTCTCAGCATAAATCCAGCTATCAAGTCTCTCTGCTGGCACCTTCAATTTTTCTTCTTGCCTTTGACTTTATTGCTGGACATTGTAGCAGGCATGTGAAAGCAGGGGCAGCATGCAGGTGTGTCTGTATGGGATCATAAGAACTGAGGCCAGGCCTGCTCACTAGGTGCTGAGCACCCCCTGCAAGCCACAGAGCACCACAGCTCCCCTTGGGCCTGCACCTGCTCCCACTGAAGTCAGTAGAAACTGAGGAGATCAGAAGTGACTCTGCACCTCACAGTATCAGGCCTTTAGCCTGCATTAGCTAGCACCTATGATAAAACCTCTGAAATCTGTATCTTCTATCCAAATCATTCCCTAGCCCTAATCAGAAGCATCTGGAAATACCTCACAAAGGATTGCTCGGGGAAAAAAAACCCACAGTTGCTTGGATGTTACAGTTACATGAGAACCCACAGTTGCCCACCCTATGAGCAAGTGGGACTTAGCTACTCCCAGCATACAAGGTGCCTGATAGACATCGCCCAGATCTGATAACTGGCCATCTGCCCACAGATTCGCACTCTGTACCTACGAGCCCAGGTGGTGTGAAGGGACAGGGCTGCCGGCGGGGCGGTGATGGTGGTAATTTATCGAATTCCAGAACTAATGGAACAATCATTTTACACGCACTAACTGCTACATGACAGTCGCTGGGTGGAATGGAACTTTTATTTTCACACCACATTCCTGACGGGACTAAAAAATATTCTCTTCGGGCCCTTTTCAAAGAGCTGCTGCTAGTCTGGGGGTCTTGATAAAAGGCATTTTGTCCTTTAATTCACTGGAAGGTCTGTGACCCTTACACCAGCACAGTGGGAAGGCAGGAGCCCGGCTCCTGCTGACCAGACCTTTCACACTGTTTAACTCAGCTTGTGAAATCGGTCACACAGCAGGAGGCTAATCCATTCAGTATTGGGGGGGGGGGGCGCGCGATGCACAGGACTGAGGAGCCCATCATCAGTTCAACTGCAGCCTTGTTTCCCCCCAACCCCCCCACACACCGTATACATATTGTTTTAAATCACATTGAATTTCAGTGCATTCTAACCCAGACAAACCTTTGTTAAGATGGAGTTAAGGTTGGAAGTTCCTCGCTGGGAATTCAGGGTGTGTGAGCTTCCAAGAGTGGCCAAGTTACAGCAGCAGCAAAAGTCTGGAAGCCAGGAAATGAGGACGACTCAAGCAAAGCGCTAATGCTAACCCAGATGACAACTGCAACCTTAACTCTGCCCCAGCTGAGACAACACAAGCAAAGTGACAGGTGAGCTCTAGAATCCCAATAAAGCTGCAGGTTAACACAACTCATCTTTTCTGAATAGTAGCTCAACACAGAGAGACAGCTGTAGGCTGGGGAACTGCCAGTGGGGAGCCACTGAGGGCCACAGCTGGTGCAGAGGCACTGGGCATCCATGCAGATAGCTGTGGGATCCACCAGGCTTGGGAATGGACCTTTGCTGCAGGGCACCATGTTCTGCTTCCCTCCCTCCTTTTGAAATGAGGGGTGGGGGGCAACCTCCACAAGGGGACCTCCATGGAGATTTCATTCCCTAGCCCCCCCCACCCTGCAGTTTTCACGGTGAGAAGGGGTGAGCGATCCTGCTTTCACTTACATTGGTCTGACAACGTTTAAGTCAGTGATGTCACGCTGGCATGAAACTAGTGTAAGTGAGAAAGTCAAGCTTCTGTTATCCAGTGGGTGTGGAAAACAACTATAACATCCAGGCAGAAATTTGCAGGGGGCTGGGGCATAACAGGAAATGCAACTAACAAGAGGGTGTAGGTTTAAGTAGCCTCCTAGAGCGCACACATGCACTTTAACTTACATCTCACACTGTTCCCAACACTCCCCAGTCCAATTTCATTCACGGAGTAAGCAGCTGCTGCCCCCACTATGTTCAATGGGATTGTACCAAATCAACGTAAGTTACATGCATTGCGCACATCCGTTGCCTGCCAAATCAGTGCTAGTTATGCTGCTTAGCAACCTTACACTATTTGGGGCCCAATCGAGGTGCAACTCCTTGACATCAGTGGTGCAAGAACAAGCACTTACTGATGATCTTCTATCTTGGGTTTTTACACTGTGCTCACCCCCACAGTATCCAAACACCTGGTAACAGAATGTGGCACTTACCATTGTATATGGGTCTGCTCAGATTGGCTTTTGCCCTAGATAGTTTCCATGTGATTCATTAATAACCATCCCCTATTTCTGTTACAAGTACATGATTTCTAAAAATAAATAAATAAGTATTTTCCTGAAAGGCTAATAGATGGAGACTGATGCAGGATGACATTTCTCTCAATCTGTTCTGGAAATCCATCTGGAACTAAAGCCACCAGCCTACCTAGGATGCTAGGAGACCTGTGTGATTATTTCCCTTGGCAAACAATGCGTCTCTCAAACTTGTTAAACAGTTGAGAATAGTTGTTAACCTTTTAAGCTAATTAAACACCACAGAGCATATCAATCCATGTGGTCATTTTTCCTTTGCTCTAAAAACCGGTGGTATCCTGCTAGAGATTAACCAGCGTATGGTTCAGATCGTGTTCCTCTCTGCATGTATTTTACTATAACTAGGGACCTACCAAATTCATGGTCCATTTTGGTCAATTTCACAGTCATAGGATTTTTAAAATAGTAAATTTCATGATTTCAAGATATTTAAATCTGAAATTTCACCGTGTTGTAACTGTAGGGGTCCTGACCCAAAAGAGGGCTGGGTCGCAAAGTTATTGTAGGGGGTTGTGGTATTGCCACCCTTACTTCTGCGCTGCTGCTGGCAGCGATGCTGCCTTCAGAGCTGGGTGGCTGGAAAGCAGCGGCTGCTGGCTGGGAGCCCAGCTCTGAAGGCAGAGCCACCGCCAGCAGCAGCGCAGAAGTAAGAATGATATGGTATGCCACCCTTACTTCTGTGCTGCTGCCTGAAGAGCTGGGTTCTTGCCAGCAGCTGCCAGGCAGCAGCGAAGTAAGGGTGGAAATACCATGATCCCCCCCCCCCAATAACCTTGCAACCCCTCTGCAACTCCCTTTTTGGTTGGAACCCCGAGTTTGAGAAATGCTGGTCTCCCCCATGAAAATCTGTATAGTATAGGGTAAAAGTACAAAAAAGACCAGATTTCACCATCTGTGACACGTTTTTCACAGTCATGAATTTGGTAGGGTCCTAACTATAACCAAGACACTCAGGAACTCTCCCCAAGTGTTATCTCAGGGTCAAATTCAGAGCTAACATTAGCAGTTGTGACTCCATGGGCCTACTTCTGATCTCACATCAGTCAGAGTCAATGTATTATTATTATCATCCCCATTTTCCAGATGAAGAAACTCAAGAGAGGAAAGCAAAGGGACATTCCCAAGACAGCACAGCAAAGTCAGGATTAGAACTCAGGATCTGTCAACCCAAACATTGTCTTCAGTCCTCCAGACCAGTGCCGCCACCTTTAAACAGCACTGGATGGCAGCACCAGTTATAATGCAACAATAGATTTCCCATAAAAATGCTTGCATAGCCATAACATACAGGTTCAAACTCACCTGCAGCACATGCCCCACAATCCCTGTCTAAGACCCATCCTTTAATGCTTCCTGTTTATTTTGCCACAGCCTTTTAAATGTTTCATTTATTGAAACAAATATAATATGTCTTCACTCGGTCCTTTGTTTGGTTAAACCAGATTAAAGCTGGAAGACAAAAGTACTGTACTTGGAAATCTGAAGTGTGTGTGATACAAAGGGGGGTCTTGTCTCAAAAGACTGGCCAGGAGTCAAAGTAATGAAATGCTAACTATCTTGGAGTGCATTTTCACAGCAGCAATTCTGAAATCATATTTCACGGCAGCAAAAGATAGTCTTCATCGTGTTTCACCAGATTTAGAAGGATTTGTTCTATTTTTTGCTGCAAGGTTATTAAAAACACTTGAACCTGAAACAGTTTCATTGTGTCCATGCGTTTGCTATTTATTATTATAAGCAAGGGTGTCAGGGCCATTAAAAATAAATTGGAAGGGGTAAAAAGTGAACAAGAAGTACGAGGAAATGGGATGATTGAAAACATGCAGCTCAGCTTCTAGTGCAGAAAATTCCACTTTGGAATAATACCTTTTCTGTGGTAGGCAGAGAAAAAGACATTTAATTTTATTTTCCAATTAAACCGCCTCCCCCCTTCGCCTCTAGGGAATCCAGCATTCCTGGACTGTAAAAAAAGAGTAGAGGCTACGATCAGTTAGAAACAGAAATGAGCCCAGACACCCACATCCAAACACACCTGAACTTTGGGGAAGTTCAGACCCTGCTCTGAATTTTATGATGCAGACCCATCTCTAGTAACAAGGTCACATTGGTTCAAACTAAAAGGGGGTTGCATCAGCATTCCTAATGGGATATAGAGTCTCTCACCTGGAGGTCACTGGTTCCAAAAACGAGCCCAAGCTGACAATAACTGAAAGCCATTGACATCTGAGGACTCTTGCGGTGGCCAATAGGTAATGAGCTTGGTGGGTCTCAGGACAATTCCCTGCAGACATTAACAGTTGGAATTTATTGGCTTCTTTGTTCGCAGCCTCACCCCAGGAAGGATTCTTCCAGCTCCAGGTGAATAGCAGGATAGCAGAATAGCAGGGCAGTAGAGGAGGAAGCTTGCACTACAGTAGCCAATGCTGTACTTTCTATTGCGAAACAGAGCTTTTCAATTTCCTAGCATCAGTCCAGCATCTATCACATGGACAGACGTCAAATAGGGCAGCATCTATCACAAGCATTTAAATTCACTCATTTCTCCCTCCCAAACAAACAACTTGTAAGATTCAATACACCAAGTGATTTCAGTGTAAGGGCTTTGAGGCAGAGAATTATTTGGCTTACTGACAAGCAACGAGTAAAAACATCATTGTGAAAAATCACATCATATTTAAAAGGGTTATTGACACAGCATCTCCACAGCTCTTGAATAATCAATAGGATTAAAAGGAACCCCAGGAACAAGTTCCAAGACTCTGTTTTCTCTTTCCCTCGCCGCAGGAGGCAACTCCGAGATGCAGAGAGGCTAATCAGCACAGGAGGATGCGGGATTACAGAGAATGTTTGGGGAATGATTTTGAAGAATGAGGGTCAAAAATTCCTGTATGTGACTGCAATCAATTAGGGAGAATGTAACCGTAGGAGCTACAGAAATGAAACATTGGCCTGCCTAGCCAACAGCACGCAGGCCCTGGCACAAAAGCAGTTGGAAACGTTCCATATTATTAAATCACTCTAAGTTAGCCAAATCTCAATTATCTGTCATTTTTATACACCTATATACGTCTACAAATAATGGGCCAGATTTTGATCTCATTTACTAGCATCCTTTGAAGATAAGAGTTATTCCTGATGGACACTGAACATAGAGTCTTGCTCACAGATTTTCAAAAGTAAAATTAGCAATGGTCCAAAAACATGAGCGTTCAGTATCTGACAATTAAATGGAAAGAAACTAGAATGTCAGATATCTGCAATCAAATATTTGCCTGTGTGTATATCGTTATAAGCATATTTTATATGTTGAATTTTTAAGGCAAGATACTGTGATTAAAAATAATTTGCTTGCAATGGTATTCTTGAAAAGTAACAGTGAATATTCACACACGGGCTTCTCAGAACTAAAATATTAAGCCACATTAAGGGTCAAATCCTTCTTGCTTTAATACAAATAATGAAAAAGGGACTGTTCTTATGAGCAGAGTAGCCCTATCAACATCAGGACTTCACTGTGCTAGCTGGTGAACACACACATAAGAGAGTCCTTGCCCTTAGGAGCTTACAATGTAAATAATAAATAAGTGAGACAGATAAGAGGGGGGAGACAGGGAGGTGAAGGAACTTGTCCAAGATCACACAGCAGGTCAGTGCAGAATTAGGAATGTAACGGACACCCAGTTCCACTGAACTTAAAGGAGTCAGACCAGGGATGAATTTGGTCCAAAGACACTTACTCAGGTGAGTAAAGTGAGTGAGACTTGGAGGCAAAAGGCTCTGGATATCCCCTACTGGTGTCAAGTGACAACATCATAAAGTTACAGGAAATGTAACTTTAAAATGTTACAATGCTGAAAATTTTCCATTGGATCCTTGTTGTTCATCACTTTTGACTGTGATTTGTGCAATGCTAAGTGCAGGGCTCATCAAGCCAAGCAACTTGGCAGCTGTTCAAAACACCACAGGGAAACAGGTCCCAGCCATAGAACCCCTTTTCGTCCAGAGACAATACATGCTTTGGTAGGCAAGAGGCATATGAACTGGGGAGGGGGGGAGAAGAGCCTGGGTATCTCTGCTCCATCAGACACCAACTTTCTTCTGCCATCGAATGCACAATTCCATGCTGTAGATTCAATGGGAATTGCCCCAGACAGAGCTGGTGATGCAGTGGGATCTGAGTCTGTATTTTTCATTGGTCTTGAAGAGAAACAATTCACATTTAAACCTATAATCTGCAATACAGGACACACACTGAGTGGAACTGGAGAAGACAGAATCTAGGCAAAAGGACGAGTCTGTTTCACAAGAATTACTCTAATGAGAACTGATCTGTTTCACATGTATTTTGCCAATTTTATCCAAGGTGAAACTTTGCCATTGTATTCTCCCTTTCTGGATGAATTTTCATAAATGTGTCACATCAAATCAATGGAGAAATGTTACAAAACGATTCAACAAAGTCCAAAAAAGAGAAGGGCAAAATAAACCTTGTAGCTCGACGATTTATAACTTCAAAGCTTCTCTTCTCCCCATGACTTTCAAGGACTCTGCCTAGTTGTGTACATTTCCCTCCACCTAGAAAGCAACAACAATTACACTGAAAACAATCTCAATATTGTACATTTTCATAGCCTCTTTGGAAACTTAGCTCCTACAAAAAGCAAAGGGATTCAAATAAAACAGGAAGGATACTTAACGGCTGAAGCCCTCTCCCCCAATACATGCACCAAAAGGAAACGACTGGCCATCTTTGCTAACAGCAGACTTGACACTCGAACAGCATGAATGAGGTGCATTGATAGGGTGGGGACAGGACCGGGATTAGAATAGCAACATGTGATTCAGGACACATCGAGGTGCATCTCGTGAGGTTGGTGAGGACTCGGGGTTGGAAATCACAGAACGTAGCATGGGCCGGGATCATGAAACACTGGCAGCTGCTGAGAAGGGGAAGCTTGCACAACACCTCACTGCACTGGGATGGCTCATACAGGAGCTATTAATCTTTCTTTTTCCCTGACCGCTACATTCAATCACACATTTTAAAAAGATAAAATCTCTGGGCCTGATCCAAAGCCAATTCGTAATCTTTTACTGAGGCCCTCTGTTAGATGAGAAAAAGGGAAATAATATATACCCAACTCAGCTGTGTTAAAAGCAGACAAAGAAAACAACCCAAAATAAACTCACCCTCCTGAATTGCAGGTAGTGCAAAGGTGCATAACAGCAATCATTTTCCAATTGTGTATCAGGTTGATACACATACACTAAACAGGACTGACTAGTGTTAACTGTATTTTATTCCAATGCTCTAATTATAACACTTCAAAATACCAGTAGGACAAATTAGGAGCAAAAATGAAGGTTGAATAAAAGCTAAGGAAAGCATAAACCAAAATCTATAACATCTACAGGCTTAAGTAAAGTCCTAATTTGGCAGCAGGACAATTGTGAAGTACAAGTGTATTATGTAATCCAACACACAATTTTTTACCATATATTTACTCCATCTCGACAACTGAAAACTTCAGAAAGGTTGTTAAGGAACAATTCTAATCCACAGTAAATAACCTCCTTGTTTGTAAACAGAAATAATTGATTCAAACATTGGCACTGATTCCCCCACAGTCCCCATTTGAAAAGTTAGCTTTAAAAACCCCTATTTCTTGAACTTTTTATTTTTTTTAAAAGTAATTACAGTTTAACAGGAAATGTTCACCCCATGTAGAAATGTCACAAGGCTATCAAACTGATGGATTCAATCTGTGGATCAAGCACAGACTATGTAAACAGTATAAAATCACTCAGCAATATGCAAGATTATACCCTCCACCCAAGAAGAGAATAATAAAAGCAGCGACCACTTAATAGAAAATCTAATTGAAGGGACGCCTACCTAAGAGAAACATGTTTAATTAATTAAAACCCTCTTTCCCCACTGCACCACACAATGCTACTCAAGACAGTAACATTTGAATGAGGATCTTACCAAGTGAAGAGCTAAGACTTGCTTGTTACTAGGAGTTTTGTTGTGGCTTTTAGTAAATGAAATTGTGCACTTAAGTTTCAGTTGCTTTCCAGTTTGGTGCCAAACAAGGCAGAAGCTTGTCTTTAGTGCTGATATTTTAGATTTTATAACAACAGAAATGGAAGTGATTGTCAACCCAGAAGGAAAACTATGTTATTTTATTCAAATATTTTTGCCAGTTTCAGTCTATTCCATAGTAAGGCTGTCAGATGCTGACGACATTTAGTGAAGACGTCTCAAAGAGACGCTTTCAACCTAAGACTCTTATTTTAAAATAAAATCTTTACCTTCTCATACTAGCACCACAGGTTAGTGTCTGCCAAGTTTTTCATCAGGTGAAATGCATTTGAATAAAGGGTGTGATTCTACCACTTTGAGTAGCAACTTAGTTCAAGAGCAATAATCCCAAATAAATGGGACTATTTGCAGAGCACGATACTATTCTGCACAAAACAAAGATAGCAGAATCAAGCCTAGAAAAACTGTCTCGTGGACACCTCTCTGTCCATTTGTAATTGCAACATCATCAGGCCACTACGGCAATTGTTTACATGGAAAAGTAACATTAGAAAAGTATAAAATGTGGTTTTAACTGAGTTTAATATGATTCAGCAGCTTCAAATAAGGAGACCGGCACTGTGTCACAGTTCTACACAGCACACCAACAAGTGCTGCACGGACCAGAGTTCGGCAGCCACTTCTTAGGTTCAGACTGGAATACACATATTCACATTTAGTAGCGCCTTCCTCTACCTGTGGTTAGTCCCATGGACCCCAGTGGAACTGCTGTTGGTGTAAGGTACAAGTCAGCATGAATAAGGCTGCAACAGTCTGGGCCACAAATAAGTAAAACTGAAAGTATTAAAAACTTGCTGTGTCTCATTTAATTTTCACCCTTTTTTTGCCAGGTTATTTTACTTTTGATTTCCCTGGAGTGAGAGAAGTAAAAAAAAGAGGATAGGTCAATTTCACTTTCCATTCCTAGCGCACTAGCCCCAACGGTCTGGTTTAGCATTCACTACATTGCAGAACCCATTTTAATAAATAAATCCATTAACACAACCTTCTTCGCGTTGGACTTGGTAAAAGCTTCATTTCTAGCATTCCCCCCCCCCCTCCCCAAATCTGAACCCTGGGCTTAAAACTAGTCAAAACGAATTCTTTAAAGGAGCAAAGTTGAAAACGTTTTTGTCGGGGGGAGGGAGGGAGAAGGGACACAGGCCCTGGGATTGTTTTTTGCTGGGAAGCATGACGACAGCCAGAGAATGAAGGGAGCACTCTAAGCCTTCTGGCCTAAATTATCTGCTAACACAAATAATCAAATTCCAGGGACCACACTGCTCTGGCGCCACTAAAACAAGGGGGAGGCCTAGCCCAGGCTCTATATTAGCAGGTGGCAGCCCAAGTCTGACCCACGCAGGATATTCAAGTGCGATATACAAAATACTGATGCTCTCTGAGGAAGTCAGCATCACTCACAGTATCGTGGGAAGTTTTTAATGGCTTGCTCAAGGCTAGGCCCCTAAAATGTTTATATTAATACTTACATGTTGACTAGCCACTCATTTGGTCTCATCTGGAAATCGGTCCAACAGCTGAGAAACATCTGGCAGCTAACCTTGGACGACACAATCTGGTAGCTCAGGGATTTCAGAGGTCTCTTTGGAGGGAATGCAGTTTGGCAAATTTCTTATGGAGATCCCTACTCTAACCACAGTTGTTCCTCAAGCCCCAGTCAAAGCTTTAGTATTACACTTGCCATATAGAAAGGCTGTCGGTGTAACAGAGGTCCTATTTATATTGCCTGTTCTGCCTCATTAGTGATTACAAAATGTTTCATTAATTATACATCACAACCCCACTCCTCATCCCCCATTTTGCAGGAACGTTTCTGAAGTATGTGAATGGCTTGTGTCTCTCTCGGAGAAACGAGAGAAAAACCAGCCTTTACCAGTGTGAAGAGCAGCCTTCTCTCCCCAAAAAGTCCGCTCCCGATCAGAGTGTGTGTGTGTGTGTGTGTGTGTGTGTGTGTGTGAGAGAGAGAGAGAGCATGTGCATACCCTTCAGCTCTCGATCCACCTCCTCTCGATTAATATCATAAGTCTGTCAGCATTTTGCAAAACAAACAAGAGTCCCTGCCCCAGAGAGCTTACAGTAGAAGGTAAACAGAAACACTAGGCCACAGGCCCTAAGATGTGGGGGCCAAAGGATCTGCCAAATAAGAGGCTTTGAATGGTGATTTCTGAATGAGAAATCGGGTTGTCTCCCATGGAAAATTCTTCAGTGACTGGAGAACTAGTGAAATATATCATAAGGGAATGAAAGTTGAGCAACTGATGGAAAGGGAATTTTAAACAGACCATTTGAAACTTACTTTTCCAGTTTATAATCATGCATTTAACTTCCCTATGTAGCGATCTTTTGAAAGAAAATATTTTTGTCGAAGACTCAACCTTCAGTTAAAGCAGAGCTCATCATCAACGTGCTCTACCACATCCAATGGCCCTGTAGCAAAGCCACGGACAATCACACCTGGAGGGAAGAAAGATAGGACACAAACCCAATTTTTTGGAAAATATTTTGCAGGTACATTTAAGGAGGAATACAGAGGATAGGGACAGGGCCGGCTCCAGGGTTTTTGCCGCCCCAAGCGGCGCAAAAAAAAAAAAAAAAAAAAGCCGCGATCGTGATTGCGATCTGCGGCGGCAAGTCCTTCGCTCCGAGCAGGAGTGAGGGACCGTCCGCCGAATTGCTGCCGAATAGCTGGACGTGCCGCCCCTCTCCGGAGTGGCCGCCCCAAGCACCTGCTTGGCAAGCTGGTGCCTGGAGCCGGCTCTGGATGGGGAAGGAGGTTCCTGGCAGAGAAGTTCATTTTACACCATGTCCCTCCCTGCCCACTCCTCCAAGTTCCCACGCCTTAGTTCCCACCATCTCCTCCTACCACTTTGCACTTTGTGATTTCTTTGCTGTTCCAAACTTAGGGAATGGTGTGAAAATGCAAAGCCAAAAACAGATGAGGATGATGAGAAGAGCAGGAAGGAAAGAAGACTGGGAGGAGCACAGAGAATAAATGTTCAATCCTGCAAGCTGCTGAGCACTCTGGCCCTGATTCAGCAAAGCACTTGAGCATGTGCCTACAATTATGATTTCAGGGGGACTCTTTCAGAGGCTTAAAGTTTTGCACATGATCCAATGCTTTGCTGGAGTAAGACCAGAGAAAAAAATAGGGGGAAATGAAATTACCTGTACATGAGCCTGCTGAAAGGTAACTTCCCGTTGTTGAAAATCAGTCTGATCAAAGATTAATACACTGACAATGACTTCCATTGGCATAAGAGACAACTCTGCTAAGTAGTCAGAAGAGCTTTGCTTACAAAATAAAGTTTTGCAAGAGAGCCACGACTGAAGTTTCTTGTCCCTCACTTGACTCAAGGTAGTTAAACTTTGAAGCAGAAGCAGCCATTGCTGTGGCTATGTGCTGAATTAGCAGGTACTCTGGTGAGGATAGTGGTGTATTTATGGGGGGGTGTTTACGCCATTGCCCCTTGATGGAGAAAACATGGTCCCATAGTTAAAGCACTGGGCTCAAGTGACGCAAGTTCCAGTCTCAGGTAAGCTACAGACTTCCTGTGTGATCGTAGACAAGTCACTAAGGTTGGGATTTTCAAAACTTACTTAAGTGCCATTGACTCCTGAGTCACTCTTGAAAATCCCACCCCAGTTCCCTCAGCCCCTCAGTTAAATTTGGGATAAATAATACTTACTCCTACTGTGTGCGTCTGCCTATTGCTACTACAATGAGGTCCTAGAGCATGTAGGTGCCACTCTACTACAGACAATAGCTTCTGAGCAGCACACTCGTGGATAAAGCTGATCAGTCTCTCCCATCTTGTATATCACATTTGCTGCTAGAGGGGGGAAAAGCATGGTTAGTAAAGACATGGCTCACAGAAACACTGTGGACTGAACACAGGACTATCACGGTCACCCTTGCATTCTCTGGCTCCTCTGCCACTGTCTGGCTGCGTGGCCATGGTAAAGTTACTTAAGCACTTCTATGCCTCAGTTTGACCATCTATATAAAATGGGGACAGACCTTAATATTTATTTATACAGCACTCATGGGTGTGCATGATAAATGGCAACAAACTTCAGCTGATCCTCAACAAGTCAGTGGCAGGGTCTGGCTTACAACTCAGAATTGCCTGAGCTGGGCCTGTGCTCTATGCAATAGATGGCTATGTCTGACTCATCAGGCTCAAAAGGCTTGTTCCTATTTCAAGCCTCAGGCCCAAAATGGGCACTATGAGGACCCTGAGCCAAGGGGTATCTGTGTTACAATGCTCATTGCAGGATCTAGGCTCTTGAGAGTAGGAACTTTGCCCTTCTGTTTGTAGAGTGCTATTATGTTAATAGATTTATAAGTATGACGATGGTAACTTTGCAATCTAGTAAATAATGTGCTATTATGCAATTCCTTGATATACAAGTAAAAATATAGACTACCAATTCTCTGGCTAAGCATGTTTTAATAATTCACTTAAAATTTATTAACAGCAGATCAGAGATTTCTAAATGTTTATAAACAAGATATCCATAAACTTTCCCAAAATGTGCATAAAGTCTGTTTGCCCCTCACCTTTTTTTTTTTTTTTAAATACAATTGAAACAAAACCCAAGACCCACGTATTTTAAATTCTGTTGGGAAAAGGTTTTCTCTTCTTTAAATCAGATCATTTCCAGGCAGCTTTAATACTGCAGTTTTGTTCTAGTGCATGAGAATCAGAAACTGAAAGTGAATATTAAATTTATCATTATCCAAGGTAAGAGAAATGGATAAAGTAGCCACCTAAAAATATCAAAATTAACATTTTTAATTAGCATGTGTTCTCTGAAGCAGAAGCAAGATGTTAATTTAAAACTATGCCTAGTTTTTTTTTTTTTTTTAAATAATCACTTAATAGTGATAAAAAATTTACATCTAAAAAGCTACAGCAGGAGCAAGAGATACAGAAAAAGCACAAATAAGTCCCGTAGCTTTGCTTAATTACAGAGAAAGAAGACAGTTTTAATGAATAAAAATCTCACTGCAGTACTGATTTGTCCCCTAGAAAAATAATGTCAAACTCCAGTGCCACATATAACTGTCCACTTCTGGACAGTGTGGAAGCCATCATGCTGAACAGGCTGCTAAAGTCTTAAATCAATACAAGAAATACAGGAGAAGTGGCTCCAAAGAAAGATTTAGCATTTAAATTAAACAGCATCTGCACTTTGCTCAGAGAAAAGTGATGTAAAGCTAGCTAGCTCCCTCTACTGCCTGAATGCTATTTAAGTAACCGAGGGTATGTCTCCCAAGAAACCTCCAATTTCTACTACTTGAGTGGCCATAGAAAGAGGTGTTACCATACTAAGGCAGCGAGTCTCAGAGCCCGGGTCTATGATGGACATACGTTTTCAGGGCTCACACTACAGGTCTAAAAACAGCCGTGTAGAGGCTGCGGATCAGACTGAAGCTTGGCCTCTGAAGCCCACCCTTGTCCCCAGGTTTCAGAGCTTGAGCCCGAACCTCAATGCCTACCACTGCTGTTTTTAGCACCACAGCATGAGCCCGAGTCTGTAGACCTGGGCTATGAAATTCACTGTTGTGGGTTTTAAAATGCAGTGTAGGCATGAGTAGAACACTTCGTTCTAAGGCCACTTAGAGTGGAAATGGGAAATTTCTTGGTAGGATTGTACTTGCTGAAAGTGATTAGATACAAAATATATAGAATGTTTAGTTGTGAAATGTAGCTAAAAATTAAAGGGCTGTCAAGGGAAGCACTTTTAGGGTCAAATCCCACTCAGTCCTGCAGGCTGCTCCCACTGATCTCAGTCGAAGCTGCATGCATTCAAGACAAGTGATGGCCAACGGGGCCAAGTTCTGATTTCCAATTGATACCTGTTCTTATTCCACCCCTTCTCTCTCTATAGCTTTAAGAGGAGACATGTTTCAGGACACAAATCAATTACCTGAAAGGGTCAAGCAGAAACCTCACACTCCTTCCCTCCAAAGGTGGCATAATAAACAACCAGGCAGATGTGATACAGGGTTGTTTCCTCTCCCTACCTCTTAGCTCTGAGGTATCTATACTAGGTTTGCTGTCTGAGAACAGGCAATGGACTGTTGGGTCTGTTGCACCAGGACAATTTATAATTCATCTGCAGTGGATGCACATCTCAGTGATTTGAGTTCAGATCATCTTTGACTCAGATTGGAATACTGGTATCGTGTTCTGTTGACGTCTCAAAAAAGTCAAATACTCACAATGAAGGTTTTAAATACACATTAAATCCTTTCCTCAGCAACTCATCTCCAGGATAGTACCATTTAAGTTATATTTAAGCATGGCTGTTCCTAGCACAGTTTCAAAATTAGTGTGGACCAGGGTTCAGGATCTGGAATATCCTAACCTTTACATCCTACCTGTTGTCAGAGAAGTTTGTGGGTTTTGAAAAGTCGATTACTCAAGGTATTAAGGCCCTCAACTAAGCCTTGTCCATGTTATATGGGATATTGCAAAGGTAATCTTAAAAAACAGTACTGGTGTCAAGAAGCACAGTAATCAGCCACCCTTTTGCTTTCCATTTAAAATCATTTTAGATGCCAAGATCTCTGAAATAAACATTACAAGCTGATGTAGCACTAGTCCCAATACTGTTTCCACATTTTACAAGATAATTTTTGCTTCACCATATGGTGAGTATTTCAAACCAAAACACATCAGTAAGTTCCACATATGAACATAACCCCTTCCCCCACACCATCCTACCTCCCGCCGTGCCCCCCTCCCCCCCACACACAAAGAGTCCAGTTCCCTAAGACTTTAAGGTGAATTCACAAGCAATATCTAATTTTTCCCTTTCGAAGAAGGCTCTCTTCATAGCCAGAAATACCAAATCCCAGATAAAAATAGGGGATATGAAGTTCTGAACAGAAATCCAGCTTTGCAGAATACACTATTACAGAGAGCAGGACAAAATCTTATGACGGGAATGAATCTGACTAATTGACTTTCCAATTTTGAGTCGCCCTCACCTTTTCTTCCTTTTGTGGCTACACAGATAGAAGAATGGAACAGGCTGCAATGCCTAGATTTCATTCTCTCAGAGGGACTGCAGCAAATAAGGCCATCGTGGTAGGCACCAGGGTAGAAGTTCTCTGTCTGAAGGAGTTTCTATTTTAGCAGTTCCTTAAGATCATCACAGGAAGGACACTCCAATTATTTTGGGTCTGGCTTTAACCTAAACCATCACACTGATGCGACTCATGTAAAATCCTCCTTTACAAAGTACTCTCAAGGAGGCAGCAGCACACCCAAATCAGGACAGTTGTTTCTTTCACCACACAACATTAAGTTATACGCAAAAATTTTCACATTTTACTATTAAATCAGACCACCATATTATGATCTGTAACAAGATACTCCAAAACATTTCAAGATTTCCCTAAGTGATCAAAATTCTAAACATAAATGCAATTAAAGCTTTGTCATATTAATGCACACTTTTTATTATATTAAAATCAGGCAATGGTCTGATACAATAAAAAGGCTGCTTATGGAATACTGTTATGTTAAACTTTAATTACAGAGGATGTTAAATCCTTACAACTAATATTTTCCTCAAAAGAGTTAATGGAAACATCAATTGTTCATTGACTTGATAGCCACTGCTTTAAAGTGTGGTTTTTACACAAACACTGAATTTGTCATAAAACTTAGGACACACTAGGTTGTTTGTATTTAAGCTTGCATCCACATATCAGCAGTTTGTGGTCCAAAACAGTAAGTCAGAAAAAGCAGTGATTTGCCAGGAAGCATTGCCAGTAAGGTCTCTCTCTAATCTGCTGTGCACACCATTTATCCCCAAATCTTCATGGAAGAGTTTCTCTCACAACACCTGAAGTGTCAAAACAAAGTCTACACTAAGTAGATTTGTCTCTAATTGTCAGGTCTTTAAAAAGGGTCAAAAGTAAGTGCATTGTTTATTAGTTAACATCCTCAGGTCAATTTTGAAGCACCAAAATTTGACTGGTTGTATTGGAGTGTGTGTTTAGAATTTCTACACGCAGAGTTTCCCCATTAAAGTTTGGCAGCTAGCAAATCCAAGCAATCCTGGTAAATTACCGCTCTTTTCACCATGTCAAAAGCCTATCTAATAACATCAGCCATGGCCAGCTTGGCGGTGTGGCAGCAGTGCCATGGGGGCAAGGGAGATCCAAGTTTGCGAGCAGAATAGATACTCTTGTTTCCCAGGCTGGTGAAGACTAAATTAATTGCAAAAACAAAATGACAAGCATGAGGGGACAGGTCAGGTGATTGCCCAAACACTTTCCCCTGCTGGCCACTGGCCAGAGGTAAGGAGAAGAGTCACAAACGGGGCAAAAATAAAGCAGCACCCTCTCTAGGAAGATGGGGGAGAGGAAAGATTGAAAAAACCCTGAATCCCTCACCCAAGGCCCATGTTATTGGGGGAGAAGGGAGGGGGGCAGGAGGAGAAATACAATCTGTGCCTTGGCCAAAGGGAAGAAGAAAAGCCTGCCCTAGATTACTAGGACTTAAAAAATAAAACCAACCACAGTCACATTCAGCCTTTACTAGAGATAGCACAAAGGGAGGGATGATTGAGGTTAGCACACATCCCCATTAGTAGTCCACAAAGCCCAGCATAGTCCTGGAAGCTAAAACCTTTGTGTCTATTCTAATAAATAGCCCTGAGCTTCAACTCTATTGCAAAAGACAGAGAAAGAAAAAAAACCCAACAACCCAGGCCAAACACACAGCAAGGTGATTGTGTGATATATGTTTTCACAGTTGAATTAAATGTGCCACACTGGTCTTGACAGTAATAAATTTAAATAGACTTTTCTTGATACCAGAAGTTCAACTATGTGGACAGTGGTTACACATGACAGGATTATTTGTTATAGCACAACTTATATTTCAAATGAAAAATTAGTATCATTTACAGTATCTCAAGATAAACTTCCTTTGAATGGGAACTTCCTTTCCAGTACTTTGAGGTCTACAAGATGCATCTAGAAAATTTACTACTGTGGAAAATGAAGACAGCTTAAATTGAATAAAGGGGCAGGATTTGTTTTTGTTTTTTTTAAATTAATTGCTGTAACATTGTCCTTCAGGTGGCTGAGGAAGTTTCATATTTTCTTTAGACATCATTAGACGCCGAAGCTCTTGCAGAACAACTTTGATACTATAAGAATTCTGCCATTTTGCTAGGACTGATATGGCTCTGGGATCCACCTAAAAATAGACAAAAAACACCACTCCTGTCAGTCCTCGGAGTCCAAAAAATATAGCTGCCTATCAGATACGGTGGTTTTTAATCAAGTTACTGCCAGCAAGTTTGAAAAACTTAACATATGTTTAGTTTCCTTTCAAGCTTAATAAATGCTTATACTGTGTAACAACCTGAGTGCTGCTAAGGCAAAAGAGGAGTTGTTAGCAATATCTTTCAAGTACTGAAACAAATTTGATGACAATTACCTTACACCTCCCCTCTTCCACTACTCAAAAAGAAAGCAAAGTATTTTGTTAAACATCTGAGTAAAGATGTAGGTTCAAATTAACGCTCAATGTTTAAACCATGTTAACATAAACAGAAAAAAAACAACTTACCACTCCATTAGAACTATTTACTCCATTCATATTAATTTTTGTTACAAATCTTACAAATGGAGGTGCTTCTGGATATTTAGGCCCACATTCTATTTTAAGGCTGTATATTCTGTTTTCATAAATTGTCTGGAAGAGAGGAACATCTGTGTCAGGCAGTATTAGAATCACTTAATTACAATAGTCATCAGGGACACAAAGTTTGAGTGTGACACACATGGTGGATTTTTCCACATTTGCTAAGCTACACTCTGAAAATTGCCAGAAAAATTCACTTAGTGCCCAACATAGACAAAGCTTGTCATACTGCACACCAATACTTAAACTATCATCTATTTATCAGATTATGGAATACAACCGACATCCCTGCTTGGGGATTAATTTAGAGTAAAGTAATCCAGTATTAGACTTCAGTTTCATACCAGGCAATTCAAAAGCATATGCAGTTTTGAATTGTAGGTTCAATGGGCTAGGCTACCTCGGAAATGAAACCAATGCTTTATATTAGCCAGCTATTTAAACCCAATTTACCCCAAAAAGCCTGTAATTTTTTAAATTTTATCAGAAACATTTAATTGTAAATACTACAGCTAGATCTCGATTTTTGCACCATATTCATAACTCACCAAAGTGAAAGTTGTGGGGAGATAAGGAGAATGCTCCGAATCACAATACATTCATAGGTCACTCCCCATCCCCAGACAAGGAATCAAAGGATTATTATTTTTCATAGCAATTACACTGTGCTAGGTGCCTTACAGACATATAAGACAGTCCCTACCCTGAGGAACTTACAATCTAGCTAAACATATGGAAAGGAGGACATAAAATGTACAGGGACTGAAGAACATATCTTGTTGTTTTGCAAATTTTAAAGATGATTTAAGACAGTGGGGAGAGGAATTAGGACAACTAATGGAGTGGTGGTGGGGGGGAAGATAACTAGAAACTACAGGAGTTTTAAGTGTCCACATGGTAGCCTGGGTCAGGGAGGGATTCCAGCTGTAACAGGCAACAATGAAGGGAGCATGACAGAAGGCCACAAAGGGGGGAGGCCTGGATAGAGCAGAAAGTCTCCGGACTGGGAAATCTGAGCACAGATTCCTGCAGAGTCAACATGACTCTGAATGCCAAAAGACGGGAATTGCTCAAAAACTACAAGTTCTGTCATCATGCAAGCATACGGGCACTCAGAAACATAATGCTGTGTGTTTTTACACAGAGGGTTCTCTATGTAAAATCCTAGTGGAGATAAGCCACAGGCAGTTTTTACTTTAACACAGGCTAACAGAAATCAACTATATGCCCCCCACCTGGGGAATAACCTTGATGTACAAACAAAAGGAAGAACTACTTCACACAATACACAGTCAGGGGATGTTGTGAAGGCCAAAACTACAAATGGATTCAAAAAAGAATTAGATGAGTTCATGGAGGACAGGTCCATCAATAGCCATTAGCCAAGATGGTAAGGGATGCAATCCCATGTTTAGGGTGTCCCTAAGTCTCTGACTGCCAGATGCTGGGACTGGACAACAGGGTATGGATCACTTCATGATTGTCCTGTTCTCTCCCTTTGAATAATCTGGTATTGGCCACTGATGGAAGACAGGATAATGGGCTAGATGGATCATTGGTCTGACCCAGTATGGTCATTCTTGTGTAGGTACATTGGAGGTAAAAAATACGTATGCCTTGTCTCCGCTAGGATTTTACATTGAGAGAGCTCTCCTCAATGTAAACACATGCTTAAGTGCAATCTCTTCACAATTATGGTGCAATTTGACTACGGACAGATTGAGAAAGTGGCCAGCAAGCACTGGGATATGATCTATTACAAGATTTAGAGTAAAGACACAGATGCATATACATATCTGTTACTAGTAAACTAGAACCTGCCAGTTTGAAACTCAAGTAAGAGTCACTGTATTCATAGACAGGTACACACACAAATGCATTGCAGCTGTCTTTCTATGCAACAGTGACATCCAGTGGTCAGTTATGCAGAGCAGGATTTTCTAATGACTTTGGTAGGAGAGATCTTTTTAAAAGGTGTCAGACAGGAAAGGTGAAAAACAGAAGATAGTTGTGAACTGAGGCAAAGAGTTGTCACCTCCAGACAGATTGGATTATCCTACACAATTCTGACATTAGAATCACTTCGCTGTACTTTGCTCCCATGACAACACTTCTATGGTAAAAGCACACAAGTGTGTGCAGATTTCAGTCTCTTTTTAAATATTTGTTTAATACAAGACTGTTGAATGACAAGTACTAAAAGACAGGATCATATAAGTGTCTATAGTCAATAAAAATATTTACAGCCAAAATTGAGGTTGGCACACCATTTATCCCCCAATCTTCATGGAAGAGCTTCTCTCAGAACACCTGAAGTGTCAAAACAAAGTCTACACTAAGTTGATTTGTCTCTAATTGAATGGTAAAGCCTCAGCTGGAGTACTAAGTTCAGTCACCCTATCTCAGAAGTGGCTACAAATAGACAGGTGCAGATATAGGCAATGAGAGCATCTAAAGGCTTCCATATAATGATGGGTTGAAAAGACTGGGATTACTTAGAGAGGAGACAGAGACCAGACATGATATACACATCATAATGCAATGGTATGGTGAAGGTAATAGTCACTCACATTTATTCTTCCATAGTAAAAGAGCAATGGGATAGTCAGTGAAACTGGAAGGCCGCAAGTCAATTTAAGAGCGATGAGGAAGGTTTCTGTGTGTGTTTTTGTTTTAAGATACACACAATGTATAAGTGACATGTGGAATTTACTACTGCAAAGTAGAGGCCAAGAGTTTAATAGGATTAAAAAAAGGATTTGACATATGGATGAGAACATATAGTTACATTATCCTTCTATATTGTTAAAAAGTAGGGATAAAGCCTCATGAGACCCAGCAGAAGCCAATCACTAACTGATAAGGAGTCACCTATGGGAACACTCCATAGATGGTAGGGCCTAGAGGGGCTCACCCCACTGTAGAGACATCAACAAAGTTCCTGCCCAAATAAATTAGTCCAATTTGTCCACTACTGGCAGAGCGTAGTCACATGGACCATAGCTCTGAAGAACCATCATACCAGCCATGTTTTAGACTAGCTATGAGATACTAAGCTTGTCACCACTGTAGGTTTCAGACTGCAAGACCATGAGGTTAGTACGTAAGGTACTTTGAAAATATCAAATGATATGGAACACTAAGCCTAATTATTTGTCTCACACATAGCGATAACATAGCTGTACCGCTATCATCAAGATGTCCTTTTTACTAACCTCTCTAAACAGGAGGACAGATACTCTCCAGCTGCAGTATTACTGTAAAGAGCATAGTAGCATTATAAAAAGCCACTCTGAGGCATATTAAATACACAGATTGGGAGACAGATGATAAGAAAGTCAAAAGCACAATTTAGTTTATGGCTAGAACCTCAAATTCTAATAAGAGTTTTCTGGGTTAGCTGAAACTTTAAAGGAGCAAGCCAGTTTTGCTGCAACAGAAATACCAACCCCCCCCCAAATCTCAAGAAACTCCCTAAAGCGATGACCAAAACTGAACTGAACTAATGCAGAATATGTTAATAGATAAGGACTGGCTAGTGAGATATTACCAGTATTAGCTCCATATTTAACTCTTACAGGCTTTGAGACTTTGCTGTAATTCAGGGCTACAGGACACTAGAAAATTACTGTGTAAATTAATCTGTAAATGTGAACGTCACTTGTGTAGCAGAGCTAATCAATTAACAGGTATTAGCATTGTTTAAAGTCATAAGCAGAAAGATATACTGGCATATCAACCCCAATTTATATGCCAAGTGAATCTGGTTGCATACACGTACCCACTCAGATACATGCATGAGAATGTCTGCAGGGGGGGGGGGGGGGGGGGGGAAAGGAGAGGAAAGCAGAATGTTGAGTGACGCTGGGATTTATATCTGAAAGTTGATGCTTACTCTTGGAGGCCCAATAATCATTCCTGTCCATCTTGTAAGTGTCATATCTTCATCATCTTCAAGACCCCAGCTAACTGTACCATCTCCTACTCCTTTCTGACCTTCTTCAAGTTCTTCCAACAGTCGAAAATTACGAGGAACTTTTACTCCTAAAAAGAATCAGAAAAACTTTGAACTGAGAGTATCTGGCAGTGACATAAGACTGGATAATTGGACTGCTACTTTTGATAATCCTATGTCAAAACATTTAGACCAAAACCTTGATAACAGCAATATTTCTGAGTGGCAGTATTTTCATGGTGGGAGGAAGATACAAGATCAGACCTTAAATATAAAAATAAGTGGAAACAAGGAGTCTTTTGCATTTACCAAAAAAAAAATCATGCTATTGAGCCAAGGCAGCTAGGCTCTGCATTAGTGCATACAGCCAGAGGAGGAAGAGGACCTCTGTGTATTCAGAGATGTAAGCAGTATATTTACTTCCTGCTTCCTTACAGTCTGTCTTCCTACTTTATGTCCATTTCATTTAGAAGATAAAAGGTAGAAGCTACAACATTTTGTAAGAGCCTAGACATCTATGAATCTTTCCAGAGCTTTTTAAAAGTAGCAAATCAATCTGTTTTGTAACATAAACAAGTTAATTTGAAATTAATTGTAGTGGACTTCATCAGTGCAAGATCTAGCTAAAGTACTTATATGGGCCCTCCAATATTGTAATATCTGAGCACCTCACCATCTTTAACAAACTTAGGCCACAACACTCCTGTGAGGTAGGGAAGAATTATCAGTACCATTTCACAGGTGGGGAACTAAGACACAGAGAGGCTAAGTGACTTTCCCTTTAAGACCACGCCACAGCCATTAAGAATCCTGAATAAATCCTATTCTGTGTCATATTCTTTTATTTGCTCACAGTACATGCTTAAGAACAGTCCTAAGAGAAACAAAGATGCATTGATAGGACAGAGAACGCTAATGGAGTTATTTTCCACTTGACCTTCTAAAGAAATTTTTGTTTACAGAAACACCAAAAGGTTAACTATTGAATAGTTGCATAACATGCAATATGACTGAAGAGAATGCCTAGTCCCCTTCTCCAGCCTCACCTGTTGGTTAGCATAGAAGAAACAGACAGACATTCTGTTTATGGGACTAAAATGTTCTCAGTGATGAGTAAGCTCATCTAGTGCTCAAGAAACATGACACGAGGAAAGCGGCAAAGCAAGAGTCTTGAAAATCTCTCCTTTGACTGCTTGAGAACCTGGAAGGGTTGTCACATTGCACATGAGAGTGCTTAGAGTAGGACAACTTTAGTGTCTTTAAAGTCTCTCTCAAGTGTCTTAAAAACCTAAAAAGGACTGAATGCCAATTCTGATTTTGTTGTGGAATCAGTCCTAATCCTCAAACACTACAATATACATTAAAAAAAATCCAAACCCTTGAACTGACATAAGAATGCCAAGTAACCTGGACACAAAAAAAAACAAAAAAACAGTGGTCTCATATTGGGCATCTAAAACTCTGACACTTGACAAATTTGGCCTTAATATCATTCCGCCTCAACTTGCCATCTGTAAAGAAGGGATAATACCACCACCTCATCTCATTGGGTGAAAATAATTCATTAAGATATGTAGACACCACAGAAGAGCCCAAGATGAAGTTAGTTCTGTATTCAGTGCAAGGTTTGGATGGTTTGTGGTAAGGCATGGAGCCACATACTGACAAGGATAAAAGGAAATATTGAATAGCTACCCAGTCAGTGAGCACCATCAAGTCTGTGCACTGAATAAGGCAGGAATCCTGTGGGAAGAAAGCAGTATGTGATCATTTGATTAAAGACTAGCATAATGTAAATGCACAGGAAAGTCAAACTAAAGTTCAAACGGCAACATTAACTCCGTCATTTCCTAACCTGAGTGTTGACTTTGAAACCTTAATCAGGTGTGGGGGAAGGTGTGCATAATATTAATATAAGTTCTCATGGGAACAGACAGCAACATTGATTTAGGGCCCTTCCAAATACTCTGATTCAGAATGAGTCAGAGCAATGAATAGCAAGGGTCCTAGAAATAATAGATTGTAGAGTAGCAATTAAACTAGTCTGTGGATCACTGGTGGTCCACAGAGAGCTGGCTGGTCATAGGGCTTCCTTGTTCCTAACTGCTGTATCACAAGAGTGAGTCAACTACATTTTCCACATATGACAAATACTGGCATAATTTTTTTATTAAGTGTAGTTATGGAGACTGACAACACAACAACAAAACAAACCTGTTTGCTTTAAGAGCCCTTCAATACAAAAACAGAATACAGACGAAATAAGTAGTTTAGTCCAAGTTTGAATAACTACATCATCAAAACAGGCTTCAGATTATAAATTTTAATTTAGCCAATTCTTTATGAACCCAGAATACTCTGAGCAGCAGCTTCAAATTTCATTTAAATTAGGACACAAAAGGTAGGAGAAAAATCTACATCATCTTAGTTTACTGCCTGCAGACCTCATGGAAATATTCCAAAGAGAAATATATTATATTATAAACTTAAGAGCAAAAGTAGAAAGATTACCACAGTGAACCTGCTAGAGACTTAACTATAGCAGCACTGAATGTTAAATCTCCAGTTTCACGGGTTTATAAATTGGATATAAATTTTAAGTCTTGAGTAAATTTGTACCCACCTGGCCTCAATCTTAGACTTTTGTTTACTAGCTCTGACAAACCCCATGAAGGACATTTAGTTTTACAGTAGGGACTGGAAAAAAAATCCACTTGCCAGCCATAAGTGGAGAAGCCATATTTCTATAGATCTCAAGTTCCTAAAGAAGAGTTGCTAGCCTTATGGTTATGAAGAAAGCATTCCAAGTTCTAAGTGATACAGCGCCCTCTTCATGAGCCTTTGATCCTTAGAATTCCACCAAGCAGCAGCAGCAGCCTAAAACTAATTCTTGGTAAGTAATTCTCTATCAAGTCATCTCAGATTTTAAGTTGCTTTCCAACAATGACCTGCCAGACCCAGGCACAACAGGATAAATTAAAGATGCAGAAGATTGACCGGATTTTTTCCTTTATCAGTCAGAATCTAAGATAATTTTTGTATTAAGAAAGAAAAATATGCTTCCAGGCAGATATATGAAAGTCCTAGTTTGACAAAAGGCATTAAAAAACATTCCAAAGTTCAACTCCTATTAAACCACTTAAGTACAAAAAAATTAACAGGGCATATGTTAACTCTTAGTTAGACCTCTTGCATCTTGTCAGTCTGAGGTACAGTATTAAAAGTTAGAGCACAGAAAGCCTTGATACTTAAGTGTTTTTAGTTTAATTAAAAACACTTAAAGTAGTTCAAATAAGTCACAAACAAATGTATATTTGATGAAGCAAAAAAAGTAAAGTCCATTACTCTGCTTTTCTGAGCTTTTCCAACTTAAGAAATTTCAGTTATATAATTTAAATGATACCAGATTCAGAACTTGTACAACCAAACTGAAGCGCACAGTATGTTTTACAAAGGTAAAGACTTTTCAAAAACTGGGTCCATTTTGGAAGCACCAAAGTACTTTAGCAGCGCTAGTAGGTTCTGATACAATGAAATGGTCAAAGTACTTTGACGGACAGATGCTGCACCAATGAAATGGTCAAAATACTTTGACGGACAGATGCTGCACCATGAAAGTCAAAAGGAGTTTTACCATCGATTTCAATATGCACAGAATCAAACCTTCAGAGTAAAGAGTAAGCTTTACATTGGCATGACAATGAAAGATTACATCTGCAGCTTTTCTTTCTACAGAGGAGTTAAGATACAAGCATTTATCTTTTGGCACATATGGATTTATCTCAACTGTAAGGGATAAAGCACAAGAATTTATGGCTAATACATTTCAGTAATTAGGAACTCTAACAAAAAGAAGTCCTTGTTCTGTCAAGGATAATTTTACATAACTAATTTAAAGAGGAAACATATCAGATTCTGATCTCTCATACCAATTTTAACTTTGACATCAGTAATTACTCCAGATTTAACTAGCTTAAGTGAAATCACATCTTTCAACCATAACTTATCTTTTGTACCTAAATACAGAAAACAGCTAGCAAAAAAATATTTTAAAATACTTTCCATGTTATGTTTGATATTACAGCCTTAATTATATCTGCTCCAAGTATTCTTTTACAGTTCTTCTTTGGAACTATTTTTAAATGCTAGGTTTTCCAACAATCACAAAATTAAATACTCTTTTAGATGCAGAAGTTTGTCCTCAGAATACTTTTGAAGTGATGCAATATTTAGCGTTTAATTAAAGGCTTTTGCTTATGACACAAACTGTAAGAAGCCAGGAAATTTAAAGTTCATATGTTGCCCTTACATGTCATTGTACTCAAACAAGACAACAGAAACGGACTTGTACTGAGATATTTAACCAGCCCCCAAACCCTATGAAATACTTCTGAATAAGATAAAGTGCTAGTTGCATACTTTTATACTAAGGTGCATTCCTTGTAAATTAGACTAATGGCTAGTCCACACTAGAAGCGCTACAGCGGTGTAGCTCGCCGCTGTAGCGTGTCTGGTGAAGACGCTCTCTGCCAACGGAAGACAGCTTTCCTGGTGGCATAATAAAAGCACCTCCCCGAGAGGCACTAGCCCGCTGACATAGTGCTGTCTACACCAGCGCTTGGGTTGGTGTAGCTTACGTCATTCAGGGGGATGGCTTACTGACACCCCTGAGCGACATAAGTTATATCGTAATAACCTGTAGTGTACACAAGCCCTAAAATGGCTTACAGAGACTTGCATTTCCATTAAAGAGGTCTCAAACTAAAGAAAACTTTGTAGTACAAATTAGACAGTTGCAACGTCAACATTGTTTCTTAGTTTAAGCTGTGAAACAAGCCATAACAGCTACATCAGCTACAATTTATTTTACTAAGGAAGTCATTCAAAACTAATATTGTGGGGAAAATATTTACACCAACTCTTATGAGACAAAAGTATTTGTTTTTATATGCGACAAGAATATTGGTGATGTTGAGTTCAACATTCTCTCTCAAACTTCCACCTTCAAAAAAAAAAAAAAAAATTTCCTTTAGTACTGCTAGAATATCTGAAATTAATCCCTTTGATTAAAAAAAGCTTCTAAATAGCTGATCCTTTTGTACTCAATTATAAAATAAAATGCAAGTGTTATCTGGATATTAAGATTAATTTAAAACAGCAGGAAGTTCACGCCAGCAGATTAGAGCAAATATGATACAAAACTTTATTTTTAACTAAAATCCTGTGTCAGTTTAATATCAGGTTTCTTATAAGCACACAGGAACTGCCATACTGGATCAGCCCAAGGTCCATCTAGATCAATAACCAACACCAAATGCTTCTGAAGAAGTTGTAAAAAACCTACTGTAGGCAGATGAGGGATAATTTGCTGTCCATGCTAGATCTCATCTTGCTTTCTAGTAGTTAGAGATTGGCTTAAACCATGAAGCTCAAAGTCACTTAGCATTAACTATAATAATTCTGGTTATTCTTGTTATCCATATACATGTCTAATCCCTTTTTGAATCTTACTAACTTCTTGGCATCAGCAACATCCAGCGTCAATGAATTCCACAGGCCAGTTAGGCATTGCACAAAAAACCCACTCTCTTACCAATTTTGAATTTGCCATCTTTGGATTTAATTGAATGGACCTTAGTTCCTGTGTTACGAGACAGGAAGAACAGAAGCTACCAATCTACCTTCTCCACACCCCTTTTTTATGTACATTTATTGTGTCCCCTCTTATTCATCTCCTTTCTTTTCAATCTCTTCATATGAATTTTTCTACACCCCATATCACTTGTCATCCTTCACTAACTCTGCAAAATGCTTTTTTGAGATAGGAATATCACACAGTACTCCAGATGAGGCCACACTATTGATTTATATGATGGCATAGTATTTTCGATATTATTCTCCAGCCTATTCTTTATGCATCCTAACACTTCGATTTTAACTATAGATGCATATTAGGCAGAGATCTTAACTGCCTTAACTCATCTGCAACCAAGCCTAGAATCCCGAACTGTAGTAACTCGGGAAAATCAGAACTTTGTAAGGTGTGGGAGTAGTTTATTTTTTCCCCTCCACTGTGTATTATTTTGTATTTAGCAATGCTGAACTTCATATGCAATCTTGGTGCCCATTCACCTAGTCTGGTTAGCTCCCTCTGAAGTGCTGCACAGTCCCCTCTGGTCTTGACTAGACTAAGTAACTCTCTATTATCTGCAGATTGTTACCTTTCTCATTTCATTAATCTGTTTACTACATGACACTGGACCTAAGATGGAACCTTGAGGTACCTTGCTGTTAAATTTTTGCTATGATGAAAGTTGACCATATAATCCCAGTGTTTTCTGTGTAATAGATAGTTTTTGATCCATTATAACACTTTGCTGTTCTCCTCATGACTCCTTAGATCTTTCTGTAGTGTCTTATGAGGGACCTTGTCAGGGGCCTTTTGCAAGTCTAAAAATAAGAAGTTCAACCAGTTATTCTTTATTCACACATTTAAAAAATTCTGAGATATAAAAGAGTGTCTTCCTTTGCAGAAACCATACTGGTTAGATCGTATCATATCAAGATATTTCAGAAACATTATTATTTAATTTTTAATTATTGTTTCAACCTATTTCTTAGATGTAGATGTAAGGCTCACTGGTCTGTAATTCTCTCAATCATCCCTGGAGCCTTTTTTAAATATAGGTACAACTGCTACTATCCAATCCTCTGGAACAGTGCTGTCTTTAGATGAGAAATTGGGTATTTTTGTTAAAGAGGAGGAGCCCAGCCACTTAAGTTCTTTTACTGAAACACTATATGCTACAGATATCATTCAAAGATATCCAAGTGCTTTACAAATAAACATGCATACCTCAAAAGGATTTTGTGAAACAAGTATTGTATCTTATTAGTAAAGTAGATTTTGATAAGTTGCTTGCCAAAAAGCCCCATGGTAAATCAAAAGAAAAAACAAACAAACAGAAAACCCCAAGAGACTCATTTCCCAGGTCCTTGTCGTACCCTTAAGACTACACTTATGAAGCTTCCGGTATCAACTGTGTACGTTACCAACAGTATCACTGTAACATTACTGAAAATGAGTCTAAAAACTGCATTGTTGGTCACATGGCAGGATCTATTACCAGCAACAAACAGTTGCTTCATTTACCAACTGAACAAAGCCCAAAGTTAGATTTAAATTAAGTTGTTGGCCTATATTCTAAGGTTCCACAATTAGAGGTTAGGGCAAAGTCTCAGGATTCCCATACCATGTTAAAAAAGTTACATACCAATTTTAAGAGTTTTTGCCAAAAGTAGTTAAGGTACACAACATCCTACCAGCAGCAATTTAAACTTGAACATGACCATTAGCACATGCTCTTCACTGACATGCAAAGTTCCTGCACCATTTCCCCCCCCCCCCCCATACCACATATTACCTCAATACTACAAGAGCCAATAAAGCAGAGCTTTTAGAACAGGGGTGAGCAAACTACGGCCCCCTGGCCCCATCCGGCCCACCAGCCATTTTAATCTGGTCCTCAAGCTCCCGCTGGGGAGCGGAGTCTGGGGCTTGCCCCACTCCTGCACTCCAGCCACGGAGCAGGGTTCAGGGCTGCTCCACATGGCTCCCAGAAGCAGCAGCATGCCCCCCCTCCGGCTCCTGCGCATCGGGGCAGCCAGGGGGCTCCGCTCCGTACGCTGTCCCTGCCCCAAGCGCCGCCTCTGCAGCTCACATTGGCCGGGAATCACGACAATTGGGAGCTGCAGGGACAGCACCTGTGGATGGGGGAGCGCGCAGCAGAGCCGCCTAACTGCGTAGGAGCCGGAGGGGGACATGCCACTGCTTCCGGAAGCTGCTTGAGGTAAGCACTACCCGGGGCCTGCACCCCAAGCCACCCCCCCGTGCCCCATCCTTGATCCCCCTCCTGCCCTCCAAACCCCTCGGTCCCAGCCCAGAGCACCCTCTTGCACCCCAAACCCTTCATCCCCAGCCCCATCCCAGAGCCTGCACCCCCAGCCAGAGCCCACACCGCTCCTGCCCCAACCTGAAACCCCCTCCCGCACCCTGAACTCCTCATTTCTGACTCCACCCCGGAGCCTGCACCCCCAGCCAGAGTCCTCACCCCCTCTTACACCCCAACCCCAATTTTGTGAGCATTCATGACCTGCCATACAATTTACATATCCAGATATGGCTCTCGGACCAAAAAGTTTGCCCACCCCTGTTTTAGAATTACATGGAGATAGAACGTGATCCAGAAGAAGCAACATACCCATTATCAAAACACATTTTACTGGTTAGTTAAGATTGTTCAGGTCTGGCCTACAATGCAATGCCATGTCATGTGGAAGCCAGGTACCAATAAAAGTTTTAGACTTTGTCTCCATGAAATGTTGGTTGCATAGCTCCGACTGCATCTCCTCATGCACATCCCCTCATGTCCACACAGACAGTGAATTTATGGATCTGCACTGGCTTCAAAAGAAAGCCACTTGCCTTATTCTTCCAGACAAACATAAATTGAAAAGTCAGCAGCTGCAAAGGATTATTGGGAAAATATGGCTGCCAGAATGAAGTGACATGAGAGAGCTTGATGAGGTCATATCACAGTTTCATGTTTTATACTGAGTGTTCCAACATGGTCTCCTGAAATATACCGCACATTTGTGGCAGAACAGAGATGATATCAGGATTATGAGAACTTTTATATATAGATCCATAAAATACAAGCTTTATGGCAGTAGCCATTGCATTGCTAGAACACCAGGGTTTTCCCCCTTTAAATCTTGATTCTCTACAACCATTGTTCTTATAAACTTTAAACTGTCTTTGGAAAGAGGCTACCCCAAGAGAAAGATCTTAAGATTTGTTCATTTGCTACTTCAAAGAGGAATGTCCTATGATTAATGGATGGATGTGTAATTTTACATTTCAACAGAGATTTTAAAACAACTATTCTCATGCAACATTTGAAACCCGAACACTGGGGCAAGAACCTGAAAGTGAAACTGACTTTATTATTCAACTTGAAGAAATTAAGTAGACAATGCCCGTAGAATCTGTAACTAGATTTTGAATATTCTTTCAGTATTAACATAAGGCATTTCGTTACGGATGTAAAGAGGTTTATTTACAATAAGAGATTATGCTGGTAGAGTTTGTTTAGCCTTTCAAATTAGATTAACAATAAAATTAAAAGCCTCAAAATCCTCAGTCTTTGAAATATATTAGGCCTGTAAAGGACATTAGGTCAAGCCCTCCCCGTGAAGAGCTATGTGCTGCAAAAGTGAATACAAAGACATCTAATTTCATCTAGACAAAACCAGTTTTAGCCCAATAAGTGACCAAAATGATTTTGGGGGTTTTCAGGTCTCACTACACAGCATTAGCCAGAAAAAAAAGTGTTCAAATATGTAGCACCTGCAAGTCATTGCTTCATCAACAAAGAAAAAGCAGAGCCCAACTCACATTGTTATGTTATCCAGTTGCCAGTGTCTGAAACCTCATTTTAAACTTTTACCCCAGAATTGAGATAAATAAATACCTGATAAGTGAGAAGAGACAAAGGGATCGAAGGCTCAACCTTAGGAGAGATGCATTATTCTGGTAGGCATAACCAATGACAATATAGACAGCTTTTCCTTTATGAACTGCTAAAGAGATGTCTTCTTGAGTTTCCCCACAGAGATTTCAGCTGACTCAACATTCTCCCCCAAGTCAATTTATACAGCTTCTGTGAATCGAAGGGCTGAGCTACCTTAAAATGCTGCAGCAGCACCAATATAGCACTTCAGTGAACGTGCTACCTATGGCACATAGGTACTCCTCCTCCATGAGAAGTGGTAGCTATGTTGAGGGGAGAAGCTGTCTACACTGGGGGTTATGTCAGTTTAGCTGCCTCACTCAAGCATGTGGATTTTTTAAACCCCTAAGCAACCAAGTTATACCAACCTAATTTCCTAGTGTATTTCTGGTCTCACTCATGGTTGTTTTTACTGCACCCAGATACACAGGGTTCAGTTCAATTCAGCCAACACACAACACCTTTTGGAAACAGATTCTATCTCCCTTCCTCCATTTCTCCCACCCCATCCTGTGCTGTAATTTGTCATGTCTCAAAGTATATTTATACTTAAACCACTGTGGCTGCGCTGCTGTAGCGCTTCAGGCCTAATCTACACTAAAACATTAGCTCACTTTAGCTCAATCAGGGGTGGGAAAACTCCACACCACTGAGTGGCATAGCTAAATCGACTTAAGTCCTCATATAGACAGTGCTAAATTGATGGAAGAATTCTTCTGTTGACATAGCTACTGTCTCTTGGAAAGGTGAGAATCCCTCCCATCGGTGTATGTAGTGTCTACACTGAAGCACTATCATGGCGCAGCTGTGCCACTGTAGCATTTTAAGTGTAGACAAGTCCCCAGTGTAGAAACTACCTACGCCAACAGGAGAGGATCTCCCATGAGTGTAGGTAATCCACCTCCTCAAGAGGTAGTAGCTAGGCTGACAGAAGAATTCTCTGGTCAACCTAGCACTGTCTACACAGGGGATTTGGTCAGTATAGCTAAGTCTCTTGGGGATATGGATTTTTTACACGCTGACCAACGTAGCTATGCCGATATAAATTCCCAATGTATACCCGCCCTTAGTAACTTCAGGTTTACTCTAATAACCCTGTTAATCAGGGAACAATATCATACTCAGAAGTGATAAAAGAGTGGGATTGAATGCTTGAGAAAGAGGAATCATGTTGAGGATCAAGGAGAAGAACATCCTCACAACTTGGAACAAGGCATCCCCATTCTCCTCCAGACTGGTTTTATCACAGGCATACCATCTTGACATCCCACAGCCTGGTACCCCCAGAACTCTACTGCCCAAAAGGCACCCATCCTGGTACACAAGGCACCCCTCCTCTAGCCTAGCACCCCCAAAACGCCTTTCCCCTCCAGGGACACACAGCCTGGCACACAAGGCACCCCCAGAACACCCTTCCCCCCCAGAGACACCTCATCCTGACACACAAGGCAGCCCTCCTCCATCCTAGCACCCCCAGAATGCCCTCCCCAGGGACACACAGCTTGGCACACAAGGCACCCCTCCTCCAGCCTGGCACCCCCAGATCGCCATCCCCCCCCCCAGGACACACAGCCTGGCACACAAGGCAGCCCCTCCTCCAGCCTGGCACCCCCAAAACGCCCTTCCCCCCCAGGGACACACAGCCTGGCACACAAGGCAGCCCCTCCTCCAGCCTGGCACCCCTAGAACGCCCTTCCCCCCAGGGACACACAGCCTGGCACACAAGGCAGCCCCTCCTCCAGCCTGGCACCCCCAAAACGCCCTTCCCCCCCAGGGACACACAGCCTGGCACACAAGGCAGCCCCTCCTCCCCCCTGGTACCCCTACACCCCCACAAGCGCCTGCTCCGCCTTAAACCCCTCCCCCCGGAACCTCGCCCGCCAGGACTGGGGCCTCCAGCAGCAGCAGCCCCCTGACGCTGGGGCCCCCGGCCTAGCGCCCCCAGCCGCCACCCCTCAAGCCCCAGACACGCCCCGCCGGCGAACCCCCGCTCACGGAGCCCACTGGGCCGAAGCTGGTCACCCCCCGCCTCCGGTACAAGCTACCCCCCCTCCTCCTGCGGCGGCGAGTCCCTCCTCCCCGGCCCGGCCTCGGCTACCCGAGCCCCGCTTACCCGAGCCCGTGGTGGCCGCCATCTTGCGCCGCTGTCGCTCCGACTAGCCCGGCCCTGCCGCCCACGTCACCTTAACGCGGGAAGTGCGGCGGTAAGCGAGTCGGGGGCTGGCTGACGGGACGCGGTGCAGGCGGGCGCAGTAAGAAAGGGCCTGGGGGCGGGGCGGGGCGGGGCTGACCAGGGGGACCTAGACAGAGAGATTTCTAGATACAGATATCTTGTGTGGGAAATTAAACCCGCGGGCGGGCGGCCCGTATGTGGGTTTCAGAACAATAGACGTTAGAAGAGGAAGAGGAGATGAGAGCAATAACAGTAACTAGTACGAAAAAAAGCGAGGAGTCCTTGTGGCACCTTAGAGACTAACACATTTATTTGGGCATAAGCTTTCGTGGGCTAAAACCCACTTAATCAGATGTATGAAATACAAGATACAGGAGCAGGTATAAATACATGAAAGGATGTGGGTTGCTTTACCAAGTGTTACGTCAGTGTAATGAGATAAATCAATTAACAGCAGGATACCAAGGGAGGAGAAATCACTTTTGAAGTGGCATAAGGCTAAATTCAGTGCCTTGCATGGTCACAGGTTTCAGTGGTAGCCGGGGAGCCTGGAGGCATAGAATCTATAGGGGAGATGACAGTACCCCCACTATAAAAATTATTCCAGCACCCCTGTCTATAGGGTAGTGAAGCTAGCACATATAGAGGAACAAAGCCTGTATCTATAGGGGACACTAGGTTATCACAATGCCAGTATCTCTATCAAGAGAGTTAATGATGGTAATACTATTGTTATGTATTATTTTACAGCCCCCCCAATGTGTCCTATGTGCCTATACGAGGGATTAAAAACATAAGCTCCCTGTCCGAAAGTGCTTACAACCTAATTTCAGACACGGAAGGAAGTAACAAAATAATAGGGTTGAAAACAGGTGGCACCGATAAAAGGATTTGGTTAGTCAGATAAGCCATGTGCACATACATGATGCACTTCATATGGGAACAATGCTGGTATCTGGAAGCCAAATATGAGAGATGTGCAGGCCACACATCTGTACGGTAGCAGTGACTTTAGACGGCAAAAGAAGGAGAAGTTACAACACCTCTGGAGGAGGAGCTAAAGCTGATCTATAGAAAGAACACAGAGGGAACAATGTTACTGTCTCTAATAACCATTCAGTATCTATCGGAGCATGTATTTTAGTTACACTATATTCAATGTTGCAAAACAATTTCCATTATAATGCCTGTTTCCTTACTTTCATAACTGCTGCAATATTGTGCCTTATGGGCGGATATTGTCCATGCTTGGTCTCTACCCCAAGGAGAATGGTTCTGAAAAGTTTCAGCAAAATTGAACTTTAATGTAACACCCATCCACCCACCGACCCGTGGCTTCTTCAATACACATCTTTTCCAGCAGGGGCCACCACACATCTATGGAAATACACAGCTCCTCATGCGTTTCATGATTCACATTCAGGATCAGTTTCTAGGGAAAGGGCAAAACACCTAGAGTGAATGTCAGGAAGGTCCCTCTAAACATGACTTAAAGCATTACTCTGCACTGGTGTGGTCCTGTTGCTGCTTTCTTCATGGTCATTCTTGCCTTGTTCAGAGCAGCTTGAAGGCTGCTCTAACGTACGCTGGGCTGCAAAGGGCACAAGGAACTGAAGACAGCTGAGGGTCAACATGATGCAGGGGAGTCCAGACTGTGACCCCTTTTCCCAGTTATGCTATGCTAGTAGCAGGGAAGATGTGTAGCGTGAGCAAGCCCACCAGCAGCTCTCCACCAGCCCTTCTCAGACTGGCAGCAAGACAGGGTTTGGGTGGGTGCAGAAAACTCTGACTTTAATTTTTTTATTATTTACATTATTAAAAATTAAAAAATGCCTCTGGCTGCCTGGAATTTCCACCAGTGCTTCCTCGAACAGCCTTTCTGACAGCCTGCAGCCACTGAGCACAGCCTCCCAGTGACTCTTCCAGCCACCAGGGCTCCAGCATGCAGGCCAGGGACACTGCCTTCTCCTCTGCCCTTACTGCTCTCCTCCTTCTGCCTTACCCAGCTTGCCTGGAGCTGCCAGCACCCATCTACATACTCGCCTAAGTGCCTTGATGGCATGGAGGTGAGATAGGTTTGGACAGGGCACCATAGGGGTTAAGCTGAAGGCTGACCAGGGGCTCATAGTGGAACAGACTGAGGGGGACTGCAGACAGTAATGTGCTTGGGGGAGGGGGGGCATAGGGAGCTCAAGAGGTAGAAAGCTGGGCTGGATATAAGACTGCTCCAGGTTGCCCCAAACAAATGTTCTCCAGGGCTCCAGTATCCCACACCCCAGCTGCCCCAAGCTTATCCCTTTCACTGCAATGTGTCAAGGAAAGGTTACTTATACCCTCACATGCTTTGGTATTCTAGCATTTCACTAGTATACATGAATATTGTCTCCAGCACACAGGAAACTGGGACCTGAGCTCGTTTGCCTTGCTTATAAAAGTGGAGCATGATGGTAAAATACTTGAGAACCTCTGGCTCTATCCCACTGGGCAGACAAGCTCTGGTCTAGCAGCCTGGAATCAGTTATGCTCTCTCTATAGCTAGATTACACTGCTGGTGTAGTACGGAGCAGCCAACAGAAGTGGACAAGCTTGCCATCACTTACCAGGGGGATTCAGGTGCAAACTGGACTCTGCTTTCTCTAGGGTTCACTGGCCAAAAGCCATCACTAGATTTTACATTAATAAGAAAACACTCTGATTTTAGAAGGGATGCGTGTGTGTTTCCATTCCAGAAAATTCACACCTAGGTTTTCCCATCACCAGGTATCACACTTGTCCAGTCAGAAAAACAAAGTGTGAAAATGTTTAAAAGTATATATTAGAAACTTGAAGTCTTTAACTCCTGATTTGAAGACTTCAGTAACCCAGTCAGAGGGTAGGGGTCTATTACCAAGGTGGGTGGGTGAGGTTCTGTGGCATGCAATGTGCAGGAGGTCAGACTAGATGATCACAATGGTCCCTTCTGACCTTAACGTCTGAGTCTAAACATACTTTTCCTCCCAGTGGTATACATGGCTGGATTATCTGAATTTATTTAATATCCAACCCAACCTTAGGGCAGTAATCACAGATGCTATAACAATTGATATTTCTAATTATAAAGTTATGATGCATGAATCCAGAATTTTCATTGAACTCTTAATTTCTAAGACCATGCAAATGCTGTTTAGGTGGATTAAATTGATTTGCTTTGTTCTTTGACATTTTGTCAGGGGGGGAAAAAGTTGTTGGTATCATTAAAACTCAGGAACATTGTCCATCATTTTTTGTTTTAGGCTGAGAAGGACTGTAAGATTTAAGGTAAAACAATACAAGCAAGAGTTAAACTGGGTTAAGTGGGTCTACATTATGGGCTTTCGGCCGCTTAACAAGGTAGTTTTAAATCAATGTAGTAAAACCAGTGCATTTTTCTAAAATAGGCAAGAGCCAAAGTCTATATTGGCCTCATTTATATGCTGATGTGTAGGTGAGAGTTACAGCTCTCTTGGGTTTTGGCCCTAGCCCTGCTACTGACACTTCGAGACCTTATGTAGGCCATTTAACCTTAATATACCTCAATAACTATTTGTAAATGTATGTAACCCTCACAGAGGTATTGTGAGGCTCAGTTAATTGTCTGGAAAGTGTTTTGAAATCATCAGATAAAAGTGCTATAGAAGTTCGTGGTGTTGATGGAGCTGTAGCCTGGGTTGGTCCCAGGATAGTAGAGAGGATAGAGGAGGTAATGTCTTTTATTAAACCAACTTCTTTTGGTGTAAAAGACAAGCTTTTGAGTTACACCAAGCTCTTCTTCATGTTAGACCTTGTCTCACTGCTAGAGAAGTGAAAGGTACTAATAAATCCAGAGAGACCTAGGATTTCAATTGCTGCCAGCACACTATACATCTTCACCACTTGTAACTTCACAGTAACAACAGTAGGGATGAAACTTGGATCCAAACTACTCCAAGAGCACAGGTCCAGCATATGAGACAACTGTAATTCCATCCCATAGAGGGCAGCAGTATATAGGCCTTAGCCAGTTCAGACTACACAACGCAATGGCTTGGGATCAAAGTACCTGCAGCAACATGGAGTGGCTTTAGGTTCTTGGCAGTAATTATCATTGATTTTAAAGTCTTGCTATTTAGGTGAATAGATGAGGAATTCACTATTGGACATGTCAAGGATAGGGAAGGTAATTATCCATCCCTCTGACTGCTACCCTCTATGCTGCTCATCCACATGGGCACTAATGATACAGCCAGTATGACCCTGAGCACATCAGCAGTGACTACAGGGCTCTGGGAGCAAGGGTGAAGGAGGCGGTGGTACTGGTTGTGTTCCCATCCATCCTCCCAGTCAAGGGTAAAGACCCAGACAGGGACACACGCATCCTGGAGATGAATTCAGGGCTACTCAGATAATGTAAACAGGAGGCCTTCTGTTTCCTCACCTGGGATGCTGTTCCAGTAAGGACAACGTCTAGGAAGAGGAGCATCTTTGTTCATTGACTCCCCAGCCTCCTGCGAAGGGTTTTAAGCTAGGTTCAAAGGGGGCAGGTGAAAAAAGCTCACAGGTAAGCATAAAATAAAAGGTTACAGATGACTAGATATTGGGGGTGGTGAATGGGACGTGGAAAATTACAATAGGGTCATAAAAGCAACAAGCGGAAAACCATTAGGTGAATCTGCTCAATATCTTAGATGTCTAGACATAAATGCAAGGAATATAGGGAATAAATAGGAGGAATTAGAAGTAAACTATGAGCTAAATTATGATTCAACTGGCATTACAACTTGGAGGGATAAATCTCATGACTGGAATATTGGTCCAGAGTGGCATATTGGTCCAGAGTGGCATATTGTCCAGGAAGAATATGCAAGGTGAAAAAAGGGAGGAGGTGTTGCATTATACATCAGTAGAATGTCTCTGTAAAGATAAAAGGGGGAAAAACAGGGATAAACTCATTGTAAAGGGGCTACTGTAAAACAAAAAGAGGAGGGGAATGAGACATGTCTAGAACAAACAAACAACAGAAATAGCCGAAACACAAGGCCTTGTAGTAATAGGGGACTTTAAATACCCAGACTGCTGTTGGAAAAGTAAATATGGCAAAACACAAAATTTCCGTAAGTTCTTGGAATGTATTGGGGATAACTTTTTGTTTCAGAAAATGTAGGACATAACCAGGGGGACAGCTATTAAGATTTCTGTTGGCCAGAATCAAATCTAAAGGTGGAGGGCCTTTGGGGTGAAAGATCATCAAATGATAGATTTCATTACTGTAAGGAAAGGAAGGAGTCAGAGCAGCAAAACAAGGACAGTGGACTTCAAAAAAGCAGACTAACAAATGCAGAGAACTGGTAGGTAAGGTCCCTTGGATAAAGGAAAGCTGGCAGTTGCTCAAGGTGAAGGCCCAACTGCAAACTATCCTGATGCGAAGGAAAAATAGTAAGAGGTCAATATGGCTCCACGTGGGGCTCTTCAGTGACCTGAAAATCAAGAAGGAATTCTATAGAAAGAGGAAATATGGACAAATTGTTAAGGAGGAGCCTAAAATAATAGCAAAAGCAAAATCAGAAAGGTTTGTCATTTTGTGCCTTAGCCTATCAAGGGACATAAGACAACAAGGTTCTTTATATACATGAGGAGCAAGAGAAGGATGAACAATGCAGGTCCTGGCAGGTTTACTTGGCAGAGAAGGTGAGCAAATAACTGGTGGCATCACAAAGGTTGAGGTGTTCAATACCGGTTGTGCTTCAGTCTTCACTAAAAAGGTTAATGGTAACCAGACACTCACCGTAAATATTAACAACAAGGGGGAAAGAAACACAAGCCAATGTAGAGAAAGAGCAGCTAAAGAATATTTAGATAAGTTAGATGTATTTAAGTCAACAGGGCCAGATAAAATTCATCCTAGGGTATTTAGGGGTGTATTAACAGGAGTGTCAAATGTAAGACACCGGAGGTAACTCTCCCACCCTACTTGGCATTGGTGAGGCCTCAGCTGGAGAACTATGTCCAATTTGGGGCCCCACACTTTAGGAAAGATGTGGAAAATTGGAGAATGTCCAGAGGAGAGCAACAAAAATTATGTTTAGAAAACCTGACCTAGGAGGAAAGGTTAAAAATACTGGGCATGTTTAGTCTTGAGAAGAGATGACTGAGGGGGACCTGATAACAGCCTTCAAATATGTTAAGGGCGGTTATAAAGAGGATGGTGATCAGTTGTTCTCCACCTCCACTGAAGGTAGAACAAGTAGTAATGGGCTGAATCTGCAGCAAGGGAGATTTGGTTAGATATTAAGAAAAGCTAACTAGAAAGGTAGTTAAGTTCTGGAATAGGCTTCCAAGGGATGTTGTGGAATCAGTGTCACTGGAGTTTTAAAAATAGGTTAGACAAACACCTGTCTGGGATGGTAGGTTTACTTGATTCTGCCTCAGCACAGGGGACTGGACTTGATGATCTCTTGAGTCCTACATTTTTAATATAAGCATAAGGTGGCAAATTTGATTATGTTTTTTGTGATCTAAAAGTACCAACTCATTTCACATAGGTCAAACAATTGCTAGCTGATACAGACTGTCATTACTGCTCTGCAGAGGCAGAAAAAAAGTTAGCAAAGCCCTCTAGTATTTTTAGGGGTAAGATCCTCAGCTGGTGTCAAATGTCATAGCTCCACTGAAGTCATTTTTGTATTGGTTTCAATGGAGCTATGACAATTGACACCAGCTGAGGAACTGCTCCCTGAGGTACTGCTCCCTAGAAATTTTATCCTATTATAACAGCAGAAGGAATTTGTTGTTGCTATCCCTACGAGCACATATATCCACAACACATACCAAATGAAAATCCCACAACTGTCTATGGGTTGTTTAATTCCACTGGGACTCGTTCACTTCCATTATTTTATTACAGAGAGATTGTGTGCAGTTCCCAAGAGAGGGAGGAAATGGTATATTCCAGTCAGGTCTAGCCAACAAGCAAAGTTTGTGTCTAAATCTTGAAAGTTATCCGCAACTGTTACTTTGAACTACTTAGCTTCAAGCCTATGAACACAAATACACACACCCCTACTTTTATGTTAAATTGCTGCGGAACAGAACATTTCTAGTTGGTAAAGACTAGTCAAAAAGGATGGAACCTCAGTCCCACCACATTCGAACTGGGATTAGAATCTTTGCCTCATCCAAAGCCCCTTTTAGAGACTTGGTTCCATGTCAGATGCAGAACTGGAAGAAGTCTGTTTTGCAGATTCTCTTTGGATCCAGCCACTATATCATGAGAACATATCTACAGGCAAGATTTCTGCCCTAGGTGGCACACAACTGCCACCATCAGCAGCTGAAATAATGTGAGAAGAGAGAGAGATTTTGGTATCCAGGCCCAAGTTAGTCTGGAACTGATTCCAGGTTGTCTCCTCCTCAGCACCTCTCTAATAACAGAAAGCTTACTACTAAGACATAGCATGAGACCAAGATAACACTGCTTCCTGTACCAAAATGTCAAAGCAAAGCCCACATTCTTAGGGAAAATAATTCTTGAGATGAACCCAAGACTTTTTCATACAAGTAATGCTTAGCATAGTGATTATCATCTTCAAAAGTACTGTTCAAACATTAACCACCTCTGAAGAGGGAAAGCAATGGAGGTGCTCATTCTATTTGTTCTTTCAGACAGTCCAGTTTGTTCCTTCTGTAAAGTGCCTACCACATGCATCTAGTGATCTAGGGACTGATGACCAGAGTCCTCTTGAGTTTTACCTTTTCCAACTGAAACACTTGGTTTTATGTAACTTCACATTTAGAGAGCTCCACATTTACAGCTCCATTGTTTTTAACTGGAGGAACCTGTAAAACTTGTTAGTGAATAAACAGCCAGTATCAACTGGCAATCTGATTGGCTGCAAAACTTCCACAAAGTGTAATGATAAATACCTAGATTTAAAGTTATTTCTGCTATAAGGCTAAATAGGTACCAGAGTAATCGTAGAGCTTCAGTTCTAAAGCAGCCAATTAATCTTGCTCTCGCAAGTCTGTTTACACAGGAACGTGACCACGTCAACCCATTTTTACTATATCCTAATGCACTAGCGGACAGTACAACTCTACATTTTAACTCACTACTACAGGAAAGAGCAGAGAAAAAAGGCAGGAAAACTTGGAAAAGTTTTAGGGCTCATTTCTGCTCACACGGCCATGTGTGGGAGCAGGACATGACTGAGATCATGTCTGTACACACAAGTCTCTCTCAGGTTTAATTCAAATAGCTTTTTAAACTGATTTAGTTAAACTGAAATAAGTGCATCTATACAGGGGTTTGTACTGATTTAAAGGGAGTGGCTTCTTCCAATTCAGCTTTATCCTGTCTCTAATCAATTTAAGATAAACGGATAAGCTATTTATATCGATTTAGGAGCACCCACACAGCCTCATTTGCACTGGTGAAACTAAATTGATTTTTAAACCCAAGTGTATTTAATCTGGTGCAACCATGTGTAGACAGGCCAAAAGGAAAGAAGAGACTTGAGAACAGAACCCATTTATTAACTGACATGTAGGGAGTGGCATACCACCAGACATCACTAGTTTACTCTGCACTTATTACTCCTGGGGGCATTCTGCACCAAAAAATTAAAAATTCTGCACACATTTTAAAATTATGCAAATTGTGTGTGTCAGTCACACCAGTTTCAATTATTTTGGTAATTTCTTTCAAAATATCTATCAGCAAGTATGTCTGTAACAATACAGACACACACAAAATTTCCCCCAGGAGTAGAGTTAAAAGAAACCCCTATGACAACCCAATTCCTGTTTCTCTACTCCCTTCCTCTCCATCCCACTCAGAGCCAAACCGGGGGGGGGCAGACACCCATAACCCCTCCCTCAGGGCCCACCTGTGGGATCCCCCCAGCCAGTACACCCAATCCCCCTCCACCCCAGACCCTAGTCACAGCCCTCCCAGCCCACATACCCGCATCCCTTCCCCCCTCAGTTCCTAGGGATCCCGAGGGAGAAACAGCCTGATCCTCGGTCCCAGGCTTGCACAGAGAGTTTCCTGCACAATGTGCTCTCCTTCCCTCAGGGCATGCTGGGAACTGCAGCTGCCTGGACCCCTGTAGCTCAGTGGTTTTCAAACTGCGGGTAGTGACCCAGCACTGGGTCATAGAATGGAAGGCACTGGGTCGCGGCGGCTCTGGTCAGCACTGCCGACCGGGCCATTAGAAGTCCCATCGGCGGTGCTGCCTGGCTAAGGCAGGCTAGTCCCTACCTGTTCTGACACTGCACTGAGCCCAGGAAGCAGTCAGCAGGTCCGGCTCCTAGGTGGAGGGGCCACAGGCTTCTCACACTGCCCCTGCCCCAAGCACCAGCCAATGTATCCAGCTGGGGGGGTGGTGGTGCCTACAGGCGAGAGCCGCGCACCTTCGCCTAGGAACCGGATATGCTGCTGGCCGCATCCAGGGCGCAGAGTGGTCTGAGGTGCCAGGACAGGCAGGAAGCCTGCCTCTGCACCCCAGCTGCACTGCTGTCCGGGAGCCGCCGGAGGGAAGTCTGTGCCCCAATCTGCAGCCCTGAGCCCCCCCTCAAACCCAGAGCCCGTTCCTGCACCCCAAACCCCTCATCCCCAGCCCCAGAGCCTGCACCCCAGCCCAGAGCCCTGACCCCCTCCTGCACCCCAACCCCCTGCCCCAGCCCAGAGCCCCCTCCTACACCCTGAGCCCCTCATTCCTGGCCTCACCCCGCAGCCCTCTGCCCCAGCTTTGAGTCCCTCCCACACCCAAAACCCCTCATCCCCAGCTCCGTTGGGTCATGGGCAGCAACAATTTTCTTCAACTGGGTCGCCAGAAGGGGGGGGCGGGTTTGAAAATCACTGCTCTAGCTCCCTCTCCCCAGCAGTATCTTCTATGTGCAAGCCGGGCTCTGCCGAGTCCAGTGGCCCCTAATGGTGGCTAGAAGCATTGCAGCCCATTTCTGTGGGGGAAAAGGAAATTCTGCAAACCTGTTAATTTCTGCAAAATTCTGCATTGCGCAGTGGTGCAGAATTCCCCCAGGAGTAACTTATGTTGTGCTTTTCACTCATTTATCCTGAGAGATTGGTAAGCATCCCTATTAACAAAGAGGCACAGAGGTTAATAAACTTGTCCAAGATCACACAGCAATCAGGGGAAGAACAAGGACTACAATAACAAAAAGCTCAGGGCTCGTTGGCCGTGCCTCCCAGTTTCCCACACTGCCTCTTACTCTGCAAGTTGAGTTATCATGGTCCTACAAACATTCAGACATCAGTAACATCCCCCAAACATGCTAGAGTGACACTTATCTGTGAGAGTTGCATCAACAATTGAACACGATTGTAGCCCAAGAATGTACGGTTTAGGAGTATGTCAACAGGTGCTGCCTGGATGCTACAGCCAGAGCCTAACCTTGTCCCTCTGTTTTTCAGATTCTAAGCTGAAGGAAAGTGGAGGGTAGGTAGTAACAGTAGTCTGTGCTGCTCTTTTCTTAGACACACCGATGGTCTTTAAGTGGAATGCAAGTTGCTGAAATATGATTAGGAGCAGGTGACAAGAGATGTTGCTGCAGTCAGTACCAGCAACTTCTGCTCGTTTATATAAGTCGGCCCAAATGCTCTTTTCATCTATTTTCAATGTGCAGTCTCAATAAAGGAGTTTTCTGTTAGAGGCATCTGCCTCAAATGAGGTTTATTATTTAAGAGGCAAGGGGTGTTATGCAGTAGATAGAGCCTGGGAGTCAGGCTCCCGGGCTCTATAGCCAGCCCTATCCCACAAGTTAGTGACCCTGGAAAAGTAAGCTAAACCATGCATATAAAGTCTGTAAAATGAATATAAACTCATGAGCCACACAGTAGAAGAAGGCATGAGTCATGACGTTTGCAAAGTTGAGAAATCCAGAAGAAAGATGCTATCAACATGCAAAGTATCACACAGTTACTGGCTTCTATTCAGGAAGCAACGTTTGTATTCACATACCCGAGGTGTACACATTTAAACTCCAGGAAACTTCAGTGTCCTTTACCTGTAACACAAGGACGACTTCAATTCCACTCCAATGTAAGTGTTCCTGTTTCAGTAGATATTCAGCAGAACAGATGGAAGGAACCGATTTCCTGAAGGGTGTTGCCCCCGGTACTATTAGAGTCAATAAAGGTAGAGCCAGCAATCTAAGAGTAACAAACACTCTGCTGGTTAAAACTATTGTAGACAAATCATCCCTGTAGGCTCCTGGCATAGCTTAAGATAGCACTGTGGGGCTGCTAAATTATGGCAGCCCCCCCTGGCTGCCCAGCATCTCCCAGTGTTGTGCTTAAGCCATGCTGCAACATGCCCCTCCCATCCCCTTCCCCATCCTTGCTCCCAGAACATCCTACACAGAGTGTGCTCATAATGCTGCCTGCCACAGTGCCTGTACTGGGGGAAACCCTCCCCCAGTCTGGATGCAGGGCTTTTAGGGCCTTTTTACACTGCTCTGGCCCTTCTATCAGGAGTAAAGGGACCAAAGTGAGGGGTGTTCCCACCCAAGTCTATTTAAAAAGACCCAAATTTTTGCATGGTTACATTGACTGAAGAATTTGGAGGAAGCAGATAATTGCATGTTATGGAGGGGGAAAGAGAGAGCTTTTCATTAGCTTGTTAAAATACAGGCCCTGAAATGCCTAAAAACAAGGTCCCGACTGCAATGTGAATCTCTAGGACCACATTTTCAAAACTCAGCACCTCCCATTGAGAACGGAAGGGAACTGCCACATCCTGAACTATTCTGAAAAGTGTAGCTCATTATATTCAAAAATTTTGACTCAAAATCAAAACATGGCCAGAATTCTCACACCAAGGCTATGCATAAGCCACGATTTACACATGACCCAATACTTAACCTTTAAAATGTACCTTCCTATTAACAAAGTGACAAACTTTAAAGCCAATGCAACTTATTTACCACCCCAAAATTAAGTGTACCAATTTTATATTGAGGTACACAGAGTTTACAACTGGGAAAGAAACGAATCAAAAAACACTCAATTTCACAGTGGTTCATTTCTTGGAAGAAAGGGAAAAAATAGCTACCATGCTAATCATCTTCACTTGAGTGAGGGTCTGCTAGCAACAGAAATGTAGCAATTTAAGGGCATTTCTCTCAGGCATTCAGCCCAGGGGTAGGGATCCACCCTACGTTAGGGGTGGGCAAACTACAGCCCGGGGGCTGCATCCGGCCCTCCAGATGTTTTAATCCGGCCCTCGAGCTCCTGCCAGAGAGCGGGGTCTGGGGCTTGCCCCACTCCAGTGCTCCAGCCAGGGAGCAGGGTCATGGGCTTGCCCCACTCTGCTCAGCTCTTGGAAACAGTGGCATGTCCCCCCTCCGGCTTCTACGCCTAGGGCTCCGCACGCTGCCCCCACCCCAAGTGCTGCCCCTGCAGCTCCCATTGGCCGAGAACCATGGCCAATGGGAGCTGCGGGGGTGGCGCCTGCGGACAGGGCACTGCGCAGAGCTGCCTGGCTTCACCTCCGAATAGGAGCCAGAGGGGGGGACATGGCGCTGCTTCTGGGAGCTGTTTGAGGTAAGCACCTCCCGGAGCCTGCACCCCTGACTCCCTCCAATGCCCCAACCCCCTGCCCCAATCCCCCTCCCACCCTCCAAACCCCTCAGGTCCCAGCCCAGAACACCCTACTGCACCCCCAGCCCCACCCAAGAACCCGCACCCCCTCCCACATCTCAACCCCCAATTACATGAGCATTCATGGCCCGCCATTCAATTTCCATACCCAGATGTGGCCCTCGAGCCAAAAAGTTTGCCCACCCCGCCCTACGTAGAGCTCACTGTAAAGCTTTTCTGCAGGGTGGTAGAAACTGGAATAGTCCTTTGTTATAATGTCAGATGCTTATATACTGAAAGAGTAAAATACACTGTTATAGTATAAGCAAAGGAAATGCAAGGTTTACCTCCCCAGGCTGCTGGGGGACTCATGCATTAATCCTGTGAATGCTAGATATTTCAGACTAAGTGTTGAGGATGAAGTGTGATTTTATACCATCAAATAAACAAAGAACTGCAACAAGACTTAACAAATGTGATTAGTATTATCCAACTGCTGTTATAAATTATATACATTCAGAACATCACGTTAAAATATTATTCCATGTTACACCAAAATAGATTAAGGCTTTATATTATTTACAGAAACCAACAAGCACCTTAAAAAACACCAACCATTAACATTTCTGTGCTAAAGACACAAATTTGATGTCTTTTGCTCTCAAAAGACAACAATTTGCAGATGTGCCCAATGCTACACCTACTTTAAACATTATTGGAACAGGAAACACATACTGGCAAGATCCCATCAGTGAGCACTCCGAATCAATTAATGCAAGCATGTGGGATACACATATACAATGTGCCCTCCAGATACTCAGACATTTATTAATGTAAAGCTGAACGCTTATACAGAAATGGTTGGTTCAAATTTCTCAAAAATTTGAATAAATTTTATTTTATTTTAAGAGAAACTGAAAACACTTAAGAATTCTTTGCCCATTGATAGAGTCAAGATTTCAAAGTCTGCTCCACACCACATTAACAAGACTTAACGCAATAGCAAAGATGGAAGTGACAGATTTATCAACCACTAAACGCACTGAAACGGTGACAATTTTACTGGCTTCGATCACTCTGACATGCTGTTTTCATGCAGCATATCTGGATGGGATTTCTTGAAACGCCGTGACAAGTTATCTTCACTATTCTCCATATCGGTCTTAGACAACAAGCTACTTTTAAAAGTTAAATAATGTTGATACAACACATGTTTACTGTGCCACCAATGTATTAGAAGTGATGGTGCATCGTCTTCCTCTCTGGCTCACCTGATGGCTTTTATGAGACTCAGTGATGAAATATTTTCTAAGACATCAGCAGACATGGCTAAAGAAAGGTGCTCAGTACAAACGGAAAAGTAACCATTCGCATTTCAAGTATTGTTTTAAGAAGAATGAGTTTTTAACTGCAGTCAATGTTAGCACTTTTTAGCTTGTGCTTTAGTCTGTTATTTCTTTACAAGTCTTGCATTTGGCTGATGGCTTTTTTTTTTTTTTTTTTTTAAAAGGTTGGCAACAAAGATAAGAACTATAGAAGGCTGGTAAGAGTTTTATTTAACTTTCTGAGCCCACTTCATGTCATCTGCTCTAGGCTTTTGCCCAGTCACTCCTTGGATAATATTCTCCAAGCATCTCCAAAATCCAATCTTCTCTAATGGATAGTTCAGCCAACCTGAAAGACCAGAGAGGGGAAAAAGAATTAAAAGTATTGAGCATTAGCTTAAACCATAGCAGTAGAAACTCAAGTTTGCATTGCTTTTCTTCCCTACTTAACGTTATTCACTTTAAATATCAAACAAAAATGTGTTAGAGAAAAGTTCAGTGGTAGTGCGCTATGGGCAAACAATGAAGAATGGTCACTACCAGGGCCGGCTCTGGCTTTTTGGCCGCCCCAAGCAAAAACAAACAAAACAAACAAACAAACAAACAAACAAAACTGCGGCGCGGCCGGAGCCAGGGTGCAGGGGGACTCCCTAAACTGCAGACGTGTCCCGGCTAGTGGGGGAGAGGGGGAGGAAGCGGGGGGGGGGGGGGAAGAGAGAGAAGGGGGGCGGCCAGGGCTTCAGCGGGGCACTACCATGCGGCCCCGACCAGTGCGCCGCCTGCCGGGAGGCTCCGCGTCGCTCCGGTCGTCTGGGAGGGAAGGATGCGGACTGCCCTGCCGGGCTTGCTGCAGGGCACTCCTGTCCTCCGCGCCGCTGCCCCCTACAGGGCGGCTGGAGCGGCACAACAAACAAAACAAAAACAAACAAAAAGTGGCCGTGCCGCCCTAGGATTGGGCAGAATGCCGCCTCGAACAATCTGCCGCCCCAAACACCAGCTTGCTCGGCTGGTGCCTGGAGCCGGCCCTGGTCACTACACAAAGCTAAAGGAGACTATTAGAGTAAAAGAGACAAACTTAAAAAACAAAAGTAATTTGTAAATACAGCACCTTGAATTTAGATATTTCTGTTTTAAAATTTCTAGCTAGTTATTTAGATTACAAATTGCCCTTCATTCAGACCAGTGAGTTTCACTTTTTGTTCAGATGGTTTCCCTTTCTGGTTCCTGTGCACTAGCACACAGATGCAATGCCTCATTTGCAAGCAGTGCAAGAGAATATTCAAATCAAACAAGGTAACTGGTCACTGACATTTAGACAGATTTATGAACTCACCAGATTTTGTAAAATTTCAGAAAAACCTAAATTTTGGATCTACACTACTTATATCCTTAAAAAACAAAGTTTATACCAACAAGCCAACTCCTTTCTCACCATACACAAAGTACTTAAACAGATCTTCACTGACACTGTAAATACTCCAGATTTGCTTTTTCTAATAAAAAAGAATGAATTAACTTTAAAACAGTAAGATCCAGTATATGTTGCCCCAGTCATAACTAAATATGCTTTATATTAATTCCTTGTTTCCAGTGGCACAGCCAGGGGAGTGGGAAGGCACAGCCAGGGCAGTGGTAGGGAAAACTGCATGTTTAACTAGGGAAGCTCCAGCTTTTAAAAACACATTAACTCATATCTGTCTAAACATTATAACTCAAAAAATAATTCTCATCACACTGTACACTATGTACTATTATCGATGCTTTTGTCACCTTGTTATCAGATACTGTTGTGTGTTCTAGATGGGGATACATGTTGAGATTATTTGGAAACTGAAGCTAACACAGCATGGGGCCACCTGTTTTTATTAAGGAAAGCATCACAAAGGGAGCACCTAACTCCAGTGTCCCAGTATCTGAAGTAGCCATCAAAAAGTTTCCAGGCAGTGGTCAAGATGTTGGTATTAGCCTATAACAGTAAGTAGCATGGATCTTGGCTATGCAATATTGCCACAGATGCAATCAAGAATGTTTGAGCTGTGCGCCTATTGATTTAAAAAGGGAGGGGCTTGTAGTGCACCTTTGCTTCGACTATAAGGAGTTTCATTTGGGATTATGCTTTTATCACGAGACTTGCTCAGTGGTAGATTTGTTAGGTAACCTTATGTCTGATTTTAAAAGGTGTATAGAACTAGCTTAATTTTAAGAGCCTAGAGTTGCAATAAATTAAGTAATTTTAACGTCCTCCGCATACAGTCAGGAGATTAGAGCACTTGAAGTATTTTACCTAAAGTATTGCGATACCTTCCTTGGATGTGCTTAGTAAAATAACATGCTGTGCTCAGTATAAAGCTGAAATTCTAAAACAGCAGTTCAGACTTTGTTTAGCATGCAACTTGCAAGACTCAAGACCACTTGGTGTGCCACTTTCATAATCTTATTCAGGATAGTTACAGTTCTTTCCTGATACTGTACTTTAAACTAACCCACATAATACTAACTGAACTGCTCTGAAAAGCTTAAATCCATCTTTTCCAGGGCAGCGGCATTTAGGTTAGTCATGCCAGTGAATCCATGCTTCGGAAAACTGGCTCAAGTACATAACATTGCACCCACCAGCGGAATCCTCACTCTCAAATTTTCTTCCCCCAAGAGTTCATGGGTGAAGGGAAAGCAGCAGCAGGTGGAGAGGAGGAAACCAAAGAGAAGCACAGGTGCGTGGACATACAAGGGCTATTGGGCAAGAGACAGAACAAGCAGGAAAGGATGGGAGGCAGGATGAGGAGAGGAACTGAGAGGCTGCCAGAGGAGATGCCCTGCAGCCAGCTTTGTCAGGTCAGAGCAAAGCATTCCTACAGATGGGGTACATCAGAGCAAACCGATTTGGGCTGGTGGGATTTTCATGCTGCGTATATGCCCATCACAGGATTCAAACATTAAAGTGGCAACCATTGATCCCAAAATAGAACAAGGACACTTTCAGGGTCATTTCAGCACTGGCCACTAGTACCCCACCTCCTCCCTACCCAGCAGGTCTATCTCCCACCAAGTCTGTCTGCAGGCTAATGACCCAGCACCTGTACCCTGGGGCCAGTATTTACTAGGTCTCCTGATAGCCACCCTCCCTCTCTGTACACCTCATCCCTTCTGGAAAGGCAACAAGTCAAGTCTCATCAGAGCAATGTTGCCAGCACCCTCTGGGAATTGACCCATCCTTCCCAAACTTCTAAATGTGACAGTTGTAGGCTTTGCATGAACAATGTAAGGAAACGGAAGTTAACAGACTGCATGAATTCACAAATATAGCTAGTAGATAAATAAATAATAATAATAGTAATGTGTGATAAGCTTGCAGCTGCAGCTTTGCTTCCTAACATAACAACGGCCGTACTGGGTCAGACCAAAGGTCCATCTAGCCCAGTATCCTGTCTTCCGACAGTGGCCAATGCCAGGTGCCCCAGCGGGAATGAACAGAACAGGTAATCATCAAATGATCCATCCCCTGTCACCCGCTCCCAGCTTCTGGCAAACAGAGGCTAGGGACACCATCCCTGCCCATCCTGGCTAATAGCCATTGATGGACGTATCCTCCATGAATTTATCTAGTTCTTTTTTGAACCCTGTTATAGTCTTGGCCTTCACAACATCCTCTGGCAAGGAGTTCCACAGGTTGACAGTGCATTGTGTGAAAAATGCATACTTTATAGTATATGGATAGCTTATGATCAATACAGGAATTGGTTCACAAAATTAGGAGGCCAGTCAAAGCATGTGATACAATGCAGAATGTAATGTGCATGTGTTAGTCTGTTTTAGAATAGGTATATAATCTGATTTATAATTATGCACTTGGGAGTTGTGGTGCATCTTAACCCATCCCCTTCACCTGAGCCTCATCACCTCAGGTATAACTTTATGAAATGCCAATAAAGAGACCTCAGCGATACGTCTGGATTCAAACCAATTTTTTGGATTCCAGAGAACTGGATAAACTGTTCTCCCAGAACTGGATGACATGCTCTGGATAAGCCAAGTGGAAAAATCTCGGAAGGAATCCCAACAGTCAGCCCGGAAGCTTTAGCATTAGGAATTCCATTAAAAGTCCGTTTGCTCAGTTATCTGACACTCTCCTGGGAAGATACAAGGGCAGACACTTATGTACATGGGGTCAGCTCTGAAGCAGAGTGTACTCTCAGGATCTGAAGTCTTGCTCAGTGACACTAACAAGCAAGGCTGCTTTTGAAGTGCAGTACATGCCTCAGTATCTATTAACACTTCACACACAGCACACACAAAGAGCTTTACATGTCAAAGGCTGTGGGTTTCCCCATTGTTCTAAACGAAGACCACTGGGATTAGGGATCCAAAAGCCCTTGTATACCTACACTTTATTCAGTGAAGCAATCCATCATATTACCTTGATGTGAAATCAAAGTGGGCTGGAGAAGAGGGAATGGGATTAATACTTCTTATAATATTTTTCGCTCATTTAGTACTTCCTGTATGAAGAACTCCAAGTCCTTCACAGAAGCTTGCTACTGGAGGCAGACAGTCAAGTGACTAGCTCAATCCTAATTCCCAGTCCTCTGTTCTTATCACTCTACCATACTGTCTCAATCTCACTGCATTTTGTTCTGACAATGATTAGGAGCAAACCATTTGCTTTGCTTCACATTTGGATGTTAGGAGAAATCCAGACTTCAGTGTAAGTATAAAAGGTGAGATAGGTCAAAAAGAGGACTCAGCTAGCAGCACAGTAGTACCTAAAGTACCAGGGAGCTAAAGAAGCTGAAACAGAAATGAAACAAATGCTTAGGGTAGGAGACTGTTTTTTGACAGATGACAGGAACAAGTTATAAAGCTTTACACAGGGCACACAGTACTGCATGACTAATACAAATCTATAGATTTTTATTTATTTCGTGGTCCATTTGTCAGAGCAGGAAATGGAGTCAGGAATCTAGAATTTTATTTCCAGCTGTGCCATCGCTCACTATGTGACCTTGAGCAAGTCATTAGCACTCTGGCTTAGCTTGCCCATCTGCAAAATGGACATAACCAGAATGACTTTAGTTGAGGTGAATATCATGATTTATAGATCCAAGGGGAATCAGAGGCCAAAAAAACCTTGATAAAGAAGTTACACATGTTCTGAAGGCCTTTGTTAGAAGTATTTGGAAATTCTCTCATTATGGCCATGAATTTCAGAAGTCTAAGAACTTGTTTTGGAAACTAACATTCAAGGAGAGATGCCAGTGTAGATTAAGAAAATGAAATCATTCCCTTTGTATGAGAAGAACAGCAGCTTTCACAGAATTCACTGCATTGAATAAAGATGCACTAATTTGCATGCAAGATCAGACTGCTTGACCTTTCCCAAGACTCAGCATCACTGACCTGAAGTCAACAGTAAGAAGTTACTTGATTTTCAGCCAATCACAAGCCTGATTTTTCTTCTTTTTTGGGATTGGGATTTTTCTTATTTATGTAACAATACCAAGTAAAGAGCCTCAGTTGACTTGTACAGTAGAAGCTAACATACATGCCACAACTTGCAGTAACATCTTCCACATTTTATAGACTGCTAAACAGTAATCATATATGCAATCAGACTACATTCTTGCCACATGTATGCTTTCTGGCTCAGTGAAAAAAGCTCAGTCCAGGAATATATAGTTTACTTTACCTGTGGTAATACAAAAATAAGTCTCATGGGGAGACACATGATGGATTCGGTGGTGTTTCCGTGGCAGGATAACATGCCAGTCCTGCAGAAAGATGACCCAGCGAGGAAGACCAAAGTACGTATGAGACCATTTGTGAATCTGGTTTGTCAAGGTTACAAAGATAGCCAGGGCAAAGACATAACATTCCCACGGGCATGTCTGGTACAACGCTTCTGCAAAAATAATAAAAAAGCATTAAAAACCCCAGACTTTCTTTCCTTTATTTTATTTTATTGAAGAAGCAGATTCCTACCAGATAGATTCTAATAATGCCTGCCCTGTTTAGAAGTTGCCCCTCAATTCTGATACTATTCTAGCAGTGGCTGACACTTCAGATGTTAACAAGGCCCATGACCAAATTGCTTCAGCAATAGACTGACAGCAGAGCCGCTGAGTCATGAACAACTCATCTCATATGACATTCTGAAATACCACAAAGTAATAGGGTTGCAAGACTAGTATGCACCACACCAAATTAGTCAAAATAAATTCAGTCTAATGGATAGTGGGAACCTGAGCTATGGGTTTACTGGCTATTGTAATTAAATAGGAGAATGTAATGCTGCATTATTAGTCTTTACATTTATTGAACTACTTCTGCAAAATAGCAAATTTCACTGGTTTTTAATCTTAAGCTTTCTTCCTTAATTGCCTGAGTTTAAAAGTCCTTTGGGAAAGAATGAGATGCTAGTTCTTCTGCAGAATTTATATTTTAAGGCTTCTTTACTGAACTCTTCAGTAGGACACTTTCCTGGAGATGGGAGATCCTTGGCACGGGAAAAATTAATCACCCATTATCAAACAGTGGAAATTCCCCCCCCCCCTCCTCCAAACATCTGCTTCCAACATAAATTAGAGCCGTTGACATGAATCACAGATTCAATTTTTAATCCCTTCCCCACACAAGGGCAAGCACTTATTCAATTTATCCAGTGATGAAGATTCTAAATACATATACATAGTCACTGTTAATAGCTTACCTGGGGAAAGAGAAACAAATTTGTAGGCCATGTTTGCCAATGGCACTAGAGTCATCATGCAGTTATCTCCATTGGTCTCTATAAAATCATGTCTAGTAATTGCTGTGGGGTCAATGTGATGTTCTCTAAAAGGTCTGATGAAAGCCTGAAAGAACAAAGCCAAAAGTGCCAGGCCATTACTCGTACGAATGAATGGATCGGAAACAGAATGAAAACATCAAATCAAAGAGTGATAAAAGGGCTTCCATACTATCATGCACCTAGGAATTAAGGTTCAAGCTTTTAGAAGTAGTGTTTGAAATAATTCAACCATCTGTTGCTTTACACTTGCAAATCTTCATACAATGCTTATATTTCAGCCCAGTTTTTGCATTTTTAAGCAATGTATTAATATTGTTAACACATGTAGCACTTTTCATCTCAAAGTGCTTTATAAAGGTGGATATGCATTATCACAATTTTACAGATGGGGGAGAAGCATAGACATTAAGTGACTTGTTAAAGGTCACACAGCTAGGCAACAGCAGATCTGGGAACAGAGATACTTAGTCTTAGTCTACTGTTACTTCTGCTTGTTAATACTCCCAGTCGGAACAGGGCACATTAGAAAGAGTCACCTCAAACTTCCTGACTTATCAGTCTAGAAGAAATTTAACACTGTATGTCATAGCTCTACCGCCAATATGCCAGGCCAATTAGCATGGGATAAAGAGAGGGTGAGGAGGACACAAGCAGGCCAAATCAGTAGGAGAGAAGACAAGACAGAAAGAAACAAGTTCCTATATAGTGCATAGCACATTTAAGATGGTAGCAGCTTCCCCCAAAGTGATTTTTATTTGAAATTTTGAAAATTAAAAATCTCAAACCTTTCCAACTATGGGCAGCTCCACAGATCCCCAGGTGTCCGCTCCCCAGTGCACTAATCCTGACAGAAAGTCAGCAGTAATAACTCCTGCAACTTTAAGAAAACAGAGTTAGGAATCCAGAAGTATTGTTTCAATGTCCACAATCTCTTCCCTCCCCCCCCCCCAAGAAAAAAATATCATTACTACTATTTTCTGGACAGATGCACACTCCCAAACACAAGAGCGATCTGGCCACTCTGAATGCACAAAAGTCAACTCTTCAATGAAAGGTGGGTGATCATGACAGAGGCCAATAAAAGATTAAGTCTTCTCTTAGCTGACAATAAGATCTTGGATCTGACCAACAATCCTATTGTTAATCAAATAATTTCCATACCAGTAAATCTAGATTTGTCAGAAATTAATTTATAATGATAGTCAAATCAGTGAAACCAATTCCTTCTAAAATGTATCTCTACTCTGCATATGATCCTCTCTCAAATATCTATATGTATAGCTGGTAGATCTAATTCACACATCTAACAGCCAACGTAAAGGGACAGTTTGGTTTTACCTAGTACGTACTCTTTAGACCACCCTTACCCAGATCTGCAGAGATATTCATAGTGTTAGTGGGTAGCACTACCCACAACGTGGTTGTTATTCTTTTTGCACTCAGCAGAGACCTCCTACCAGCAGACCCCCGCTACCACCACACACTCTTGGACCTCGCCAAAGCTTTCTAAGCATGATCCACAGAGAACTCTCTCAGCTTACAACTAAATAATATCAGCTACAGATGCACACTTTAATACCTGGAAGGGGCTTCCACACATGGTTCTTTACAGCAAGGCTATTTACAAAGTAAGGTTGAAAGCCTAGCAGCCAGCTACGGGGTGGAGCCACCTACAATAATGCAATGAGGAGCATCAGAGTCCATATTGATGATTCCCTGCAGAAAGTGTTCTATACTGAAGAGTTACTACAGTGGCATGGTAGATGTAGAAGAATGCGTGTCTAAATCTGTAGACAAACATGGACAGTTTGTGAATAAGAATTTTTTTTTTTAAACTGACAGCCATGTGCACTAAGTTTGCAATTTAAACGGTGTTCCTCTGTTCCTGCGGATAAGTAGATTTATTTAAATTTTAGTTTTATACAAACTCTTCGCCAAAAGCACCTGTTCAAAAACTCAGGGCAACTTTGGCGCATCTAAAGACAAATAAAAATTGATTGAAGCAACAGCACATCTTCCTGTCAGACATCTGATCAGTTATGTGACCAACGCATCGTAAGATGACCCTATCACACTTCCTCACTACATTGAAATTTCTACCATCAGCTGCCTCAGCTCTTCACCAGACAGGATTTACAGCATGCCCAGAACGTCAACCTATTGGGGGGAGATAATTAGCAGGAAAGTCCTTGGAGAGAAGGCTCTGCCAGCAGCCACTTTATAGGGGCAAGATGGGGGGAGGGGGCAGTTAAGCTCAAAGGCCTCTGCTGATCACAGCTGTGGCAGCATGGCACAGGGAGAGAGACAGTCTCTCCAGTAGGCAAGTCCCGAGGCATTTAGGGCCTTATAGGTCAAAACCCAACACCACCTTAACCATCACATGGCCAGCAATAGGTACCAAAAAAAAAAAAAAAAAAAAAAAAAAAATTAGTAATAGATTCTACAGATCCAACTTTGCCCTTATTGCTCTGAATGGAGTTTCTGAAGCGTCACCAAGGGCAGGATTTGGTTACAATTTTGTTGAAACGTAAGCAGGAATAGAATCCAACTCCCTTGTGGAGCTGTGTTGGCTCTGCAGGTATAACAGAATTACAGTCTTTCTGTGCATTTAAAGTCTTATCTGCTGAATTCGGCCACAGAGAAGAACTGTATTGATTAAAAAGGTGCATCAGTTTCTCAGTGTATAACTGCACTTAAACTGTCAAGAACAGCAATACTCTCCTCTCCCACACCCACTCCTTCTGCAGCTCTATTTAAAGGCATTCAGTAGACACTGACGTAAATTTGCACATCTGCGAAGTGGAATATGCAAATAAAATAAACCTGGAAACTGATTAGGTGTTTTATCCTGGAGGGAGTCACATGGAAACTTTACACAACTCCTGCCAAGCTAAGCATCACACTGATCTTTCAATCCATTGTCAAAGGGCACCTTGGAATCAGAGAAGTAAATAAATGAGGGGTGTGTGTGTGTAACACATTTCAATAAAGGGATTGGCTAGCAACCAGTATAAAACCTAATGAACCACACCATTCATATCTGACACTTGGAACGTAATTTATAAGGCAGAGGCTCGTCGTCTAGCAGTATGTGTACTAAAGGCGGGTGCATGCTGTATTTGAGGAGCTGGTTAACTGCTCATAGGAAGCCACATAATAGAACTAGTCATATAGCCACGGTCATAGAGTTTCTGGAAGTTTTTTTAGTTCTCCATTTTTTACAGTCACATTAACATTTTAAAACCGGCTCGGTTACAAAAATAACAGATGTCAGACATATTCTGACTTTTTAACTCTAGAAACACCAGCTAGTTTTTAAAACAAGGTAAGAACAGAGTTTTATTTTATTTTTGCTGTATATAACTGGAGGGTAATACCCAAACTGCCTCACTGATTCTTCCTGGGACCTTGGTCTGCCACTCTAAGAAAACAGGGGACTCCTGGCTTTCTACTCAGCAGGCAAGCAGCTTCTCTTCCAGATGCCTTAGGGTATGTCTACACTGCAATTAGATATTACCCCCCCCACACCCAACCAGGTCCAAGTCAGCTGACTTGGGTTCATGGGCTCAGGCGTGGTGAACTGTGGTGTTGACATTCCAGCTTGGGCTGCAGCCTGAGCTCTGGGACCCTCCCAACTCGCAGGGTCCTAGAGCCTGGGCTTCAGCCTGAGCCCAGAAGTCTACACTGCAATCAAACAGTCCTGCAACCCAAGCCAGCTGGCATGCACCAGTCATGGGTGTCTAGTTGCAATGTAGACAAACTTTAGACCTCCCCTCCACCTCAGCTCCCCAGTCACAGGAGGTGGTGCTTTTGTCATGTGGGTCTGCTAGGGTTTAGGCAGAGACAAGCAGACCCGTGTCACTACTTGTGACCCAAACCAGAAATTAATGGTTACATCGTTAGCTTGCCTGGCTATGTTATCCTGGCGTCTCACTGCTGCTCTAAAGAGAGTCTCAAACACCTCCTTCCAGGATACACCATTTTAGTAAATTACCTCTGCATTTTTATCCAGCAGTGAGACAGGTTGGGTTTCTCCTAGTCATGAGTTGATGTTGACATGCTTTTTACTATGGGGTTATGGAGCCACACATCCTGTTGCAATCAGGATGCTTAGATCATCTGTCTTGGGACCGTTAACAAGATTTTGTTTGACGTTAGCAGGATTCCCAAAGTGCAGATACTTTTATGAAACAAGAGAGGAGTAGTCTTTTTGTTGTTGTTGTTGTTGTTAATACTATGAAGTACTGCAGGAATTCTCTTCGTCTATGTGTGGTGCAGAGATAATGCAGCTCACCCACTCCCCTCCCTTCACACAGTATATTCTGAGGGTCCCCCTCACTCTTTGCCCTTCCCTTTGTCTTTGTTTAGCTAATCCCAGACATGTGTGTCTCTGCCCCCAACAATAATAATGGAACTAACAAGTTATATTCCTTTTCTCTGTCCTTTGTCTTGCCTTGTCAATTTAGACTGTAGGCTCTTCAGAGCAGGAACTGTCCACTGCTGTTCTTGTACGGTGCCTGTCACAATGAAGCCCTGATTTGGCTAGTCCCTAGGTACTACCATAAAAAACCCCCATGATTAATACATTTTAGAACAAGACTGTCTTGTTTTAAGATAGATGGATATGCTAGAGATACAGCTAGCCAGTGTGGGACAGCACTCAGCCTTTGGGATCACCCCACATCATGAATCTGAAAGAATGTGTGGCTTCTACCTAAAGGGGAAAAGGAATAGGTGGAGTTTATTTTAAAAACCTTGGCTATGGCTACACTAGAGAGCTTACAGCTGCCTCAATACAGCTGCGCCGCTATAAGCTCTCTGTGTAGCTGCTCTAAGCCGACAGGAGCGAGCTCTCCGGTTGGCTTAATTACTCCAGCCCCCGTGAGTGGCAGTAGCTATGTTGGCAGGGAAAGCTCTCCCGCGACCTAGTGCGGTCCACACCAGCATAAATTATGTTGCTCAGGGGGGTGGCTAATTCACATCCCTGAGCGACGTAACTTAGTCAACTTAATCTGTAGTGTAGCCATAGCCTCAAATACCACGAATACGGAGGTTGTAGCAGCCGTGTACCCAATTCTCTCTCACCTGACCTCACAAAGATTGAAGTATGTTCTGTGAAGATCATGTGGCCTTGAAACTTTCAAGATAATTGAAAAAGGAAGAGAAGAAAAGCAGAAAAAAAAGTCTCTGTGGAAGGGTCTGAGAATATTTTACACAGCGTTTCAGGAGCAGTCTATCAAACACCAAGATCAGGGGAAGAGTGAAGAGTTTGGTAAGACGTGTCTTATTCTAAGGCTGTTTGAAATCCCAGCAAATGCTAGAAGCTCCTTTCTAGCAAGCAGCATTGCTAGGTAGGTTTCACTTACAATCTAGCCGATTCACAGCTGGGTAATTCTGGCAGAAAGGAATATGGAAAGAGGATGCGGGATTATACCTGGCACTCGTGGTGGGGATAATACTTTGCACTTTATAACACTTGGATTCGAGAATCTCAAAGCACCTTACAAACATTAATGAATGTAGCCTCATTTTCCTCACGAGTCAGGCATTCTCCCATTTTAAATGAGGAAATGGAGGCATAGATGCTAAGTGACTTGTTTAAAGTCACACAGGAAGCCTATAGCAACACACGGGATAGAACTAAGGTCTCTGGACTCCTACGCCTGTGTGACTATAAAGAACTTCCTTCCTTTCTGACTGAGTGAGATGTAACGAGGTCTGGAGAGAAAAACATAGCCCAATTGTGATTGATAACATTAGGGAGGGCCAGTCACATATCCAGTAAAGATGGAAGCCCAAAGTTTGTGATTCAGGGATGCATGAGTCTCATGCTGATCAGAAGCCAGGCCACTGGCAGAAAAAGGGACTTTTGCTGAACTTGATCTTATTTCAATCCAATCAATAGGAACTCTGAACATTTATTTCATGAGGATTAGAAAGATCTCAGAAAAATATCATGGCCAAGAATAATGGACATTGACTACCATCATTGAATGTTTTTAATTTTTTTGATTAATGCTTTTTAAAAAAAAATCAGTTCAGAACTAGGTATCTAACGAAAGCTTTCATTTGTTGTTTGATATATAGACCAACGTGTTGTTAAAAAAACACTTCATTTCAATAAACAGAATCAGCTACTAGCCCAATAAAAGTATTTATCTAGTTTTGGGCTACTTTTTAAGTGACTTTAGACTATTAATGCAGAATGTCGTTCTGCTGAAAAGAAGAAGTGGAAACAGAGGCCTGGAACACACAGAAGGGAGTTTCTTTCAAAAGCAGCCTACTGATCATGAAGTGAATAAAACTGACAGGCCTCAACAGAAGGTGAAACCAGATTTCACAGGCAAAGAGTTTAATCAGGCATTTTAACTGGAGCAAAGAACAGCAACAGAGGTGGTTTCAGTAAGGCATAACCCTCATATCACTGGCATGCAAGGGAGGAAGTTTTATTAAAGTAAGAGGCTAGGCACTGGTTTTTGCCAGAAAGGCTGTGGCTGGTTTTGCCCTCAGATACATACAGGGTCTTGAGGTACAGAAACAAGAGGCTGCAATGGACCTCGGCAGAGGCAAAGGTGTGATGGCTAGTGGAGTAAGATCTTGAGCTGGCGGTTATTGTTACAAAATGAGCATCATTGTGGAGAACTCAGTAAAGAGTTTCTAGGTATACAGGTGAGATACAGCCAGTGAATGTGACTGACCCTTAAAAGATTTGAGACGTGTTAAGGAGCTTGGAGCTTTTATACCATGCATCAATACAAGCAGAAGCCTAGGGAGCGGCAGCTTCTGATGTTTTTGGGCTGTTTAGCAATAGATGGCAGGCAGGAAAAACCAAAAATTGCAACAGCCAGAGAACAGAGTGTAACCAAGGATGTCGCATTAGAGCAAGTTACACAACACTGACAATTCTCTGGTGACCTGAGCTCCCAAACTCTATAGGAAGGTGCCAGAGAGCAGTGCACCTCATATGCCTGGGAGCTCCACAGATAAAAGTTCTCTTTTTCTTTTTGGATTTGTGACAAATCAGATACATTAATGGGGATAACGCCAATGTCATGCTAAATATAACTGTACCTTCCCTTGGTTGTGATTTCCAAGTGAATTCCACCAACAGAGCAGTCTTATACTGGAGTAAGTGAAGTTTCACTCCTACTCACAGATTTCCTACTATACGTGTGTTGGACTGAGGAGTGTCACATGTATTGAAGTGTTGTATTTTTCCCTAGGCTGTGTACTTAACCACAATTGCTGTTTAAAGTGAATGACTGAACATTTGCAAGTGGAGGGGGTTAGAAGGGAAAAAACTCAAGCTAAATTCCCAAAACAGACAGAAATATACATATATGTTTACTGCTAACACATCTTTATTCCTAGAAGCACTTGTTTTAGGTATTCCCATAACAGTAACACCGATTTTGTCACAAATTTGACACCCCCTCATTTTTGTCAAAAATTATTTACATGACAAATAAGAACTAATGACATCGATGTTTTAGAAAACAATTAACAGTAAAGGAAGGAATCCTGCAACATTTTAAGTTTCCTGCAATTAAAAAAAAAAATATTAAGAGTCACTCATTTTAGCCCTGTCACATATATGGGCCCTGGCAGGCCATTACAGATAAATACCAAGTAAAGCAATCAAGATTGGAGCTGGATGCATAGCCTACACAAGCAGCTAACTATATCAACAGGACAGCAGAGTCCCAATGGCTGGTAGGAAGGTGGTCCCTAAAGGATTTAGCTAGAAGAAGCTGAAGGTTTTTTCCTTTTGCCACTGCATGTGTCCCACAGGTTGGCAACACCTGATCTAATCTACAGGGAACATTAAAACCAACAAACAAAAGGTCAAGCAAGCACAAGACAACGATAAACTTTGGAGCCACTGGTCACATGTCCACCAGGGGTAGTTGGGGCAGCACAGAGGGTGTGGTGACAAGACAATTTGTGACTGTCTCAAGTAGCAACAGCCTGCTGAACATGTTAACCTTGGCTGCATTGCCCCCAAAACAAACAGTGCACAAAGTTTACTCAAAAGTGAGTATAGTTTAATGATAAAAATCTACTTCTATATAGTATTGTCTGAAAATTTAAACAGAAATCCTGAAACAAACATTGGTCGATGCGTTTGAATATTAGGGCACTGAATGACTATTCTGCCAAGTGTAATTATTACTAATATTTTGCTATTCTACAGCACCTTTCAGCCAAAGATCTCAAAGCACTTTACAAATTTAAGCCACAAGTATTCCTGAGAGGCAAGAAGAGGAGAGTGAGGAACAGTTGTTAATCACCCCACCCAAGGTCACATGGCGAGTCAGTGGCAATGCCTGGATGGAACACAGGTCTCCTGGTTTCCTAACCACATGCGGTCTAGTCACTGTATTACACTTCTTTCAGAAACGCTTTATTAGAATACAGCAGTATCTCTTGCCTGGCCTCCCACTATTGTAGCTCACATCTGAACACAATGTAAAAGTCCACCAAAAAGCCAGAAACAGTGTGGCCTAGAGGAGAAAGTGCAAGAGTCTCAGCCTTTTACTTTATACCTGAAGGTTAGATGCTTATGGGAGAAACAAACTAATAGGTTCTTTTGGTTAAACTACCGAAGTGTGAGGGGAAGAGAGTTAGATGCAAAATAGCAGCAGCAATTCAAAGTGAACAGGATAGGCTCTCCTCAGACAGCCTGGCACATTCTCTGTTAAACTAAGGAAACAAATGACTCAACTGGCCTCTTGCAGTTCTGGGAAACCTGTGCTGGGTAGCCTTACACACTGGGAGTCTCATTCAGTTCAATCCAAAAGATTCAAAAAGCAAGTACTAGAAGGATGGAAACATCTCCTGAGATGCTCTCTGTCCCCTTAGAGAGGAACTGACAGAAGTTGGCTGCATTAAAGTTTTGTCTCTTAAGGCGTGTATTGGGGAATTTAGAAACAAGAGTTACATCTAAGAAGGTACTGTGACGTTGTGCAGTCTATATGGTTTTATAAAAACATGATAATAAGTGAATATAATGTAACTGGGATATGCTTCATGCAAAAGGTCTCTTGTAAGGTATCATTACAAAGCTTATAATCTACTGAGTGTGATCATCCTATTTGTATAAATGTACCATTCTTGTATCTAAAACTAGTAATATAAAATATAACTGAGGGCCTACTGTAATTATGCAAAGTGTGGGCCATTAATGGTGGTTTGGAATCTTGATGACTCCCATTAACAAGGACCATTGTCTGCAGATGGCTGTGTTTTGCCTGTGAGTCTTCCTGTATATGTGTGTGCTGGCAAGTGGGTAATGAAGTCTTGCAGTGATATGTGATCATGTCACCTGAACTGGAATCCATTTTTAACCTGGTGTTTTTCCAGTGAGGGGGGGTGGTGGAAACCCAGAGGGACAAAGGGTTCCCGCCTTATGCAAAAGATGTATAAAAGGATGGAACAGAACAAAGAGGATGAAAGGAGCCATCATGAAGAATCCCCTAGCTATCACCTGACCTGGAACAAGAGCTGTACCAGGGGAAAGAATTGTGCCCAGGCCTGGAAGGTGTCCAGTCTGAGAAAAAACTTACTGAAGCATCTCTGAGGGTGAGATTATCTGTATTCAGTTTGATTAGACATAGATTTGCGCATTTTATTTTATTTTGCTTGGTGACTTACTTTGTTCTGTCTGTTACTACTTGGAACCACTTAAATTCTACTTTCTGTATTTAATAAAAATCACTTTTTACTTAGTAATTAACTCAGAGTATGTATTAATACCTGGGGGAACAAACAACTGTGCATCTCTCTCTCTATCAGTGTTATAGAGAGTGAACAATTTATGAGTTTACCCTGTATAAGCTTTATACAGGGTAAAAAGGGATTTATTTGGGTTTAGACCCCATTGGGAGTTGTGCTAAAGACAAGCACACTTCTGTGAGCTGTTTTCAGGTAAACCTGCAGCTTTGGGGCAAGTAATTCAGACCCTGGGTCTGTGCTGGAGCAGACGGGAGTGTCTGGCTCAGCAAGACAGGGTGCTGGAGTCCTGAGCTGGCAGGGAAAACAGGGATAGAAGTAGTCTTGGCACATCGGGTGGCAGCTCCCAAGGGGGTTTCTGTGATCTAACCCGTCACAGGTACCAGAGGGAAGAAGTGCCCAGAAAGATGGAAAACAGCCTGTCAGACACTGTAGCTTGAGTTACAGCCAGAAGCTGCCAGCAAAATCAGCTCGGGAGCCAGACACTAAACACAAGGATCGGCCACAGAAATTGGCTCATAAGCAAACAGCTATCAGATAGAAGACTTGAGCAAAACAACCCATCCCCAGTTCAGCAAACTAAAGAACCAAGTTTCAACTAAAGAAAAAAAAAAAAAAAAAAAACAGCAACAAAACTAGCTTGCTTTGGATGTACCCAGCTACCTGGAGAGCCAGATGGGATTGAAGTGTGAGACCTTCTTCCTATCACACTTACACATGCACTAGTCTAGAATTCTGTTTAGAACTGAAAATTGATGGTTATACAGAGGACACTGACATAGGAACTCTACTGTCTCTTCAGACAAACGATGGCAGCATGCGGACCCCAGTGCAGGCTGGTATAGTAGAGGATGCTGCAGGAGAACCAAAAGGGAGACTTCCCCCTTTGCTAAAAAGACCCCCCTCCCCCCAGCAGTTCACCTCCTGGGTGGCTTGGTGTGTGGCAAGAGACTTTGCTCACTAACACTCTCTGAAGTCTCTGGTTCCAATCGAGCAGGATCAATGCAGCCCTTTGCAGTACCACGCAGTTTACTCTGGAGGTCCCTTTTGGAGGATAACATAATACTCAAATATACCTTAAGGATCCTATGGTGCGCTTCATACAAGGCCTGTGTCTGCCCCCTAGCGTGGCTGTTCAACACTCCCTCCGGCAGCACTAGCTAGCACCTCCACCCCAAAGGTGGCAGCATTTCAATGGTGCAGTATGTGTAGGGCTCAAGGTAAAGGGCCCAGTTTTATAAAATAACGTACATTTCTAGAGTACCTTTCACTTTGAGGGATTCCAGAGCATTCAGCTACATACTTATAAGAATCATTGCACCTGTCTGCAATGCAGCTGCAACAGTACTGAATGTGGGATTTTCTAACCAAGACATCTATTCTTTCAGAACAGGCTATGTACATATGTTTACACTGGTGTGATTCCCAGCTTGGGTTAGACACACTTGTGCTAGCTCTAATGGAGTTAGTGTGCTCACATGGGTATGTAACTTGAGACAGCGTGGAATTCAATGCATCTACCTCAAAAAGATGAAGGGATAAATTTCCTGTCTACCAAGATTTATACTGCGCTCTTCACTTGGATATCCAAGCACCTTATATTCTAAAAAAAATACATTAATTTCTCTTAATCCTGACAGACTTCGAACTTGTTCTAGAGTCAACATAGATCATACTTGATACTTAGGTAACATAAGAGTTAAGCAACCTTTTTTAAGGTAACTAAGATAAAAATCAACTTTTACAACAAAGCAGCCAATCAGTTAAGGTTTTATAGCTAATCACTTTTTTCTGCACAGAGGAAAGAAATGGAGAAAAACTATCAATCTGGATTCAGTTTATCTGTCAAGTTGCAGTCTGATGACAATATTAATAAACCTCTAAAACACAAAGATAACACCAAATACCACAAGTCAGCCCTAAAGGTACAAAAGATTTTAAGTTTCATCTGCATTTGTTGTTTTTTTGTGTGTTTTTTTGGCTGCTTTATGACATACTGAAGGCCTGAAAAACAAGGGAGAAAACCCATTTACAATGTCAAGACCGGCAAGTCTCGTCCTCTCTAGTTTTGCAGTAGGGCTTCTTACATGGAGAATGGGTGGGGCGGGTGGGGGGTAGAGAGGGGAGGTACTGTCTCACAATGTAGTCCAAGGTCTCACTTTAACTGAGGGTTGGTCTACACTACACAGTTAGGTAGACATAATGCAGCTTACATCGACCTAATAATGTCAGTTTCTACAATCTTCCTCCTGCGGACGTAATTGCCCTGCTACACCAACATAATAACTCCACCTCCATGAGAGGCGCAAGGCTTACAATGATGTAGTTAAGGCATTGCAGTGTCTGTGTAGACACTGCCTCCCTTACATTGGTGGTTGGCTGTCTTGTCAATTCCACAGCAGGAGCTGTGAAATTGACAAGTAGGCCTGGCAACTAGAACTCAGCCTCCTCCTCTCCCTGGTTGACTTACTTTTCTAGTGTAGACATACCCAGAGAGGGCAGGTGTATTAAGTATTTGGCAGAGACATCCATGCCAGTATGCAATGGAGTTAAATAAAAGTGTTAAAAACCCCAGAGTTTTAAATAGTCTTACTCAATACCACTTCCCCTTCAAACGGCTCAGCTTTGTCTCACAATGAGACTTTTTACAGCTCTCCAGTCACTAGAGAGAGATCCACAGCAAACAAGACCTGAACTTCTAACATAAAAGCAAGCAGAAGCCCACACACACAACCCCCACCCTTTAAAAAAAAAAAAAAAAAAAAAAAAAAACAGAACAAGCCTCTCAGGCCATCTGTGCACATCAGGAAAGGCCAGGATTAGGCACATTCCCAATTCTCCTTTCCTCTCCAGGTCACCTTTGAGCAAACAAATACAGAATCTTTAATTCAGAAATCGTTCTGAAACCAAACAAAGTTCTTGGCCAGCCTCTCTCCCTGCATGAGACTCACATAGCATATGATTTGGCACAGCACATTACAACATGCCAAGTCAGATGATATCTAATAAAAGCATCTGCTCAGATCGCCCAGGCAAATGACTGCCTTCGTGACAGCCTGCACACACAAGATCCAGGCCCCTAGAGTTGGCAGTGTTTCTGGAGTCAGTGAATGTCACTAAATATATTTTAAGTAAATTCAACAGTAAAAAATAAAGGATTTTTTCCTACCCTGTAAGGCACTGACAGAGAGGGAGTGTAATGTGGCCATGTAAAGTATGCCTGCACTGCAGCTGGGAGCATGCCTCCTAGACTGGGGAGACAGACACTGGCTAGCTGCACATGAGCTAGAGAGCTGAAGCGTGGATGCTGTGTCTTGGTCTCGTCCTGAGTTCGGACCCAAGAGCTGAACAGGCTTGGACTTGGGTGGTCAGCCTGAACCACTGTCAGTGCTGCAACATCCGCACTGTGATTTTTAGCGTGCTGTTTTAAGTGGAGTTAGCACGTCTGTCTTATCTCCAGGCACTCTGAACCTCATGCTCAAACACACACTTTGCAAACGAGCCCGAAGAAGGGGCACCAGAAAACTAATGACAAGAAAACTATTAGTTACTACTGCAGCAGCTGTTCTGGACCTTTAATATTTTACAGTTAAACAGGTTTTTGCTAGTTTCCCATGTTTTCACCTTCACAGGGAATAACTCCTCCCACTTCTTTTGTTTTTACATTGAAAAAATGTAGCGCTAGTGAATGGAACCTTCAGCCAGAACTCCAGTTTACCCACAGAACAGATACAGCACAGGCAGCAGCACTACCTGCTTCCCCACACAGCCAATCAATTCATCTCACCCTTGAAAGGCCCTCTCCGATCTCCAAAACCCATGCAATTTCACTAGCAAGAAAAGAGGCAAATAACTCAGTCAGTGGATGCTGTAATGCAATGGCCATCCACTAGAAATGGACTGAAACCCCACAATTCATTTCACAGGCTAGACAGGTGGCAAGGAACAATTCTCTCTACTGATCAGTGTTGGATTCAAACAAATGACAGGTAATATTGAATCTAGCTCAGGATTCTCAATTAAACATTCAAGACCTCCAGTGACACAGCAGTAATAATGGAGCTTTCCACTGTTACTAATTGCTTCAAATCATTAAAAAAAATTTAGAGCTTTAAATTAAAACTTTTAAACACAACAGCAGGTTCATAACATTAACACACACCAATCCATGCCACCTTTTGCAATAAGAGAACGAGATAACTCCTGCTCTTCAGCTCAAAGCCCTTTGGGTTTTGCCAAAATGACCCCTGGGGTAACCCTTTATCAGGGACAGAGATCATCTAAAGCAGGGATTCAGGCACTCAGGGGGTCTCAGACCAGCCATTTGTGCAGGGATGAATAATTCTCTACATTCCCATACTCAGAATGACATTATTCAGAAATAGAACAACTATAAAAAAGTCAAAGAATCCTTGACTATGGACCAAAAGCAACCTCAGGATCAGCAGGTGCACTCATTTAAGTCAATATAAAATACACCTGCTTACTGTAGGGCTGAATTTGGCCTTAAGTGTTTAATGTTTTTTTTAACAAGACAAGGTTGGGGAAAGCATATGAGGGAAATTAAGTAACCCTGGATCAAATGAAACACTGATAATCTCCCTCTCCAGAGGAATAATATTAGAGCATAGCGTCTTTGTTTGTTGCTGTGTGACATTTATATTACTTTATTGCACTCATTTTTGAATAGTTTATCAGCTATTTCCACACTACTATATTTACACAGAATCCAAATTCTGCTACTTTAATCATTCACTGCTATTTAAACACTATTATCAGTGAATTGGCTACCTTATCAGTTAAGCTAGTAACTGGGACAACCAAGGGCTCAGTCTTTCATCACTGTTCCTTCTGAGAAAAAAGCCGGCTGGGAACAGATACTATGGGTTAAACACAGGGTGGATTTGATTTAAAATCATGGATTTAAATCACTAGTCAAGACGACTCGATTTAATCATGGATTTCTACATAAAAGTGCATTCTTGTTGGCTGTTATAACCTTAATACATATTCTTCACAACTCAGAGATAGATGTAGGTTTCATTTTTAGAAGGTACACACTATACATTTTTTAAGTGATTTATTTTGAAAATTTTCAGATTAGTTTTACAGCTATATCAGAAAATGAATGATTGTTTGGTTATTTCATTTACCAAAGGTAATTGAAGCAGATATTTATGAAGTCATTGGGAGTGAACTACCTCCAATTCAACAGGTTAATCATTAATATTTGGAGGATTTTCTTGCCATGCTGTATTAGGAGGAGGACATCACCAGACAGACATTTAAATTGTTTTAGTTAACTAAAACAACAGCGTTATGTATTCTGAATGTTTTTCTTAAACAGCAAACATATAATATTTTAACAAAACAAGAATATGAATTTTTGAATTTAGTTAAACATTCAAGTTTTTTAAAATCAGGTTTGTTTTTGTTAAAGTTGTTTTTAATTAAAACAGTTAAATGAAATATTTAAAAAAAAATTACAAAATCGACATTAGCCAGGTCAATATGAGAAACTTAAAATATTGGCTTCTGCATCTAACTCAGTCATCTTCTCTTTCATTTTCCTGTTTGTTCATAACGTGGCAAAGAAAAACAAGCTTTCCTGCTTTTCCAGGTCCCAAACGATTTCTCAATTTGGAATGAATTAGTCCAAAGTAAGAAAATATTCTTTCTACACCAGCAGAAGAAGCTACTGCTGTTAAAAGTGAGATTAACACTTCAACAGTCTCTGAATCCAAGTGCTTAAGTCACTGATGTGACTTTCTTTAAATCATCATCAGCAAACATATATTTCTTGAATGGTTCTTATTTCCAAACTGGGTCTCTTTTACGGCCTGCTGCCATTATAGGTTTTCCCTTCTAGTGAGAGAATGGTATGGTAGATCTCAAATCAATGAAGGCTACACTCAGAAAGACCTCAAGACTTCTGGAATATGCTGCTCAAACAGTTTCACTTTTGTTTCTAATGCCTGTCCCTCCTTTTTCACATTTATCTCCAGACTTCTCCTTGTCCAGACCTATTCCGCACCCAACACTCTTCTATTCATGGAACTTTTTGAAACTTTGCACTTTTAGAGAGATTGACTCTGTGTACACGAATTTGAGGTCTGTTATTTCTCACCTATATATATTATGTATTTAAAAACATTTTTGCTGTTAACAAGCATGTTATGTCTGGAGACAAATCCACAGTTTGAGAACTGCAAAACTAAGCATCTCTGATGGTATCTTCTAGACTGAGCACTGAGTCCCATTGGGTAGATAGAAAGATTAACCTAAATAATCTATACAGAAGTCCCTGGAACCCCATAAAATTGGGTCCCTAATCCATGAACTATTGGAATTCATTTACAAAACTTTTCTTAAACATTACATGAATATATTGTCTCATACTATAGAATCAGAATTTATAATCCCTATTTCATGATGAGATATCTTTGCACTAGAATGTATCTTTAGATAGGTTTTTTCCTTAAAAAGCATTTTATCAAAATAACCCAATTTAAATAAAAAAATCCGATTTTTAAAAAACCATTGATTTTTATCCACCGTACTTAAAAATAATTGCCGACTTCTTCCCCTATCTATCATCTCTTGATCATGGGATAATTCCCATGCAAGATGTCATTCTCTCTTCACCACCATCCCATAAATGGGAAACAGAGAAGGGAAGAGGGGCAACATTCTAAAATTTAAGTAAATCAGGTGGAATAATTCATAGTGAAAGGAGAAAAAAAAAAACCCACCAAAATGAGCAAAAAACAAGTTTAAGAGCCACTGAGAACTGGCCAAGCAGTCTTACTGCTCAGGTTCAAGGAGCAAGCAATATCCAATAGCTGTCATACTTGCTTGGTATCCTATAATAAGTAACACTGCTCACACTGAACAGGGATTTAGATTCCCATCCGCCACCCACAGGCACAATGTGAAACATACAGCTCACATTATATTTATTCAAGGCTCCTTCTCAGAGAGCAAGCATATTAGAAAGCACAGCAGCTGAGAAGAGTTTAGGGTATTCATCTTCAACTTGTGACGTTGTGCAGTCTATATGGTTTTATAAAAACATGATAATAAGTGAATATAATGTAACTGGGATATGCTTCATGCAAAAGGTCTCTTGTAAGGTATCATTACAAAGCTTATAATCTACTGAGTGTGATCATCCTATTTGTATAAATGTACCACTCTTGTATCTGAAACTAGAAATATGAAATAACTCTGAGGGCCTATTGTAATTATGCAAAGTGTGGGCCATTAATGGTGGTTTGGAATCTTGATGACTCCCATTGTCTGCAGATGGCTGTGTTTACCTGTGAGTCTTCCTGTATATGTGTGTGCTGGCAAGTGGGTAATGAAGTCTTGCAGTGACATGTGATCATGTCACCTGAACTGGAATCCATTTTTAACCTGGTGCTTTTCCAGTGAGGGGGGGTGGAAACCCAGAGGGACAAAGGGTTCCCGCCTTATGCAAAAGATATATAAAGGGGTGGAAGAGAACAGAGGGGAGAGGAGCCATCATGAAGAATCCCCTAACTATCACCTGAGCTGGAACAAGAGCTGTACCAGGGGAAAGAATTGTGCCCAGGCCTGGAAGGTGTCCAGTCTGAGAAAAAACTTACTGAAGCATCTCTGAGGGTGAGATTATCTGTATTCAGTTTGATTAGACATAGATTTGCGCATTTTATTTTATTTTGCTTGGTGACTTACTTTGTTCTGTCTGTTACTACTTGGAACCACTTAAATCCTACTTCCTGTAATTAATAAAATCACTTTCTACTTAGTCATTAACTCAGAGTATGTATTAATACCCGGGGGAGCAAACAACTGTGCATCTCTCTCTATCAGTGTTATAGAGGGCGAACAATTTATGAGTTTACCTTGTATAAGCTTTATACAGGGTAAGAGAGATTTATTTGGGTTTAGACCTCATTGGGAGTTGGGCATCTGAGTGCTAAAGACAAGCACACTTCTGTGAGCTGTTTTCAGGTAAACTTGCAGCTTTGGGGCAAGTAATTCAGACCCTGGGTCTGTGTTGGAGCAGACGGGAGTGCCTGGCTCAGCAAGACAGGGTGCTGGAGTCCTGAGCTGGCAGGGAAAACAGGAATAGAAGTAGTCTTGGTACATTGGGTGGCAGCTCCCAAGGGGGTTTCTGTGATCCAACCCGTCACAATGCTCTTTTCTATTAAATTAATAAAGCAGTTACTGTAAAGCCCATGTTTATATTTTTCTTTACCATTCATCCTTAGTATATGGTACAAAAATCACACACTAGAGGAGGCAGAAAGTTACCATTTTAGGGACGTTTGTTAGCATCATGCTTTGTTGAGAAACCAGTATTTAACCTACAGTTTGTCAGATAGTTAGGAGAACATACAATCTAAGCTAAGCACTATGCCAAGGTAGCATGCTCTCTCTAATCCTTTCTCTGATGATTCCCATTACAGTCTCCATGCAACACGGAATCACAGTGGCGTTCTTTTGAAGCAATCTCATTCCACTAGAATGCTGACTCTTCAAAGCAGATATATTTGGCACCTGGGGATGCTTTTTGCCCTCTGTATATTGGGCAGCATTTCAAGTTGTTAAGAATGCAACTTGTTACATGGAGCCCAATTCTATTAATATACCAGAACCACCTTCAACTCAGTTTTGTGTTCTGTTAAATCCACACAACATACATTCCATCTATGGGGTTGAATCAGTCCCTATAAATTGAGGTTGCCATAAATAAGTTATGAGATTGAAATACTTGATTTCTTGTTCTGCTTCATGATAGGCAGAATTACTATAGCAGGAGTTCACTACAAACAGCTTCCAACACATCAGATATTAAAAATAATTGCTATTCAGATTCATAAATCCTGTATGCTATGAACCCTGAAAAGAGATAGTGAAGTAGCACAGCATATAACCTGTGTTGATGAGAACACATTTTACAGCCTTCCCTACTGTATTCTCTTTCCCTACTATTTTTAGTTACTTATTTGGTAGTTTTTTCCCCCAATTTGAGGACTCACACTTGGGTTTTTTCATAATTCCTTTTCCCCTCTGAATCTCACCATAATTTATCAGTAAAATTGTATTGATGATTGTAACAGAAAATAAAACAAAGTGTACAAGTTTTGCCAGTAGATCTCAGAGCACTTTAGTAAGGTGGATAAGCATCACTGTCACTGGTGTAACATCATGTGATACAACGTGAATGAGGAAAGTCTGGAAAAAAGGCAATTAGTAGTTCCAAACACAAATTTTCCCCAGAAATTCCCAAACTAGTCCACAATAGGTACAGAAAGTGATCAGGCCAGATTCTCTGCGGTGCTGCCTGTGGGAGGGGTGCCCCACAGGAGGAGCGAATTTGGCTCTTCACCAGCTCCAGTATAATTCAGAGCAGCCAAAGAACCCTCCATTCCTGCTGATAATATCAGGATGCAACAATGCTTTCAGCCAGAAGCCTCCTCTCCCAACACCTTCCCCCTATTTCAGGGCAGGGACAAGGGAACAGAGCAGGAGCCTGCTATGCATTCCCTTAAGCAGAAGCACCTCTCTGCTCAAGCAATCCAGTCAGCTTTCAACCCCTTTGTACCACCAGAGCGAGGCAAAAGGACTAGACTGTCCCTGGCAATCTGGACACCCATAAATGCAAATTGGGAAGATAAAGTAAACAGACCAGATTTTGTCTGGCAATCTGATCTGTTTACTTTATCTTTCCAATTTGCATTTATGGGTTTCCAGTCCAACACATTAATAACCGATCAAAAGTCACTTCTTTATGGATTACTTACAACAAGGAGACAGCAGAAAAGACCTGCAATCTCAGTTAAATGATAGAGTTAACATTTTGAAGGTGAAGGCCAGGTCTCAGATTCTGATACTCCTGACATGTCTTTATTTCCACATTTGTAATATAATCAGAGACACTAAGGAAGAGCGTATATCTCCAAAAGCCCAAATTTTACAGATGTCTGACAATTCAGAACCAAGATCTTTCTTTGTACCCACCTTAATATTAGGTTTCAGAGTAGCAGCCGTGTTAGTCTGTATCCTCAAAAATAACTGGAGTACTTGTGGCACCTTAGAGACTAACAAATTTATTAGAGCATAAGCTTTCGTGGGCTACAACCCACTTCTTCGGATGCATATTGCAATCCTAAAGACTTTCTATAGCAGGCATTTATTTAATGGATAAGTTATCCATACTAATTTTGTAACTCAGTTATTTATCTTTTGAACAATTGTCGTGTAATTATTTCAAAGAAATTTAAAAAAAAACGGGGAAAAAAATCTCAGAACAATTAGTGATCCTTCTGACCTCCTTTGTAAAATTCTTTGAGGTCCACTGATGAAGAGCACATACAGAGGTGAGCATTATTCTACAAGGCAAAGCCATTTCATCTACAAGACAAGAGCACAGAAATGGTTGGAACAACAGCCAGACTAGTGATGAACTTCAATTTGAAGTGGCACCCTACACTGAATATTTAGTTGCAGATACTCATTATCTATCTCCTCAATTAGGAGACAAGCATCTGAACAAATGCTTATGATCATGCATATACTTCAAGCTTCACAAAATGCATTTCAGTGACCAGGGAATGATGAACATTTATGTTATTACAATTCAATGTGGGATATGACTTCTACTTACATATCCCAACAATAACTGAGAGAGTATGGTCCAGGCTCAAGTAGGAGAGGAGATTGTAGAAGTTGAAAGAGATCAGACAGAAGCATAAGATGACACTGATCCATTCTTGCAGTCTTTTCCCTGTTGAACAAAAGAGGGCACATTAACAGTAATATCTGAAACACTTTGGGATTAAAAGCCAAGGTACTATAGTAATCTATTGCCTGTATGATTTGCTCAGTTTCTCCTCTTTCATGTTGTTTAGCAATGATGAGGCAGAAACTTATTTAGTGGTGGGAACAGTATATTCTGTCTCATGTCAGAGACACTCCTCCGCTATGCACCATTATTTAAATAAATAAATAAATAAAATAAAAATCAAGGACAGAAAAAACATCTTTCTGCATAGTTTTCAGTTTCCTTCTTGCAGTGTTCACTGTCTAGCCCTTCAGCAGCTTTGGTCTTGCTTTTGTAGCTGCCACACCTTTTCGATGCAGCAACAGGAAGCAGCACACCACTTCACTGCTAATGGCACATTTTCACTGTTGTCAGCAGGAGTGAAGTTCAGCCTCAAAGTGCTGATTTTCCTTCAGCAGGCTTCTTACCTTTCAGTCTTAGGAGTCTCAGATACAGTGACTGAAGTACCCTTTGTCCCCCATATCCATGTACAGAGGCTATTTTAAAACTGGTCATGAAAAGCTTCCATCATATTAGGGAAATGAACAGAAACTGTTTTTATATGTTTCACTTTCAAACAAGTACATGAATGACCAGAGAACGCATTTTCCTGTTATTCCTGTGCCGCATCAGAGCTGCTTTCATAACATCTTTATATGTGGCTCTCAAAGCTCTTTAGGCATTAAGCCCCCCAAACCTTCACGGCCTTATCTTTACTAGGAAAAAAACCCTTAACTTGAGTTAGTTAAAACAAGGGAGTTTAATATTACTTGCTAACTTGTGTGAAAACAATAAAGACTAGCCTCCCTGACAGCCTTTAACTGAGCCTGCTAATAAACTGCCTAATCTTCCCTAGGATTTTACCTCAAATTAGTCATCTCAAATTAATAACACCTTCCCCCCCCCAGTGAATGCCTGTGAGGCATGATAATTCTGAGTGTTAAACAGAGGCACAGACAGGTTAAATTGCTTAACCAAGGTGGGTCTGTGACAGAGCTGGGAATAGAGCCCAGGAGTCTTGACTCCCAGTCACATGCAGAACTTTGTATACAGTAGAACCTCAGAGTTACAAACACCAGTCAACCACACACCTCATTTGGAACTGGAAATACGCAATCAGGCAGCAGCAGGGGGGGGGGGGGGGGGAGTACAGTACTGTGTTAAACTACTAAAAAAATAAAAGGGAAAGCAGCATTTTTCTTCTACATTGTAAAGTTTCAAAGTTGTATTAAGTTAACGTTCAGTTGTAAGCTTTTGAAAGAACAACCATATTGTTTTGTTCAGAGTTATGAACATGTCAGTTATGAACAACCTCCACTCAAGTTTTTCATAACTCTGAGGTTCTACTGTACTGTGAAATAACAGGGCATACAGCTATGACAAGATACTCTGAGACATTTGGGAAGACACAAGAAGGTGCGGTCTAAGAATCAGTCATTTCAGTTGAATCTTGCTACAGTTCTTCACATTTCAACAAATGCTCACTCCTTACCTTTACAAAGAGGAAGCATGTGTTTCAGGATAGAATTACACTCTAGGAAGGTTCTGATTTGCAGGGAATCAGAGCTAGAAAGCATCCACTACTGGCTAATCAAGAGATACTTAAGTTTAGGACAGTGAGACACTATCTGATATGCCTTTGCTTCCTCAGACAAAATAAAAAAGTGAATTTACAATCTTTTAAAGTGGCCAGTAAGAATAACAGTTGATGTAGTTACTGGTCATGAATATTCTGAATATTCTACCAGATGTGAGAAGTCCCAATCACTCCCGCTTCTTAGATCTCATCTGCTCTAGCAACTCTCTCACTGCTGACAACAGATGTCAGCAGCAACAGAGCTGATCTGGTGCTGAACACAGTTTAACTGTAAGCATTGTCAAGTACAAGTTAACTCTTTTCTGAAAAGGTGCTGAACATAGTTAGCCACTACTTTTACAGATAAATCATGTTCAGCACTAGTTCAAATGTACCTGTTGCAAGGGAGGGATAGCTCAGTGGTTTGAGCATTGGCCTGCTAAACCCAGAGGTTGCGAGTTCAATCCTTGAGGGTGCCATGTAGGGATCTGGGGCAAAAAAAAAAAAGTTGGGATTGGTCCTGCTTTGAGCAGGGGGTTGGGCTAGATGACCTCCTGAGGTCCCTTCCAACCCTGATATTCTATGATTCTATATCAACCATCAGTACGGGATACTTTTTGTAGTGTAGAAAACAGTCAATCAGTGCCAACTTATGTTGAATACCTGTTTCCAATTGTTAGGGAAAACCTTGCTGAGCTGTATACGGAGGAGCAAAAAAAAATCATGGTGATCAAGGGTCTGGTATGACGAGCAGGGCATTTTGTTATTCTCCAGTAGGCTGAGTAATATGGCATGCCCAGAAAGCATTGCTTTAATAAGTCAGAAATAGACTTGGATGGGAATAAGAATCTTTAAAGGTAAACATGTCCTAATCTCACCACTGCAGAATTTTGTTCGGAGAAGGATGGACGTATCTAAATTGTATAGATGGATCCTGGGATAGCAGATGACTTTGTAAAAAGAGCAAAAGTCATTAAAGGAACACCAAAAAGAACAGGTTTTCAAAGAGGCAGAAGGTAACAATATGAAAGGCTGCTCTAAAAAGGCCTCCAAGGTACCCGAAATTAAAGTTAATTAACACCCACATTCCGCAAGGAGAAGCGGCACCCTGATTAGAAGAGCTAACTTGAGAGGTCCACAAGGAGCAATTAGTTGACAATGTGGGAAAGACCAAGGCACTTCTTCGCATGACCCAAGGTGTGTGACTAGAGCCCTGGAACTCTGCATACTAGGGATACTAAGACCACTTTCTTCATACTGACAACTGAAACCAGGAATATGGCTCCAATCTTGGCCAGACTTGCAATTGATTGACCAGAGTGCAAGTCAGCACTGATCACCTGATATTTATGGAACATTTGAACTTTAATAGTTGCCAAACAGAGAGGCATTTTACCATTTTTAAAAAGGATTATAGAAATAAGCCAAAGTGACATGAGCTGAACTGGAAAAAGGCACTCTTATTCCAGAATAAAAATGTCTACTTGTGAAGTTATAGCAGTATAGTTACGCCAGGAAGTTTCTCCATGTAGATATTCTCGATGTACCTAGGAACTATCTGTCATTCCCCCACAGTCATCATTCTAGCTTCATATTTGGACCCCCAAAGCATCAGAATATGCTTACTTATGGAACTTGCAGTGTGTTCCCACCAGTGCATAAAGGGTTCACACATTTAATTCCTACTGGCATTAGTGAGTTACTGGTATAAAACCCCCTACAAAATCCACAATATGCACTGCTCCCTAATTTTTATCTGTAGCTGAAGGTAAAGGTAGTAGTCTCATACTTCAGAGAGTAAACAGACCACTAGAGAGAGTAAGGAAGAAGTTCTTCCGCTATAAACCATCACAAAGTCAGCAAGGTAAATTATTGGCCATCTTCCTTTGAAGCCTAGGCAGTCACTGCTGGGGTTAGGTTAGCATACTTGGATTAATGGTTTGATCTTTCAGCACAGCTGTGGTGTGACCAATGTAGAGAAACAAGTTCAAGTGGGTATGTCACTTGAAATAAACAATCCAGAAAACTGAAAAGCTAAGACACTTAAATGCATTCACTGATATTCATGTTCTGCCTGTGTGTGAAGTTTATTTTTCCTAATCACCTCAAATCTGTGAGCTAAGCTGTTTTAGCTGAACTGCCATTTATGGCTGTTTTGCTGGAAACAGCAATAATAGGCACAGTTTCACTGAGTGCTGAAATATGTATTTTTTCTCTTTCTGAAGATTTAAGCTCTCATCTTAGGAGGAATCTGTTGGAAACGACAATGGCATCAAAAATTACTCTCTACCCTTCATTCCAAAGAAAGGATATATTTTTCTACTCATAGAAAGGAATATTAGGATGAGTTTCTGCAGCTATTTCCACTGCATGATTGCACACTGACGGTTAGGGCTAAAAAAATGACACGCAGCAAAGTTTGATAACGTGTATGAAAAAAATTAACCGCCCCGCCCCAATCTCAAAGCACTATATCACTAGTACATGCCAATGCCATGAATATTTCTGTTGATACTGCCTTGCCAGGAGACAAGACTTGAACTGCAAGACTGGGGTGCGGGAAGGGAAACAGTTTCTCTTGCTAGGCAACAGGGAAGGCTGCATGCTCTAGGGGCTGGAATCAGGGGACCTGGATTCCAGTCTGTCTGACTCAACTATTTGGCCTAGACAGCAAGTCATTTAGCTTCTCCATACCTCACTTTCCCCAATCTGTAAAATAGGGATACAGCCAACTATCTTTTCTAAGTGCTTTGCAATCTCTTTTTGAAAACGGATATGTAAGTGCTGGGTATTACTGATAAAAATAATAAATTCAAACAATTAACATTCATCTAAAGAGTACAGAAAAACCATGGAGTGCCTCGCATTAAGTGTATATTATTGCAGTTCTGCTTCAGATGAGTTCATTCCAGGTATCTTCACAAGACACACATCACACTGAACACAGATACCAAGTGTGGGACATTGCTGTTTCACAGTGTTCCCAAGAAGGATGACAAAAAAACCCTTTGATATGGGAAGTTAACAGTAACTTCCATGTCTAGATCTTGGGGGGGGGGGGGGGGGGATTTGTGTTGTGTTAGTAGTTTGAAGAATAAAAAGATCTCTCCTGTCAGCCTTTTCCCTCTGCGGACCTGGGAGAGACAACTAAGCTAGGTAGCTGATTTGCCACATGCTCCAGCCCTATGCCTCTCTTGGCATGCACAGGCCTTGCTGTCTGGAGCCAAGGAAGGCGGCGTTTTGCCTTTCCAGGCAGTAAGGAAATCGCCTAAAGCTCACTTAGCTTTGGAAAGTGGCTCTCTCAGGCTCCCAGCTTCACCCCGACTCTGCAGTCTTCTGTTGCCTCCCTTCCACTCGCTTTTTCTTCCCAAACCCTGTTCACTACCGAGCTTCATAATAACTTTTCCTTCCTGCCTGTCTCCCTCTTGGTCACCTCAAAGGGCCCTGTTGCTGTCACTGCACTTTCCTCAGACCGCCTCTCTACCCAAGCATCTGTTCTTCTCCCATCTTCTCCCATGGGTTCCAGACTAGTGCACTTACTGCCCCACACGCCCAACTGTCCATTCCACATCCATTATGGACCTCCATCACTGGACTTTTCCTGGTCCAAACACCCTAACCTGTGGTTTGACTTGACCAGTTGTGTGCCACATGGTGGCCCCTATGGAGCATACTTCGTTGCCCTGCAGAGTGAATTACAAGAAAACTGACAGGTGGCAGCCTGGTTTCAGCACCACCCTCCACTCAGACACACTCCTCAGACCTGACATGTTAAGTTCAGCTCAAATCATCAGCTGCTCCACAGAGAGCATGAGGGTCCAAGCCAGGCCCAGCCCTCCTCCCACATCCCATCCCCATGGGATTCACTTCAAGTGAAATTCCCTGTCTGGCTACAAAGGCATCAAGGCCATGGGGCTTCCTCCTCAGGTCTCAAATTGAGAAGTCAGACCCCTTGGACAAGTCCCTTCAAATGAATGCTACCAGTCTGAGAGCTTATGCCCTAGCCCAGGGGCTGGCAACCTTTCAGAAATGGTGTGCTGAGTCTTCATTTATTCATTCTAATGTAAGGTTTTGCATGCCAGTAATACATTTTAATGTTTTTAGAAAGTCTCTTTCTATAAGTCTATAATATAGAACTAAACAATTGTTGTATGTAAAGTAAATAAGGTTTTTAAAATATTTAAGCAGCTTCATTTAAAATTAAATTAAAATGCAGAGCCCCCCAAACCGGTGGCCAGGACCCAGGCAGTGTGAGTGCCACTGAAAATCCGCTCGTGTGCCACCTTCGGCACACGTGCCATAGGTTGCTTACCCCTGCCATAGGTTGCTTACCCCTGCCCTAGCCCAAGGAAAGAAGGGTTCATACCTAGTTACCTGCTTGATCCAAGGGGGAAAGAAACACCACTCAACTCTGGGGGTGCAGGAACAACTGAGGCTGCTCCCTCCAACATCTGCCTGGCCTAGGGGAGGGGGCTTGAAGTTGTAGCTTAGCCACCGGGGGGTTGGTGGGGAGGAAAGAGAGTGTTTTCCTGCTTGGGCATCACTTGGGGAAGAACAGGACTGCTTTCCCCCCAACCCTCCACGCAGAGCCCCCCTCCACTTCTATAACCCCCAGAGCAGAGCCCCCCGTTCCCCCATACCGCCTACACCCCCCCGTTCCCCAACTCCCCCGATCACCACGCCCCCTATGCCCCCCACCCACTCCCGGAGCAGAGCCCCCCATTCCCCGACCCCGCCGCGCCCCCTACCCATCGGGGCAGAGCCCCTGCCCGGTCCCCCCGCGCACCTGGGGAGTAGAGCTCCGCCAGCTCCCGCGCCCCGACGTGCTGGGCTCCCCAGCGCCGGCTGCTGCACTCGAACTCCTCCTGCGCGTAGACGGCCTCGGCCTCCAGCTCCGTGCCGGCCCCGTTCGCCTGGAGCCGGGCGCACTCGTCCCCGCCGTTCGCCATGGCCCGGCCTCGCCGCTCCGCCGCCGCCTGCTCCCGGGCCCCGGCCAGAGGCAGCGTGTCGGCTTCGGGCTGCGGCCCGGGCAACAGGGCTCCAGGGCCGAGGGAACCGCCCAGTGCGAGCGCTCGCGCCACGGGCATCGACACTAGCTGGGGCAGCCGCACTTACTTGCCTGCCGGGAGTCGCCGGCCAGAGGAGGGGGAGCGGGCAGCTACGCCCCAGCACCGCTCGTCCAATCACCTCCACTCCCGCACCGCCTTTCGGCCAATGGAAACCAGCGGTTGCTATTGTCTCAGCCAATGGCAAGACAGCAGAGGCCTTCGCATCTGGAGCACATCCTCTGCTCGCTGCATTAACAGGGGGCGGTGTATCACATCTGGAGACGCGCCATTGCACGGATGGTCTTCATGGGGCGGGGTTTCACATCTGCAGCAGCACCTCTGCCAGCTGAATTAACCCCGTGAAAGGAGCACATCTGGAGAAGCACCATTGCATAGATGCATTAATGGGGAGGGATTTCATATATGGAGCAGCATCTCTGCCGCCTATATTAATGGGGGAGGGGCACCACAGCTGGAGCAGAACCTCTGCCAGCTGTATTAACAGAAGAGGGGCAGCACAAGGCTGTAACTGGGGCGAGAGGGGCAGCTGCCCAGGGTGCAGAGTGGGCGGGGGTGCAAAAATGGGGCAGCGCAGGATAGGGCCCAATGGCATCAGTCATCCCTCCCCCCCCCCCCCGCCCCCAAAGGATCGGGCCAAGCAGCATAAGCCGGAGTCCATGGATGGGCATAGTTTGGGGGCAGGGGTGGCATTGTCCCCGCCCATAAAGAGACCGGTGCCGGGAGTGGAGGGGGTGGTATAGAGTTGCTTGTTCTCCTGCCAATACCTTTGCAACTGGACACTGTCTCCTGGTGCTGAATGTCTTCCCCTTCTCTGTTTGCTGGGTACCCTATATGGCAGGGCTGGCCAAACTTACTGACCCCGCGAGCCACCTATGACAATCTTCAGAAGTTCGAGACCCGGGGCGCACCTGACAGGGCTTGGGCCTTCAGCCCTGTTCTTGCTGAAGCTCTGAGCCCGGGCAGGTGCGCCCCGCAGGGCTGAATCCCTGAGACTCCCCCTCCCCACTGGGCAGAAGCCCTTACCCCACCACCCCTCTACAAGGCAGAGGTCCCGAGTTCCCCCCAACCCAGTCTGGTAGCTGGGGAGGACGTGGGGAGCTCTGCAAGCCGCATTTTAATGGTAAAGGAGTCGCATGTGGCTCACGAGCCACAGTTTGGCCACCCCTGCTATATGGCCAGCATCCTGTTTCCTATACAAGGGTGAGTGCCATGGGGCTAGGGACTACAGGGGAAGGGGGTGAGGTGGGGGAAAGAAGAAGTGGGGCTCCCCTGCTAAGCCAGCCCATCCTTCCCAGCACTGGCAGCCCACTCCCAGTCAGTTCCCCTGCCGCAGGTACCCCCTCCAGTGCCCTCCAAATATCCCTTCCCTTCAGCACTCCCCAAGTAACCCCCACAGTACACAGACACTCCTCTGACACCCCCCAAGTGCTCCCCGGGCCAGGGCCACCCAGAGGATTCAGGGAGCCTGGGGCAAAGCAATTTCAGGGGCCCCTTCCATAAAAAAAAGTTGCAATACTATAGAATACTATATTCTCATGGGGGCCCCTGCGGGGCCCGGGCCCTGGGGCAAATTGCCCCACTTGCCCCCCCCCCCGGCGGCCCTGTCCCCGGCTCCTCCTCCCCCTCTCCCAGGCAGTGTCCTCTATTTGGGAACTTGAAATATGGCAACCCTAGGGGTTGCTCCGTTCTCACAGCCTTCGTTTCCGGAGCTGACAAAAGCAAGTCCACCCTGCCAACAGCCACCTGCCCCCGGTGCCTGGGCTGGGCACTGGGCTTCATGGCCAAGCTCAGAGCTCGGGCTGTGTGACCACGAGCCCAGAAACCATGGAGCTGGGCCAGGGCAGCCAAGGGGAGCAAGAAGCGGTTCTGCTCTGCGCACAGGGAGTGTGGGGAGAGCGACCCGGCTGGAATGGCAGGTCCCTGGGCGGTGACCAGATGACCAGGCAGCTGAGAGGCGGGTGCCCAAGGGAAATGAGTACTGCAGGGCTCACCTTGGGAAGCATCTCATGCCAGCCAGGCTCCATGGGCAGGGGCCAGCTCCAGGGGGTGTCGCTGGCCGGCACCAGGCACCTTCTGGGCAGAGGCAAGAACATGTCAGGGGCACAGCTCAGAGCTGTACTGCCCACCCTGCCTCAGGAGCACCCAGCTGTGCAAAGGCAGCCGGCTTGGGGAGCAGGGCAGGGAGGGCTGCCAAGCAGCCAGCCTGCGCCCTGGCTCCCACAGCATGGAGAACCACAGGGCCGGGCAGCTCCCACCAGCTTCTGATCTGCCAGCTCCTCTGCAGAGACCCACAGTGCCAGGCCAGCTCTTCAGGCAGAGTACTCGGAACCTCTGTGATAAATAGGCAGCAATCTGGGGGGGGGGGCACATGATCCCGCATGTCCCCACCTCACATCACCTCTAAGGGGCACAGATACGATTACTTGCCCCGGATGCTAAAATGCTTAGGTACGACTCTGGGGCCAGATCTTCTAAGGGGGACAACCTCACAGCCAAAGACAAAAATCGCCTCTTACACTCAAAACCAGAGCTTCGTGCACACCTGTACCACCCTCATATTACCAGAGACAATATCCACCGCAGCTCCATCTTGTGGTGCACTTGGTCTATGACAGGCCAAAGAGTGATTCACACGTATTTCGTGGTTACCTAGCACATGAATATGACTTCTCAATGAACTGATTTGATGCCCTGTAAAGCTCATTCTAACCAGGAAGTGTCATATGTGTTAGAAATAAATTCAGATTCTCAAGTGTGTTTTGTTTAAGTTGCATCTTATACAGATTCTCACACAGGTTGTGGTGGCTGTAATAATCTTAAGGCCCAATCCTGCAACACAGTGAATCAGCGGCAGCTAAGGACACTCAGCATTTCCCCAGGGGTATTTAGCACCTTGCACGATTGGGCCCCATGACAAGACTTACTTCAGTTTTTCATTGCTAGATGCCAGAGCCCAGTGTTGAGAATTACATTATTTTAAGTTGAAGAAACCTTTAACTTCTTAATAATACAAGGCCCCCTGCCTAAAAGGCTTTTTTTTTTTTTTTTTTGGTACGTTTCATAGTGGTATCTGATGAATTGATACTTACGGACAGAGTTCTGACTTGTTTTTTGTTTGGGACTGATCCCAGAGGTTCCAACTAGAGCCAAGGGGTGTGTTGCTATTAACTTAAATGATAGCAGGATTAGGCCTTTGTTTGGTTTATAACAGAAAAGCCTCCATTTCGGGCTGGAGAAAGGTGGTGATTGATAGCCCGGAGATCAAAGTCCTTTATTTATCCACAAGATGGGTACGGAACAGGTGCTAACAGTGCCCACTTCCTACACACACTGCCCCAGCAAGTCACCTCAAACCTGACCCAAGGAATAGCCCAGTGGTTCTCAAACTGGGGGTCATGACCCCTCAGGGGGTCACAAGGTTATAACGAGGGGTCACAAGTTGTCAGCCTCCCCCAAGCCCCGCTTTGCCTCCAGCATTTATAATACGGTTAAATATTTTAAAAGTGTTTTTAATTTATAAGGGGGGTCACATTCAGAGGCTTGCTCTGTGAAAGGGGTCACATTCAGATGCTTGCTCTGTGAAAGGGGTCACCAATACAAAAGTTTGAGAACCACTGGAATAGCCTCTAGTGGTGAAAGGGGAGTTTAGTCTCCATGGCCCTTTCAGTACTTGGCCCGATGGCCTCTCTGCTGAGACTGATGACAAGTACCAGTTGTAATGTTGGGTTTTGTGATGTGATTTGCACTGGGAAATGGACAAAGAGCCACCAAATACAATTAATAGATGGATTTTTTGGTAATCAGTGTGACGTTGTGCAGTCTACATGGTTTTATAAAAACATGATAATAAGTGAATATAATGTAACTGGGATAGTTTTATAAAAAATTTGATAATAAGTGACTATAATGCAAATGGGATATGCTTTGTGCAAAAGATCTCTTGTAAGGTATCATTACAAAGCTCATAAGCTACTGAGTGTGATCATCCTATTTGTAGAAATGTACCACTCTTGTATCTAAAACTAGAAATATAAAATGTAACTCTGAGGGCCTATTGTAATTATGTAAAGTGTGGGCCATTAATGATGGTTTGGAATCTTGATGACTCCCATTGTCTGCAGATGGCTGTTTACCTGTGAGTCTCCCTGTATATGTGTGTGCTGGCAAGTGAGTAATGAAGTCTTGCAGTGACATGTGATCATGTCACCTGAACTGGAATCCATCTTTAACCTGGTGCTTTTCCAGTGAGGGGAGGGGGTGGAAACCCAGAGGAACAAAGGGTTCCCGCCTTATGCAAAAGATATATAAAGGGGTGGAAGAGAACAGAGAGGGAGAGAAGCCATCATGGAGAATCCCCTAGATAACACCTAAGCTGGAACAAAAGCTGTACCAGGGGAAAGAATTGTGCCCAGGCCTGGAAGGTGTCCAGTCTGAGAAAAACTTACGGAAGCATCTCTGAGGGTGAGATTATCTGTATTTAGTTTGATTAGGCATAGATTTGCGCATTTTATTTTATTTTGCTTGTGACTTACTTTGTTCTGTCTGTTACTACTTTGAACCACTTAAATCCTACTGTCTGTATTTAATAAAATCACTTTTTATTTAGTAATTTACTCAGAGTATGTATTAATACCTGGGGGAGCAAACAGCTGTGCATATCTCTCTATCAGTGTTATAGAGGGCGAACAATTTATGAGTTTGCCTTGCATAAGCTTTATGCAGGGTAAAACGGATTTATCTGGGTTTAGACCCCATTGGGAGTTGGGCATCTGAGTGCTAAAGACAAGCACACTCCTGTGAGCTGGTTTTCAGGTAAACTTGCAGCTTTGGGACAAGTGATTCAGACCCTGAGTCTTTGTTAGAGCAGACTGGAGTGTCTGGCTCAGCAAGACAGGGTGCTGGAATCCTGAGCTGGCAGGGAAAACAGAAGCAGGGGTAGTCTTTGCACATTGGGTGGCAGCTCCCAAGGGGGTTTCTGTGATCTAACCCGTCACAATCAGTATCTCTGGTTTTGGAATTAATTAGGGCTCTTGAAGTCTCTATGTTTACTATATCAAACCTTGTGACAAATGGGGAATTTTGGTAATAGTTTTACGATGCCTATACGTGCCTCAGTTTCCCTCTGTGTATTGCATTGCTGTGCACAGAGTGTAAAGGGTTAAAAAGCTGCTCTTGGGGCAGATAGTTGACATGAGGTGTTTGTGTTACAAAACTGTCTGTTGTGGTATGAACGAGTCGTTAAAGGTCTGGCTGAAACCAACCCAGATCAACGGAGGTTCCAGAACTGACTGACCAATTGACACTTCTCCGTAAGAAATTCCGGTGGGCAGAACATGTGAACTCAGCATGGGTCTGCAGAACAATGGACCAAGAGGTGACAGGAGGCTGGGATAAGACCTGGCCCTTGGGCAGACATGTGGGTTCACCTGGGACTGGAAGACAAAGGGACTGGGACCGAGAGAGGAAACCAAGAAGTTTTCTTGATGGCACCATGGCTCAAGGAAGTTCTGGCTTGTCCAATATGGACTATGTTTTAACCTTTGCTTCTCGATGCAAGGACTTTCTGATGCTGCATTCCAGTTGACTAATTAAACCTACTGTGTTTTGAAACAGCTGCCAGGTGTCACTGCAAAAACTTGCTGAGGTGCACTGATCCCTGAAAAGCGTAAAAGTCTCTGACCAGGCATCCATCTCAGTTGGACTTGCCAGGCAGAGCTCCTGGAGTGGGAAACAGGAGTGCTAGAACCCAGAGACTCAGTTTCAGAGGCATGTAGGACCCAAGGCAGAAGCCTGACTCTTTTGGCCAGGGGATACTTTGACAGGAAGTACACAGACTTCAGCCACCATTGCAAGGGCAAGCAACCTCATGCACGTGCCTGCTGACAAGTGGCTCAGCAGCCCCAGCCATGTGCACTCCATCATTGTCAGGTTCGAACTTTGGTGCTTTGCCAGCAACTGAATTGCACAAAGAGGGCTGACAGTCCTTTCAATGATGTTTATCCCAGATCTCAGAGGGCAGGTGTATGAGTGTGATTTACCTACCAGCACCCCCCACACCCTCGGGGCTGATGCCACATAGCAGGCTCTCCTCCTTTTGCACCCCCTGGTTATGGATGCGCCAGCCCTATGGTGGCTTGCTTCTTTTGCAACCTGGCCCTCTATCTGGGTCATATATAGTCCCCACACCTTCCAAAGTAAACCACAAGTCTTATAAACAGTACTCTGTCAACCTCACTTGGGGCCTTTGATCTGACTCCCGGATTCATAGTCCTTATCTCTGGTATCAGGGAATTTCAGTAGTCTGTACCCCTTGTTAGGGAGTTTCCATTCCACCTTCCTTGGTGGGTCAGCACTTCAGAGTCACTTGCCTGCTAGATGGCGTACTGGGTGAAGCTGGCTTATCTGCTGTCTGGACCCTGGAGTTCATTGCCTCAGGGATCTGAGGAGCCCTTCAAAGATTGCTCCAGGAGATAAAGCTTCAGCTGCATATCCCACAACATACGCATTCTTGTGGAGAATGAAAGGCACACAGAGCATCTGCTCAGTACGTGGGACTTTCCTAAACAGAAGAGGGTCCTGCTGTGTCCATCTTTCAATGCAACCAGCTCATCGCAGGATAGGCAGAGCTTGAAACTTGCAGGTTTCAAATCTGCCCATGTTGAGAAGCTCTGTGCAGGGATGTCTGTACAGGGGGGCCTGACTATAAATAGTCCTGATGGGTTGACAGAGATCGTATGTCAGAGAATCAGAAAAGTTCTTGTGATTTTATGAAGAGTCTGATTCATTTTGCTAGCACAAATATTCACACACATATTTCATGAGTCCAAATGGAGGCAGGGCCTTAGCCCTTTTGAAAAATTTAGTTATAAATGTTCTTTCTGCAGCTAGTCACTAGGTGGCAGTATGAGCTCAGCCACTGCACTTTAAAAGCAGTGGGAAAAAAAGTCCCTGAACTCTGAAGTTCACTAAGGGCTTGTTTACACAGGGACAGTGAGGAATGTTAAGGTGAATCAACTAAAGGTGTGGAGTCAATGCAATGACTTTGCTTGTGCTTAATGTGATTCTACTCCAAGAAGATTGTTCAGATTCCGCCCAATCACAGCACGAATATTAACTGGAAACCAACCTCTTCTGGGTAAAAAAACAACCCTCGTTATATGTATGCAATGGTATAAAGTGCATATATTTCAGTAAAAAGGACATACCTTGCTAGACCGGTGGGGACCAAAATCAGTCTTGGACTAAGTAAGAGGCAACTTCTCTGGGCTTCAACTGAAGTTGCACCCACTTACACGAGAGAATGAATTTCAGCAGCAAATTGTAATTTTTTAGCCCAAATCTTACTTTTTCTTTCAGTTGTCAAACTCCATATAATTCTTTATATGTATTTCAGATCTATATATGGCTCTTTAAAAATGACAGCTCCATTCTGTCAGTCCTGATCAGTACCAAACCAGTTTGCACATAAAGTGGAGAGTAAAAAATTCAGTTAAAAAAAAAACAGATTTCAGCTTCTAGCCTCTCTGTGGGTGTGAATTATTTATTATAAACATTGCCAAAATAACAGGATTTTAAACACTTTGTAGAATGCCTTGACAGCATCCTTCTAAAATACTTTATCTAGCCCTCGGTAGCTGTCCATTAACAACTGTGAAAGCACAGACAATGTGCTAAGGCACAACACTGAGAATGTCCCTACCCCAAAGAGATTACACTCTAAAAAGGATTATCTGATCTATCTAGCTTTATAAAGCACCCAATCATCACGGTATCATATCATTCAGCAGAGTGGCACCAGCTATATACGGTCACTTTTCTCTTCTTTATGCGCCTGTGCTGAGAGGTGAGCACTGGAAGGGTAAGAGAATTTCATCAGACTCCAGTCAGAGTGAGGTTCATTGCTGGCTTTTCATGATTATTGGGATGTGAAGGTGAACATGATGGCAGACATAGTTGTTCGCTGGTCAAGATGTGGAAGTGCTAGAGCTTGGAGGCCACTTTCTCTGGCTCATTCCACTCATTTGTACCATCTCTGTGGGCCTCTCAGTCTGTGTGGCACAAAGAGAGCAGAGACAGCCCCCAACTCCCTAGCCGGGGATATCCCAAGCCTGGGGGAGGCTCCAGAGGGTGTAGAACCAGTATAGGCAGCTCTTACACTTCCCCCCTCAAAGCCCAGTGCAGGGGGTGTATTGGGGATGGGGAAGGTCATGTCCAGGAAAGGGTCGGCTGGAGCACAATATGCTCTGGCTATCTCCAGTTGGTGTATAGTCCATAAGGAACAGTTGCCAGCTGACACCAGTTAGAACAGTCTGAAGGCTACCCTAACCTGCTGGGACAGAGAATCAAATAGTTATAACTAGCTCCCTGACAGCCCACCCTCTCTGCTGCATTCAGCAGAAGCCAACAGCTGTTGAGAACCTGGCCTTTGATTTTCAGGTGAAAAAAAATGAATTGCAAAGGCAAGAGGATAGCACACCAGCTTCACCCACAGCTCAGCTATTTGTTTGTAATGGGAAAACTGGGGAAAATCTCCAACTATTAATCTTCTGTGGCTTTCCAGCCAAGGAATGGATTCCCCTCCCTTTTCCTCTCCCTCCGCCATCCTCTATATAGTTTTCCATGCTTTGTGCTATTACTTCCAGCATCTATAGTGATGTACTATCTACCTGGGTCAGGAATTTCAAGGCCTTTGTGTGGCTTTCCTGCTTTAGGAATTTCCCAAACAAATCACTGCCAGAGTCCACTGACACCAGGAAGTGATACTTGCAGTGGTTTCCCATTGATATCAGCTTCCCATTTCATCTGATTGGATCATTTCAGAACTGCATAAAACAGAGAAGAGTGTCAATATCACACTGTCTTCATTTTCCAGGATCTAGGAGAAATTCACCAGTTTAGGAGACCAAAGGAAAGATGACAATTGCCTGAGCAGGAGTGACATCAGATGGGTATAACTGTCAAGGTCATAACCTCTAAAATAATATTGAGCTGGGACTTCTCGAGGATTGTCTTTGGCAAGCAATTAAATCTCTTTCAGTAATAAAACATAAACATAAACAATCAGGTCAAATCCTGCAGTCCTCATTGAGGCAAAATTGCCATTGGGCTACATCCTGAGAGGTGCTGAGCACCTGACACTCCCATCGACATCAGCAGGAACTTTGCCTATGATATAGAAGGAGTGAAGACTGAATGATTTGACTCATCATTATTAGCTGGCCCCTTCCATCTGTGCCTTTGTGCTCTCTCTTTATTTCTTCCACCGAGGCCAGAGAGCAGCTGATTTGACCCTGGAGTTTCACTGGAAATTTTTCAGAGCCATCTGTTAGAAGAAGGTATTTTGGTCATGTTGTCCCACAGGCTATAGAGTCCAGGTATCATTTCTTCAGCACACCGTAGGGCAAAGAGCAACATGCAGACAGATAACGCAGTGATTGAGCAATCTAACACTGCAGAGGCTGGGTGTGCCAGGTCAGACGTTAGCAGAAAATAAGCGGGGGAGGGGAGAGGCCTAAAGAATACTTAAGCATCACCAGTTCACAAGGGAGAGAAGGGGTTGGCAACCAATCACTGATACATGCTCTATAGTGAGAGAGTTGAATGAGGCCAGCTTCAGTGTGCAGTCAGCCTGTGAAACTCACTGCTGCAGGAGACTACAAAGTTAAATATTGTAGCTGGGTTTTGAAAAGGGAAGGAAATGTTATGCCCAATAACAAGATTTGTAGATTTGTATATGAAGATTAGGGTAAGGATCGGGGGAGGGTAAGTTGGAATGGGATCCAACTCCCTCAAACTTCGGGTATTGACCACCCCCTGAAGCAGGAAGTTAGACACATGCTATGTTTGTAATGTGGCAAGTTATGAGTGCAAAACATTCCACTGCAGGTGCCTGATTTAAAGCGATGTTAGTGGCGAGGTATGTGTACATAACTAAGGACCAGTGTGCATGTGGAGGGAGCAAGGGCGAGAGTAGGGGACAAAACAGAGTGAACATGGTGCACTGTAGCCAAATCTGATAAAGATACACTTACATTTTAGTTCAGTGTGGCAGCCTTTGTTACCATGATCCTCCAGCTAGCCTTACCAGAAAAGCTTACCTACCTACCTACCTCCCATCCACCAGATTTTTTCAGAAGCACTTTTGCACTTTCTCCCATGCTGCACAATATGCATAGAAAAAACTCCCCTATAGAATCTATACAGCCATTACCTTTTCTTCCTTCCAATGCCCCATTAACTCACCTCTGTCCTGCTGCCTACAAAACCCACCCTGCTGATAATGTTTAGGCAGGTGGCAAGTTAATGTTACAGCTACTGATCGGCTTATTACATCTCCAAATTGTGGTCAGCACTTGTTCCTGCTCCTCCTCCTCCCCTCTCTCCTCCTGTTTGTTTGAAATTATGTCTTGTCTTTGATACTGCAACTTTTTGTGACTGAACCTGTCTCTTACTATATATCTGTACAGTGCCCAGCACAATGGAGCCCTGACCTCGCTGAGATCTCTAGGGACTAATTGCAATACAAATAATAAATAACAAGTTAACAATTTGCAGTGGGAAGTATTTGCAGTTTTTATCCAAATGCAGCCTGACTAGAGAGCAGCTAATAGTGTAATTTCAGTAGGCAGATCTTCTTATGAACACTTCACTCTTTGATCTGTTGGCATTATACAGATGTCCTCTGCCCAAAGCTAACACCAGCTCTTTCTGGACTGTAGAAAGAGGTGGGTGCAGACTTGGAGATCCTGGAATCACTGAAAAAGAGGGAGAGCTTCTGCAATGCTTTGATATAGGTCTGAGCCTGGGAAAAGAGCACATTGGGAAACAAGGTGCTACTGTGATGCTACCGGGGAGTTGTGAATCTGGGAGCAGAATCCAAGACATGATGGGAAAGCTGCAAGAGTGATCTCTGTAATACAGATCTGAATAGGTTGTTCTCTTTGCCGTTTTCCTTTTACATTAATTTTGTTTCACTCGTTCACTGTTTGCATCTTTCTTCTTGTCCAAGCAAAGCTGTAAGAATTTGTGTTTTATTGCATTAGAAATAGAGCTGGTTGGAAATTGGGGAATTTTTCCAAGGAATTTTTTTTTTGAGAAAATGAAATGCTTTGAACAAAAACAAAACAGAACAAAATTCAGGCTTCCCTCAACAAAAATATTCTAGAAAAGTAGACACTTTCTGCAAAAAATGTCATGTTGTCGATAACCCAATTGTCAAAATGTTTTGACAGAAAAATTTGGATCAGCCTTAATAAAAAGTGCTGCTACTCTCAATTGCTTCTTGGAGAAAGAACCAGAGCTCAGCTTCCTTTAATAGGAATGTCTACACCTCATTGGCCTGTTCTACACTACGACTTTAATTCGGATTTAGCTGCCTTAATTCGAATTAACGCTTGACCCGTCCACACAACGAAGCCATTTAATTCGAATTAAAGAGCCCTTTAATTCAATTTCTGTACTCCTCCTCGACGAGAGGAGTAGCGTCAAAATCGGTATTGTTAATCCGAATTAAGGTTAGTGTGGCTGCAATTCGATGTTATTGGCAATTCAATGTTATTGGCTACCCACAATGCAATGCTCTGGAAATCGATGCTACTACGGTAGCTTGGACGCACACCACCGAATTAATGGTGCCTAGTGTGGCCGAATACATTCGAATTTATAAAATCGGTTTCCTAAATTCGAATTAGATAAATTCGGATTAATCCCGTAGTGTAGACATACCCAATACCTACACAGAGCAGCTTTCCAGAGCAAAAACTCTTTAGGAGGATGAAGACACAGAATGGGAGTGTAAATAGCCGTAAGAGCAAGCCCTGGCTCACTGCAACTTACCAATATTTGCATTCTGTAGAGATGTTTGGATCTATAGAGATGTAGGCTCAAGCCACAACATTCAGATCCAGATCTGGATCCAGAATTCTTTGTCCAAGCCCAGCTCCACAATTAAATATCCTTATTAACAAATGTAATTCACCAAAGACTACTGCATAAAGACAGAAATATTTGAAGTCTACAAACCTGTTAGTGTACATTTGCTACTGAAGTTTAAAACTTTTGAAGAAAGAAAGAAAGAAAGAAAGAAAGAAAGAAAGAAAGAAAGAAAGAAAGAAAGGATGCTTCATAGGCTGATTTTTGAATTCTTCCTCTTTTCAAAGTCTGAGGTTTGAACATTCATGAACAGTTGACTGTTTGAATCGTATAATGCAATACCTGTTCCTCTGGCTTAACGTTGCAATATTTCCCACACCGCAGGATTGCTTCACATTATTCTATGAGGCAGTGTCATTTTCTCTGCAGTGCTGGTCTTCTTTACTGAAACGAAGGACACTCCTACTTCCTTTAATTATATGTTTTGTTTTAAATTGATGTCTTTTATTCTGAGCATGAATCACCAGCTTGTAAACAGGTAAATGTGGGAGTAAAAGGGAAAACATAAGTTTGATTCCCAAGGTGGGTGTCTCTAATTAAAATGGACATAAGAATTTATTCTTACTTCCCAAATTTACCATGCCCCCCCAAGTCAATTTGACTTAATAAATTAATAAATCATTGCATCCCATGCCTTTACGCGTATATATCTCACTTTTTTCCATTAATTTTAAATACAACTCCCAGAGCACAAACTCCATAGCACTTGTGTACTCTGACAATTGCAACATACCATATAAGGCAAACATGCCAGGCCAAACTTTAAGGCCATCCACCCTGCACACAGAGGTGGGAAGGGGAGTTTTGGATTTGCCTGGCACTTCTAATCATGGCCAGATACAGAGAGGGTCTTCTGAGGCAGTGCCTTACCCTGGTTTGAGCCCAACACAGTATGCTTTTTACACCCACTGTGGCAACCTGGTTCTAAGTGCATCTGTATGGGACAATTTTGCCTGCCAGCATGATAAAATTCATAGGGCACTGGATTGGTATTAAGATCTGGCTTCTATTCCTGTCTCCAGGGCTGTCTCTAGGGAGGTGCGGGCCCAGGGTGGAAGTAACAAATCCGTCACTTCTGGGACTGACCCGTCACTTACGGGACCGACCACACCGGCCAATTGCATTGGCCTGCGGGGCCTACCAAAGCGTGGGGCCCGGAGCAGTCGCCCCAATTTGCCATACCCAAGGGATGGCTCTGCCTGGCTTTACCCCTGACTGGATGAGCTACCTTGGGTAAATCTCTTAACTTCTGTGCCTTAATACGTAAAATGAGAATACTGACACTCACCCGCCTTTGTACAACACTTAAAGATCTACAGATGAAATCTACAGACATCACAAGCCTCAGAGACAATGGATCCAGCACATACTGGCCTCTATTAGCCACATCTGGCCACTTGCTGTCCCCACAGCTGGACACTGCTAAAGCCTGAGTGGTTTGGGTTGGGGAGGGAGAAGAAAAGGGCTAGAATCTGGGGAAGAAGGACGGGGTGGATCTGGTGGCCGCTTTTTCCTCCTCTCTGAGGACAGATTGGATCGGGCAGGGGAGAGACTCAAGCGTTCATGCCCATACTGGTACATGGGCAGATGCAGTCTCCCACTGTGTGTGCATTTGTCCTAGGGTCACACCAGGGTTGATTACCGTCCAGTGACATCTCCTGGAGATTTGACAACAGCTAGAGAGAAGAAAGGAGAAGGCTGCGATCCCTTTCTCCGCCTCAAATCTTTCCCTCCCCTTAATGATGGTGAGAATAAGTCCCCTCCGCTCCGAAGCCAGCCCTGTTTTTCTTATGAATGACTAGGTCAGAGTCACACACACCAAGTGCCTACCGCGGAGCTAGAGGCGGTAGTTTACAATTACAACTGTACAAAGTGTGCACCAGGTGGCAGCCAGCCAGCCAGTGACGTTCCTGTTGCCATGGGATCCACCGCCCCTATAAATAACAGCAAAGGAACTTTCCTAAGTCAGAGACTTTAGGACTCGGGACCTAGAACCAGATGGTCCGGAGGAGAAGCAGCAGCCGCCGCCGCAGCAGGATCTGAGCCAGCCCAGGTGGGCAGCACAGCTGGGAAGCCGGACCCAGCACCAGAGACTGAGGCAGGAGTTGCAGGCCCCCCACGTCACCTTTGGCAGCTTGATCCTGTGGCTGGGGGCCCCCCCCTGCGCTGTCTCCTCCTCCCTGCACCCCCCCTTTGCTTTCATGCAACGCCTGGTGGCCTGGGACCCAGCATGCCTCCCCATCCAGCCGCCCGCCTTTAAATCCATGGAAGTGGCTAATTTCTATTACGAGGCGGACTGTCTGGCTGCTCTGAGCAAGGTGCACCCGCGGGCGGCAGGGGGCCGCTCCATGACTGAGTTCACCGTAGGGGACCACGAGAGAACTATCGACATCAGCCATTACCTGGACCCCTTAGCATCCCAGCCGCCGCCGCCGCAGCAGCAGCCTCCTCCTGCAGGAGCAGCAGCAGGGGGCAACTTTGAGCCTCCCTGCAGCAGCAACGGCAGCCAAGATTTCCTCTCCGACCTCTTCTCCGAGGACTATAAAGGCGGCAGCAAGAAGCCCGACTACACCTACATCAGCCTGCCCAGGCACTGCCACCCGGGCGCCGGCCAGGGCCAGAAGCCCGGGGGGCTGCTGACCTGCTTCCCGCCCCAGATCGTGGAGACCAAAGTGGAGCCGGTCTTCGAGTCCCTGGACTCTTGCAAAGGGCCCTGTAAGGAAGAAGGAGGCGCGGGGCCGGGGCCGGGGGGCATGTCCTCCCCCTACGGCAGCACCATGCGCTCCTACCTCGGTTACCAATCGGTGCCAAGCGGCAGCAGCGGCAACCTGTCCACCTCGTCCTCTTCCAGCCCCCCCGGCACCCCCAATCCGTCCGATTCCTCCAAATCCGGCGGCGGGGGCTACGCCGGGACCCCCGGGGGCAAGAACAAGTCCAAGAAGAGCGTGGACAAGCACAGCGACGAGTACAAGATCCGCCGGGAGAGGAACAACATCGCGGTGCGCAAGAGCCGGGACAAAGCCAAACTGCGCAACCTGGAGACGCAGCACAAAGTCTTGGAACTGACCGCCGAGAACGAGCGGCTGCAAAAGAAAGTGGAGCAGCTCTCCCGGGAGCTGAGCACCCTCAGGAACTTGTTCAAACAGCTGCCCGAGCCCCTGCTGGCCACAGCTGGCCACTGCTAGCCCCACCGCTGGACACTGCTAGAGCCGCAGTGGTTGGGGTTGCGGGGGGAGGGAGAGGGAGAAAGGGCTTGAATTTGGGGAAGGAGGATGGGGGGGGAGGGGTGGATCTGGTGGCTGCTTTTCCCCTCCCCTATGAGGACAGATTGGATCGGGGAGGGGGGAGAAATGGGGAGAGACTCAAGGTTTTTGTTTTTGTTGTTGTTGTCTTTTATTTGCAATTTGGTGGAAAAAAACTTCCGCCGCAGCCTGTTTGTCCTAGGAGTGGGACTCTCCTGGCGGGCGCCATGGTCCTTAGCACCGTGTGGCGGAATGACAGTTGCCGATGGTAAATTTTTTTTTTAATGTTACAGTCCCACCGAGCCCCCCTTTCCCCGAAGCGGTCTCTCTGCAGAGTTTGTTGAATGTTCGTGTTATTTAAAACAGAGCGAGAGAGGGAGAGAAAAAGCAGAGAGTGATGCAATCCTTTAAACATGGCTGGGAATGCTGTGTACACATGATGCAATCTCGTGTAACTGTCAGTCATGAATTGAGTAATCTGTTAAAGATGTTCCTGGGTTTTTTTTTTATTATAAAGAAAAATCTATTTCTATAAGAAAAACACATATGTATATTTTGGGATCTATAAACGTTCTTGCTACATTCGAAGCATTAATGAACAATTTTAATAAACTTTATGGCTAGGGAAAAAAGGAAACTTGTTTTATTTTAAAGGCACTTTAAAGCCAGAATGAAATCAGTTGAAATGCCAGCTAGATCTGGCTGTGTCAGGAATCAGGGCTTTCTGTTGGCCTTTTGACTTTCTCTGTGACTCAGCAAAAAACCGGGAGAGAACCAGAGAAGAGCAGCTGTGGGAGCTTCAGCCAGTTCCCCCTTGCTGCCTCACTGAATTTCCTCTAATCCCTTGAGTTAAATGCTGTTTGGGATTTTTTGCAACACTCATAACTCTCAACATGCCAAGACCAGAGGTGCCATCCAAACCATGAAAAATGTTTAACAAAGTCCCTCCAAGCGAGGGACAAGGTTAAAGCGTGGGAGCGGGTGTGGAAAAGAAAAAGTAAAGGAGGAAGCTTGAAATGAGGAGGGATTCTTTCTTTAAAGCTCAAGTTTTTGTATCCGCTCAGTTTCATGACTCAGCATTTCTAATGTCTGTGGTTTACAGCAATGAATAGTGATAACATGGCATTTTTGTGTTGGATGGCGGTAAATTTGGGCCAGCAATGAGGGACCTCTCTCTCACATAACTAGGTCGTGTGATAAAGGTGTGAACAACTCTCTCTATAATTTCCTATTGAGCCTTCTTTTTAAAACGTTTTTCTAAAAGAAGCTGCTGAAACAGTTGAGTTTTCGAAAGGTGGGTGTGTGGTAATGGTGGTGGTAGTGAACAGGTCAGGTATGTGGTTTAGGGTAAAAGTTAGGGTATAGGAGGATGTGTGTATGGAGCCGTAAGAACTTTGTGACAAAAATAATAGAGGCTCGGCCAGCAGATGTACTATGTGGGATTTGTCAAGGCCTGTGAGTTACACATGGCTCTCTATAGTTTGCTCTTGTGTACGTGCCTGTAAAATGTTATGAGAGCCTAGAGCTGATTACGTGCAGGGAGCTGGGTACATGTTCAGGTCTTATTCAGCATTTTCCAACATACTAGGCCTACTCTAAGCACATCCATCTTCTAAATCCAGATGTTGAAAACTACCAGGAAAGAATTTCCTTAACCCCTCTATACTGTGCTTTACAGTAGGGCACAAATGTTCTGTTTCTTTAAGGGTGTGGATTTGAACTTGCTGCCTGTTATATATTTTACTGTAAAGGACAGTGATTGGGAGTGGATGTGGAGCAGCCTTAAATTTGGTGTTTGTTGATACTGATTTTACTCACAAAATATGTGGTTAATGAGGGAGTTGTTTTTAATTTTCAGTCACAGTGATCACATCTTCCTCAGGCAGGGAAAACTAGAGTCTACAGTGGAGTTGATCAAGTAACTCTCTGTTCATGCAAATCTCTCATAGCCCTCACCAGGAGCTATGCAAGAGTAAGAAGTGTGGGATTAGATTCAATGCAGCTGTATTTCCCTTTTGCTTTGCAGTTTATACAAAGTAATTAAGGGACTTTTCTGAGCCCCTAGAATCAGGCTTTTTGGGGTTATCTAGTCAACCCTCCTGCATTGTGGCAGGTTCACTTCTTGCAGGCTGGCTGGATGTAAGGTCTTGCCTTGAATCTACCTAGTGATGGTGATTTCCACAATCTTCCATTACCACTGGTTCCACTGTTGAACTGTTCTCCTAGTTACAAAACGTATCCTAATATTTAGACCCTATTCTCTTCTCTGCAGTGAAGGCCCATTTGTTCTCAAACTTGTAAGTGATGGTTCTGAGTTACATGGGAGGACTGCTGGCTTTAGAGTTGCTGAATGAAGGGCTGGAAATATCCCCAGGAACATTTCTTATTTCATTTATAAAGGACAAAATTTCCATCCAAATCTGTGTGTGGAGGGCAGATGTGAGGGGGAATGGAACTGAAAGAGAAGACATATTAAAGATCCTAATATTTGTTTAAAATAACATAAATCAGTGGGCCAAATTCCAGCAGTGGAGTTGCACCAGAGATGATGGATGGGCTAACCCGTTGCCTTTAAGCCTGGACTTGCTATACTTTAACTGGGACCACACAGCTGTAATCAAGACAGATTGACAGGGGTACTGGAACAATTTTTATAGTGGGGGTGCTGAGACCCATTGAATCAAACTGTAAACACTGTACATAATGGAAACCACTTCAAGTCAGGGGGTGCGGGAGCACCGCCCTCCCCCCAACATCCCTATTTCCAGCATTTATGCAGATTGATATAAAGACTACTTGGATTATTGCTACAGAATCTAATGCCTCCCTTAATTTGGACCATGTGTAACTCAGCTGGGATGTATCAGTACAACACTGAGCTTTGGTGAGGTAGGTATTACTACCCCTAGTTTACAGATAAAAACTGAAGCAAAATGTTGTGATTTGCCAAAGGCCTCAGAGGGCATCTGTGTCAAAGCCAGGATAAGAATTCATGAATCCCTGGCTCTGTGTGTTTTATCCAGCCACCTACCTTACAGTTGAGCAGCTTTGCAATGATTTTAGGTGTGTATGGGCCATGGAATACGAGTCTTCAGAAAAAATACCTCACAATTAAAAGATTTCGTAGTATAAAATATGCAGGGACTGTTATCTGGGGGAAAACAGAAACAAAAAACAAATAAACAAAGCAATCTGTGCAATCCATCGAAGTATGATCACAGCAGAGAAATGGGGATCATCCCCATCCAAACCTAGCTCATTCTCAAATATTGATCTAGAGTCCCATTAAAAATAAATTTCTGCTGATTGAAAACAGAGCCTCATGCACTTCACTTGTCACTTTGCTCTGTCTCTTCTGCTTCTCTGTGTTGAGGACGCTCATTGAGGAGCCAAATATATTTTGGGGTGTGATCCTGGAGTCTATATGCAAGCAAAACTCCCATTGAAGTAAAGGATCAGGATGAGACCCATGAGCACAATTTTGTCTCCTTTGAAATACATGCGTACCATTCAGATTTCAGCCTTTTTTTCCAAGTTATCATTAACACTTATTTTTTATTTCTACCAGCTCATGCTTGCTGACCCCAGTGGGGTTTTGCTGGGGTAGGAGATAGCAGAATTTCCCCATCTTTAGAAATAAAATATTCCTAATGAGAACATAAAATCCCTGCCATATACATTCTGTTTCTAAAGGGTTCTAAATCCCACTTCTGAATCTGCTACACCAGTTGTTCTCAACAGGGGTCTGGGATCCCTGGGGGGTCGCAGAAGGTTTCAGGGGTCTGCCAAGCAGGACCAGCATTAGATTTGCTGGGGCTCAGGGCAGAAAGCTGAAGCCCGACCGCATGGGGCTGAAGCCCGGGCCCCTGAGCCCCGCCCACCCAAGGCTGAAGCTGAAGCTGAGCAATGTCGCTTTGTGGGTGCCCCTGTGGCATGGGGCCCGTGCAGTTGCCCTGCTTGCTACCCACTAACGCTGGCCTTGGCTTTTAGATGCATAAAAACAGTTGTTGTGGCAAAGGTGGGCTGTGGAGTTTTTATAGTATGTTGCGGGAGGCCTCAGAGAGAAAAAGGTTGAGAATCCCTGTGCTACACCATTTGGATTCAGTGGTATTTAATTCCACAACAGAAAATCCATTCCTCAAAATGTATTGTTTAAATAAACATAATTTAAAATATTAACAAGTTCTAACTTTTAAGCAAGTTATCTGTCAATCTGTCTACCTTGTACTACACTTGTCACCGTGGCATCTACATGTCACAGATATTTTAGCAACAGTTTTCTGCATTCCTGATGTTATATGCTGTGCTTCACATTCTAAAGATGCTTAACTCGCATTGCCTTCCATTAGTTACCCCTGGAATTTGCAGCAGTAGGAGTTATTGTTAAAAATTACCCTTGTTTGTGTCTGCATTCATTTTTTCCTGTGTCACACTAATAAATGCAATCTTACAAATTACAAACATGCACAAAAAGATTATTGGAAGGGTCAGTCATATATTAATTTAATAACAACAGGTTTGTCTTCTTGAAATCATGTGAGAGCCATCAAATATCTAAAAAAACAGCCCAGGGAAACTATAAATGAGGCAGTATAACTAAGTTTTGATGACTGAGATTTACCCTTGCAATCACAGTAGTCCTAAATTAGAAGGAAGGATGCTGCAACTCAAAATAATATCTGCTTTAAGAAACCGGAAAAAAAAAATTGGAAGCCAGATTATACCTCATCACTTATGTTTATATTTTAACTTCAGGGTCCAATTATCTCCCTGCACGTTGTGCAGTCAGTCACATAAATACAAAGTGAATGTAGAACATGAATAAATCAAAAGGGTAGGATTTGCATCCAGTTTGCCATGATATAACTACACAACATGTAGAGGGCAGTGATGGTTTGGGCCCTAACTTCTTTTGCTACATAAAAGTCCTCCTAAACATTAGAGCTGGATGAAATAATGCAAACAAAATCCTATGCATTTTTAAATGAATTATGTTTGCACCCTTTTATGTTTGTTTTGTGCAAATATTCGAGAGACAGTTTTATCAGCCCAAATTGATGTGTTTCAAATTTGCATGAACCAATGTGAACGGAAAGAAGAGTTAAATTCACACACAACCACAAGTATTTGGGCTGAAAATACTTACCATCCAATCAGGGAACAAAAACAACACCACAAACTTAACTGACCAATCACAACTAAACAAATCAGCTCAAATTTTGAATATTTGTCCATAAAGTTAAAAAAAAGTAAAATAAAATATGTTGACATGGTTGAACAGAAAATATATTTGAGGAAATTGTATCTCTGTTGGCAGATAGTCCCTGAAAAGGAAAAGAGGCTCTATTAGTCTATAAATTTTCCTTTGCAAATTATTTGCTGAGCTCCAAAGATACTTCATAACTTGAGCCATGGGAAGTGTTTGCAATAGAATGCGAAGCCATGCAAATTCCCTTGGCATTGAAACAAATTCAGATAACATCTCCCAAAATGTTTGCTGAGGTTCTTGAGTCTCTCAGGTGGAATTGGGCTCCATTTCAATCCAGACTGGGTGGATGAGCACCAGGTTGCTATAGTGACTGGTGCCCTATGTAAACACATAGATTAGATTCCATTTTGGATTGGCATCAAACTCATGTGAAACCCATGGTTCCATATGGTCCTGATGCAAAACTAGGTGAAGCTGCAATCGAGTTTCACTTTGAATTTCTGGTTATGTTTGAACCTGAAGCTCAAAAGATAATTTTAGGGGGGTGTAATCCCACATGGACCAAAGCCAAAGGAAATGTATTCATGAGTTCCTGTGAAGTGAAACTACTGAATTCATCCTAATTCTGACTCTCCATCAGTATGATTCATTCACAACCAAAGTGCCTTTTGGAAACTGTTACCACCTGCCTGCTCAACTGTTTTCTATTTTATTTTATTGTATGGAAGCTTTTGTTCCCCCTCCTCCCAGAAAAGTGGGTGATTATATTCTGAGACAGGAGGGGTAAAATTCAGCTTGATTGTAAATGATGTCACTGACATAAATGGAGGTGCCACCATTTACCCTAGAGCTGAATTCAGACCCAGACCTTCAACTGGCTGCCACCAATTTCACACAGAGCCACAATGTTCTGATCTTCATCTGCTTTCAACTTCCCCAAAGTTTGGAGTGTCTAGATCCAGTTTTGCTCAGCCCATTAAAGGGACAGAATCTAGATACACATTTTGATCCACATGAGGGTCTTGGTCTTCATCCTGTCCTGGCCCTTCCTCTCCTGTCTGTGATATTTTTAAAGCACCTATCAGTCACACAGGTATCAAAGCACTTCCTCAAAGTTCAGGGGTGTTTGCATCTGGGGGTTTACTTAGGTCCCGTGTTGTAATTTCATGCAATTAATACAATGAAAAAAAAATAGCCTCTACAAATCCAACATATTCCCTGTATGCAGTGCTCTTTAAAAACACTGACCTTTTGTGAACAGACCTGTTTTTGATTGGCTCTAACACAGAACAAGTCTGCACACTGAGCCAATCAGAATGAAGTGAGGAAATAAAGTCGTTGATAGGGCCTACAGAGCTTAATGGTTTCTGTCCCCCCATTAAAACCAGCACCATCATGGCTTGTTTATTTTCTATAAATACTTTGGCTTACTAGTATATTGCAACAACAGATAATGAAGCCCGTGGTAGGTATTTCATCAACGATGCCTCCAAATGACAGAAACAGTAAATAGGACTCTAAAAATAATGTAAAAATCCCTCTGATTTATAACCTATCGACTGCTCCCTCCTACACTGGGCTGCCTGTGATCTGGGTCTGCAGAAGCTCAGGGAGCATGATTTATGTTATGTATCAGTGAGCCGAGGAGCATTGGTTTCAGAAATGAATGTCACAGTGATGCACTGGGAAAATATTTCTGTGCAACATGATGAAATAATTACTTGGCTGAAGTAAATCAGGAAGGGAATCACAGGAACAAGAGAAAGTGCCTGGAGCCCATTCAACAGGCAGAGGGGAAAAGTGCTGCTGGCCAGCTAATAGAAAAGCTGTTTCGCTAAGTTCCCCAGCATCTGCCATAGACAATGGTTCTGGGGGTGGAGGATGTTTCTGACACTGACTTGCTCCACTCCTAATTGTCTAGGTGTCTTATTCAGGCTGGTGAAATATTGTCTGTCTATGTCCTTATGGGCTTTTTAGAAAACAAAAAGCCAGAAAGCTAATCTAGAATACGATTCAGCAAGGTCCTTAATACAGGCTTAACTGTAAGCACCTGAGTAGTCACAATGAAGTTGAGGGAACAGTTCACTATAGACTAATTAATGGAACTAAAGAAAGAAGGTCACGTTCCAAGAGGGACTTAGTCTAGCAGTTGGTACCAGGGGGCCAAGAGTGCAAGCTGGCCCAGCCCTCTTACACTTAAAACTCTAGAGCTTCAGCCTGTAACACAGGCCTAGGTGCATGCTCAATAAAGATATCTTTCCTACAACTTTGCCTGCCACTTCAGCTATTGCTAATGAGCCATGGTGGCAGTGAACACTTCTGTGCTTAAAGTTAAATGTGTGCTCAAGTAACTTGCTGCAGCAGGTCCCTAGTTCTGAGAAACCAGAATGGAAGACAAAAGACTAACACTACAGCTGTATATGTACACAGTGTCCATCAGACACACTGTATTCCCAGACACTTAGAGAGCCAAATAACAACAGTGGTGCAAAGTTAAATAATTAACAATGTAAGACAGGGAGAAAAATGAAAAGGAATGGGGATCAATGACATGGTTAGGCATAGGCCTGTGAATCAGAAGGTGGGGGTTCTAGGCCTGGCTCTGCCACTGATTAACTAAGACTTAGAAGTTCGTTAGGCCTATATTTACAGGAAGATGTATGCACATATGTGTAGCTCCAATTGTGAATGCAGTTGCAGTAATGGCAGGTGCAAATGACCTGTTTCATATCTAACCAGTAATACCCCTCTGCCATGTGCATTGGCCAAACCGGACAGTCTCTACGTAAAAGAATAAATGGACACAAATCAGACATCAGGAATGGTAACATACAAAAGCCAATAGGAGAACACTTCAATTTCCCTGGACATTCAATAACAGATTTAAAAGTAGCCATCCTTCCACAAAAAAAACTTCAAAAACAGACTTCAAAGAGAAACTGCAGAGCTACAATTCATTTGCAAATTTAATATAATTAATTTGGACTTGAATAGGGACTGGGAGTGGCTGGCTCACTACAAAAGCAATTTTCCCTCTCTTGGTATTGACACCTCCTCATCAGTTATTGGGAGTAGACCACATCCACCCTGACTGAATTGACCTTGTCATCACTGGTTCTCGATTTGTAAAGTAACTGCCTTCTCCTCATGTACCAGTATATTTATGCCTGTATCTGTAATTTTCACTCCGTGCATCTGAAGAAGTGGTTTTTTACCCACGAAAACTTATGCCCAAATAAATCTGTTAGTCTTTAAGGTGCCACCAGACTCCTTGTTGTTTTTGTGGATACAGACTAACACAGCTACCCCTCTGATACATATCTAACCAGTCATTTGTGTGTGCAGTTACCATGACTACATATAAATCATGGTTAAATAGGCACACAAAAGTGTGTACATTTTTGTACATACAATACATGCAGTTTTCTGAAAAATTAACTGTGCTTCATCATAGTTTCCCTATTTGTAAAATGGAGAAAAATAAGATTTATTCTTCCTCATCAGGCTATTGATTGGATAAATCTATTAAAGGTTGTAAAGCATTTGAGATCCTCAAATGGAAAGTGCTATAAAAGGGGAAAGGGGGAGATATGAAAATTGATGATGAGCCATTGCACTGGAAAGATACAGAGCAGCTGTTTGGGATGGCAGGAGCTGCAGAGAAGAAGGCTCTTGCACAAATAGTTTGGAAGGATGGAGAGAGGCCTGCTACACTAGTGAGAAAGGATACAGCACTAGAGATAAACTAGGTCAGGGAATTCAGCTGGAGGGCTTTGAAAGCAGGGAGGGGAATTTTGAACTGGATCCTATTTTATCTATCCACCATCTTCTTAGACCTGATCCCACAAAGACATGCTTAATTTTGTGCATCCAAGCAGTCTTATTGGCTTCAGTGGGATTATCCATGAAAGTAGAGATAAGCAAATGCATAAATCTTTGCAGGATCGAGGCCTGTGATCGTACAGTCTTTGGGGAAGTGATTGTGTCCTCTGTTTGCACAGCACCTAGCATACACACAATCAATCACGAGGAGGAATGTGGAGCTGTCTGAGGATCGGGGTGATTTCGCAGGCTCTCTGTGCAACAAGGGGGGGAAGCAGCATTTTGTACTATCCAGGGGATGAACACATATCACAGCTAGGGAGGGAATCAGATACTATCTTCCTCCTCTGCACCCTGGCAACCAGCAGTGGACCGCAGTTCAATAAAGTATGCAAGCCCATGACAAACTGGAGAAATGGTCTGAAGTAAATAGGATGAAATTCAATAAGAACAACTGCAGAGTACTCCACTTAGGAAGGAACAATCAGTTGCACACATACAAAATAGGAAGTGACTGCCTAGGAAGGAATACTGTGGAAAGGAATCTAGGGGTCATAGTGGACCATCAGCCAAATATGAGTCAACATTGTAACACTGTTGCAAAAAAAGCTAACATCATTCTGGGATGTATTAGCAGGCATGTTGTAAGCAAGACATGAGAAGTAATTCTTCCACTCTACTCCATGCTGATTAGGCCTCAACTGGAGTATTGTGTCCAGTTCTGGGCACCACATTCCAGGAAAGATGTGGACAAATTGGAGAAAGTCCAGAGAAGAGCAACAAAAATGATTAAAGGTCTAGGAAACATGACTTTTGAGGGATGATTGAAAAAATCGGGTTTGTTTAGTCTGGAGAAGAGAAAACTGAGAGGGGACATGATAACAGTTTTCAAGTACATAAAAGGTTGTTACAAGGAGGAGGGAGAAGAATTGTTGTTCTTAACCACTGAGGATAGGCAGGGCCAGCTCCAGGGTTTTTGCCGCCCCAAGCGGCCCCAAAAAAAAAAAAAAAAAAGGGAGGGACCGTCCGCCGAATTGCCACCGAATAGCTGGACGTGCCGCCTCTCTCCGGAGTGGCCGACCCAAGCACCTGCTTGGCAAGCTGGTGCCTGGAGCCGGCCCTGAGGATAGGACAAGAAGCAATGGGCTTAAATTGCAGCAAGGGAGGTTTAGGTTGGACATTGGGAAAAACTTCCTAATTGTCACAGTGGTTAAGCGCTGGAATAAATTGCCTAGGGAGGTTGTGGAATCTCCATCATTGGAGATTTTTTTAGAGCAATGTTAGACAAACACCTTTCAGGGATGGTCTAGATAATACTTAGTCCTGCCACAAGTGCAGGGGACTGGAGGACTAGATGCCTGTCAAAGTCCCTTCCAGTCCTATGATTCTATGATAAAGCTAAGCACATGTTTAAGTGCTTTGCTGAATAGAAGTGAACATAAACATGTGGTTAAAGGTTACCATGTAACGCAGGGACTGGATGCTCAGAAAGGTGTTAAGTGAGATATTATAGATCAACTTGCACACACATGGGCCAAAAGGAATCCTGATTTACTGTCAATGGTGTATCGAGAGCCCGTTATCATGAGTGCTGGCAAGGGCTGGGCAAGCTGATATTTCAGAGCAGAGTGTTAGAACCTGGCTGGTAATCAGAGGCTTCCTAAGCAGTAATCTATTCTAGATCAGTAAGAGCTGGTGCCATGATCTACGGGCTTCTGTGGCTTGGAAGGCAATGGATAAAGCAAGTGCGGAGAGTGGCAGCGGTGCAGCCAGCAGCATGCATTGGCCAGTCTAATTGTTGCAAGTAATTCCTGAAAAGCATGACTATAATGATTACATTTCTACAGCACCATAAGCATGATGCTGTACAGGTAGGCTAATAATGACAATTAGCATTCTGTAGGGCTTTTCATCCATGGCTCTCAAAGCACCTTATGAAGATGGGCAAGTCTAATTATCCCCATTTTACAGCTGGAGCGATGGAGTGAGTTGCCCAAGGCCACAGAGTGAAAGAAACACTCTTGGGGCAGTGCAACAGCATGACGCCCCTTTACTAGCATCTGTGTCCTTGGGACACCATCTAACTTCTTTTTTGTTGTTACTTGCTAGAGCCCAGTCAGGCCACCCTGGCTCATGCCAAGTTGTACCTTCCTCTAGAAGTGATCCCATTGATTTCAGTGGAACTGCTTGTGAGGTTGCATTCAACACAAGTAAGGGAGACACAATCAGGCCCACAGTAGTGTGGAGAGAGGGCAGGGACAGGGGTTAGCACTGAAAGGGGGTTGGCCAATAGACCTGGGTTTTGAGGAGGGTTTAGAAGACAGAAACGAGGTTAAATGGCCCACAGGGCTGGGGAGGCTGTTCCAGGCCCAGGGAGAATGAAGAGAAGGGGCAGAGCTGTTTGTGGCAAAAGGAAACAAAGAGAGCATGAGCTGAAATGGCAGGGCGTTTTCCTCAATAGAAAGCCCAGCCCCAACCTCCTTCAGATGGGGATGCCCCACTGCTGCTCCAGTCTTTCACGGCGCGTTCTTAAAGGCAAAACCACAGCAACGGGCTGCTGTGTTGTTCACACCTTCAGCACCATGCAGTTTTCACAGCGGCAGCAGGTGCTCTTCTGTGCAAGCTCTCTGAGCACTTTATTATCGGGCTCATCAGCTAGCAAGCAGCCGTAAGATCAACTTGTTTACTGTAGCATTCAGCCTTTTTATTGCACGTGGAGAGGGAACTCCCTTCTCAGCCCTCCAGGTGGCCCCTCCGGGGCAGGGTTGAGGCCCATTGGTGGGGACGGGTGAGGCTGGGTGGGGGATGCTTGCATTGCAGTCCTACCTGTTCTGATCAGTCTTCAGGCCTGTCAATTAGGCACGTTTTATTGGCCCTAGATTCACTTTATTACTGTAAACACAATGAAAATGTCTGGATTTAAACAAAAAAAAAAAAAAAGAAGAAAAAGGTTTAGGGCAAACTCCAGCTTTTACAAACCTTACAAAGGGTAGCAGAGTGTGCCGATGCAGCGCTGGAGCCTTGTACCATCTCAACACTGCACGGGCAGCCAGGGGAAATACATCATTCTGCAACACACCGTCCTGCTGCTCCAAAATGAGTGTATGTGCCCGTTAGCATTGACTGCCATCACATCACATGTGCACTGGGGCTGGGCAGTGTCCAGTCAATAAGAAGTCAACACACAAAGTCCACTTGTGGCCATGGAAGGCCTATAGATGCACTAATCATATTATCCAGTTAGTGCTCAAGGCAGTGGTCAGACTGGAAACAATAGTGGTGGTACTCCCCCAGGTTCCACCCATAACCCAGGCTCCACCCCACTTGGGAGGCCCAAACGAGATACCACACACAGTAGACAGTGAAATACCTAACAAAGTTGGCAGCTAAATGCTCACTATCAAGCTTCAGAATCAACATGTTCTGAGATGAATAGGAGCAATTTGCACCTCTCAGAGCTGCTGTTTCAGGCCAGAAAAGGGGTAAGTTTGCATTTCTCAAAACTATTGTTTCAGGCTGTCAGAAGACTCAATTGGACATCATTGCATCCATTCACACTGAGTTCACATTCTGAAGGTTAGCATGCTAACTATAAAACAGAGTTATTTTGTTTGTTTGATAAAAGGTCACATTGTGAAGCATCCACTGGGGACAACACCAACACCAGCTCACTAAATTGCCATGAGTAGGGCCCTACCAAATTCATGGCCATGAAAAACACGTCACAGTCCATGAAATCTGTTTTTCCTCCATGAAATCTGTTTTTTTGTGTGCTTTTACCCAGATTTCAGGGGGGAGATCAGCATTTCTCAAATTGGGGGTCCTGACCCAAAAGAAAGTTGCAGGGGGGACACGGTATTGCCACCCTTACTTCTGCACTGCCTTCAGAGCTGGGTGGCTGGAGGGCGGCAGCTGTTGGCTAGGCGCCCAGCTATGAAGGCAGCGCCCCGCCAGCATCAGCGCAGAAGTAAGGATGGCAATACCATACCATGCCACTCTTACTTCTGCACTGCTGCCTTCAGAGCTGGGAGGCCGGAGAGTGGCGGCTGCTGACTGAGGGCCTAACTCTGCAGACAGCAGTGCAGAAGGGTGGCAATACCATACCATGTCATCCTTACTTCTGCACTGCCGCTGGTTCTGCCTTCAGAGCTAGGCTCCCAGCCAGCAGCTGCTGCTCTCCAGCTGCCCAGCTCTGAAGGCAGCGCTGCCACCAGCAGCAGCAGCGCAGAAGTAAGGGTAGCAGTACTGAAAACCCTCCCCTCCCCAATAACCGTGTGACTCCCCCACAACTCCTTTTTGGGTCAGGGCCCCTACAATTACAACACCATGAAATTTCAGATTTAAATAGCTGAAATCATGAAATTTACGATTTTTAAAATCCTATGACTGTGAAATTGACCAAAATGGACTGTGAATTTGGTAGGGCCCTAGCCATGAGGGACTGCTTCCCTAGCTGCACTTTCTGGGGATGGAGATGGGGACTACCATCTTGTACCCTCTTCCTCCTTTCCCATCATCCAGCCCCACCACACAGGGCAGGATTTGATCCTTTTTTGTTTAGTTGCTGCGGCTCATCTCCAAGCAAACTATAGGTGTGTCTGGTCTTCGCAACACTAATCTGCCTCAAAGTGGGGTTTACCCAATGAAGGATTTGTCATTGACAACGGGGCACATAGTAACTTCATTGAGGAAGTGGAGAGAGGCCGGAACAAATGGGGGAAAAGTGAATCACCTTCCCATGTCAAAACCATTTCATAATGCACAAAACCCCACTGGCAGCATGACCTGTAATGCTAACTAACCCCATGAGTCAGACTTGCCAAAATCATGAGATTGTCTTAAAAATCATAAGATTTTAATAATAACTCTGGGATCTTTTCATTAGCCTGATGGTGTTTTGAGCTGTTCCCCACAACCATGAGGACTAGAAACTTACTCTGAGATTCTCACGGGTTCATACGATTCCCGGAAAAACTCCAAACATCACAAGATCATAAGAGTTGGCAACATCAATTCCTCTGGCTAAAAATAAATTTGCGACTTTGAAAATTAACGTTATAGATTAAAATTGTAAATACAGACAACGTGCTTTAAAGCAGTCAGTTCTTACCGAGGGTCAGCAAGGCCTAGGAATCACTTACATCCTACTAAAGCCCTATATTGAGAGCTAAGACCTTGTGCTAGTTCCCTGCATTGGGTGGGATTTCATTCCGAGTGATTTACTAACTTCACAGATGTCGTTTGATTTCAGACAATGGCTTAGTTGGAACAGGCTGTGTTTTGAGCAAACCTAATTTGTAAAATGTGTTTTGAAATGACCCTCAAAGCTGAACTCTTTCTCTTCTTTCCCTGGATTTTTGAAATCTATGATAATCTAGTTCTACTGAGTCCTCAGAATTTTCCCTTCAAATTTTCCTCCCCACACTGCATGACATTCCACATGTTGGTGGGAATTGGCACAGTTTTATTAAGTACCTAATAACACATTGTGCAGTGACGGTGTGTCATGGTAATAAACTAGCCATGTAATTCTGCCTGACTCATCAAACAATATGGGGCAATAATGTTTGAATGCAGTTCAGCATATGCAGCTTTAAGAGGTACGTGGCAAGGGGAAGCTGGTTTAATGCTCCAAGAAATTAGCTGGGCAAACGCAGTGTTTTATATTGTTAAATATTTTGCAGGGCAGAAAATGAAGTGCAATTGGAAGGAACACATTGTCTTCTAGTGCATCCATGCGATGCCAAATTCATTCTACCTTACTCATGTGAGTAGTCCCATTGATTTAAATGGCAGCAGGAGCAGGTCATTGACTTCAGTGGAAGCAGTCTCAATGGGAGCAGGATCAAGTCCACGGCTGTATTCCCGTGAGTAAAGCATGCACGATCACACATGAAATTCTCTCTGTGCAGAGGACCAGCTCAAGGGCCAATGCAAAACTGACTACACCAGGTCTCAACATTTCTACTGACACTCCTTTTCGATGGAAAATTGGGTTTTTGACATCAGGAAATTCTCCCCAGAAAATGTTCTGATTTCCCACAGAAAATTCTGACTTTTCTTCAGCTACCCCAAAACTTTTTAGTTGTTTCTCTCCCCTACCCCTGTCCTTTTTTTCTTTTTGAATTAAAAGATTTTTGGGGAAAAGAATATGTTTCCAATCAGTTGTACTATGGATGCCCCATATAAGTGCTATGCTGATGGCCTAAGGGAAATATAATTGGTGCATGGGCCTTGTTTTGGGCATCTCCACAAGGGGGAAATTTCATCTAAGGGTACGTCTACACTTACCGGAGGGTCCGGCGGCAGGCAATCGATGTTCTGGGATCGACTTATCGCGTCTGGTTTAGACGCGATAAATCGATCCCGGATCGATCCCGGAAGTGCTCGCCGTCGACGCCGGTACTCCAGCTCGGTGAGAGGAGTACGCGGCATCGACGGGGGAGCCTGCCTGCCGCGTCTGGACCCGCGGTAAGTTCGGACTAAGGTACTTCGAATTCAGCTACGTTATTAACGTAGCTGAATTTGCGTACCTTAGTCCGAAGTGGGGGCTTAGTGGGGACCAGGCCTTAGATAAGACAGCACATTTTCAACCTCCAGGTGAAATAGAAACAAATAAGTAACTTTCTTTATTAAGAGTTTAATTTCACTTAGCTGAACTGAAACTGCAGGAGCAAGCTGCAGGGGCTGAATCCATATGGCTTCTCAATGAAATGTCACCCCTATAAACTAGGAATCAGGATATCAAGTGACAGGCATAACATCATCAAAAGAAACTCCTCTTGACCGATTGTGGGATAACTGGTTGCATCGAGAGTGGGACATTGTTCCTAGATATTTGTGGAAGCAGTTGTCTTTTAGCAATTAAACTTCAATGCCAGGGCTAGTCATACCCTAAAATTAAAAAAAGAAACCAAAAATAACAACCACCCTCTTAGCCCAGTTCCTAAAGGCAGTGTTTGCTGGAGATCAGTGGGACTATGTAAGGGTCTTGCAAAATATTTATTAATATGTTATTGCTAAACAACAGCAGAGTAAAGCTTCAACACTGTATCATATTGCCCTGTCACATTCTTAACTCTTTCCTAGATCACCAGAGTGCCCACAAGAACTACTGATGGGTTTGCCATGACACTGGCTGTTTTTAGCTCTGCGGGTTTTGGGGTGAAGGGCATTGCTGGCATATGCTGGCCACCCAAATGTTACAAAAGGCCTAATTTTCAGACATGTTAGGCATATGATTGAATGAATTTTGTGCTTGAAATTACAATGCTTGCATATGCAAATCACAAATTAGACATATTTGCATATGCAGTTATTCAAACTATAGTCATGGTAATTGCTTATCAAAATGACACATGGAATCTCACACCCATTTTGCACATTTGCAGTTGTGAGTATCACCTTCCCAAGAGATACATCCACAATCTAGTCTAATTGTCAATCCCCCCCCCCCCCCATAGAAACTTCCATGAAGGGTAAAACTGTCCTCAGTTGTTCCCTCCCCCACAGAGAGATCAGGAATTGTACAGAGCCATGCACTGATGTGAACAGCAGAACTAAAAAGGAGAACGGAAGGGGCAGTTTACATGTGGTCTCACTTTGTCTAATGCCCATCTTCATTATTACTTTAACCCTTAGAGCATTGCATTTGCCCATCTGCTAGTCAAGAGCACAGGCTTTGGCAGGGCTACGGACCATATTGTGATCTTATTTGCATTGGTGCAACTGAGATTAGCATCTGGCCCTGTGTGTGTGTGTACAGTTAGAGATAGCTATTATGTGGTTTGTAAGAGGTTAAAAGAAGGTGGAAACCATAACCATGAAAGTCATAAAGGCAACATATCCCAAGCCAAATAGTTTTGTTTCCAACTCCAGCTTTAATTATAACATGTCACATAATGATGACATAGTGTTATAATAAGCACATATAATGCATTAATCTGATATTATGTCTTGGCTTTAACAATAGGCACAGTGAAGCAGCCTTAGCTGCTAACTCATTCTGAATGTATCTGCACACTCCACCTAGATACTTATCTGTCTCTTTAATTAAGTGGAGAGAAACATCTGGAGGCCATACCCATAAAACCAGACTCTGATGATAGCAGAGTTACTCTAAAGCTTTGGTTAATCACTTACTCCCACATATTGTCGAGAGGTTCCAAACTCTCCTCCTTTTCTTCTCTCTTTGGTGCCACTTATTCTCCAGTGTCAGGGCCGGCTCCAGGCACCAAGCAGGTGCTTGGGGCGGCCAAGGGAGAGGGGCGGCACGTGCGGCAATTCGGGGGCGGCAGGTCCTTCGCTCCCTCTAGGAGCGAAGGACCTGCCGCCGAACTGCCGCTGCCGATCGCAGCTTTTTTTTCTTTCCCCAATTGCCACCGCCGGTTGCGATTGCGATCACGGCTTTTTTTTTTTTTTTTTTTGCTTGGGGCAGCAGAAATGCTGGAGCCGGCCCTGTCCAGTGTGCAGGCAAAAGTAAAAAAAAGGGCACAAGACCATTAAGGTACCAAATAATGGGCCCATTCATGCATTCAGGAGCAGAGCCTCCACTGACTTCAGTAGGGACAGGATTGAGCCTAATACTTGCTGGGGTGGAAGAAAATGCTTCTGATAATCTGTCACTTATCCAGTGGCTTAAAGGGCCAGCCGCAGGCCTTGTCAATGGGTAGAGTACAGCTGACATTTTATTTGCATCCTGCAAATCCCACTGATCAAACTGAGTCTCCTCCCATGGCAATCAGTGGTATTACAGTGATCATCTTCAGTGGGAGCAGGATCGGGCCCTTATAGCATAAAGTCAGCTTTTCTGATTCAGGGCGTCTCGTGCAGCTTTACATGCATCTGAACAAGTACTCTTTATTTCTTCAAGTGCACTTACTTCCAAGACTGTGTGCAAGGTAAAACTAAAACAGGAATGTAGTGCTCTGAGTCTCGGGTAACTGGGAGCAAGCATTTACAGCGTGGGGGACAGCTGTTGTGTGTATTACCAATCTTTCAGACTCCCAATTCTGTGCCATTTCATGTACCGAGACCATGCATGCCAGCCCACCTGAATGGGATCCGGAAAAAGGAACCGTGTGAGGGAGACAAGGGCCACATGAGGGTAACTTTCTGCAGTGATTATTTCATCAGAACCAGAGACATAATGTGAGGTTTTTGTATTTCAGCACTAGTTAAGCAGCCCACATCAGGATGGGCAAAATCAATGAGAGTCTGTCCACTAATTTCCTTCCCCTTTCCCTCTTTCTCCCTTAACTCTCTTCCAACCTTCCCCAGTACAAAATGCTCTGCTGATGCCCTTTGAACTGATTGTGTTGGGACGGTGATGCCAGAGTTTCTTAATCTTGCGGTGGTACCTAGATATTATGGTGATGGGTACGGAAATGCTGAAAAACAGACAGACAAGTAGATAGCTAGATAAGATTAGATGTACAACTAATTTAGCCAGTCATCATATAGAGCAACTGACACAACTTAATCTATATACCGCAAATCCTATTGATAAAACTGCTTTAAAAGACTTGCCTTTTAATTGTATTGAAAACCCATCTTTTGATCTGAATTGCTTTGGCAACATGTTCATTATTTGAATGGCACCTCATCTGTCCAAATAATACTACATTTGTAGTTCCTGGTATGTAAATGCATCAGAGCGCAGGGTACATGCATGCATGCATACATATAAATGGCTAAAGGGCAGAGAAGATAACTAAATGTTATTGTACAGATACAGACTGAAAGCAAAATAATCTCCTTGTATTGATGTGTGGATATGAACAACAGTTCATAAAAGATACAAGCAGTAATTCATATTAATAAATATAAGCCTGACAAATGTTTACATTAAGAATATCCAGTATTTGAATTGCTTCACTAAGCAGAAAAAAAAGACATTTTCTTGCTCTATAATTAAGTAGATGAAACAAAAACACTGCACTTCCCTGTTTTTTCTGGTAATATTTATGAATTTTCCAGGAGGAGAAAGGAGAAGAAGAATGAAAATAGACCTGTCAGTTTCACTATTGTTTATGGGCAGTTTTTACAATCCAGCTCTTGTGCTCTGGCATACATGCTGAAATGTGTGGGTTGCACATGTTGTGGGGGGAAATTTATTTGCTTTTTAACAAATTATTTTTAATTGGAATTTTAAAAATAGCCCTGGGAGTTTTCCAAGTGCTGTTAGGTGATGTTGAAGGTTATTTGCAGAAAACCTAAATTTTGGGCCAAACTGACATGCTGCTGTCTCTTAAATGTGACAAGATCAAAACAGCTAACATGAAGTGTACAGTTCATTAGTCTAAGTATTTCTCTGTGGGTGACATTCACCCCAGAGCAGAGGGCTAGCAACAGGGCTATGTACCACTTGAGTTCCACTTAAGCAAAGACTGCTGGGTACAAAAACAAAACACAGATAAATAATTCTAGGTCTTAATTAATGACGGATGAAGCTTTCAGACGATTCTGTGGTTTTATCTGGATAAGCAACAAAAAAGTTCAAATGTTAATCGAAGCCTCTTTGGTTTATAAATCAAGATGGAAATCTCACTTCAGAGCTGCCTTTCTCATGACATTTATAATATAACCGGATTCCAGCTGGGTTAGAAATTCTGGACCAATAGTACCGCTCATGGGATTTTAGTACCTTCACTTCTCACCCTTCCAGAATCAAGAATTGCAGGGGCACACAAAAATGAAATTGATGAACACAGCTCTCTGGAGAGTGTACACCATGGTCTTGTAATCTTCAGTGATGTACCCTTTACCCTTCTGTGTTTGTCTATGAGAGTCTTGTCCAGTCTCTATTTGTCTATTATGGTGCCTAGGGCCGGCTCCAGGTTTTTTGCCGCCCCCAAGCAAAAAAAAAAAAAAAAAAAAGCTGGAGTGCCGCCGCCGAAGCAAAAAAACCGGAGTGCTGCCCCTTGAAAAGTGCCGCCTCCAAAGGGCCAAAATGCCTCCCCTTGAAAAGTGCCGCCCCAAGCACATGCTTGGGACGCTGGTGCCTGGAGCCGGCCCTGATGCTGCCTCTTTATATGGTCATGTTTCTGTGACCGTTGTCTTGTTCACCTGAAAGTGTCCATCATTGGATGTTTCACTTCAGCTTCACTGTACATTTAAATGTTGTCTAACCTTTATAGATTGTGATTTTGAATGACTGATTTTCAACCAAGATAAGTATGCTAGTGCACATATAAAATGTGTGCAATTACACACCTAATTTGGACACAGAGCCTGATTCACCACTGCCTTGTACATTGCATAGTCATATATATGAGTGCAAAGTGTGTGTAAAACACTGCCTTTACGATCTGGTAGCATTTTGCTCCCACTTTGTATAACTGTTAATAACAACACAAGGTACAAGGCAGTGGACAATCAGGCCCATGGCTACTACTATTGTACATACAAATCAGGTATTTGCACGTGCAAATAGCTACTTATGCATCCAACTGACATTTGCCCATGCAGTTACCAAGTTTGTGCATAGTCATTGTAACTGTGTCTGTATTTGCTTTTTCATATTGTATGCCAAATGCCTTTGAAAGTCAAGGCCAGAGTGTGTAACACACTAAGGAACAGTTCAAAAATAAGTGCCTATGTTTAGGCTCTGAAGAAAGTAGCCTGATTTTCAAACGGACTGAACAGCCAGCAGCTCCTGTCCATTGGCTTTCAAAAAATCAGACCACTTAGTTTAGCATCCAAATTGAGATTTAGGAACCTAATTTTATGTATGTAATTTTTTTAGAACCTTTGGCCAAATAACCTGTTAAATTGACAGCTCTGTGTTAGAGTCCTTACCAGGAAGTCACTAACTGGATGTTCCATGCCAACTGTGTAAAAAACAAAGATATGTAGAAACTTCTTGTAGCTGGAGATATTAGGTATTGTTATTTATCCCAGAAAGAATAAAAAAAGAAAGTTTAAAACAAAGCAAGACTAGTGGGCAGTTCAGGACATGGGGCACAACCGAACCTTTGTGAAACTGAAATATGTGTTTCTCTGTTTGCAATGATAACAGTAGCTTGCATTTAGGGAGAGCATTTTACTCTTTCAAAGCTCTGGACTCGCCCTGGCTAATTAAATGACTACATCTTTAAATTAAATCTTAATTACAAAATAAACAAACAATAAAGAAAAGTTACCTTTTTTTCAAAGTTCAGAAAATTCGGGTTGGCCTTTTGGATGAAAGCTTGCTTGCTTGCATCTTCTTTTATCTGAACCAGCTCACTCAGCCCTAATCTTCTTCATCTAACCCACATGATTAATGCACAAAATAATTTTGGAGCAGGCCAGGTCCTGGCAGGAAGCTGTGTGTCCTATCATGTCTTCACAATATTAGCCAGCAAAATAATTGTGGTTTGTTCAGTTAAAAAAAAAAGTCTCCTAATTTACATATTTCCCTTGAAAGCTCTCCCCCCCCCCTTTAATCATTATTTTGTAGACTTTCAGTCTTACAACCTGATTTGCAAACTCTCTCCCCCAGATGGAATGTTTAGTCCCTTGAATAGTCTTGTTGCCTACAACGAGGCTGCTCACAATAGTAAACAGGTTTGGGCCCTTACATGTAGTGGCCCAGATTCTCTGCTGTTCTAGCCACTTTGTGCTGCTCAGGTGGTGCCTGGTGGTAGAAAGTAGCCCTATTGGCCAGCTGGGAATTCCCCTGGCATGGGAGTGACATGGGCAGCTCTGACATCAGCCGATTCCTCCCATCCTGGCTTAGTGGCGGGGCGGGGAAGGGTAGAGAGTGCCTGCCCTATCTCAATTCCCAACTAGCATATAGTCCCATGGTGTTAGAGCAGCCCCTAAACTGCTCTAATTTACATTAATGGGCTGGGGCCAACATAGACGCAACATGAGAATTAAGGAGACAAAACTTGCTCCCCCATCATGCACTGAGTATATCTCAGCACCAGAGAAAATCTGGGCCTTCCAGTTTTTCTCCATGGCAGCCCCTACAAAACAGGTGGTAGTGTGGATATTTGGAGGAAGGAAAGGTCAGAAGAGGAAAGCAACATGTTAGGTTAGCATGAAAAGATATAGTCCAGGGTCACTGTAATATCCCCTTCCCCAATGAAACACATCCGCTTTCAACCACAGAAGCAATCTGAGTTAATTTTTCAGTTGTTAGCTCTGTACTTAATTATTTCTAAATGGAGCTGCTGCTGCCTATTAGCTTTGCTGAAATATGGCCCGAATCATCCTCTCACTCTTCCTGTATCAATCTGGAGCAGATAGCCTTGGGTGTTTGCCCAAGTCTGCATGATCTATTGGTGAAAACAGGGGAATAGAAGTCAGGACTCCTGGGTTCTACTTCTGACCCTGCCACCATGTTGAATCCTTCTACCAGGCCTTAGAGGAGAGGACAGGTTTTAGCTCTATGTGAATTATCCGAATGCCTAAAAATAGCCCAGAGCCATGAAGATCTAACAATATAGGGTGTTGGGCTCCAGGGTTTTGGTTTGGGCCATTCTAGAGACAAAGACCCAGATGTGAAGGCTGGATCTGGATTCAGGGCTATTACAGAGGCTGAGATTTTGGTCCAGGCTGAAGCTGCAAGTGGCAGAGGGGAGAAAACAGCCCAGGAGGAGAACTAAACACAAACTCCCAGGAAAGCAAGAGCCAAGTGCTCAGAGGACAGCCTCCATTTCATGGCTGCTGATTAGGCCCATGCAAGTGGAATCGGTAATTTTGCACCTGCATTTGAATTGGGGGGTGGGAGGGTACAGAAGAGGCAGTTGGAGGTGCCAGCGCTGAGGTTCTGGGGCTGCATCCCATTGTGAGTGCAAAAGGGAGGACGGGCCTTAGCCCAGTTGAAATTGTAGGCCCCAGTGTGTGTCTTACATTCTTATGTCCAGCTCTTTGGTTGGTATGTCTGATGCCTGTTGGGCAAGGGCCTGGAGCAGGGTTTCCTCGGAACATTATCTGCACGGTGTAACGTTCTCTTCCAGCATTTCACAAACAACCACAAAGAGGAAGAAAAAAAAGGGGGGAGGGGGCAACCCTCTTGAAATGAACTGCCTGATTCTTCTCTCCCCCACCTTCTCAGCCTCCCATTTCCATCCTATAGGCCCGTGCCTAGCTAGTGGAAGCTTGCTTAGCTTGTCTCTGTTGGATGTCACTCTTTGCACAAGCCTCCATTCATTTATGAGAGTTTACAGGACCTAGAGGTGAAGGCACTAGAAGTCAGAACTCCTGGGTTCTATTCCTAATCCTGTCACCAATTTAGCTGGGTGACTTGGGATGACTTCTGTAAACTTTCCTGGTTGCCCTGTAGCCTTTTTAAGTCTTTGCTGTATCTATTTCATTCAGAGGCTACCTCAAGCCTAAATAAGAATACTGGCAAAATGCCCCAGTTTGTCAATGAAATAAATTATAAACCATCTCTCCTCTGCTCCTGATCCCAAATCCACTGAAGTCGATGGAAAGACTCCTAGTGACAGCAATAGGTTTTGGATCAGATGAAGGGAAGGGAAAAGAGTGGAGCTAGAATTCAAAGGAGGGAAAGGAGGGCTGTGAGATAGGGGAGATGGGAGCAAAAAGGGCCCCAGCAGGATTCTGGGAGTGAAGACTCTACATAGGAGACAGCTTGGCTGGGATTGGCAGGCTCAGGGCCCCCGCCTTTTGCTGGCTCTTGACTCACTGGAAGGAAGCCAGGTTCCTGCCTCAACCTTTTAATTTTAATTTTTTATTTGTAATTTGTAGTTATGCTCATACAGAATAAAGCAACATGGGGCCTAGTCCTGTTTCCATTGTGGTCAATGGCAAAACTCCCACTGATTTCAATGGCAGCAGGACTGGGCTCAAATCCTCCCTTTCTCTGCCCTCTCGGCTGCTGTTCTGGGGTTCCCTCCTTTACTTTCTCTGCGTGGTGCCCAATCCATGCCCACTCCTCTTCTCTGCCTCTCTTTCTTTGACACAGTTAACCGTGTAAGTACCAGGCTGGCTTCTCCATCACGAGGAGAAATTAGCTCCTGTAGAGAGTACGAAGCAAGGCTGAGATTTTTGTTCTATGCATTCACTCATGGGCTCCTGTGTTAACTTGAATGGACATCTCCCTGGCTTGATGGCATAGTGTTTCTCCTTCTTGCTTTTCATTATAAGCCTCATGGGAACATCCAGCTGATCTCAGAATAACTGGCCCACTTCTTCTTAAGTACTATGGTGTGAATGCAGGAACATAAACCAGCTGGACTCATTGTAATTTCAAGACACAAATGGACTGCATCCCAGCTTACTGGGAGCTCCTTAATTCAAGAGACTGAGACTCATTAGTGAGATGGTGCAAGCTCTTGTGATTTTATCACAAGTCTCACAATATTTGATTTTTTCTTAAAGCCTCAGCTCCTGGAATCATGTGATTAAATGAGACTCTCAGCTTTCATTTAAAATAAAAAGTAAGTTTCTAACCCTCATGGCTACATAAGAAGTCTTTAAAATGTGACCTGCGTGCACCCCAAAGGCTCAGAAGCCAGAAGGCAAATAAAAAGAATCCCAAATATACTACATTAAAAAAACCTAAATTTTTAAGCTAGTCTTGAGATTTTGGGAGTCTGATTCATGATTTTTGAAAGCTTGTAGTAGGCAATGCTGTCTATAAAACAATGAGAATTACTGACTATGTCTGCACTGCATTGGTATCCACACAGCAGTGACTAAGGGGGAGATTTTCCAAGGCCCAAAGGGCAGTTGTGGCGCCCTGCTCCCACTAAGTTAGGAATTGTGACTCTGCCCCAGGTTGAGAGGCACCTCGCTACCACCTGTCCTTACTGCGAGGAAGCCTTGGCTGTGCCTGCTGGGGGTCAGTTTCCCAACTCCAACAGCCAGGAGCAACAGAAGTGTACCCCTCTAGGCCTACGCAGGCCTCACTGTCACTTTACAGGTTAAAGAAAGGCCTCTGAGCGTCTCCCTGGAGTGTCCAGCCCCTGGTCCACTGGTCACTTACAAATCTGCTTCCTCCAAAGACACAGCACACCCCATCTTACCAGCTCCACCTCTCATCACTGCTCCACCCCCTCAACACACAGCACTAAGATACATTTATAGTGAACTCAAGAATAGGTTTAACAAAAAATAGAGATTCAAAGTAATAGAAAGTAGAAGTTTTGGAAACAAATGGTTACATATAAAATAAAAACATGCATTCTAGAGTCTAGACTTACTTAAGAAGATACTTTCATGTCTAATAAAGTACTGCTCACCAGTGCTTTACAGCCAGGGTGGCTATGACCCCTCTTTCAAGAGACACAATGCGCTGTCAGTTTGTCTCCTCAGTGAAGGATCCAGAGTGATTCTTAGTACCCCTAGATAGATCAGAACAATCATTATTCATAAGTAGGACACCCCTGGCTGATTGTTTCTTCCTGTGGCTTTCCTCTTATCACCTCCTGGTGATCTGCCATAATCCCAAATCTTTAATAACATCATTTTCGGTATAGATACTTAACTTCTTTAATATTATCTGTCCATACATTTTGCAATGATTATGTTGACAAGAGGGCTACTGGCTCATGGTAGAAACTTCACTTGCCCCTCTCCCACCCTTTAGTGAACTATTATGCAAATATCTGACCCAGGGGATCTCTGTAAAACCCTGTGTACCCTCCCCCAGTTGGCACCAAGAGGTTCCTGGGTCACAAGAGTTAGGTGCTAAAACCACCCTTTGTGCCTATGAAAGTCTTCCCCTAAATCCCAATGTCCTGTCCCAGCAAGAGTTGGGTTTAATGTAAAACCTGGGGATGGAGGGGTGTGAGTAGATTATCTGGGGTCAGACTCTTCTTTGGTTGTTTCAAAGCCCTTGTCAAAATAGATGCATAATCATGGTCCAAAAATCACAGGAACTTCGGGAGACTTGGTTTGCTCACTATGCAACAAAGGGGAGGCCTGGGAGCATGCATGAAGACTGAATAAAGAGACATTTGGTTTGTGATAGACAGGGCTTCCTCCTCCGGGTCATGGCGACAGGCAGGGCCTTAGCAGATATAGATCTAAGATGGCTATTTATCCGGTTATTTTATCAATTACATCACATCCATGGATCTATCTACTGAATGGGATCTCCAGAGGCAGAGGATGGTCAAGGTGGGCTCATTCATTTATTGCCATGTGTTGCTGAGTTGTGTCTCAATTAGACTGCAAGCTCCTCTGGACAGGGAAAGCAGCATGCATACTTGTGGCACTATAGAAATAATACCTAATCATTAGCAACAATGATTCTCTTAATTCCACATTTACTCTAGTTCTGTGTCTCCACCAATTTGAATGCCTGGCAGGTGATTGATCACTCATCTGCATGACATTTCAGCAACATTTTATACAGTTCATATTTTAAGCTTCCCATTATATTAATCCAGCAATTGTTGGCAAAAAACAGGCAGCCACGGAGCATCAGGAATTTGAAGGCTCCAATTTAATTTAAATAGTGTTGATCTCAAAAGCTGGCAGCAGAATGCGGTTTTTGAAAACGTTTCTATTAGAAGCTGCTGTTTCAGTTTGAATCTGGCAAGAAAAACTCTTTTCTAAACATTTACATTTCACATTCTTTAGGCCATTTGAAAAATGTCAGCTCACAGCTCTCCATGCTGCAGAGAGGTTGTGAGGAATGTTACGCTACAATGCTAGCAGACGTACAGTTTGCCTTTCCTTGATTTACTGTATGATAGCCTTTATTTTAGCTCCGTTCCTAATGTCGTGGCTTCTGATTTTAGTTTAACTCAGACAGTGTGAATCCGCGTTGAAGTCTCTAGCTAATGAAAATGAAGTCAAATGAATTAATAATAATAATTTGGGTGATGATGTGGTCGTCAGTTCTGAGACGCCCTGATTTGAATAAGCTTGTGCCCTAAGGTTGTATTGTCCAACAGCAGAGAAAATGAACATTTTCAAAATGTACTGGCTCTTTGGGCCCGTGATTATCATTTACTGTATGTTTGCACAGCACCTAGCACACTGGGGCTTTGATCTGGTTGGCCTGTAGCTGCAAAATAATAAACAATGATAATAATGTAGGGCCACAAGATCCGTCCCATTGAAGTTTACTCATGTGAGTAACTGCTCACCAGTTTGAGTAAGGGATTCATAATCTGGCTGTTACGTAGCAAACATCACAGGCCCCTGACTCCCATTGGTGAGCACTCACTCTCATGAGCAGTCCCACTGAAGTCAATAGGCCTGACTCCTCATGTGAGCAAGAACTCACCTCTCTGAGTCGAGATTGCCCAACCTGATTGGAATAAGCTGGCCTGCTCCCCAGCTCACACAGGGCCCACTGCCACACCCAGAGTATCCTTCCAGGCTGTTTTATTTTCCCAACATAGGCAAAATTAACAAAACCAGTTCCTCAGGCCAGCCTGGGCTACAGTTCCCAGGGGTTTCCCCCCTTAACCTCTGTCCTTCCTGCAGGAATCTTCCATGCTCTCTTCACTGAGCACTGTTACTCCCCGGAGGTGCTTTTCCCCAGCAGGGTCCCACTGTCTCCTTTCCCAGGGGAGTCTGACAGTGCCTGGCACCCACCCTTAGGGGAGTCCTTATTGCTCCCTCTCCCACTACCCAGGCCTCTTGGCTGTTGGTCTGTCTCCTTTTTCCCAGGGAGCAGGCAGTGAAAGTCCCAGGTCTGCTCTCTCTGCCCCTTTCCTGACTGACTCTCAGAGCTGACTCACCTAGGTTCTCTCTTCTCTAGGCCCCGAAGCCCCTTTTAAAACCTTATTGGGGTCAGCTGACCAGTCACAGATGCTTTGGCCCTGCTCTCTCTAAAAGGACCAGTGGCACCCTGTGAAACCAGTCCTACATTATTAATAGCATCGGAGAAAACTGTCAGCAGCACTTTTATTCGTCACTTAATATTTTCACTGAAAGTTCTAAATTCAATGCAAAATACTCATTGAAAGCACACATTAAACCCCAGGGTGCAGGTGCACAAAGTTATTCACTATGGCCCTGATTCAGCAAAGCACTAATACATGTGCCAAAATCCCACTGATTTACTGTTAAGCACATGCTTATATACTTTGCTGAGTCGGGGCTGATGAGCTTGAGTCGATGAAGTGCTGAGCACTGTCAACTCTCAGGGAGGCCAGTGGAAGTTAATGGTGCTTGGCACTTGCAGCACTGAACAAATGCAAGCACCTACACATGTGAGTGACTGTGCTCATGGGAGTAGCCTCACTGAAGTGTTGAAGTCAATGGAACTGCTCATGTGGGACTCCTCATGTGAGAAAAGTCATGTATATCTGCAGGGTGGGATCCAATGTCAGTTGTTGGACTGCCTGCAAACTAAGGGTACTATTAATTTTAATCTGTTTGTCAGTGGGGTTTATGGTGTTTGTTCCACTCTAGCCAAGTGTTTTTAAACCACAATCACAATGGTATCTCGTCTGATACAAAACTGATTCCAGGCCTAGGAAATTTTTCTTTCAGGTGTTCAGTGAAAGAGACCAGTTTTGATCAAAGCCGGTCATTCTCTTGCTTCAGAGCAAGGGTAACATTTCCTGCATGTCTCATATTCATCATTTTGCTGGGGGTGTTTGTGGAGAATTCCATTGCAAGGTAGAATCATAAAAGATTAAGGTTGGAAGAGACTTCAGGAGGTCATCTAGTCCAACCCCCTGCTCAAAGCAGGACCAACCCCAACTGAATCATCCCAGCCAGGGATTTGTCAAGACAGGCCTTAAAAACCTCTAAGGATGGAGATTCCACCACCTCCCTAGGTAACCAATTCCAGTGCTTCACCACCCTCCTAGTGAAATAGTGTTTCTAATATCCAACCTAGATCTCCCCCACTGCAACTTGAGACCATTGCTCCTTGTTCTGTTATCTTCCACCACTGAGGTAAATCTACAATATGAAAGTAAAAGTTCTATTGCAAAGTAAAGTATTAATTATTGTTATGTAATAATTCAGACTAGATTGCATAAATATAGTGCCCTTCATTAGAGATCAGGCAATTTGCAATGTTTTAATTAATGAAGTTTCAACACAACATCTCTATGATGAAGTGAAGGCTACGGCTACACTACAGACTAGGAAGTTGATTCCCCTGCTCACAGAGCCAGATTTACACCTTATGCACCCCTAGGCACAGCATCTTCAGCTCCCTCCCCCCCCCGCCTACAGATGACCTTTGTGTTGCCCACAGTTTTAAAGAGGTAAGGAGCCCCTAGAATGCCAGCACCCCTAGCCATGTGCCTACTGGGCCTAATTGGAAATCTGGCCCTGCCTGCTCATGTATACATACTTGTCCTAGCTCTCACTGGGCTAGCACACGAATAAATAGCAGTAGAGCCATGGTAGCACAGATAGTGGCAGAGGAGACACAGCTGAACCATGCTGAGTACATACACATCAATTTCAGCCTAAGTTATTATGCCCATGTCACAGGTCAATAAACTGAGGCACAGAGAATTTAAATGCAGATAGGTGCCTAATGAAATTTTCCAAAGTACCTAAGTGCCTAATACCTATTGGGCACCTAGATGCTTTTAGTCTTGTTTATAACAGCCCTTAACGTGTCTGAAGACTGTTATCAGATCGTCCCTCAGTCTTCTTTTCTAAAGACTGTCAGGTTTTCTAAACTTATCATTTTTGTTGCTCTCCTCTGGATTCTCTCCAATTTTCCACATCTTTCCTAAAGTGCGGTGCCCAGAATTGGACACAGTGCTCCAGCTGAGGTCTCACCAATGCCAAGTAGACAAGGACAATTACCTTCTGTGTCTTACATGCAACACTCCAGTTAATACACCCCAGAATGATATTAGCCTTTTTTGTGACTGCATCACATTGCTGACAATCCACTATAACCCCCAGATCCTTTTCAGCAATACTACCACCTAGCCAGTTATTCCCCATATTGCAGTTGTGCATTTGATTTTTCCTTCGTAAGTGTAGTACGTTGCAATTGTCTTTATTGAATTTCATCTTGCTGATTTCAGATCAATTGTCCAATTTGTCAAAGTCATTTTGGATTCTAATGCTATCCTCCAAAGTGCTTGCAGCCCCTTCCAGTTTAGAGCTAAATGCAGATTTTATAAGTATATTCTCCACTCCATTCTCCAAGTCATTAATGAAAACGTTGAACAATACCGGACCCTGGACAGACCCCTGCAGGGCCTCACTAGATACAACCTCCCAATCTGACAGCGAACCACTGATAACCACTCTTTGAGTACAGTCTGTCAACCAGTTGTGTACTCACCTTATAGTAATTTCATCTAGACCACATTTCCCTAGTTTGCGGGACTGTGTCAAAAGCCTGACTAAAATCAAGATATATCATCTCTACTGCTTTCTTCCATCCACTAGGCTAGTAAATTGTCAAAGAAGGAAATTAGGCTGGTTTGACATGATTTGTTCTTGACAAATCCATCTTGGCTATTACTTATCACGCTATTATCTTCTAGGTGTTTACAAATTGTTTGTTTAATAATTTGTGCCAGTATCTTTCCAGTTATCAAAGTTAGGCTGGCTGGTTTCTCCAGGTCCTCTTCGTTTCCCCTTTTAAAGATAGGTACTATGTTTTCCCTTCTCTGGTCCTCTGGGACCTCACCTGTTGTCCTCCATGAATTCTTGAAGATCATCGCTAATGGTTTTGAGATTGCTTCAGCTAGTTCCTTAAGTACCCTAGGGTGAATTTCATCAGGCCCTGCTGACTTGAATAGATCTAACTTCTTCCTCTGTTATAAAGATGTAAGTAAATAATAATAATAATAATAATAAAGCTTTCAAGCTGTGATGTGGTTTTTGCTGGTAATGGGAGGAGACATTATCAGAGTGTTAGAAAACTCCACTGAAGTAGCACAATGGTTATTATTGCAAAACTCCAAGAGCTTCTCTTCATGATACAGGGTCATTGGGCAACTAAGGGTCACAACACTATGTCCTCATGTTCCACGGTCACAGTATCTTTGCTTGTTATGGATAAGATCACCAAGTCCACCTGCATTTGGCTCTTTACTCATTATTCGGAGCTGCCCACATGCAAATACTCCCCCATCCACCACCCAGGAAACAAGCTTAGTTGCTTTGGGTGCCCCAAATTTATACTTGGTCAAGGTGAAGTTCATTTTGTGCAAAAGACCAGCACAAGGCCTACACACCAAAGATCTCCACTCTCATTCAGATAGGGCTATAGGGGAATTAAAAATGACAGCAGACTTGGCCAAAGAAATCAAGAGCTCGGAGGTAGATTTGGGGTAAGAAGGAGCAAAAAGAAATGGGGTGAAATGGCCAAGTCTGAAGCAGCATTTCTCATTTGGCAATTAGGTGGCTAGCCTCAATGTGACCAGTAATGGCATGAACTTGGTTGCAGCAGCTTCATCCCAATCTAAAACCAGGCTGTTTCTTTGGAGGATGGCCTTAAAAATAGGGTTGAAATGGTCCAGCAGGATCCTTTCCATTAACTTGCAAGTTGTAGAGTGGAGTGATATTGGGCAGGGCCACCCAGAGGGGGGGGCAAGTGGGGCAATTTGCCCCAGGCCCCCACGAGAGTTTTTCGGGGCCCCTGGAGCAGGGTTCTTCACCCCAGAAAAACTTCTTCCGCTCCGGGTCTTCGGCGGCAGGGGGGTCCTTCCGCCCCGGGACCCACCACCGAAGTGCCCTGAAGACCCGCGGCGGGGGTCCTTCCGCCCCGGGACCTGCCGCCAAAGTGCTGGGTCTTCAGTGGCAATTAGGCCCCTGAATCCTCTGGGCAGCCCTGATATTGGGCGATAGCTAGTCATTTGGTGGTTTCCCATGTTTGAGGAGGGCAATAACTGTTGCCTCACGCCAGCTTTTTGGGATCTTCCCCATCGAATATACAGCAGTGAATAGATCTGGCAACCAATCTTGTCCCTTTGCTCTCAAATTCTTATAGAATTTGGGATAAACGCCATCATTGCCAGCAGCACTTTTAGTGGGCATGCGGGCCTTGTTTATATCTTGTATAGTATATGGAGATGATAGCTGTGAAGTGGCAGTCTTTGAGTTCCCTGTTCTGACACTGGCAGTCACTTTTGACTGATGGTGTCTTACTGGGTCAGGGACTCCAAGCTTACAGAGGAGAGCTCAGGCTTTGCAACTGGATTGAGTGAAATCATCCACTGTTTCATTCCATCTCTTCAGATGGGCAGAGTTCAATGACTGTATTCGTGCTTTTGCTGTAGCTGGATTACTACTCTTCTCAAACTCTTTGCTTCTGTCTCTAGCTGCCAGCAAGGAGTATAGACCTTGTTTCACAGCAACGTTGATAAGAAGGTGAACAAAGCAGTCACAGTTTTCTGGGATAGCCTTGATATGGTGCATATCATCTTCAATTTCTGCAGTATATGCAACCCAGTTCACTTTGTGGAAATTCCAATGTGGTTTCAGCATTGATTCAATCAGTGGAACTCCAAAGTCAACATGCAGAATAGTGGGGAAATTTCCAAGCACTGTTCCTGTAGCTTACAGAGGACCACCACTATTGTCTTTCATCAGAAAGCAAAGGTCTGGGCTGGATGAGTGAAATATCTAAAGGAAAGTGGACATCTGTGAATAAGGCCCAATCTGTGAATTGCTCACCAGCTGCAGTTGTTTATTTCTACTATAGTCTCATTGTGAGGGGTGGCTATTAAAGGCACCACGATACACTACTGAGAGGAGAAAGGATGGTAATGTGGGTTTTGGCCATTCAAGATTTGGAGGTTTATAGATGGTTGTTATGGTCAGTTGTCTGATTCTTACTGCAGCAATAGAGATTCCCATGGTCTTGCATTCCTCCAAGACTAAGACATTTGTAAGATCAGACTTCAAGATGTTCAGGGTGTAGAGCCATGAATGCAGCTTGCTCATAGTCTACAGCATGAGTTTCTTGTAGCACAACATGTTACTCACCTTAAGAACTCTTGAAAGATAGTCACACTTAGCATGCAACAAATCTCCCACATTAAGTTTGTATACGTGTAAAGCTGGTCCTATGGTTCTTCCTATGCTTCTCTGTCCCAGAGAAGAACTCTTAACAAATGGAAGCTGAAGGTGCTCCACACCTCCGAAAATCAGGCCACAGGCTTTTCAATCCCAAATGAGGGCCTGCAGAATTAATAGGACATTTATTATCAACAAAGGGTAGGTCTACACTTACCCGGTAGTTCGGCGGCGAGCGATCGAACTTCTGGGTTCGACTTATCGCGTCTTGTCTGGACGCGATAAGTCGAACCCGGAAGTGCTCGCCGTCGACTGCGGTACTCCTGCTTGGCGAGAGGAGTACCGCGGAGTCGACGGGGGAGCCTGCCTGCCGCGTGTGGACCGAGGTAAGTTCGAACTAAGGTACTTCGAACTTCAGCTACGTTATTCACGTAGCTGAAGTTGCGTACCTTAGTTCGAATTGGGGGGTTAGTGTAGACCTGCCCAAAGTGTCTGGTGCATTGTATTACCCAGATTCATAGCTGGTACGGTATCCAATTAAATCTGTGATGGTATTTACACTCTTGAGCAACTGATAATACCAGTTTTGCTACAAAATTAATAAATGCAAATGATAATTGCATTCATGTAATAAACAAGCCACCTGTAAAGATTTGCTGCTTTCATTTCATGATTTTAAAACAATGAAATGTATAGTGAAAAGGAAATGTAAGGTCTGATAAACCCCAAAATAAACAGAGTCCTTGCTCATTTTAAAGGCATCTGTGTATGGGGTGAACAGTTAATAAACTGGCAATGCTGCCACTCAGTCCCTGAAAAATATACATCATCCACTCCACTTATGGAGTCTGTGAGCTGGAGTGGGTAGCAAATAGTGAATTACAATTTACTAATCACACTGGGATCTTGATCCTGCACTATGCATAGGTAGAGTATTCCAGGTTGTTTCATGTACTGCAAGCTGGGTAATAACATGAGAGGATGGAGTCCTCTTGTAAAACTAAACTGGCACTTTTTAAGAAAACTATTTACAGAGATGCTGCAACTGCAGCTAGTATTCCAGCCATGTGCACACAGACTGAGTTCCTGGTGTCTCCTCCAAACTCTCCCCTCCTGCAACCTGGAACTTCCCTCAAAGTTCCATGCAGGTGGCTATATGTTTCTTTTGAACAATTTTTGTTGTTGTGTCTTTTGTGCCATTGTTTGCTGACTTGCTGGAGCCAGAGGTTACTAGCACATAGCTCACCCTAGGGACATGGCCTTTTCCACCAGCCCGTTGCAGCCTCTTAGGCCTAATGGTCCTTCAAATGTGCTGGTCTTCAACCCAGTTTCCCATTCCTTGTTTGCGTTATTGCTGTTGGTGGGGGACTTGCTTCCACCCTGTTGCTGCCTTCAATCTGTTGGGTGGTGTCACTGACTAAACAGGATCTCTTTCAAGCACCTCACGGCCCAGCATGATTATTGAATACCACACACGGCTGCCAAGCTACTTTTGGCTAGTAGCAGGAATGAGGCCTGCGAAAGGAGCACATAGCTAAGTAGCTCATTAGCACCAAAGCTCTGATTCCTGAGATCCGTCCATTCTCTGTCCACATCCCGCCCATTATTTTACTGTGTGTTCTTGAGAGTGAATGAGCAGGGGCATTTGAGATTCCTTCCTGCTCAGTGCGAAAGGCTATGCCTAGCACTTTGTTGCCATTGCCACTCACACGTGTGCTGGAAAACAAGAACGTGCAGCACACCCCATGAGGGTTTGCAGGATCACTGCCTATCTGAGAATATTCCATCTCTTCATGGTGATGGTGAGCAGCTGCTGAAAACCATCTAAATCTAAATAAAAGTGTGGTGCTGGCAAGCCAGCCGAGACTGAATCCTGAAGCTGGTTTGAGACACAATGAATGGGAAAGAGTCCATCGTCCGCAGAACAGTTTTCTCTCTGACATTTCTGATGGGGGAAGAGGGGTTTGTGTGGTTGCAAAAGGGAAAGCCTGAGCCTCATTCTGATCTTTCTTACAGTGTTAAAACAGAAGTAACCCCACGGCAATCAATGGAGCTATCTGCATGTTAATGTAGCTAACTAGAATACCTGCTCTTTACCTGAGACAATACGGGCCACGTGTTTGAAGTGGTCTCAACCCGGCCTTTACATTTTTGCCCGCTTATATTTTGGCCGGTGGGGTTGGATTTTCAAAATTGATCAGTGTGCTCCCATTGAGGTACCAACTTCAGGGGGAGGAGAGTTAGGCCAACGTTGATTGCTATGGAAAATCCTACACTAGACCTGGATTTGAGAGTGCAAATAGGAGTCTGTACCTGCAAGCCAAGCTGCATTTGCACATACAGGCCCCCATTGGCCTGTAGTTGTGAGGAAGGTTCTACCCACACAAACAAGTGAGAGCACCCCAATTTAAAGTCCCTAACAATTTCATGTGGCGTCCTCTTGAAATTGAGATGAAGGCTGAAAAGTAGGAATGTTTGTTTGTGAAGCGTGGGGTGTTTGTGTTTCAAAAAGAGGGATATGATTGGAGGTACAATCTCTAAACCATCATGCATCTTCCTTGAACTGTGCATCATAAGAGATTCTCAGAATCATTCCTGGGGCACATGTCCCTTTGTGTCTCGGTTTTAGAAATTAATAGCCATTAGGGGCAAACACTCACATTTGTATTCTTCCGTGCAAATGCCTCTTCTCCCCATAAATTACCTCTTGTGTGTGGATTTTCTCTCTATATATCTCCTGCCGTGTGTGGGAGTTGATGGCATCAACTTTATGAAATCTCAGCACATGCCAAGAGCAGCTGGAGAAGTTGAAACAAGTTCTGGGTGAGGTGAGTTTCATGGGCTGGGCAGGGGCTGAAATTAGCAGAGGTATTATGGCTAATTGCCATCCCTGGAGTATCGTGTACACCATGTGCTGCTTGTCTGCTCCGTGGGCAAGTTCCCCATGGAAAGAAAGATTTTAAAAAATAATAATACAGATTATAAGACTGGAAGGATCTGTTCAGCAGGGAAGGCCAAATCCCTCCCCATTGATTCGTTATGTAACTGCTAGCATCTCATCACAAGTCTGAGGTAATTATTATCCTTAGCCCTTGAACAGCACTCTTCATCTTCAAAGCACTTCACCAACATTAAAAAAAATCATCACAGCATTCCAGTGAAGTGGGTTATTATCTTCTTTTAACATATGGGGAAACTGAGGCACAGGGAGGTTAAAGCCTCTCAGCATGTCAGTGACAGTGCTATTGGCTCCCAGTCCTGTGCTCAGTCCACTGAGGCAGGTTTTATGATGAGAAGAAGCATACTAGAAGGGCCTCTCCATATTGAATTGGGGCAAGATTGCAATAGAGATGACTTCCCTGCCCAGTTTGGAGAATGTGATTTTTATGCTGGCTGCTGCAGACACACACACACGTAAGCTTGGGATTCTGTCAAATGTGGCAGTCTGTCATTAAAAACATCATTAACCTAATTATAAAAACACTTTTCTTTCTGGCAAGTCAGGTGGGTATTAAATACCAGATCTCCCAGGGAAAAAATCCTAGAGTATACATTTTCATTAAAATGGACATGCAGATGGGCACACACAGATGTGTCTGCCTTTGCTGCCTAAAGCGTGTGTGTAATTCACATGAATGCACGTGCAGGCGTGAGATGTACACATGAATGGCCAGCTGCATGATAAACTGGTTGTTTGCTCAGGCAGTGATAGCGCTTGCACATTCAGTTGCAGTCTTTGCATATGCAAACGCGCACACCTTTTTTCTGGCAATGTAGGCCTATGAGTGATGCTGTCCTGCTCAGTCTATGCTCCCCATGCTCTCTGGTAGCAGCAGGGACAGGACAGGACTTCGCTTTCACCCCAGCAGCTTCACTACAGCTGTTTGGTTTGGAAGCAGATGGCTGTGAAAGGGGCCCTACTCTGAACACCTCCACAATGGGGTGTAAGTGCTTTAGGTTGCCTCATCACAACCAAAGCTCTATTGTCTTTTCCATCAGTGGAGGAGGAGGAAAGGGGAACTGATCCCTGATCCCTTCCATGGGGAAGGAGGGAAGGAGGGGGGAGATGACCCCTGGTCCCTTCCATGTGGGGGGGGTGAAGGGGCTGGCCGCTGTGGTCCCTTCCATTGGGAAGGAGAGGGGATCTGATCCCTGATCCCTTCCATGGGGAAGGGGGGGGGGAGAGCTGGCTCCTAGAGCATTTACATATCACATTTTTTATAAGGCACCTAACCATAAAATCTCAGCCTATAGCACTGCCTCCTGTGGACACACCCGGCCTATGGCTGTGCAGGTACTCAGCTAAGCAGTAATAATACCCACCATTTATACAGGGCTTTTCATCTTCAAAGCACTTCTCAAACATCATCTAATTAACGATAGCGCCCTGTGAGGTACGTATAGCTGTTACGCACACTTTAAAGAGGGGGGACGATGAGGCAGAGAGGGATTAACGCAGACTGAGACTCCGTGTGGGAATTGGGATCAGAGCTCAGGAGTGCCTGGACCCCTGGGCTGAGCTCTGACCACCAGACTTCCTCATCTTCCTTCAGCTGGTGTATATGGTGCCTCAGAGCTGCACAGCAACTTGGACATGAGCCGGGCAGATACTCTGCAAAGTGATCTCCCAATGACACCTTTCCTCTCACAGTCACTCGGGTTTTCCTAGCGTGTTTCTCGTCTCTGGGGGAGGGGGACATTTCTCCTTCTCCTCTCATTCAGCATATTTCCAGTTCCCATCTCTGTCAGACACAGGGTCCTGGCTATATGTTCTGAAGACTGAGTTTTCAGATGTCTATTGCTGTTGTGAATAACACCAGCTAACGTGCATTATCATCAGCCGCTTTACAGGAATTCTTAGTAGTACTTAGATGGTTGCGTCTCACCTATAGATCTCAAAGCACTCTAGAAAGGTGGGTCATTGTTACTGGTCCCATTCCCCACGTGGGAAAGGGGGCATAGAGAGGTAAAGTGCTTTGCCCAAGCACATGGGAGAGGCAAGACTAGAACCCAGGCTTCCTGACACCCTGTCTCTTGCCCTAGCTGCTGGACCATGCTGCCTACCTATACCAGTAAAAAGCAACAGAGAGTCCTGTGGCATCTTAAAGACTAACAGGTGTATGGAGCATAAGCTTTCAGGACTCTCTGTTGCTTTTTACAGATCCAGACTAACACGGCTACCCCTCTGATACTTGACACCTATACCAGGATGCTCTTAGTGAAGGAAAAGGAGGGATGGCGTTACTGGCTTGCCCTGACAAGCTGCTGTCCTTAACACTTAGCGGTTAGTTGTCCACACTGCACCTCAACCCACTCAAGCTTTGCTTTGGGTCTGGTGCCCAATGTCTTATGACCCTCAGCCTACTTTCGTGAAAGTGCAATGAGTTTCACCCCTCTCTCTCACATCCACCCAGATAGCAAATGGCTGCTCCCTTAACAAGCCAGAGGACACCCCCATTCCCAAAAGAGACATAAAGGATAAAATAGGGGGCAGGGGCTGGCAGGGCAGGGGACAGGAGGGGCAAAAGAGGGGCAGCCCGGGAGAACAAAGCTTGGTGGTTCAAACTTGTCAGACTTGAATTCCCAAGTGAACCTGCAGGGTCTGGTTCCTTTCCAGCCCTTACATCCCAAACTGCAGGGCTCAGTTCATGAACCAAAGCCACAGGGCTCTCACAGCCCTAATTGATGTTCATGTTATTGCAACAAAACATTTATATAGCATCATAAAAGACTGGTCGCTTTACAAAATAGATAAGACACATTCCCTGCCCCGAAGAGTTTAGGTGTTAAATAAGCCAAGACAGTCAAACACAAGACAGGGCACCAGCCTACAGTTCATGAGAGAACGGCAGGGTGTGGCCCTTGCACAATTCATTTCATTTTATTTAAAAGCAGCTGCTTTGATTCATGGAGGCATTGGTGGCTCTTGAAGGCTGCCACAGCACAGGGGCCTGGAGCTTTCTCTTGTATGTAGCATTGCCCTGACTGAGTTTCCCATTGCCATATGACACTGTGGGATACTGAGCAGCGTGGGCAGTGGGAAATATTGCAATTCATTAGCTGTGTGGTTAGCTATGTAATGAAATAGTAATATTCATAATTAATAATAATCTCTATTAAGAAGAAATCCCTACATATCCCTTCCCTATCTAGACAATCTGGGGTAGAACGAGGACTTCAGGCAGTCTTATTCAACCTCCGGACAGACACACCCAAAAGGCCCAACATCAACACGCCCTGTATAGAGCCAGCATCATCCCTAACCGCACCTCTGCCAAAACAAAACAAAGACAAGTAGTACTTTAGGTCCTTGGTGTTCCTGTGTGGGAGAGGGGTGTCTAGGGCCAATTTAACACCAACCGAGGATCTGAGCCATGAACTCTCCCTTTGACTGAATTCACTGTTAATAAAAGGAAATGAAAACAGATTCCCAGTAAATGAAATAACACTTTGAAGAGCTGCTGGTTACATTCCATCCAGTGCTCCAAATCCTAATGCCCTATTGTTGGTCTCTGTCCATTTGGTCATAGATATACTAAGCAAACACTGGTGAGATTTTTCAAAGGCTAAATTTAATCTGCTTTAAAGCTGTCATAATCCCAGGGAAATCAAGAACAGGGCGTGTATGTATCATTAAGGGATATCATTGAGTATTTTGTTGATGATTGGATTCTATAGCACTTTTCATCCAGCCATCTCAAAGCCCTTTACAGATATCAGTTAATTAACCCCCCTGCACACACAGAGGAAGGGATACTTAGGGCTCACACAGAAATGCAGCCATCTTCCTGACCTCTGTCTTCTCTTGCTCCTGCACCTATCTTTCCATCAACCCCCGCAGCATCTCTTAATAGATCCTCCTTCTCCTCCTCCCAGTTCTCCCTGTAGCTGTAGCGCCCTCCCCTTCTTACTCTTCACCTTATCCCTGGGTGAACAATCTACTCACACGAATATGCTGGTGACTCATAAATCTATTTCTCCACACTGGTCCTGCCTCTTTCTGTCCTGTTCCTCTAAGCTACCACCTCCTCCCTGATGGCTCACTGACAACACAAGCTCAACCTCACTAAGACTGAACTCAGCACCTTTCCTCCTAAGCTTTGCTTTCTCCATCTCTGTTGACAATGCCATTATCTTCCCTGTCACCCAGGCTGGCACCCAGGGTGTCCTCTTTCTTAACCTTCTTGTCCATGCCTTCCAAGTCCTTTGCAGCTCTGTCTTGACTGCTTCTCATGACTGGTCCTTTGTGCAATGTGAACATCTCTTGATGGAACTGAGACCCACCACACTCCTCTCAAATGGGCCACCAAACAGTGACCGGATCCCTATGTAAGCAGACGACCTAGAGGGAAAGGCTAATTACTACTCACTCAGTTCTTCCTTTTTCAAGTGGTTTAGTCTTCATACCCTGGCAACAGATGTCAGTGAAACAACATTTGGTCTGAACTCAGGCACTAATTTGAACATAATTTATTTTTGGCACAATGGGGAAATTTACAAGCCTGGGCATTCCCAATTGGAGTAGGGCTGATTAAAAGGGCAGGCTTAGCTTTCATGCCCTGACTTTAGCAGGAGTTGGGTCAAGCCCATACCGAGAAAGAAAATAAAAGACACTATTGGTGTAAGCAAGTGTAGCTCGGAGTCACTTGAATTCTGCCTGCATATACCAGCCATGGACCTGGTCTATTCTATTGGTGTGGTTGGCGTTTCCCTCTAGGTTTTGCTTATGTCAGGAGAGGAGTTCAGATCCCAGCTGGGTGAGAAATGGAGGGCATGGATTTACGCAATGGACTCACCCTTGAGGAAGGGGTCTGATGACGGGCTTTAATGTTAGAACAATCAGGCGGCCAGATGCATGCAAGATGTGCATCTCCTCAATCTGCTGTAAAATAATGAGTCAGTGCAGCCCCGCCCAGCCCAGCCTTCCTCTCCCTTGCCCCTGTTGCCTCATTCCACCTCCCACATGGCATCCTGCATCTCGAGGTATCTAAGTCCATGTACAGAGCTGACTTGTGTGGCTGGAATTAGACCTCATTGGCTTTTCTGGGATTCAGAGTGATTCAGGCATGTGGGAAAGGAAATGTACGGACCAGGGACAGTCACCAGCTCCAGTCCAACCCAGGTCATCTCCATCTTGAGGCTAAATAGTCACCAGCACTATCAATCTCCCACCACTCACAAGCGTGGCACTCACATCCCCTCAAAAAAAAAAAATATTTTTCTCTTGTCACTGTTAACATTCCCAGTGGTCTGTAATTAAGCTGACCTGGTACACAAGCCTGGCATACTTAGCAGGCATCAAACTGGCTAATTAAGGAATTTTCCCTAAGTTTTCACATACAAAAGTTAGGGAAGGAGGCATTGGAGAGAGTCAACAGTGCACACTGGACATGGGGGTCCATGGACAACTGGGTGGCCATATGGCTCTTCCTCCTCCTTGTTTTCTTGCTCAATCACATTAATATCGAGCAATTGTAACGCCAACAGACCCCGGTCGGCAGCAGGCGGGATTGAACCGGGGACCTCTGGAGCTTAGTGCATGAGCCTCTACTGCATGAGCTAAAAGCCAACTGGCTCTTAGCTAAGGCTGTAGAGGAGACTCATTTAACTCACTCTAAGGCCTGGTCTACACTGGGGGGATCAATCTAAGTTACGCAACTTCAGCTACATGAATAGCGTAGCTGAAGTCGACGTACTTAGATCTACTTAGTTGATGGCTGACGCTCTCCCTTCGACTCCGCCTGCACCTCTCGCCCTGGTGGAGTACCGGAGCCGACGGGAGAGCTCTCGGCAGTCGATTTATCGCGTCTAGACTAGACGCGATAAATCGACCCCCGCTGGATTGATCACGGCCCGTCGATCCAGCGCATAATGTAGACATGCCCTAAGTGATCTCTGTGCCACTAGATGGGACAGAACACCACACCTAGAAGGTATATGGCTTACACAATCACAGTGGCTACAGGGACACTTTACAATTGCAGATTGGAGAGGAGATGTTCACAAAGCAACCAACAAGCTCAAAGATGGCGTCCACAATATGAAAGTCTGAGAACACCCGCTCCGATCTTTCATGAGTGTGGAGGGAAACACCTCTGTCAGGATGAGGAACCAAGGTGCCTTTCTTCACAGCTTTGAAGACCAACTTCAGTATAATCATTATCTAGCCAAGAGCCCAATCTGACAAGGAGCCAGTTTCCTAGAAATACAGGAAGGTGACCATTTGCTTTTCTTAAATCCAGTAGAATTTCAGATTACCAGATTATTTACACCAGATTACGAATTGACCAGTCAACCCCACACCTCATTTAGAACTGGAAGTACACAATCAGGCAGCAGCAGAGACAGAAAAAAAACACTCAAAAACCAAATACAGTACAGTACTGTGTTAAATGTAAACTACTAAAAATAAAGGGAAAGCAGCATTTTTCTTCTGCATAGTACAGTTTCAAAGCTGTATTAAGTCAATGTTCAGTTGTAAGCTTTTGAAACAACAACCATAAGGTTTTGTTCTGAGTTACGAACATTTCACAGTTATGAACAACCTCTATTCCTGAGGTGTTCCGAACTCTGAGGTTCTACTGTAGCAGAGAGGAAAAGCTTGTATTCAGAAATCCAAAGGCCATCTAATGGCTGTCCCTGAGAGAACTCCAGCCATGAACGCAGAGCTGCTGCATGAAGCCGGGTCACTCCAGCAGCAGCTTTTAAGAGATGTTTTCAAACCTCCTTTTGTAAAGTGGAGAGTCACTTCTTGCCTAGAATGTCCTGAGTTTTCTCCTCCTGTTTCAATGCCAGAGAGGTTTGTCACATTTCAAGGCATCCAGTACAATACACTGTGCTGAGGGAGACACTAGGAGGAGAGATTTAAGTACACACAACCATATTATATTTTACTGTATGCAGAAATTACGCACACTAGAGCAGCAGCCAGGATCTAAAGTAGAGTCTAGCAAACTGAAGTACTTAGGGGTCCTACTAAAACCTTTCCACTATATTTTAAAAGCAAAAATAATGTCTTCTCTAAATGTAGTTTCCCAACATATATCATAGGATTCTAAAAAGGGTTTTATTCAGGGATGTATGTGTAACAAGCAGAAGAGTAAAGTCTCTATGTGACCAATGATAGCAGGACTCCAGAAGTGAGTTCTAGAGAAGGACATGCTTGGGTCTTTTGCTATTGAGGTCAGTAGGCTAAAGAGCAGGCCCCAAAGTATTAGGACTCGTCTACACTAGAAGCACTACAGCAGTGCAGCCCGCCACTCTAGTGCATCTGGTGAAGACGCTCTGTCTTGCCGGAAAACCACCTCTGCAAGAGGCAGTAGCTATGTTGGCAGGAGAAGCTCTCCCACCGACATAGCACTGTCCACACCGGTGCTTAGGTCAGTGTAACTTACGTCACTCAAGGGGGTGACCTATTCACACCCCGGAGTGACATAAATTATGCTAATATAAATGGTAGTGTGTATAAGCCCTAAGTCACCACAGCTCCCCTGCTGCCTGCTTCGGATGAGAATGGTGGAGTAGGGCTTTTATAAAACATTGCAATGAGATATTAGCTAATGTTTCTGCAACTGGAAATTGTTGGGTGTGTGCTCCCAAACAGTTAGAGCAGCCAGTAAGCTGGGTATCATGTTCTCGACTCTGCCACTGATTTGTTAAGTCACTTCATTTTTCTGTAAGTCAGGGAATAACACTTACCGCCTTCACAGGGTCTTTATCAATGATCATAAAGTGCCTTGAGACCCTCTGATGAAAGGTGCTACAGAAGGACAAAGGGTTATTGGGAAAGTCTATGGGTTGGAGCCATGTCTGGTGGCATGCCACTGAATCCAGGGATGTGTTTGACTCTACCGTGCTGACATGTGAATGTGGGGGAAATCAGGTCAGTGTTTTCAGCAGCCCTATTCTAGGTAACCATAATTCAGCCTGGCTGATTCACATCATGCTGCAATCCCTGTTGGCAAGGCCTCTGAAGGAACGCTGCCTCCAGTCCTATTGCAACCCAGCCTCTGTGAGTGGGTGTTGATGCTGTGCATTAAGCAAGGGTGTCACCAGCAAATCAACAAAAGGTGGGGGGAGGGGGGAAGTGACAGATAAAAAAAATAATGGGATTTCATGGCAACGTGCAACACCAGCACTGGGTTCCCCACTGTGCAGTCTAAACTCAAGAGGCTGCCCCCAGCTCCTACACCTACCAGAGGCAACAGCTGAGAAGATCCTTGTGATGACTAACACAATCTCTGTTACATGAATCACTGGCAATGGGATGGCCTTGTGACATTATCAGAGCTCTGGTTATTACACTCATTGATGATAACACAAGTAAATCTTAATGAGTTGTGGGAAAGGAGACAATGGAGCCCTCTGCCAGGTCTCATTCACCTTGACAACACGCCTACAGCCCAAGTACAAAGATCGCTATTGTTTACCCAGGATATTTGTGAAGGGGCCAGGCAGTTCTGCACATTTCACTCCATACAATTGTGTTCTGTTTATTTATGCCTTAGGCATTTCTGAGGTGCCTATCACCGTGGTATCTAAGCACTTTCAGCATTAGATCATGGTCAGAGTCATGGTAAATAAACTGCTAGGCCAGACTTTGATGGTGAGAAACTGATTCCATTCACCAGGTGCCTTTTTCTTGACTACAATGGACAGGCAAAGCCACTTTTGGTTGTTCATTTTGCAAACAAACTCCCGACATCTGATTCAGACACTATTGGGCCCAGCTGGGTACACTGGGTACGTGGGTACACCGCACTGGCAAAGCGCATCTAGTGCGGCCACAGCTTATACCAGCAAAACTAAACTTTCAATGGTATAATTGCATCTACACGAGGGGCTTTTGATGGCCTAACTCTGTTGGTCAGGGATCACACTCTTCACACCCCTGACTGACATCACTATAGCAACAGAAGTCTGTAATATAGACTGGTCTTTTAAGGACTTCCCAGATCAAACTCATACCCAAGAAAAAGGACTAGAATACTGTGACTATACCGAGCAGCTTTGGGCTGATCTGTGCAAACTGGGCTCATGTTTCTTCAGCCTGTTTGAAAGTGTAGTTATGGTCAGAAACATGGATAGTTAGGGTAAAAATGGGATAATCTTACTCAAGGATCCACCCTCTGTGTTTACTTAGATCTGCTGACCTTACTGAAGCATGTACCCCTCTGCTACTTGCTATTTCTAGAGAGCCAACACACAGGGCCGCCGAGAGCGGGTTCGGGCCCCGGTGAAAATTTTTTTGAGCCCCCCCAGCAAGGGCGGACCGGCTAAACAGGGCCGACGAGGGGGGGGGAAGCCGGGGAAGCTGGGCTCCGGGCCCCCTTCCGGCCCCCGGTAATTTGTACCGGCTTCCCCCCCCCTCGTCAGCCCTGTTGAGGCAGTGCTGGTTTCTATTCTGGTTTGTACTTAACGCACAAATGTGTTCACTAAATTCTAGTTGCAGAATCTGTATTCCTTGTGATAGTATGTGTGTGACCCAGGGACTTCTGGGTGCCAACTGGCAGAGGGCACATGGGTGCATAAGGGTTCAGGGATCTCCTGCATCTGGTATCTACATACTAGTTTGCCAAAGAGTGTCCTGTAAGGTTTCCACTGAAAGTGTCACGCTGGTCCTCATAATCACTGCAAAATGCATGTACAGATAATATGTAAGGAATTATGTATATATACTGAAAATTATACTCTTAAGGTCTGTGACTTGGGGCTGGTCACCAAAAGGTGAGAAACAGGTTTCTTTCAGGCAAGAGATCTTTATCCAGAGGGCTGGCTACATGTAAATGGAGTATTGTGTTGTATGGTTCACAATGGACGCCCATTTACAGTCTGAGCTGAATGCTAATGGAGGGATTGTGAGATCTTCAAGAGGGGGATGTAGCGGGGTGGTCCCCCGCTCCTGCCCGGAAGGGCTTAAAACAGCCCTGGCAGAGGGCTGTGGCAGGGGAAAGGCTGGGCTGATTGGAAAGAAGCCACAGCTGTGGCTGGCTTAATGAGGGCCCAGTTGGCCCTTATAAGAAGGCTGTGAGCCAGAGGGCCAAAAGGAGTCTCTCTCCAGGCTGGGAGAGAGCAGGGCCTGGCTGCCTGCAGCAAGGATACTGGAAGTGAAGCAGGGCTGGGGAGAGCCAGAGGAGTGGGGGAGCTCCAGGCTGGCAACTCCCCAGGCTGCAGGGCCTGGTCCAAGGCCCATAGAGGTACTGGGTGGCAGAGGAAGGCAGCAGGTCCGAACCCCCTTGCCTATGATGAGTGGCTTTTACACTGCAGTCTGCCCCAGGGAGCGGGGGCTTGGTGATGACTGGCAGTAGCCCAGACTGAGGCAAGGCAGGGATTAGAGGGTTGGGGGTTTCCCAGAGAGGGGAAGCCCATAGAGACTGGTGGGGGTGTTGCCAAGGGGCAGCCCCCGGGTAAAGGGGCACCGGGGTCTGGGAGGGACACGGGGGCCAGCAGCAGCGGGACACCGGCCTGCAGAGGGCGCTCCGGAGGACAACCAGCAGGAGGCGCCGCAGGGGTGAGTCCTGCCCTGTTACAGGGAATTTACAGGAACAAATAAACCAGCAGGAGGGAGCCCTGTTTGCAGGTGAGGACAATACATTTTTGGACTATAACTGTGCAGACAGATCTACACCCTGCATCCTTTACTGAGGGGACAAGCTGAGAGCATGGCTTGTGTCATGACGTTGGGACGGATCACCTCCTACCTCATGGAAAAACACTAGTGAGCAATATGAGAATGTGTGTTATGATTTTATTTCAGATGTAACCCTTTGTTTCCAATACTTTCATCTACTTGCTTCTTCTCCAATCTCTGTTCTTTGTTAAATACACACATCTAAGTGCTGCATGTGGAATGGAGCTCTGACCCTGAGGTGTGACTGGGAAGCTTTGGGAGTAGCAGATTTATGAATTCTGTCTGTGTCCAGTGGAACAGGTGCTGGGTACTCCCAAGGAATGCTCAGAGTGCTGGGGGGAGAGGGGATTTGGAGTGTGCCGATCCTTAACCAGGCTGCAGAGACCTGGGAGGCAGTGCTTGTGTTGCCCGAGGCTGATGGTGCTGGGAACTGCCCCCACAGCAGGCACAGCGGTGGTGAGGTGCCTCACAACCCTGGGTGCCCCTGGGGAGTATCACATTGTGTGAGACAGAAAGGGCAGAGCTTGGCTTGCAGAGCCCAGGGTAAGTTGGCAGGGCTGGCAGTGAGAGAAGAACACCTTTTTGCTGGTGAAATGAGTAACCTGGAGCTGGAGTCATTGCTTGACAAGGCCAAGCAGCAAGTGCACCTCCTACGAGGGTGTCTTTCTTTCACATTCCCAGCCACAGGCAACTTGTCTGCTGCTTGCCTCTTTGGAATGACTTCTTCTATTCTCGCATTGTCTTCCCTCGCTGGCTTCTTTCACAATTGTCACCTGCAGCACCGTCCCATGACTCACCCGACACGGTGTGGTGAGGAGACAAATGGCAAACCCTACCCCTAGGACAGTGTGTGTCAACACCACAACACACCTTGCCCCTCCTGGATCCACGGCCTGGGCCTCACCGTTCACGCTGCCCCCACTGAACTGGGCTGTAGGAATTTCTTTGTCATTTAATGTCTGTGTGTTCCTAGCATGCAGGTGTAAGTGTAATGCCAGTGACCAGCAGGGAGGAGGGTGGCTGCATATGGACAAACGACAGGTAGGCACCGTCGCTGCACTCCGGAGTAAGAAGCTGGGGGTGATTAGACAGATAGGACGAGGTCTGAGCAGGTTTGCTAGTGGAGCGGAAGGTATAAGTAGTTCCCCTTTGTCCCTGTGCAAGGGATAATCACAATCCTGATCCTTCCACTCCTTGAGAACAATCTTTCCCTGGGGTTAGGTGCTGGTGGGAGCAGGAGCTTAACCAAAAATAGCAGGGATGGGCCAGGCACCCCCTGCGTACTAGCCAGGGGAGCTGGGTTAGCATGGTGGGGAGTGCACACTTGCCCCTGCTGTCCCAGTGTTCATGGAGGCATTAGACCAGCTCTCCTCTCACCTACTCCAGTAGAAATCAGGAGTAACTCCACTGAAGTCAATGGAGTTACACAGGGGCGGCAATATGTATTTTGCCGCCCCAAGCACGGCAGTTAGGCAGCTTTCAGCGGCGCGCCTGCGGGAGGTCCGCCGGTAGCGCGGATTCGGCGGCATGCCTGCGGGAGGTCCGCCAGTCCCGTGGCTTCGGCGTACCCGCCGCCGAATTGCCGCCGAAGCCACGGGATCGGCGGACCTCCCACAGGCATGCCGCCGAAGCCTGCCTGACTGCCACCCTCGCAGCAACTGGCAGGCCGCCCCCCGCGGCTTGCCGCCCCAAGCACACGCTTGGTGCGCTGGTGCCTGGAGCTGCCCCTGGAGTAACATAGGTATAAAACTGTCCTAGCACGAGGAGAATGAGGCCCATTGTGTCAGCCAGAGGAACAGTCTCAGGAAACTCTGCAGGCCGCAGCTCCCCCGCGCAACCGTGTGCAAGGGCTGAAGAGACACAGTGTAGCCCATAGCCAGCCATGGGCCCTGGTTTAGCCTTCCTCACTCACTCCTTACTCATGCAAGACTTCCTTTGAGGCCAGTCACCAACAGACAAAGATCAGTGGGAGTTTTGCCCTAGCGAGGGGTGAGTAATTGCTGCAAGCTCCAGTGGTGAACGCAATTGCTACACCAACCACCCCAAATTACGGACTTGCTGCAAACCTTAGGCTTGACCTCAAGGGTCGAGAGACTATGCAGCTCCATCCTTCTCCCAAGCAAATACCCACCTTCTGCCATCTTGTCCCAGATGGATGTGGGAGGTCGTTTTGTGATCGCACACCCTAGCCCATTAAGCACCCTGCTGGTGTTACCCACACACCCAGAGGGGGTGTGTTGTTCTGTCCCCTCTAGTGGCACCAAGACTACTTAGAGATTAATGGGTCTGCTACAGCCTTTGCTAAGAGCCATGTGGCTTTTAGCTCATGCAGTAGAGCAGAGGTGGGCAAACCATGGCCCGCGGGCCACATCCGTCCCGCGGGACTGTCCTGCCCGGCCCTTGAACTCCCGGCAGGGGAGGCTAGCCCCCGGTCCCTCCCCTGCTGTCCCCCCTCCCCTGCAGCCACGCCACCACGTGGGCAGCGCTCTGGGCGGCGCGCTCCTGCAGGGCTGTGCAGCAGCATGTCTGGCTTTGGCCGGGCAGCACGGCAGCCAGACATGCTGCTCCGAGCAGCATGGTAAGGGGGCCGGGGGGGTTGGATAAGGGGCAGGGGGTCCTGGGGGATGGGGAGCAGGGGGCAGTTGGATGGGGCAGAGGTTCTGGGGGGGGGCGGTCAGGGGATGGGGAACGGGGGAGGAGGGGTGGATAAGCGTGGGAGTCCCGGGGGGCCTGTCAAGGGGCAGGGGTGTGGCTAGGGGTCGGGACAGTTAGGGGACAGGGAGCAGAGGGGGTTGGATAGGGGGTGGGGTCCCGGGGGGCAGTTAGGGGCCGGGGGTCCTGGGAGGGGGTGGTTAGGGGACAAGGAGCAGGGGGGGTGGATGAGTCGGGAGTTCTGAAGGGGGCAGTCAGGGGGTGGGAAGTGGGAGGGGTGGATCGGGGGCGGGGGCCAGGCTGTTTGGGGAGGCACAGCCTTCCCTACCCAGCCCTCCATACAGTTTTGCAACCTCAATGTGGCCCTTGGGCCAAAAAGTTTGCCCACCCCTGCAGTAGAGGCTCATACACTAACCTCCAGAGGTCTCAGGTTCAATCCCGCCCACCAACAACTGGGGTCTGTTGGCGTTACACTGGCACCAGAGATCCCTGCATTCTTTATTCAAGATTCCAGGTTTGATTTGAATCTTGGAGCCAAAAGCAGAAGGTCAGGGCTGTTGGTGTGAAGTTTCTGAGACAACACGCTAATAGTGCCTGTGCAGAAACAGAATCAGTCTGCGGTTATGAGAACAGACTCTCATCAGGAGTTCTGCACAAATACAACCAGACTGCATCAGCACGTACAACTGTGCCCTCTGAAGATATCCTGCACTTGAGTTAGCTAACAGAGAAAATATTTCTACGGCTGTCCAATCATTTAAATTCTGGACATATTATTTTCTGAACAAAATTAATGTCTTTAAAATACACAAAGGAAAATAGAAAGAAAGGACAATGATAACGTCTATTTCAGGGGGGGAAAGAAGGGAAAAACAGCCAAAGTAAATAATAATACTTTACAGTTTTAGAGCGGGATTTCATCTCAATGGATCCCAAATTGCTTTACAGCTACATATGCACAGCGCATCCTATCCACTGCTGAAATGCAGCCACCTCAGTGGTGGAACCGTTGTTTCATAATACACAGCGAATTCACACAACAGTCTAGGAGAGGAAGTGAAGAGTACTTTGTACCAAACTGAAACTGCAGGCAGGATTTTAGGTAGTTAGGAAATTACCTGAGCTGGCATTTGGGCAGTGCACTGAGGCTAACAGCTCTATTCTTGCAAAAAGTACCATTGGATCTTTCAATAACCACAGGTGAGCGGGACCTTGGGTTTATGTCCCATTAGGAAAACACTGGTCGCTGTCACAGGTAAATCTCAGACAGGTAAAAAGGGGGTCATTAAGGGCCTGAGCTAACCCCCTGTGGGTTGCAGCTTAGAAAAGAACAAGACGAAGATCTGAAGAAGAATTCAGACCATCACAGGGCTTATCTTTAAATATATATACATTAACGCTTCACCACTCACAAAAGGAAAATAAAAAGTCTCTAGGAATTATCACCTCTGTAGACAGATTGGGTAAGCAGGCATCCAAAATGACCTCGGTACAAACGGGCATCATCCGGAGATGAAAAACAATGCATGTTACCTACACAGAAGAGGCTATTCAATGAGCGGTGCACACAGCTGTCCAGGGAATAATTATTAGCATGGGAGAAAAACCCTATGATTTCATTTGACTTTGGCTACTGTGCTGTGTTTGTGACAGGCCAGGTCAAGAGTCAATGAGTTGTTAGTATGAACAAAGCCCTTCCGGCCAGAGAGAGGAAAAGTACTGACTATGTTAGAATAGAGGAGCAATAAATGTCATGAGAGAACTGAACAAAATATGGGCTAAAGGTAGCAGGTAAACAGCTTGAATAACACATGGGAGTGGCTTAGAGCACGCAGCAGGAGACAGAGATGAAAATGGTCTAATAGGTCACCTAGGACATCCCTCTGCCAGTCCGTGCTGTAGCTACCTACCACAGAGCACATACCGCAACAGATACTAAACCGTTTAGAGATAGACACTGTCTGTTCCTTAGGGACACATGATCCTATCACTAAACCTTCACGGTGCTCAACACTAATCAGTCCCCTTGTTGATGAGATGTCAGAGTCTGAATATGCCATGGAGAATGAACTCCACTCTGCCCCCCGAACTTGTCCCTTCAGGTCAGTTGGGAGGTATACTGTATAGCAGCATATGCTTGTACAGAGTCTGTCCTGTCGGCAAATAAAAGACTTCAACCTTCAGAGCTGACAGTCGAACTTTTTATGCCAACTCCGTTCACTAAATAAACAGGCAACTGTATGAGAGAGGACCACAATAACATGAGTGCAACAGTGCACTTAATTTGTGCATGCAACTGTTCATACACATTGGGTAATTAGTGTGCACAGTTCCTTGCTCTGCACGTGCAGTCATGGTCATTGTGCACGCAACTTGGGCAACAAGTTGCACATACATTTTTGTGCATCTACCTTGTTTTAAGATCAGGCCCTATCCAGAAACCAGTCTGAACTCAGACTGTTATGGCCAGGTCAATAATACTGAAAAATATTAAACCATAGTTGGCATGCTTTAATAGTCAGGTAAGAGATGAACCAAATTATGATGTAATTAAATTATATACAAGAGATACTGCACATCAAAGTCATTTATTAGGTTCCATTTATATAATTCCATAATTTACTTCAAAAGGGATGGGTGCCTTAGACCTGAAAATAAAAAAAATACACACTCACAGGATCTAATGCCAATTAAAAATTGACAGTGCTTGCAATGCACTCCTAGGCAATTATCTTGTGCAGCTATTTTGAGCATCCATTTCATTTTATTGCCCAGGTAAATTAAGGAAGATTTCTTCATGGCTACAGAGAAATTAGAGATGGTTCATAGAAAGCTAGGAAGAATATAGCATCACTGTGCTCCTTGGTTAGAAAGATTCTCAGAGACAACATGGGACACAATGGGCCAGAGAGAATACAGCACAACGCTACACTGTCCATGCAGGTCAGGTAAAACTCTGCACTGAATTGCCCAAGTAGAGGAATCCTCTGCTACAAAAAACACTTTAACATTTGGATAAAAGCCCACTGGTTACACCATGACACTGACCCTCTGGATAAAACTCAAGGGAACACTGAGCTCTCAGGACAGAATGGCACATAACACTGCAATGCCATGGCAGAAGATCAATCGATGACAATATAGCACTTCACGGTCCAGACCAGAAGACAGCACAGCGCTTATCAGGTACAACAGAACAATTGGATACTACAACCCCCCATTTCCTGGACAGCTCAGCATTGTCCAAACACACAGAACACCGCTCGGGTACAATAGGCCACTGCCAAGCCTGGATAAAAGAATACTCAGCTATAACACAGCATTGTCCAAAGGGAAGAGCAGTTTTGCCAACCACAGGGAGAGTTCTGCTTTAAAAATTAACTGTATTTAAAGGTAAGATTTTCTTTAGCTGTCTAAGCAGCAAACTGACATGATGAAGGTGTCAAAAGGGAGAGACTATCCAGGGCATTGCAATTACGCAATCAGTTATAAGACGAGAGATGGATGAGTTGAGACATGTGACTGTTTAAAAAGTATCAAACCCCTTCAGGGCTCAGTCGTTTGTATGTTTGCTACTCTCGTGGAGCATGAGAATTTTCCATGCACACATCCCAGATGTCGCTGACTATATCAGAATGTGCTCCAATTGTGCATGCTTTTGTTTCCAATTGGAATCAGCGCCCGCCTTCTTCCTACTCTGGGATTGCCTGCCCCGTGGCTTTGAGCCAATGAGTTTCTGTAAACAGGGCTCTTCTAAACAGTGCAGAAAAGACATATCCTCAACTGAAGTCCTCAGGGTTAATTGTATCCAAAGAGAGTTCGTTCAATTTTGTATTAGAGCAGATAAAGTGAATCCAATGTTGGAATCAAAATTGCCACCTTCCACTTATGCAGGGAGTTAGGTGAAGTATCAATAGAGAGAATGGAGCAAGCCCCTGCTGTCACATTCAACTCATCCACTCATGGCAATAGCTGGGATTTGCACAGGCTTTTCATTCAGTATTCTCATCATTATTTTGCTACTGGTCTGCGGACAATGGTCCAGCACATACTGTCATGGAGTATCACTGACATCCTATATCTGTGTGCATATGCATACACATGTGCACACAGAGTCGCACACTCCCATATGCACACACAATTCCCGTGCACTCACGAACACTGTGCTTGCACAGACACATTAACATACGTGCCCACAAACACATATACACTCACGTTTATCCACAGAGCATACACACACAGGTACATGCACGCACATACGTGTTTATGTAGCACAATGCATACACAGACAAACACACTCACATATATACGTTTATACACACACACGTAACCGGCACACTCACAGACAGGTTATCAATGCAGCATGCTCACACATGCCCATAAGCATTCATTCTTGCGTATACATACACTCACTCATATCCGTGTATGCATACACTTGTGGGCACATGCTCACATTCAGCAGCAGCAGCGCCGCGCGCACACACACACACACACACAGCATACAATCACCCATGTCCCGCCGCATACACATTCCAGAGGTACTGAGCTGTGCACCCTGCCTGCCGCTCCTCCTCCCATTAATCCTTTATTTACACAGAGCTCTTTCCATCAATCCGTTTAAGTTTCCAGTTGATATATTTTAACATTTATTTACAGCCAGGGCACTGGGCTTCTTTGAACCAACATCCACAATCACCTTGGGAAAGCCAGTTGTGTCTTGTTTGTTTGCTTTTGCAGTGACTGTGTGTAAATGATACGAAAGGTATGGGCAGCTGATCACGGCCTTTCACCTCTTGGGGTTTTCTGGGCATTCCTTTCACAATAAACGCTAATAAATATTCCCTTACAAACCTGGGGGCCAGGTTGGTTTGTTAACTTGGCCCCTGCTTCATCGCTGAAGCTTGAGCAGCACCTAACACTGCTCTCTGCGGGAGTTTCCACTGACCAGGCAGTGTTTCCAAGCTACATACCACCACGCAAGCTCAGGGTTCCAGCATAGTCTCAAAGAACCTGAGCAAAGGGATCCTAACTCATGTCAGAGCCGATTTGAGGAAGACCTAATTAAAGCTGGAATGTAACAGTTTAGCACCTAATCCTCATTTGGCTTTTTCTTCACCTCAGCTGCCCTGAAATCTCGGTGTGATTTCAGAAGTGGAAGGTTCTCAGCACCAGGGCTGGGATGCAGGCAGTTTGTATGCAGCTGCCTCCTTTGGTTGGAGGGACGACTGTCCCAGCATGATAAACGTAAGCAGTTTCATGGGGCTGACAGCACACAGTTTTTCTACCACTTTAACTATGGCCTTGTCTGCATGCAAAAGTTGTACTGCTTTAACTATACCAGTTCAGTTACAGTAGTGCCTGCCACCTCCTAGTGCAGATGCAGTTATATTGGTATAAAAGTGCTTTTTATTGCTAGAGCTATTCCCATACAGGAAGGAATAATCTATACTGATTTAAGGCACCTTGTACCAGTATAACGGCAGTCACACTAGGGCTTGTACTGGTATAACTAGATTGGTAAAATAAAAAATCACATCCCCTAATGGACATAGTTATACCAGTACGAAAACTGTGTACACAAGGCCTAAATCAACCTACTAAAGTAAGCTACAGTGATATAAGTACCTTGACACCAATATAACTGTGGGCACAATAAAGTGGAGCTCAGCTTTAACTTCATCAGTTTCTATCATTAAAGTGGTACAACGCCCTTAGCCTATATAAGCTCTTCAGGACAGGGATGTGCCTTCCCATATATTTATATTGTCCCGAGCATGATAGGACATTGAACGTGATTTGTGCCACGGGGCATTACTGCAATACAAATTAATCCATAAATAGTGCATATGGATGACATTATGAGTCATTGTAGGATCAGGGCCTTAGACTCTCTGGATGAAACCCTGGTTGTTCTGAAGTCAAAGGGAGCTTTGCCATCGACTTCAATGAGGCCAGAATTTCAACCCTTGTGTCATTGTTTCTCCATCTGTAGAACGGTGATAACACCACATACATACCCAGCTCACTGAGTGGTTGTGATGCTTCTTTCATTTGTGTCAACAGAGCCCTAAGATCTTTGAAGAAAAGGTGCTATATATACCTAGGCTGCTATTATTATTATTAATAGATGAGCCACATTGCAGCGTTTGTCAGAGTTCAGTAGCTTCCCACAAAGGTTTCATAATACTGAATAAGAGGAAAAACCTTTAACAATTCTATGGGATTTTCGAGTAACACACTGCTAAGATGTGCTTCCATGGCTGTATTACAGAGGCAAGCCAACCACTAACTTAACCACTAGAAGGGAAGTGAGTACACAGCTAGCCAGTCCAAGTGAATGTTACTGGTTGTTACGCAGGCTGAAAATTCCTTGTCAAACAGTGATTTACGTAGAGACAATTTGTGTAAGTTTGAGTGTTTGTTAAATCTAAATATCCCCAGCACTGACACATAGGCATTCCTGCATCCAGCTGTTGAGTTTTTGTGATATAAAGAAGGAAATCTAATAACTTATGTAACTAAAGAGACAATGAGAAAAAAATAAAGTAAAAGGCCCAGCTAGAAACAACCATTTAAATTCAAAAGTTTGTTTTGTTTAGTAAAGGTTGTTCTCACTTCTAGTATGGAATCAATATTTCCCCCACCCCCAAGCTATTGTTCCAAACACATCTGGACGCACATATTGTGCTACAGATAGTCCTCCTCTATAGTAAGAAGGCTTTTATACTTATTGCCATCTGTGGAGCTCAGAGTGCCTTACAAAGGCACAGACTGGTCCATATGCACCACCTGCTTTTTGCAGCTGGAGACACCAGGCACTGAAAGATAAAGTGACTTGCTCATGTTCATGCAGCAAGTCAGTGACAGAGCGAGCAGGAGAATCCACATCTTCTGATTCCCTGTGCCGTGCCCTCTCCTTTTCCTGTAGTGCATGCTGCATCTCCCTTATGCCTTTGCTGTATCTCTCATCTAGGAACAAAAATAACAGGAGTACTTGTGGCACCTTAGAGACTAACAAATTTATTAGAGCATATATGGTTCACTCTATATGCATCCGAAGAAGTGGGTTGTAGCCCACGAAAGCTTATGCTCTAATAAATTTGTTAGTCTCTAAGGTGCCACAAGTACTCCTGTTATTTTTGCGGATACAGACTAACACGGCTGCTACTCTGAAACCTGTCATCTAGGAACATACACCACCAATTCCAACCATCCTTCCTTACGCAAAACTCCTATAGAGATCACTATATGTAACAAATACAAGTGATTTTCTCTGTTGTTGCCTTCCTTTAATGTACAATAATCCCCCAATGGCTCCCTGAATTCTTGATCAATATGCCAACAAAGAAATTGCTTCTTAGCTTTACCCACCACAAACCATGGGACTCAACTGAGAGCTCTTCCACAGTCTGTGTTTCAAATTTAGACCCTTGTATGTCTACACAGCATTTTGGAGCAATTGGAAGCGAGCCTCCCAAAGGGGTCAACACACATGGGCTAGAAGAACTCATGCTTGGGCTGGAGCAAGGGCTCTGTAGCCCACCCCTTCCCTAGGCTTCAGCGCCCAAGCCACAACTTCAAAGCACTGTCTACACAGGTATTTTTAGATCGCCAGCATGAGTCCTGACACAGGCTGGGAGGCTCTCTCGCACTCGCACGGAAATGCTGTGTAGAATACCCTAAGGAGCCTTGTTATTAATGCTGTCAGGGTTGAAAAGCAGCAGCTCCAGAAAGATTTGGAATTCAGCATCCTTTAGTTTCTCAACAGCCAAGTCTTTCACGTTTAAGATTTCTCCTTTCTGTGTCTCTTTCATCTCTAAATCAGGGCCGGATTAACCTTTTGTGGGCCCGGCACCAAACTTATTTGTGGGCCCCCATGGGGCAATGGAGCATGGCTAGGGTTACCATACGTCTGGATTTTCCCGGACATGTCCGGCTTTTTGGGCCTCAAATCCCCGTCCGGGGGGAAATCCCCAAAAGCCGGACATGTCCGGGAAAATAGGGAGGTAGGGCCCGGCAGTGCGGGGCCGGGGGCCGGCACGGTGCTCGGCAGGGGCTGGGGCCGGGGGCGCGGGGCCGGCGCGGTGCTGGGCCGGGGGTCGGGCCGGGGGTGCGGGCGCTCGGCCGGGGCTGGGGGCACTTGTCCCGGGGCCGGGGCCAGGGTCGGCGCGGTGCTCGGCCGGGGCTGGGGCCAGGGGCGCGGGGCCGGCGCGGTGCTGGGCCGGGGGTGTGGGCACTTGGCCGGGGGCCGGGACCGGGGCCGGGACCGGGGTCGGCGCGATGCTCGGCCAGGGCCGGGGGCGCGGGGCCGGCACAGTGCTGGGTCGGGGGCGCGGGCACTTGGCCGGGGCCCCAGCCGGGCAGGAGACGCCGGGGCCAGAGCCTCTTGGCCTGGGCCAGCCGGCCGCCGAAGGGAGCCGCTCGGCCAGGGGGGCCGGACTGAGCCGCGCCGCGCCGCACCCCACCCCAGCTTACCTGCTGCCTCCCTGTTTCAGGCTTCCCGTGAACATTTGATTCGTGGGAAGCAGGGGAGGGGGAGGAGCAGGGGGCGGAGTGTTCAGGGGAGGGGGCAAAGTTGGGGCGGGGCTGGGGGCGGAGTTGGGGCAGGGAAGGGGCGGAGTTGGGGCGGGGCCGGGGCCCCATGGAGTGTCCTCCTTTTTAAAAATTAAAATATGGTAACCCTAAGCATGGCGCAGGGAGGTCAGTCCCCAGACCGAGGGGCCAGCCAAGGGCCTGGCATGGCAGGGGCAGCCCCGCTCTGCCCAGCCCAGTGCGAGGGCACTGTTTACAAACCGGCAGTTGCCAGCCGCACAGTGGCCCACCCGGCCCTGTGTGGCCAACAAGCCCCTTCCCCTCGGGGGGCGGGCCCATGCCGTGCCACACAGCCTCCTCCGCCCAACATCCTCCCGACCCACTATGCCCAGCGCCCCCCAGCCCCCTCCACACAAATGCACAGCGCCCTGCACAACACCATCCCTGCCCAGCGCCCCCCTGCCCACAGCCCCACCACAACAGCACCCCCCACATACACATCTTCCCTGCCCCCTCACAGCCCAGCACCCCCCCACACACGCAGGAAACCCACTCCCCCACGCCCTGCTTCCTGGCCACAGTCACTGGCCCTGCTGGGAGGCAGCTGTGTCTGCCAGGATGAGCCGGCAGTGCAGCCAGAGTTGGTCCTGGGGCGGGGAATTGCTCCGGTCCCTCGGGAGTGGTGTGATCAGCCAGACCAGGGCCTGCCCTGGCCGGGCTCCCTCAAGACGCACTTCCCCTGGAGGGGCCCAGCCAAGCTCCCCGCACTGTCCCCTTCCCCCACACCCCCAGCCCTGGCGGAGACTGGCCAGGCTTCTGCACCAGTCCCAGTGGGCTCAGCTCTGGGGAGACAGGTGGGGCCCCACAGGTGGTGGGAAGCAGAGATTGCCCAGAGCCGGAGGTGCACTGGGGTCCGGCCAGGGGGCAGAGTGGAGCAGGGGGGTGGGGTCGAGGAGGCAGCAGGCCAAGAGGAGCAAGTGGTGGGTAGGGGGAGCCAGCGGGGTCTCAGGGCGCAGTGCAAGCGGAGCAGGCCGGGGCACCTTCTGAGCATGGGGCCACTGGAGCCATTGTAAATCCAAGACTGATCTCTATGTCTGTCTGTCTTCTTCTCCTGTCTATACAAGCTCTTAAAGCAATCACCATCTGCAAATTTATAGAGGCAATTATTTTCTCAGTAAGTGTCTATTAAAATACATCTGAGAGAGAGAGAGGTGTCATCAGTACATGGGAAGGAAGGGTGAGTAAGAGTCAGATAGATTCTGTGGTTGCTGTTTTCACGTCAACATATTTCCTGACTGAAACCTGGTCAATGCCTGTGATCAGTTTCTGTAATTTTTCCAATTATTTCTTTTCATAGATAAGCGCCTCCTGGATCTTTTTACATTTAGGGTTGAATCTCGCAGGCTTTACTCACATCTTGACTGCAGTGAGGTTACTCATGAGTAAAGTGAGCAGGATTTGGCCTTGGGCTCTTTTGGTGGGAGGCTGGATGATTACCAGATTTACCACCTACAGTACTGAGCTGTGTCCTGATAGCCTGTTCAGTGTTCAGCCTCAAGATTCAGAAACACAGCATCATCTGAGCAGGCTTCAGCTGGCTGACTGGCCACTTGATCATGGATTTGTATCAAGTACAATAAAGCTGGAGTCCTTACTTACCATGTACAAAAAATGCACAAGACTTCATAATAATAATGCACTACTCTCCCGGAGCGCCTTGCATTCGGGGAGCTCAAATCATGGTAAAACATTAGTGGATTTAGCTTCTCACCTGCCCCTCCCGGGCTGTACGTAAGTGTCATTATCTTCACTTTATAGATACAGAAACTGAGGCAAAGAGATTAGCAAGGCCTAAGTATTCAGAAAATTACAGATACACATCAGCATATTCAGACACTGTAATTTCACATGCAGTTAGACGTGTAACCTGCCTTTTGTGAATACGGATCTCTGGGACTGGAAATGAAACAGTAGTAATTAAATATGCAAAGTAGGCAAATAAATGAGCCTCTTGTTTTCTGAAGATTTGTGACTTGCCCAAGGTAACACTGAGTTTGTGGCAGGCCCAGGAAAAAGATGTCAGGACCAGGAAAGATTCAAGCACCAGAATTCCCAGCTTGCAGGCCTGTGTCGAAGCCACAAGACCATCCTTCCTTTTCAAACACTCATTGTGGTTTTCTAGGGCAGCCCCCAAACCCGAGTGGACAGGAACTAGTTAATTTCATAATCTAGGGAGGGAAGATTACTCTGAACACATTCAGTCTAAATTGATTCTCCTGATAGGTCTACCTGGGATGCTCCTTACCCTCTTTGTAAATAGATTATTGAAATGCAAAAGTTTCCAAATTCATTACTCTATCTAATTTGCAAAGTCCAGTACATATTCCAGCTAACAGGACCTGCATGTTCTTCAAACAATATGCTTAATGCAATAATATAATCAGATTAACACTGGTAATCAGATTGCAGAGGTTTAAAGCAACCCCAGGGTCAGGGGGAAGGGATGCAGGAGAGAATTTGTGCCATCTGATTCAGCTAGTCAAAAATGCCTTGGGGGTAGGCACATGGGATACTGTTACCCCCCCCCCCCTTCAGGAGAGTGGGAAAGTATGTATATTTTCCCTCTTATGCCAAGTCATATCTAAGTCCTTCCTTCCCCATAGCTGGGGATGGCACAGGTGTGTTACCATCCTCTGTTTCACCTTGTGCTGCACCAGCTGGCCTCTCTCTGGAGACCACAATCTCTCCCAAGAGGAGGCGCCAGAGGGAGACTGAAGGCTTGGTGTTGAGAACACAGATGCAGCATATCTTGAGTGGCTGGTAGCAGTCTAGTGTCATTTAAAATAGTCAAAATTATTAACTTTTTTTGCAAGTATCTATCCATCAATCTCTCTAGCTATCGATCTATCAATCATACTCTCTCTCTGTGCCTAAGTTTTATATGGCCCCAGCACTGGAGTATCTGAGCGCCTCAGTAAGTCATTCAAGATTTGAATTACTATTAGTGAAGGAAAATTATGAGCAAAATCAAATAAACAACTTTTATTTGACAAATAAAAAGTGTCTGAAACCATTTTGCCCTGGTGCATGCAAGAGACACACCTGCAAAATACAGTTACAGGGCTTAAGGTTTTCTCACTATGAAGAAACAGCTTGCTCACCTTCATTCTATGCTCTGTTATTTTCATGTAATGGTTTTAATGACAAACCTTCCAGTGAGTAAGAAGCTTTGAGAGAAGCCAGGAACAGCAAAAGGGCTGATTTTCACATAGGTAGAGCCCTACCAAATTCACCGTCCATTTTGGTCAATTTCACGGTCATAAGATTTTAAAAATTGTAAATTACATGATTTCAACTATTTAAATCTGAAATTTCATGGAGTTGTAATTATAGGGGCCCTGACCCAAAAAAGGAGTTGTATGTGTGTGTGTGTGTGTGTGGGGGGGGTTACAAGGTTATTGGGAAGGGGGTGTGTGCAGTACTGCTACCCTTACTTCTGTGCTGCTGCTGCTGCTGCTGGCGGCGGCGCTGCCTTCAGAGCTGGGCAGCTGGAGAGCAGCGGCTGCTGGCCGGGAGCCCAGCTCTGAAGGCAGAGTTGCTGCCAGCACAGCGCAGAAGGAAGGATGGCACGGTATGATATTGCCACCCTTACTTCTGTGCTGCTGTCTGCAGAGCTGGGCCCTCAGTCAGCAGCCGCCACTGCCCAGCTCTGAAGGCAGCAGCACAGGAGTAAGGGTGGCATGGTATGGTATTGCCACCCTTCTGCACTGCTGCTGGCGGGGTGCTGCCTTCAGAGCTGGGCACCCAGCCAACAGCTGCCGCTCTCCAGCCGCCCAACTCTAAAGGCAGCACACAAGTAAGGGAGGCAATACCGTGATCCCCCTAAAATAGTGCAATCTCCCTGCAACTCCCTTTTGGGTCAGGACCCCCAATTTGAGAAATGCTGGTCTCCCCAGCGAAATCTGTATTGTATAGGGTAAAAGCTCACAAAAGACCAGATTTCATGGGAGGAGACCATATTTCACAGTCCGTGGTGCGTTTTTTCATGGGTGTGAATTTGCTAGGGCCCTACATATAGAGGCATTCTCATTACTAAGGGGCTTTTAAAATCTGTTTTAACTTAAAATGCATTGAGCCCCTGCTAGTTATTTGTACAGTTGTCCCCTGGCTGTATTCTTTAACCTTCTGACATACAGTTACTGCAGTTTGTTGCATATGTCCCCAAGCAGAAAGCAGATTGGGCGTAGCTTAGATAACAACGAGGAGTATGGGTTGAGTACTTTTTTTTTTCTGACCAGTTTCATGTTGATAGAATGATAGTGATAAGAAGTCAGTTGGTAGCTGTAGTAAAAGACTGCAGAGGGCTGCGTTTTAAAAGACATCGTCCCACAGGGATGTGCATGGGGGTTAGAAGTTCTGCATGTTTTGGTGTTTAAAATATTTCTGCATGTCTGGGCTCTGATCCTCGGGGTCTGATCAAGTTCAGCTTAGTGCAGGAGCCAAGGGGGAGCAAAGGTGGTTAATGGTATCTTTCTGACCCCCTCCCCCTGATCTTGGGACTAAGCAGGACCAATCTGGCCCCTGGCACAAGTAAGAGCAATCTCAAGGCTGCTTTAATTTGCACTGGCCAATAACGGCTCCCAAGAGCATTGCTGGAGCTGCTGCTGACATGTCCCCTGTGTGAAAGCTGTAAGGGTAGACAGTGTAGAGCCAGGGAGGAGCTTCCCAATGTGTTGTTTACCCTAGAATTTATGGCCCTTTTTCACTGCTGACAAAACAAAAACCAACCATAAATACAAAGATAGGGTTTCCCAACCACTGTGAATTTGGCAGTTATTGGGTCCTCAGTTCCCATTTCCAATAATGGGGGGGAGAATTCAGCACTAGCAAACACCTCTGTTATTTGCAAGTCAGTGTCATCAGAATGCTTTTTACAGCTCTGTCCCTGAGAAGTAGAGTGTTGTCCTGGTAGAGTCCGCCCTGCAGGGAAACTCAGCAAACTAAGGATCAGTCCACACATGCAGCTTCCTATCAGGGCAATGAGAGTTCTGGTTGTGAATCTAGGGCAGATTGAGCCCCAGTGCAAAGTGAAGCAGATTTATTTGATTAGCCACACACGCTAATCTCCCAATGCCTCCCTACAGCACATTCCAGAGTTCTATAGCCACCACTGGACTTTCCTATTAAGACAAGTCACTAAAAGCGTTTGCTTAGTAAAAGCTAGAGCCACCCAGCTCCCACTCTCTAAAAGCTCTCTAGCATCTGAGTTTCAGGTGTGAATAGCCCTATCTAGTTAATAAACAAGTCTCAGACATGGGCTCATTGATGCATTGGATGTGGTTCACGGAACCTTCCACCACCTGGCTGTTCCTTAAAATCTAACCCAGGTCAGTAACGTCACCATCTGGTGAGTGAGTGGGATCCCAGTCGGCTGCTTGCACAGCCAGTGGTCTCAGCAGCGAGACCATAGACTGAACTCCTCTGGCACCACGGAGGTGGCTTCACCAGGCTAGAAGTTGCAGTACATTGTGAGGGGGTTGTGAGAAAGCTTATACTCCTGCTGCCTTTGCCTTCTCAGCTAGTAAGCAGAGGACTTTGGTCTCCATCAGGCAATGTCCATGAACCTGGAACTGACATGTATCAGGTGACAATAGCTTGCATTTCCTTATTAGAGTCTTTCACAGAAGTTGTTCCGCTCCCGATGAATCAACCAAGGTGGTGTGAATTATGGGAACTTCATCTGTGCTAGCACTGTTGCCCTCTCATTGTGGTTTATGATACAGAGAAACTCTATGAGATGTTTCCAAGTGTGAGAAAGCTGCCTTTTCCAAATGATGCCTTTTCTGGGTGCCACATTACATCATAAGGTCACTGCAACCTGGAAGACACTCCTCTGTCATCTGATAAAGGTTATTTTGGTGAAATATCCCACTGGTCAAGTTTGCACTCTTGAAAGGATCAACATGGTTTACTTGGAATTAGAGTTGAGCTGGAACCGGATTTTCCATTCTATGAAAAATTCCAAGATTTTTTGGGGAAAAAATCATTCTCTGAATTTTTCACAGAATGGCTGCTCACCCCCCTGGCCAGAAGCCAGGGAGCTGAGCAGCTCACCCATCTGCCCACCAGGAGAGCAGCCCAGGCAGAGAGCTGGGTAGCTGGGAACCAGCCGCCCAAATCCAAGGGGAACCAGCCAGCTGGGGAAACAGCTGCCTGACTCCCAAGGGATCCAGGAGTTCAGGGGAGCAGGGGGTCCTGGGAAACCTGTCAAGTGAGCTGCTGAGTATTTCTTCATACAGTGCACAATCAACCTGTGGAACTCCTTGCTAGAGGATGTTGTGAAGCCAAAAGTATAACTGGGTGCAAAAAAAGAATTAGATTAGTTCATGGAGGGTAGGTCCATCAATGGCTATTAGCCAAGATGGTCAGGGATCCATCCCCATGCTGTGGGTGTCCCTAAACCTTAGCCTGCCAGAAGCTGGGATTGGATGACAGGGGATGGATCACACAATAGGTGCCCTGTTCTGTTCATTCCCTCTGAAGCACCCGGCACTGGCCACTGTCGGAAGACAGGATACTGGGCTAGATGGACCATTGGTCTGACCCAGTGTGGCCGTTCTTATGAGAAGCTTGGGAGCCAGGGCTTGCCTAGTGGGCTGCCCTAGATCTGGGGACCTTGGCAGCCCAAGGAGCCAGTCCACCTAGCAGGATTTGGGAGCCCTGGGAGTCTGCTGAGGATCTGCAAGCCTGGGAGTAGCGCTCCTAAGACTTCCAAGCTCTTGGCTCCCTGTCAGCCTGCAAGAAGCCAAGCGGGTGAGCTGGCAGGAAATGAGGCTGGTTCCTGCTTTGCAGGTGGTGCTCCATCAGAAACCTGCCTGGCTTTCATGGGAATTTCCTCAGCATTGACACGTTCCCGCAGAACGTTTCAACACTGGCGAATCGGCATTCTCCAACGGAACAGGGTTCTGTCCAAAAATAGCCAACCAGCTCTGCTTTGAATGGCTGTGTGTGTCATTCACCTGTCACTACTAGCACCTGAGAAGGGAGACAGCTGGAGTAACCTGCTCCTTAGTTGTCAAGCCAGTTTTTTGGGGGGATTTATCTACAGTCTCAAGAAAAGTACCATTGCACACTACAGCATTTGGCTACAGTGTAGCAAGCCACTCGCCACATGGCTTTTTGGCAGGCACAGACTTACTTCACTCCACCAAGCAATTCATTACTAATATCCTCACACTAGTTATTACAAAGAAAAACAGCCCAGAATAATTCCTTGAAAGCCCCTTTCCCTCCAGCCAGTGGGAAGGACTTCTTAGTCATATTCAGCTTTTCCCCACAGGTCTTGCTGTCACCTGGACAGTTATCTAAGGAGAAGTTCGCTCTATTGAGAACCTGGCACCAAGAGCAGACCAGCCACTCAGCCTCTGGCATTGAAAAAACTGCTGCCAGCTTCACATGTGTCCTAGGTAAGCAGGGAGCCTACTATTCAGATGTGCTCGGCACCCACCACTCTCCACATGAGATCATCATCATCATCATCATGTTCCTATTACACCTCTGGCGTTTAGGGCAGTGACGAAGCTCCTCCATTCCTGTCTGTTTCTGGCAAGTCTTTCAATGGTTCCCCAGCTGCAAATCAGGCCACTTCTTTAGGGTGCCTCTATGTAGACTTAGGTGCCTAGCCTTAGGTACTCAAGTTTCAAGGGATGGCTTTAGAGAACAGACACAAGCAAATACAATCTTAATGCAGGGTTCCACCCCACTCACTAGAGGGACTTCATCCTTATTCAGTGAGGTTTCCATGCAAAGCACTCACAAGACAAGGGTAATCAAAAGAGAAAGAGCACGTGACTGACCAACTTTTCCATTTTCTCTCTGGCCTAGCCCCATAAAAGAGGCTTTGAGACCTCAGCGTAAGTTATCTTTTACCTGCAGAAAAGACCACAGTAGCTTTAACTTTTACAAGAAACATGCACGGCGCCCTGGGCCCTTCTTGAAGACTTTATTCAGTCACTGCTTTCTATTTGAAAAGGGAGAGTAAACTTTGAAAACGCACAAAGCAGTCATGTGTATAAATACAGAGGAGCGACGCTGCAAAAAGGGAGCAAAACCGCCACCGAGTCCAGAGGATCCAATGGCTGCACTGCCCGTCTGCACAAACAACTAGGCTCTTAGAGGAATAAAGAAAAAAAAATCCAAAAAAAGGGTATCAGTGCTCGTTTTTCCCATCAGTCCCTTGTCTGGTCTTTTTCAATTGCTTATTCCTGCTGGAAAATTGCAATCCCAATTCCCGAGATACAGCGCAGCATTGTTTCAGTTTATTCAATACTTAAAAATGAACACCCAATCCTGCCAGTCGCCGAGCACACGACAGAAGGGGGCCCTTCATTTGTATCCACTCACCATGTATCTTTTTTTCTCTGCCGTAGATTTTCACAGATTTGGTGGTTTTAAGGCCAGAAGGAATCTATGAGATCATCTAGCCTGACGTCCTGTATAACAGACCCATGGAATTTCACCCCAGTTACTCCTCTAATGAGCCCATTTTTGATGTAATGGCAGGAGTGTGACCTTCTGCCCTGGGTTCAGCAAAAAGACTTTAGAAATATGCAGCTAGGATCCCACCTTCCTGAGCTGCACTGACACAAAGAGCTCTGTAGTGAGATTCAGAATAAACAGCAGATTCCTATTGCTCAGGGTCTGATCTGACACCCACTGAAATCCACAGACCAACTCTCATGGGGCATTGGTTTGGGCTCATAATGCTCAGGGACTAGTCGGTCTCAGGGCAGCATGGAAAAACTCCTACAACTCAGCAGGGCCACCCAGAGGGGGGGCAAATGGGGCAATTTGCCCCAGGCCCCGCAGGGGCCCCCACGAGAGTTTTTCGGGGCCCCTGGAACAGGGCCCTTCACTCGCTCGGGGGGCCCCAGAAAACTCTCATGGGGCCCGGGACCCCGGAGCTTCTTCCGCTCCGGGTCTTCGGTGGCAATTCGGCGGCGGGGGATCCTTCCGCCCCGGGACCCGCTGCCAAAGTGCCCTGAAGACCCGCAGCGGGGAGTCCTTCCGCCCCGGGACCCGCCGCCGAAGCGCCGGGTCTTCGGCAGCAATTTGGTGGCGGGGGGCAGGCCCCCTGAATCCTCTGGGCGGCCCTGCAACTCAGTGTGTTCAGGCTGTGGCTCCTGAAACTGCCACTGTCACACATCAGGGGGTTGAATGATGATCATCCACCTCTACTTGTCCAGAAGACGAGGCTGAAGGTGCTGCTGAAGACATTAGGATCAGGAGTTCTCTGGGTCCAAAGACGTGAGGGAAGGATCCAGGAACCTACTATCACTTTTAGAACGGGGCCCCTTATTGTATCCCTGCACCTAGAGAATTCAGTGTGTGTGTGTGTGGGGGGGGGGGGTGCTCAGCTAGTCATAGAGAACATATTAGAACAGGCTTCTCAGTGATGACCAATGTGTCCTTTTCATATTGCTAACTGGAAGGAGAGCATGGCTAGGGAGGAGGGAAACCTCCGGGAGTTTTAATATGGAGAAAGGGTTCCCAGTATGGAAAAGAATGAGAACCATCGTTTTAGGAGAAAAACACCTACAGGGCCTGAAATGCGCTGTTCACTTGGGATAATAAGCTATCACTGGGATATCTCCTCTGACCGCACTGTAGCAGGTTATGTTGCCAGTATCTCTCTCATTCTGATCAGGAGCATTTGAAAAAATCAGGCCCCTCTATACACAAACACCTTTGTATCCTATTAGCAGGTGCTGTTATTATAAGTATTATTTGACACTGATATATTACAGTAGTGGTTAAAGGCCTCAACCAGGTTAGGCCCCATTGTGCTGGGCACTGTACAAACATGCAGCTATCAGATTAGCTTGTCTGGGGTTGCACCCTTTCACTGACGTTCATCTATTAAAGCAGGTCACAAAAGCAGCTGAAAATGACCTACGGCAACACTGAATTTCATGATGGACAACTTCCTGTCAAATGCCCACTGGCAACAGTATACTTTAAACATCAGCTTTCCTGGATGCATGATGCAATCAGGACTTGGAGAGTGGGTCAGCTTAGTGGTGGTTGGCTTGGAAAAGGGGGACAAAATTGTCATCCTTCAGCAGACAAAATAAATAAAGACACAGCCAACCTCTGTCCTTGACCATCCATGCCATCTGCCAGCTCCCTGGCCTGTGTTTATTTTACACCCCTGGAGTTTTGCCAGAATGAAACAATGAAACCACAAACGTTATTGGCAGCAGAGGCAAGGAGGTGAGGAGCTGTTCACCAGGTGCTAAGTGTATACCATCCCCACCCCCTCTTGTATCATGGACTCTCTGTCCCCAGACTCCCCAAGTGTTACACTATGTGGTGTCAAATAAAGGTGCCTGGCTGCAGGTTACAAGGAATCAGCACACCAACCACATGCAAAGCTAACAAGAGACAAAGAGACCAGAACTGCTGATGAATGCTCTGAGCATGAGGAACACTCATGCAAATCAGATCAACTAATCTAAGGATTTGGGAGGAGAAGGAAGGAGAAAGCGATAAACTCCAGATGATACATGTACTGCACACTGCACTTAAACTCATCATTTATTTAGAGGGAAGAGTCTGGGAAATTCCCCTTCCCCAGCTAAAATGACCTTTAACTGTTCCTTGGTACTCAACTTTCAGTAACATTCCAGCCAGGAAATGGATCTATCCTTTTCTATATTTTTCTGGGGTTTTGCATCATTATTTGGGAGGCAACATTGCTTAGGGGTTCCAGTGCAAGATGGAAGTCCGAAGTCATGGGTTCTAGCCACGACAACACCTCTGCCTTCCTGGGCAAGTCACTTAGTGGCTTTGTGCCTCAGTTTCCCCATTTGTAAAATGCTGTGCTCTCTCTGTAAAGCACATTAAGATCTTTGGATGAAAGGTGCCATGTAAGTGCAAAATACTGTTAACTATACTAACTTGCTCTTTGTACTGGTCCACAGGTTTGAGATCTGTGGCTATCCCTGCAATCTCACCTACAAACTTCTTGAACAAACCATTGTCTTAAACCCCCACAAATCAGATTACAAATCAAGTGGGTATGTCAGAAAACAGCATTCAGAGCAGACGAGTTCTGCCTCCAGTTGGTGGAGGATGGAGAGCAGGTTCTATCAAAGAGAAACATGCTGAATAAAGTGCTTTATCCTTGCCTGTGCCCAGCAAAGCTCAGATTTTCCCTTGATTGGACTGAAAAAGTGATTTCTTCTACAAGGTGCAGGGAGGCCATGCTTCCCCCCCCCCCACTACTCCTCCAGGGCAGGGCTGCCCAGAGGATTAAGGGGGCCTGGGGCAAAGCAATTTCGGGGGCCCCTTCCATAAAAAAAAAGTTGCAATACTATAGAATACTATATTCTCATGGGGGGCCCTGCGGGGCCCGGGGCCTGGGGCAAATTGCCCCACTTGCCTCCCCCTCTGGGCGGCCCTGCTCCAGGGCCGCATGCTGGATGTCTGTCCAGACTTAGGTAGAGAGGATGGGGAAAGCAAAGGAATCAGCCTCCAGGATTTGTTTTCCTAACACTGTGGTCTGCCCACAGTCTGAGCACATGTACAGGAATTTATAAAACCACAGCTTACGTTAACTAAGAAGAGGGTGACTAAAGAAGCCGCCCCTCCCCACCCTGCAGCGCTGAGCTCAAATGCCTTCCTCACAGGTTCTCCACATAGGCAAAAGCCTGAGAACCACGGGGACCTTACAACATGCCCATGGGGTCAGCAGAGCAGGGCTCTCTCAGACCACAGCAGGGGAGGGAGACGTGGCTGGGTTTTCCTACACCAAGCTCATTTCCGGCTGCTGGAATGACCCCGTAGGACTGCTCTGGTTTATACTAGGGACTAACTGGCCCCAGGATCAGAGGACAGCAATGCTGATTTAAGCACAGCCCAGATGGGTATGTCTACACTACAGCTGGGAGCAAGCCTTCCAGTCCAGGTACAGACTCATGCTCATGGGAGTCAAGCTAGCACACTAAAAACACCTGTGTGGACACTGTGGCTCTGGTGGAGGCTCAGGCTAGTGACCTGACCTCAAACCCACCCGACTCCCTAGGCCTGAGTTCGGGTATCTAGCCTGACTCGCTGCTGGAGCTGCAACACCCAGGCCACTATTTTTAGTGCCTAGCTTGAGCCTTGTTAGCACGACTTTGTTTATCCAGGTCCTAAGTCACCCTAGATCTTTGGGTCTTCGTAGCAATACAAGGATTACAATCTTTCTGGAAGAGCCAGCCTCACCTCTCTCAGCACAGCTGCCTGAGAAATACTATTCACCATACGTAAACCTGGTGCCAAAAGGAGAGGGTGCCAAAAGGAGAGTGTCCCACCCCTGCTTGGCTCCCCTGAGCAGCATCCTTTGAGCCCCCGTGCCAGAGAACGGCTGGCAGTGCTTGCTGTCCTTGTAGCTCAATCTTGGGCTGGGGTCTGATAGTCAGCCTCATCTGTACCCCTGCTTTCTACCACACTGGGGCGCCACACCCCCTTGGGGGCATGTTACTCCCTCACATATGGGGGTACAACCCTTTCCTTCACCGGGGCTGGGTGGACTATGCCAAAGCTACTCAGCTGTGAATGCAGGTTTCCCTTCCAGGCTGAACTAGCTGCTCCTTTCGCTTACCAGACAGAGATGTTTGTTATACTAGAGCTGAAGGTTATGAGTTCTATGACCCAGGAGTTAGCTAATGTCTGCAGTGCCTGTAGGTATGTGCCTGTAGCTCAAATGAATCTGGGTAGGCAATTACCCAGAGAATGCACTTGTGTCATCAGCAGGACAGGGTATGAAGGTAACAGCATTTCAGGTCCCTACTGGATGGCTTGGTAGACTTTGCTACCATCTACTTCTGCCACTGCAAGCTCCCTGCCATGGTGGAGAGCTTTCCACTACTGGATCTAAACCAGCACAGACGAGTGCTCTTCCCTCATAGGATAAAAATCCAACCAATGAGCCATCGCTCAGATTCTATCCAGAGGCCAGATGTTACCCATCTGTATAGCCCAGCAAAAAGCCCCTCCCTGCTCTATTTGTTGATACAGAACATTCTGCTAACATGAAAAACTGCTTTGAAAAGAAACTCAGTCTCCCTCAGCACAAGAGGTTTCCAGTTTTTTTTTTTAAATCTTCTCAGCCATTTCCCACAGGTAGGTATGTCCAGTACTGCATTTCTGTGTCTGCCCGGTTTCAGCTTTCATTCCACCTCATTTAAAGACCCCAATATCTATCTGAGCAGCCAACCTCCCTTCTTTCCAATCCACTCGACATCACCGTCAAGGCCAGCGTTAGCCTGAGTGAGAAAGCAGCATAATCTGTTGGGTGGAGATCAACCAAAGAGCTACTAAATATCCACATGCAGAAGTGAAATCAAAGCAGTGTCAATGGACAGGAAATGAGTCATGGCTCCATGCCCCATCCTAGACCTCTAGGTCTCATAGGCACAGATGAATGGCCACACTGATTCAAACCCAAGGTCCATCTAGTCCAGCCTCCTGTCTCCAACAGTGGCCAGCACCAGATGTTTCAGAGGAAGGTACAAGAACCTCACAGCAGGCAAATGTGATATAATCTGCTCCCTCCCCCCCCCCCTGAACATATTATCCTGATCTCTAATAGGTGGGGATCAGTTTAAGCCTGGAAGCCTGAGATTTTATCTCTCTTCCCAAACCTTTTAGTTAGCAATTAACTATTAATTCTGGATATTCTTGTTATCCCTATACATATCCAATCCCTCTTGAATCTTGCTGAATGCTTGGCCTCAGCAGCCTCCCGTGGCAATGAGTTCCACAGTTTCATGACACATTGTGTAAAAAAGGATTTCTTTTTCTCAGGGGGACTCACCGCGAAGGACAATGGGGGACATGGCATGTTGCCACTACCTGCCCCTCCCCGCTTCCTTGATGTTCCTAGTGGGAGGAAGCAGTTTTAGGTTGTGGCAAGAGGTTCCATAGGAGCCCCTTTAGTGGGGGGGCTGTTGAGGATGTGTTGAATCAGTCATGCCCTCTCGCCAGCTAGCACCGCCCACTCTGGGGGCTGTGCCAAATGCTGGCAGGGCCCAGGTGCAGAGGAGGTTGTTATGCCACAAACTCCCTCCTAGCAGCCTTTCCAACATGGGCACACTGGAACAGGCTGCTAGAGACTCTGGAAAGCTGTGTCTGTAAAGCCAGCTAAAGTCTTATGGCATTTCAGGTGGAGTGGGAGGAGGGGAATATATTATAATCTCCCCTTCTCTCATTTCAAGCAGTTCCGGTAGCTATTCAAATGCTCCCAGTTCAATTGCCAGTGACTAGGAAGTGAGCTCATGCCATCACATCCTAACATGGGGGATGCTTCCGTCTGATTTTAAATCAAGGGTCCAGGGCCTCCACATACAAGTACTCATACTACCAAGCCATCTGTCCCTTATAGACCACTCCTACAAAATGTAACAGGGATGAAACCAGGAGGGCTCTATAGAAATGGCCCTAAGGACCTATAGAATTTAGTAGAGGAAGATATCTTTTCTAAAGGGATATAGGCTTCTATTTGCAAAGGAGTCTAGGTAGGGTGACCAGATGTCCCAATTTTATAGGGACAGTCCCGATATTTGGGGCTTTGTCTTATATAGGCGCTTATTACCCCCCACCCCCGTCCCAATTTTTCACACTTGCTGTCTGGTCACCCTAAGTCTAGGGGAGTTCGATGCCCTACTTCAATTGTATTTCAGTGGGATGCGGAGGCCTAACTCACCTAGGGTATGTCATCACCACAATGGTGTGATTGCAACTCAGGTAGGTATTTACCTGTGAGGAAGCCAATTGCAACAGGCGCGGTCTCCTAGCAACACACTGGACACAGCTGATCCTGGCAGGGGCTGCCTGATTGATTGCACTTCCTGGGTGTCCCATGGTCCTGATTCTTGACTCCAGCTCTGCTTCACACCCTCTAACCTCCAGGCCTGGCCACCCCCATAGCTCCAACCATTAGGTCCAACCACTCATGTCCCGGTCATGATCCTGGCAATACCCAGGCTATCTTTGATCTAGCTAGCATGGCTAAAAATAGCAGTGAAGAGGTAGCAGCATGGGATTTAGTGTGAGCTAGCAACACAAGTACATACCCAGGGTTCCAGGTGGGCTTGTGTCACAGAGTCACCGGGCGATGCTCTGGAACTACTCCATACAAAGCCAGTCAGGACTCTGGGGTTACAGGCGTCCTCTCTGTGAGCAGACTGTCTCCAGGGCAAGAAGCTTACACAGCTTCAACCTTCCTGGGCCTGACCTCGGAGCATTCAGCATCCCCTTCCACACTGCACTTCCCACAGCGAGTCCGCACAGACGGGGCTCCTGGGGAAGCCAGAGGGCCCTGCACCCCAACTCCACAGTCAAACGTGACTCTCAGACAGCCAGTAAAACAGAGGTTTATTAGACGACAGGAACACGGTCTAAAATAGAGCTTGTAGGTACAGAGAACAGGACCCCTCAATCAGGTCCATCTTGTGGGGGGAGAGGGGAATAGGGAGCCCAGAACCCGGTTCTGGGCCTCCCTCCATTTCCCCAGCCAGCTCTACACTGAAGCCCCCTCCAGCCCGTCCTCTGGCCTTTGTCTCTCCCAGGGCCAGGGGGCCACTTGATCTCTTTGTTCCCAACGCCTTCAGTTGGCACCTTTGCAGAGGAGGAGCTCAGGCCATCAGTTGCCAGGAGACAGAGTGTCGGCCATTCTCTGTGCAGATAGCATCACACTGGCTCTCAAGGGCTCTGCAACAATCACACACCCTTATCCCACCACCTAGATACTTAAGAAAGGCATAGGGGAAACTAGTATCAGGGGGTAGTATCATAGGGAAACTGAGGCACATACACAGTATTCGGAGAAAACATTAAGAACATTCCCACTTTGTATGGCCCACACTAGGGTCCATGCTGCTTCATCATCACTGCCACTTCTAGCTAAATTAAAGCTAGCACAGTATGCCTACCTGAGTTGCAATCACACCTCTGACTGTAGTGTGGACATAGCCTTAGGCTCCTCTGGAAATCCCAGGCATAATTTCCTATTCAATTCTAGAAGATGCTTCAAAAAACCTATAGGGAGTTTACCATATTCTGTTGCTTACTACATGACTTCTCCCAAAAGAGCTGGAATTTCACCAGCGTCCCGTAATTTCAGCAATAATAAAGCACCAGTAAAAGAATCCCAGTCAATTTCACCTGCCCTGCACAAAGAGGCGGAGGAACCCGCAGGCATTAGACACAGTGCAGCATGCTCTGTCCCCCTGGTGCTCTGTGCAGAGCTGCAAGACAGGATCCATTTCACAAAGCTGGGCACTGCCATGACATTTTGCCAGGTTTCCAAAAGCAAAGTTAGCTCCAAGATTGAGAGTCCCCATTTTCCCGCCATTTCTGGGGATGGCAAAGGGCCAGGTTTTCTCAAAAAGGGTCTGTCACTATCTGTGGGCGACAAGACAGGTACACTGTCCAACTGGGAGTGGCCTGATCCAAAAGGCCCAAAGGAGTTAGTTGCGCAACTCCTATGGAGAGTCAATGGGACAGGTACCTAACTCTCTTAGGCACTTCAGAAAATCACACCCACTCTCTGCCCACAAATGATGTGCACGCAAACTGTGAGGGCAAGTTCCCAGGCTGGGTTGAGGCCTCTTCCTCTCCCTCCCTCCCAAGTGTTTGTTTGTCTAACAGTCTGGGCAATGCCAGAGTATGAAGGGTAGGAACTACCTGAAAAACAAGTTAAAAAAGAAACATCAACAAGCAAGGAATTTGGTGCTGTTTTGGGGTAGAGCAGTGTATCGGCTCGTGGGCCTAAAGGTCACAATCCGGGATGTTGACAGGGCAGCAAAGAAGGAAGATGGGGACAAATCTGTTATCGGTGTCTCCAGAGCTAAAACAAACAGCTTTCAAGAGGCTGAGCTGCGCAAACAAATCCAGCCGGCAACCTCCTCTCATCTGAGACGCCCAAAGCCAAGACTGGGAGAGCAGAGCAGTGCCGGAAAGGGGAAATCATGGCCCCAGTCCAGAGCAAAACAAAGAAGTGAGAGGGCCTCAGGCTGGGTCATGCCTTGTGAAAATGACAACAACATATTTTTAAGCTAAACAGAAGAAAGAAAGAAAAAAAAAAACAGAACAAGAAAAAGTCAGCTGCCCCGTCACACAAAACAACACAATGGCACGGGAGAGGGGGCAGGAGGGTTTCATATTTAGTGGTGTTTTGGGGTGTCACCTCTGGCATGCCCCCAAAATATAAACACGGGACTCACCAGGGTGGGAGCAAGGTTAATGTTTGCAGCAAAGCCCCAAACCACACGAAGCTTTTGGGGTCTTGCTACGGAATCAAATTTCAGGGCTGTGAATGGGCTGAGATTCTCCTTGTTCTTGACAGGACCATGGTTCAGAGTCTGGGCACCTGGGACAGGATGGGTTTTTTGAGGAAACGTCTCCATCATAGAAGTCATACAGTTTAAGGCCAGAAGGGACCACCAGATCATCTAGTCCAGGGGTTCTCAAACTTCATTGCACCGGGACCCTCTTCTGACGACAAAAATTACTACACGACCCCAGGATGGGGGACCGAAACCTGAGCCAGCCCAAGAGCTGCTGCCCCGGGCCAGAGGACGGACGGCAAAGCTGAATTCCAAAGGCTTCAGCCCCAGGCAGGGGTGATGGGGGACCGAAGCCTGAGCCCCACCGCCCAGGGCTGAAGCCAAAGCCCCTGGCCCCAGCAAATCTAACGCCAGCCCTGGTGACCCCATTAAAATGGGATCGTGACCCACTTTAGGGTCCCGACCCACAGTTTGAGAACCGCTGATCTAGTCTGACCTCCTGTGTATCACAGGGCACCAGCACGCCTCAGCACCCATACACTAACCCCAACAGAAATAAAACCAAAATATTACAAGCCACAGGAGACTAGACTATTATGTGCCACAGGCAGAGGGAATAGGAGGGACTGAGGTGCACCAGTGCCCGAGATTTCCACAATGGCAGGGAAATGATTCAGTGAGATATCCCCAGATAATCCTGGCAAGTGACCACACCCACACACCGCAGAAAAAGGCAAAAATAAAAACAAAAAAACCCCAAACTCACTCCCAATCTGACCTGAGGGAAATACCATCTTGCGGTTTGGATGCCAATCTCCATGGTTTCCATTAGGTTTGCTTTGAAATTTTGAATTCACTGGAAAATTTAACTTAAAGCGAATCTCGTAGGTGGCTGGAGGTGACAGGAGGGGAGGTGTGGTGGTGGGAAACCATAAGGATCATAGTGAATGGAAACGTTTGCATGAACCAGAAAAAGGCAGTGAAAGCCTAAAGCTTCATCCAGACTCTTCTGATGCCACTGAAAGCTCAGTATTTACCACTGCCCAGGGGAAAGATTTTCAAACAGACATGTTCAGAAAGTGGGTAACAGCACACACCATGTGCCTAATTAGCCATGTACATAAGCAACTGGGCACCCTGGTGCTCATTGCATCTGCACTTGCTGGCCTGCATTCTGGCCCAAGATATCTATGGGCATCTTAAAATAGGAGACAGAAGAATCTGGCCCCAGGTATTTTCTAGTATTTAGAATAGGAGATAGCCCAGAATGGCATTTACTGCAGAGCAGTAAATACTAGAGGCTCAGTGATGGCTCCAGGAGCTGGAGCCATGCTCAGGGAAGGAGGAGGTATCACATTCCCCAAGCAGTGATAGCTGAGCTGGAGGTGTTTTGCCTGCATAGTGAGCAGTGATAATGCCTCCAGGGATGCTGGAGGGAACAAGCTTCACTGTTCCAGATACGACACCTGTGTAACAGGCACAGACTGGGTTCCCTTCAGGGCTGTCTCCCAGCACTATTGGTGCGTGAGGGGATAGGAGTGGGTGGGTCATGGCTCTGGCCAAGCTCTGCTAGCATGGTGCCCAAAGGAATGGACACCACCACTTGAAAAAGGATGCTGAAAGGTTCCTTAAACATATTATTGTCTGAATAAAACAATAGGATGCCTTGCTGGGTGATACCACTAGTGGGCTTGTGATACACACGTGGGTTGCACCTGGCTGCCCAATGGTGGGTATGTGCTCGGCTGGGCTGTACCATTCTCACAACTCTAGCTGTGATTGTGGTTACAAGGGCTTGGACTCATTCCTGCCCCTTGCTGTGGCTGCTTTTCCTTCTTACGCCCCCCATTGTCTGACCGAAAATAAAACGCCACACCGTGCCCGTGAGTGTCCGGTTCCAAAACAAGGGGCAAATTCTGGGCTGTGACGAGGAAGTCAGTGGCGTCTCTCTGGATTCACAGCAGTACCCCTAAGACCAGGTTCTTGGCAGTTTTGTTCCTCCTGCCCAATAAACTCCCTGCACTCTCATCGCCAACCCCAGTGGCTGTGTGAACCCGACCGAGCACAATGGGACTGTTCCCGCTCCTGTAGCGGTGAGTGCAAATGGCCATTGACCCTTAGCTCCCCACTCCATCACAAGGCACGAGTTTCAGGCATGCAAAGGGAAACCCCATGGGTGTGTAGCCATGCCTGAGGAACCTCCCTCCTTCTCCTTTCCATTAGCTGTACTGCCTCATGACCTTGCATGGTAGCAGGCCAGGAGAGAGGCCAAGCAAGCTCAGCTGCAGTCAGACCTGTGTGCACCCAATGGGTGTTTGACTTGACAGGTGGCACAGCCTAGAACTGTCATCAGGTAGGAGCATTGTGGGATTGCACTTGAAGGACTAATTGGACTGTTGCAGCTGAGATCACAGCTCTTGCTGTGTACGCTGGCACTGCAACAGTGCAGAGGGGACACGGTGGCAGAGGACGTGGCTCTTAGCCTTGCTCACTAAAGAACAAGCACAAAGGCTCTGTGCACATTGTTGCACCATTGCATGGACTTCTGTGTGTTGTGCGTGTTACACATGTGCTAAGGGATTGCAACCGCACAGGCAACATCAAAACCTGCTCGTATGGATAAGGCTCAGATGCACCAATGTTGCTTCCCCCCTCCCCCCCAACACACCAAGATTAGGCCTTGTCTTTGTTAAAAATCCATGAGGTTTCAGTCATTAGCTGAGTGACTCTGCGGAGTGGCATTCAGTAATTCCAGGGGGGCTCAGGTTCTGTTTCCTAGATCACATCCAAGTTGATTTCTTCTTTGAGTCACTGCTGCAGCAGATTATTGCCACTCACTGCTACGTAGGATTTCGCTTACACAACCCCAGCATTAGGAAGTGGTTGAATCATGGGGACTGTATGACACTGGTCTCAGCTGTCCATATAGATATCACATGCACCTCACAGGCATCTGATGGGTGGTGGGAGTTGGGAGAGAATTACACCCACTTTCCTTGTAATGGTCTCACACCTTCCCCTCCCCACAGTTTGTGGTTTCAGAGTTAGCTACCAAACACGGCAAGTGCTATATTTGCATCCATCTCTGTGAGCAACTGGACTGAGACCACAAACTCAGGCACGCTCGTCACTAAACTGTTGCTTGATGCTAGAGACTATTTGTCCCTATTGACGTGGATCAGATTAGAACCATCAAACTACAGCGGAAGGGAAAAGCTCCATAACCCATCATCAGTCAGTCTTGATTGGGGCTTGCCTTGAGTCCAAGTAATGCAAGCAACAGCCTGTGGCTTTGAGGACCCATTATGGACTGTAACTCTCAGACTGGCCTGATCTATCTTCCAGGAGATAGTATTGAGGCCCAGAGCTTGATAGGATTCAAGGATTGGACAAATATATATAAGTAATGGGAACATCCTTAATGACAGTAGAGAGGATTAAAAATGTATAAGAGCTTTAAACTCTTCTGCTTCAGGGTACAGCTCGAGAGCTAGAAAGAAACTTCCCTTATAGGCAGGTAAGTCCCATTATGGGGTTTCTTGAACATTCCCCAGAAGCATCTGGTATTGGCCGCTTTCAGATATGTGGTCCAGTCCCATATGGCAATTGCTGTTCACATGTTCCACTCTTGCTTGAGATGCTGAAAACTGTAGGCCCGGCTCTGTGCACAATCCAGCCCCTCCAATTGTTTAATAACCTTTTTTTTTTTTTTTTTTTGAAGTTGCTGGAATATTTTGAAGTGACACCAGTGTAATATAATCTAACACCAAGGGCCAGCTCTTCAGCTGGTGTAATCCATGGACTACAACACTGAAGCCAGCGGAGGATCAGCCTAGGAGATTCACATTTTTAAATCATTTTGTGGAATTCAAAGCCAACTTATTTAAAAAAAAAAAAAAAAAAAAAAAACCTTCGGCAAACGATGATTGAGTCCATAATATGCGCAGATAGCTTTTAGTATTCTGAAACACAGAAATCCTCCATCAGAATTCACTAGGTATCAATGTCCTGCCTGAATCTGCTGGAATCACTGATCAGCCAATGACAGCTTCCTCTGCTGGCGTAATGCCTCCTGCTTATTTCGCTGGTTTAGCACATTGCCCCTTGTGACCCCCCTAGGGGAGTTGTGTGTGTGGAGTACATATAGAACTGGACTGAACTGGAGTTCGTTCCCTCTTGCCCCTGCAGTTGAACTGAGCTTCTTAATAAAGATTCTCTAGTCTCTCCCTCGGGAATTTTTAATAGCACTTTACACAGGCCTACAAGCAGTTTGAAATAAGATCTACTTCCCTGGCTTAATGGCAAGAACGCTTTGACATTCAGGGTGTCCTGAGGTGACCTGAGATTTCAGACACCTCATTCCTCCACTGCCGTGGCCCCGGGAGCACTGAGGGAACTACACTCAGCCACAGGAGAAGACACTTTTTTTCCAAATTAATTTTCCAGGTCACTTCAATCCTCAGGAAACTGGGAGGCCCACTGAATTTTTGTGGGGCAGGTGAGCACAGCGTGCTCAGGAGTAGCGCGAACTTCCACTCAGTGCAATTCAATCCAGCCCTACAGCAGCCCTTGCTCTTCCAGTCCCGGGCTCTTCAAGCGCAGCGTAGCTACCTCAACGTCCTCTGTTATTTCAGCCCTTCCCCAGCCGTGGATCCTCAGCCCAGGCCTCCACACAGCTTTGCCAATGGCAATCCTGACCCACCCTCCTCCTTGCTGTTCCAGTCCAGGACTCCACCTGCAGAGCCCTGCCAGTCCAGATCTGCACTGCAGCACCCCCTTGTGTGCCAATCCCAGGACATGCAGGCCAGTTGTTTGCATCCACTGGGGGGGGGACAAGGACAAACCTACTACTCTCCTACTACTCTCCTCCTTGTGGCCTATGGGGGATTTCAACCAAAGTCATCACATGAGCTCTGCTGGGCAGTAACCAGGCAGCAGTGAAGGAGTTAAAGCAGGCGCTGCTCCTATGTCAGAAGTTGTTTGGTCAGAGCAGAGAAACATTGCAGAACTGGCTTTACTGCTGTGCGGCTCCACCCCGGGCAGCGTGTCAGCACTGAGCCTACGCTGCTTACTCCAATGACAAGCTCGTTCACACACAGGAAAAGCCCAGCCGCAGTGCAGTGCGCAGAACCGCGCAGTGGTCTTTTGAGGGGATTTCCCTCGCCTGAGCACTACTCAGCTTCTTGTAACCAGAAACACATGATTCTGACTGTTCAAGCTTCTTACTGTTACTGCAATTAAGTCTGTTGGTAACTGAAACTGCATCACATAATTAAAGCTGTACGAGTAACTCCCTGTAATCTGATCCCTGGGGCCTGGCCAACTCTGGAAGCTTTAGTTTTTCTGAGCTGCTGCCACACCGTTTCCAGTGAGAGATGTGCAGGGAAATGTCACACCTTCATCAGACCCAGCCAGGCCGGCCCAGGAACAAGCCAGGCAGCTCAGACTCACTGGCACTGGTTGGGGAGTGGAAGGGAAGAGATGTCATTGGAGTCTGTCTCCCACCCCTGCCCCAGAAATGCACCCACCACCCGGAGAATGGAGCTGAAGATCAGCAGTGGACTAGAACTCTTTGCCCCACCAGGCTGAACATCAAGGGGGGAGGGAGCACACATCACCAGAGTAACCACAAGGAAAGAGGCAGCCCAGGGAGGAGATCCAAGTTGACCCCTGCAGCCTTACAGGCCCTGTTGTTGCTGTCCTTCCACTGGCTCTTGAATAGGACGGCCCTGTTACATCACAGACAGCACAGCAAAGTAGGAGGGCCCACTATCTACTACAGCTCTTCTTGCCTGGTATTGTGTAGGTACCACTGCTTCTAATTTCAGAGATTAACCCCAAATCAGAGTGCAAAACTCTCTGTGGAGTTCAGTAATTCAAGCACACAGACACCCCCTCCAAATGCACATACACGCAGCCACTTGCATCAGAGATGACCTGTGCCTGCTGATATTGGGGAGGAACACAACCCTGGAACAGTTCAAGTCACACACACCACTGCAGGCTCTGCCTCCCAGAAAGCAACGCCCCCCCCCCTGCAGCTTCCAGCTGTTCCTTATGCCTCTGCCTCTCCCTGCCCAAAGCAGCTCCCTGCTGCACCATGTGATTGAGCAATCTGGGGATGCATGTGACCCCGCCTGCCCCCTCCCCCGCCATGCGTCACCTCTGGCTCTCATAGACAAACAAACAGCCATTTGCAAACATACACACCACAGCCACACACACAGTCACTCTCACACCACACATTTGCTCACAAGTAACTCTTGAGTGTATATATATATATATATATATATATATATATATATATATATATATACACACACACACACACACACACACACACAGTCATTACCCTCACACACTCATGCATACACCCAGCCACTCAAGCACTGGCTCAGACACACAAGCCACTCACACATTCACACACATGCACCACCAATCTAGATTTTCATTTCTGCCCCAAAATGCTAGTGACACATGAGTCTTGGTTTTCACCCTCATGCAGGCTGAACCTCCCCATCCCCCCACCTGAATCACTTTTTGATGTGGGAACCTGAAGATCTACATTTGCTTTCACTTTTGCATTCAATTGACCTACATTGCAAGCAGGCACTTGGAACTGCATAGTTTTTCCCAGCTGCTTTGAGTCCCGACTTTCAAAAACAAAACAGTGTCTTAACACTTGTAATATCTCTGCTGATCTGGCATGTATGGCCTTGTACAGTAAATACCTTCAACAGCAACCTGCTGCTCTCCTTGAGTGAGTCACTTATGTCCAGCACTGGAATGGCTTAGAGCTCGGAGATGTCAAAGAAACTTTATTCCAATATTTTGGACAACTTCTCAATGTGACTTTGCTTTGAGTGTGCTTGCTGCACTTCGTATTTGTTTTTCACAAAGAAAGTTTTGATCATGGAAAGGAAATTTTGGGCCTGAGATTTGTTTCGACACAAAACAAATGGATGAAACAAAATTCTTTGTGCAGAAGTGGAAATCATTTAAGGTTAGCTCATCAAATCAATGAACCAAAACAATACAATAGGATATAGATGACCAGTCACACTGCTCAGTTATTGAATATCCAATATTCAGAGTACTCAGGATGATGAGTTCACAGGTGATCCAGAGAGAGGCTGAAATCCATTCATTGAGTCATCCTGAATAGGGAACTGTAGGAATGCGACGACTCACCGGCATGGCGCCTCCTGCTGGCCGTCCGGGGAATTAGCTTTTCCAGCCTTTGGAGAACCCTCTGCAGCTGGTGTCTCGCCTGCCGCTGGCCCCGTGTCCCTCCCGGTGCCCCTTTATCTTGGGGTGCTACCCCCTGGCAGTACCCCCACAGATCTGGGTCTCCCCTCCCAGGGGAACCCCCAACCCTCTATCCCCACCTCACCTCAGTCTCTGGCTACCGCCAGTCACCATCTAGGCCCCCGCTCACTGGGGCAGACTGCAGCATACAAGCCATTCATCACTGGCAAAGGGGGGTTTGGACCTGCTGCCTTTGCCTAACCCCTGGGCTGCAGCCTCTGCAACCCTCGTACCTGGTTTGGCCTAGAACAGGGCCTGCAGCCTGGGGAGTTGCCAGGCAGGAGCGCCCCAGCTCCTCTCGCCTTTCCCCAGCCAGCTCCCAGGCAGCTAGGTCCTTCACCCTCTAAAGCTGGAGGGAGAGTGGCTTTTCCTTCTGGCCCACTGCCCTCTTATAAGGGCCAGCTGGACCCTGATTGCACTGGCTATGGCTGTGGCTGCTTTCCCAATCAGCCCAGCTTTTCCCCTGCCACAGCCCTCTCCCAGGCAGGGCTGGTGCTACCATTAAGGCAAACTAGGCAGTTGCCTAGGGCGCCAAGATTTGGGGGTGCCAAAAAGCGATGCCCCCAATTTTTTTTTTACAGCGTTCCTGGGCTGGGCTGCTGGCGGCGCACTGACACGTGCGGCTCAGACTCCCTCTCCCAGCGCAGTGGCCGCTCCATGCAATTATTGTCATTGCCGGCGGGGGCGGCGTGCTCGGGGAGGGGGCGTAGCAGAGGTGAGCTGGGGTGGGGAGCCCTGCGGCAGCTCCCCCCCCCCGCCCTGAGGCATCTCCCCCATGGCAGCTCCCCACCCCAGCTCATCTCTGCTACGCCCCCTCCCCGAGCGCGCGGTCACCGCTCCACTTCTCCTGCCTCCCCGGCTTGCAGCGCCAATCAGCTGTTTGGCGCCGCAAGCCTGGGAGGGGAGGAGAATTAGAGCGGGGCAGCGTGCTAGGGGAGGAGGCGGAGCAGAGGTGAGCTGGGGTGGGGAGCTGCCGCACAGCTCCGGGGGGAGGAGCTGCCACGGGGGGGCGCCTCAGGGCGGGGGGGGGGAAGCTGCCACGGGGGGGGGGCGCCTCAGGGTGGGGGGGGAGGGCGCAGGGAGCTGCTGCAGGGCTGGGGGGTCGCAAGGTGGAAGTTTCGCACCTAGGCGAAACTTCCTTGCACCAGCCCTACTCCCAGGGCTGTTTTAAGCCCTTCAGGGCCGGAGCGGGGTAACCACCCCGCTACAGGAGCTAATTAGTGAAAAATTGGGTGAGTAGTTTGACAGGTGGCAGAGCCTGCGTAGGAGCACTGTGAGATTCCACAGTCCAGCTCAGTTTGTAAAGAGGAAAAGGGTTAAAAGCACCTAACAAATTGTTTGTTGTGGATTGTTCACCTAACACTAGCATGGTTAATGGGCAATGGAAAAATTAGTCCTGATTTTCAAGGAGTGCTTCCCAAATCAGACTGACATATATTGACTCCTAGACTGAAGGCAAACGTACACAGCAACTGTAAAGAGGCACATTTTCAAATGTTCACATACATCTTTATGTGGGCAAACCTCACATTTGTATATTCGCTTGCACATAAAAATGTAGGGCCAAATTTTCAGAACTATATGCATGCATTTGTGCATCTAATTTGCATGTGCAATTACTGCAATGTCATGTAAAAATCGAGTAATGGTGTGCACTTGTAGGGTTACCATACGTCCGGTTTTTCCCGGACATGTCCGGCTATTTGGTAATCAAACCCCCGTCCGGGGGGAATTGCCAAAAAGCCAAACATGTCCGGGAAAAATACCGCCGGCCGGGCACTTCCCCTCCCGCGGCTGCTGTGCTCCTCCCCTGACTCTTCGGCTCTGTTTAAAGCCGAGCTGCCCGAGCGCTACTGGCTTCGGGCAGCCCCCATGCCTCCGGACCCTGAGCTGCCGGCCGGGCACTTCCCCTCCCGGGCTCCGGGGGCGCAGGGTCCAGAGGCATGGGGGCTGCCCGAAGCCGGTAGCGCTCGGGCAGCTCGGCTCTTAAACAGAGCCGAAGAGTCAGGGGAGGAGCACAGCAGCCGGAGCCCGGGAGGGGAAGTGCCCGGCCGGGGGCGCAGGGTCCGGAGGCATGGGGGCTGCCTGAAGCCCGAGTGCTACCGGCTTCACGGTTTGCCGGGCAGCCTCCAGACCCTGCGCCCCCGGCTGGGCACTTCCCCTCCCGGGCTCCAGCTGTGTTGGGGAAGCGCCAGCCGGGGGCGCTGGGTCTGGAGGCTGGCCGGCAAACCGTGAAGCCGGTAGCGCTCGGGCAGCCCTTTTCGTGTGGCTGGGAGGGAGGAGGGGGAGTTAGGGCGGGGACTTTGGGGAAGGGGCGGGGAATGGGCGGAGTTGGGGCGGGGAATGGGCGGAGTTGGGGCGGGGCCAGGGCCCGTGGAGTGTCCTCTTTTTTTATTTTTTAAATATGGTAACCCTATGCACTTGTATAACTAGTAATTTGCATTTATACAGACATGGCTATCTAGTCACTTAGGTGGGCTATTACTAGATTGCAAGCAAAACTGGGAGCAGTGTAAACAAATGTCTAAACCAGTGGTCTCCAAACTTTTTTGATCGCGTACCCCATCAGTAAAAATTTTTTGAGCATGCACCCCCTGCTCCCGGCCGAACTGTCGAAGCAAAAAAAAAAAAAGCCGCTCGGACTCCCAGCCAAACTGCCGAAGGAGGGGGAAAAAAAAAAGCGGCGCTGCTCCAGCGGCGCTCCTCCTGCCACGCACCCCGAAGGATCCTCTTGTGCGCACCCCACTTTGGAGACCACTGGTCTAAACCCTTGTGTATGCACTATGCTGAAAATATGGGCCTGGATTGTGTGCGCAAATGTGGGGTTTGCATGTACAAAAAATTGTAGACACAAATGTAGAGTCTGGATGGTGGCTGCTTTAAAATAAACTGACTCACAACATTTACTAAAGAGGGCCTAATTTTGCAAAATACACCTTCACCTCCTGTCTGGTAAAATTATTTCAAAGGTAGATGACATCATTTTTACTCTCTAGGGAAATATCTCACAATTTTGCATGTTCATTCCCATCTCCAGCTATTAAGCACACACATATTAAGAGGTAAATGCCTAAAGACTGAATGGGAAATATAGCAAAGAGCTTTCTGTACTTTTCACTTGTATCCATGATTGTTAGTTTTGCCTGACTCTGAAACTGACTCCCAATATTATGTTTAAGGAGGCCAAAATGAGAAGACCACCTGTTTCACCAGATAGCCTGATCCTCCAAAGACTGCTCAGGAAAACCTCCCCTCTTTTAACTGTTATGGTTGACCCATGTATATCCTACTATTAAGCAATGATGTTCATAATACTACTACCACCTTTGTCCTTCTCTAGTGCCTCTCATCTGAAAATCTCGAAGTGTTTTACAAACATTAATTATGCTTCAAAACACCTCTGCAAAACTAACAAGAACAGTATAAACAACGAGGAGTACTTGTGGGCATAAGCTTTCGTGGGCTAAAACCCACTTCATCAGATGCACGGAGTGGAAAATACAGTAGGCAGGTATATATACACAGTACATGAAAAGATGGGAGTTGCCTTACCAAGTGGGGAGTCAGTGCTAACAAGACAATTCAATTAAGGTGGAAGTGGGCTATTCTCAACAGTAGAATACCAAGGGAGGAAAAATCACGTTTGTAGTGGTAATGAGGCCAATGTAATCAGGGTGGCCCATTTCAAACAGTTGACAAGGAGTGAGTAACAGTAGGGGGAAATTAGTATGGGGAACTTAGTTTTTGTAGTGACCCATCCACTCCCAGTCTTTATTCAGGCCTAATTTGATGGTGTCCAGTTTGCAAATTAATTCCAGTTCCGCAGTTTCTTGTTGGAGTCTGTTTTTTGAAGTTTTTTTGTTGAAGAATTGCCACTTTTAAGTCTGTTATTGAGTGTCCAGGGAAACTGAAGTGTTCTCCGACTGGTTTTTGAATGTTATAATTCTTGATGTCTGATTTGTGTCCATTTATTCTTTTGCATAGAGACTGTCCGGTTTGGCCAATGTACATGGCAGAGGGGCATTGCTGGCACATGATGGCATATATCACATTGGTAGATGTGCAGGTGAACGAGCGCCTGATGGTGTGGCTGATGTGGTTAGGTCCTATGATGGTGTCCCTTGAATAGATATGCGGACAGAGTTGGCAACGGGGTTTGTTGCAGGGATAGGTTCCTGGGTTAGTGTTTTTGTTGTGTGGTGTGTAGTTGCTGATGAGTATTTGCTTCAGGTTGGGGGGCTGTCTGTAAGCGACGACTGGCCTGTCTCCCAAGGTCTGCGAGAGTGAGGGATTGTCCTTCAGGATAGATTGTAGATCCTTGATGATGCTCTGGAGAGGTTTTAGTTGGGGGCTGAAGATGACGGCTAGTGGTGTTCTGTTACTTTCTTTGTTGGGCCTGTCCTGTAGTAGGTGACTTCTGGGTACCCTTCTGGCGCTGTCAATCTGTTTCTTCACTTCACCAGAGTTTTAAGAATGCCTGACAGAGATCCTGTAGGTCAGGGCTGGCTTTAGGAAGTGCGGGGCCCAATTCGAACATTTTCGGCGGGGCCCCGGCAGGGATGACTAAAAAAAACCCATGTTAAAAAAAGCCTTTCATTTCTTAGCAACCGGTTCCCTATAAAAAGTTCTGATTTAAGGGATGTGCCACAGTATGTATTTTTTGTACCAATAGGGTTACCATACGTCCGTATTTTCCCGGGAGGAATTTTTTAAATTTTAAAAATTCCTCCCGGACGGCGATTTAAGAACCAAAAAGCCTGAAATGTCTGGGAAAATATGGATGTATGTTAACCCTACCTAAAGTTCTTTTTTAAAAAGATGGGCCTGAACTAGAAATGAGCTCCGTTTCACATGTGTGGGTCCCAGCTGCTCCCTGCCCCCCACATTGAAGCAGGTGTGCAGGGTTACTGCCCTGGGAACTGCAGGGCACCAGTGGACATGGGGCTGGCTGGAGGCAGGGCAGGGGCTGACTGGAGGTAGGGTCTGGCTGCAGGCAGGGCAAGGGGTGCGGGGCTGGCTGGAGACAAGGGGGTGTGGGGCTGGCTGGCTCCAGGCAGGGCCGCAGGGGGGTGCAGCAGGGGTTGGCAGGGCTGGAGACAGAGGAGTGCCGGACTGGCTGGCTTCAGGCAGGGGGGGCAGCAGGGGTTGGCTGGAGACAGGGCAGGGGGTGCGGGGCTGGCTGCAGGCAGGGCAGAGGGTGCAGCGCTGGTGCGGACGGGAGGGGTGTGGGGCTGGCTGGCTTCGGTCAGGGTCGCAGTGGGGTGCGGCAGGGGCTGGCTGTGGGCAGGGAGTGCGGGGCTGGTGCGGGCAGGGCAGGGGGTGCGGGGCTGGCTGGAGACAGGGGTTGGCTGCGGGCAGGGCAGGGGGTGTGGGGCTGGTGTGAGCAGAGGGTGCGGGTACAGCCCACCCTGTACGGTAAATGCCCCCTCCTCCTCCCTCCCCCACCAGGGTAGCAGCAGCAGCCTGGGGCTTGGGGGCTATTTAAAGGGCCCAGGGCTCCCCTGCTTCCACCACCCCAGCCCTTTCAATAGCCGCGGGAGCCCTGGGAAAGCGGTGGGGCTCCAGCGTCTATTTAAAGGGCCGGGGCGGTAGAAGCAACGGGAGCCCCGGACTTTTTAAATAGCCCCCAGAGCCCTGCAGCCCTACCCCAGGGCTCCAGCAGTGGGGCTCTGGTGGCAATTTAAAGGGCCTGGGAGCCCCAGGCCCTCTAAATTGCCCCCTGGGGAAGCTGGGCCACCCTGGTACGGCGCACCGGCTCTTGCCGGTATGCCGTACCGGGGCTTGGGTGCGGGGCCCTCTTAGGGGCGGGGCCCGATTCAGGGGAATTGGTTGAATTGGCCTAAAGCCGGCCCTGCTGTAGGTGTTTGTCTCTGTCTGAGGGATTGGAGCAAATGCAGTTGTATCTTAGAGCTTGGCTGTGGACAATGGATCATGTGATGCGGTCTGGATGAAAGCTGGAGGCATGTAGGTAAGTATAGCGGTCAGCAGGTTTCCGGTATAGGGTGGTGTTTATGTGACCATTGTACTGTATTGTCCAGGAAGTGGATCTCTTGTGTGGACTGGTCCAGGCTGAGGTTGATGGTGGGATGGAAATTGTTGAAATCCTGGTGGAATTCCTCAAGGGCCTCTTTCCCATGAGTCCAGATGATGAAGATGTCATCAATGTAGCGCAAGTAGAGTAAGGGCGTTAGGGGATGAGAGCTGAGGAAGCGTTGTTCTAAGTCAGCCGTAAAAATGTTGGCATACTGTTTACAAATGGTGAAACTGAGGCACAGAGAGCTGGGAATAGAATGCTGGCTGTTAGTCTTGTGCTATAAATTACTAGACCATGATTTCCCCCTTGATACTCTCGGTGGCGATTTGTGTAAACCAGGGTTGAGGCTGCTGTTTGCAGGATAGTTATATAATTTCCTTTTATAAAATACCGGAACAAAGTATTTGCCATTCTCATCTGGGTCAAACCACGGGTCTGTCAAGTCTGATATCTTGCTTCCTGCAGTGACCCACACCTGCCACTTCAAACGCCCCTCAATAATGCACCTCTGTCATTGTGCAACCTGTACATGGGGAAAAGAATTCTGTCTCAAGATGGGCAGATGAACTCTTTGCACTCTGCAGCATGAGGTTTGATCGCCCTGTTCATCATCTTATCTTCTACGGCTACATGTTACTAATGGTCTAAAAATTAGCCAAGACTTCTGCAAAAAATCCAGCCACTGGGTCTGTATGTTTGACTCAGTCACATCGCAATGCTGGCGCCGACACATTCAGAAACAGCCTGCACTTCATGTATTGTGAAAACAGGCACTATGGCCGGGGTTCTCAAACTGGGGGTCAGGACCCCTCAGGGGGTCGCGAGGTTATTACACAGGGGGTCGCGAGCTGTCAACCTCCACCCCAAACCCCGCTTTGCCTCCAGCATTTCTAATGGTGTTAAATATATAAAAAGTGTTTTTAATTTATAAGGGGGGTCGCACTCAGAGGCTTGCTATGTGAAAGGGGTCACCAGTACAAAAGTTTGAGAGCCACTGCACTATGGTAACACAAATTAATAAATCATAATAACGTGCCTGGTGCAGCCATGGGCTAACTGGGAATGTTATAGATTGTCCAGCCACAGCAATGGAATCAGCTTTTTGGAGCTCAATCCTGCAACATCTGAGTACTCCTGTGAGGGGCTGAGTGCTCTCAACACCCACCCACTTAAATGGGAGTTGAAGGTGCCCTGTGTTGCAGGCATTTGCTCAGCAGCTGAAGAGTTGATTTCAGGCCATGCCCCTTTCAGAAAACACACACACACACACACACACGGAGGCGTAGCGAGCGCCCTCCGTACCCTCCGACCGGAGGGGGCCCCGCAAGGAAGGGGGCCCCTAAAAGTGGCAAAATAAATACCGCATTCCAGTTTCTGCATTGTAAGGGGCCCCGCCCGGACATATGTTCGGAGGGGGCCACCGTTCAGAGGGGGCCACGTTCTTTGTTGCTACGGCCCTGCACACACACACACACACACACACACACACACACACACACACACACACGCATCAGCTCAAGCAAGACATCCCAGTCTGCTCCATAAATGACGGGTGCTCCTTCAGGCCTGGAGATCAGGAGATCACATCTGTCAATGACAATTAGATACCAAAGGAGGCTCATAAGTGCCCACTAAACGGAGGAGAATTGTTGTATTTAAAAGACTTGAGGAAACATCTAGAAAGCTGACAAAAGTGACAATGAGGTTTGCCATTTTTTGTCTCGATGTCAGCTCTGCAGTCCCCAAAATGTTGAGCAAGTCCACTTTAAACATCATTGTGGTCCATCATAAACTAGTGAAGGGATGGCATATTTTGGGCCTGATATTCCTAGCACTTAGGGTGCTTAAAAGTATGTGCCAAAAATATGCTGATGACTGTATATCGGGTCACTGAATACACAAATACATTTATTTATCCATTCACAACCACAACTGCAGCAATGAGCACAAATTCTGTGTGAAAATTGGATGGACATTGTGCACATCCAATTGCTGGCACCCAGGCAGATTTCCAGAAACATGCCTGCATTTGGTAGACAACCAGTTTTACCCCGTGACGGCTGTTCAGTGGCACGTATGACAAGCGTTTGCTGGTCTCCATCCATTCCCTAGGGGATGAGTATCACACATCACTACATCCACCAGCTCCGCTGGCAATAACTGGCTTCCTTGCTGACAGCAGAGATCAAAGATTAGGGGCCTTATCCAGTGCCCACTGAAGTCAATGGAAATATCACAGTGGGCAATGGATGAAGCCCTAAACTATTCCCTCATCCCTAGATGCGATCCCTTAAGAGCAGGGAGGAGGCACATTGATGGGGCAGGAACTTGCCATATGGCTGGATGGGTCATATCTGTTCTGTGGGCTTCAGTCTCCCTGGCTAAGCAGCACCTTTCCCTTGCACTAAATTCAGGCCATCTTTGATGCAATGGGAATAAAGATTCAGAGGGGGCTCTGCCTGCCTCTGTCTCCTGCCATTGTTCAACATGAACTTAATTATTACTTTATTAGACTGATTCAAAAAAATAATAGCTGCACCTGGGTTGAGAAACTGGTCTCTGGAATTGCCCCTGGGCTGCTGGGTAAGGCACTCAAGAATGCATCTTGAGACTGCCTCACTTGAGACACAGATACCAGTCATTAGCCCCGTGGTGGATGACTGCGAGCTCTTTGGGACAGACAGAGACACGCAATGCAGAAGGTGTATCCAATGAGGGGAAGGGGCAGGGCCTGTGCAGCCTGGGCTGGGCGTTGCCTTCTCCTCAATGTCTTCCTGTTACCAAAGGGGCTTCACTTCTCCTTTCCTTCTCACGGCATGTAGCTAACAGGAAAGCTGCTTCCATCCCGAGCCCGGGCACTGTGATCTCTTGGCACACACATTGGTTGCACAAGCTGCAAAGAGGGTCTCCTGTCACTTACTTGGATACCTTAGTCCACCCCACCCCCAGATCTCACTGCCCAGCCTGTTCCTTCCTCCTCTCCATTTCCCTGCTGTTGCGCAAGAAGCAGCATAGACAGAAAAAGTGAATGGTGCAAGCGTTTGCAAGGGAACTTCAGAGAGGGAGGGATCTGATGCTCCCCCCGTACATGGGGGTCATTTACGGGAGTTGCTGTCAACCAGAGAGGCAGTTTCTAAATGCAGCATCATATGTCCCTGGGTGCTGCCTCTTACTTAATCTCTGCTTCCTCAAATAGTGCCTGGTATTGGGTAAGAGCTTTTCTGGAGGTGACAGAAGCAGGGAAAAGGTGCCAGAACAATACACTTGCCATTTCTTTAATGAAGAAAATGGAAAGTTTTAATTTATTCAAATGGGCAGAAACAGACCCATTTACCCGATTTCTCTGCCACCACTAGAAACTGAGGAAGGGGTGAGGGGAGGAAGGTGGTTCTGATACATGCAATCAGGATCCATCAGAACTATCTCTGGTCTGGATTTTGCAAAGCTTCAATCCAGCCTATGCTCTTGAAAAACCCAAATCACTCCCCCCTGGGATTCCTCCATCTCTTATTACTTCTGACTTTCGGGGCTTATTTAAAACAAACAAAGAAAAACCTGGCAACTAAATTAGGCCTCAGTTTTCAAAAGTGATTAATGATTTTGGATGCCCAGCTTGAGACACCTCGAAGGGGTTTGATTTGTAGAAGTTGTTGATCACCGGCCCTCTGAAAATCAAGCTCCTTTAGGTGTCGCAAATTGAGCATCCAAAATCTGACGAACCCAGAATCAGTACAGTTGCTTATGAAAATCTTGGCAGGAGAAATAGACTATCATTGGATTTTAGGTAGTGCCTTCCATACTAAATGCATGTCAGTGCAATTAAGTGCACTGAATACATAGGCAAAGACATCAACCATTCATGTGTTCAGCAGCAGCTTCCAGGCAGCCTTGGACATTAGGATCAGGGTTGTCCAGAGAGGGAATGTTGACAAGGATGCTGGGATTTATTTCCTGTTTGTTTAAAAAAAATAAATCACAGGACCTTTAACTTCCCCCTGGGCAGATACCCTTTTGGCATATACTGGAAAACTGCAGCATTGCTCCCCTGTTACTCCATTGCAGGCTCAGCGCTGCATACAGAACCAGAGGTGAGCCAAGTTTTCACATATGCCAACGGTGGTTAGCTCTTCGCCAGCAATAATTGGTTTCTGTGGAGAGTTTATAAAGTGGAACCACAGAATAGTTTTAGTTTGATGAAACTGGTGGGAAAAACCCATTTGTCTCTCTCTATGTATGGGGTTTGAGCTCTAAGGCTTGGCAGGAGATTTGAAACACAGACTTTGGGAGCAAAGGCAAGAAGATTCTTCACCGAGCCTCTCAGCCTCCTACTCATTATTATTATTATTTGTATTCCAGTAGCACCTGGGGCCCCAATCAGTGATCAAAGCCCCCACTGTGGTAGAAAATGTGCAGGCAAGTAATAGGAAAACAGCCTGTGCCCCAGAGAGCTTACAGTCTAGGGCCCTGATCCTACAAAGATTTAAGCACATGCTCAATCTGAAACATGCTACGTCAATGGGATTATTCATAGAGGTCAAGTTAACCATATGCATAAATATTTGCAGGATCGGTGCCTCAAACATTTATTACTCCAAAGCCATTGGTACTAAGTAGGGCTCCGATCCTACAGCCAGTAGTGCATGTGCATAGTCTACCTGTGGGAGGAGTCCTATTGATTTCCACAGGACTTCTCCCATGCATAAAGTTAAGCACAGGAGTAACTGTTTGCAGGATCAGGGTCTACATATATATCATAAATGTTCTAGAGTAAATATCTACATATGTTCTGATTTTCTCCATACTGCCATTTTACAGTAGCACCTAGAAGCCCCAGTCTAATTCATGCTCTGTTGGGCCAAGTGCTATACAACCAGTAAGAGAGAGCTCCTGCTCTAAAGGGCTCACAATCTAAACAGATTATACAAGTAAAGGCAGGGGAAACAGAGGCACAAAGTCAGACTTAGGGTAGGTCTACACTTACCCGGTAGTTCGGCGGCAAGCAAATCGAACTTCTGGGTTCGACTTATCGCGTCTTGTCTGGACGCGATAAATCGAACCTGGAAGTGCTCGCCGTCGGCTGCGGTACTCCAGCTCGGCGAGAGGAGTACGCGAAGTCGACGGGGGAGCCTGCCTGCCGCGTCTGGACCGAGGTAAGTTCGAACTAAGGTACTTCGAACTTCAGCTACGTTATTCACGTAGCTGAAGTTGCGTACCTTAGTTCGAATTGGGGGGTTAGTGTAGACCTGCCCTGAGTTACCTATGGTCATGCAGCAGCTTGCTGGAAGAGCTGGGAATAGAGCCTAGGTGGGTTTTTTGAGTCCCCATCCAGTGCCCTATTCACTGAACCACTTAAAGAGTTGATTTTACAAAAAATGCCAGAGGACCCCAAAGCCTTCATAAAACAAGGGGTTTCAGACAGTCGGGTATTATACTAATAATGTTGCTATTATTAGTCTGAAGGACTCAAAGGCATATTGGATAAAAGGAAGTTTGGTACAGTTCAAAGCACTGGGATTGACCATGTAGAAAGCTGCTGATTACCTCACTGCAGAGCTAACTCCAGGAACAGTGTTGCTGGGCAAAAACCTCTTTACTCTTGCCCAGTGAGGGGCCTTGCACGAGGATACTGCACAAGAGTGCATGCATGCGACGTGTGGGCTCCCACTGGTGGAAGCAGGGTTTGTGGGCTTGATTCTGATGCTGCCTCAATATTTTATTGTAGGGAGGATCCTTCTATATAGGAGGTGAGAATGGGTCTTTATTGCCATTGTTTTCAAGAAAGCAGATTCTTTGCTTTTAATTCTGTCTCCATCTGACAGGTTTACAGTCCTCATTGTCCTTTGTATAAATATATTATGCCACCACCCAATCAGCCTCTGATAGGACAAAACACAATCTCTCCTTGCTCTCTCACATCAGAGCCCTGTAGGGACATGGCACTTGTGTGAGCATGACACAGCCCAACAATAGAGGTACTGTGCTGGCAGGTAGCCATGTGATGGGAGCTGAAGGAATAATATTGAACAATAGAGTTCATTATTGTTTCTCTAACATGCGAAACACCATAAAGGAAAGCACACCAATGTTATATAAATAACACTTCAGTTAAAATCAGAGCATAATAGTAGATTAGTTCTTTGAAATGCCAAGACTGAGGCCTGGGCTACACTAGAACATTAGGTCGGTTTATCTATGTTGGTCAGGGGTGTGAAAAATCCACACCCGAGTGGTGGTGTTACATCAACCTATGTCCCCATGTAGACAGTGGTATGTCAATGGAAGAATTCCTCTATCACCGTAGCTACCTCCTCTTGGGGAGGTGGATTACCTATGGCGACAGGAGAACCCCTGCTGTTGGCGTAGGTAGTGTCTACACTGAAGTGCTGCAGCAGCACAGCTGTTGACATCCATACTTAAGTCAACCTAGCTATGGATGTGTCTTCACTTAAATTTGGCTCCCACCAACATAAGTGCCCCACTACGCTAACTTAAAAACACCACCTCCCCGAGCAGCGTAGAGTCACAGTCGATGTTGTTAGGCCAATGCAGTGACAGTGTGGACACTGCATTGCTTTTGATGACTGTTACTGACCTCCAGGGGCTGTCCCACAATGCCCCACCCTGGCCGCTCTGGTCACCGTTGTGAACTCTGCTGCCTGGGGTTAGTTGACAGGAAGCCACCCCTCCCCTTTAAAGCCCTGTGAATTTTTGAAATTCTTTTTCCTGGTTGCCTGGCTTGGTGAGCACACCTAGCAGCTCTCTATTGTTGAGTGCAACTGCCCAGCTGACCATGCTAGCTACACACTCCAGACATGCTCCTGCATGGAGTAGACAGGAGATATTGGATCTTCTGGGTCTGTGGAGAGAAGAGGCCGTGCAGGCACAGCTCTGATCCAGCCATAGAAACGTGGACATCTATGAGCAGATTGCTTGGGGGATACAGGAGAAGGGCTACAACAGAGACCAGCAGCAATGCTACAGGAAAGGCAAGGAGGCACACCAGAAGGCCAGCGAGGTCAACAATCAATCTGGTGCTGTGCTGCAGACCTGCTATTCTTACAAAGATCTGCAAGCCATCTGTGGTAGGACACTTTCCCATGCCACTCAGTGATTACTTCAGCAGGCACCATTGCAGTACCCAGGCTAGCAGTGTACAGGCCCTGGCGGCATCAGGATGCCAGCAGCAGCTGTGCTCTCTCTGCCTCTGTTACCCTCAGGAATGAGATGGCAGCTAAAATCACTGTTCCCTGTGGAAAACAGTACCATTATTCAGTTCCATTGCCATATATTACTAGAATCATGCAAGCGAGCGATTCCCCCTCATTTCCCGAACCTCCCAGAGGGCCATATTCACCATGATTGGTGCCGTGACTAGGACCATGCTATATCAATCCCAAGGAGAAGTGAGAATGCAGTGCTTACAACTTGTCTGGATCAAGTGGAGTGAGTTCAGTATCTTAAGTTTTGATTTCTGTCATGAATACGCTGACACGGGTACCTCTGTGTGTTGTATCTTTAGCTGCTGGCACTGTGGCCTTGAGGGTCTCCCCCTCCACAGCCACAGAACACTTGAGCTAGATAAGGAGGAGAAAGAAGAGGACATGGGATGACATGTTCCATGAGATCCTGCAAGCCAGTGCTCCCTCAGAGAATGAGCACAGGACCCAGAGGATCACCCTTGCAGACAGCATAGAGAAGGAGAGAGGGGAGAGGAGAAAGGCGCAGGAAAAGGAGAGGGATGTGCAGCAGGAGATGCTTGTGTTTCTCAGACATCAAACAGAGATGCTGCAGACCTGCAGGTTCAGCAAACCTGTGCTCGCCTCGAGCTGTAGCCCATAGAGAACTCGATATCAGGACGTCCCTATACCCCCCTCAACATTCCATGTGGCATCAGGGGTCAGTGAACTCCCTTACCACTCCACCCGGAGGGGGTGGGGGGGGATTAAAGACAATCCGAGCTTCACATACACTAACAGCGGCTTTCACTGGCCAGTGTATGTGTACCTGAAATGGAAGTGTGTATTCTTTCCCCTTCTTAAGTTCTGTTCCCTTAATTTACTACTTCACAACATATGTTGGCTGGTGCTTGGGGGGTGTCAGACCTGCTCGTTTCCTGTTACTTCACTATGTCACAGCACCCATCACATCACTCACAGATAATATTAATTGGTGCATTGACAGTGTTATATTCCTACACACACAGCAATCACTACAAGATTCAAACTAGGCCCTAAAACAGCAAGGCCAGGTAGAGCACACTACAGAAACACCTACTACTCTGGCTCACTATTAAAATGTTCTTTAAAAGCCTCCCTGAGCCACATACCTCTGCGCTGAGCTATTCTAATAGCCCTCATACTTGGCTGTTCAAATTCAGCAGACATTCCCACCCTCACCTCGAAGGAAACTTTTCCCCCTTTGCTTCATTGATATTATGCAGGACACCGCAGGCAGTTATAATCATTGGGATATTTTTCTCACTGAGGCCCAATCTTGTAAGTAAACAACACCAGTGTCTCTTCAAACGACCAAAGGCACATTCAACTGTCATTCTGCACCTTCTGAGCCTGTAGTTGAAATGCTCCTTGATGCTGTCAAGGTGGCCGGTGTACGGCTTCATAAATCAGGGGTATAAGGGGCAGGCTGGGTTGCCTAGAATCATTATTGGCATTTCAACATTCCCAATGATAATCCACTGGTCAGGAAACAAAGTCCCTGCTTGCAGCTTTCTATGTTCTTAAAGATGTTTCCCTGGCCAGCCCACACTGATGTCAGTAAAGCATCCCGAGTGATCTACCAGCACTTGCATAACCATAGAAAAATAGCCCTTTCTGTTGATATACTCTATGACAAGGTGGTATGGTGCCAAAATAGGGATGTGTGTGCCATCTATCGTTCCACCGCAGTTTGGGAAGCCCACTGCTGAAAAACCATCCACTATGTCCTGCACATTGCCCAGAGTCACAGTCCTGCATAGCAGGAGGTGATTAATGGTCCTGCACACTTGCATGACAACAGTCCTTGCAATGGATTTCCCGACTCCAAATTGATTCCCGACTGACCAGTAGCAATTTGGTATTGCAAGTTTCCACCCTGCAATTGCCCCTTGCTTCTCAACTGTCAGTATGGCTTTCATTTTGATGTCCCTATGCCAGAGGGCTGGGGCGAACTCTGCACACAGATCCAGGAATGTGGTCTTACGCATCCAAAAGTTCTGCAGCCGCTGATCGTTATCCCAAACCTGTGTGACAATGCGATCCCACCAATCAGTGCTTGTTTCTCAGGCCCAGAGCCGGTGCTCCACCATCTCTAGATGCTCTGTGAACGCCACCAATAACCTTTAATTGTTTCTTTCTCTGTCCCACAGCAATCTAGCCTCCAAGGAATTGTCATGTTCCCCGCAGCTCCTCTTGTAGCTCTGCAAATACTGCAGGATCATGCACTCTGTGCTTGCAATACTCATGACAATAGTGCAGAGCTGTGCAGACTCCATGCTTCTGTCAGAGAAGGCTGACAGCAAGGAAGGACACACGCGTTTGTGGAATTTTGAAAAAAAGTCGCAAAAATTATGGGAGGCCGATGAAATTATGGGCTGGAGAAGACTGCATTATGGGAAGTTGACCCCATGCTCCCAGTCACCTCAGCGTGACTCATTTTGGCCCCACCAGGCATTGCAAGAACTTCCCAAGAGACCCTACACTGGAACGAGGCATGTTGCACAGCGGGATACCTACCCATGGTGCACTGCACTCTCCATCGATACAAGTGCTCCCGATGAGGATGCGCACCGCCGACACAAGGAGCCAACTATGCACACAACACGCACAAGCAATGTAATAATTGTAGGTTTCAGAGTAGCAGCCGTGTTAGTCTGTATCCGCAAAAATAACAGGAGTACTTGTGGCACCTTAGAGACTAACAAATTTATTAGAGCATAAGCTTTCGTGGGCTACAACCCACTTCTTCGGATGCATATAGAGTGAAACATATATTGAGGAGATATATATACACACATACAGAGAGCATGAACAGGTGGGAGTTGTCTTACCAAGTCTGAGAGGCCAATTAAGTAAGAGAAAAAAAACTTTTGAAGTGATAATCAAGATAGCCCAGTACAGACAGTTTGATAAGAAGCAAGTAATAATTGTAGCGGCTGTATGCAGATGTAACTTGGATCAGCATAATTCAGTAGTGTAGACATGGCCTTAGACTGTCAGAATTATGATGTAAAGGAGTGTTTTTTCAGCCCCTTCTTCCCCCACTACCCCAAAAAGGGGAAATATTTTGACTTTCCATCCAAGTGCTGATGGGACAAGTGACTTCATCTAATAGTGCAGCATCTGTCTCTCTGCTATACCGTGCTGGGACACCATACAGCAGCCCACCTAGTCTAAATGGCTCAAATATGAAGCTTGTAAAAAAAATCTTAAATTTGTAATTTGTCATTATAACTTGTGGATAAATACATTTGTCTTGATGCACTAAGGAAGGGAACGGTGTTATCTAGTGGATTGAGTACTGGCTCAGGAGATCTGGACCTGTTCCTGGCTTTGCCAGTGAGCTCCTGTATGATTCTGGGCAAACTACGTCACCTCTGTTTCTCCTCCTGCTCTTTGTCTTATCTATTTATATTGTAAACTCTTCTCGATTGGGACCTCTGGGTGCCACAGTAACCCAAATACATAATAATTCAAGTATCAATATTACTGTTTGGCTAGAGGGCAGCCACTTCACTGATCATTAAAACAATGAAAGAGAAAACAGCTCAGCTGTTGAGCCGTGTGGTCTGTTAGAGAAGGAAACGGGAAACAAACGGTACGCCTGGGTTCTGTTCCTGAGAGGGAGTGTGTCTAGTGCTTACCACAGGGTGAATGACAGCCAGGATTCCTGGGTTCTGCCAGTAACTCACAATTTTATCATTGGGGAAGCCAGTTCACCTCCCTTTGCCTCAATCTCTCTTTCTGGAAAAGAAGGGTAACCCCTTCACAAAGGCCGTGTGTGGCTTAACTAAATGTTTGCCAATCTCTTTGCGATCCTTACTCCTTTTTGTCGTACTTCTCATTTTTGTTTTGATTTTATGTGTGTATTAATAAGAGGCTGAGAAAAGTGAATGATTCAATTGCAAGTGGCATTTCATGCTCATGTTTCAATCTTTGCCTGTTAATATTCCCCACTTTAACTTCGCCTTAACCTCTCTCTGCCAGCATCTGCAGTGGCCCCTATTGGCCAAGACTGGGAGCAGCACCACAGGACAGCAGCATCAAGAAAGACAAATCCTTGCCCATTAGCCACTTGCTTGTTGCAGTCCAAGTCCTACTTTCAAAGGGTGGCATTGGCACCATGTTGCATTGAGACTCCTGGGAAGTCAGCTGTGATTTCAGAGCCTTCACGGTCTCTTTTAACATCAGCCAAGAGCTTGTGATTACAAATTAATTTTTAATTAAATTAAATTGAACAGGACGATCAGGGAAGCCTTTAATAAAACCAACCACATGTTGCTTTCAAAGAGAGAATGAAACAGAAGGAATTTTTGGGGTGTTGGGCATAATGCGTCTGATCACATCTGGGCAGGTGACTAATGGGATAGGCTGGTGGTGACTAAGTGTCTACAAGTACGGTAAATGATTGAGGCGAAGGGGTAGGGAAAAGGGAGAGGCAGTGCACTTTGTGGGGGAGGGGAGCATCCTCCATCCTTACGGGGGAGGGGCTCTCTGTCGTCATTCTGTTGCAGACAGAACATTCAATCCCTGGGGAAGGAGGACCTGCATCCTTATCTAGGAGCGGCATTGTGCTCAACTCCTGGGAGGGAGCACTTCACCTTACAAGGGACCATTGCGCTCAGCCCTGGGGGAGGGGATCACCCACATTATTATCCTAGGGAGCCTGCTTGCTCAGCCCCTGAAGGGACAGAAGGATCAGCCCTTTAGCTCTCAAGTAACCTCCTTCAGTCAAACGCAGCAAGCTGTGGAGACAGCCCAGCATGGATGGGGCCCTTAAGGAGGGAAGGAATGGAGGGGGAGAAATATGGAGGATTCACAGGCAAAGTGGGCAAACCTGAGGAGAGCTGGGCAGCCCTTTAGTTGTAAGATCATGGGTTAGGGGTTTGACAGCCAGCCACAGCGACAAGGTTCTGAGACCTCAAGCCTTGAGGTATTTGGATCTGGAGTCTCCGTAAAATAGTCCTGCCTATAGCATATCGTTAGATGGGGCTTCACCAGCAGATCCTTTTCTTCCCACTGCAATTATTCAGTGCATCAAAACAAAGGCCACTTCTGCTTTTGTGACGAGATTAAACAAAAAGCAGACTTCAGATCAGTTCCTATTCTGGCTCCAGTTCCAGGGTGACGGATGCTATCAGTAGTAGTCAGTTTAGAGCTGTTATCTAGACTGGGGGAGGGACTGTCTCTTACCAAGTATATGTCCAGCACCCCATACAAAGGAGTCCCAATCCTAACTGGGGCTTGTGGGCAATCCTTGTAACACGCTCTTGTAATGATAAGGAATTGATACAGCAGCCTTAAAGGGACACGTCTTTACAGTGGCCAGACACGGGCATGGATTTAATCCACTTGATGATCTGGATCTTGAACATTATCTCAAATGAAACACAAACAAGCAGCCAGCTGCAGCAAGGCTTGTCCTACCAGTTTGCAAAACCTGCAGCTGCCTCAGCTGAGAAAGGGGTTGCCATGCCTTCTCCAGATTCCTGATCGGGGCTTGGAAGAACCAAAGAAGAGCTTGACCTCAGAGAATCCACCCCAGATAAGCCCCACGCTCGCTGGGACTTGGGGGTTTAATTGATGCTGCATGGACACCCAGGCAGCTCAGATACAATCAGTAAAGCTCAGAGGTGAACCTGCTTAAGCCACACAGGTGTGAGCTCAGTTGGCACTAATGTTACAGAGAAGGTTCTGATGAATCTATATTCTTGTGCTGCTTTATCGTGCTTGAGACATTGCAGCATACTGATTGTCATACCTTTGGAAACGCACCCGGGGTTACCAGCTGGCAGTGCCTGTGATCTAATTGTGCAACACGAGCAGAAGACATTATCCCTTAGTTTTTGTTGAACTCTCACTAATATGTTTCACCATATAGGAAGTGACTTTCTGGGATGCATAGGGAGTGATGCCGAAAATAATTTGGGGGGTGGGGAAGGGAGCTTGGTTCTGATGTTTCCAAGTAAATAGAGATAAGACGTATAGAAGGGACATTAGCAAAGCCTCAGCAAATTAGTTTTACACCAGAAAATCGACATGGAACGGAAACAAGGCGTTCAAAGCAAGGATGCGCTTTAACTAGGCACAAAGCTGAGGCGATTTGACAAGAAATGGAGTTGGTTCCAGAGTAGCTAATTCATTTCCCCTTATCTTCCCTTGGCAGGGGCTAGCTGCTTAAAGACCACTTGATGTGCGCCTGCAGCTTCTCTCCCTCCCTCCTTGCAGGAAACAAAAGTTAGTTCTGTCACAAACTACTCTGGTTCCCCATGGGCCATTGAGAAATGACTGGGAGTTCATTGGGGGTTTCTCTGACACCCCTGCATCCTGCAGGGCTCAGGAATATTTGCTCTCACTCTATGACCAGGTCTACACTTAAACCTTTTGGCAGTAAAGTCCTTTAGGGTTATGATTTTTATGACCTTTCTACGCCGATAAAAGCCCTAGTGTAGACGCAGTAATACCGGAATAAACGTGCTTTTGCCAATGTCGTTTATTTTGCTCAGGGAACTGATACAAGCTATCCCCACAGAAGCATATTTTTTCTTGGTATAAGCCTCATCCACACTACGGGTTTGCCAAGCAGCAAACCTTTTCTAGCATAGCCTAGGCCTAAGATGTTCTCTTCTCCCCTCACAGTCTCACATTCCCAGCAGTTCCCTAGTCACAGTGGAATCACAGCAGGAGATATTTCACTCTGTTGCCCAGTGTCCTCAGTTCACCTGTCTGAGGAGATTCTCTGTCAGTTCACCCAGGTTACAGGCATCTTCCCCTCAGTTCCCCGAGACCCAGGCATCCCCCTGCTTCATCCACGCTGGTGCCACTGTTTCATCTCCCAGCCTGCTGGGTATTTTTGTCTCCCTCGTGCTTGCCCTCTGCATTCCATTTGGAGGCTACTCATACTCCGAACATGACATGTTCTGCCTGATGCAGGACAGTTTGTTTCTCTTAGGATCACAGAAGTCAGAGACTGGAAGTCCTATTAGAACATTCTTTCTCTTCTGTCAGATGCTCTCCATCTTGTGACAGCCTGCAATCCTATCTGCTGTGCCGTGTGCCAAGTCCTGGTGACAGCCCTTCCAGCTCCCCGGCCAGGACTTTGGAACAACCAGGGAAGAGGGTGGCCCTGATAGTCTGTTTATACTGAGCCTACTGCATGCTAGGAGTGCTGCAGCTTCTAGCTTGCACCTCAGTGCTTTGATGTGTGTTCCCAACAGCCTCCCAGTAAACACCTCCAGTTTACTCTCTGCTCTGGACTCCTCAGTTCATCCTTTTTTCTCTGTTCCATCTTTTAGATTGTAATCTCTTCAGAGAGGGGACTGGCTCCATTGTGTGTGTCTTGTATGGCACCAAGTACATCACCAGCTCTAAATAAATGACAACAACAACCTGGGACACAACCCAAAGCAGGCCTAGGGAACGCAAGGCACCCAACTCTAAGGAGCTACATCCCCTGGGTTATCATTTAGAAAGATGTGGCACATTTTGCTACAGAGACGACCCCTCTGAAGGACCCCTCTGAAAGATAGACAGCGACCTGGCTTGTCAGCTTGGTTGTTGGCATCTGCTGTGGAGGTAGGGTGACCAGACGTCCCATTATTATCGGGACTGTCCCAATATTAGGGGCTTTGTCTTTATAGGATCCTATTACTTGCCACCCCGTCCTGATTTTTCACACTTGCTATCTGATCACCCTATGTGGGGATGGCCTACTGATCCAGGTGGATGGTCAGCACTTCACAACACATGTACAAAGCTCAGGGCATCTTCATCGGAACCACAGGCACAGTGTGGACCATGCAAACTGGCCTTTTGGGGCAGGAGTGAAAAAGAGGCCCACTGAGTATAAACCTATTCATGTCGTCTGAGTGAACGTTGTGACCATTCCTCAGCTGGCCGTGGGGATTGCGATTGCCAGAGGCAAGGCAAGGATTAATACAGGCTATCTTGGCTGAAGAGACAGCTTCTTCTCTAAAAGAAAGTCCATTGATGCAATACAGAAAGGCTGGTGGTGGACTGGCGTCACATGGTATCATTTAGGCAGAGTCCAGCCTAGCGGTGAAAGGGCTTTGAATGTTGTCCTGTGAGGAACATGGTTGAAATCCTGTGAGCTTTGAAATGGATGGCTCAGTAAGAGAAGGGGAGACTCGTCCAGCCCAGTGTTAGCCACCTTGATGTGGATGATTGCTCAATACATGCAAATGGTAGCAGAGAACAGCCTCATACTGGATAGCCTAAGCCCTGGTCTACGCTACGAGTTTAGGTCGAATTTAGCAGCGTTCGATCAATTTAACCCTGCACCCGTCCACACGACGAAGCCATTTTTGTCGACTTAAAGGGCTCTTAAAATCGATTTCTGTACTCCTCCCCGATGAGGGGATTAGTGCTGAAATCGACCCTGCTGGGTCAAATTTGGGGTAGTGCGGACGCAATTCGACGGTATTGGCCTCCAGGAGCTATCCCAGAGTGCTCCATTGTGACCGCTCTGGATAGCCCTCTTAACTCAGATGCACTGGCTATGTAGACAGGAAAAGCCCCACGAACTTTTGAATTTCATTTTCTATTTGGCCAGCGTAGCGAGCTGATCAGCACAGGTGACCATGCAGAGCTCATCAGCACAGGTGACCATGGAGTCCCAGAATAGCAAAAGAGCTCCAGCATGGACCGAACGGGAGGTACTGCATCTGATCGCTGTATGGGGAGACGAAGCCGTGCTATCCGAACTCCGTTCCAAAAGACGAAATGCCGGAATATTTGAAAAAATCTCCAAGGGCATGAAGGACAGAGGTTATAACAGGGACCCGCAGCAGTGCCGCGTGAAGCCTACCGAAGAACCAGGGAGGCAAACGGCCACTCCGGGTCAGAGCCCCAGACATGCCACTTCTATGATGAGCTGCAGGCCATTCTAGGGGGTGCCCCTACAATTACCCCACCCCTGTGCTTCCCTTCTCCCCCACCCATCCCGGGCTACCTTGGCAGTTATCCCCCCATTTGTGTGACAAATTAATAAAGAATGCATGAATTTGAAACAACAATGACTTTATTGCCTCTGCAAGCGGAGATCAAAGGGGGAAGGGGAGGGCAGCTGGCTTACACGGAAGTAGAGTGAACCAAGGGGGCGGGTTTTCATCAAGGAGAAACAAACAGAACTTTCACACCGTAGCCTGGCCAGTCATGAAACTGGTTTTCAAAGCTTCTCTGATGCACAGCGCTCCCTGCTGTGCTCTTCTAACTGCCCTGGTGTCTGGCTGTGCGTAATCAGTGGCCAGGCGATTTGCCTCAACCTCCCATCCCGCCATAAACGTCTCCCCCTTACTCTCACAGATATTGTGGAGCACACAGCAAGCAGTAATAACGATGGGAATATTGGTTTCGCTGAGGTCTAAGCGAGTCAGTAAACTGCGCTAGCAAGCTTTTAAACATCCAAAGGCACATTCTACCACCATTATGCACTTGCTCAGCCTGTAGTTGAACTGCTCCTTACTACTGTCCAGGCTTCATGAGCCATGGGAGCAAGGGGTAGGCTGGGGTAGGTGCGACTGCGCGGTATTGCTGACTGGGAGAGCAGCCTGCGGCAGAAGCCTCCAGCTGGCATGATATTCCAGGCAGGACTGAATCTCTATTAGACGAAACTTAAAGAAGAGAATGACCTGGAGTCATTCCCATTTTTGTCCAGGCGCCCCTGACCAACCTAACCGAGGTCGGCCAGGAGCACCCACGGGACAACAACGACAGCTAGCAGTCGTATTGCACCATCTGCCATCCACAAGGCAAGGGGATGCTGCTGTGTAGCGTCTGCCAACAGCACCCAGGAGACATATGGTGACAGTGAGCTGAGCGGGCTCCATGCTTGCCGTGGTATGGCGTCTGCACGGGTAACCCAGGAAAAAAGGCGAGAAATGATTTTTTTGCCGTTGCTTTCACCGAGGGAGGGAGGGAGAGAGGGGAGCCTGACATGATGACATGTACCCAGAACCACCCACGACAATGTTTTTGCCCCATCAGGCATTGGGAGCTCAACCCAGAATTCCAATGGGGGGCAGAGACTGCGGGAACTGTGGGATAGCTACCGCAGTGCAACGCTCTGAAAGTCGACGCTAGCCTCGGTACTGTGGACGCACTCCGCCGACCTAATGCGCTTAGTGGGGACACACACAATCGACTGTATCAAATCGATTTCTATTAAATCAACCTAATTTCATAGTGTAGACATACCCTTAGAAACCTGACTGTGAGAAGGTTAAACATTTGTATGTCATGTCCCTCCAGGAATTGAAAGACTAATTGTGTGAATTGCTTTGACTTCCAGGGAACTGAGCTGTAAACAACAGCACACAATCTAGGATTGGAACAGTGTAACATATCTGACAAATCTTCCACACAGACAGTGCCAGGCAAGGAGCTTGTCAAAGAGACATCTGCAGCTGTTCCCTTTTCAGGCTGTTTACTCTGCGGAAGGATTTACCATCTGTGCAGAAAAACAATACGCACACACTAGAAATCAGTATCTGTCAGAGGAGTGATGGTCCCAAGGCTAAACAGGACTGGCAAGCAGGAGATTTGGATTCTGTTCCTTATTCTGCTACAGGGTCTCTCTGTGACCAAGGGGAAGTCACTTAACTGCTCTGCACCTCACTTTCCCCTGTCTTCATAAATGGGGATAACATTGCTACTTCAGAGGCGCTAGGAGGGTTAGTTTGTTCATGTTTCTATGGTGCTTTGAGATCCTTAGACAGCAGTGCTAACGCAGAACAAAATAGTATGCAATTCCTCACCATTTCTAAAGCTTTGAGAGCAGATCAGGTCAGTCTCTTTTATGCATGGAAGCAGAAAAAAAATAATAATAATGGAGATATCCCATCTCCTAGAACTGGAAGGGACCTTGAAAGGTCATCCAGTCCAGCCCCCTGCCTTCACTAGCAGGACCAAGTACTGATTTTGCCCCAGATCCCCAAGTGGCCCCCTCAAGGATTGAACTCACAACCCTGGGTTTAGCAGGCCAATGCTCAAACCACTGAGCTATCCCTCCCAAGTAGAGCCTCTCACCAACACCTGGAAAACTGTCCAAAGAGCCAGTTCACATTGTGTTCATCTCTGGTTCAAACCCTAGAAGTGTTCACATTATAAAGGCTTGACCCCTATCTTCTGATCTGTCATGAGCTACCCTGGAGGGCATGTTGGAAACATTTGGCTAGAGAGAGATCAAGATCAATCTTATCCAGGGATTAACTAAAACTTCCTATCCAAGCATCCCCAGACTTTATGATCTTTAAATTCTGATATGAATTTTGCAGCTTGAGTCCATCTCTATATTTAAAAGGGTGCAGGCTGGGAGGCCTCAAAAGAAAATCTACCCTTGTAGTTTTGCTTTTCAAAGTCTAGGTAGCTTATTTATATGGTACGTTTCCACCATGCAACAAATTCTTCAAAACTTTTGTTTTCTTAGGGCTTTTCTTTGTGTACTGTGACAGCTGTGCCGCTGTAGCGCTTTAGCGAAGATGCTCCTGCACCGAGAGCTTCTCTAGTCAGCATAGGCGCCGACTCCATGGGTCATCCGGGGATGGAGCCAGGGCCACCCAGAGGATTCAGGGGGTCTGAGGCAAAGCAATTTCGGGGGCCCTTTAATTAATTAAGTGCCTTTTTAATTTTTACTCACCCGGCGGCGCTCTGGATCTTCGGCGGCGGGTCCTTCACTCGCTCCGGATCTTTGGCGGCACTTCGGTGGCGGGTCCTTCACTCGCTCCAGGTGTGTTCAGCGGCACTGAAGGACCCGCCGCTGAAGTGCTGCCAAAGACCCGGAGCGAGTGAAGGACCTGCCGCCGAAGTGCCGCCAAAGATCCAGAGCGCTGCCCCGTCAGTAAAAGCGCAGCCGGGTGAGTATATTCTCGTGGGGGCCCCTGCAGGGCCAGGGGCCTGGGGCAAATTGCCCCACTTCCCCCCGGCGACCCTGGCTGGAGCACCCATAGGGAAAAATGGTGGGGGCTGAGTACCCACCAGCAGCCCCCCATCAGCGCCCCCCCCAGCGCCTCCTGCCCGCCGCAATCAGCTGTTTCGCCGCATACAGGCAGGAGGCTCGGGGGGGGGAGGAGCGAGGACACAGCACGCTCAGGGGAGGGGGCAGAACTGGGTGGGAAGAAGCAGTAATTATGCTGATAAGAGCAGCTCTCCCATCGACTTAGCTCGGTCTACACAGGAGGTGGGGGTTAAATCAGTATAACTACGTCGCTCAGGGGTGTGGATTTTTCATACCCTGGAGTGATGTAGCTATACTGATATAGGTCTGAAGTGTAGACCTGGCCTTAGTCACAAGCAGTAACACCAAACCCATGTGAAGGAATAAAGTGGAAGGAAGAGGAAAGAAGGAATTGTATATCGCACATAGGAATGAGAGATTATGAGCCCTGCCTACAATCATGTATATTACAGCCAGGAACAATGTGAGCTTTCCCACACAGCCCTGCCAACATAGCTCAGTCATAACTTGCAACAACCTAAATGCTATTCTAGGGTTACCATACGTCCGGTTTTTCCCGGACATGTCCGGCTTTTCGGCAATCAAACCCCCGTCCGGGGGGAATTGCCGAAAAGCCGAACATGTCCGGGAAAAATGCCGGCCGGGCACTTCCCCTCCCGTGGCTGCTGTGCTCCTCCCCTGACTCTTCGGCTCTGTTTAAGAGCTGAGCCGCCCGAGCGCTATGGGCTTCAGGCAGCCCCCTTGCCTCCGGACCCCAGCCGCCGGCCGGGCACTTCCCCTCCCGGGCTCCGGCGGCGCAGGGTCCGGAGGCATGGGGGCTGCCCGAAGCCGGTAGCGCTCGGGCAGCTCGGCTCTTAAACAGAGCCGAAGAGTCAGGGGAGGAGCAGAGCCTCCGGCCGCGGCGGCTCTGCTCCTCCCCTGACTCTTCGGCTCTGTTTAAGAGCCGAGCGCTACGGGCTTCGGGCATCCCCCATGCCTCCGGACCCTGCGCCGCCGGAGCCCGGGAGGGGAAGTGCCCGGCCGGGGGCGCAGGGTCCGGAGGCATGGGGGCTGCCCGAAGCCGGTAGCGCTCGGGCAGCTCGGCTCTTAAACAGAGCCGAAGAGTCAGGGGAGGAGCAGAGCCTCCGGCCGCGGCGGCTCTGCTCCTCCCCTGACTCTTCGGCTCTGTTTAAGAGCCGAGCGCTACGGGCTTCGGGCAGCCCCCATGCCTCCGGACCCTGCGCCGCCGGAGCCCGGGAGGGGAAGTGCCCGGCCGGGGGCGCAGGGTCCGGAGGCATGGGGGCTGCCCGAAGCCCGAGCGCTACCGGCTTCACGGTTTGCCGGGCAGCCTCCAGACCCTGCGCCCCCGGCTGGGCGCTTCCCCTCCCGGGCTCCGCTGCGCTGGGGAAGCGCCGGTCGGGGGCGCAGGGTCTGGGGGCTGCCCGGCAAACTGTGAAGCCGGTAGCGCTCGGGCAGCCCTTTTCGCGTGGCTCGGAGTGGGAGGGAGGAGGGGGCGGAGTTAGGGCGGGGTTGGGGCGGGGCTGGGGGTGGGAAATGGGCGGGGCCAGGGCCCCGTGGAGGGTCCTCTTTTTTTATTTGTTAAATATGGTAACCCTATGCTATTCCAATATCAGTCTTCTCCTCGACAGAGATTCCTAAGTGTCACCAATGCATGCTGTGATGAGTGGATGATCACATTCATTTTAGTTATGACTTAATGCACAGCTAAAGAAGAGTGGTGCAGGACCTCATTACCTATCACCTTGCTTGTTAGATGTATTTTGCAACAATTACAGAGATAGCAATTGCACCTCTAAACAAAATTAAGCAGATTGATTGTTAATAGATTCCATGTGAGTGGGAATTCCAAAATCCTATTCCCACCCACTTATATTTAAACTTGGATCTGAAGTTTAGAGGTTGGGCCTATCTCTAGAACGGAGACCACCACCTCATTGCATATAGTCTGTTCAACAACCAGCAGATGGTAACAGCTTCATACCATGCTGGAAATAATTCTGTAACCCAGACAACATTGGGTATCCGAAAGGTTAGAAGTGCTTTAATTATACCTGGTTCACTGCAAGAATGATGTTATGGGTTGATTGGGGTTTGTTATTTTGGAAAGTATGGAGGGAAACTTTTAACAATCGCAATAGAAAAGAAATAAGTGAAATCCATAGCTGCTTCAAAGCACAAAATGTGAGGAAAATGGCATTTTCTCTGCAGAGGCGCTTGTGCAAATAATTCTGAGCCGTTCTGGTTGGGCTTGTGTTCCCCACCCCCTTGAGTTTTGGGCTTGTCTACACAGGGACATTCAGGAAAATTAATCTGAATTAACTAAAGGTGTGACTGTAAAGTGGATTAGTTAAACTGCCTTACACCATGTGGATACTCTCATTCAGCATTAAGATGGCCTTAATTTGGTTCAGCACAGTAACTCCTCGCTTAATGTTGTAGTTATGTTCCTGAACAATGCGACTTTAAGCAAAACGACGTTAAGCGAATCCCATTTCCCCATAAGAATTAATGTAAATGGGGGGGCTAGGTTCCAGGGAAATTTTTTTCACCAGACAAAAGACTATATTATATATATATATATATATATATATATATATATATACACACACACACACAGTATAAGTTTTAAACAAACAATTTAATACTGTACACAGCGATGCTGATTGTGAAGCTTGGTTGAGGTGGTGAAGTCAGAGAGAGGGATATTTCCCAGGAAATGCCTTACTGCTAAATGATGAACTAGAACAGCTGAGCCCTCCAGGGTTAACACATGGTTGTTAATGTAGCCTCACACTCTACAAGGCAGCACAAATGGAGGGAGGGGAGACAGCATGACAGACAGAGACAGAGACACACACCCTGTGTGAGAGAGAGAGAGAGAGATGTGCATTGCCCCTTTAAGTACGCTGACCGCACTTTAAGTACATTGCCTTTTTAAGTAGATCAGCAAGTTGAGACAGCAGTTGCTGGGAAAAAGCTCCAGGGCCCCCCGGGGGGGGGGCCGATTGGGGCGATTTGCTGGGCCCCGCAGAGGCCCCCACGAGAATATAGTATTCTATAGTATTGCAACTTTTTTTTATCGAAGGGGCACCCGAAATTGCTTTGCCCCAGGCTCCCTGAATCCTCTGGGCGGCCCTGACAAGCTCCCTCTGTCCTGAGCCCTGTTGTGTCCCCCATACTCTACGGAGATGGGGTAAGCGGGGGGAGGGGGACACCCTGACATTAGTTCCCCTCTTCCCCCACCCTGCATAGCAAGCAGGAGGCTCCCAGGAATAGCACATGGCAGTGGAGGGAGGGACAGCTGAACTGCCAGAAATTGCTAGCCTGCTGGGCAGCTGCTGCACAGGGAACTTAGGGGAGCAGGGAGCTGATAGGGGGGCTGCCGGTCCACCTTGGTTCCAAGCCTCCACCTGCTAGTTGCAACGGGCTGCTCTTCCTGCAAGCAGTGGACAAAGCAGGCAGCTGCGAAACAACATTATAAGGGAGCATTGCACAACGTTAAACAAGCATGTTCTCTAATTGATCAGCAATGTAACAACGAAACAACGTTAACCAGGACGACTTTAAGTGAGAAGTTACTGTATAGGGTTTGTCTACATGAACATTTAGTTCACAGCAAGCTGGGGTATGAATCTACCCCACACTAGCCTGCCATGGACTAACTCTCTGTATGGAATCTGCTAATGTGCATTTCTAGTTTCTAACCAGCGGACCAAATTTGGTGATGAATCCTGGTCACGTGCCACCTGAGGCATGTTGCGCATAGACTAAGAAGAAGAAGAATGTGCTTTGATCTTGTGCTTTTTCAAAGAGGCGGGGTGGGGGTGGGGGAAGGAGGTAGATTCACACCCCAGCTTGCCATGAACTAACTGTTCAAATAGAGAAGTCCTTAGCTCAAAAGTGAATTAAGAAACACTGAATTAAGGCCACTTTAATTCTGAATGAGAGTATTCACACAACAGTTTAATGCAGTTTAACTAACCCACTTTAAATTCACATCTTTAGTTAATTCAGATTAACTTTCCTGAATGTCCCCATGTAGACAAGCCCTTGAATGCAAAGGAGATAAAAAATCTCAAGCAAATCTCAGTCAAGGCCCATGAGTTTCATGTCACATTTCACATGATCTTAATGCACAACCACAAATTGCCCCAGCTGGTTCATACGAAACTCGTCTCTGGTTTGCTCAAAAGATTCATGAGCCTTAATCTACTATCCCTGCTCGTGGGGTGAACACTGAATTTGTAACAAAACACTAAAGCAGGGGAGGTTTGCAATCATCTCTTTAAAGCTCAGCAAAGTTTCTGGGTTAAGAAGTTAGGATTCAGGTCACAGATGAATTTATAGGTATTGTGGTCCAGAACCAGTGTAATATGTAGGATTTAATCCTGTTTGAACAAAACACTGAATTACTGTAGGCTAAATACCACCATCAGTTACACTGGTGTATAACTGTGTTGACTTATATAGGAGCAGAATTTGATCCTACAAGGGATCTAGTGTCAAATTTGGGTCCCACTGAAGTCAGTGTTTTTCCCAGAGCATGGTAGATATGTTGTGAACACCACATTCTGAATTCAACCGCTTTTCGTTGAATATCGGCATGTTCAGTTCCCTCATTTTAATCATCCCATTGTAGTTGATTATTTACACAGCAAAACTAAATTAGCCATTTCTGATTTGTTATTTCTTTTAATTTTGCTCTCATTATTCAGCCCTAAAATATCTTGTTTTTGTTTTTATTGCCCTGTAATGAGTCACTGGCTTATTTAATTTAATTTCATCGTAACTGTTATCTTTTCATTCTAGTTTTTTTCCACTTCGTTACTCATAAGACCACAAGATATAAACAGGACACAGTTGCTTGGATCACTTCTGCATATTTTTTTCAGTATAGCACCAAATCAAGGCAATTCATTCCATGATCTTCACTTTCCTAAGAACTGGATTTCTTTTTTTAATGGAAAAACAAGGGGGTTGGTTTGTTTATGAAAAGTATGTGCTTTTCACCAGAAATTTTGAGATTTAACTGAAAACTGGTTTTGGCCAAAAACTAGCTTTCAGTCACAAATTTTGGAGTTTTTGTTTGAAAATTTGTCATGGAACACCCCTTCCCCTCCCCCATTTTCCAGTTAGTTCTATCTCCAGCCCCTTTGAATTTGCTGGGGGTCTTGAGAGATGAGGGTCTCTCTCACTGGACCTCTGCTGTTTCTTGTTTCAGACAAGCCAGGAATTCCAGCAAGAGCAGCCTCTCATGGTATCTTGGCACTTCCCCTGAAAGAGCGAGCTGAAACTCGGAACCTAGTAGTCTTTTTTCCCCTCAAAACAACAGAAAGGTTTGGTTAGAGTTTAATTCAAGTTTTGGAGGGGAAGAGTGTGATGTATTTAGATAGTTCCTTAATTTATGCTTTTGTTTACAGTGTATTGCACCTTTAAACCTCTGAAGACTCTGCTGTCTGCTCACACGGGTGGTCATTTTGTGTTCAGTTCAGTGCAGCACAGCCTGCCACAGTGGACGGACGGACAGACAGACAGTCACACTATTTTCATAAGTAAAGCTGTGCGAATAAACAGATTTCCGTGGACCAAACCAAAAAATAAAAATAAAATTCAGTTCAAACTGAAACTGTTTCCCCCCCCCTGTTTTTCTCACTGAAACACAAAACTGAAAAAAGAAAATTAGTTTCAAGAGAAACATTAGTTCAACTCCAAATTATTTTATTTTTCTCAGATTTTTGTTTAGTTTTGAGTAATGTTTTGGATTTTTTTCAGCTTTTTTATTTGTTTCTTTGGTTTTAAAAGTAGATGTTTTGAAACAAAAATTCAACATTTAGATATTTCTGGGGGGGAAATCTGTTTTTCCCCCCAGTCTTTTCACCAAATTCAACCCAAATTTGTGAATAGTTTTGGTGGCCTGAAAAAAATCATTTTTCACCAAATTTACCATTTGACAATATTTTTTTGCCCAGCTCCACTTATAAAGGCATTTACTTCTGTTCTTTCTTTTGTTGTTGTTCTCTTCTTCTAAACAAGGACTGTGCTGACTGAATGTGTCCATTTCCTTTGTGTGTGAGAGAAAATTGAACAGTTCAGGGAAGCTTGTATTTTTCATGAGCCAATTTGGCAATTGTTACAAAGGGTCTGTCTAAACGAACATTTATTTTGTGTCAAGCTGGGGTGTAAATCTACCCTGCGCTAGCCTGCCGCGTTCTAACTGTCCATGTGGACCCTGCTGCCATCCACTGAAAGTTCCCTAGAGTGTGGTGACTAGGCTTGGCAGAATTCAATTTTTATTTTTGTTTTTTTTTAAATAATTTCTATTTTTTAAATTTTCACAGTTGCAGGAAACTATCAGGAGGTCAGACAATGGGGGAGGGGAGTCAGAGAATAATTACTTAATGACAGTAGATGTTCAGAGTCAAAAAGTAAAAGCTTTATAACCATTAAAAAACAAGCCGTCAACAGTGCATGTTAAAATATACCTTAAATCAAACTCTCATTTAAAGTTCTCAAGCAGCCTGTTTTTAATTTTATTTTTTTAAACTTTGCCCATCTGTAAATTTCAGTTTTCACTGATGGAAATATTTTTAGGTGGTTTGTGTCTGTATGGAGAAATCGACGTTCACTGGCATTTATCAATAGAAACCGAATACTTCTAAGCCTACCTTTGATCTAGTGCATTAATATGCACTAGAGAACTTCTAGCTCATGGCAGCAGCATCCAGATGGATACTGCTTGCAGGGCACATTAGTGTGAGGTAGATTTACATCCCAGCTTGCTGTGCACTAAGTGTTTGTGTAGACAAACCCTTAGATGCAACCTGTGTGGTATGTAAATGTGAGGTGGAGATGAAGGATCTTTGCCTATATGCAGTTCTGGCATGAAACAAAGAGTAAAGAATCTTCCATACTGGCATGAATTGCAAAACCTGAAGAGTATCTGCAATGAATCTGCATGAGACCAGAACTATTGATACTCGATACCACAGAACTGCTAAAGAATGGTGCCTTTGCCCAGGAGTGTTCAGTACGCTGGCTGTGCCGAACAGAGGTCCTTGGAAAGGTTTGCACTGGTAACCTGGGAGCAGCCATTTAGAATGCTGAGTTCTAGGATTATACCTACGTGCTGCTGGGAATGGTGTTAATGCGATGACCCTTTGAGTCAGCAGAGAGCCAATCCCCGTGCATGGTGGTAGGAGGCACTGTGGTGCTGGGAATGCCATCTTGAGGATGAGATGCAAAACTGAACTCCTGACCAGTGTGGTCATTTAAAAATCCTGTGGCTCCTTTTGCAAGAGTTAAGGCGTGTACTGAAGTCAGATTCCAGACTGGGTAATTCCACTCTGCCTTTCTAAAATTCCCCTACTAGTTTCAAACAGATGCAACATTCTTCACTTCCCCCATTAAAAGACTGCTGTGTTCTGTTACCCATTTGCTGTGTTTCACTCCAGAAGTAGCTGCAATCCAGTGGAACGAATGACAACACTTAGGGCAATCAGTAAAGTCCATGAAGTACTTTGGACTCTGTGAGGATGGAAGGTGCCAACCATGTGTAAAGACTGTTACACATTATCCCATGGTGCAGCACTCCATGGTAAAAGGCTAACCGACGTTAGAAGGGGGGACTGAGCTTCTAGAATAGCCTGTAAATATGGGCCAGTGGATAGGTCCGCTGATGAGGAGGCAGAGGACCTGGGTTCTATTTCCGGCCCTACCACTGATATGCCATGTGATCTTGGGCAAGTCACTTAAAACCTGATCCAGCTCCCACTGAACTCAGTGGATGTCTTTCCTTTGACTTCTGTGGGAGTTGGCTTGGGCCGTTAACCACTGTGCCTTAGTTTCTCCATTTCTAAAATGGGCATAACGACACATACCCAGCTAAGTATCATTAATACGTCTCATAATGGTCAGTTTCAAAGGGAGATGTGTTCAAATTTCTCTTTTCTTTCAACACATCTAAACCAATGGACCAGCACACTGATCAATCACTTTTATATCGGATCCAGTACCAGCAACTGGGAGTGTGGGAGTAAAAAAATAAAGCCAGCTACAGCACTGAAAAGCATGATCAATGAGAGAGAGCTGTAGCTGGGTCTTCACTCATGTGCAGAAGAGTGAATGTAAAATCAATTACTTTAGGAGAAACAATTTACTGAAAAAAATATTTTTTATTGAGTACCAGCCAATTCAGTCCTTGGGCTCATTACCAATACATACAGCCAATTAGTGCCACTTGCCATGGGTTACTACTACAATGTGGCCACCTGTCTATTGAGACTAAACCAGCTCCTTTCATACAGAACACCAAAACGGCCCTCAGTTGGTAACAAAACCTGCTGATTCTTCTGCACTGTTAGAATAGATTGGAAATTCTGTGTGTAACAGTAACATCCTGAATGTATGTAGCATCTTGTATTCTGAAAGATCCCCAAGGGCTTTTATAAATTAAGCAAGCTCAGATACAAATTATGGGCCAGATTCGATCACTACATTAGGTTACCAATGATGATGTGCTTAACGCCAACAATGTGCTCAGCATTGTGTAACACACACCGGTGTAAATCCAGCGTTCGGAATTTACACCAATGGAACTGAGTGCAGAATCTGACCCTCCATACACTGAACCACAACTGAAATGCAGCCACCACTGGGATAGAACACGGCAGTTGCTCAGCAGCAAACAGCAAAACTAACTGACGAATGCAAATGAATAAAGTTCCCGGGGAGTGTTATTAAGCACAGCCTTGAAAACTAGCAATGACATAAAAATCAATTGGGGGGAAAAAAGATGATCCTCTGGGAGAAATGCTTTGCTCTTTCTGCCATTCATAGACCTTCTGAGACTCAGTAACGCTCACAAAGTAAAAGAATCCCAGTGAAGCTTTTTTTGGTCTCCGTTCAAGTTCTAACAAAATCTGTTTACTGAACTTGTTGACCCCTTTCCTGGAATCTGCCCTGAGTTTCCCAGAACTTTGTATCATGTGGCTCTTTGGTCATTAATAACTGAATATGACACAGCAGTTTAGACACACAGCAGCCGCCCCTCACGTTAAAGCAGGCGCCAGGACAGAGCACAGCGCACATAAACATTTCAGCTGGGGCTGCAGGATCCAGTCCTGGAGCAGCGCTGCCGTGAAGCAGCAGCAAGCAAAAAGGGCAAAGGCAGGAAGTGAATCATCAGAATACAGTACAGCGTGCAGAACATGATCAAAAAGATCTGCCTCTAGCTGACGTTCGGTGAGAACAAGTACAGTACCAACATGTGGCTTGAGGTTCCATTCTGGCTTTTAGATTCAGATCCCACTGTTGTTTACACGGAAAACCTCCCTTGCTAGCCAGCTGTGGATTAAAAAGCACAAGTTCAGTATTAACGTGGGGCAGTGAATCGGAGGACCTCTGAACACATGGCTGCCCTGCTCTATCCACCCACTCATTTATGTGTATAGCCTTCCTGGCTTTTGACTGGAAATCTTTGGCTTTTAACCTGGAGGCCTTTCCAACCCTTCCTCTCCCCGTCTGGCCTGTTTCAGCACTTACTGAGTCTCTCTGGCTTCTTCCCTGCCACTCCCCCAGCCCTTTCGCCTCCCCCAGCACACTCCTATTCAGTCACCTCTTCTCAGGATGACTGAACACAGCCACGGAATTTCGAAGGGAAATTGAGTCCCAGCTTCCAAAGGCGGCAAAGCTGGAGTTGGTTTCAGGTACATCCTGCCCCCACTCAGAGTCACCACAGACTGTACCTGCCCGGCTCCGGGGATACTCTTAGTGGAAATTAAAAATTTCCATGATGCTTTTTTTTTTTTTTAAAGTCAAGAATAACCCGTCCAGCCAAACGTTCCTCATGCAATTAACCAGGTTCCGCTGGGTATGGCTGCGTGTGAGCTACTGCCAAGTATACCAGAATGACTGCTGAATTGATTCAAACAGTTGCTACACTCCAAGGGCCAAATTCTGCCCTTAGCTACACATGCACATCTCCTGTTAGCCCCAGAAGGAGTTGTCGACGTATGTAAACACACACACACACACACACACACACACACACACACACACACACACACGGGGACACAATTTAGCCCCTATCCAATTCCTTGCTTTGCTAATCACTTTGATTTCACTAGAGTTAACATGCTGGGGATCAGGGGAGGGGGAAGGAAAACGCAGCTCCTGGGATGCAGAAAGGGGTAAATGAAATCAATCAATGACCCTCTCGCTCTCCCTCATTCCCAACCTCCAGCTTGTCTTTGCCCACCTCTCTCTGTCCTCTCCAAGGTATTTACACTAGGGAAGGGTAAATTCATTTTCCCCCAGAGTCTCATAGACTTTAAGGCAAGAAGGGACCATCAAGTTCATTTAGTCTGACCTCCTGCACATTGCAGGCCACAGAACCTCACCCACCCACTCCTGTAATAGACCCACAACCTCTGGCTGAGTTTCTGAAGTTCTCAAATCATGGTTTAAAGACTTTGAGTTACAGAGAATTCACCATTTACACTAGTTTAAACCTGCAAGTGACCTTTGCCACATGCTGCAGAGGAAGGCAATAAACCCCCAGGGTCTCTGCCAATCTGACCCGAGGGAAAATTCCTTCCCAACTCCAAATATGGTGATCAGTTAGACCCTGATGGGCAAGACCCACCAGGCAGACACACCTGGGAAAGAATTCACTGTAGTAACTCAGAGCCCTCCCCATTTAGTGTCCCATCTCCAGCCGCTGGGGATTTTTGCTACTGGCAGTCGCTGATGGGCCACATACCATCATACCATCCCCTCCATAAACTTATCAAGCTCAGTCTTGAAGCCAGTTAGGTTTTTTGCCCCCACTGCTCCCCTTGGAAGGCTGTTACAGAACTTTGCTCTTCTGATGGTTAGAAACTTTTGCCTAATTTCGACCCTAAACGTGTCGATGGCCAATTTACATCCATTTGTTCTTGTGTCCACACTGGCACTTAACTTAAATAACTCCTCTCCCTCCCTGGTATTTATCCCACTAATGTATTTATAGAGAGCGATCATATCTCCCCCCAAACTTCTTATTGTGAGGCTAAACAAGCCAAACATCATGGGTTCAAATATCCAGTTCAGGTAAAGCTCATCTGTGCAGGAGACAGAGCTATCTCTGGTGCTGGGCCGAGATGGTGCAATGAACTCCTACAGGAACGTAAGACCATCAGAAACCTCACTGCCACCTGCTTCTTGAACCTGCCTTCTCTAACGTAAACACACAGCAGTAGGTACATCTAAGAAAACCTAAAAAACCGCGACCAAAACACTCCATTGCACACCCAATTCTCTCCCTGGGAAGAGGATAAGAGAGACAGAATGAACCACACAACAGATATTAGTCACATCTCTCAATGTACTACTGAAAGGTGCTTAAGTGCTGTGGTAATAATGGTGGTATAAGAAGCTATATAGAAGAGGATAGCTTAGGTCAAACAGAGTGGGGTTAATATTCCACGTATGAGAAACTATGGGCTTATCTAGGGATTTGGAAGGTGTTTCCTAGGCTATGTCTACACTGCCCTGCAATACGGACTACGAGGGTCTGAGGTAAACAGGATGAAGTTTAACAAAGACAAATGCAAAGTGCTCCACTTAGGAAGGAACAATCAGTTTCACACATACAGAATGGGAAGAGACTGTCTAGGAAGGAGTACGGCAGAAAGGGATCTAGGGGTTATAGTTGACCACAAGCTAAATATGAGTCAACAGTGTGATGCTGTTGCAAAAAAAAGCAAACATGATTCTGGGATGTATTAACAGGTGTGTTGTGAGCAAGACACGAGGAGACATTCTTCCGCTCTACTCTGCGCTGGTTAGGCCTCAACTGGAGTACTGTGTCCAGTTCTGGGCACCGCATTTCAAGAAAGATGTGGAGAAATTGGAGAGGGTCCAGAGAAGAGCAACAAGAATGATTAAAGGTCTTGAGAACATGACCTATGAAGGAAGGCTGAAATAATTGGGTTTGTTTAGTTTGGAAAAGAGAAGACTGAGAGGGGACATGATAGCAGTTTTCAGGTATCTAAAAGGGTGTCATAAGGAGGAGGGAGAAAACTTGTTCACCTTAGCCTCTAAGGATAGAACAAGAAGCAATGGGCTTAAACTGCAGCAAGGGAGGTTTAGGTTGGACATTAGGAAAAAGTTCCTAACTGTCAGGGTGGTTAAACACTGGAATAAACTGCCTAGGGAGGTTGTGGAATCTCCATCTCTGGAGATATTTAAGAGTAGGTTAGATAAATGTCTATCCGGGATGGTCTAGACAGTATTTGGTCCTGCCATGAGGGCAGGGGACTGGACTCGATGACCTCTCGAGGTCCCTTCCAGTCCTAGAGTCTATGAATCTATGAATCTATGAATGGCAGCATGCATCGCAGTGCTGTGCTGTAACTCCCCCGTATGGTGCTGCGGGTGTGAACTCAAAGGTTCCGCATTCTCGGTAATGGGACTTGAAACAGGACTACATCAGTGCGAAGTAAGAACCTTTTCATTCGTGCCTGCAGCATCCACATGGGGTCTACCAAGCAGCATGTTGGTACTGCTATTCACACCCCCATCGTTGGAACAGTGGGGCAGTGTAGACAAACCCTAGGCTTTAACGCAACCAGTCTAACATGTGCTAAAGGCCCACTGCCTTGTCTACACTTTGCACTTGAGATGTAAATTCCAGCTTGAGGAGACACACCTGCGTTGGCTCTGATCAGGCTAACAAGCTAAAAACAGAGTATGGGTGAGAGAGCACAGGCAGCAGAATGGGGGACACACCCTGAGTATGTACCTGTCTGAGACACCAGGTACATGCTTGGGGCAGCAAGCCCCTCCCACCACTCGCGTTGCCACAGCTACACTTCTATTATTAGCGAACTAGCTCTGATCGAGGAAGTGGGAGTTTACTCCTCCAGCTCAAAATATATATGTACCCTAGGGTGTTAACACGTATTAGGTTCCAAACCCTAGTCTACACAGGGCTTAGGAGGGAGAAATACCACAGGCACTGACTTTTGTTTTTGCTGGTGGGTGCTCCTCTCCGCCCCCTTCCCTCCTGCCGTGCAAGCAGCGGGTGGGGCCTCAGGGCAGAGTGAGGGCAGAGTCGGGGTGGGGCCATGGTCCAGGTGCAGGGGTCCACAAAAGACTAACCCAGCACTGCAGGTGCTGAGCACCCCGGAGCAGCCACAGAGTTGGCACCTGGGAGAAAAACATCTAGTGACAAAGAGACGCAGAGAGAAAAAGAGAGACAGACCAACTTGGGAAAGTAGCAGAGATGAAGACAATGGCAATCTCATGGAAAAATTAACGCAGAATAGTTACCATGTACAGGGCCAGCTGAGCTTTCAAAGTGTGCTTCTCTCCCTAATCCATAACACATGCTTCCTCTTAGCTCCAGTAATAGGTTTGTTTATTTGGTGCGTGTGCGTATGTTTAAACTGAATCACCCTCAGGGAAAAGGAGGATTTAAATTACAGGGGGCAAAAAGAAACGGCGTAGGGTTTGCCAAGCTAGTTGATATACAAGGAATTGAAGAGGCCAGCAAAACTTTTAACTCTGAGAGGTTCACCCATCCTTCTCAGTAACCCTGAGCATGTGTGTGTGCGCGCGCATGCGGGCACGGGCACACCATTTCACTGCACACCAAGTCTGCAAATTAAACTCAGTCACGAAAGCAAAGAGCAGAAGGATTTCGGTTCTGCTTTCAGAGGAAATCAGAGCACAATCTTTACAACTGGGATGTCAATCGGGGCTCCATAATAGAAAGACCGAAATCCCTCTGATTTACACGTCAGTGACTGAAATCAGTCTCCAGACTTGACACAATAGGGCTTTGAAACTCTTGAAGGGGCAAGTCAATGTTCTATGGCATTTTTTTCAGTAAAGCATTTGCTCACTTTTTCAGAGAAAACATTTTAAAATGTTGCCATTTTGTCACTCTTCTTTGAATTCCTCTTGCTAAGCAAGTATAGTCACATGAACACCAAAGCGCTCTCTCACACATATAGACAGATACCAACAATATCAGTATCTCAGACACAGGCTGCTATTGAAACTTCAGATTGAACAAATAAAGACTGTTCCCCTCAATTCAAGAAAATCGAATTGAGTTACACCAGGGTGAGCCCAAGGAAGTGCTCAGATCCATCTGCTACAGCTGTTTTCTAATGCTGCCTCCCTATGTCCTGCACATATGCCCCCCAAAGAGCAAGGAAGGCAGGCTGGGTAGCAAAGTGAATAAGGAAATGGGCTCTGTGGGAGTGATGGGGCCCTGGAAAATTTCCCCTACCCCTAATACCGTGTGTCCACATGCTTGTGTACATGTGTGTGCAGTGTGTGTGTGTGTGTGTGTGTTGTGGACAATGTGTGTTTTTGGCTACGTATCTGGTATATCTTGTACTGTGCATGCTCTGGTTCAGGGTGTGTGCAAGGACTATTGTAGCATGCGGATGTGTGTGTGGGGGGGATGTGTATCATCTTGGCATAACCTAAATAAAGTAATATTTAGCTAAAAATAATTTCCAAGTAGCATTTGTAATGCTGAGTTTGGCTTTCTCCTTTAAATCTCTCATTTTCCTTGGGCTCTGATGACTTTGGCACAGAGCACTTGGAAAGAATTAGTGGCAAACAGCCAACTGGCATGGATTAAAAAGGGGAGTAGTGAAGGCTTTGTTTGCCAATAAACCATTTTTGGCACTTACCGATATCTGAAAATTAATAAATGTGAAATACCTGTAGATGTGGGCACAGACACATCCGTGGTATTTCTAGATATCCGTGGTAAACACAAAACACATCTAGAGAAGATCTTCACATTTTATTTTGCCTCTTAAATTTCATGTATGTAAAAATAAGTAAAGTCACATCAGTCAGTGCAGTGTCCCCGTCTTGTGAGCATGAAGCCAGCAATCAAACAGCAAGCACAATGTTTAACTATTGTTTTCCTGCTTTGAGGCTCTAATGAATAGCACAGTCTGTCTGTCATCTCAGCTCAGCAAGGGAGACATCTATCCAAGTACTCTTGGCTCTCCCAGGCCCAAGGCAACAGGCTCCCAAAGTTCATTAGAGCCACACAAATTCAAGGGGGAATTAAAAGCAAAACAAGAGAAAATTAAAAATAAATGAAATGGCCAGTAACAATAATAATGCTCAGACGGGATTTAGAAAAACCACCAACCAGAGAATGAGTGTGGTTACAATAACACAGACATGATTCCCCGGTATGTGGAGGCTGGGGTTCCAACTCAGTTTAGAACACACACGGGGATGGATTTGGTGGTTTCACCCTTAAGGTTAAGTCCACTACATGAATGGAGCCTTAAGACTTTGCTTTTCTTTGAATGAATCCTCTTCAAATCGCACATGCAACTCAGGCATCAAAGTTGCGAAATGGGCTACAAATGCAATAAAAATAAGGAAATCAAAAGTTAAACAAACGGAGGCGGGGGGTGCCGAAGATGCTCCTTGCCTGGGGCACCATTTGGTCTAGGACCGGCCCTGACTGGGCCAAATCCTGAAGCCCTTACTGTTTTTACTCAGTCCTTACTCAGGCAAAACTCCCAATAAAGCCAATGAGAGTTTTCCCGGAGAATGGACTGAATAGAATCCGAAGTGCGGCGTCAGGATTTAGTCTGATAAGGTGCAGAGTGCCCTCATCAACCAGTGACGTCAGTGTGCGTTGGAGGCCGGTAGCACCTTACAGAACCAAGCTCTTTTTCCACAGACTTCAGTGGGACTACTCCTGCTTGCAGGTTTGGAAACTTGTTTTTCTTCCCAGGCTTCGTCTAGGCTAGGATTTAAAGGTGTGGTGTTGGAACATATTAGCTAACATATTTAGGATAAGTCTACATTTATAGGGTCGTGTAGAGCACAGACACTGCATGCCCAGTTAACACAGGTATAAATAGCAGTGGAGGCAGTGAGGCACTGCTTAGGCAAATAGAGTAGAGTGCCTTACACACCTGAATCCTAGGTATATATCCTACAAGGCCATGTTTACACCGTTATTTTCAGCAGCATAGCCTCCCTGCTGCTGGAGCCTCTCTCTGCCACGTGTAGCTACACATCACAGCACGTGTGGATGTAGCCTGCCTTTCACTGTCACTGTCACATGTAGCTACATGTACCCTACATGCTGCCACAAGTGTACACAAGGTCTTAAAAAACCCAGTGGAGACAGGGTAATGTAGGCTTCAATATATGCAAAACTGGTCAAATTAAAGCCTAGGCTCCCCCCCTTGAAGGTCTTGTCTTCACTAGGGAAAAAAAGATGAATTTTTAACTTGTGTTGACTAACATGTTAAAATCCTAGTGTAGACAAGGTAAACTGTAGTTTTAACAAATGTAGCTGGTTAAATTCTAGGCTCCTCTTAGGGCTTACTTGGCCAGCTAACATATGTTTAAAAAAATACCCTTTTTCTTAGTGTAGATGTGGCCTAATTTGACCGGCTTAGTACGTGCTAAACGCTGTATACCTTGTCTAAACTAAACGTTTAAAACATGTTAGCTAACATGTTTAACAACACAGCTTTAAACCCTCTTATTCAATGGAGAGCCAAGACAGTGCAACATTCAGGCTTTATTCCTTCCTCCATATATATATTGTCCTCTCCCATCAAGCATTTCCTGAAAGTAGCAGTCTCTATGTTCCTAGATATTACCCTATACATGAGCATACTACCGGACTATCACGGCTCCTGTTAAGAAGCTATCATAACACCTTGCCCAGTGTCCCGTGCATACAAACACCCTCTCAGAAGTTACTTGCAATAGCAACAGCAGCTCTTTTATTATTTATTTATTTATTATTAATATTACAACTATTGCTGCAAACACGATCAGGCCTTGTCCACACTCGAAAGGGTTTGCCAGTACAGCTAACAGTATAGCTACACTGGCAAACCATCCCAGTAGAGACACATCATGTACCAGTAAAGTATAGCTTATCCCAATTCCCTGAACTAAATAAGCTCTACAAAAGCACTTTTTTCTGGTATAAACTGCATCTACACTAGAGCTTTTGCCAAAATGGCTAAGTCAGTGAGGGCTTGGATTTGTCAGACTCCAAACCTACACAGCTATGACAGCAAAATTTTTAAGTGTGGACCAGGCCTCCATAGGACTCAGGGGCTGTAGATTTGTAAACGTTATTCCCCAGGATACTCTCTGATCTTTGTGCGGATCTGTTATTTCCCCCAACACAAAGGGTTGGTTTTTCTTTTTCACTATTATTATTTCTTATTGTGTTTTGACATTTTAAGAGTCTCCTAAGGAACAACAAAGGAGAAACAATTGGAGCAAATGCAGGGAATAAGCCTAACCCAGTATGACTGCATGATCACAACAGACCATTCATTCTTGACTTTGAGGAGGTAGACGGGAAGCTGTGGTATGCCAGAGTTCTCTGTCATCATTCAGCTACATTATATTCCTCTAGGACTTACTTCAAAATGTGTGGTCACACAATTACCACCAGTAGCTCCTGCATATAGTCTTGGTAGCCTTGTCTGAAACGCCATGGTAAGCATTTGTGTTAGGATTTTTTTAACATTATTTTGATGTCAGGAATAATATGATAGACATTCATTTATTTGGATTTTAAAAGCCTCCCTCCTGACCTGCTGGGTGACCTTGAGCTAAACACATCATTTCTCTGTGCCTCTGTTTCCACTCTGATTTTGGTCAGGACCTCTAGCTACTACTGTAAAACAAATTATTAATCATAGATTATTTGGGTTGGAAGGGACCACAGGAGGTATCTAGTCCAACCCCCTGCTCAAAGCAGGACCAATCCCCAACTAAATCCCCAAATGGCCCCCTCAAGGATTGAGCTCACAACCCTGGGTTTAGCAGGCCAATGCTCAAACCACTGAGCTATCTCCCCCCCGTTAATAAATAACGAGGCAAGGTGACAAGCACCTTCTATTGAATGGACAAGATGAGGCAAAGGAGCAATATGAAAACTGTGCTCTGATATTTGAAGTGATAATACAGTAAAGACTGTGTTATCCGGCACTTTACCAACCGGAAAGCTCTAGAAACTGGCATTTCTGACATCTCCCAATACAAATCTTCAATCTTGTAACCGGGACCGATGCCGAAGCTATTCGGGACCCGAGTATTTCGGAGAGCAGTCGGACTACGCTCAAGTTAGCTGAGAAGAGCCACCATTGTGATCAGTCGGTTTATTACTCAGTGTATTGTCCTCTGTTCATCGTAGAATATCAACGCCACCCTACCATTATGGTATCCAAAATACCAGTGAAAAGCAAAGGAGAGAAATGTAAGAGAGTTGTGTTGACATTAAAACAGAAAATAGATATTTGTACATGTCTTGAAAAGAGCGAGAATAGAAATGTTTTGATGCAAGAGTACAATGTTGGCTCGTCCACGATATATGACATCAAGGCTCAGAAAGGACAATTGCTCACATTTTTTGATAGTTGTGAGTCAAATAAAAGTGTTGAACAATGCCGTACTCTGCATATGCCTAAATTAGAGCAGCTAGATGGGGTTTTATATGAATGGTTTTCATTGAAACAATCGGAGGATGCCCCTATCTCTGGCCCAATGCTCGTTGAAAAGGCAAAAGTTTTTTTATAAGCAAATGCAATTGACTGAGCCATGTGCATTTTCTGATGGATGGCTTTTGTGTTTTAAACTTCGTCATGGCATTAGAAAGCTAGCTGTATCTGGTGAACAAAAATCAGCTGACCCCATGAAGCTGCAGAAAAATATTGTGAATTTTTTAGAAATTTAATTGCTGAACATGATCTATCCCCCGAACAAATTTATAATGCTGAAGAAACTGTCCTATTTTGGCCATCCTTGCCAAATTCTACCCTAGCAGGTGCAAGTGAATCTAGGGCTGCTGGTTTTAAGCAGAATAAAGACAGACTAACTGTTCTTACGAGTGCTAATGCTGCAGACTCGCATAAAATAAAACTTTTGGTGATTGGAAAATATAATCGTCCTAGAGCTTTCAAAGGTGTTGCACATTTACCTGTTGTTTACAAAGTGCAAGGTAATTCATGGATGGACAAAAAAAATTTTTATGATTGGTTTCATCATGTTTTTGTACCTGCAGTGAAAGAACATTTTAGAAAAACAGACTTACCTGAAGATAGAAAAGCTATTCTATTACTAGACAATTGTAGAGCTCACCCTCATGAACCAGAGTTAGTGTCTGGTAATATTTTTACCATCTTTCTGCTTGCCAATATTACTTCATTGATTCAACCTGTGGACTAGGGCGTCATCCAGAATATGAAATGTTATTACAGAAGAGATTCCCTGAGAAAACTGATCAATCATGAAGGCACAAAACAGGACTTTCAATCTCATTATAAAAGATGCAATTTTTAATGTTGCTTGTGCCTGGAATTCTGTTAAAAGTGAAACATTAAGGAGAGCTTGGATAAAATTGTGGCCTAGTGCTATGTTTGCAGAAGTGTCTTCTGATGAAGATGAATTTGAGGGCTTTAAAGTAAGAGTTAGAAAAAAATACATTACCACAAATTCTTGAAATGGTGAAGGATATTCCTTCTTCACACCCAGTCAACAAACTTCATGAAAGTGAGATAGAAGAGTGGGTTGAAGCTGACAAGGAGGTTGAAGTGACACATACTGCTACTGACACAGAAATAATAGAGAATGTTTTGAAACCTGAAAAGTCAAAGGACACTGATAAAGACAGCGAAGAAGAAGATTTTAGTGAAGAGGACAAAATAACTTGGGGAAAAGGCTGCTTTAGCTTGTGATACAGTAATTAAATTTGCAGAAAGGCAGCCGTGTTATACTGCCCAGAAAGTCATGCAATTGCACATTCTGTACTCTACTTTTATGCCAAAGTGGCAGAAGACAAGTAGGCTGATATCAGGGATTTATTCAAAAAAGCATTTTCCAGGGTATGCCATAGGGTCAATACAGATTCAGCCCAATCTCCTACACCTTCTACATCTACAATGATAATTGATGTTGATAATGATGACCCCGAGGCACTGCAAGATCCTGAATCACCAAAGAAAGATTAAATTATGTTCAGTATATTTTTAGTGTTAAGTGTATTTTTAGTGATCTGGGTGTACGCCATGCACTGCCCATAGTGATATGTAGTGTCATAAGAAAACCTACTTTACCTGTATACACCTAAGTGCATCAAGAAACCAACCACTCTGCAGTGCAGTACTACTACTGGATTGGTGAGTACCTGTATACTATTTTATACTTTACTCATTTTATTGTATTCTAATCCTTTGAAAATTGATATTCCATTGGTAAGTATAACTCTTAGTTAACCGGAATTTTTGACTAACCGGCACCCCCCCCCCCATTCCCCCAACATGCCGGATAACAAAGCTTTTACTTGTATAACACAACTCATTTTCAAACACAAACTGAGTTCTTATAGCGCCTCCTTGACTGTAAAATTAAGCCACTTTTATTTAGATGCTTAACTTTGGGCACCCAAGTTTGAACATTTATGGCCAATGGTTTATTGGCTATCCTTTTGCCACATCAGATTGGGGTGTTAACAACAAGTGCAATAACTCAGCAGGTTTGTGTTTGAAAATAAACAAAGGTTAACACGTGATCCTACAGTCCTCCCATTGACTTTGATGGGAGTCCTGTGCACGTAATGACTGCTGGACTGACCCCTAATCAGTAAGTAGTTTGTTCTGTTGCTCCACAGAATTAATATGCATTCAATCATTTGCCATCTGCACACTTCAGGACATCCACAAACATTCCTTAAATGCTAAATCTCATACACAGAGCTAGCCATTTAGTAGCTGTAAGCTGTACCCCCTGGGGATAATTCTGGTCTAAGTCTGTGCTGGAATTTCAAACGGAACATCAGGACTGTAGCTGTGAAAGCCGTTTGTCATAGGGGGAAGTTTTGGCAGAAGACAGAAGGGGGGAGGAGACAGAGAGGATGGGAGAGAAGGCAGGAAAGCATCAGAACTCTGGATGACTTGAGGGGCTGGAATGATCCTCGCTTTTCCTGTATGAATGGATTATGAATAGAGAGATAAACCGGGAAAGATCTTGAAGGGAGAAAAGGACAAATGAGCCTTTAACTAATGCTAATAAAAAAAAAATCCTGTGGACTAGTTGTGGCTAATATTTATTGTCCAGATGACACATCCAAACCATGAGAAGGAGGGGGGGCTGCCTTTTGATCAGCCCCTGATTGACGTTAAAGACATTCTTCCAGTGGCTGTGGCTTCCTTCATACCACACCAACGAGAGGGCAGAAGGGAACAGTGTATAAACGTGAAGACTTTTTTTTTTTTAAAGCTAAACTGCTAAGTGATGACATCAGAGGTAGGAGGTGTCTGTTCCATCTGCCTTAAATAGCCTATTTAAGAACATACACCAGCTGTGAAGATGCTCTGAACTCCCAAACGATGTACTTATGCCTGGGACCCCAGTTCCTGAAGTTGCACAGCTAATTAGTCTTTTCCCCAGTTCTAGCTCCTATGATGACAATGCTTATCCCTTGGATAGCGCACCCCGGTCCAGTGGAAGATGGCAAAATCTGTGACTAGGGAGGCAAACCCAGCACAGCGTTATCACTATTATTTATTATTTCTATTGCAGTAGCACCTAGGAGCCCTAGTCACAGACCAGGACCCCAATGTGGTAGGTGCTGTACAAACACAGACAGTTGCCGCCCCTTCTGCACTTGGTCCCTTTTCTTCTGTTGCTTTCATTTTTTCCTCTCACAGTGAGGTTCATGCCAGACACCTAAAAACAAGGGCCAGAATCTCAGCTGGTGTAAATTGGTACCATGCCATTGACACAAATGGAGTTATGCCAATTTGCACCAATTGAGCTGTGGTCTAAGGTCTGGGGCAGCCACTGAGGCTCCCAAAGCGATTTGCAAAGACAAAGCCTACCAACCACCTCCCGTCTGAAGTTCATGGCCATTTAGGAATGTCACTGCTGTCCTTGGGCTGCACCCCCAAGGCCATTTGGAATTTCAGGATATCAGCAGGGACAGAACCAGAAAGAGGCCCAGTGAAATGAGGAGCCACTCGCTTACAAACCTTAAAAAACAAGACCAACATCTTCAAGCTCTGTGTACTTAATGGCCGGCACCTAAAGAAGTGGCCAATCACCCAACAGCTCCCAGTCAACTCAATGACGGATGTGGGTGCTCCAAATCCCAAAAAATCAGGCCACTTCTTTAGGATTTTAAGCACTTAGGTTGAAAACTGTTGTTTCTTAATCCCGTTGTTCTAAGGTGTCTAATGGTTTTATTAGTTTAACACTGTTAGCTTGCTTAGGACTTTGCCACTAAAGGACAGAGTTTCACAAGAGCTCAGCACGTTGAATGTATGCTGAGTGCTAAGCTGGGCTTTGCTGAAAATCCGGCCTATGTGCCACAGTATTCATGATAGCATTGGTATACATTCCAAGCTGTGCTGGTATTTGCCTTTCCTTTCCTGCTCTCCTCAGCAGGCTTTGTGATCTGCTGTTTGTACCACATTAACCATATTGGAGGGGCAAACACGGAATAGATCAACTACACATTTCACAGACCATCACTGTGCTGTCCCAGCAGCTCTGTAGGGGTCCGTAAGATAGGGTGACCAGATGTCCCAATTTTATAGGGACAGTTCCGATTTTTGGGTCTTTTTCTTATATAGGCTCCTATTACCCCCCACCCCCTGTCCCGATTTTTCACATTTGCTGTCTGGTCACCCAGCCATAAGGCCCTGATTTGCACGATCACATGGCTAGACGGGTATCCACATTTCTATGTCCACACACTACTGGGGATTTTATAGGCATGGAAACCTTCCTAGGGTCTGCTGATGAGGCTATAGGCATATGCACTGGTCTATTTCTATAGAGATAAAGATTGTGTGTGTGTGTGTGTACATAAGAAAGGAGAATCTTTGAACTAATTAGAAAGGCACTCTGAAAAATTGAGATTAAATAAGTATAGAAAAAATCTGCATAAAAACAACCTTATAGATTACGTCTCTGGCTAACATTTGCATATCAAGGCAGAGTACTACTGCAGACATCTAATATTCTGGCTATTCCAAAATTAGCTCAGTGACAGGCAATACAAAATCCTGCAAAAGCCATTTTCCATTCATTCATTTCTGACACTGTTGCAGGCTACAGCTGTTTCCCGTGATGGCTCCATCCGCACAGCAGCATTTTACCATGACTAACTGGTTAGAGACACAGTTTACTAAACCACACCTCATGCCCATGTAGCTGAGAATCGGTTAATAACCAGTGAATACTAATAACAATGCATTGCCCCTATTAGTTTGGAGGTGGGATGGGGGGACTCTTGGCTAAGGTTGCCACCCATCCGGTTTTCGGCTTGTGTGTCTGTGTGCCATTTGACAAACCCAGATGTAATTTTTTTGTAATCTCAGGAGGGTGGGGTGGAGAAAGGCAGAGCAGAGGTGGGGCCTTGGGGGTCTGGTTACCAACCATTAGAAAGGTGGCACCCCTACTCTTGGCAGCTGTGCATATCCCGTGAAACTTATGATGCTGTGGAGAATTTAAAAAAAAAAAAAAAAAACACAACCTGTTCAGAACAAGCAATTATAGAAGTTTTCAGTTACATCAGATTAGGTGCCGATTGTCCTAGCTATAGTTGAGCTCACTCACCAGACTGCTGTGAGGGATCTAATCGCTGAATCCCTCGTGTTCTTGTTGTTGTTGGGCTGGGCAAAGTTTAGGCACTGTGCCTTGCTTTGGGCCTGTAGGCATGCAGTCCAGGTGCAGACCTTGGATCCAACACCCCTCTTGGCAGGGGGGACCCACCCCGCATCCAACGGCCTCGGCCCTGAAACTAGTGCTATCTCCGCCAAGCCTCCCCAGCCGCTCTTCCACGTTCCCCAGAAACTCACTGAAGGTGTGAGCCTTCTGGTTTACAGTTCACCTCTTCAGGGGCATACAATAGTGAAAGCCAACAGACACGCAAACAGACTCAGCACAGGACTGTAAACAGGGCCGGCTCCAGGCACCAGCCCACCAAGCTTGTGCTTGGGGCGGCACCTGGAGGGGGGTGGCGCGGTGCTCCGGCTCCGGCCGCCGGGTAGAGCGGAGCCCCGGCCAGGGCTCGCCGCCCTCCCCGCGGCGCTCTGGCCGCCGGGGGGAGAGCGGAGCCACAGCTGGGGCTCGCCGCCCTCCCCCCGGCGCTCTGGCTGCCGGGGAGAGCGGAGCCCCGGCCGGGCTCTCCACCCTCCTCCCAGGGCTCCGGCCGCCCTCCCCCCCGGCGCCCTCCCCCCAGCCGCCGGGGAGAGCGGAGCCCCGGCCGGGGCTCACCGCCCTCCCCCCGGGGCTCCGGCCGCCCTCCCCCCCAGCCCACCCGCGCTGGGGGTGGGGGTGGGGGCAGAGGCTTTTTTGCCTGGGGCGGCAAAAAAGCCAGAGCCAGCCCTGACTGTAAAACATCATTGCTTTTTACTTAGAAGCACAAGAGATACATAGATCTAGGCCTCAGTTTCCTCACCACCCTGGAGAGTTCTTTGGGCATGGACAGAATCCTCCAGGGTGCCCTGGATCCATCTCTTGCAGCCCAAGACTTCTTTTCTGAAACATGGAGCCTTCTCTAACCCAGCTAGCCTTCTCTGATCTGGGTTGGTCCTGCAGTTAAATCGCACCCTCCCTTGTGAAAGTCTGTCCATCTCTTGCTCTCTCCTCCCCAAAGCATCCTCTTCCTATGGGTCTCTCAAGTCTACATGTCCCCCTGTCAACACTTGATTCCTTTGTTCTCTTGCTGGCATTTTCCCACTCTACATTTCACCAACCCCCTGCAGATAAGCTTCTCCCAGCTCCACTCAACCTCCAAGTCCTTAGCATACCAATTTTCCATCCAGGACATAGTCATTAAGGTTAATGACTCTCCTTCGTATCTAGTCTGGAAGAGACAAGGTGCTCTCACCTATGTCAACAAATGGTGGATTCCACATACACACAGAGCATTCCCCTATTCAACAATTTTCATAACAACAACTTCATAACATCAACCAGAATTCATACGCTGTACAAAAACAGATTCCTCAAATTGTCACACTGTTCCTCAATCAATTAAAAGTATGCTTAAGACTTAATTGAGGGACTTTGTAGATGTACCAAAAGCAGGGAGAAATATCCATTTTCATTATTTTTTTGTGTCATAGTTGCACCTAGAGACTTCTGTTGAGATCAGGGCCCAACGTGCTAGGTACTGTACACATACACATAGAGCAAGACAGAGTATTTCTTATTATATAAACAGACAAGACAGACTAAAGGCAGAAGAATGTAAGTATTATTATCCCCATTTTACAGCTGGAGAAACTGAGGCACAGAATGTAGGGTATAGGAATAGGGTAGTATCACTGTAAATAGCTTGTGAGACCTCTACGTGTGCTCCCTGTGTTTTAGAAGCTGCCAGAAACCAGTCAGAGCCACAATATGTATGTAGCCAGACCTTGCATGTTGTACATATTTAGTGAACACCATTATTTAGGACCCAACTGTGCTCATGTGGTTTCTTCACATTGTTCTGTTGTGTAAAGTGCAAAAGAGACAACAGAGGTAAGTAGATAATACAGGAAGCTTGTGACAGGGCTGGGCATTGAATCCAGCTCTTCAGAATCACAATCCAGTACCTTAACTCCAGGACCATGCTTCCTCATGTGAGTCCAGCACAGCGGGTTACCTCTTCAGGGGTACATCGTGCTACTTCAGGTCAACAACAGAAATATTTCACTTCCTGGTCTTGAGTCTCCTCTCATACTGAAAGTCTTAGACTGGTGTAACCCAGTCAGCTTCAGTGGAGTTCCTTAACATTGACGCTGATGCAATGGAGAAGTGGACCAAGCCCTGTGTGTGTGTGTGCGCGAATTGTCCTCGCTTGTAGCGATTTGCATGGAACTCAAAGGGAGCAGCACAGGTTGCCAAGAGTTTGGAAAAGGCACCAGAAAGTCAGTCTGTGTGCACATGGCTAGAATGCTAGCTGCAGTTGCTGCACCCCTGTAAATAGTTCTTAATAAAGAGATAGTTTAGCTTTAGAAACATAGTGTCCTCTTGTATTATCACTGAGCATGTGGCACATGAAACACTGCTCACCGCTTTTCAGCACTCACAAATCTGAGTTTGTCACTGAGCTGACTGAAAGGAGAGATAGGGGAAAAAATAGAAAGAGAGACAAGGCTGAGGCATTCCTCTGTGACGCACAAAGGAGTGACGTCAGAGCCGGAGACCACAGGCACTTTTGCCCAAATGAATGGAATTCCAGCAGGCTCCAGCTGGTCCCATGGTTTCTACATTCTGTGTTGTTTCCTGGTTACTGGCAATTCCCAGCTGTAAGCTGCACAAGCATTAACCCCTTCCCTGTCTAGGATTTCAGACAGTCATTCACTGCGGGAGGTTCCACTTCCTGGTGGAAGATTCCAACATTTCATAATCGTGCCTTTTCAATGAATCAATGACACATTTAAAAATAAAAACACTGACCCACATTGACTGGGGAGGAGAGCTGGTGAGAACGGCATGCAGAAAGAAGAAGCTTTTGTATAAGGGAACATTGCTGATTCTGTACCTCATCCTCTAGCTTCCTTCCCTCTCCTTATTATTACTCCCATTCTCAGCCCTTAGCTTCCTTCCCCAATCCCAGGACTCCTCACACTTCTTGCCTGACTAATGATCATTTCAGACTAGAATTCTAGTCTTGTGCTTAGAGTGGAGGTTGGCCTGAAACAAGACCCCAACTATGAATTCCCAAGACGTTTTGTGGGAGCTGGAATCGAAACCCAGATCCATATCTTAATCGTGTGACTCCCTCTCTGCATAAAACAAGACCCACACTTGGATCTGAGAAGCCCTGAACTTCAGGAAAAATCCAGGCCACAATTTTGTGGCTAGACCAGCCAGCCCTCCTGCTGTTTGGAGTGAACAAAAGAGTCTGGAGTATAGTTAAGGAAAAAGAATCAAACATCTGCTTTCATTAATAATTCATCCAAACTGAATTCAAACTACAGGAGCAGGCCCAATCTGTCTTGTCCAAGACATCTGGCCATACAGCTCCCCAGCAGCATACTGAGTGACAACATATTCAGCCAATGATAAAAACAAGAGAAGCATTGCAGCATCAAATCTCACTGGCCGAGCACGGTTCCTGAAAGCAGGAAATAAGTGAGCCACTTCTGATATCTGATTATTCCTTATGTGCAGGGGACTAAGTAACTAAACACAAAAGCTGTTTGAAAAATTTGGAATTTAAATTATTTGTTGTTGTTGTTGTTATTATTATTATTATTATTATTATTTACAAATGGGGATAAATTTTTTTGCAAAAAATCTTCCCATTTTTCAACCAGATCTGCTAACCACCAAGTGCATCTTCTAGATTGGGCAGCACAGATTGCTACTGCCAGCTACATAAGAGCATCTGATTAGATTAAAACTCCCCTGCACATAAGAAATGTGAGCCAGTGGTTCCCAAATGCTATCTATTCTGTACCCACTTGGGACAAACTCTTTGATCCACAGCCTAGAAACTTTGTACTCAGTTCATCTCCAGCTGGGTTTGAGCCTTTAGGGTTCACATTTTCAAGCTTTTCTCTGCAACCATGAGGGCTAGAGACTTTAAAAGAAAATGATTCTTGTAATCACATGACTCCAGGAGCTGGGGCTTCATGAAAAACAAAATATCTGGCAAGAATTGGCAACACAATATCAACTTTCCTGACATCCAGCCAACCCAGGGTATCAACACTTGAATCCCTATCTACACAGAAGTCCTCTGAACCCAGGAGTGCATCCCCTGTGTAACCCTAGCATAGGGACTGCAGTTCAGGGAGGCTCTCATGTAGAACGTACAAGACTGGAGAGGATCCTTCTGCTATCTCCACCATCTCCTGCATCAGGGGCTGTCACAATCCAGCCCACAGAGAGACTGTGCTGTAATTAGGGTGAGAGAAATGGGTCATTGAATGCTGCAGGGACCATCAGCACCAGACCTCATTCTGTAGAGCATTTTATCTCTTTCTGCATGGCTACATAGTTACACCTGCATGGCTATATAGTTACTGCAGCCTAACCCACCTGTTCTGTCCTCATGGGGGATTGGGCTTCAGGGTCCTTCAAATCCCTATTAGAAATAACAAGGATTTAATTGTCTTTCAGCAGGGGGAGGGGGGCAGGTAGGGAGATAGACCCTATTGGAGAGATTTGTACCACCTGAGTCCTTTTACTTCTTTACTGAAGCATTTGGGGGGAGAGGGCACTTGTCTGTCTCGCTGCCCTGGCCTGACAGACAGACACTGTCATTTCACTTTCTTTTCTAACCAACATTTTTCATTTCACTTGCACTGACACTTCATTTTTGAGATTGCGGAAGAAGAGGAGGAGCAGTGTTGAACTGCAGTGGTTAACGCACAGGACAGGGTCCAGGACACTTAGTTTCTATTCTCAACTCCTCAGTCACTAATTGCCTGCCTGATCCTGGATGAGTCAGTTTAAGCCCTCGTTTTCCCATTTAAATAGAACTAATAATGCCCACCTATCATTATTTGTACTGTAGTAGCCGCTAGAGATCCTAACTCCATTTTGCTAGGCACTGTACATGTGCAAAAAGATGGCTCATGCCCCAAAAAGCTTACAATCTTAGGCCTGGCCTATACTTAAAAATTAGGCTGGCATACCTATGGTGCTGAAGGGAATGAAAAATTCACACCCCTGAACACTGTACCTACTATGCCAACCTAACCCTAGGGCAAACATGGCTAGAAGAATGCTTCTGTCAACCCAGCTGCTGCTGCTGCTGCTCGGGGAGGTGGATTTCCTACAGCGATGGAAAAATCCCTTTCGTCACTGTAGGAAGAGTCCGTACTACTGAATTAAAGAGGCTGTAGGTGTGCAGCTGTACCAGCCTCAGTGTAGACAATCCCTCTGTATGAGGGACACAGCAGGCATGTACAACAAGCAGATGGGGGAACTCACGGTGACCATGTTCAGTGTGATAAACTGCCTCACTGGCTTTGTAAAGAGCTTTGAGATCTTTGGATGAAAGAGAAGTATTCTTAAATGCCCTGGAAATGTGCCACAGCCGCCTGGCCTAGGACAGTTAGAGTCACCACTCTGGGGTGCACAGCTGTCTTTGCTTGCCATAAGATACATGCCCACCCCTGCACTCAGGACAGAGGGTCCCACTCCTGATGCTGTAGGACACGTGTTAGTTACATCACTTCATGGGCCACTGGAAGGGGCTTGGCTACTGCGGTGATGAAGGCAGCATAAGAAACTGAATAGAACAGAGCCTTGGGAGGAGACTGTTGCTCTTACTGGGCCTTTCAAAACTCTGCCACGGCTTAAGAAGGGGGAACTGTACACGGTGTCAGTAGCTATCTAGCCAAGGAGGCCTGTAGCACTGTTAACTGGATAGCACACCACTCTGCACCTTTCACAGCCTGGCGCTAATAAAACGTATTTGAGTCTTGCACTTAAAATCACTGGCTGGTCTGGCCAATTATCAGCATCATGCCTCCTCCAAGGATCCTGCAAAGGGCCTGTCAGATTGTTTGTACCAAGTTGTGCTATAAAGCAGCCAGCCCGGCACACCATTATTAGTCACAGCAGAGATTAAACAAACCTACTTGGCCTCTTTCCCCTTTGCTTTGTACTGATGTTCACAGATAAACTCATGCAGGAGAAGCTGGAAAGAACTGCATGTCCCATGGGAACTCTTATCAAGGCCAGGGAGTGAGCAACCAGTAACCACTAAGCAAGTCATCTCCTAGGCTTAAAAAAAGCCTGTTTTAAAGAACCAAATAATCTACAAAATAGCTGAAATCCTCTTTATTCCTTGGCTCCCTCTGCTGTGATTGGTGTTTTTTCTCACACAGTTATAGGCAAGAACAAAATCCAGACCATTTTTAGAACTTGAGTTGCACTGACCAGGTTGGAAAGCTCAGAAATGTTTGGCACTTTTCATTTGGACTTTAAGCTTTTTGGGTCAGGGACAATCACTCACTATGTGTTTGCGCAGCACTCAGCACACCAGGGCTCCAAGCTTGAGTTAGGCCCCTTGACACTACCAAAATACAAATAATAATTAACAATCGCCTTAATTGACATTTGCCTCTGCAGTTTCTTTTCTCAGCTAGGGCCAGATTTGAAAGTTCTGGGAAGATCTGAGCTAGATTCTTCTCATAGTAATTAAATCCTAACCAGAAGGAGGGGATCCCAAAAATTTCACCAGTGTCTATTCTTGAGATATTTCTGGCTAAATGTTGCTGATTTAAGGGACTACAATTTCCAAACCATGGCCTCACTCTGTGCACTGTTGCTTATGTGCACAGATGGGAGAATACATTCACAATGATAAATTGAGCACAATCAAATGGTTTTTTGCATGTGCATTTGTACTGACAAGTGCTAATGCGTGTGATTGGCACAGGCAGCTGCACAAATGGATGTCAGTCTGAGGCCCCTTTAAAATTTTGGTCCACAAGATTGGACAGTATGTATAAGGCATTTGAGCTTTTGAACATGTATCCAAACTGACCCCAATCTTTGCACCTACATCCACTTCCCTCTCTCCGGCACCCATCTCCCCACCACAAGTTTGTTACTTAATCCTACTTCCCTCTTACTTCAGCTCCAGTCCAGTAACACTTTGGGGCCTTTATTACCTTCCTTCTTAATGTTCAATGTTTCCTACTCTTCTGATCTCCTTCCCAATAGCTCATCAAAAAAGGCAGAGTAGGAGGAAACCAGGGACCTGATGTTTTCTGTAGTGTACTGTGAGACAAAACTCTCCATTATTGTTGTTAATCACTGCTAACATTTGTAATTTGAGAAGTGCAAATGGTGTGTTTAACAGATAGGAAAAGCCAGGCTCCACTGAGCAGGCTGGGAGAGCAAGAAGTGAGTATCTGGCACACGGAACTGCTCACTGTCCTTGTGGAATCATGGCTATGACTGGGGAGCAGCTTGTTGTCAATCTTGGACTCACTGATTATTCAGAAATCCTACCACCCTGGGTACAGTGTCTGACTCCAGTTTGATCTCAGCTCCTTCTCTGCTGCAGGGAAAGTGCCACCACTGCCCTCTCCTGTCCTTTCCCTGACTTCCCTTTTCATTCTTCCTTTCCCATATTATTCAGTGTAATAATATCTCTGATTCACAAATGGACATGGCAGAGAATAAGGCAGGGGAAGATTTCACTGCCACTTTCTTTGCTGTACCTATAAACACTTCAGGGCAGGGATTGCCTCTTTTATATGCTTGTATAGCACCCAGCAGAACAGGGCCCGATCTGTTTGGGGATCTTTGAGAGCTCCCACAATATAAATACTTACTACAATGGCTACAGTTCAGTCTGCAGGACCATTTTCTCTGGAACTTTTCCACCAACATTAAAATCACTTCAACAACATAAAATAAAGGTTGTTTTATGCTGGTGGTCCTCTGTCCTTCCAAACACCTACTTCTGACAATCTCTCTGTCATCATCAGCACAGATTGTGGAAGGAGTTTGGGCAAGACCATGTGTTTTAAAAGCAAGAAGTACACCTCTACCCCGATATAACACGACCCAATATAACACGAATTTGGATATAACGCGGTAAAGCAGTGCTCCGGGGGGGGGGCGGGGCTGTGCACTCCGGTGGATCAAAGCAAGTTCAATATAACATGGTTTCACCTATAACGCGGTAACAGAGGTGTAGCGAGCGCCCTCCGTACCCTCCGACCGGAGGGGGCCCCGCAAGGAAGGGGGCCCCTAAAAGTGGCAAAATAAATACCGCATTCCAGTTTCTGCATTGTAAGGGGCCCCGCCCGGACATATGTTCGGAGGGGGTCACGTTCTTTGTTGCTACGGCCCTGCGCGGTAAGATTTTTTGGCTCCCGAGGACAGCATTATATTGAGGTAGAGGTGTAGGTTCTAAGAGTCAGTGCAGGTTTTGGTTAATGTCCTCTTTCCAACTGATCCTAGTGAGGTTTTTCTTTTTAATGCATATTCTAAGTTCAATTGATTATCCTAAAAGTGCACTGATAACAGATCAGTTTTCTTCAGAAATTTACCAAGCAAATTTGACAAAACTGTAGGCTACAAAAGCTGTACCAATGGTTTATATAGACATCAGAAACATCTGCAAAAAATGTTATACATTATAGGCCTAGAGGTTCAATTTCACATGCACAATTGTGTACCTAATTTGTGGGGCATGCAATTATTATGATTGTACATACCAAATGAGCATGCAAATAGCTAATTCTGGTCCCTGGCATATACAAACTACCTAATTTACATACACAAGCAAGGTAATTGTGTGCGCAAATTAGGCACACAGTTGTACACGTGACACTGTCAAAGGGTGTGCTGTGTCCCTCACTAATGTGGCTGCCCTACTGAAGGATAAAAGCCTGCTACTGCTACCAGCTAATGGAGTCACTACTTTAACTCGCTCAGTATAGGGCTGAAGGTCCTGGATTCAAAAGCTGCTAATGACCTGTGGGAGGGGATGCGACTGTTACACACACCTTGGACTATATGGGCAGCCACTGATCAGACATAAGGAGAGCAGCATCTCACTTTGTCACTGTCATAAAAAAAAGAGATTCGCATTTTAGTTTAGCCTCATCATAAATAGTTGAGACATAGCAGATTGTCCACATTCCACTGTTATGACATTAACTGATAAAACAAAATAGATGGATGCAAAGAATGTATGTTAAGTATGTTCCCTTCCGTCTGAAAGTTCAAACAAAATCACACAAACATTGCTTCATGCTAGGACCAACTGTAGGTCAAAGAGTGCCCTGACATGACAAGCTCCAGGAGCTGTTTCACCTTGAAATGTATTAATGTCATTAAAATAAAGAACAATAAAATATTCCTGTTTCTTTCCAATTTTGTAGCCTGGTGTTACTGAAATGGAAAACATATTGATGGAAAGTTCCTAAGGGAATTAATCTTAGAGCTCATGTACAGCTGTGTTCTGCCATGCAGGAGAATTAGGTTAAATTGCCACCCATTTTCCCGGGAGCAGCAGAGACCGAGCACTCTGGAAGCCAGTCTGAAACCCTAGGGAACAGTACTCTACATTGTCATGCAGGAGATAAGGGTTTGAGCCCTGCCACCGGAAACAGCTGGGGTTAGTAGGGATAAGGAGGCCAGCCCAGAGCATTAGGGTATAGTACTCAGAAGACTGGATTACATCCCAATCCTGTCTCTTCTTCTTCCCTTAGAACAGCACAGTGGGAATGCAATGCAGGGCTGCCCAGACGATTCAGGGGGCCTGGGGCAAAGCAATATCGGGGGCCCCTTCCATAAAAAAAAAGTTGCAATACTATAGAATACTATATTCTCATGGGGGCCCCTGTGGGGCCTGGGGCAAATTACCCCACTTGCCCCCCTCTCTGGGCAGCCCTGATGCTATGAAGGAAATGTGCTCAGCTTCTGGGGAGGAGGTGTCTTAGGCTACATCTACACTACAGGGGGGGGGGTCGATTTAAGATACGCAAATTCAGCTATGCGAATAGCGTAGCTGAATTCGACGTATCGCAGCCGACTTACCCCGCTGTGAGGACGGTGGCAAAATCGACCTCCGCGGCTTCCCGTCGACAGCTCTTACTCCCACCTTCGCTGGTGGAGTAAGAGCGTCGATTCGGGGATCGATTGTCGCGTCCTGACGGGACGCGATAAATCGATCCCCGAGAGGTCGATTTCTACCCGCCGATTCCGTCAGGTTGGTCAACAGTGAGTCACCACTCCAGGTGGCTAAGGAATAACAAAGAGGGAGTGAGGTGGAAATGGAGAAGGGGGAGCTGGTTTTAGGTCAGCACAGAAGCAGGAGGTTTTTACATTGCCAGAACAAGGATTTTCACCTTTCAGGCTTGGCGGCATTTCTGCGACTTGACAGCCCCTGTTAAGGCAGTGCTTTGTATGGTATTTTAAAGGAAATCATGACCAGTAATGGGTGATGGGACTCAGGGGAAGGCAGCATCACATGTTGCATGCAGCACCCTCACTGTTTTTCCTGCTGTTGGGGGTGGGGCCACTGTTTGCATTACTTTGGTGATTGGGTTTCCACGTGTCAGAGGCAGACACAGAACAGGGGGTGTTTGGCTTACTTCTCTGTGACTAGAGTTCAGCCAATAAACCTTTCATCTGACTCCCTCACCCCATGCCAGCCCCTAATCCCCCAGACTTCCCCAGGCATGTTTGAAGGTTTGGATAAAAAGGGAAACACAGACCTGAGATCCTGCAACACTAAAATCCCAACGCTTCTGCTCAGCTGATTCTGCCGCCTGTTTTTGTTGGTTGTTTTTTTTTTAAATCAAATGGGACAATCAATAAATCTGTCGTGAGCCCCACAATGAAGTTACTGGCTGGCCACAGATACCACAGTGACTGGAGCTGTATAAATGCCCAGAAGGGTAGGCAGGCCTGCCAGGGCTCCAATACAGCTATGTGGTCTGTCCCAGCCAGGGGGCATTTTTAACCCCCTTTGAGCTACCCACTCTTTTGAACCGATCAGTTTCAGCCCAGAAAACATGGTAGCTCTGAGCTCCTGCTGAAAAACTCCCAGCTACTGCAGCTCCCTCAGTAACAGTGGCTCCTTTGAGGTACATTATTAATTATTATTATTATTAGATGCGAGGCAACTCATTGTTTTCACTTCCATCTGCCACACTTCCTGCTCCAGTGTAGTCTGTTTTCATGACAACGTCTTTTTCAATTATTTTCGTATGTGTCATCTGTTGTTCTCCATTTTTCCCCATCTCCCACCAAGTGGTATCTACTCAAGGAATACAGTTTTTGACAGCCATACAACACTCCCACCTTCTTTCTTGAAACATTGTCCCTGCTGTCTGTTGGCCAGTCCTTTGTAACTCCTGAGTGTTAGTTACTTTATCCCATCAGTGGACACCAAATATTCTCCACAAGCAACTCTGATGCAATGCAGTAAGTTTCCTGTTGTGGGCTTCTAGCATTTGCCAGATTTCAGAAGCATATAACAATATGGGTATCACAATAACGTTGTATAACTTTATCTTGGTTCTTATATGAATCTCCATATTTTCGCCAGTCTCAAAAAAGCTCCACTTGCCTTCCCAATCCTTGCTTCCACCTCCTTCTGAAGTTGGCCATCTGCACTGATTTTGCTTCCAAGATATACAGACTCATTAACCATGCCGTATTCTTCACCATCTATCACATAAATACCATCATTGCTGACTCCTCTTTCAATGATCATGACTTTCATTTTCATGGCTGACTCAATCCCACTTTGGCAGCCTCACATTTGACATTGACAGTGGTCTTTTTCATGGCACCATCATCGGTGTCCAACAGAACAATATCTGCAAAGTCAAGATCTTGAAGTTTTCTTCTGCTCCACATAACTCCTGTATCTTCCCCTGATGTTGCTCTTCACATCACAATCTGTCATAATGCAGAAAAGAAGGGGTAATAAGATGCAACTTGCCGCACTCCTGTCATGATATCAAACCAATCATTTGTCCTTACACAGCATTTTGAACCTTCATACGGCATCTTGACCAGTGACACTATCTTTCTAGGAAGCCCATATTGTCATCATATCTTCCATAGCAACTCTCTATGAATGCAGGCGAAAGCTTTGGTGAAACCCATGAAGTTAAAGACTAATCTTCTCTAGTAGGTGAGCCCTTTCTCAATCACTCATCTCAGGGTAAAGATGTGATCTCCGCACAATCTTTTCAATCTAAAACCTGCTTGCTCATTACACAGCTTTTCCATCTATGACCAGCTTGACTCTGTTCAATAGTATACTGCAGAACACTTTTTCAGGTACTGAAAGGAATGTTATTCCTCACCAATTATTGCACACCAGTTGGTTGCCTTTCTTTGATAATTTACAGATCACGCCTTTCTTCCAATCTTCTGGGCAGAGTTCTTACTAAATTACAAAAACTTTATGTAGTTCATATACTACCACATCCTCATCAGCTTTAAGCATTTCAGCAGTGATCTTATCTTGACCAGGCACTTTGACATTTTTTAGCTGTGTAACTGCTTTCTCTATTTCTGCTTCTGAAATTTTCTTCACCTTCTTTGCCTCCATCAACTGGAATTGTTGGCTTTGGTTGGTTGGTTATTTCATTAAAATGTTCTCACCATCGTTCCTTTTGTTCCGCTTGTCATTAACAATTTTCCAATTTTTTTCTTTTATTACACCACTGTGACGACAATTGCTTACACCTGAAGCAGCTTCTTAGCGTCACCTCTCTCACTGATGCTTCTTCACCTTCTCTCACTTTTTTGTCAAGTCATTCTCTCATAGCTTTTGGACAGAACTTCTTTACTACCTTTTCTTTCTTGGTATACTCCCATTGCAGCGTGTGTTCTTCTTGTCCTTTTGCCTCTGCTGGCCTCTTTAAGACTTTTCTTTCCTCAGTCAATTTCTATGTGTGCCTGCATCTTGCTCGTCTTTCCTTGATCCTCTTGGTCCAAGTGAAGTTGTGGCAACTTCCCAGCAGACATCTTTAAACATCTTTATCTTCTATATCATCATTCATTACCCATTGCTCTTGAAATCAGTTCAAGAGCTGGAGTTTAAAACCCCTCCTGATTCCTACATCAGACAGTTTCTTCCCATCAAATGCCATCTCTCTCTTTTTTTTTTTTTTTTTGTTAACTTGTCTTTTTAGCTTTTTTCTAACTGTTCCGATGACAATATAGGGGTTGCTGCCTACCTCAGCCTTTGTAAAAAATGGTGTATCTAACAGGGATCTTCTCTGCTGTCTACTTATGGCAATGTAATCCAGTTTCTAAGTAATTCCATGATTTGACTTCCATGTTAGTTTGTGTTTTCTGGGATGAAGGAAGAGTGACCTCCCCCCGTGCACAGTTTATACGTTCTGCACAGCTCAATTATTCTTTCACCATTGTCTGTCTGTTCCTCAATTCCATGTTTACCCATGAAACGCCCATCTTCGAGGTTGTCATTACCAACTTGGGCATTCATATCACCCATAACCAAACTGATATCACAAGCATAAACCTGGTTTAGTACGGCTTGCCACTTACTGTAGACTGCATCTTTTGCTTGGTCATCACGATCATTGGCAAGTAACACTGGATGATAAATCAGTGTTTTATCATGATTTGTAACAAAAAGTACTTTTATCATTCATGAGTCTGCTGGTTCCCATTCCTGTAGAGCTTGTGTTGCCGTTTTGTCGAGGAATGTTCTACATGACTATCATCCTGCCTTCCTGAGGGAAACCGTCTGAATGGAGTTTTCCGCATCCAGTCCATCTCACTTTGCTCACTCTGAGAACACTAAGATTGAACTGAGTCATGTCTCTACTTGACTCAGTTTCTCAGTGTCCCACGTGGTTCCCACATTCCAGCACCCAATTTTAGTTTTGATTTTAGTGGCTACGATTTCTTGTTTCAGGCAACGAACTGACTCATAAGTTTGTTCCACCGTCTTCATCCCTCCATTCAAACTCATTTGTTGTTGACTCAGTGATGCTGAAAGGCCACGATGCCCTTCAAGCTGGCTAATTAAGAGAGACTTGTATCTAGGCTGTTCCCATAACTCACTTTTTTTTTTTTTTTAATATGGACAGCTAGTTAGCCTGACTCACAACAGCAGGTGGACATGCCTGGTAGCTTAGGATGCTCCCTGTGAAGTAGCTGGTGGTTGGGTTGGTAAGACTGAGCATAACAGCACAAGTTAAACTGGGTGCATCAGAAGTAAGTTCAGAATTTCCCTGCCACTATGTGTTTAAATCAGATTTTCCACCTTATTTAAATGGAGTTGGTTTTGGGGGGGGGGGGGTGGCGGGGCGTTGACTCACCGGCGCAGCGCCTCCTGCTGGTCGTCTTGGGAATTAGCTCTTTCCAGCCCGGAGCGCCCTCTGCAGGCTGGTGTCTCGCCTGCCGCTGGCCCCAGTGTCCCTCCCGGACCCCGATGCCCTTCTGTGTCAGGGTTCTGCCCCCGCAGTAACCCACAATTTGGGTCTCCCCACCCAGGGGAAACCCCAACCCTCTATCCCCACCTTGCCTCAGTGGCTACTGCCAGTCATCATCTAGCCCCCGCTCCCTGGGGCAGACTGCAGTGTATAAACCACTCATCATCGGCGAGGGGGGTTGGACCAGCTGCCTCTGCCTATCTCTGGGCTGCCTCTCTGCAGCCCCAGTACCTTTGTAGGCCTTTAACTAGGCCTGCAGCTTGGGGTTTTGCTAGGCTGGAGCTCCCCAGCTCCCTCTGCCATTCCCCAGCACTGCTCCACCGTAGGTACCCTTCTCAGCTTCCCAGGCAGCCAGGTCCTTCTCTCTCTAGGAAGCTAAAGAGAGAATCTCTTTGTCCTTCTGGCCCACCGCCCTCTTATAAGGGCCAGCTGGGCCCTGATTGCACTGGCTACAGCAGTGGCTGCTTTCCCAATCAGCCCAGCTTTTCCCCTGCCACAGCCCTCTCCCAGGGCTGTTTTAAGCCCTTCAGGGCAGGAGTGGGGTAACCACCCCGCTACAGGGGGTTGAGGTTTTTTCCTGTGAACAAGGGGCTCTTCATGAAAAGGCCAAAGAAGGAACGATCCCTCTTGGACGCTGTCCAGTTCCTTGGGGTGAAAGCATGACAGGAAGCATCATACCATAAAACTGACAAATAATACTTGCCAGATTTTTCCCAGTTAGACGTTGTCAACCTATACAATGAAGCCCTTGATTCATCCACAAACAAAGTCTCATTATACCTCACTAGGAAAAAGGAGGGGCAGGTGCTTCTACACTCAGAGTGTGAGCGGCAGCTTGATGGATGGGGTCTGTTCTCATTTGACTTAACCCTCTGCATGCCACAGTCATCCTGCTGCAATTGCAATAAGGAGAATTGGATTGCTGTCAATGGGCGAACCTGGATTATTCCAAAAGGCCTGTAACCATGCTATATACAATGCACTTTATGGCCATGTTTTCCAAAGTGCCTTCTGAAATCGCACAGAGAACGTGGCTCTGTGCGTACACACACACACACACAGCGACCGCAGCACAAATGGGGCAGTAAGAGAACTTGTCCACCAGGCCCTGGTTCTGCCCTCACAGAAAGCAGCAGGCTCTGCACAGCATATCAGCCTAGCCATTGCATGCAGAACTGGGGGGTGCAGGGTCTTGCCTAGTTCCCACCCTCCCTACTCGATTTTGGGTGTCTTTCATCCCACAAGTGCTCAGAGGGAAGAATCCCTGCTCTCCAGGGGTGCAGATACCACAACTCTGTCTATTAGCTGCCCAAGGTTGCAAGAGGGGAGAGCTGCTTGCACTCTTCCTTCTGCCTCTTTGCACACCCATGGAGCAGCTGAGCACTAGCTAAGGACCTCAAGATTTAGTCTATTGAAATAAAAACAAAAAATTCCATTACGGCTGAACTGGCATTTCCAGGACTCCTCTCATGGAAGTGGGGGGATTTAGGCTGTGAGAGTATAAGAGGCAACAACATGAAAATGTTGTACCGACCTTCCCAATGCAAAGAAAAAATCTGTAGTGTTCCTCCTTCAAAACTCTGTCAGCTCCTGTGCGTTGTGCTGAGAAAAGGCTCAATCCTACAGCTCCCCTGTGCAGAGAACTCTCATTGAGTTCTCTGGAGGTTCTGCAAGGGGAGCCCATACTGGGTCTGGCCCAAAGGATGAGATTGTTTGCAGTGCAGCACTGTTGCCCATCAGCTCAAACCTCACATGAGATTCCTGTACTCTGTTTTCTCTCTCCAAGAAGAACTGATGTGTTTTCCTACATGCAGTGGAATAGCCCCCCAATCATTTATGAGCTCCAAAAGAAGGCAGCTTTAGTCAACTGAGAAACAATTTCATGTGCAAATAAGTAAAGCCCATTCTGCAAATCCTTACTCATACATGAAGTCCTTGTGTGGCTAGGCCCATTAGGGCACTACTCAGGTGAATAAGGACTAGTTATATGGCTACGTCTTTGCAGATTAAAGCTCCTCCAGATGTGCCAGAGAAGAAACAACTCAGAAGCACCAAGCCTCAAAAAGGCCTGATACTGGAACATTCATCCTCAGCTCCCATCTCTCATTCTATGGTTAGATTATGGGGGCAGAAGCTGTGTTTTTTATTATATGAATGTATGTGTACGTACAGCACCTTGTACAATGGGAGTCCTGATCTCGGACTGAGGCCTCTAAATGCTACCCCAAAACAAAGAAGAAGAAGAATTCAGAGGAAGCTTGTGGTGCTCCGGACTTTGGAGGTTCAAACCCACAGACAGTACATTGGTATTACATATATCAAAATAAAAAAAACGCATTACTGTGGGAGACTTTAAACAGCAGCCCCACTGGATGTTTGCGTGATAGATATTTTCTTCCAGATGTGGATGACTGAGTGACAGAATTAAAAACAGAAGGTAAGCAAGTTATAACTTCCAAAACACAAGTAGCCAGAATTTCCATAGTGAGAGGATGTTGTGGAATTTCCCTGAAAGCTGTCCTCACCTGGCTGACAGATCACAATTCCTGTCATTATTGGATGTGCGGAATATATGATCCTGCCATGTTCCCGGCTTCACCAACAGTATCGACAGTACCAACTTGGCTCCAGACTCTGCCATCCACGTGGCTACATAGGAGGATTAAGCAGCTCTGAGTTTCTAATAAATGGTTTGGGATACATGTCATGACCGTATATTTCATAGGACTTTGATAAAACTGTCTTTTTTAATATATTAAATATAGATTTAGATGGAAATGGAATGGTCACTGAGGGACTCTAGGTGCCCTGGTCCAGTAGCATCAGTGGGGCTGCATGGGCGTATCAGTCCCCAGTGCTGTAGCTGGATTTCGGTCCTTTCCCAGGCCAGCAAAACCAGTGAGAGCAGGAGAAGGAAGAGAATTAGCTGGCCCCACATGTAACTCAGCATACCTAGATTAGACAGACAGATAAACAGAGATTAGCGTAGTTGCGGTTCTGATTTTTTTAAGAGAATGAAAAAGATTAGTTCATGTGGAAAGTAAAGGAAAATACTATTTTATTTATTTACTTGGGGCCAGATCCTGCCACCCTTACCTATCATGGGTAGAACCTGATTTCCTCAAGAAGTCCTATTGAAAACAATGGGGCTATTTGAAAAGTAAGATAGTAGTCAACATGAGTGAAGGTGGCACAGTCTGGCCCTGGTTAAGTACCATCGGTGTGCTAGACTCTGTAAAAGGCTCTGAAGAAGCCTAGATTCTCTTCTGTTTAGAAGAACCCAGGGAACTCTATGTTAAAATGGGAATGTCCATGGAAACTCTAAAGCACGCAGGTGTTCAATGGGACATCCAGGTGCTCAGCATTGAGGCACATCATATTTGAGAATCCATTTGGAAGCTGGCCATTCTCTTAAGAAGCTCTCATTGGAAATCTAGGCCAGAGCCTGAGAGGGTAATTCTAGTGATTATTACAATATCCCATCTCTTCCAATTTTCCAGCTGCTCTGATTTCCTGGTATGTGCTCTAAACAGGTCAGATTTAGGTAGAAGCAATGTAATCTCATGGATAGTCACCAGACTAGGGGTCAGAAGGTGTGATCTAGTGCATAGGACACCAGACTAGGAGTCAGGAGACCTGCATCTATTCCCAGTTCTGCCACTGATAGACTGTGTGACCTTGGGCAAGTCTCTTCACCCAGTCTGTGCCTCTATTTCCCCTTCTACCATGAGTCTGTCTTGTCTATTTAGCTTGTTAGCTCTTCAAGGCAGAGAGTTTCTCTTATAACATGTTTGTACAGTGACTAGCACAATGGGGTCCCGGTCTCAGCTGGGAGCTCTAGGAGATAGCATAGCACAATTACTGACACTAATGGCCACACTAGAGCTTAAGTCGACATAAGCTACGTCACTCAGGTGTGTGAATTAGCCACCCCCCAGAGCAATGTAATTTATGCTGACTTAAGTGTCAGAGAGCTTCTCCCAACGACATAGCTACTGCTGCCTGTGGGGGCTGAAGTAATTAAGCCAACAGGAGAGCTCTCTCCTGTCAGCTTAGAGTGGCCACCCAGAGAGCTCACAGCTGAGCAGCAAGTCAATGGCCAAACTGCTATAGGAGCAGGATCTGGGTTGTAGTTACTGGTGCAAATTCAGCCCTCGTGTAGCTCAATTGACTTCAGCTGGGTTACTTACATCAGGTTGAATTTTTGTCCCAAAATAGTTTCTTAATATATAACCAGAACGTTCCCTGCTTAAGGCCCACTGCATCTTGTTCTGTCCTCAGAGCTACCAGTTAACTAAGCCCTGACCTCTTCATAACTTTCCTAACTTTTAAGTCAACGAGAGGCCACTCCTTACTCAGGGCAGATTGTAAAGTTACCTTCTAGCCTATTATGAGCACCTCATTATGAGCAAGGACCATGCCAGTTCTGTGTCTTGTGCAAATTCTGTGCTTTTAAGTGTCTGCACATAGTAAAGTCTCTCCTTCTTGCTCTCCTGAGCAGTCAAGTGAGGGCTGTGACAATGAAGTCCAAAAGAAATAACTAATACATCTGGCCATCTATGTAATCTTGATAGAAGATTAGCAATTAGAGCACAACAGCTGAGTGGGGACTGGGTGTCTCCCAACCTAGGGCATACACCAAATCACAGTTATTAATCCCTATGTGTTAAACATTCACCCAGCTGCTTTCTGGGAAAAAGATTTAAGACACAAAAATGTGCTCCCAGTCCTCATGTGACAAGAAAAAATAGGCTAATCCCTTGGTTCTGGCTAGTCTAGAACCTGTGAGTGATGTATTAGCATATTGTGTTGGAAAATCCCAGTTTTCAACAGAGAAAGATTGCAAAATCTTAAATTTTTTACAGACTCTTTCAGCAAACAGCACCAGGGTCGCTGTTCTTCAGGATACTCATGAACAGTACAGTAGGAGCTTTATTTGACCACTGCATCTTCTGCTGGTGATCACCCGTTGTTTAGGTGATCTTCATCGCCACCTTCATCAGATAGACCCCAACCCTGCATTGAAAACCAGGGTGTGCCTAGCTGGTTCTCAAACCACAAATGGGGCCTTAGACAATATGGTCTAAGCTAGGATCTAAGCTTCTTCACTGTTGCAAGGGAATTGGCTCAAGGGGAGCCTGAATAGCTACTTGTCTGACTCCTCCTACACATACTAGTGGCACAATAATAAATTAACACTGAAAAATCTTCATAATTATGAGAGCTGAACAATCTAATATTTCTACATATAAAGGGCCAAATAGTTTTTCTCAGGCAAAACATTCATTGGGCCAAATCCTGTAAGGCACGGAGCGTCTGCACTAACCCTAACTCTGCCGCTCTCATTGATCTCAGCCTCTCACACAGTGGCCCCTTGACTTTACTCAAAGCTTTGCCTGAGAAAGGATGTCAAGATTTGGATCTTGTATTTCTTATCTCACTCTAAGAGGTTATGTTAAGTTAAAGAGTCTGGAATGTCATAGCTATAAGGCTTTTAGGGGAATTACTAATAGGCCATTAATATATTTCCTGGATAGCTGAAGTTACTGTGTGCTCAGTTCTTGACGCTCAACATAGCCAAGGCAGATGTTAATGGCCCAGAGGCACTCTTATTAGCTTAAATAATATATGTCTGGCACTACTGAAATGTGCGTAACAAGTTTCCTCTTCTTCCTTCTGCGTGACTCTTGTGGTCTCGTATTGCCTGGGTCACACTGTTGGGCAAAAGCAGGAGGTCACTTCCTCTACTGCTGATGTTTCCAGAAGTCAGATCCGTCTTGATGGGAAATCAAATCTTTGCAGTTACAGAAAGCGGCGTTGCTTTACGTATGTTTGCAACAGATTGAGCTTCACTAAAATCAAGAGCTCAAACCAAAAGAACCCTTGGTTCACAGGATAGTCTTCTGCTTTTAGATATGCATGGATGAAACTACAGTTGAATGTAATGGTACTTAGAATATAATAATTTTCACCAGCTAAACCAGTCTGATGAACTGTTGAGACAAGCTGGAGAACATGGCAAAAAGGGGCACAGTGAGGTGCAAAGCTCTCTCCCTTTCTCTCTCTGTGCATCTATTTATTCATCTAACCTAAGTGTTTAGACTGCACTCATCACCACAGTACCCGAGTACCTATAAGCAATATAACCAACCACTTGTTCTATTCATGTCGAGTCAGCAATAAGTAAAACTAGTTCTATTTGTTTAAAAAGTAGCGACAACCAACAACATTCTTTAAGAAAAAATTAAGGTGCAAGAGAAATTGGAGAGAAAATACACCAAGGATCACAAGGAAAAAAGGGAAAGAAATAAACAAACAAGAACAGAAAAAAGAAAACCAGTGGTGGGATTTTGGTAGTGCTATGTTTGACTGAGAGTGCTTTTAAAATATTAGATAGGATCTTCGAATCAGCTGGTAGCATTTGCTTACAGATCATTAGGGGCATAGTGAGGTGCAAGGGGATAGGGGAAGATGTGATTAATGAAAACAAAGCCTTGTATGAATTGTAAACGCCTATGGAACAAATGCTAAGGATGTTACTTCAGCTCTTACGCACACTGAAGTCACCAGCAAAATTCTAATTAATGTCAATAAATGTAGGAGCAGGCCCTCAGGTAAGCTCCCATGGAAATCAGAGGAGTCCTGTCGTTCTGGAGCAGGAAGAGCTGAGTTCTATCTCTGCTGCTCTGTGGCTTTGAGGTACAGCAGAGTGACAGCCATGATGTTCCAGTCCGATATCTTTACAGTAGGTTACTTTAAAAAACAAAAAACAGGGTCCTGTTATGTCAATCACTTGGGGGCATTTAACTGACTTACTATGTATGGGCCATAGTTCCAGAAAAGCAGCCTCCTTTTCAGTGGGCTCAGTTTCCATCACAATTCAGTCTTTAACTATACGCTTATGGATGGGAATCAGGTCATTAGAGATTCTGATCTGAACCCACAAATCAGTTCAAAGTTCAGACAAATATGAGGGGTTCAAAATCAATTCAAAGGAGGGAAATTGAGGCTTGGACCTTTGAACATGTAGCCCTAAGACTCAATATTAAGGTGAGGAACCGGTATGTCTATTCAGTGCCTGCAGCTATGATGGAAGTTCACGTAGAGCTGCTTAAAACATGCCCAATGTCCATTAAGTCTTTCATGAAATACTCTTGAAACGAGCTGAGAAGGCATAACAAGAAGCAATGGCAGGAAGTTGAAGCCAGACAAATTCAAATTAGAAATAAGCCATAATTTATTTTTTTTTAAAAACAGGGAGGGTAACTAGCCATTGGAACAAACTATCAAGGGAAGTGATGCATTCTTCATCTCTTGTTATCTTCATATAAAGACTGGATGCTTCTCTGGAAGGTATGCTTTAGTTAAACAAAAGAAATCGGGCTCAATACAGGGGAAACTGGGTGAAATTTAATGCCCTGTTATATAAAGGAGGTCAGACAAGGTGATCTAATAGTCCCTTCTCATCTAAAAGTCTATGAATGAAAAAAAATCAAGGATGGATTGTTCAAAGGCTGTTGCTACTTTGGTTATTCCCAAATCACAACCAGGAATATGGTGGGGAACTTTCAGGACAACTTAGGTATTGCTTGGAGCATTGACTCTCCCCATTAGCTTTTACTTTGAAGCTCTGGTCAACCCAAGGCCTCTTTGTCCAAGCCACTCTGTCCTGGACAGGAACACCTCAATGGAATAGCTACCCTGTCCCCTCAGACTTTAATCCAGGTCCCAAGTGGCTGTAACTCGGGATATGTCTACACTACGGGATTAATCCGAATTTATATAATTCGAATTTGGGAAACAGATTGTATAAATTCGATTGTATGCGGCCACACTAAGCACATTAATTCGGCAGTGTGCGTCCATGTACCGAGGCTAGCGTCGATTTCTGGAGCGTTGCACTGTGGGTAGCTATCCCATAGCTATCCCATAGTTCCCGCAGTCTCCTCCGCCCATTGGAATTCTGGGTTGAGATCCCAATGCATGATGGGGCCAAAAACATTGTCGCGGGTGGTTCTGGGTATATCCTCCCCCCTCTCCAGGAAGCAACGGCAGACAACCGTTTCGCGCCTTTTTCCTGGGTGAACAGTGCAGACGCCATACCACGGCAAGCATGGAGCCCGCTCAGCTCAAGACAGCAGTCATGAACATTGTAAATACCTCGCGCCTTATCGTGCAGTTTATGCTGAACAAGAACCTGGAAAACCAGGCGGCGAGGAACAGGCTACAGCAGCGCGGCGACGAGAGTGATGAGGATATAGACATGGAATTCTATTGAACCGCGGGACCCGGTGCTTTGGAGATCATGCTGTTAATGGGGCAGGTTATAGGCATGGAACGCCGATTCTGGGCCCGGGAAACAAGCACAGACTGGTGGGACCGCATAGTGTTGCAGGTGTGGGACGATTCCCAGTGGCTGCGGAACTTTCGCATGCGTAAGGGCACTTTCATGGAACTTTGTGACTTGCTTTCCCCTGCCCTGAAGCGCCAGAATACCAGGATGAGAGCAGCCCTCACAGTTGAGAAGCGAGTGGCAATAGCCCTATGGAAGCTTGCAACGCCAGACAGCTACCGGTCAGTCGGGAATCAATTTGGAGTGGGCAAATCTACTGTGGGGGCTGCTGTGATGCAAGTAGCCAAAGCAATCACTGAGGTGCTGCTACACAAGCTAGTGACTCTGGGAGATGTGCAGGTCATAGTGGATGGCTTTGCTGCAATGGGATTCCCTAACTGTGGTGGGGCGATAGATGGAACCCACATCCCTATCTTGGCACCGGAGCACCAGGGTACCCAGTACATAAACCGCAAGGGGTACTTTTCAATGGTGCTGCAAGCACTTGTGGATCACAAGGGACGTTTCACCAACATCAACGCGGGCTGGCCGGGAAGGGTTCATGATGCTCGCGTCTTCAGGAACACTACTCTGTTTAAAGGGCTGCAGCAAGGGACTTACTTCCCGGACCAGAAAATAACCGTTGGGGATGTTGAAATGCCAATAGTTATTTTTGGGGACCCAGCCTACCCCTTAATGCCATGGCTCATGAAGCCATACACAGGCAGCCTGGACAGGAGTCAGGAGCTGTTCAACTACAGGCTGAGCAAGTGCAGAATGGTGGTTGAATGTGCATTTGGCCGTTTAAAAGGTCGCTGGCGATCGCTACTAACTCGCTCTGACCTCAGCCAAAGAAATCTCCCCATTGTTATTTCTGCTTGCTGTGTGCTCCACAATCTCTGTGAAAGTAAGGGGGAGACCTTTATGGCACGGTGGGAGGCTGAGGCAAATCGCCTGGCTGCTGATTACGCGCAGCCAGACACCAGGGCGATTAGAAGAACACACCAGGAAGCACTGTGCATCAGAGAAGCTTTGAAAACCAGTTTCATGACTGGCCAGGCTACAGTGTGAAATTTCTGTTTGTTTCTCCCTTCATGAAAACCAGCCCCCTTTATTGACTCATTCATTCTCTGTAAGCAACCCACCCTCCCCCTTCCCCCAGCTTTCTTTCAAAGGAAATAAAGTCACTATCGTTTAAAAATCATGTATTCTTTATTAAGTGATTATAAGCATAGGGAGAGAACGAAGAAGGTAATCTGGGTGAGGTTTGGGAGGAGGGTAGGAGGGAAGTAAAAGGCCACTGAACAAATTCAATATAATGACAGCCTTTTGGTTGGGCTGTCCACTGGGGTGGAGTGGGAGGGTGCACGGAGCCTCCCTCCCCCCCCCCCCCGTGTTCTTACACGTCTGGGTGAGGGGGATATGGAACATGGTGAGGGAGGTTATACAGCGGCTGCAGCGGCACTCTGTCATCCTGCTGCCGTTCCTGAAGCTCCACCAGACGCCGGAGCATGTCCGTTTGCTCACGCAGCAGCCCCAGCGTTGCAGCCTGCCACCTCTCATCTCGAGCGTCCCTCAAGACCTCACGTTCACTGGCATCTTTCCTAAATTTAGATACAGTGTCCTTCCACTCATTCAAATGAGCTCTTTCATTGCGTGTGGATTCCATTATTTCTGTGAACATGTCGTCTCGCGTCCTCTTTCTACGCCGCCTTATCTGAGATAGCCTTCGGGACGGAGGAGGAAGGCTTGAAAAATTTGCAGCTGCTGGAGGGAGGGTTGAAAGAAAGGAGAGAAGTTTTTAAACTGATACATTTTACAGAACAATGCTTATACTCTTTCATGGTGAAAAACACTATTCACATTACATAGCACATGTGATTTCAGTACAAGGTCGCATTTTCCATCTTAATATTGAGTGCCTGTGGCTTTGGTGTTAGAGATCACAGATGCAGGTCCGGGCAACAGAATTCAGCTTGCAGGCAGCCATGGTAAGCCATTGTCTTTCGGCTTCTGCGCCCTCCTTTCCCACATACCAAGCAAAGCCTGTTGACTGCTGCGGTTTTCCTGTTAACCTTCAGCAGCAGAAAACAAACTAACCCCCCCACCATCCAATTCTCTGGGATGATCAATGTACCCCTCCCCCGACCGTGTGGCTGGTAACAGGGAAGATCCCTGCTAGCCAAAAGCGAAAAGCTCAGGGCCAATTCCCCCCCCCCTGTGCTTGGCTAACTGCAGGGAAGGATTTCTTTTCAGCCACAGGCAAACAGCCCAGTAGGAACGGCCACCTCTGTCCCCTTAATTAAGTTCCCGTATTTCAACCAGGTTACCATGAGCGATATCACTCTCCTGAGGATTACACAGCAAGATAAAGAACGGATGTTGCTTGAATGCCAGCAAACACCGGGACCATACACTGCCAGGCTTTGTCAGGCAATGATACCAGATTACTTGCTGCAAGCATGGCGTGGTCAAGTGTCCTACTATGGAGGACGGAATAAGGCTGCACTGCCCAGAAACCTTGTGGCAAGGCTTTTGGAGTACCTCCAGGAGAGCTTCATGGAGATGTCCCTGGAGGATTTCCGCTCCATCCCCAGACACGTTAACAGACTTTTCCAGTAGCTGTACTGGCCGCGAATGCATCCCAAGTCCTCAGGGCAAATTAATCATTAAAAAACGCTTGCTTTTAAACCATGTTTTATATTTTAAAAAGGTAAACTCACCTGAGGTCCCTTCCATGGGGTCATGGTCTTGGCTACTGGCTTGGGAGGCTTGGGAGGGTACTTCAGTCAGGCTGAGAAAAAGATCCTGGCTGTTGGGGAGAACGGAGTGCTGTGTGCTCTCCGCAAGCTCGTCCTCCTCCTCCTCTTCCCCATCCGCAGAATCCTCAGGTGTAGCTGATGAGACTATCCCCGACCCGGAATCCATGGTCACAGGTGGGGTAGTGGTGGCGGCCCCCCCTAGAATTGCATGCAGCTCGGCGTAGAAGCGGCATGTCCGCGGCTCTGACCCGGAGCGACCGTTTGCCTCCTTTGTTTTTTGATAGGCTTGTTGTACATTCAGCCTTTTGTCTTGTGGTTGAGTACAGCCAAAAGGGGTCAGATGGGTCTGAGGTCGACAATGGTTTTTATGACATGGACATCAACATTTAAACATTTTCCATCTCTATAAGCTGAAAATACTGAGCCTGGAAAATGTGAGTAGAGACCGGGTGAGCTCACACCCTCCACTTTATCTTTTGCAACTTTCAACTTTCTTTTTTAGTGGCCAGTAGCTTGGCTGGTGGGTTGATGTCCATAGCCCCATACTATTCCTCAGATAGTGGCCTGCCTCCATGAAGCCTGATATTGCACTCTACTTGGTTCCCCTACCAATCCCACAAGCAGACATGAAACAAAACTCTAGTATCGCAGCTGTTGGCACGGGATGGAGGAGCACAGCTCCACAGAACGCTCTCCTTCTGTGGATACCTATGGGAATCCTCCATCCAGGCTTACTGGAGCAAATAGTTCAGCTAAAGCAAACAAGATTGAATGTACAATAGAAGGAGACTATGTTATGGGTGGGCCCTGTGGGATTTCAAAGTCAATGGAGCATAGTCCCCTCCACACCCAGAGGATTTCCCATCAGATGTGATGATGTTGTTAAAGTTATATTAATATCCATTATCTCACACCCTGCTTCCTACTGCGCCAACCATAAAGGATTCAGCCAATGGCAGAGATCCGTGGAGTTACACTAGAGTTTGATTTGACTCTGGATCTTTAAAACTGACCACTGCCAGGATGGTGTGTGTGGTGAGATGGCCAGCGCAGAGAGATTACAAAAAAAAAAAAAAAAAAAAAAAAAAAAATCACACCACATTTCCTTTCTGCAACAAAAAACGTACTGAAGAGCATTTCTGCATTCTGAATGAGAAGCCTGTGATCTGCCTCTTACGGGTAGGTTACTAAGAATACCCCAAAACCACATTTGTTGAAATTCTTATTGACTCTTTTTATTCACTGAAGTTTCACTTTGAATGTTTAGGGAGAACCACCAAAGACCACACCAGGGAAAAGACAAATTATAACCAGTGCAGCCTGTTCTCACAAACAAACCAACAGGGCAAGCTGCATGGAAAGGACACTATTTCTGCTGGTGGAGGACATTAGACACTAAATGGTATCAATTACCATCATGCCCTTTAGTGTACATGGACTAATAGTGAAACCAACTCATGGGTTTGTTGTTTTTAAACACAAGAAAAAAACCGGATCACACTATCAGCTCATCTAATACACTATGCCTCTCAGGTCCTGCGGTGGTGCTTTTTAAAAAATCTGTGTTTCTTTAAGGGTTGGACACTATTGGAACGCTCCGTAGAGAGTCTTTGTGAGCTGGGGGCCATGGATCAGCGTTCATGTCGCACTCTCCGTCAGTGCCTGGCCTGAGCCAGGGAAGCTAATGATCCAACCAGTGGATCAAATCTGTGATGGATCCTGGTCACATGCCACCTGAGGTACATTGCACATCATAGGCTAAGACGACTGGCTGCCTGCCAGTGACACAAAAGCTCTTCACCATGGTGTTTCTTTTTGCCAGCTCCCACAGCTGCCTGAAAGTTGCTCACACTCTCGGTGGTGCGTTTGATGTAGAAAATGTTGAGGTGACGTCATCTGGATAGATGCACGATTGTTCAAGCTCTCCTGGATTTCTTGCACTAGTCGGAATTCCTGCTTGCCTTGGTTTTGTCTTTATGAAAGTGTGCGCGTATGTACTAATGGCTCTATGTATTATGGAGCTAAACACGGTTCATTAAATAAACCACAGCATTAAACTGCTTTTATTTCAATACTTTTACTTTTCTCTATTTGTTGCTTTTTTCTGTTGTCCCATCCGCCAATTTTAATCCTCGATATTTACCCAGAAAACTGTGAAGTTAATTTTTGAACCAATTTTTACCTGTTATTCATTTTTGTAATAAACAGCAATAAATTCCTGGGAAATGTGAAACAAAATGAAAACGGAAAGTGAAGGACCTAGGGACTTCTTATTAATTATTATGATTATTACTACAATGGGACTACTTCCAGCCATGAGCACTACTCCTGGCAGTGTTAGCAGGTTCAGGCCCTACCTCCTCACTCATGAGAATGAGACTTCTCTTACATGTTTGTGCAAAGCCAGCATTTGGAAATCCCAGCTGCTACTACACCCGCAGTCTGCAAATGGTTTTACATCTTTAAGGGAAGTGGAGCAGAATCAAAACAAAACTTCCAAAGTAAAATCACTCGGTTGAAGTCAGCTTCATCCTTTCAGTGAAGGAGAACCTCATTTCCACAAGTGTCTTAATGTGGATCTGTAAGGGTTTATGCCCCTCGTTACAGGGCAGCATGGCCTAGTGGCCAGAGTCCACCGACTTGCCCCTGGTCACAGGGCAGCATGGCCTAATGGCCAGAGTCCGTAGAATAAGCCCTCGTTGCAGGGCAGCACAGCCTAGTGGCCAGAGTCCACAGAATTGCCCCTGGTCGCAGGGCGGCACGGCCTAATGGCCAGAGTCCATAGAAGTAGCCCTCATTGCAGGGCAGCACAGCTTAGTGGCCAGAGTCCACAGAATTGCCCCTGGTCGCAGGGCAGCACAGCCTAGTGGCCAGAGTCCATAGAATTGCCCCTGGTTATAGGGCAACACGGCCTAGTGGCTCGGGGGGGGGGGGTCCTACCAAATCACGCTGAGGCTTACCGGGGGCAAGGTACCAGTCCGTCACCTCCCCCAGGTCATTTCCTACCGGCTTGGGAGTTGGGGGTCTCCCACGAGTCCCAGGGGTCTCCCACGAGTCCCAGGGTCCATCGCCTCCCCTGGTTCCTCCCGCAGTAGGGGTTCGTGCTGGTCCATAGAAGCCTCTGTTCCCAGCAGCTCCAAGAGTGTTGGCTGGTCCTCTGCAGGAGCTTCCTGGTTAGGTCCTTCCCCTGTAGTCGCCAGCCCAGACTGAGCTGAGTTCCCTCCTTTTATACTCCCTGAGCATTTGGAGCATGCCCAGTATGAACGGGGCGGGACTTCCTGCATCAGAGCTACTGGTCTGACGCCGCTGGGGCTAGTGCGGGGCGGGGCTGCCCCGTCACAGGATCTTATTAACATAGAATCATAGAACTGGAAGGGACCTCGAGAGCTCATCTAGTCCAATCCCCTGCACTCAAAGCAGGATTAATTATCTAGACCATCCCTGACAGGTGTTTGTCTAACCTGCTCTTAAAAATCTCCAATGATGGAGATTCCACAACCTCCCTAGGCAATTCATTCCAGTGCTTAACCACCCTGACAGTTAGGAAGTTTTTACTAATGTCCAACCTAAACCTCCCTTGCTGCAATGTAAGCCCATTGCTTCTTATTATATCCTCAGAGGTTAAGAAAAACAAATTTTCTTCCTCCTCCTTGTAACAACCTTTACATACTTGAAAACTGTTATCATGTCCCCTCTCAGTCTTCTCTTTTCCAGACTAAACAAACCCAATTTTTTCAATCTTCCTTCATAGGTCATGTTTTCTAGACCTTTAATCATTTTTATTGCTCTTCTCTGGACTCTCTCCAATTTGTTCACATCCTTCCTGAAATGTGGTGCCCAGAACTGGACACAGTACTCCAGTTGAGGCCTAATCAGAATGGAGTAGAGTGGAAGAATTACTTCTCGTGTCTTGCTTATGACACTCCTGCTAATACATCCCAGAATGATGTTCGCTTTTTTTTGCAATAGCAGTCCTTATTGAATTTCATCCTATTTACTTCAGACCATTTCTCCGTTTATCCAGATCATTTTGAATTTTAATCCTACCCTCCAAAGCACTTGCAACCCCTCCCAGCTTGGTATCGTCCGCAGACTTTATAAGTGTACTTACTTTCTATGCCATTATCTAAATCATTGATGAAGATATTGAACAGAACCGCACCCAGAACTGATCCCCGTGGGACTCCAGTCCTTATGCCCTTCCAGCCTGACTGTGAACTGCTGATAACTACTCTCTGGGAATCAAGTATCAGAGGGGTAGCCGTGTTAGTCTGGTTCTGTAAAAAGCAACAGAGAGTCCTGTGGCACCTTTAAGACTAACAGATGTATTGGAGCATAAGCTTTCGTGGGTGAATGCCCACTTCGTCGGATGCATGCATCCGAAGAAGTGGGCTGTAGCCCACGAAAGCTTATGCTCTAATAAATTTGTTAGTCTCTAAGGTGCCACAAGTACTCCTGTTCTTTTTACAGGACTCTCTGTTGCTTTTCTCTGGGAATGGTTTTCCAACCAGTTTTGCACCCACCTTATAGTAGCTCCACCTAGGTTGCATTTCCCTAGTTTGTTTATGAGAAGGTCATGCGAGACAGTATTAAAAGCTTTACTAAAGTCAAGATATACCACATCTACTGCTTCCCCCCCATCCACAAGGCTTGTTACCCTGTCAAAGAAAGCTATCAGGTTGGTGTGACACAATTTGCTTTTGACAAATCCATGCTGACTGTTACTTATCACCTTATTATCTTCTAGAAGTTTGCAAATTGATTGCTTAATTATTTGGTTCATTATGTTTCTGGGTTCAGAAGTTAAGCTGACTGATCTGTAATTTCCTGGGTTGTCCTTATTTCCCTTTTTATAGATGGGCACTATATTTGCCCTTTTCCAGTCTTCTGGAATCTCTCCCGTCTTCCATGACTTCTCAAAGATAATCACTAATGGCTCAGATATCTCCTCAGTCAGCGCCTTGAGTATTCTAGGATGCGTTTCATGAGGCTCTGGTGACTTGAAGACATCTAACTTGTCCAAGCAATTTTTACCTTGTTCTTTCCCTATTTTAGCCTCTTCTGATCCTACCTCGTTTTCACTGGCATTCACTACGTTAGACATCCAATCACCACCAACCTTCTTGGTGAAAATCGAAACAAAGAAGTCATTAAGCACCTCTGCCATTTCCACATTTTCTGTTATTATTTCCCGCCCCCCCCCCCCCATTGAGTAACGAGCCTACTCTGTCCTTGGTCTTCTTCTTGCTTCTAATGTATTTGTAGAATGTTTTCTTGTTACCCTTTATGTCTCTGGCTAGTTTGAGCTCGTTTTGTGCCTTGGCCTTTCTAATTTTGACCCTACATACTTGTGTTATTTGTTTACAGATGCTCCCCAGGTTACGCAAACCCGACTTACGGAAATCCGGATTTACGGAAAAAGGTGCGGGTTTTTTGTGTGTGTGCGTAATTGTCGGAGATACGTTCCCGACTTACGCAAAATTCGACTTACGCAGGCGTTCCGGAACAGAACGCTTGCGTAAGTCGGGGAGCTTCTGTATATTCATCCTTTGTAATTTGACCTAGTTTCCAGTTTTTGTAGGACTCTTTTTTGATTTTTAGATCACTGAAGATCTCTTGGGTAAGCCAGGGTGGCTATTTTCCCCCTATTTTTCCTACACAGTGGGATAGTTTCCTCTTGTGCCCTTAATAATGTCTCTTTGAAAAACTGCCAACTGTCTTCTACTGTTTTTCCCCTTAGACTTGCTTCCCATGGAATCTTACCTAACAACTCCCTGAGTTTGCTAAAGTCTGCCTTCTTGAAATCCATTGTCTTTATTTTGCTGTTCTCCCTCCTACCATTCCTTTGAATCATGAACTCCATCATTTCATGATCACTTTCACCCAAGCTGCCTTCCACTTTCAAATTCTCAATCAGTTCCTCCCTATTTGTCAAAATCAAATCTACAACAGCCTCTCCCCTGCTAGCTGTCTCCACCTTCTGAAATAAAAAATGGTCTCCAATACATTCCAAGAATTTATTGGATAATCTGTGCCCTGCGGTGTTATTTTCCCAATAGATGTCTGGGTAGTTGAAATCCCCCATCACCACCAAGTCCTGTACTTTGGATGATTTTGTAGCTGTTTAAAAAAAGCCTCATCCACCTCTTCTTCCTGGTTAGGTGGTCTGTAGTAGACCCCTACCATGACCTCACCCTTGTTTTTTACCCCTTTTATCCTTACCCAGAGACTTTCAACAAGTCTGTCTCCTATTTCCATCTCAATCTTAGTCCAAGTGTATACATGTTTAATATATAAGGCAACATCTCCTTCCTTTTTTCCTTCCCAATCCTTCCTGAGCAAGCTGTATCCTTCTATACCAACATTCCAATCATGTTTATTATCCCACCAGGTCTCTGTGATGCCAACTATGTCATAGTTGTGTTTTTTTACTAGCATTACGAGTTCTTCCTGCTTATTCCCCATACTTCTCGCATTCGTATACAGACATCAAAGATACTGATTTGATTCCCCCCCCATTTCAATTTTTATACCATAAATGGTGTTGTGTTGATATTTGGGGATTTCTCTGCATTCTTTACACCAGACAAAATGATTCTACAGCAGCAGCATTCAAAATACCAGCATTAAAAAACTGCGATGGCTTATGCAAGACAATAAGCAGGTTGATGTCATTTAAAATATGCAGGTGAAGAAGCTATTAATGGACGGTACCAGAAACATACCCATATTCCTTCACTAATTTGTCGTCTGCTTCCTTTCTATTTGAAGAGTCTTTTTGATTCCTCATTATTTCATGGCATGATATATGTACTAAATTCCAAAAATATTATGAGTAGGATTCTCAAAAACATTCATTGACTTCAGTAGGAGCAGAGATAGGCCAGCACTGGGTGCTGTTGAAAAATCTCTCTCATTCACACGAATTAGATTAGATAGATAGTGCTAATGCCACCCTGTTTAGCCTATACCAGTACCACCATGGCCCAGAACCACAAAGGTACTTACTCTCCTAACTTCCATTGATTTAATTCCTTTGAAAGCAATGAAAGTTAGGAACCTAAACTCCTTTGTGGATCTGGGTCCATCTGAACTAGGCATCCTTCTGTTTGAAGAGACCACATTCTAGAAATCCTAAATGAACTGAGTACAAAGCTGAGCATACTGCCGCTTCACTCTTGGTTGAAGTCCACCTAGATTTTTTTTTTTTTTTTGGACAGTTACGGCCTGACCCAAAGCCCACTTAGCCAATGGAAAAACTCCCCATTGACATCAGTAGGCTTTGGATCAGGCCCTTACCGGGGGGTTTCACTGTGAATTTCTGTTATAAACGTCTCTCTGTTAGGTTTACGATGCACCATTAAAAACAAAAAACAGCCCTCTGTTTCAGTATTTGCTTGTTCTGTTACTATGAATCTGAATAATTTCAACATAAAGTTAAATTAAAACTTAAATGAACACATGGGCCAATTCTCTTACTATAGACAATTAAAGTACACCACAGGTCAGGCCCATTATTGGAGCAGATTTACACCAGTTCAGGATTTTCCCCTATAATTTCTGAACAACAAAGGTTAAAGTGTGCCAAGAACTTAAGCTGTTTCTGGAAGAAGGAAATCCAAGATGCGTTGATTAACTGTTTTATTTTTCTCCTTTATGAAATGTACAATTACCCTTTGTACTTTACCCTATATCTTACATACTCTGAAATCCCGGCCTGATCCCCTCTCTCTCGTGAATCACAAGGATTTGGACTATCTGATAGGTACGTCAGCTTGTTACTCTTTGTTCCTTGTCCTCTGACCGATCAAGCCACCTACACACATCCTGTCTGCCAGCAGGTGTGTTAAGAGGGAGTGCCTCTGGTCTCAGCCACTGCTGTAACTTGGTACACACTTTAAAGAGGAAAATACCATCAAAGCAGCAAAACAGCAAGCACCGTCAGCCCAGCAATTAAGCTGTCAGGGTTTTTATGTGCACAGTGTTCTACATGTTCATTAACCCTTTCCTTACCTCTTAGCAATGACATCTAGATTATACACTAATTGTGACACTGCAGGAAATCCCGTTTGAAACAATTTTAGTTTCAAGTTGATGTTACTTTCCCCTGACTCTTGCCCATTTCACCGCATCACAACAATACTCACAGTTCTCATTTCTTTGCTTGTACAACCCCCTAAATTACTCAGTGGTTTGGGTAACTTTAAGGGTTGTGCAATAGGTTCTTCCACACACAAAGAGCATCCTCATAGCTTCAGTCTGCATTACTTTCCTTTTTTAGATTAAGGGAAACAGCAAAAGAAGAACGAACAAATACAAATTCTCCATTAGACAGAGGAAGAGAGACAGCACAGTGTGGCTGTCTCACTTGTAATACGCTGCCCGCTTGATATGAACCTGCTCTGCAAAATGGAAAGTGGAAACAGGCAGGCGGACTGCTTAGAAATGTAAAGGCACAGCATGCAGAAAATTGTCCTACCAGCGAAAACATACTGACGTAGAGTTTATGTCCAAACTTTTAAAACACAAACAAATGTGCATCCTCTGAGCAAAGTTGAGTAAATAGGCTGTGCATAGAAGTGCCACAAGCAGTCACTCTGAGACTGCTAGGTGAGGATTTCGGCTGGTGGATCTAAGTAGCCAGATAGTTTGTGGGCCCACCGGCCACAACCCTGGTCTTCCCTGTCCCATTTCCAAATCCCTCACCCATGTTGCTATAAAGAGAGCAGCCATGGACCAGTGCCATGGCACACAAGGAGCATGGAGCTGGTTTTGGAGCCAACCTCCAACCATAAAGCACCAGGGGTAAGGTGCGTTCCACATCAGGGATTTGAATCAGTAACACACACCCTGACCTTGGCTTCTCAGGCTAATGGTAAATAATGTAAGACAAAATGATATTTCCAGAAGTTGGCCCAATACAAGATAGTACCTCAATCGTCTTGTCACTTCCAAAAGATCTCTATTTAACTATTATTGTCAACATTTAGGGAAAAAACTCCTCAGTGCACCATCCCCGCTCTCTGCTCCACTTAATCCACTTAATGGGAATGCCAGATGGCAGCATGGCTAGGAGATGTACAGACTGGAACAACTTTGGATGGTGTGTGGGAGGCAGTCTGAATAGAATATGCTGGTGCTCAGAGAGTTTATGGCCTACCAGGGGATTCACAACTACATGGATTAGGGCGAGTATTTGCAGAGGGGACTAAATTAGTTAGGCACCCTAATTCCACTGACTTTCAAGAGCAGTTGGCTACCTAACTCCCTTAGGCCCCTTTGAAAAGCTCATGGTCCCAAATCCCTGCATACAGAGCATGGAGATGGTTGGGTTTCAGAAGGTGCTCACAGGAGTTGCTCCACCCTGGAGGAGTGCCCCTCACTTTCTATGTGGTGCGGGGGAGGGCTCAAATTGCCACCTTAAGGGAAAAATATAAATACTTTCTGCCTTATTTTATTTTGACAAAGAGTTTCATCCAGCCACCACCCAGGTGTGTGCTGAGCCATAAGGCCCCAGGCCCAAGGCAAAGCAGAGATGCACACAGCAGCCCTTTTAAATGTGTGGGAAAGAGTTTCATCATCATATCCCAATTTAGGAAAAAACTAATTAGAGCAAGGGTTAACTCAGCAAAATGGTGAGTCAGCTCTGAGCATCAAACACTTAATAGGTATTCCCGATTCCTGAACCTAATGACAGCAGATGGAAACTTTTATATTTAATTGAGTTTTAATGAAGCAAAATTTCCACACACACAGAGAGGCTTAATATTAGGCTCTGAGGTTATCACCTTCTCAAAGCCAACGTCCCTTCTGACCCTTTGCACTCATAAAGGATCCCCGGGCTTAAATGCTGGGGTGAAGCGTGCAACAGAAAAAGCTAAGCTTGAGCCGAGAAGGCATTTTTCAGAAGAACGAAGAGTCCCTAGCTTAGTATCCTGGCCAACTTCCAGTCTGGGGAATTACAATCTGCCTCCTTAAATTCCCCCCTGCAATTTCAATTGGGCACAATATTCATTTTCACTTCGTGTTCCAACACTGTCAGCCTCAGACTGCTAAACAGCTGCTGCCAAAAGTTGGCTGCATTTCAGTGGTGGGTAAAGTGATTCCTTTGCAGATAACCTATACAGAATTTCTGGGGCCTTTGTGATGTGGAGTGTAAGATATTATCACTAGGCCCTACAGTTCTGTGGCATTTGGAACATGAACCTGTAAAGTGCTGACTATCCTGAGCACCTGCTAAGTTATTGGGAGTTAAGGGCGCTCAGCAGCTGGTAGAATCAGGCTCTTAACGTCAAAGTTCCGTGGCTGGATTCTACAGCATGGGTCAGAAAACAAGCGCTACAGATAAAGTACTGGTTGTCCCCAAGTGAGCTGTCTAGTGCTGACTGAAGGACAATTCTGGTTAGGGCCAGCTTTTGAGGTTTCAAAATTTGTTTTCATTCCCCACTGGAATGAAAACAAAACCTGTCAAACTTTTTCACAAAAATGTAATTGTGTCAAAATGTCCATTTTTCGATTAAACCAGAGCTTTTTGAGTCAGATAGATGTGTTGGGGCACAGCAGGGATACTCAAGTTCAAGTCCTAGCTCAACCTGAGTCAGAACCAAATTTTTCACCCCAAAACACTCTGAATCAGGGGGAGAACGAATTTGAACTTGAGTCTATCATCAATGAGGCCAGCGCAGTATCTTGTCTGCCTTTTGATTATAATACTTGTTTTTCTCACTGCTGCTTGCTTCAGCTCATTTTAAGTTGCTAGATGCCACATACAGTAGTTTGAGGATAATTTCCCATAAGCCAGGATTTCACCTGAAAGTCTTTTTTCTGCCAGCTCCTATTACAGAAGCTTATTTTCTGTTGCAGAAGGAAGAGAAGGGTCTCTACAGTTGTAAGGAGCCCACTGTCAGTAATTCTGTATAGGCTATCATTTAGGCCGTGTCTAATGTAGAGCCCAAACCATGTAAGCTAGCACTGTTTCAAGCCATGTGTATAGTCTTTTTATTATAGTACCATCTCAAGACCTCAAATGATATCAGGGCCCCATTGTGCCAGGCATGGTACAAACACATAGAAAGGAGCTAAAGCCCATTCATCTGCTTTATAACCCATACCCAGAAATATTTCTAATGGGGCTCCAGAAATCTATGCTACTTTTGACTCTCCTATATTCTCTAAGTCACAGATTCTGCTCTCTGTTAAACTAGTGGAAATCCAGAGCAAATACACCAAAATTCAGTGTAACTGAGAACAGAATCTGATCCTAACTCCTGATTGCTCGTGATATTTTTTGGCGTAATAGTGACACCATCCAATAAAGTACAGCAGGAAAATGCATTCTGCATAACTGTGTCTAGTTTCACTTTCTCCCACGCAGTAGGTGGGTTTTCAGGACCAGTGCAGAAATTACATTAATTGTCATCCCTTGGGCTAGGACTCAGTCATAAACTGCACTGGTGTTGAATCTCAAAAGTGACTTTTTATTTCAAATATGAGCTAGAGTAGCCGCCAGGGCGATTTCATCATCACTGGTTCTACCAGTGTGAGATGTAGAGCTGGCCAAAAAAATTACTTGCAATATATTATTCACTGTCAAAAAATAGATATAATGACTATTATTCAACCAGCAATAGAGCCAGATGAATAGTCAAAACCTCAGTTCACAAATTACCGTGTGATGGAAACAAATTAGTCAGATAAACTCTTTGAAATATTATACGCCTAGCTCTAGTGAGATGCTCATGTTGTCAGCTATCACTATTTTATCATGAGTCTAGCAATATTGTGCTGTTTGTCTTAGAGTCCTAGCTCCTGGAGTCCACTGATTACATTATTAGTTGTGTTGTGGTTGCATCTGGGTGTCTTAGTCATGGACCAGGACCCCATTGTGCTAGGTGCTGAACAAACACACAAATAAGAACATGAGAATCTCAACTTTCATTTAAAAAACAGTAATGTCTAGCCTTCATGAATGCGGATAAAAAGTTTGAAAAGGTGAATCCTAAAGCCACAAGATGAATAATACACCCCCCCTCCAATATTTATTATTTTAAAATCTTATGATTTATAACCAGTCTCAGGATTTTGGGAGGCCCAGCTCATGCTTTTTGAATTCTTGGGCTTGGCTACACTGGTGCTGGTGCATGAACAGTCTGTTGCTTCCCAGGTGATTTGCTCTCCATGCTACTAGCAGACCTAGGCAAGGATCTCCCCCCCTCCCCCCCCCCCCGTGTGTGTGCGTGCACACACACACACACAATGGTACTGATGGAACAACAAATAGTCAAGGCTTGTGAGACAAGTTCTTCAAGTGGTTTATGGGAAGGTACTTTGGGATTTGCCCTGTTCCTCTTCCTCATCATCATTAGATTTAGCTCCCTGCCTCTTCAGTGGTATTTATGTCAGGTTCAATCTATATCTGATAGATAATTCCAGAGAATGCTAATACTATGCCAAGGAAATTTGGAGATGGAGAATTGCTAATGGAGATTTATAAGAACTTGGCTTGCTTGCACTTGCAGTTATAATTCTAGCTAATCATTAAATACGTTGTTCTTCTTATTCACCCATTTATTCACTAAAGGGCCCTATAGATTTAATTTTGATTTATTTCCACTAGTGACTTGCCCTCTGAGTGGCCCTTTCAGGTATGACTTCCTTAGATACACATTGATGCTCACCTCACTTACACTTTTGTAGTACAGTGTGTAAATCTCTCTGCAGGTTTGGATTGGGTTGATATGAACAAATGCCAGGCTGGGCTAAATTCAGAGATTTGTCGTGTTTAAGGCCCGAAGGAGCCATCAGATCGTCTAGCCTGACCTTCGGTATATCATAGACCATTAAATGTCATCCAGTTACCCCCATACTGAGCCCCATCACTTGTGTTTGACTAAAGCATAACTTGTGTTTAGTTACATCATACCTTCCAGAAAGACACCTAGTCTTGATCTGAAGACATCAAGAGATGGAGAATCCAGCACTTCACCTGGTAATTTAAGCATTGGACCAATCACCTTCACTGATAAAAATTTGTGCCTTATTATGAACAAATTTGAATTTGACTGGCTTTAGCTTCCAGGCTTTGGTTCTTGTTATGCCTTTCTTTGCTAGGCTAAAGAGCCGTTTAGTACCCAGGATTTTCTTCCTACAAAGTGTTTCTGCACTGTAATCCATCACCTCTTTACCTTCTTTTTGATTATCGAAACAGACTGACCTACGAGCATCTCATTTTCACCAGCCCTTGAATTATGTTTGTGGCTCTTCCCTGCACCATCTCCAATTTTTCAACTCCTTTTCAAAAAGTGGGCACCAGAACGGGGCCCAGTATTCTAGTATGGGTCAATGTTTCTTCATTATGAAACCTTCAGAGTCTAAGTAGAATTTTTTTTAAAATCTCAAGCCATCTGAGCTAGATTCTTACTTGTGTGCTAACTTCCAAATGTCAGTCCTGAGTATCATGTAGCATGGACCAGCAAGATAATTGTTACACCATCAGGTGTGTCCCAGCAGTCATATACCACATACCCACCTCTCAGTTTCCCTCAGAGTTCAGGGTCCCAGTTGGTCTGAGTTGTCTCCATGTAAATCCAGAGTCCAGTGGAATTACTATGAAACTACATGGTATAATCTAGAGCAAAACTGCTTGAGTGCCTAATTTATGGTTCTTAAGGACTACACATGCTTAAACACACCAGTATTTATAAATGTATAATTGCCACATGACACTGGTAGGTCCTCTGAGAAGATTATTTGAATCCCAACCATCTTGAGTTCTGAAGTGATTCTTGGCCATATTAAAACTTTCCTCTGTTGATGTTGTCTGTTCCTACCTGGATTATCCTGAATAGGAATGCCCAAGCATCTTTATTATGGCCTCATTTACCCCAGCCCTCAGATACAGCAGACAGTTCTTTACTCTGACCAGAAATGTCTTAGCTCAGGTCTTCCAAACAGGGTTTGCCCTTTAATTCCCCCCCCCCCCCCCGCCCCACACACACACATTGAGCCCAGTTACAGCCATGGTTCCATTGTAGCTTGAACACTTAAAAAATATATCAATGGACATTTACCATAGATGAATTTGGCCTAATGAAATAATGATGGCAATGCAACTGAACTTGTAAAGATGCTAGTATCTTGCCATTTCTCTTCCCTATAAATGGGAAGGTAAGGAAATTGCTAACAGTACCTGAAAAGCAAAAAAGAATGGAAGCACTTCCACAGCATTCAGGGGCTCCCTATTACGTAGACTTACATATTTTTCTGGATTCATCATGTGTTCTCTTGTGACTTAATGCAGAGCGTTGTTGCCTTTATCTTGATGCCCCAGCAGATTATGTTAGATTATCCATATTGCTAATTAGCAAGATAAATAATGAAGCAATAGCACATGACAGGCAAATTGCATTTCTGGGCTATTATCAACATGCCTTGGGTGGTGTTGTCAGGAGCATCTTATTGCAAAATGCAATTTTAAAAAAAGAAGGAATGAAGTGAGAACAGTGTGTATGACGCCTAGTAACTATGCCATGAGTGTGACTTCACCAGCAGCCAACTATAAAGCTCCACTTGCACCCAGTGTGACAGTGCTGTTTTGCAATATTGTAGAAACCTGCCAAACGCACAACCTCATTGCATACAAGCTGCATTCATATAATACGTGTGAGCATTTACGGGAAAAATCCAGCTTCCACTCAGCCTCTTCTGCAGGCAAGCAAGGCCTGATCACTTGTGGAGCCACCTTGAGTCTACTGCAGGGGTCGGCAACCTTTCAGAAGTGGTGTGGCGAGTCTTCATTTATTCACTCTGATTTAAAGTTTTGCATGCCAGTAATACATTTTAACGTTTTTAGAAGGTCTCTCTCTATAAGTCTATATTATATAACTAAACTATTGTTGTATGTAAAGTAAACAAGGTTTTAAAAATGTTTAAGAAGCTTCATTTAAAATTAAATTAAAAGGCAGATCTTATCAGTTTAGTGCAGTGGTTCTTAACCTGGGGTGCACACACTCCCTGGGGGTGCGAGATGCCCTTTCTGGGGGTGCGAGACATGCCAGATTTTTTTAGAAGCTGGGGGCGGCTGCAGAGTGCTGGGCCCAGGCCAGGAGCAGAGCCCTGGGCTGGCTGCCGTACCCCAGGGCAGCTGCAGAGCGCTGGGCCCAGGCCAGGAGCAGAGCCCTGGGCTGGCTGCAAGTACCCCAGGCCGGCAGCGGGCTGAGCAGGGCCAGAGGCCTGGACCCCGGCTGGCAGGGGGCCGGGTGGCTGGAACCCCAGACCAGCAGTGAGGTGAGCGGGGCTGGCGGCTGGTATCCCAGGCCGGCAGCAGGCTGAGCAGGGCCGTCGGCCAGGACCCCAGACCATCAGCGGGCTGAGCGGGATGGCGGCCAGAACCCCAGACCGGCAGCGGCTCCTGCCAGCCTGGGTCCCGGCCACCGGCCCCACTCAGCCTGCTGCCGGCCGGGGGTTCCGTTCACCCAGACTGTCAGCTGGCTGAGCGGGGCCGGCGGACAGAACCCCAGACTGCAGGCGGGCTGAGCGGCTCAGCCCACTGCCAGTCTGGGGTTCCATCCACCGGCTCCTGCCAGCTGGGGTCCCGGCGGCCGGCCCTGTTCAGCCCGCTGCCGGCCTAGGGTTCCGTTCACCCAGGCAGGCAGTGGGCTGAGTGGGGCTGGCGGCCAGAACCCTGGCTGGCAGCAGCGTGCCAGTAAAAATCGGCTTGCGTGCCGCAGGTTGCTGACCCCTGGTCTACTGCATAGGATGTAGGCCAGGGAAAACATGCACAGGTGGTGGCTGGAGAGGCAGGAAGGTGTGGGGCCAGCGTATGAACTACAACCGGCTCACTATCCCCAAACCCTGTGTGTCTGGGCAGGGAACAGGCCATGGCTGCTATTATAGTCTTCAGGCAGCAGCAATGACTAGAGAGGGGTTGCATTTACTCTGCTGTTTTATAAATGCCTCCTCTGCCTGAGGCCTCATTAGATCAGGCTTTGCAGGAAGAGAATTTGGCTCTTTGTTTGCAAGCTATTCCAAGTCCTCTTCATCTTCCTAGTGTTACGCTGAGAGGTATTGGTGACTGCTTAGAGATCATAAACCTCTGAGACGGAGTGTGAATGGACCCTTCAGTTAACATAACTGTCAGGATAAGTTAATCAGACCCCCCCATCTCTGAGAAAAAAGGGGGTTGTGAACCTGCCCAGGAGTTTTTGGACTGTATGCAGGGCCGGTGCTACCATTAAGGCAAACTAGGCGGTTGCCTAGGGTGCCAAGATTTGGGGGCGCCAAAAAGCGGTGCCCCCAATTTTTTTTTTTTACAGCGTTCCTGGGCTGGGCTGCCGGTGGCGCGCTGACACGTGCGGCTCAGAGTCCCTCTCCCAGCGCAGCTGCCGCTCCACTTCTCTCGCCTCCCAGGCTTGCGGCGCCAATCAGCTGTTTGGCGCTGCAAGCCTGGGAGGGGAGGAGAATTAGAGCGGGGGCGCCGTGCTCGGGGAGGAGGCGGAGCAGAGGTGAGCTGGGGTGGGGAGCTGCCGCATGGCTCCCCGGGCCAGGGGGGTGGGGAGCTGCCGCGGGGGGAGGGCGCCTCAGTGCGGGGAGGGGCGGGGAGCTGCCGCAGGGCTGGGGGGGGGGCGCAAGGTGGAAGTTTCGCCTAGGGCGCGAAACTTCCTTGCACCGGCCCTGACTGTTTGGGCAGAGGGGTTTTGCTGAGTACTGTTTTTTGGGGAGAGGGAGGAAGAAGGGGCAAAGGCAGAACACAGAACAGAACGAACAAAAACAAAGACACGCGTAGCTGGAAGGAGCAGCTGAAAGTACTGTGTTTACCCTGGCCTGGAAGAAACCTGGGGAGACGTTTTTGGGCCAGGAGTGCAGGAGGAAAAGAGTTGGTGCTGCAAGCAAAAGAAGCAGTTTCCTGCTATTTGATTCCTCCTGGGTTCCGAGACACAGGACTTTGTACTTTCTTTGTAAATAAACAAAACTGCATCAAAGAAATACCTCAATTGCATCAGTTTCTCCTCCCAATTGGAACATCCCCAGAGCCTGGATTTTGGCTAGATGCTCAGATCTAAAAGGGGCATCATTCTTGCATTGTTCTGCCCCACCCTATTAAACAGTTGCCATCTCCCACCAGAGATGTGGCACTATTTCAGTCTGGTGAGGGAAGCGATGCCTGATGGTCCCTAAACAGCTTTGGGATGTTTTGGCTGGCAAGGTTCTGTACAAATGTAAGATATTACTATTATTATTGCCCCTCAATTGCCCCAGAATTGGTTATGCCCTAGGATGTAATCAGATCTCCAAACTAAGTAGGATGAAGCCTGGAGAATGAGAAGCTCTCAAAGACCCAAGGTGCTGTAAGAAATGGTGTAGGTGGTTCCATAGACAGCATTTTCTCCTCTGTCAGTCAGTCAATGCTGTGCCCTTACCCCAATATGGTGTTAGGGAGTGCTGTTATTCAAGTGCCTTTTAGTATTTGATGGTAATCCAATTCCCTGGCCACTTATCGCTATTAAAGATCCTTTGGCATATTTCACAAGGATAGGTTGTTCACCCCAATATAGGTATTTATATTCTGCCTCCTTACATTTCTCTTGTAGTTTCCACTGGCTGTGATATTATCCACTTCCTCCCGAAAATGCCATGTGGGGTTGCAGGTGCAGAATGGCTGCAGAGCATTTCTACCCCAAAGACTGCCGTATTTCAGAGCCAGAAGTTGTTATTATATTTCCCGGCCGTGGTTTGGGTCAGTGTTATTTATATAGCTCAAGGGCCTTGCACAGGACTCAGGCCCACTGTCCAAACACCCACCTCTCACAGTCCAGGAGAAAAGGGGAGGAAATTCTGGCTGAAAACTATTATGAAGCAGTTTTTAATTTCAGAAAGTCCTGTTGTCTAAAATATAGGGCCAGATTCTCAGCTGGTGGAATTAGAGAGACTGGCACTCAGGAGGTGGCCCTGCCTTTAGGACGGATCAGTCATGGTGCTTAAACAGCCGTGTACATAATTATTATTTCTACTCATGCCTTCGTGGAGAAAAGGTCTTTAAACCAGAGCTGTATCTCCTAGTTTGTGGAGCAAGGGACAGTGACCAACTGTACTGTATAGCTGAACTTAATCAATGGCAGTCTTGTGACTGCTGACAGCAATGTTCATCCAGTTCAAACACTGCCACAGACCCTTGATCCCTGCAGCTCAGGTCAGTCAATGATGCAGGTGGCTATAAAAGGTTGCACCTGTACCAGATTTTTCCACAAGGGAGAGAACATGCAAGATGCCTTGCCCCATTCTGTGTCCCCCTCCCCTCTGAGGGGGCCAGTCACTGAGGCTGTCAAAAAGGGAGAGGAGGAGGTGGGGCCATGACCAACCAATCCCCATCTGCACTGGGATCGGACAGCGTGGCAAGCATGCATCCCTCCCCCCTTCAGGCTGGAGAGCTCCAAAACGTATCCCAGGGTTCTCACTGGGAACGTGCAGTTGCGTGCTGACTTGTACCGGGGCTGTGTCCCAAAGTTACAATCAGAGCTTCCATCAGTGGCTCATGACCAATGCAAACAGAAGCCACAGAGAAGCATTTTGTATAGTTCTGTATAGAAATGTTCCATTGTACAGCATGTGCATTGCAAGCTAGGGTCAGTGTTAGATCCATAGAAATGCATCGGTAATTCTCTATGGGAAAGGAATTCATATTTGTTTTCTTTTATTAAATGAATGTAGAACTCAGGAATGTGAAAGAATAGCTCTCCTGGCTGGGGCACCTTTCCCTGACAGCTCTCTAGTGCACCCTGCTCTACCTGACCACACACAGCTTTAAGTCTATGCAAAATGGCATAGTGTTTTTTTCTGCTGTGTGTGCAAAAGTGCGCTCGTCTCACCGGGGATAAGAGTGAGACAGCAAACATTTTAGAAGAGGAGGCTTGTTTCTTCTTCCTAGTTGCAGGTGAGAAGAGTATCATGGGAGAAAAGGCAGCCCAGGAACTGGGAGGTGGGGAGAAATGTATGAAAGTAACTCCTTGAACCTACTGGGGGCTTTGTGCCATGCACTGTAGCATTCTGTTTTGCTGAATTCAGTGAGAAGGTGCATGGAAATACCACTTTGTTCACTGCCCTTATAACAGGGGGACCTGGGTCGAGTTAATCACTACTGGCATGCCAGCTGGGCAGGTAACCTCAGCCACTCGTGACAAGTTGTATGTCACTTGCTATCACATTAGTGAAAGGGAACACCAGGGGTTTCCCACCAGGCTGCAAAGGAAAAGCTCAGCGAGAGACAGCTGCTGAGTTGGTTGGCTCTGTGCATGGCGAGTCAGCCAGACACCTGGGCCATGGTATTCTCTAGTGGATGAAACTTCTCTTTGCCTTGGCTTTTCCCCAGCTTCTCCCTTTGTCATAGCATCACATGTCAGTGTTAATGATTGATGTTAAACCAACACATGCAGGTTAGGGCAAATCTTATCAAAGTGATCTTCTAAAAAGTACCAAGCACATGTCAGGTCGTGCAGTGGCTTGGACAGAAGAAGGACCTGCCTGAACTTTTTCTGGTTTTTGGTGTCAGCTGTGACCTTAAGCAGAGGTATCATCTAGCTGTCAAGTTCCAAGATACTTATGGGATAGATAGTCATGTGGCACAGGCCACTGGAATCAGTGGATACTGGCCCTATTCTATGGCAAGGTTGTTGATATTCATGGCCCCCTGGCCCAGATCAGGGGGCTGGGGCTGGGAAGAGCATTTTCCTCTCTTACTGTTACTTCCACTGTAGCCCATGATTGTACCTCTTTTCCCATAGCACTGACTTTACTAACAGTAGTAGAGTTATTTTCAAGTTATTATGTTAAAGCTCTATGGGTCAAGCCTTGTGGATTTGCATATGGCTCATATACACACCACGGTTGTCAGTGGAACTTTCTTACTCAGGTTTCTCTTAGGTCCTACTCTGATAACACTCTGATTGAAGTCAAGGACCTCAAGATTCAGCCTAATGTTAATTGAAAGTGGATCTGAATCAAAACCCCCAGATTTCAAATAGCCCCAAGCTTCAGGACGTGTGAAATCTGAACCCAGATCTAAACATTGTGGTTTAAACTAGCGTCTGTTAATATTGTTTATTGACAAAACTATGGCAGAAACTGGACTTTAAGAAACCTGCTTTGATTGTAAGCTCTTTGAGGTAGGAACACACTACACATATATATATATATATTCGTATGGTACCCATAAAAATGGGAGCCCATTTCAGATTGCGGCCTTTGAATATTACCATAATAATCCTTGTAATAGTTAGCAAATAGAAATGATACATGAGTACAACTGTGGAAAATTCACCTGATTTCCATTACAACCTTGAAAATCAGACCAGCTTTGTCAAAAAGGCTTGATAAGGTTCAAAAACCTTTCAAGCAAACCTGGCAGTGGTTTCAAGGGAGACTGATGTAAGGAATCTGTGGCTGCGTATGGTACATACAGACACCATGGTTGTTAGTGGGTCTTTCAGCACCAAAAGCTCAAGACTCAACTAGGGACAGCTCCAAGACTCACACATCCCTGCTACCTTTCTAGATTAAGCTGTAGGGCTTCAATTTTAATGCTGTGGGTCCTGGTTTATCCTCACTGAAAACTGTGGTACATTTATAGATTGTGGCCTTGAGAATTATAATTGTTTCAGAACAATGCAGATTTGGAGCTTTCTAGATATCAATTCTACATAGCTTCACCACTCTGTTCTTTACTCTCTGTAGGTTTTCATACCAAACCCATCACCCTGGAATCTGAGCACTACACATGAAAGCAGTGGAAGTTAGTACTTGTTCTCAAAGATTAGTCACGAAGGCACACATGCAGTTTGTGCATACAAGTATACCTAAGCAGTTCTGAAAAGCCCAATCTGATCTGTACCTCAGTTATGTATCAAACCAGCCTGGATAATAGCATAAACAGTACAACTTCCCCCCTCCCTCTCCCCCACACACACACCACCCCAAATCCATCCATGCAGGGCAAAGATAGCTGCAAAGTTCTGAAACACAGGACAATTCATTTCACTGTATCAGTTTTGCAGTCTGCTTTCATCTTAGCCCATTTTGATACAACAGGCATCAGAGAAACTTGGTGGAACAATGATAATCAATGAGACATGGTAATACCAGGGCACGCAATATATAGGAATGACAGTGTAGATCACATTGGTTTGGGAATGTAATAATATGTGAAAGAGAAAGTCAAATATAATACAAATCTAAATGAATCAAACTGTACCACAGAATCTCTATGGATAGACATTCCATGCTTGAATTAGAAGAGTATAGCAGTAGGAATATACTACTCACCAGGATGATTGTAAAACGTTCGGGGAGATTAGAGAGGCTACAAAAGCAGAAAACCCAATAATAATGGGGGATTTCAACTATCACCTTATTGACTGGGAACATGTCACCTCAGGATAGGTTGCAGAGATAAAATTTCTAGACAGCATTAATGACTGCTTCTTGGAGCAGCTAGTCCTGGAACCCATAAGGGGAGAAGCAATTCTTGATTTAGTCCTAAGTGGTGCACAGGATCTGGTCCAAGACATGAATATAGCAGAACTGCCCAGTAATAGTGACCATAATGTAATTAAATTTAACATCTTTGTAGGGGAGGAAATACCAAAGAAACCCACCACAATAGCATTTAACTTCAAAAAGGGGAACAACACAAAAATGAGGAGGCTAGATAAATGGAAATTAAAAGGAACAGTCACAAGAATTAAATGCCTGCAAGCTGCAATGTCTGCATGGGAACTTTTAAAAAAGATTATAATAGAGGCTCAGACTATATGTATACCCCAAATAAAATAATAAAATAATAATAATAAAAAACAGTAAGCAGACCAAAAAAATCCTGAATAGGAAGAAACCACTTCTGGCCTTAAGATCTATGAAAAAGCCTCTAGAGCAACGGTTCTCAAAGCCGGTCCGGTGCTTGTTCAGGGAAAGCCCCTGGCAGGCCGGGCCGGTTTGTTTACCTGCCGTGTCCGCAGGTTCGGCTGATCGTGGCTCCCACTGGACGCAGTTCGCCGCTCCAGGCCATTGGGGGCTGCAGGAAGCGGCATGGGCCGAGGGATGTGCTGGTCGCCCTTCCATCCCTGAAGTAATTCCTGCTTCAATTCAATAGGCTGAACTAGAGCAGATATTTTTGGAAAACATCCAGTCTCGATTTAAATTACCGGTGATGGAAAATCAACCAGAACCCTTGATAAGTTGTTCCAGTTAATTACCCAATGTACACCTCATTTCTAACCTAAGTTTGTCTAGCTTCAGCTTCCAGCTATTGGATCTTGTTATATGTTTGCCTACTTGATAACAGAGGGCTGTTCCCCATGTAGGTACTTACAGACTGGGATCCAGTCACCCCTGAACTTTCCCTTTGATAAGCTAAATAAATTGAGCACCTTGAGTCTCTCTCTGAGGCATGTTTTCCAATCCTTTAATCAGTTCCATGACTCCTCTCTGAACTCTCTCCAATTTTTCAACAACCTTTTTGAAGCATGGACACCAGAACTGGACACAGTATTCCATAGGCGTGGCACCAGTACCAAATGCAGAGGTAATATAACTCCCTGCTGTTACTCAATAGTCTCCTGTTTATACATCCAAGGAATGCATAAGCCCTTTTAGTAACAGCTTCACACCGGAAGCTTGTGTTCAGCTGATTATCCAGCATGGCTTGCAACTCTTTTTCAGTCACTGCTTCCCAGGAGAGATTTCCCCATCCTATAAGTGTGTCCTACATTCTGTGTTCCTAGATGTATGATCCTACATTGGGCTGTAATGGAAGTCTGTTTGCTTGTACCCAGTTTACCAAGGGATCGAGATCACTCCGTATCAGCGATCACTCCCCCAATCTGTGTCTCAGCTCCAAACTTTCTGAGTTATGGTTCTATATCTTCTTTTAGGCCATCGAAAAAATCATCTAGTGTAGGGCCTAGAACCAGTCCCTGTAAGACCCCACTGAAACATACCTTCTCAGTTGCAATTCCGTTTGCAATATTTTGAGAACTCTCAGTTAGCTAGTTAATCATCCAGTTCACATGTGCCATATTTTATAACGTTCCAGTCAAAATGTTGCACAGTACCATGTAAAATGCCTCATAGAAGTCAAAGTATATTCATATTTATTCACAGATTCCAAGGCCAGAAGAGACCATTGTGATCATCTAGTCTGACCTCCTGTATAACCAGGCCAGAGAACTTCCACAAAATTACATCAATACTAGTTATTACCTTTATCAAACAAACTTGTAAGCGCATCAAAAATTGATATCAAGGTTAGTTTCACAAGATCTATTTTCTATAAAAACATGTTGATTGGTATTAATCAAAAATGCCCTCCTTAAATTCTTGATGAAGCAAGTCCCATTTCAGCCCCTCCATTATCTTTTCCAGGATCAGTGACAGGCTCACAGGTCTATAATTACCCAGGTCATCTCATTTACCCTTTTTAAAATATTGGCACAGCATTAGATTTCTTCTAGTCCTCTGGAAGATCGATGGTCCAAGAGAGCTCCTACACCACCTCTTTTAAAAACACTTGGATGCAAGTTTTCCAGACCTGCTGATTTTAAAATGTTTAACTTTAGTAGCTGCTGTTAGACAGCAGCCTTAGCTACTGTTGGAATGGAAAGTATTTCATCATCATATATGCTATGATTATATCATCTGGCTTTTCCACCCAAATACCAAAGAGAAATATTTATTGAACACTTCTGCCGTTTCTGGTCATAGATTTCTCTTTTTGTCCTTTGGCTTCCTTTATCAGTTTTTAGCTTCTAATTTATATTCAATAGCTATCCACTTCCTCCCTTTTTCCATTTGTTACATGCTGTTGTATAGGTGAGGGGGTAGTCAGCACCCATTCATTCCCAGGCCTCTTTCTGAGACTGATGGTACAGGCCCTAGTTCTTGTGAGCAAAATATTAAACCTACTCCTTTGACCTGCCCTTCCCACTGTAACACCACATTTTAAAGACACCTCCCATTTAAAATACACAGGATGATACCCTGGCCCCACTGAAGTCAATAGCAAAACTCCCATTGACTTCAGTGGGACCAGAATTTCACCCATAAAGTCCACTGCCTGCAGGGAAGAGAGGTTGTGAATGCCCTTAGGCTCATGAAAATCAGGCCATAATTTGGGAAAGCCATCAGATATCACTGTGATGCAGGCCATATAAGAAGCTAGCTAGGTAGACATAATGGAAATGGTGATTTATATAACACGGACTCACCTGTCCCCAGTGAACAGGACCAAGAACCATTAATTCCCCTTTTAGTAGACCACAGAATAGCCAGCAAGTGGCAATGACTACCACTTAGTCAATACCTACCAGCTGGATTAGAACCCATGATCTAGCTGCAAAAAGTTCTCTATCCTATTACCAAGCCCACTGAGCCATCCAGTCTCCCAGGAATGCTATGTTTTAATAAAGCTTTGATTTATTCCATAAAGACTCTCATACCTAAAAGCTTTTTATGGAAATTCTCACACATGAACTGAAACCACTGTAGTCAGAAGAGGGAAATTTGCAAACAGACCATAAAATTGTCTTTAATTAAAAAAATAAAATGGTAGACTTCAAATCCAGACTAAACACTTGGCATCTGAGATAGGCAGAAGAGTCTGTTTAGTCTCCCCTAAACCACATCATCTCCTTTCATGACAAGGTAGCATTTCACTAGAGAGAGCAATCTAATATTTCCTTCCTCTTACCTCCCCTCCCCCCCCCCCCCCCCACCTGATGCACAGCTCCTGGGCTGAGATAACTGAGAGCTTACACTGAACGTCTGACTCGAAAGAAAGTAACTGTCAAACACACACTCCCTTCTGAACAGGAAGCTCAATGAAACGTTCCTTGTGGTTTTAAGTTTCAGATCACGCTATCAGCTCTATAACATGGCACTTTGCAGTTAGCTTGTTTGTTTTTTTCCATGCAGTGTCCTATTTCCCATAACATGACACACGTAGGCCTTGTCTACATTAGAATTTCAGACCTGCTTGTAGCTGCACCCATGCAAACACTTGGCACAGACAATCTACACCAATGCAGCATGGCTTGCACTAGTGCAGTTTACCTCAGTACAAATCTCAGTTTATAGAGGTTTACCCTGTCTACAATAGGGCCAGCTGCACCCATGGCTGAAATCCCAGTGTGGACAAGGCCTTAAATGGACCAGAAATTATATCTCTTTGTAATTATACCCGCACCACCCCGCAAACCCAGGCAAGCTATTTATCCGTACTGTGCTTGAATTTAGCAAGCCGGGGCCAAATCCTGCAGTCCTTAAATTAAAGAGAGCCTGATTTTGCAAGATGGTGAGTGCCTCCTTCAGTACTGATTGCCATCAGCTGCAACTAAAGCCAATGGGAATGTTACCTGAATAAGAATTTGCGGGGGCTTGATCATGTGTGCTGCTCCCAGTGGTTGCAATAGAAGTTTAGCCTGAGTAAGCTCTGCAACATCAGACCCTGCAGGATTTGGTCCATTGACTCTGATGGGAGTTTTGGGTAAGTAACAACTGCAGGACTGAGCCCTGTATTACTATCTCGTACTTTCTTTTGAAAATAGAATTTCAAAGCAATATTACCAGCACTTGCTTCTTTCTTTGGGGTTTGTAGAGTTGTTGTAGCTGTCTTGGTCCCAGGATAGAAAGACAAGGTGGATGAGGTAATATCTTTTATTGGAGCAGCTTCTGCTGGTGAAAGAGACAACCTTTTAGCTACATAGAGCTCTTCTTACAATAAAAGATATCTCTCCCACCTCGTCTCTTTCTTTAGTGGCATTTTCATCTGTACAGGGAGGTCACTGGCTCTGCCAGATACAGCTCATTACTTTAGCAGTTAGTCTAGCACTGTACTCTTTGTGAATGGCGAGTGTCCAAATTTCTTGCAACAAGTAAAGGAGTTTTCTCCTTTGGGAGTAGTGGCCTCCTGGAGAGAGGAAAAATGCAGAGTAGGAGAGTCTGGCTTTGTTCCATGCTGATGCTGCATTATTTCCCTGGTAGTAGGCATGCAGAGAATGGGACACTTTTCAGGGCTTGCTCTGTGGGCAGCTAGCTTGAAATACTTAGCCTGCCATTCAGTACCAGCAGCAAGCAGCCAAAAATAGAAGCAGAGGTGGGAAATGATAGGCAGAAAACTGAAGAAAAGCCAAGCCATTTGAAAAAGGCATGAGAACTGATTGCATAGTGGCTCAGGGAAAGGCACTGATCTTACTCCTGCTATAGTTTTTCCTTGGTTCTCCCTATGCCCAGGTAAAGCAGGCAGTAGTCACTGCAGAAGTGAAAAGGTAGGTAATAAAATGAATGTCTTGATGATCAAATAAAAAAGTTGTTCTCAGATCTCAACCATCCCCTTACAGCCTGGTGCCTGTATAATAACATTTAGACATGCCAGAGTTCATCTCACACCACCATGAATTAATACAATTCAAACACACATGGCTTATTTTGATGAGAGTATAACACAAGGCCATATGTTCCTCAGTAATGTGTCTAGCTGACTGAAGGGGGCAAAACAGCTCTGGCAGATCAGTTGAAGGGGGAAATCCCTATTCTGGTCGGTTTAGTTTCTTAATCTATTACCACCCCTGTGAGATCAGAGGGCCTGTCTGTCCTAGAGATATTTGTAGCTCACCCAGAGCTAAACCCCCAATGTAGATGGCCTGCCCTCCTGTGACTTACCCTACTTTGAAGCCCCATTTTGCACCACAGCAAGGGGAGGGGGAGGTTATAGCAACATAGCTGCATCTGTGTACTAGTACAGATATCCCCAGAGAAACAGGGAGGCTTTGAGAACCTGAGTGTTCTTCTAGAGCAGTGGTTCTCAACCAGGGGTATGTGTACCCCTGAGAGTACACAGAGGTCTTCCAGAGGATACATCAACTCATCTAGATATTTGCCTAGTTTAACAAACAGGCTACATAAAAAGCACTAGAGAAGTCAGTACAACCTAAAATTTAATACAGACAATGACTTGTTTATACTGCTCTATATACAGTGAAATGTAAGTACAATGTTTATAAAACAATTGATTTATTTTATAATTATATGGTAAAAATGAGAAAGTCAGCAATTTGTCAGTAATAGTGTGCTGTGCCCCTTTTGTATTTATGTCTGAATTTGTAAGCAAGTAGTTTTTAAGTGAGGTGAAACTTGGGGTACGCAAGACAAATCAGACCCCAGAAAGGGGTACAGTAGTCTGGAGAGGTTGAGAGCCACTGATCTAGAGTATGGATTAGAATACTCTGCTTGTGGGAGAAAAGCATTATTCTTGAATTCTTTTAAAAGTGGTGTATGTGGGGGAGGAGGGGAAGCATTGAGGAAGCAAAGAGGTTGTTTTTTTAAATGAATACTTCCCATTTTTAAAACTTTTCAGATAATGTGATGACTTTGCATGAAAATGTTCCTCCTCCTCATGACCTGTCAGGTAATCTTATCCTCTCTTTATCATGATCAGAATGAGTTCTTCTGTTCTTTTCAGTTCCCAGAAATAGCTAAATTAAATAGTTTCTGGTTAAGCTCAAAGGCAAGTGTGTGCAAAAAACAGGTGCAGTTACTGCCAATACAAATAGCTAATAAGGCACTTTTGAGTTTTCAGGTCCCTTATCTGAAGTCTCATTTTGTGCATCCACTCACCACACATAGGTGTGCAAATGTAACATATGCTTTTTTATCAATCATTAGAATCTTTATTACATGATATATGAAAAGTGTAATAGCTAGCATACACACACACACACAGGAATTTTTTTTACTGGATTAAAAAGTAATTAAAATAAACCAAAAGAAAGGGGATTCCTTGTAAATTGCACATATTAAAAATATTTTTAAACCACTGTTTCCATGAACAAATATTTTTCAACATTCATTTAGGGCTACATTTTCAAAAGGGTGCTTTTCCTTTCACCTGCAAAAATTGTTCCCACAACATTTGCTCCCATATTTTGACCTACAACCAGGGGGACAGAGTTTCAGCATGAATGTTTGAGGAGCAGCTATTTCACCCCTTGCAAAGTGAGTATACAGGGCTTATGCCTGCAAGGTGCCAAAGGCCTAGCTTTCTACAATGGGTGTGTCTACAGTCAGAGAGCACAAGAGAGAACCCCACATTTTGGGCTAGACTCTCATCCCTGGGTCAGGCTGCTGGGGCAGTATAAAGCAGTTGGAGACCTGCCCTTAAGGGCAGCTCAGGATTCTCCCTAACACAAAGGAGACCTTGGGTGACAGAGCCAACCTAGCTGGTTTTACATCACTGGCTTCCTTCTGCCTTGCATATAGAGGGTATATTGGGGCCAGTGCAATGAGAATGTGTGCAACAGGAGCATGTAGTGTTCACTAGAATGTTTCCCAGCACAAACAATCCTGATGATATCTCTGCAGTTTAGGGTACTCTAAATTACAACAAGGGCTGTTTTGGCCCTGACTATCCCAGGGCCATGAAAAGGTGATCTAGTACCTCCCCCCGCTCTCCCAACTCTCCTCTGCTGTATCAAACAAACTCAGCACAGTTGCGGATCTGGCCCTAGAACTCACTGTCTGTTGGTCCCAGAATGCCTATATTGCTATGTAATGTGGAGCTATGTATTTAGAAGAAGGGTTGGAGCATTCAGTTAGAACATTCCTAAGAATCACCTAACCCCGAAAGAATGTAGCTTTACAATCTTTTTTTTTGGGGGGGTGGGGGGTGCATTTGCTGGCACCAAACTTTATTTCCAGATGTTTCATTCAGGCACAATAGCCTTTTTTTCACTATTTAATCAGGACATTGACTGTTGCCTGCACTTTGCATGGAATTCAAACAGTTGAAACCCCTCAGCATTCCTTATACATTTTTTACCTTGTACTTCGCAGCGCACATTTGCTTAGACCCAGCATCATAAGAGTTCATAATCTGGTAGCATTTCCATTTCAAGGGCTTGAAATCAAGTGTAAAAAATTGGCTCTTGGCTGATTTAGCCTACAAAGTCTGAACATGGCAGAAGTCATTTTGCATCATATGCCTCTCCTTTAAAACTCATGATGGCTCCCTGTAAATGGTTATACATGTACATTTACATTTAAGTTAGATGTATACGTTAAACTCAATTTAAAAAAAATATATCCCTAGTTAAAGATATAGTAGCTGGCCAGGTTTGCGCAGATGTCCCATGTTGGAGATATCTAAGGTCAATGAGATTAGGGTCTGAGAGCTCAGCATCTTGCAGGATCGAGACATGAGTGAGCCAAGTTAAAATATGGTTTCCAAAAGCATTTGTGCAAGTGAAACTCAGTGGAATAAATACTTGCGGGAAGCTGACACTCAAAGAGCGCAAACTGGCCAAAACATATTCATTCACAAATATCCTAGACCTAGGAATGGGGTGGGGCTTTGGTTGGTTGGTTGGGTTTTGGGTTTGGTTTGGTTTGGTTTTTAGCACTGCTAGCTGCAAATGTGGACAATGCTCATTGGATCAGACTTCCTTCCATTAATGTGATATGATGTAACACACTATAGCTCACCTACTGGGCTGAATTTCTATGCACTAATTATATTACAAAGTGAAAACTATTGAGCAAAACTTAATCCCTCAGAATGTGTCAATGATCTGTTGATTGTTTTGTGTGATTTTTTTTTTGTTTAGTTTTGTGTAACAGCCCCATAGGCATGCGCACGGGTGTGCCCAGGCACACCCTAATGCAAGGGTGGGCAAATGGCTCCACTCCCCGGCGCGGCAAGCCGCGGGGTCCACGCTCCCGGGCCGAAGCGCCCGGCTGAACGCAGCAAGCCGCCGGCCCCTCCACCCTCACCTGGAGCCATGCTGCCGCGTGCGCAGCGCTCTGGGGTCCGGGGCTGCGCACTCCCGTGGGGCAGCATTTGGCTCCGCGTTGAGGCAGACATGCTCCCCCCTCCCTTGGAGCCATGCCGCCGCACGCAGCACTCTGGGGGCTGGGGCTCTGCGGGGAGTCAGACACGCTCCCCCCTCCCCATGAGCCATGCCGCCGTGCGCGCAGCGCTCTGGGGGCCGGGGCTGTGCGCTCCCGCGGGGCAGTGTTTGGCTCCGCGGGGAGGCTAGGAGCCTCATCTCATGGTAAGGGGTCTGGGGCCAGGGGGGGGGTTGGATAAGGGGTGGGATCCGGGGGGGGGGTTAGGGGCGGGGGGTCTCTGGAGGGGGCAGTCAGGGAGCAGGGGGGGTTGGATGGGGCATGGGAGTCCCGGGGGTCTCTCCGGGGGTGGATAGGGGTCAGGGCAGTCAGGGGACAGGGAGCAAGGAGAGTCCTGGGGGGGCAGTTAGTGGGAGGGGGTCTTTGGAGGGGGGGTCAGGGGACAAGGAGCTGGGGGGGGTTGGATGAGTCAGGAGTTCTGGGGGGGGCTTTCAGGAGGCAGGGGTGTGGAGAGGGGGGTTGTATGGGTCAGGAGTTCTGGGGGTCCTGTCAGGGGGCGGAGAGCGGTTGGATAGGCCTGGGAGTCCTGGGGGTCTGTCTGGGGGCGGGAGTGTGGATAAGGGTTAGGGCAGTCAAGGGACAGGTAGGGTCCTAGGGGGGCAGTAAGGGGACAAGGATCAGGGAGGCTTAGGTAGGGGGTGGAGTCCTGGGGGACAGTTAGGGGCAGGGGTCCCAGGAGGGGGTAGCCAGGGGACAAGGAGCAGGGGGGGTTGGGGGTTCTGAGGGGGGGGAAGTCAGGGGGCGGGAAGTAGGAGGGAGTGGATGGGGACGGGGCTAGGGCAGGGCTCCCTGGGTGCACACCCTAATTAAATGGGCTGCGCACGTCTATGAACAGCCCTGTGGTGTGCTTGTTGTGCTGATGCAATCCAGACAATCAAAAGTTATTTTTTCACTTCTTTTTTGTTTCCTTCCTTTCTACTTGATTGTCAAAGATGAGGCGTGACAAAGGATTTTTCCTTCTCAGTCCATTCTGATTTATCCACTGGTAGCTGCAGAATAGTAACAAGCCAAATTGACACTTGCACTCCATGCAATGTTCCCATTAAAGCTACAGTGTTTTGCCTGAGTACACGCTAAGTAGAAACTTCAGGAATTAGCCAGTTATTACAAAAATGTTGCACTCATACAGCATTTCACTTGTTTGTACAATGCTTTAAACATCAGCTAATTAGTCATCTGTATTGTGATTGCTGTTCCCAACTGGTCTGGGTCTGAGTAGCAGAAGGGAGATATACTGGCCACTGGATAAGTAGTTTTCTGTTCCCTGAGTGACCAGAGCAGGGGCTGCTCCAGGCTCATAGACCACCTGACTCCAATTAACCTGCTAAGAGTCAGGTGAGGCAGTTAAGAACCTGACTCTAATTATGGCCCCTCTGATGCTATAAAAGGGCTCACTCCAGTCAAGCCAGGGGGAGCCAGAGGCGTGCAAGAAGCTGAGAGTGAGTAGGTGTACTGGTGGAGGACTGAGACGTACACGCGTTATCAGACATCAGGAGGAAGGTCCGGTGGTGAGGACAAAGAAGGTGTTGGGAGGAGGCCATGGGGAAGTAGCCCAGGGAGATGTAGGTGTCGTGCAACTGTACCAGGAGGCACTCTAAACAGCTGCAGTCCACAGGGCCCTGGGCTGGAACCCGGAGTAGAGGGCGGGCCTGGGTTCCCCCCAAACCTCCCAACTCCTGATCAAACACAGGAGGAATTGACCTGGACTATAGCTTCTACCAGAGGGGAAGGTCTCTGGACTGTTTCCTGACCCACAGGGTGAATCTGTGAAGTGAGCAAATCCGCCAATAAGCGCAGGACCCACCAAGGTAGAGGAGGAACTTTGTCACAGTATGCATGTTAATGTTTAAAGGAGGAGAGGCAAAAAAGCTTAAAGGCTGGTATTTTCCAAAGGTGCATAATGGAGTGAGGACATCAATGGGAGTAGGGCACCTAACTCCCTTAGGCACCTTTTGAAAATCCCAACCTAAAGTATTAGTCATGCAAGTTTAAGAGCACAAAGACGTTATCTAAGGTCCAGAGGAGCAGCGCTCACAAAGAGGAATGGTTCTACAAGGAGATCTTTGGACCCAACAGTCAGCCCAGGTTCTGTACAATAGGACTGGATGAAAAGGAAAATGGGAGTGTTGTAATGATTATGGCTGTTGATGATGTGTTGTCACCTGTTCTGAAATGGTTGGCTTCACCAGTAGCATTACATGTATTTATGCACATAAGCTACACCTAAATGACCATGTTACAGAGTGACAGTCAGGTAGCATTACAGAGATAATAGTACAGGCTCAGCATACTCAGATACAGACAGAGATGAAGGACATATAAGTAACGAGAGAGAGAGGCAGTGCCCATTATTGAAGCAAGTATCTAGAACATCAGTTTCTTATGTGAATGATTCAGTCCATACCAGCTGATCATTTGCTAGTGCTAGATTCTACTTCTAGATATTGAAAAGTTATAGATCACGTACATGATCACAGGTGGGATTTTGGGGAACTTGTAGTAGAAGCAGGTGATGGGTATTTAAGTGCAATATTGTTTCTTCAGAGATGAAAACCCATCTTGTTTATTTCTCCAAAGATTCCCAGAGTGTGGAAGTCATAAGCACTGCTTCCTAAGATAAGTGGTGCTTAGCAGTAAGTAGGCTTTCATATAGGATGACCAGACAGCAAATGTGAAAAATCGGGACAGGGGTTGGGGGTAATAGGTGCCTATATTAAAAAAAGACCCAAAAATCGGGACTGTCTCTATAAAATCGGGACATCTGGTCACCCTACTTTCATATGAGAGAGACAGAGAGACAGTGAACGCAGAAGTCTTGCTAAGCACAGGATTGATGCAGAAAATAACCTCTCTGTTATTCAAGTTGTGCCCTGGCTGATTTCAGGAGTGGTCCGTGCTTATGCTAAATTCATCAAGTGCTAATAAAAACTGTCATGAGCTGGAAACAAGAGACTTTATTCTGCATCCAAAATGGAAACATTCAGATGACTGTACAGTTCATTTAGCACTTTGATTTTGTTCAGAAAAAAGTTTCCATCACATGCATTTATGAGCTGTCAAAAAGTTCGGTCCAATGATTGCACCAGATTTTAATTGCCATGTCTTCCATGCAATTATAAATAGTCATAAATGCAGATGCTCACAATACACAGCCTAAATAGAAGCCTCATCCTCTGTTGTGTGTCCAGCTGCACCGTGACCTACTTTCTCATCAGGGTTAGGGATGCCTAATGTGCGTGCTGGAGTTAGCAAGAAGAGCTAAGTCAGTTTTGCTTTACTTTAGTCTAAAAATAATGCCAGAGCTTAGCAGTGCTATGTTTAACCCTTCTCCTAGGAGTCACTTTCTTCTGCTCATTAACCTCCCTCCATCTTCCTGTGAACAACATATCACCTCACGGTGAGTTCCCAAGAAAACTAAGGATTCTCCTCATGTTCACTGGTGTAAATCAGGATGGGCTCCACTCTAGCCCCTGGAATTACACAGGTATAAAGCCAGTATAAGTGAGTTGAGTTTAAAAAAAAAAAAAAAAAAAGAACTAAAATATTATAATTCAGAATTTGAAAAGATTTAGTCTATATGAGTTCAAGACAGTGCTTAGGCTCTTATCTCACTCTAACACTCTATGCCTCGGGGGAACACCCTGCACCCCCATGTTCATCCTTATAATATGATTGTGTGGTATCCAATGCAAAGGTTGTCATGTCGGGTGTCTTCAGAAGGCTCGTGATGCACTGAGCATTGTTATGTTATAGTAATGTTATAGGTTGTAATTTCATGTATATAGTTACGAGGCTGAAAATGTGTCCTCATGGCTTAAAACAAGCCCAGGCAAAACTCTCCAGAAGCAGAGGGGCAGTTCACACCTCATCAGGGCATGTATGGGATAAACCCAGCCCAGCCTCACAGGAACAAAGGACACTGACCTAGGCAGCAACAAAGGATCTGTTGGACTCTTGAGTGAGTCACCCCCCCTTCCTTTGGTCAGTTTGGGACTGTGATGAGGTAATGCTCACCTGACTCTGAAGGGGGGAGGGCGCAAAGCCAAGAGGGAAGAAAGAACATGATAAAAGGGAGGGATGTTTGCCATGCTTTTCCTCTCTCTTCCACCTCCATCTACAGACACCACCATCACCAAGCGACTGAAGCGCTGATCAAAGGGCAGAGCCTGGCTGAAGGGCAACCAGCCAGTCTGTGGTGAGAAGCATCTAAGTTTGTAAGGGCACTGAAAGTGTTAAAATCAGCATAGAATGCATTTTGCTTTTATTTCATTTGACCAAATCTGACTTCTTGTGCTTTCACTTATAATCACTTAAAATCTATTTTTGTAGTTAATACATTTGTTTGTTTGTTCTACCTGAAGCAATGAGTTTGGTTTGACGCGTGTCAGAGACTCCCCTTGGGATAACAAGCCTGGTACATATCCATTTCTTTGTTAAATTGATGAACTCATATAAGCTTGCTGCGTCCAGCAAGCATAACTGGACACTGCAAGATGGAGGTTCCTGGGATTGTGTCGGGGACTGGAGATATTGGCTAGTGTCATTCGGTTGCAGAATCCAAGGTGCTTACATGCCAGAGGCTGTGCATGAACAGCCCAGGAGTGGGGGTTCTCACAGCAGAGCAGGGTAAGGCTGGCTCCCAGAGTCAAGGATTAGAGTGACCTAGCAGATCACCGGTCCAGATAACACCAGGGGAACGTCACACTCACCCTATAGATTTTTTTTGCAACTATCTTGGCACGACAGCAATAAGCAAGTTGTGCTTTTGTTTGCAGGACATTCATCAATCAAAATGATTGTTATTCACAGAGCTGAGCACAAACCAAAGCACCAGCCCTAGTGAATTCTGAATCCAAATCCAATTGTGGCAGCCTTCCATTATCTCTATAAAGGGCCAAACCAAAATTCCAGACCCCAAAATACCTGAGCTTTGGGGGGACATAGGCAGTGCCTCTGGGCTTGGCAGTTCATAGCTCTGGTACCTCTAGGCTTGGTGCATCAGTTATGAAAATAAAAAAATTGCTTCAGCCCTGGCACCTCTTCCGTTACAAATTAAGCACTGGATATAAGTCCATCTCGAGCTGTAACACATGGGGCAGAGAGAAGAGATGGGTGGCAAGAAGGGATTTTCACTTTAAAGGGCAGATTTAGGACTCTGATTTTGCGACAACTTCCACTGACTTGAACAGCATTGGACCCTTTGAGCAGAGCTCTCCTATAGCATAAAGTTCTTTTAGGGCTTAAATGAGAAGGTGAGAAAGGTGGGGAGAAGCTGCCACAACTGCAGCCTGTAAAGAACAGCAAGAACACAATGCATCCCAAAGCATCACCCCAGCATATTCCTAGAGCGCAGAGACTAACATCCCTCAGCATTCCAGTGGCTCCCAGTGGAGAGCAGTGGCATGCTGCTCTTCTCCCTGTTTGCAGCAGCAGCTAAATTGCTTTAAAAGCTGTGAAAAATACATACATGCTCTCCTAATGTTTCTTTCCATGTAAGCCGGTGTATAGTTGCCACAGGGATGCATGGTCACCAATGGGAGGGGAGGTGTCCACAAGACAATTTCTCGGTTAAGATGCAGACAACACTACAGAAATGAATGGGAACCTCTGAATGAAACAATAGTTATAGAAAGCACCACGAGCGTTTGCTTATTGCCTCTGGCATGCCCAGTCATGGTTCTGAAAAGGAGTTTAGCACCATCTTCAACTCTTAGAGGCTGAAAATCTGTTTCTGATCAAAAGTTTCTCTCCAAAGATGGTGCATGACATTTCACAACCCTTGCCAATTATATGCCATTTTGCCTTTCCCCCTGGTGATTATTCTTGCACTCCTGCCACTAAATTGCTCAAGTCAGGGCCGGCTCTGGCTTTTTGGCTGCCCCAAGCAAAACAAAAAACGGGGCGACCAGAACGGCAAAGCAAAAAAAAAAAAAAAAAAAACCTGCGGCGTGGCCGGAGCGTGGGTGCAGGGGGACCGGCTGGGGGGGGGGGTGGGGGAGGGAGTGGGCGGGAGAGAGAGAGAAGGGGGCGGCCAGGGCTACAGCAGGGGTGCTGCCACGCGGCCCCTCCCGCTGCGCCACCCCCTGCCGCGAGGGCTCCGCTCCAGTCGGCGGGGAGGGAAGGAAGAGCACTGCCCTGCAGGGCGCTCTGGTTCTCCGTGCCGCCGCCCCCTACAGGGCGGCCAGAGCGGAACAAGAACAAAAAAACCCAAACAAACAACAGCAACAAAAAAAGCGGCCGTGCCGCCCTAGGATTGGGCAGAATGCTGCCTCCAACAATCTGCCGCCCCAAGCACCAGCTTGCTCAGCTGGTGCCTGGAGCTGGCCCTGGCTCAAGTCCATTTTATTTCCTTTTAGTTCATGATGCAAAGCTGCCCCCTATTTAATGGCACAGCAGGGAATGACAAAAATAGATATGCTGAGTGGAGGTCTCCCAAGGAGGATTCAAAAAGGAGAGGACACTAAGGGCTGTCTACACAGGAGGTTAATGTGAAATAAACTAGAGTGTCAACTGAAAGCACAATAGCTATTCCACACTAACTCCCTACTTGGATACTTTGATTCCACATTGTGTTTAGGTTAGCCCACTTCCACGGGGAATAAGAGCATGGAAAAAAGAGGGTCCACATGGCAAGTTGGAATAGCTATTCCGCATACGGCTTGAATGTATGGGGGAATAGCTAAGACTAACTCAAGAAACCAGATGACCAAGGACCAGAGTATGCCTCATGTTTGTACGGCACCTAGCGAAATGGGGTCCTAGTCCATAGCCAGGCCTCGTAGGTGCTACAGTATAATACCAAATGATGATAATGTCTTGGCTTGAACACAGATGTGCAGTATAGGGAGGGCAGAAGGGGCCTGAATAAAGATTAGGCTTAATTGAGATTCCTACGCTTAAATGAACACAGGGACAGCTTCCACCCATACTCCCAAGGAGGAGCAGGTTCGTGATCCCATGTCCTATCTGTAGCAGCCCACAAAGCCAGACTGTACTGTGTGGGGGCAATGAGCAGCACACCCTGTAGAACAGGGACTCTCTGCCTTTCCAAACTACTGTAGCCCTTTCAGGAGTCTGATCTGTCCTGCGTACCCCCAAGTTTCACCTCACTTGAAAACTTCTTGCTTACAAAAATCGGACATAAAAATACAAAAAAGTGTCTCAGCACACTATCACTGAAAATTTGCTGACTTTCTCCCTACCATATAATTATAAAATCAACTGGAATATAAATATTGTGTTTACATTTCAGTGTATAGTATATAGAGCAATATAAACAAGTCATTGTCTGTATGAAATTTTAGTTGGTACGGACTTCACAAATGCTTTTTATGTAGCCTGTTGTAAAACTAGGTAAGTATCTAGGTAAGTTGATGTACCCCCTGGAAGACCTCTGTGTACCCCTGGTTGAGAACCACTGCTGTAGAACATGAGCAGCAGACCCTGAGCGAGGACTCTTCCCTGAGCTTCTTCAGGGGCAGTGCCACCCCCATGCTGGGCTGGGCCTGTACAGCACAACTAATCCCAGTGATCCATTTCCTCTGAAACATCTGGCTGCAAGCCTGGGAGCAAACAGCTGCATTGGAATTAATTGCTTTCAAGTTTAATTAAGTTTTGCTATCAATTCCTAGTCCTTAAACACACACCTCCTGCTGATCTGATGCAATGCAGCAGCCCATATGCATCCCTGGCGCTATTCTTACTGATCTCACTAAAATGTCACTCGGGATGAACTCAACACCTAAGGCCCATTTTCTTTCCCTTCAATTTGATTTTTCTAGATAAGCCCATTACAGCAGAATGCAGTCAACACTCACTCCGAGCACACAATCTAAGCAAACCCTGGAACCATGCTGATGTTTCACTGACAGACAGAGAGGTTTGTCTTCCGGCCTGATAAATGCAGCATTTTGTTGTGGGGGCTGCAAGAGGTGATTCCTTTCCCTTCTACTTTTATTAAGGCTCTGAAGAAGTCTTGGTTGTTGTGTTTAGGGAGACATTTCTCCCCCAAAATCTACAAAACAGACTGGTGCTCTGAGCAAAGCTTACGTCAAAGGCTTTCTACTAGCTTTTTGGGGGCCAAAATATTTGTGTAGAGACAATGACTGGGCCACTTCCTCTCCAGCAGAACTTGGGGCACTTTGAGTTCGTTTGGTTGCCAATTGCTGGGGAGTTGAAGAAGCCGACAACAACTTTGCATTTCCATTGACCGGGGGAGATGGGGGGGTGTGCATGTCAAAGGGTCTGTACAGAGGAAATAGCTATTATGGTGCCCTGAAATACTCCTTCTGCGACTTGTGTTTCATCATGATGCAGAGTGAATGGTAATTCGCCTTTTGGCCCAGCCTTCTTTTCTATTCAGTTTTGGTATTTATATGCCCCATGTAGTGAGGTGGAGTGGCCCCTCTCCAGACTTGAGAGCAAGGGACCGGCGTGCTCCCCCTGGTGGGTGGAGCTGAACCGGCCCCGTTCCCCTTGCTGGAAGTACCAGGGCGGGACAGGAAGTATAAAGGGAGGGCTCTGTTGCTCAACTGAGTGGGAGCCCAGGAAGGAGATGGACATCTCCACTCTGCTGTGGCACCTTGGAGCTGAACCTGCGCTATGCAGCGCCCTGCCCCTGGAGAAGACTGATCCTAGAGAGAAGTTGCCGAGACTGCCGTCCGCTGTGTACCCAGAGGACCTGTGGACTACACACCACCCCACCCCACCCCACCCAGACTGTGGTAGGAAGTAGCCCAGGGAAACCAGACTGTATTCTGATTTTGTTGCCGGAGCATGAGTCAATGTGTTTTGGCTGGACACCCCCCCACCCCTCCCCTCACCCCGCCCCACCCCCCCACTGCTATGGCGCTGGGCTGGGAAGCAGTGGAGTCAGGTGGGCCCATGTCCCCCTACCACCCCAGCTTTCCCCCTGTAGGCCAAGAGGCCTGCCTTTGACTATGATCTGCCTGAGTTAAGACGCCAGACCTTTTTTTGCTCCGCCCTGTCTGAGGGTGGGGGCGTGCTAAACTTGTACTTGTTGTCAGCCCCGGCCAGGGGCCTGTGGGCTAAAGCCTGTGCCCTGCAGGCTAAAGCCTGAGCCCTGCTCTGGCCCGCCCAGAGCTTCAGACTGTTAATTACTACCCACCCCAGCCACGGGGCTGCGGGCTAGAGACTGATCACTGCTTTGCCCCACTCAAAGGGGCGGAAGCACCAGACTGTTCCTGCTGGTTTGCCTCTGTGAGGTGGCTACAGAACTAGAGACTTCATACGGCTTGGCCCCGCCAGAGAGGCCCGAGCCTGAGGGTTATTGACTGATACAGCGAGGCAGAGTGGCCTCTCTCCCTACTTCAGAGCAAGGGACCACTACACCCCTCCGCCACCATAACATCAGAGAAGCTCACCATCTTTAGAGTATTTATTCTCTCAACACCCTGTGAGAGAGGGCAGTGCTTTTACCCTCATTTTACAGATGGGGAACTGTAGCACAGAGAGGCTAAGTGACTTGCCCAAGGTCACACAGGAAGTTTGTTGCAGAACAGGAACTTAAGCACAGGTCTCCCAAGTCCCAGACTAGTCCATAAATGTCAGACCACCCTTCTTCTCAACACAACACAAAACTCCTTCTGGGTCTCTGCAAACCATTTTCAGCCTGGACATGGGTTCCTGTACATCTGCCCCAATGAGATGGTAATTTCAAAACTGGAGATATTAACACAAATCTCCACTCTCAAGATTGTTTTGCGGGGGGGAGTCTATTCCCTTGTTTGCAAATCTCTTAGAGAAGAAATGTACAAGAGTCAGGCATGATAGATCACTGCTTCACCCAGATATTTATGTCCGTCTCCATTTTCAAGGTCACTGAGGACCTCTTGACATGAGATCCACCACAGAATCATTACCACCGTATCCTGCCACGCAGTGACTTCCACCCATTTGAATGCTTCCTAGTGAAATGTCTCTTTAGCCTGTGCATGGTGCCAAAGCAGTAGTAACCACTAGTGATCCAACTGCCGTCCTTGCATCTGAGTATATTACATTGCATACTGGGCTATTCACAGAAACTTACCAGGCCCAGCAAGATTGTGAAACTGAGGCAGAGAGGCTCAGAGAGTCAGTCAAGGTCGCATAGTGAATTACAAGTTGGATTAGAATTTAGGGGGTTGCTAGCTGCCGGTATCACTTAGCAACTCTTCTGTGCTATAGTGCAGACCTGTGAGTTCATCACAGAGTGTACAGTGCTCAAAAGCATAGAATCACTTTGACATATGCACTGAAAGTTTAACGCAACCTGCATGCAGGATACTTAAGGGAAACTGACGGAGGAAAGGCACCGTATTTATATTTAGTGTGAGATGAGCTTCAAAGTTGGCATTCTTTTGCAAGAGCCATCTTGACCTGGTTGATCAGTGCAGGTAATTTATTAGCACCAGAATACCTTAAAAGTGTGACCATCTTATCAAAGCAGCGTAGGTCAGGCAAACCTTAGCTGATCACATGAAATTAACTGAATGAGAATGGTACGGGAAGAACCAAAGAGATCTGCTGAATATTCAGACAGTAGCGTCCCAACGTGATAGAGAAATTCAACCCCCCTCCCCCCCCCAACCTTCACTACTTGGGTTCTTGGGAAGAGGATATCTCTCTGATTCCTTGAAACTGAGAAAGCACTGGCTGGTACTGAATACTTTAGACAGTTTGTGGAAAAAGACAGCAGATAAAGTCATTGCATGGTGAAGAATTCCATTCCTGCATTAAGAATAGCATTTAAAACAACCACTTTTGGCAACTCCAGGCTCCTGGGAAAATTAGCTTGTTCTTATCAAATGACTAACAGGCACGCACTAAAATAATCAGTTTATTGTTTACTTAAGTCCTTCACAGTTCTCAGAGGGCAGCCTATCTGATTGGTTATTCATTACTTCCCTATAATTATTTTTAATAAAACATGTAAAGTGCAATGATCATTCTGATTTTTTGATGTTGGTGCAGTTTAACATCACAATACAACACTATAGAAACAGACCTGCAATTAACCATGTTGGTATGGAAATTAGTACTTAATGAGGAACAGTGGAGTTGTTCACACCTTGCAACACTCAGTTGCCAGTAGAATGTTAAGGGGTGAATCACGTCTCTGTAAAGCATCTTGCTTTGTATCTAGGGTTAGAAAAATGTGCTCTACATTTGCTATTAGAACAAGACGACTCTTCCCCACCCCCTTTCTCTTTGATGAAGAGCTTTCTTTATCTCTAATATGTTCTGTGGAGAAAGTAAATACATATAATTCTCTGCATCCTTTTAGCTATGCTGTGTCCTTGATCCCATGTGGGGCACTCTGGGGTGGAGTTTGGAACTGTACTGGTCTGGGCAAAATGTTCTAAGACATTCTGTCCAGCTAAGGCAGATGCAGGCAGAACACCGTCAGGACCGGGCTGTATGCTGCTCTATCTACATGCTGTTGAAAGAAGCACTATGTGCTCCCCAGCAGTGTCTGCCGTCAGATGCGAGCAGACTACCCTCCAGTGCTGCTGGGCACCCCCACGGTGAGGTCCAATGTGCCAGCTGTTACAACTGCTGCAAGATGTAGCTGGCACTGGTGGTCTGTGGGAGTCAGACTAGATGTGGTGGTCCCTTCTTGCCTTACATTCTAGGACTCTATGTAGATCTGCAACCAAGCTTGCCCCAGAGTTTTGGGGTGTTCCAGCCCAGGGTCTGGCTTTGGCCATTATAGGTACAAGGCCAGTCTCAGAGTGTGCAGCCGGATTCCTCCAAATCCAAGGAGTGTTTTGAGCCAGGATTTTGGTCTGGGCTCTTCTCTCGTTGGAATGCTGGCACTTCAAAAGAAAGGGCAGATATACAAAGCAGCCTGGACAATACGTTTTCCCCCGCATACCTGGCAGCTTAAGCAACGCAAATGTGGTTGGTTAAGACTAGCTTGGCTCACTTCACCATGCACAGCTATTAGTTCTCCCTCACCCAGCCAGGTGTTCACTGCACAGATTGTCCAAGAGCTGCATTTTCAGAGACTCACTGATAGCCACAAAGCCACAGGGGAGTTGGGGTAGTTAGGGCAGTTTCCAAAATCCAGTCCTGAGCAGAAACACAGTAAACTGCCACGTTCCCAGGCTGGAAAAGAATGCCAATGCTTAGGCATCTCTGTTGTTAAGCCTGGGCCTGATGACTGCCCTCAAACTAAACAGATTGTTCTTTACTGCACTGCACATCCACAGGGTAATTAGATAAGTCTGCTCTTTGAAATCATCCTCCACCTAGAGTTCAGTCAAATCCCCTGAACTCAGCACTATGCTCATTATCTTCCTACTTGTTAAATATTCCCTCCCCGCCCCCTTTTATCTTCCCATAGGCCACAGGCCATACACCTACAGAACTTGGAGATACAAAGTAAACAGCTCCAAAGAACTGTGTGACTGAGCTCTCCGGGTACAGAATGTACGGCATCTCCTAGGTTTGACAGTTCAGGATAGTTATTTTGGACATGTTTGTTGATAGACAAATGAGTTCATATGTATCCTTAACAATTCTGTGCTCTATTATTAAGCACTGCGTGGAATGACCTGTCTAGCAATAAGGTTCCCACCCCATACCACTCCTGAGACATCTCAGCTACTTGCATTTGAACCACAGCTTCTAAAAATTGTATCAGGAGTCATAGGATTGTTTTGCTTGGGTGTTTCTGGCTCAGTAGACCACATATGATTAGGTTTCTTATCTTGAAGCAGAGCCTGGGAGCAGTAAAACTTGCAACAAGTATGTCATGTTTCACAGTTTTGGTCAGGTCCCATCTACACTGCAAGATGGAACTGAGTTTTTAACTATTTCAGGGACAGCCGTGTGGTAAGTGGGTCCCTAACATAATTGATATTGTAATGTAGATGTAATTTTAATTTTGATCATTTTTTCCCTTCTCCTCCCTCCCCCCCCACCCCTTTCTAGACCTTTACTCTGTTGCAACAAGGGGACTCTAACCCTAAACTTCTAAAATTGGGTTCAATTAGATGTCAAAATGTAAAATAATGAGACAGTTCCTGATAACTGGAGAGATGTAGAGGGTAATAATGCTTTAGGCCAGGGGCTCTCAACCTTTTCACACTATTGTTCCCCTTTCAGGAGTCGGATTTGTCTTGCGTACCCCAAGTTTCACCTCACTTAAAAACTACTTGCTTACAAAATCAGACAAATACAAAAGTGTCACAGCACACTTACTGAAAAATTGCTTACTTTCTCATTTTTACCATACAATTATAAATCAATTGAAATATAAATATTATGCTTATATTTCAGCGTATGTATATACAGCAGTATAAGCAAGTCATTATCTGTTTGAAATTTTAGTTTGCACTGACTTCACTAGCGCTTTTTATGTAGCCTGTTGTAAAAGTAGGCAAATATCTAGATGAGTTGAGGTACCCCATAGAAGACCTCTACAAAATGGGAAATGACTGCCTAGGAAGGAGTACTGCAGAAAGGGATCTGGGGGTTATAGTGGATCACAAGCTAAATGAGAGTCAACAGCGTAACACTGTTGCGCAAAAAAAAAAAAAAAAAGCAAACGGCATCCTGGGATGTATTAGCAGGAGTGTTGTAAGCAAGAGCTGAGAAGTAATTCTTCTGCTCTACTCCGTGCTAATTAGGCCTCAACTGGAGCATTGTGTCTAGGGTTGCCAGGCATCCGATTTTCAACCAGAATGCCCGGTTGAAAAGGGACCCTGGCGGCTCCGGTCAGCACCTGTGATCAGACCACTAAAAGTCCGGTCACCCACCTGCAGCGGGGCAAGCAGGCTGCCTGTCCGTCTCTGTACGACTCCCGGAAGCGGCCGGCATGTCCCGTTGACTCCTAGGCGCAGGGGTGGCTATGGGAGCTCTGTGTGCTGCCCCTGCCCTGAGTGCTGGCTCCACAGCTCCCATTGGCCGGGAACCATGGCCAATGGGAGCTGCAGGGGCGGCACCTGCAGCCAGAGGCGGCATCTGGTGGCACCTGCACCTAGGAGCCGGACGCTTCCGGGAGCCACCTAAAGTAAGTGCTACCTGGAGCCTGCACCCCGTACCCTCTCCTGGATGCCAGGCCGGAGGCCCCTCCTGCACCCCAAACCCTTCAGCCCCGGGGACCACCCCAGAGCCCGTACCTGTAGCCGGAGCCCTTACCCTCTCCCACACCCCAACCCCCAACCAAACCCGGAACTCCCTCCCACACCCTGAACCCCTCAGCCCTACCTCCCAGCCCGGAGCCCCTCCCGCACCCCAAACTCCTCATCCCTGGACCCACTCCAGAGCCCGCACCCCTCCCACAACCCAACCCCCTGTCCCAGCCTGGTGAAAATGAGCGAGTGAGTGAGGATAGGGGAGAGCGAGCAACAGGGGATGGAGTGAGCGTAGGGCGGGGTCTCAGAGAAGAGGTGCGGCAGGGGCATGACTGTAGGGCAAGGGTGTTTGGTTTTCTGCAGATAGAAAGTTGGCAACTCTAATTGTGTCCAGTTCTGGGTGCCACATTTCAGGAAAGCTGTGGACAAATTGGAGAAAGTCATTGCAACAAAAATGATTAAAAGGTCTGGAAAACATATGAGGGAAGACTGAAAAAATTGAGTTTGTTTAGTCTGGAGAGCGAAGACAGAGGGGACAAAACAGTTTTCAAGTACGTAAAAGGTTGTTATAAGGAAGAGGGAGAAAAATGGTTCTCAACCTCTGAGGATAGGACAAGAAGCAAGGGCTTAAATTGCAGCAAGGACGGTTTAGGTTGGACATTAGGAAAAAAAACTTCCTAACTGTCAGGGTGGTTAAGCACTGGAATAAATTGCCTAGGGAGGTTGTGGAATCTCCATCATTGGAGATTTTTAAGAGCAGGTTAGACTAACACCTGTCAGGGATGGTCTAGATAATACTTAGTCCTGCCTTGAGTGCAGGGGACTGGACTAGATGACCTCTTGAGGTCCCTTCCGGCCCTACACTTCTCTGATTCTATGTGATAGTTCTCCTCTATTTCTAATTGGCTGAGCCTGTCTATGTTCAGCTCTGCAGAAGATTTTGTTTCTTGGCAGGAGAGTCTTCTTTTTCTTCAGTTCTTTGATCCAGCTGGGAAAATGAGACAAAACAAATTCTCCTAGCCCTCATGTCTGTTTGACTCAGCAACCCAGAGGTCTAGAGCAGTGGTTCTCTGGCAGGTTCTCTATGCCTACCTTTGTCTCTAGCTAGTTTAATCTCATTTTGTGCCTTGGCGTTTCTTATTTGGTCTCTACATACTTGTATTTGTTTATATTCATCCTTGTTAATTTGACCTAGTTTCCACTTTTTGTAGGACTCTTTTTTTTTGAGTTTTAGATCACTGAAGATCTCATGGGTAAGCCAGGGTGGTCTCTTGCCATACTTCCTATCTTTCCTATGCAGTGGGATAGTTTGCTCTTGTGCACTTAATAATGTCTCTCTGAAATACTATCAGCTCTCTTGAACTGTTTTCCCCCTTAGACTTGCTTCCCATTGGATCTTACCTACCAACTTCCTGAGTTTGCTAAAGTCTGCCTTCTTGAAATCCATTACTTTTATTGTGCTGTTTTCCCTCCTACCATTCCTTAGAATCATGAACTGTACCATTTCATGATCACTTTAACCTAAGCTGCCTTCCAATTTCAAATTCTCAACCAGTTCCTCCATTTGTCAAAATCAAATCTAGAACAGCCTCTCCCCAGTAGCTTTCTCCACCTTCTGAAATTAAAAATAAATATATCCAATACATTCCAAGAACTTGTTGGATAATCCGTGTCCTGCTTGTGTTATTTTCCCAACAGATGTCTGCGTAATTGAAGTCCTACATGGTAAAGGCTCAGCCAATTGGGAATAGAAGATACCATCTGACTTCTCCATTAGACCTATCCCAATGAAATTGGTCAGAACTTGAAAACATACCTTAAACAATAGCCTAATAAACATTTTGCAGCTCTTCAGACAGAGCAAAAACAGTTTACTGAAAGCCTCTGTGGACAGTTCAGATACGGACAAAGCCCCAGATCTACCCCCCAGATTTAGACACCTAACGCCCATCAAAATCAGCGGGGGTTGGGCACCTAAATACCTGTAAGGATCTAGGCCAAAACATCAGCAAATACTGCTAGTTTGCAGTTACAGTTCATATTTGAACCATGTGCCTTTTATTAGTGTACACACACACACACACACACACACACACACACACTAAAGCACCTAGAGGCCCCATTGTACCAAGCAGAGTATAAACACATAATGGGAGACAGCCCTTGCTCCAAACAAACAGATATTTGGGCAAAAGGTGTGAGGAGAAACAGAAGGATGAAGTAACTTGCCCAAAGTCACACTGCAGTTTAGTAGAGTCAGAAATAGAACCTAGACCTCCTGGATCCCAAATCACTGCTCTGTCTTTCTGGCTATGGAGATTTTAAATCAGATCCTCATTATTATAATTATCAGAACTCTTATGTAACATAGTTGACCAATGAATGATCTATTATATTAGACTCCAAGACACAGATTTTATTGAAAAGGGGCCAGCAATCCATGTGTATCTGTGCACCTAAATTTGCACTCACAATTATCCCAATTGTGGGTATAAATTGGGTATTGGTGCACACAAGTAGAATTCTTTGACATTTTAAAGACTTTTTGCACCTGGGAAGCAATACTTTTTTAAACCTCTGCCCCTAAGTCTAAGAAGCCAAGTCCTGAAGTTCTTATTCAGTCTTTACCTAGTTAAAAATTTCACCGAAGTCATGTGACTCCATGAGAATAGAGGAAGGCCTTCAGGATTTTGCCCAGTAAATAAGCAGAACTGCTGGTATAACAACAAATTGGTTCTGGAAATAAGTAAGGTTTCAGACAAAACCTTTGTTACTGCAATAGCTCATTTACTCGTACAAGTAGATTTTGTTCCTTTGGGTTGACTGGAACACCTTCCAGTTGGTATCAGAGTACTCTCAGAACGTGCTCCCACAGTCCTCTTAGTAGTGGCTCCATATCATGTGCCATACATGGCTACTAAGGATAGTGGACCTTCACAATCCATTAATGATAGCAAAAGGTGGTAGCTCAGCAGATGGCCATGGAAGTCTCACTGCCTTTGTGTCCTTGATTGAGGCTGAGTTGCACTGAGTTTCCAGCTGTGGTGCTTTTGCAGCTAGTGCACATGAAACGTCTATTCAGCAAAGTACAAAACCCCAAAACATCAAAACTGTATTTGGTTCTTCACTGACGAATGAAAAAAAAATTACTGCAAATGCCAGTGACTTGGTTTCCTAGAAGGAGGCCATCGGCCGCTTTATAAAAGTGTTCTCATGGCTCTTTGTTGTGGCTAGCATGGCAGTCTGTCAATTGTTGCACACTCAAAGATAGGTGTTAAAGCAAGCATGGAAAGGATTTGGAGAGAAGCCAAATGAAGTGCCATCATCCACACATGATTTTTCACTGTATGGACACTGGCAACCCAAAAGATCATTAACAATGCTTTTGAACAGTAACATGCTTACGACTCTTTTCACTCTGCTTCTGCAAAGATAAGTTCTGCTGCATCTATAAGTCAAAGCATGCGACGTGACATAAGGTATCATAAAGGACAGCAAGGCAAGCAGAGAAGAGGGAAAAAAAACCCAAACACTCTCCTTGGCACTCCATAGCAGTCTCCATAGCAGACACTGCATGGGCACAGGTGCCAACTTTCCTTGGCGCCAGTGGGTGCTCGCGTCCCCCCGCCCCACCCCGGCCCCGCCCTGACTCCGTCCCTATTGGACCCCTCCCCAAATCCCTGCCCCGGCCCCACCACTTCCCCGAGCACGCCGTGTTCCTCCCCTTCCCTCCCACCGCTTGCTGCACGAAACAGCTGTTTCGTGGCGCAAGTACTGGGAGGGAGGGGGGAGAAGCAGGACTTGGCGGCGCGCTCGGGGAAGAAGGCGGAGGTGGAGCGGAGGTGGAGGGGTGGGTTGGGGAGCTGCCGGTGGATGCAGAGCACCCACCAATTTTTCCCCGTGGGTTCTCCAGCCCCGGAGCACCCACGGAGTCGGCACCTATGCCCCTGGGGTCAAGGGAGGGTTTGTTCAAGCTCCTGTCTCACTCAAGATCCTGACAGTTCACAGGGCTTTCTCCAGTGGAGCCTGGGTACTCACTGTGGGTACGTCTACACAGCAGAGGGGAGGGTACTTCCCAGAGCAGGCAGGCTAGCTTGTGCTAGCTCTGCTCATGCTACTGCACTGAAAATACCAGTGTGGCTGCAGTAGCCCAAGCCACCTCCTGTGCTAGTTGCCCAAGTATAAACCCAACCAACCCTCGGGGTATGTACTCTGGCAGCTAGCCCAAGCTGCCACCCCATGCCATTGTGGCCACATTACTATTTTTAGAGTGCAAGCTCAAGCCAAGCTAGTGCCTGTCTAACTACCCACATCGGGAAGTGCCCTCCCAGTTACTGTGTGGACGTACAGGGTGTGTGTGGTTTTTGATGGAGTACATTCTGCAAGCCTTTTTTAATCATCATTGTAGAAATGATTCTACTGGCACCAATTCAATAAGAGTATCTGGTATATCAAAACGTATTTTAAACTGAAACAAAAGAACATTTTAAAGAGGTCGTAAGGTGTGGGGGGGAGGAAACAAAACATAATAACCAGGAAAATCTTTTCTGAATGCGTATAGAATCAGCTGTGGTTCTCAAGGCCAGAGAGACTCACATACCCATCTCTGAGGTAGGTATTATACTCCTTTTGCGCCAGGGTAAACTGGCACAGGGAGGTTAGTCTCGGATTCAGCAGAACGCTTCAGTGCTTCACTTAAGCAAGTTATTAATCTAATTGAAGTAATCTGCTTAAAGTTAAGCATATACTTAACTGCTGTGCTGAATCAAGGCCTAAATGGCATGCCCATGTTCACAAAGCAAGATAGTGAGAAACCTGGAAATAAGAACCTCAGAGTTCTGACTACCAGCCACCCATTCTGATTGCTAGACACTACTTCCTACAGTACGAACATCTAACTAAACAAAGCAAAACTAGGAAAAGAAAAAAGTAGTCTTACATCAATGAAAACAACAGCACTTCCTTAATATTATAGGTCCATAACCTGCACATGTTGAAGTCAATAGTATGTCGTATTTATCAACAAAACATTTCCTGAAAGAACAGGAATTTGATATTTTTAGTTTTCACTGTTTTGAAATGCTATCTTTGCTTGACTGGCTAGATCCCTACCTCCTACATGACTGCCTGCTATTAACTGCTTTAGCTAACTTCTAGTTTTGCAAAATTCAGGCCAGACTTTCATAGCTGCACATGCAAAAATGCAGGTGTAATTTACCCATACAATTACTGTGCTCCAACATGCATTCCTGGTATTTTTACATACACGTGACTAGTTAGATGTGTAACTGGTCCCTTTCGTGCATAGCTACCATGATTGCACATGCAATCCTGATAATTGCCCACCCTAATTCTGTGCATATACATTCAAATATTATAAGGCCAGAAAGGACCATTGTGATCAAATTTTGTCCTTGAACGGAGGATGCATCCGAAGAAGTGAGGTTTTTACCCACGAAAGCTTATGCCCAAATAAATCTGTTAGTCTTTAAGGTGCCACCAGACTCCTTGTTGTTTTTGTAGATACAGACTAACACGGCTACCCCCTGATACTCCACTCCACGATGGCTCCCTGTTTACAATTACGTTTTGAGACCTGTCAGACAGTTTTTAATCCAGCTATTGTGCAGCTGTGAAAATCTGAACTATGAATTTGGATTAATGTTCTTTCATCATAAACTCTAAAAACTTAAATCAGGCAATATAGGGCTGTTTTACACCAATATATATATATATTTGCTATAAATGCACTGTAGAGTGGGAGATTACAAACACTCAACCAAATGCCAATTCCAAAATGTGAGTGCTACAACACTGGGCTCACACGCATGATGTCCTAAAGCCAAAAATGCCGTATTTACATAGGTTATCAGCTTTCACGGTCAGCCCCTCTGACCACTGTAGACTTTTCCAAATACAACATGAAGTCAAAGCGTCACTCTGAATAGGACAATTTTCAGCAGTGTCCTTGTCTGCCTGATTCCTGCTGTTTTTCAGTGTCCCTGTGTGTAGGCCAAATCTTGTATTCTTGATTACTCAGTCCTTACTTAGGAACAAGAGTTTCACAGGAGCTTTTTTAATTAATTAATAAAAATTTCTATTAAGCCCATAAAGGCTCAGGTATGGCATCAAATATGCATCATTTGTTTAGAACAGGAAGCCTTAGAGGGAGAATATAAGCTTCATAACACATGACCTTGCATGATTGCCTAACATTACTTGTATATTCAGAGTTAACCTAGCCTCCCCGACCCACCCCCCAGGATCATCCTGATTTCAACAAGGAGAACCAATGTGATCCTAGTTGAGGGGTATGAGAAATAAATTCACCTATCTAAGATCCAAGCAGATCTTTCTGGACATCTTTTAGCATTTGGTCTCTCAAGAACAAATCTTAGCGTGGTGAATGCCCAGTTTCCCCACTGGCCTCTGCTCAGCGGGACCACCCAAAGGAACAAAGCAAGTAGATGTCCTGCAATACAAGTAATTGCTCCTATATCTACTGAAACAACAAGGAGTCTGGTGGCACCTTAAAGACTAACAGATTTATTTGGGCATAAGCTTTCGTGGGTAAAAACCTCACTTCTTCGGATGCATAGAGTGAAAGTTACAGATGCAGGCATTATATACTGACACATGGAGAGCAGGGAGTTACTTCCCAAGTGGAGAACCAGTGTTGACAGGGCCAATTCAATCAGGGTGGATGTAGTCCGCTCCCAATAATAGATGAGGTGGTGTCAATTCCAGGAGAGGAAAAGCTGCTTCTGTAATGAGCCAGCCACTCCCAGTCCCTATTCAAGCCCAGATTAATGGTGTTAAATTTGCAAATGAATTTTAGTTCTGCTGTTTCTCTTTGAAGTCTGTTTCTGAAGTTTTTTTGTTCAATGATAGTGACTTTTAAATCTGTAATAGAATGACCAGGGAGATTGAAGTGTTCACTTACTGGCTTATGTATGTTACCATTCCTGATGTCCGATTTGTGTCCATTTATTCTTTTGCGGAGGGACTGTCCGGTTTGGCCAATGTACATGGCAGAGGGGCACTGCTGGCACATGATGGCATATATCACATTGGTAGATGTGCAGGTGAACGAGCCCTTGATGGTGTGGCTGATGTGATTAGGTCCTATGATGGTGTCCCTTGAATAGATATGTGGACAGAGTTGGCACCGGGGTTTGTTGCAGGGTTTAGTTCCTGGGTTGGTGTTTTTGTTGTGTGGTGTGTAGTTGCTGGTGAGTATTTCCTTCAGGTTGGGGGGTTGTCTGTAGGCGAGGACTGGCCTGCCTCCCAAGGTCTGTGAGAGTGAAGGATCATTTTCCAGGATAGGTTGTAGATCGTGGATAATGCGCTGGAGAGGTTTTAGCTGGGGGCTGTATGTGATGGCCAGTGGTGTTCTGTTATTGTCCTTGTTGGGCCTGTCCTGTAGTAGGTGATTTCTGGGTACCCGTCTTGCTCTGTCAATCTGTTTCCTCACTTCCCCAGGTGGGTATTGTAGTTTTACGAATGCTTGATAAAGATCTTGTAGGTGTTTGTCTCTGTCTGAGGGGTTGGAGCAAATTCGGTTGTATCTTAGGGCTTGGCTGTAGACAATGGATCATGTGATGTGTCTTGGATGGAAGCTGGAGGCATGTAAGTACGTATAGCGGTCAGTAGGTTTCCGGTATAGGGTGGTGTTTATGTGACCATCACTTATTTGCACTGTAGTGTCCAGGAAGTGGATCTCTTGTGTGGACTGGTCCAGGCTGAGGTTGATGGTGGGGTGGAAATTGTTAAAGTCCAGGTGGAATTCTTCAAGGGCCTCCTTTCCGTGGGTCCATATGATGAAGATGTCATCAATGTAGCGCAAGTAGAGGAGGGGCACTAGGGGACGAGAGCTGAGGAAGCGTTGTTCTAAGTCAGCCATAAAAATGTTGGCATATTGTGGGGCCAATACTCACCAGCAACTACACACCACACCACAGAAACACCAACCCAGGAACCAATCCCTGTAGCAAACCTCGTTGCCTACTCTGTCCCCATATCTACTCTGGCAACACCATCAGAGGACCCAACCACATCAGCCACACCATCAAGGGCTCATTCACCTGCACATCCACTAATGTTATATATGCCATCATGTGCCAGCAGTGCCCCTCTGCCATGTACATTGGCCAAACCGGACAGTCCCTCCGCAAAAGAATAAATGGACACAAATCGGACATCAGGAATGGCAACATACATAAGCCAACAAGGAGTCTGGTGGCACCTTAAAGACTAACATATTTATATAACATTAGTGGATGTGCAGGTGAATGAGCCCTTGATGGTGTGGCTGATGTGGTTGGGTCCTCTGATGGTGGTTTTTACCCACAAAAGCTTATGCCCAAATAAATCTGTTAGTCTTTAAGGTGCCACCAGACTCCTTGTTGTTTTTGTAGATACAGACTAACACGGCTACCCCCTGATATATCTACTGATTTTCTCTCTCCCCACAGGGGTTGTTAAGGCAGAGCACAGCCCATTTCATGCTTCAGCCTTTCAAGATGAATTACATAAAATTCATTTGAACTAGTAACTTTTAGAGCTTAACAAATGTTACGTGGGCAGGAGGGAAAGAGCTCTAATGTGATTGGGTTTGATAGCAGGAGGTGGTGAGGCAGGATGACAGAAGCAGGGAGTGGAGAGAGCAATTTGCTCCTTTCCTGCCCTCTCTGGACTCCAACTGGGTCGTAGTAGCCCTTGGATTCTCTTGATTTCCCCACATACACACCACCACTCTGCTGGTAGGTGCAAACCACTTCCAGATCATGCCCCACCACTTGAGAAACATCTAGTCCATCTGCTTGTGCTGTGTCAGCATCCCGCTATCCCTAAACAATCTCATCCAACTTGAAGCTTTCCAAGGATGGTGACTCCATCACAAGGTACGTTTATGTCACCCATATGGGCCTGATTCTCATTTACACTATGGCCTCTTTTACACTGATCTGGCAGTGTAGCTACCCACCAGAGGGCAGCATAATTATACAGACACTTGAGCAAGCTGACATTCCTTCTTGCTTTGGAAGATTACGAAAGAAACATCCTGGTCCATGCTGCTTTGCAACATGAAAGGAAATCCACCTGGATGGCATTGTGCAAGCGACCCTCTGTCTTATCCAGCACCCCATTGCTGCTGGATAGCTTATTAGTTGCTAGTTGAGGCAGGCCAGCTTGCTTTTTGTTTGGAACTAACTGGAGTGGTTTTAATGCTTTGTCCGGAGAGAATTTTCCCCATCTTGCATAGCCCAGATAGATGGAGTCTAATTTTCTAAGGAGGTTACTTACCTAAATACCATTGAATTTAAGTGCATGCCTAGTTCTTTGGAGCTTTTGAAAGTCCCATTTTAATATGAAGGGTAATATTTTCAGCATTAGCCCAACGCTGCTCTCTTTGAAATCAATAGCTGACTTCAGGGGAGCAGAATTTAACCCACTGACTTAAGGGGAAGCAAAATTAGGCCAAAGATGAGCTCTTCTGAAAGAAGAAAAAAAGAAGTCTTAATTTCCATTTTTTATTTTTTGCCATTTTTGCAATAATATACATCTGTAAAATGGAGATCGTGTCACTTATTCACCCTTCTAAAGTGCTTTGGGATCTACCAATGAAAAGCAGAATAGTAAGTGCCAAGTAGTATTTATTTAATTACTACCATTAGTTACTTATGCACAAACAGAGGATTAATGAAGGAATCTGTCACTGTCTTGAGCTCTGTTCCTCAGCACACGTTGCAAGCACTTGTATTCATTCTTTTCCTGGCTCCTCATTGTCTAAAGGCCACCATAATTTACTGTTTCTAGCCATATTTGGTGTGTACTGATGCTTGAGAGAAAAAGATCTGTGCTGGTTGCATGAAAACAAAGACATGTTGTGGTTTCACCTCTGTTTTGTTGTTGCTTCCCCCCCCCCCCCCCCAAGCAAAAAAGACAATTATGAGAAGCAGAAGAAGAAGAAAAACCACACAAACAAAAAACACCCTTTGTGGCAGAAAAAATGGTAAATTTATGCCTGAGGTAAAATGTGTGAAGAGTTGGAGTGGAATTTTAGCAGGTTTCTTTAGCTTCAAGTGAATAAATAAGAGAAAGAAAAGTCTTTTCATCTGAATGTTTTGCAGTGCCTGGGGCTATGTACATTGGACACTGTCTGCAGCTGGTTTCATTTAGGGATGAGTGAAGTGGTTCAAAAGGAAAACTAGGAGCTGCTCTGAACCCTTGCCTTTGAATAAAAAAGTACCTTTTGGGGAATCCATTTAATTTCTTGTCATTATTCGCCACTTTGCAGTTCTGGCAGAGCCTACATGCCAAAGTGCCAAATACAAGCCAACTTCCCCCCCCCCCCTTGATTCTTTTTGTAGGCTCAAGAGGCTTGGACAGTTTGGGTTAGCAAGATGGAAATTCTGGGGGGCCAGTCTGAACCAAATCTCTGAAGCTTTCAAGTCCACCCATCGCTAGGTTCCGACACCTACTGGTGCACTAATAACTAGCAGAGCCATTTATTTCTGTGGGAGAGAGAAATCTGTTGGCAATGTCTAGGGTAGACACATTGAAGCACCATATGCCCCAGTTTCCTTTCACTGCTTCATACTCAGCTACCTCAGCAAGCCACAGCCACTGGAACCTGCTCCTCATTTCCATAATTCACCTCCTTTGGGTTTGGCCCGTGTCACTGTGAAGGCTCACCACACCCCAGCCAGCTGAGGGAGTCAGTTGTTTGTAACAAAACGCAGGTGTCAAACCTCATGAAAAAGAGGGAGGGGGTGAGCACAAGAGATAGACTTGGCCCTTCCTGTGCATCCCAGCCTGACAAGCTCAGCAGGTTCCTCTGGTTCAACCAAACCTGAGCTAGAGGAGGATGCTACTGCTGATTCTGCTGCCCCAGGTGCCCTGTGCGTCATCAGGGGGATAAAGTACGTCCAAAGACATCACAGAAGCCTTCACGTTAACTTGCACTTTTGCTGGTAGCATCAGAGGCCAAGGATTGAATGGGCCCCTGGAGGTTGAACTCCCCACTCAGCTCTGGCAGTGGTCACTTCAGAAGAGGACTGGGTCAATGTAAAGGAAGCTTGACCTGCTGCTGCTGCCCCGTACTGCGCCTGTTCGTTGCACAGAGGTTTGCATTCTCCGGGGCTGTTAATAATCCAGCTCCTTTTACCAGCACTTGATCTGCACTAATACAGCATTAAACCTTGCTGATTTAAAAGGCTAAACAGACCATTTCTTTTCAGGTTGAGTTACCTTACTGCTCCCCACAGATCATTTAATGCTATTTATGGGCTCCCAAATGGCTCAGAGTTTCCACCATCCGATGTTTAGTTTTGCACGTTGAGCAGTGAACATTAATACATTCCATGCAGATTGGTACCCAAGACAACAGCCAGCGCAGGAGGAGCACCTGGGTCACTTAGCACCAGAGAAAATATATGCATTGTTAGACCCACTATTGAAATCAGTGAAGGTAAAGTTAAGTAGGAGAATGAACTTCAAATGATCATGGTGGCTCAGAAAAGGCTTGGTCTCAAGAAAACATCTACCTCATCTCTCAAGTGTTTTCCAAAGAAGATGCCAATCAGGTATTACTGGATGCCAGAGAGGCCGACAGGGCTGGTGCTGTTATTGTTGTCTAGACTTTATTTTATTACTACTCAAATCATAACAGAGTCAGATGATCACATACCCCCTCCTCCCACCTTTGTAACCCAGGCAAGTCACATATTAGAGAGGCATGTGTAGCAACTGCATAGCTAAGGTAATATTAGCTTTGCACCTAAAGGAAGACTCATTTTCACCCTCTAGGCCTCAATCTTGCAAACACTTATGCATGTGCTTAACTTTACTAGTGCTGGATTACCCCCAGGACTAGAGTTAAGCACATGCATAAGTGTTTGCAGGATCAGTGCTTAAATGGCTGAATTTAGTCTCTATGTGGCACGATTCCTCACAGGACAGTTTAAATTTTCTGTGCAATGTATTTTGCAAAATATTCAGTACACTTGTCCAGAGGAAATATCTAAAAATTCTCCCTTTTTGAAATGTTACAGTTTTGCTCATGCAACTTAAGCTTCCTTTAACATAAAATAGGTCATCAAAACACTTGGCATTTTATACAATAACTCATTTTGTGAGAGTGGAGTGAAACAAAAGAGAAGTTTCCTCAATGGCTATTCAGGCAAGTTAGTCTTTCTATCTGTGTCATTTGTGGAATATCTTAGTTGCCCAAGTACAAACTGGAAGTCCTCTCTCCTCCTGTTGTTGAACACTAGCAATAACATTGCAGGACTCATTTAATTCAGGTTTGTCCTTCGACCATCAAACTCTTGAAACTAATGAATAAACCTTCTTACAGAAGCTATAAGCTCAAGGAACAGACAACATTTGAAATAATTAAACAAGTGCTCAGGACCGTAAACTGTGGTCTTTCAATGAAATAAGTAAATCCATCCAAGAATCCAATATTTTGCTACTGGCCAACAGGATAGTTTTGTTTACCTTATAAAAAGCCTTATGGATGCCAAGATCATTGGTCCTTTCCCTTACCAAGTGGAACAGTAACAAGTGCTCCAGATTCCTTTACCTTCATCCAGTGGCAGCATCAATTAGTAAGATTTTTTTTAAATTAAAATTCATAAATTTCTTTAAAAAACAGATTAGTGTACTTTTAATTTCTGAACTAGAATAAATTGTTTCTTACCAGTGTTCTCTGTGTATTTGCATGTTGTATATTAAGGATTAGGACATTTAATAATACCCCACAGTGTGCTTTGTGTAAGAGCGCTAAATACTAGACAGCCCTTAATCCTGGAATTTAGCTCCATAAACCACAATGCCTCCTGTAGAACCTATCAGGTGTAGTATGTCATTGTTTCCTCCCTGAGGGCTTTTGGTCTACAGATCTTAGACATAATTCATTGATACGATATCTTCTGTCCATGTGTGTTAAGTATATAGTGAAAGTAATAAACCAAAGAGCCTTGCGGTGCCATCTAATCAATTCCATACATTAGGCAAGTTTGTTTCCCACACTGCCAATCTAAGCTTGGGGATTTTTTCCTTCTTCTAGTTCTCTGTTGAAAGATTCTGTGCAATAAAACTGAAAGTGACAATATATGGCATTTCCCCATTCTTGTGGTGTTCACTGGGCAGAAAGACAGCAACTGACGCAATAGATGACAGGACCTACTAAGGTCGCCCACGACCCTTCCCAAGCACCAGTGCAAGATAGTCCTCATTCAAAGTGGTTGAAGGCAATTTTATCTGTTCTAGTGAATCTCTAACTCTTCTGCTGGCCTCCTTAAGCAAATTATCCCATTGTCTAACTGACTTCACAGTTAGCAATGTTTTCCTAATATCTGCTTCAGTTTTCCCATATGTAGGTATCTAATACATTGGCCTGACTTTAGCAGCTTTCCTTTAGGCTATATATGTTGAGGGTGGAATTTTCAGAAGTGCCAAAAGCAGTTAGGCGCATAAGTCCCATATTTGCTCTTTTCATAAATCCAGCCATTACTCGATTAACCGTTTTCCTTATTCTTCTTTAGAAATAAAATTATAAGTGGGCATTTGTGCAATGCTGTGCAAACTCCTGAAGAAATGAAAGGAATACTTCATCCTTCTTAAGTTACACTTGGGATACGAGTTGCTGAGCTTTGGACATGATTGTATGTGGCTGTTCTAAAGAAATACTGGAAGGGGAATGTAGTGAACTGAGTGGCTGAAACCTGTGAGTAGATTCAATGAAAATCCTTAGGTTGTCTCCTATGCCATGTAGTGCAAGTTAACCAGTTACACCTAGGATTTTGCACTTTGCACAGTGTTACCATACATCTGGGTATTCCCCAGACATTGCCTCTTTTTTGACCCTCCGTCCTCCATCCGGGTGGATTTTTCAAATGAGACAACGTCCGGGATTTTTGCAGAGCAGACATTGCAACTCAGAAAAAGTCCCGATTGGTCCATTTCCCAGTTGGTCCCCTCCCCTGCATCCACAGCTGATTGGTCCATTTCCCTGCAGCCATAGCTGCCGGGATCCCACCTCCACCCCCCAACTCCCAGCCATGGGGAGGGGGAGAGGCCTGCAGGGAGGCACTGACTGACCACTGGCACTGGGTCCTGGGCTTGCACCAGCTGTCCTACCACCATGACAGGAAGCAATACTGTCCCCCACCTCCAATTAGTACGCCTGCTGCAGGTACCCCTTCCTGTACCCCCAAATACTCCCTCCAGCATCCCCAAATACCCCTCCCAGTACACACACCCATCCAGCACAGCCCACCCAACTGTACCCCTCCTGCTGTGTCCTCTTTTGGGGAACCTGAAATATGGTAACCCTAACTTTATAATGATACAATGGAGGATCTACTGTAATATTGGTCTCCACCACTGCACTTCACTTCTCTGGACTTTAACAGGGATAGGATGAGACACAAAATGGATTATCTGCCATTGCATGGACTGTAAGTAGGACAGGGAATGCTATGAACATCCCCGATTCTCAGTCCTCCTGGGATGATGATTCTAACGTCAAGAAATCATCAAGAAGAATACGCAGTAAACTAAACATAAGCCCTTGAGCTATAGGCAAACTTTTTAGTGCAGCATTTTTGCTAGAGCTGGGCCAGAGAGAGGAGCCCAGATTGGGACAATGGGGTTGAATCTAAGTTTGTGCTTTGAACTTCCCATTGAAAACATGGATTCACATGTGAATTTTGAATCCCAATTTTGATCTCTCAGGTTTGTGAGTGCTCAAATCCAAGGGGTTTGTGTGGGTTTTAATCTGGGTTCATCTTTTTTTTTTGACCATCAGAAACAAACAAGATCTCTTAAGTGAGCCAAGTCACTAACATTTTGTGTTTGGTTTTTCTTCCTTTCGATTACTGAACACTGGACAGCACCAGTTCTAGGCTCAGCGAACTTTCTCTTATTATATTTACAATGTATCATCCGTCATGTGTTGCATCACGTCCTGCTTCTGTCACAATTATGACTTCTTCATACAATTCTGAACTTAAACCTTAAGTGTTAAATTACATTTTTTGTCCTGAATAGTCTTCAATAGCACGATCTCCCTCTTAGACTCCCCTTCTAATTGGATGAGCAAACACTCTGGACTTTGATTCCCCAATGGGCTGATTAAGAGAAGATGCCTGGCTCCAAAGAAGAAGACTACAATGTGAATTGAAAAAAAGAGAAAAAAATCCACCCATTCATTCATTCCTTCCCAGCAACATTCCTTGGTCCAGAGCCAGCTACCATTTGACGTCACCATCTTAACCAGGAACATAATGTACTGGCACCTGGACAAACGTTTATTATGGAAAAACACAGTAACAAGTTGAAACATATCAGAGAAACCAGGGGAGAGGGAGCTAAATGGAGAAAATGAGTTGGGGGCAGATTGGCAGAAAGTGAAAAACTTTATCTATCAAAACCCACAGGGGGGCACTTTCATTTTACTTTGAGCACTTATGCCAGTTACACACATGAAAGCTCTGGACCTTGTGGTAAGTACCAACATTGTAAAATTAGCACAGTCAAAACAATGGAAAGTTGCTTACTTAAAGCACTGTTTGCTCCTTGCCATGTTTAGTAAGCTAATAAGGAAAAGGCCCCATTCTTCCATTCCTTTTTTCTTTAAACTGTTTCAAACCAAGTATTCCCAGAGCATTTTTTCCCCCTTACTCAGTAGCTGTTCTTTAAATTCTGGTCATTGGGATTAAAAATTAACTGGATTTTGTGGGAGGAGAGAGGGGAAAACCCAGTGTTTGCAGCCCGGAATTAATGCTGTAAAGCCAGTTTGAAGATGGGAAAAATAACCCTTCTATGGTCCCTTTTTCACAGCTGCAATTAGTGGCTGTTAGAAAAAAAAAAAGCCACAGAATAGTTTGTCCCTAAGGTACTCTTAGCATGGGGAGAAAAAATAAATACTGAAAGTGGGCAGAAAGGATGAAGAAATAGTTGGGTGGTGATGTGACTTTAGGACACCAGCCTGACTACCCACAAACTCAACATGGATTTGGCAAGTGCAAGCTTCCCCCATATGGAGTGACTGGTAAGAGAGATCAGGTCTTGGCTTCATTGCTGAGACTGCAAAAAAGGTATCATGTAATGGTTTATCTTCAGAGCAGTGTGGCCTAGTGAATAGAGCAGTGCACTAGCACTCAGGTGAACCAAGTTCAATGCCCAAGTCAGCCTGCTGTGTAACCTTACACAAGTCATTGTACCTCTGCACTTCAGTTTCCCCATCTGTAAAGCGGGGCCAATGATGACCTCTTTTGTAAAGCACTTTGACATCTACTGATGAAAAGTGCTATGTAAGAGGTATGTATATATTGTTAGTGCTGTTTTTGTGATACGACAATTGGGAACAGGACTGAGACCCACCACGCTCTTCTGGCACACACATCGCTAAGCTGTTACATGGTAAAACACTTGCAGTTGCTATGACTCTAGGCTAGATTTGAACCAGTGACTAGCTGATAGGATTGGCTCTGAAACAGTCCCTTTTGGATAGCTCCAGCAGAGCGGCCGTAAATCTGTTTCTGAGGATGCCCCCACACAGGTACTGATTCTGTGGGGGTGGGGAGTTCTAGGAGCTAGGCCAGCAGAGTGGGAGAGGCATGACCAGAGAACCACTGTCCTCTGGCACTCCCTAGCAGATGTTATCAGTTGGTGCAAATTAGAGCAGCTGTGAGGCTAAACTGCACCAGTGACCAAGCCAGGCCAAGATATCAGGGAAATGAGGCCCACTGTCACCATCTCTATTTCCAATTACCAGTCCCATGAACCATCAAGGAGCCCCAAAGAACTAGGTTTTGCACTCGCTGTTGACTGCAATTGCTTCACTTACTAAAACTGTTTTGTTCCAGACACTGCAGAGACATTTTCCATCCTGCCCCAGTAATCCCTCTAAGGACAGCCTTCGGCTTTGCTCATTTCCACCCATGTGGATTCCACATCGAGTTCTACCTATATGGTTCTTAACCTATAAAGCAGCAGGTCTAGAAGATGCCCTAAAAGGGCTGCATAGGTAGCACACCTGTGAAGTTCAGAAATAGATCTGATTCCTGAAGTCCACCAAGAAACCTTCAGAAGCAGGATCTAAAAACATCAGGGACATCAGATGCACAATTATATTTAAAAATACAGATTATTATTATTAATATTAAAGAACCCTGCAAAGTTCCCAGGTTGCCTATCCATTCTTTATTGCCCTGATGTCACCACCGCTGCTACCCTTACTCAATTCTCTATTTCCTGTCACTCTGAAGTCATTGGGTCTGTTGCCCAAACCCAGCACCAAAGTCAATAGATGTTCTACACCTCTGTAAATCAGGCCAATTGTTTAGATTTGGAAGTGTGGCTCTCAGTGTCTAGATTTAGGCACCCAACTTTGAAACTTTTATACAATGTACATTAGGTTAGTGGGAGTGTGCATCTTTGTGCCCTGAAGACATTAAGCGTCCCCTTGCATCCAAACAGCCACCCTAGTCCCCAATCTAACAATCCACGCTGCACACCATTGGTGCTACGGGCTGTAAAATTGTTCATAGCAATGCAAAATGCATTTGGATCCTGATGCAGATACTCATTCTGCAGGCTGGTATACTTTTCACAGGGCTCCCCAGAGAAGAAAATGAAGTGAGGATTCTGAATAGCAGCACTAGAGAATGCAGTGAGGGTTCTAGGCAGCAGATCCAGAGTCTTCCACAGTGTAACAGAAAATTTGGTGTTGAGTCTGGGCAGCCCCAGGGAGTGCAGAGTGATAAAGAAGGTAGAGCGGGGGGCTTCCAGGTAACTTCATTGGGAACCGGGAGGGCACAGGGCCTCACAAATAAGATTACTTATTTAGGTGCTCCCATATGGATTCAGACTGGGCTCTCCAGTGGCACCTAGGGGAGTTGTGCACTCAAATCCCATTAATTTTCAATAGATCTGAGTGCCTAACTCCCTAGGTGCCCGTGCCTTAGGCATGTAACTTGAGGCAACCACATTTTATTATTTTGGCATGGACTCTTTGGATTTTTTTTAGAATAATCAAAAATAAGCCACGTATCTTGCATTTTCCCTTTCCATATAGTGTGACCCCATTGTTGGAAATACAGTTTCCAGAGGGGTCGTTCTAAAGCTAATGTCAGTGAATTGGCTTCTCTGATATAGCAGTCCCCAAAGAAGCATCTTCAGGAGGTGCCTGCACAACTTCTTGTTCCAGACAAAGGAACTGATCCTGGGAGCTGCTGGCCTCCTCCAGGAAGGTGCTGAGAACACTCAACCTCTTTTGAAGCCAAGGGATTTGAGGTGCTTCAGCAACCTTCAGGACCTGGCCCTAAGCAATTCTGTGCTTCTTTGAGAGCAGGAGTTTCTCAGAGTTCCTGTTCAGTTCAAAAGAGGAAGGGGGTCTGAGAAAGAGCTTCACACATACCTCTGCAATGTGGAGCCAAAAGGCGATCATGCAGAGGCATACATTCCAGAAGCCTGTGGTTTTATCAGTCACAAGATCATTCCTTCTTGGCACAGCTTATGGCCATCAGACTCTCAGCATTAGTAAGCAGAGTCCAAAATCCCTATAAAGTTGAGCGTTTGCAGCCATCTCTCTCACACACACACACACACACACACACATACGTGCAGGAAAGAGTTCCAGATTCCAATAAAACACAACACAGAGGAACTAGTCAGGCTGAAATTAGACAAATATGGGGAGTAATATACCCCACTCCTGCATGGAAAAAACCCTGCTCAAAGTGGCACAGAAAGCAATTCCATGGGAATCGTAAACTGGGGCACCAGTATCCTAGGAATCTCTCATATGTTATTTTACCTGTATAACCAGTTAATTTAGAGAGACTCCATAGAATGTCTCCACAGAGAATTCAGATTTATTAAAATCGAGTGGGTTACCTTTTATTCAACTCATTCAAAAGACATTCACCTGCAAAAAAAAGTACACCTGTCCAATTTTTTTGAAAAATTGGACAGTTGAAAGACATGGCTGGTCTGTTAAATATGTATATAGAGCTTTCACTCCATTTAATAAAGTCTCTAGAAATGACATATTATAGGTGTTGTGACAATGCTCACTGTAATATGGTAACATCCTGTTAAAGAGAGAGATTGATCACTATATTCTTGTATGTCTCTTTAAACAAAAACTAACGGTTCTAACGATTGTTTTGTTTTTGATGGTTACATGGCAACAATTTGTAAACTTGTTAAATCTTCCTAAATAAAATTAAAAAACAGAGTGGCCAAAAGTAGATGACGCTGCCTGGTGTTTCAAGATCTTGTCCTGAAGAACGCTGTGTCCTATCATTAGGTCATCCTCTCAACTGGAGAGAGTTAAGGGTGTCATAGGAGTTGCAAATCCAGCTTTCCTGACCTCTCTGACTTAAATCACAAGCATAATGCTCGGAGGGCAGCTTTTGGGGTTTCATTTTCAATAATTTGAATATTAAGGGCCATATTTTCAAAGTATTAATTTGTCCCAGCACTTTTGCATGCTGGATGGATCAAATCATGCATTTATGTGCACAAACGGGAACTACCAGAATGATTTCTGCGTGGGCAAACAAGACTGTTTGCTGCAACAGAAGTGCAGGCCAATATAGAAAGTCCCCATCTGAAAGCGTGTTCCTGAATGATAGACTGAGACAATCCATGTCACAGGAATATTATGTAGGGAAGGCAATGCACCTGCTCCCCAGCCCGTCCCTCACCCCCCAAGTACCTGTAACAGCAGCTTGCCACAGGGATGGAAGGCTAACCAGCTGGCAGAGTAACACAGCTAGAAGTGCTCTCCAGTCCCAAGGGGGAAGTCAAGGGATGCTGAGATCATGGCCACAAACTCAGACTGAGGCCAGTGCTTGGGGAGCACAAGCCACAGCTTTTCTGTAGGTGTAGCAAGAACTATTACTGAGCATGCTCCCCTGGAGGTATTAAACCTCCCCTTGTCACTGTTTGTGTGGCAGTCCCCAATCCTATAATTAGGGCCCTACCAAATTCACGGTCCATTCTGGTCAATTTCAGGGCCATAGGATTTGAAAATTAGTCACATTTCCCATTTTCAGATGTTTACATCTGAAATTTCATGGTGTTGTAACCATGGGGGCCCAACGCAAAAGGGGATAGTGTGTGGGGGAGTCGCAATAGGTGGTGTAGGGCGGTTGCGGGGTTGCCACCATCACTTTTGCACTGTGCGGCCCTGGAGCTTCCTGCAGCCAGAGGAGATTCCTGGAGGTGGGTCTGATCTCCCATGTGCTCCTAGGAGCACCCCAGCTGGGGGCTCCTAACTGCTAGCCCCGGCCAGGCTTGGGAGGGATGGGACTTGCTCTTACCCTGCATGGCCACTCTTTGGTGTGGGATGGGCAGGGAGGAAGATCAGACCCACCTCCGGGTACCTCCCCTGGCTGCAGGGTGCTCCCAGTGGCATGGGGGAGATCAGACCCACCTCCACCTCTGGCAAACTCTGGGGCTGCTGCCCAGCTCCGGAGCTTCCTGCAGCTGGGGTAGGTACCCAGAGAGGAGTCTGATGATCTGCTGAGAGCAGCTGTGCAGGGGAAGGGTAAGTCCCGTCATAGGCGCAGACTCCGTGGGTGCTCCAGGGCTGGAGCACCCACGGGGAAATATATAGTGGGGGCTGGAGCTCCCACCGGCAGCTCCATTCCCATCCCCCAGCACCTCCTGCCCGCTAGTAGGCCCCGCAGATCAGCGCCTTCCTTCTCCCTCCCCAAGCCTCCCACCCGCCGCAATCAGCTGTTTCAACGCATGCAGGCAGGAGAACCTGCGGGGAGGGAGGAGGAGCAAGCATGCGGCACGCTCAGGGGAGGGGGCGGAACTGGGCGGGAAGAGGTGGGCCGGGGGTGGGGTCTTGGGGAAAGGGGTGGAGTGGGGGCAGGGCGCCAGTGGAAAGTCGGCGCCTGTGAGTCCCATCCCTCCCCAGCCTAGAGTGGACTACCAGTTGGAGCCATGGGGCAGAGTGGGAAGGGCACGTTTTTCACAGCCATTAATTTGGTAGGGCCCTACCTATAATCCATCATGCACTGTAATTTGCCTATGGTAATTAAAATGCAGTTAGCAATTCACAACACCTATTTCCCTGTGGAGATGGGCCTAACATTCAGATACAACATTCAGTTCCAGATCCAGATTTTTAAAGCCCCACAGTTTGGGTTTCAGTCTGATCAGTTATAAAAATAGGGCCAGATGCAAAATTTAGATCCCAGTTTGAATTCTAAATTCACCCCAAGTGGAACCAGTTTGTTTGGAACTTACGCTAGTGCCTAAGAAACTGCTGTGTCATACATAAGAGTTGGTTGAATATTATTCATTTGAAGTGTTCCATCAAATACCCCATTGGAACAATATGAATGTCTCCCACTGTTCACCCAGGGCTAGTCATGCACATGCAAGGCCTGCAAACTGAATCAAACCACCCTCAACTGCATCCTCCTAATGTCCAATCCACATTTTCTGGTTTTGGGTGTGCACAGGCTCACCTATTTGCACACTGATGCAATACCAGGACTTCAAGCCAGTAAGTGGGTCAGGCATCCCATGACATTGCTCATCTGTACGATGCGTGAGATGCAGCACATAGCCTGTATAACCTAAAGGAGGAGGAGAGTGAAAATAGAAGATGCATGAAAAATTTACGTAAGAGAGAAAGGACTCGTCATTTAAATGACTCTACACTAGTAGAGAAAAGCTTGTAAGAGGGGTGGCTGTGTAGGTCTATCTCAGACAAGGGAAATAAAACTTAAATAGGCGGCCTTTGTGCTTCACTGTGATGCTACAGAGCGAACACCATTTCACAGAAAACTTGGCAAACAACATCGGTTTGAGTGCAAAACAGTCCTGTTTTTCCAGTGAAAACCTTGACATTGTCTGCACTGAAACCTACATACAGCATACATCAGTTTTCACCTCAGAATGAGAGAGATTCTGAAATGTGATGTTTTGCTGTAACGACTGCCCCTTTGAGAAAGATTCTCTGAAAAATCAGTTTGGGTGCTGCAAAAAAGCCTGAAGTTAAGATGGAAAAAATATTACTTCCCTGAAATTTTATGAAAAAAATTGCCATCTTTTTGGCTAGCCTTGGAGTACCAGACACTGCCACGTGAAGACCCTTTGCAATACATTTTCCCTACCTGTCCGTCTTATGATATTCTTGCCAGTCTTCTGGGATCAAATTCATCCCTGGTATAATTCCATTTTTAAAAAGCATGACAATAGTTGATAGTTCTATCTAACCAACAATAAGGGCCTGATTCTGCTCATTGAAATAATTGGTTCCCGTTGAGTGCGAGACTGGGGCCATAAACCAGTGGTTATAAGATGACAGCATAAGCCAATGAGAAGAGCAACACAGTATCTGCCATTATTGTTAATGGAATATTAACCACCATGTTTAGAGCCAATCATGTGGGCATGGCCTTCCAGCGATTCAGGAAAGTCCATATGGAATAACTCATTTTGTGAGCAACTGTTGATTGTGCTGAGAATTCTGCTGATTTATGAGTGGGTCTCACTGTCATTTTCTATCACAGTGGTAAAAAAATAGATACATTCGTCACAGTTGCAGGACAATATACACACGTGGAACTGAACTATGCACTAGATTTTCCACTGGTGTAAGTCAACATCACTACCTAAGCCCAGCAATTAGTTTGATCGTGTTTTGTGTACCAAACTAAAATCCTCCTAATGTTAACTGTCTGCTTGTCCGTCAATAGCATTTGCAGTGCAAACAATACTGGGGATTTATGGAGGGTAGGTAGCAAAACAATGTTCACAACAAGGTCAAATTCATATGCGTTTATGGCCTTCTAGCTATTGTAGGTTAGGTTAGCCCTGGGATGTCCAAATACACATTTCAAAAATCCAAGGATTACACCACATGTTTCTGCTCTCTGTTAGAGGGTCTGAAGATTATCCAACTAAAATATGGTTTTTATCTGCATTCAAGTTACCATTTTCTCCACTCATTCAAATACTTCATCACATCACAAGTTAACAACGTCTGTCTACATACATATCCAGGTTTTGTCTAACACGCTCATCTCTGGAAGGGACATGCTACTTTATTACCTATCAAACAGAAAATCTAACCCACCACTGTAAGTGTGGTCTAGTGGTCAGAGTAGAGGACTAGAAGCCAGAACCCTTGAGTGGAGTTAGTCAAAAAGACTGATTCTGAAAAGAAAGAAAGAAAAAAAAGCTTCATTTTGATGAAACATGTCAATTGTGTGTAACTTTCTGTGGGGATGGAATTTCTAGTCAAAGCCAGAGTCAGACACACACAGAATAGCCAGGTGGGTAGGACTCTTACCTGGCACGGGAGACCCAGGTTCAACCCCTGTTGGATTTGGAGCAGGGACTCTTACTTCCTATATGACTGCCTTACCCACCAGGCTATTGGCTATTCATACATTCCAGAGCCAGAAGGGCCCATTGTGATCTAGTCTTACCTCCTGTATAACAGGCCAGAGAACTTCCCAAAATAATTCCTAGAGCAGGTCTGTTAGAAAAACATCCAAACTTGATTTAAAAGTTCAGTGATGGAGAATCCACCATGACGTTGGTCAGTTGTTCCAATGGTTAATTACTCACTATTAAAAATGCACACCTAACTTTCAATCAGAACTTGTCTAGGCTCAACTTCCAGTCATTGGATCCCATTATACTTTTCTCAGCTAGACTGAAAGCCCATTATCAAATTTGTTCCCCATGTAGCTACATATAAAGGGTGATCAAGACACCCCTTAACCTTCTCTTTGTTCAGATAAGTAGATTGAGCTCCTTGAGTCTGTTATATAAAGCATATTTTCTCATAACTATCATTCTTGTGGCTCTTCTCTGAACCCTCCTCAGTTTTTCCCCACATCCTTCTTGAATTGTAGACACCAGTACTGGACACAGTATTCCAGCAGCAGTCACACCACTGCCAAATACAGAGGTAAAATAAGCTACTCCTACTTGAGATGCCCCTGTTTAAGCATCCAAGGATCGCATTAACTCTTTTGGCCACAGTATCACACTGGGAGCTCATGTTCAGCTGATTGTCCACCATGATCCCCCATCTCTTTTTCAGAGTCACTGCTTCCCAAGGATAGGGTCCCCCATCCTGTAAGTATGGCCTACATTATTTGTTCCTAGATGTATATCATTAGCTATATTAAAAACACATTGTTTGCTTAGCCCACTTTACCAAGCAATCCATATCACTATGTATCAGTGACATGTCTTCATTATTTCCTACTCCTTTAATTGGGGTCATCTGCAAACCTTCAGTGACGATTTTATGATTTCTTCCAGCTCATTAAGAAAGATTTTAAATAGTGTAGGGCCAAGAACCAATTGCTGCAGCACTCCACTAGAAACACACCTGCTCTATGATGATTTCTCCCATTTAAAATTACATTCAGACTTATCAATTAGCCAGTTTTTAATGCATTTAATGTGTGCCGTGTTAATTTTGTATTGTTTTACAGGGGGTGGGGGAGTTAAATCAAAATTAGGGCTAAATGATTTTAAAAAAATAATCACGATTATCGCTCTGTTAAACAATAGAAAACCATTTATTTAAATATTTTGGATGTTTTCTACATTTTCAAATATATTGATTTCAATTACAGAGAATACAAAGTGTACAGTGCTCACTTTATATTTATTTATATTACAAATATTTGCACTGTAAAAAAGAAATAGTATTTTTCAATTCACCTAATACAAACACTGTAGTGCAATCTCTTGATCATGAAAGTTAAACTTACAAATGTAGAATTATGTATAAAGAAGTAACTGCATTCAAAAATAAAACAATGTAAACTTTAGAGCCTACAAGTCCACTCAGTCCTACTTCTTGTTCAGCCAATCGCTCAGATGAACAAGTTTGTTTACATTTGCAGGAGATAATGCTACCCGCTTCTTGTTTACAATGTCACCTGAAAGTGAGAACAGGCATTCACATGGCACTGTTGTAGTCAGCTCGCAAGATATTGACGTGCCAGATGTGGTAAAGATTCATATGTCCCTTCATTCTTCACCCACCATTCCAGAGGACATGCTTCCATGCTGATGATGGGTTCTGCTTGATAACGAGCCACAGCAGTGCACATTGACGCACATTCATTTTCATCATTTGAGTCAGATCCCCCCAACAAAGTTGTTTTTCTCTTTTGGTGGTTCAGGTTCTGTAGTTTCCGCATCAGAGTGTTGCTCTTTTAAGACTTCTGAAAACATGCTCCACACCTCATCCCTCTCAGGTTTTGGAAGGCACTTCAGATTCTTAAACCTTGGGTCGAGTGCTGTAGCTATCTTTAGAAATCTCACATTGGTACCATCTTTTCATTTTGTCAGATCTGCAGTGAAAGTGTTCTTAAATCGAACACCACATACTGGGTCATCATCTGAGACTGCCATAACACGAAATATATGGCAGATGCAGGTAAAACAGAGCAGGAGTTCAGTCTCAAATTTAATTAATACATTATTTTTAACGAGCATCATCGGCATGAAAGGATGTCCTCTGGAATGGTGGACAAAGCATGAAGGGGCATACGAATGTTTAGCACACCTGGCACGTAAATACCTAGCAACGCCAGCTACAACAATGCCATGCCAACGCCTGTTCTCACTTTCAGATGACATTGCAAGTAAGAAGTCGACAGCATTATCTCCCATAAAGGTAAACAAACTTGTTTGTCTTAGCGATTGGCTGAACAAGAAGTAGGACTTAGTGGACTTGTAGGTGCTAAAGTTTTACATTGTTTTATTTTTGAATACACTTATGTAACAAAAAAAAAATCTACATTTTTAAGTTGCACTTTCACGATAAAGAGATTGCACTACAGTACTTGTATGAGGTGAATTGAAAAATACTATTTCTTTTATTTATCATTTTTACAGTGCAAATATTTGTAATAAAAAATATAAAGTGAGCACTATACACTTTGTATTCTGTGTTGTAAATTGAAATCAAATATTCAAAAATGTAGAAAAACATCCAAAATATTTAATAAATTTCAGTTGGTATTCTATTGTTTAACAGTGCAATTGCAATTAATTTTTTTAAAATCACGGTTAATTTTTTTGAGTTAACTGCGTGAGTTAACTGTGATTGACAGACCTAACCAAAATGTCATATGGTACCACGTCAAATGACTTACTGAAGTCTAAGTATATTACATCAACACTTCGCTTTATCAACTAAACATGCAATAGTTTTTGATGAGATCAAGTTATTTTCCATAAATCCATGTTGATTCGCATTAATTGTATTACCTTCATTTGTTTCTTGATCAATCAAGTCCCATATCAGCCACTCCATTAACTTACCTGGGACTGATGTCAGACTGACAGGCCTATAATTACCCAGATCATCCCATTTACCATTTTTAAGTATGGGCACAACATTAGCTTTCCTCCAGTCTTCTGGAATTTCCCCAGTGTTCCAAAACTTATTGAAAATCAAAGTTACGACCCAGAGAGCTCCTCACCCACCTCTTTCAAAATTGGATGGAAGTGATCTGGACCTACTGATTTAAAAAAAAAAAGTCTAACTTTAGTAGCTGCTGTTTAATATCCTGCTGAGATATTAGTGGAAAGGAAAGTGTTCTGTTTTTTCCCCAAACACAGAACAGAAATATTACTGCAGAAAAGGTAGACATGTTCAGTAAATAATAATTTCCCATTTCTATCTAGTAATGGACCAATACCATTGTCAAGATTCTTTATGTTCTTAATAGATTTAAAAAAAAAAAAAAAAACTCCTTAAGTCTTCTGGCCGTAGATTTCTCCTTATGCTCTCCCTTTGCTTCCCTTATCAATTTTCTATAATTCCTAACTTCTGAATTATATTCATTTATCAACCTCCCCTACTTTCAGTTTCTATAGCTGACTTCACTTCACTTCTAAACCAAGCTAGGTTTTTTAAAAAAACAATATGGCCTTCTTCTTTGATTGTGGCTTTGTAGACATGTAGTAAAGTATTCTTAAACAATTTCCAATTATTCAAATTTCTGATTAATTCTTCCTTCTGGCTGATTTGGCTCAATTGTTTTCATCTTTGTGAAAATTGGACCTTTTAAAGACCAGTATCACTGGTCTGGACTTTTTTGCTTGCACATTATAAATGTGATCAAGTCATGATCACTTATACCTAAGTTACCATTAATTTTTAGTTCTAAGATCAGTTCCTCTTTATCTGTCAAGACAAGGTCTAATACAGAATTCCCCTGTGTTGGATACAATTCTTGGAATTAGGAAATTGTCATCTAATATTTAGAAATCCCAAGGATGTTTTAGTACTGGCAGTATGAGAGCTCCAGCATGTGTCACTCAAATTGAAGTCCTCCACAACCACACAGCTTTTCCCCCTACATGTTATAGGTAGGTGCATAAGGGACTGATCATCCTGTTCCCCAGTGTGATCTGGTGTCCTGTAGCACAGTGGTTCTCAAAGCCAGTCTGCCGCTTGTTCAGGGAAAGCCCCTGGCGGGTCGGGCCGGTTTGTTTACCTGCCGTGTACGCAGGTTCGGCCGATCGCGGCTCCCACTGGCCGCGGTTCACCGCTCCAGGCCAATGGGGGCTGCGGGAAGGGCGGCCAGCACATCCCTCGGCTGCGCCACTTCCCGCAGCCCCCGTTGGCCTGGAGCAGCGAACTGCGGCCAGTGGGAGCCGCGATCGGCCGAACCTGCAGACGCAGCAGGTAAACAAACCGACCCCGCCTGCCAGGGGCTTTCCCTGAACAAGCGGCGGACTGGCTTTGAGAACCACTGCTGTAGCAAACACCAGCTAATATCCCTGCCCCTCTTGTGCTTTATCATTTTCTTCTGAATTGTCAGTGACTTGGAAACAGGTAATGCCATTTTTGACAGAGTGCCGCTCCCACTCAATCCTCCCTAAATAGATTATAACCATTGATTAGGACATTCCAGTCATGGGAATCATCCCACTAAGTTTCAGTAATACCAACTAAATCAAATTTATGCTCATGAAATGAGCAATTTCAGTTCCGCTTGTTTGGAACCCTGGGCTACTTGCCTGGTGTGTAACCAATAAAAGAATTTCTTCTCTTTGGCCAGGTCTACACTACCGCGGTAGTTCGACGGCTGGCAATCGAAGTTCCGGGTTCGATTTATCGCGTCTGGTCTGGACGCGATAAATCGATCCCGGAAGCGCTCGCCGTCGACTGCGGTACTCCAGCTCAGCGAGAGGAGTACCGCGGAGTCGACGGGGAGCCTGCCTGCCGCGTGTGGACCGCGTCTGAACTGTGGTAAGTTCGAACTAAGGTATGTCGACTTCAGCTACGTGAGACTTCAGCTACGTTATTCACGTAGCTGAAGTTGCGTACCTTAGTTCGAATTTGGGGGTTAGTGTAGACCAGGCCTTTGTGTCCCTTGGTTTTGGATTAATTTTGTTCTCAACTTCTCCATTTTGTGCTGAGTGCTCATATCTTAAACGAATTACAAAAGGGGAGAGGTAAACATCCTTCTGACCACTCTTGTCATTGAGAAGATTGATCCCCCTTCTACTGAGGTGGAGGCCATCCAAACTATACAGCCCCTTCTCCCCATAAACGGTGAACCAATGTTCCACAAAAACCAAAACCCTCCACCACTTCTCTAGCCAGCTGTTCACTTCCAGAATCCGCCTACTGTCTTCCTTTGCTCATGGGACAGGAAGGATCTCAGATGATCACTTGGAATTCTTCTTCAGCACAAAAGATTAGTGAATGTTTGTAAAGCACTTTGGGTTCATTGACTGAAAGATGCTCTATGGGAACTGCTCAAAACTATCCAGATTGACAGTTCTAACATTTGACCAGATTTGTGCCTCACGTACCTCTTCAGGTCACTAAGCTTGATGGAGTTCACCACCAACAGTAAATCTGGTGGGGAATTAGATTATAATGCCGTATACTAGAAATGCACAGTACTGCACTGTATTCGATCCCTAGAACCACTATGTGAAGAAACACAAGTCAGTCTGCCTTCAGTTTTTATTTTATAGCACCTTTAACTGTGAAGTCTAGCAAACGTAACACATCCTAATGTGTAATAGAAAGAGCATGGCAGATAGTGTCTAGGAGAACTTTCACAGTACTGTATCACTTCCTACATTTTAAAATAAATACACAGCCAGATTTTCAGGATTGTGACACCTTCTTCCTCCTCCCCCCCTCAATTCAACAACACTTAAGTACATATATAACTCAAGGGGATTACTCATGCGAGTAATGTTAAGCACATACTTCAGTGTTTGGCAGAAGCAGGTGAAATTGGTAGCAAGTGAAACGCCTTTACTATGAAACTGCTTAAAACCACAAAGGGACAAAATCTTTGCAAAATAGCTTAAGCTTGATCAATTCACATCTGAACTGCCCCGGCACTTGCAGGTCTGTAATTGTAATCCCAAAGGACGCGGGCAGAATGGTGAGCCCCCTAGTACTGATTTCTCTTCTGATGCTGCCATTTCATTGAATCGTCTACTCTGAAAGGTGCCTTGACCCTCTTTCCTGCTCCAGAGGAAAGTACAGACCTATCCTGAAGTGCCAAACACTTTAACAGATCACAGCACCCTGCAATCTGACACACATTATTGGAGTGTGTATCTGGGCAGCAAGAGCTCTGTCAGACTGCAGGCAGGACAATGACGCCTTAAGGACTTTCCAGTCTTTTAGCACTGACTTGGTGATGGCCCAGATTTTCAGTATTTTGCACATAAAAGTGTACACAGTTACCTTGACTTATCTAGGGTAAAATATTCAGAAGTACCTAATTTGCACTTAAAGTTAAGTGCCTTTGGCAAATGGGACATAGTTGCTTTTGAAAATTCGACTGGAAACTGGACATTTATGCATAAATTTGCTGCAATTGTGTACAAAGTGGTGGTATTGTGCATAACATTAGGTTTCCTGTTCTATTTTGTCCCTTAATGTTTAAGAAGTGTCTTATTAAAATATTTCACTTCAAATGAAAGTGAAGTGAAATTGACAAGCAAGGCAGAATAAATGCCTCCAAATACGATATGGTTGGGGTATGAGGTGTTCCGCCTGTATTGACGGAAACCTACTTCTCATCCCCTATTACACAAAGTTAAAAGAAATACACGTTAACAGGGCCTGGTTGTGAAGGACTTCTCATGTGAATCATCCCACTGTGAGCAAAGAATACTCATGTGAATAAGGGTTTGCAGAAGTGGGCCCTAAATACATATTAATTTTGTGGTCATTCAGACCTGCTCTTCAAAGAGGTTACAGTGACCTGCTCACACTGATCTCCATGCAGAAAGGAGTGGAATGCTTCAGCATTTTGTAAAAGCCTTTATTTTTATAGGTGACATTTTTCTCAGTAATCAGAGTAAATAATTTTGGCTAATCTTCCTCCTGTTTTTATACAATGTGAACAGGAATAATAAAACACAAAGAAATGCCACTGATTGATTCATTGCTGCTGCATAGAGCTTCCCACATTTAAAAATGAAGAGATCTTTCAATTTAATCGTCTCACAGGAAGCATTCATAAGTGATTCACACACCGTGTCCTCTTTTATTAATGCCACGGCCAGACAGACTGATTTGCACACACATTTGCATGTTTGGTTTGATTGGAAAAATGTGCACACACCTGCCCCCTCCTTATTACCACGCTTGCACATGCAAATTGTGTAATTCTGCTCTACATCTTTTGTGATAGCCTGGCACATGTCCTCACTTATTGCCTTGTTAGCCACGTGCACATGCAGCTTACGGATTTATTTGCACAAGCGTGGTAACTGTACATGCAAAATTGATTCACATGCATCTGCATGCCTAACTAGTCAGGCACAAAGTGTTCATTACTGAACACAGGAAAAATATCTAGGGGCTGAAAATCTATGAACATATTTTAATCATGCATTTTGACTAAGGGCAGGTCTACACTACAAATTTACGTGAGTGCATCTGCACTGGTTCAGCTGAGCCACTTGAGTGCGTCTGGTGAAGATGCTCTAAGCTGATGGGAGAGAGCCCTCCTGTCGGCTTAATAACTCCACCTCCGCAAGAGCCAATAGCTATGTTGTCAGGAGAAGCTTTCCGGCCAACATAGCGCTGTCTACATAGGGGGTGAGGTCGGGATAACGACATCGCTCAGGGGTGTGGATTTTTCACACCCCTGAGCAACGTAGTTATACCAAAGTATGTAGTGTAGACCAAGCCTCAGTAAACGACAACCCCAAATCTTAGATGACGTCTAACTAGGATATTGAAAATATGAGGTCCAACTCTGGCTGCCTGCTGTGTATGGGACACACCAGCAAACTTTCAGGCTGGAAGTTTTCTGCCCCTATTTTGGCTTCCCCCAAAACCTATGGAAAAGCAGGAACTAGATGTGAGGCATTGGTCTGCATGCTTTATGCACTTGTCACTAATCCAGCAATAACGGCTACACATGGATTCTTTTTACTCCTAGCAATGGCAATCTGAAGGAGGAGGAATCTGGCTGCTGCTGGACAACACATGTGTGCTCATTAATGCTGCTCATGCAGCATTTATATACCCTCCTTTGTGAGATTTGCGTGTTGTTTGGGGACTTGCCCTAAAAGGTATATAAAAAACCAAGGTGCCAAGTGCCATAAAATAAAATTTCCCTATCAACTAGATTTAGAAGCCTCCAGAAAAGTTAAACTAGTTTGTTTTGTGCTATTTCTTGCTTCACAAAAGGCTGTATCTGAACATTGCACAGATCTTAGATCTGAAAGTATTCTAATGGGAGCATAGAATGGATATTTGAAGGGGGGTGGGGGAATCAAAATAGTACCCAAAAACAGGAAGAAAGAAAAATCAGAAGGATCAGAGCAGATTGGACTGGAAAGCTCACTAAGTTGCAGCCTGGGATAAAAGAATTCAATACTGCTCCCATTTGAAATACTAGGGATGAGCTGACCCAACTACTATACTCTTCAGAGGCTGGGGAATTGTAATAGAAAGACCCTGGAGTTTCAATAAGAGGTTTATATTTCATAATAAGCAAATAAAATAATTGACAGGTTCAACAGCTCTTAAACAGTAGGAAGAGAGTCCTACCACATTCCATTACAGCCTTCCTGGGGAACACTTTGTTCTCCCCAGGCAGAGACCAGGCACAATTGCACCTCTTATGCTCAGGAAGTGCATTGACTGCTCCCTCCTAGCATCCCTGGGAGCACAAGACATCCAAAGGGGACACAGAATCAGACTCAGAAATATAGGGCTGGAAGGGACCTCAGAAGATCATCTAGCCCATTTTTGCCTGCTCCCCATAAGAGGCAGGCTTAAGTATACCCCAAGACCATCCCTGACAGATGTTTTGTCTAACCTGTTCTTAACACTTGAAGGATGGGGATTCCACAGCCTCCCTAGGTACCTTCTTCCAGTGCTTAAGGTATCCTTATAGTTCAAAAGCATTGCCGAATATCTACTCTAATCTCCCTTGCTGCAAACTAAGCAGATTACTTCTTGTCCTACCTTTGGTGGACAAGAAAAGTTGATCTCTGTCCTCTTTATAACAACCTATTATTACCTATAGGAACACTTATCAGGTCCCCCTTCAGCAGCCTCTTCTCTAGAAGTAACATGACCAATTCTTTTAACCTTTCCTCACAGGTGATGTTTTCTAAACCTCTTATTTTTGTTACTCTCCTCTGGATTCTCTCCCATTTGCCAACACCTTTCTTCAGAGCCGTGTCCAAACCTGGACACAGTATTCTGGCTGAGGCCTCACCACTGTTGAATAGAACAGAATAATTGCTTCCCATGTCTTACATATGACACTCCTGTTAATGGCACCTATGCTGAAGTGTGACTCCATGGGTGCTCCAGGGCTGAGTAGTGGGTGCTCAGCACCCGTGGGCAGGCCCCGCCCACCAGCTTGCCCCACCCACGGGCCCCGCCCACAGAGGATCAGCTGTTCAGCAGCAGGCAGAAGGTGCTGGGGGGAGGAGCAGGGGCAGGAAGAGGCGGAGTGTGCTCAGGGGAGGGGAGGGGTCTTGGGGGAAGGGGAGAAGTGGGGGCAGGGCCTGGGGCAGAGCAGGGGGTCGAGTTACCCCCAGGAAAATGAGAAAGCTGGCACCTATGGACTCCAGAATGACATGCCATTCTCACAACAGCAATGTGATCCACTATAGACATTAGACGCTTTGGGGCAGTATTACAGCCAAGCCAGTTATTTGCTGGTTTGTATTTGTTCATGTGATTTTTCCTTCCCAAGTGCTTGTCTTTATTGACTTTCATCTTGTTGATTTCAGATGAATTCTCTAATTCATCAAGATTTTGAAGACAGGAGGTATAGCAGTTGCACATACCCTCAGTCTCCCTTGCTTGACCACAGAACAGACCTAGGGACAGGCTGCACCATCGTAAGGGATGATGCCACACAATACATACTCTGCCGACGTGCTACAGAGCTGGGGAGGGATTGCATCTCTTCAGGCACAGTCCTTCCTGGAGCGCCTCCTGGGGCAATGCAGCTCTGAATCACCACTATCACAGACCAATATCTAAAGGGCAAAATGTGTCTGTAAGGGATTAGCCACAGAAGCTTTTATAAACAATTACATGATAAACAAGGAGCTAACTAACTGAACAAAAAATTTTAAACAGAGAAATATTACTATTTCTGTTTGAAATCCTAATTCTGAGTTGGTCTGATGGCTCAGATGAGTACGCACTACACTGGTCAGGAGTAGGGGAAGAAATCAGCTGCTTCATCAGCTATCGGGGGTTGGGAGGGGCACATGTAAAGGGGATGCTGTCAGCCAATGCGTAGTAGAGAGCTCAATGCTTGTTCGAGGCAGTGACTCAGAGAGCCCTAATGGTAACAGAGAGTGCTGGGGGATTGGGATGGAGGTGACTAGTGGCCCAGAAGACTCTGGGGGCTTGTGAGTACTGAAGGCTGAGCAGAGTTGGGGCAAGAGGGGGCAGGGCAAATTTATTTTTTTTAATGTTCGTAGCACATAATCTTAGAAGTTCAGTTCACGCTTTATACACTTCAGGGCCATTTTTTCAGGCCCTGTGGAGTCAGAGCTGGATACAGCTGTGTTACCCAATTTCTTCTGGCTGGTATCTAGAGTGACCAGACAGCAAGTGTGAAAAATCAGGACGGGGGTGGGGAGGGTAATAGAAGCCTATATAAAGACAAAGCCCCAAATATCGGGCTCTATATGCATCCGAAGAAGTGGGTTGTAGCCCACGAAAGCTTATGCTCTAATAAATTTGTTAGTCTCTAAGGTGCCACAAGTACTCCTGTTATTTTTGCAAATATCGGGACTGTCCCTATAAAATCAGGACATCTGGTCACCCTACTGGTATCTTGGCAGTTTTATACCAGCTGTTGGAATATGTACCCCTTAAGGTCTGATAGAACATCTGCCCCTGTATGCTGGCCAGCAGCCTGCCTGCCACCCTCCCCCACAACAGCTCTGTATTGCATAACTTCACCCCTACCTGTTTAGGTGGTGAGTTGATCCTCCAGGGACTTTATCCCTAAACCAGTATGGAGCTTAGCAATACACCCTCCACTCCCCTGCTCCACCCCACCCTCAACTGTTCCTTTCCCTTGCTCTGTTTATTTTTGGGTTTAAACAGTGAGCAAAAATTGACTTTGGCTTCTTTGCCTGAACTCTGAAGTGTTTGAGTTGATAAGATCCAGGTGATGCATTCAGAGACAGTTACACAGTTCCCAGGGAGAAGACTGGTTCCTGGCAGGCAGCAATGAGTGAAGCTAAGCGAGGGCTGACGTTTCTTTTAACTGCAGCAGCATTGCTCTGCTTGCCTGTTCACCAAACTGTTAAGCTAGATCACCGATTAGGAATAACATTAAAAATCTTTGGCATTGAGGATTCCTGCTTAGATCCTAGAGTGGGGTGAGGGGCTACATAGTATGGGGGAGCACCCACAGCTGCTGGGAGGAATGTGGGGGAGAGCATTACACATTGCTCTTGAGTGAGTCTACCTCCTGCCAACCCAGAGGCGTGTTAGACTCAAAAGGAGCCACATCCAGCCCTTCTTGGACTAAAGGGAAGGTCAGACTAGACTCAGGAGGGGAAATAATGGGGGAAACAGAGTGGTGGAAGAACCACACACTCCAAAAATTCTCCAAGGGACAGAGCTCCCCTCCTTCCCCCGTCCTAGGCAGTTGGCCATCTATACAAGAAAGCTGGGTGCAATTAAGTTGGGATCCTGTTATGGTGACATCTTTATTCTCATACACCAACTCCACTCTATACAGAGGTTTACCTACAACTAGAACATCACGGCAGGGCTTTGGCCAGGGTTTTGGCCGCCCCAAGCAGCCAAACAACAAAAACAAAAACAAAAAAAGCCGCGATCATGATCTGCGGCGGCAATTCGGCGGAAGGTCCTTCGCTCCGAGCGGCAGTGAGGGACCGTCCGCCGAATAGCTGGACGCGCCGCCCCTCTCCGAAGTGGCCGCCCCAAGCACCTGCTTGGTAAGCTGGTGCCTGGAGCCGGCCCTGCATCACAGTGCATTGAAGCTGCTGAAGACTCATTCCACTGCCTGTAACTGGAGTTGCACTGCATGTGAGTTCACTACAAGGTCAGTTCCACTACATAAAATAAGCCTGCTTATCTGATTTTTCAATACTTCATTATAAGAAGTTCCACATTTTTAAAAAGAGAGGCTTGAGTGAATACAATTGTGCAACTAGGTCTGCAACTAGGCCATTAGCAATTATTTTTGAGAAGTCATGGAAGACGGGAGACATTCCAGAAGACTGGAAAAGGGCAAATATAGTGCCCATCTATAAAAAGGGAAATAAGGACAACCCGGGAAATTACAGACCAGTCAGCTTAACTTCTGTACCCGGAAAGAAAATGGAGCAAATAATTAAGCAATCTATTTGCAAACACCTAGAAAATCATAAGGTGATAAATAACAGTCAGCATGGATTTGTCAAGAACAAATCGTGTCAAACCAACCTGATAGCTTTCTTTGACAGGGTAACAAGTCTTGTGGATGGGGGAGGGGAAGGTGTGTGGAAGCGGTAGATGTGGTATATCTTGACTTTAGTAAGGCTTCTGGAATGTATTAGCAGGAGTATTGTAAGCAAGACATGAGAAGTAATTTTTCCGCTCTACTTCGTGCTAATTAGGCCTCAACTGGAGTATTGTGTCCAGTTCTGGGCACCACATTTCAGGAAAGATGTAGACAAATTGGAGAAAGTCCAGAGAAGAGCAACAAAAATGACTGACGGTCTACAAAACATGACCTATGAGGGAAGATTGAAAATATTGGGTTTGTTTAGTCTGGAGAAGAGAAGACAGAGGGGACATAACAGTTTTCAAGTACATAAAAGGTCGTTACAAGGAGGAGGGAGATAAATTGTTCTTCTTAAGCTCTGAGGATAGGACAAGAAGCAATGGGCTTAAATTGCTGCAAGTGAGGTTTAGGCTGGACATTAGGAAAAACTTCCTAACTGTCAGAGTGGTTAAGCACTGGAATAAATTGCCTCGGGAGGTTGTGGAATCTCCATCATTGGGAATTTTTAAGAGCAGGTTGGACAAACACCTGTCAGGGATGGTCTAGATAATATGTAGTCCTGCCTTGAGTGCAGGGGACTGGACTAGATGACCTCTCGAGGTCCCTTCCAGTTCTATGATTCACATGCATTACTATCACTGCACATGCACCTCAGGACATTGTACGCACAAATGGCTGGTGGCTGCATGCATACACACACGTGTGGTACAAAGCTCTCAAGAAACGTGGCCCTATTTCTGTGTGCACCCGTCATTTATTGTAGTACAGAGATGTTCCAGCCACTGACATGTGAAAGCAGTGCGGGACAAACATCCACCTGACCTCAGTTGCAGGCTCAAATATTTGCACCTGCAAGAGTGTAGGCCCAGTTATAAGGGCAGGTTGAAAAACCCACCCTTTCTGTAGATTCAGCCATCATGTGTGTTTTTCAGGAATACAGCGAAGCAGATTTCATATACAGATTAGCCATCACTGCTGGGAGGAACAGTGAGATGAGAAGGATGGAAGGGAGCACCCATAATATTTTAATCTCCTCAGGGGTACTTCATATAGTATGTCTTAAATGCAGCCCCCTCTTGATTGTAGAGTAGCAACACCAGCCTACAGCACACTTTCATCAGTTGGAGGGAAGGGAACAGAAGTGTAGTCAAGGGCATTGGGGTAAGTTTCCTAACATGCCCTGGGATCATTAATGCCCCCAACTGAGAGCATCAAACTGCAAGGGACTTCATTTCTCTACCTCAAAAACTGAATCAACGTTGACAGAATTTGAACCCGGGGTTCCTAAAATCTGATGCTCAAAAACAGAGACAACCCTTTAAGAATAAGTGTGATTTTCTACTACTTACCACTGCTTCCCACTAGCAATATATATCACTCTAGTTACTATTCTTTATTATTTGGTGCTTGACCTAAAGCTCCTATTAGGAGTCAAACTATTCAGTCTACACAGCACAAATAGACTGTGGGGTACTATGGACTACAGCACCACCCAGTGGTAAGATGTTCTTCTGCAGCTAAAACTTGCCACTGAATGCTCTACCTCCCTCTGCTGTGTCCAAGGTTAAGATCAGAAGTCCCAAAAAGCAGCAAAAAAACCCAGAGAAATAAATTACGTACACACATGCACAATTTGGCACCTTGCTACTAGTGATTGGAACCCTATAAATGGATGTATATTGCCAGTTTCATTTCCCCATAAGCTAGCAGTGTTATGACAGACCATTCCTTAAGACCACTTTTCAATAGATTAATGTCCTAGGCAAAAAAATGTTGCTCCCACTCCTTTGACAGGTTTAGGGACCACAGACATGGAGCAAGATGAAGAAATTCCAGTCCACCACCCTTCCAAACTAGCCCCTGCCCAGCACAAGAGCCCATACTGCAAGTCCCCTTCTCAAACCCAGAGTCTGAAGAACAAACCTGAAGCTTGCCTGCCAACCAGCTACAAGGAGCCCACTGTCCTAAAGTTGGTGCCCTAGGAAGCTGCCTACAGTGCCTATCCCTGAAATAGGCACTGCCTATTTCCTGACAATCACAGTCCTGTACCTCTCTGTACCAAGCTGCCAGGTGAAGGTGGGGAATGAGAAGACAACTCAGCAAGCATATGGCTGAATCCAGCCTGGGCCCCCTCTCTCATATGCAGCTGACTATGTTGGTTGAGGTATTTTCTTTTCCAATAGTTAGACTCAAATGGGGTCTAACTGCCCAGACTAGGCAGAAGTGAAGCTCAAGAGGTTCAGAGTCTGGGTTCAAAGAGGATAAGCACTCTAAAGCAGTGGTTCCCAACCTTTTCTCTGCCACAGCACATCTTAATACCTTTAATTATTTTGAGGTACACCACCATATTGTCTCCAAATGAACTGATGAATATGCACGAACCAAGCTAGGATGAGGCTAGTAGGGTTACAATTAAAAAAAAAAAAAAACACACACACACCACACACACACACCATGGCACCTAACATTAGATCATGATCTGTCTTTTGTGCCAGAATTAACATTTTCTGCAGTGCAAACTAACATTAAAGCTAAATAGAAGAACTCTGAGCATGTTTTTGTCCAATGGAGAATGACATGCACTTGAGAATATTATTTTAGGATGACAAGCAATTAATTAATCGTTTCTTCTCATTTCCAAAATGGCCTTGTCATGCGTGTATAACTCTCTCTGCTGTTTTTAAATGCAATATAATTAAGTCACACTTAGAGTATTGCCAACCTCAAGAGATCAAAAAATAAATGAGTCCGACTCCAACAAATCAGGAGATTGTAAATAACCACGTTTTGGGGACCAAAGAGATTATATTTTTTCAGTATTGGGTATGATGATTTTGGCCTCTGCTGCAGGGGTCCTCACCCCCACATCTGCCTGTCCCCTGCCCAGCAGTGAATTCTGCCCCCAACCTCCAAATCAATTCTGTGCCCCAGTCTCCAAATCAGTTCTGCTCCTCAGCTCCCATCAGTTCTGTCCTCACCCTCAGGGCTGGCTTTAGGCCAATTCCACCAATTCCCCCGAATCAGGCCCCGCGCCTAAGAGGCCCCGCGCTCAGTGGCAGGGCCGCCCAGAGTGGGGGGCAAGTGGCAGAGAATCCCTTCCCTGGCTAGAGGCACCTTTTTAATTTTTACTCACCTGGTGGCGCTCCGGGTCTTTGGCGGCACTATGGCGGCGGGTCCTTCAGTGCCGCCGAAGACCCGGAGCGAGTGAAGGACCCGCCGCCAAAGACTAGGAGCGCGGCTGGGTGAGTACAAACCCCACGTGTTTTTTTTACGTGTTTGTTTTTTTCGTCATCCCTGTCGGGGCCCCGTCGAAACTGTTCGAATCAGGCCCCGCACTTCCTAAAGCCGGCCCTGCTCACCCTCCACCAGTCTAGCCTCTCCACCTCAATTCTGCGCCCCCAGCTCCCTTACCCCACCAGTTCTGCCTGCCCACCCCACATCCAGCCCCCACCCAAGTTCAGCTCCCCCCCACACACACACCTCACCTCTGCTCCTGAGGTTCTTCCCCCTCCCAACCTGGAGGGGCTGCAGCAGGGTCCCCACTCTTCTTCCAGGCTGGGGGGCAGCTCCAGGGACTCCCCCCTCACCCCCGGCAGGTGCCGGAGGGCAGAGGAGACAACCTGTTGTTCACAGGAGGGAAGGGAGATTGATTTCTGATTGGCTGCTCTGCCCCTGGAGGAGGTGGGACAGTGAGGCAGATGGCCAATCAGAAAGCAGCTTCCCCCCCCCCCCATTTCCTTTCCCCTCCCCTGTCCCCACTCCACAGGATTCAGATTTGCTATTTTACCCTGGCTTTGGGGAATGGAATGTGATTCATGCATAATATTTGAAAGGCACCTTGTCCCAGAGAGCAAAGTACAGAATGCGATCTGGTTCCAACACTAATTCAAATACAAAGGAAGGGTTTTTTTGTTCTCCCATGTAGCTTTTCAAAAAAATTCCACAGCACATCTGTTCGGGCCTGACAGCACACCGGTGCCCTAACAAATGAAGCCTTCTGAGTCAAATACAAGCAGATACAGCTCCCTCACTTCAGATGAAATTACCCGTTTACAGGATTGATTTGACTTCTTGATTTGCAAACCTGGGCTCAAAAGATTAGGCTTTCCCATGAAATCACTAGTCCTTCAATCTCAGCTAAGGGTATGGGGGAGGGATTTTTCCTCTTCATTTGTGCTAGTGCTAACTCAAGATGGCATGAACACAGACTTCAAGGATGGGAGTGGGGGGAGAGAGGAAGTAAATCAGATACCAGCAAGAAAAACATTAAACGTTCACAAACAAGCCAAGATGGGCAAGGGTCAAATTTACAAGGAGAAACATCTCACTCTAAAATATTTTGCCTGTGGGGAGAGTGCATTTTCGTGGTAAAGCTGTATATGCAGTCACCCAACAAGTATTAGATATTAGCAACTTTCAATCTTTTGATCTGGGGTAAAATTTTCAAAACACCTATGTGATTTAGGAGCCTACGTCTCATTTTCAAAAGGGAGTTTGGACAATAAGGAGCTTAAGTCTCAATGAAAGTCAATGGATCTTGTACTCCTGAGTCCCAAGGACACTTTTTTGGAAATGAAACTTAGGTTTCTAAATCATGTAGGTGCTTCTGAAAAATTTTACCCAGTGTGAATCTGAATTAGTGGTCTAGTAATAGAAAGCTTCCATGCCATTTCCAAGGCTATAAGCCATCCAATGTCCTTAAAGAGCAATTATGGTCAAAACATTTATAAAATTAAGCTAGTCAGAAAATGGTAAAACTATTTCAAAATTTCAACGTGTTTCGTGAAATTGTTTCCACTTCACAGGGTACAAAATTGACTCTCTTCACAAAATCGTGATTTTTCATATTAACATTTTTAACCAAGTTTTTCAAAATCATTTACAAGTTTTTTTAGTTACCAGAACAGCCAGTTAAACAACCAGTTTTCTTCTATAAGAAAATATGGTATATAGTAAATTTCTGCAACAGTTTTGAAAGTGACTGATTAAAACATTAGTTACAAATACTGTGAAAAGTTTCACAAAATGTGGAAAATTGATTGTTTCAAAATTCAAAAATGAAATGTTTCCTGAAAAATTGACATTAAGGCCATTTTTTGATAAATAACCTTCTAGAGAAAAAAAAGGTTTGTTATATACTCACAGAACTCTGCTTCTTTGGGGCCAAATAAATTGAAAACCTACATATGAGGTTGCCAACTCATTACATCTGGATTTTTGTCTTAAAGTCCCAGCTACTGGAGTCATGTGATTACATGAGACTTAGCTTGCACTTAAGAGAAGCAGTACATTTCTAGCTCTTGTAGTTTGGAGAAAAAGCTTGAAAACAGGAATCCTTAAGGCTCAAACACCAAAAGCAAGACAAAATCCAAAATTCATTATGTTTTATAGTCTCATGATTTTTTTTAAAATCTTTGGATTTGGCAATTCAGCAAAATCCAGGGCAGAAGTTTGTAGGGTTTTGTTTACTGAGGCTAACACAAACAGACAACTAGCCCATTGAGTCAAGACCACAGAGAACACCTCAGGCCTTTATGAAGTACTTCCATTGACAGGTAAGACAAATAGGTTCCCCTGCTTCCCGTCCTAAATCCTCATTTAAATTATTGTGATGCTTGGGTTTATCGGTGATTGTTTTCATATTGAAGGACTGGCTTGGTTTATGATTTCAGTGAGAAATAAAAAAATTAAAGCGGATAAGAAGTTTCTGCAGATCGTTTACGGCTCTCCATAAGAAGTAGTTACTATTTTTCCCTGTTATACTATATTCTTATATCTGTGTGCGCACACATGTATGAGAGAGAGCGAGAGAGAGAGAGAGAGAGAGAGAATGAGTCATGCAAAGCTTCTAGAACTGTGCTTTCTCACAAAGAGTTCTCCTTGTATATCAAGTTACTAGATAAATGAGCAAGTAAGTTTTAAAACTCCTACATCACTACTACAGTGTGTATAAGTAACAGGGGGAAGTTCTTCAGCTGACCAAGTTCCAACTCTTTCAGCAGGTGTAAGAAACCTGCATAAAGCCACTGAAGTTTGACCTCCTGTATATTTAGGATGGAAGTAAAGTGTCTTTCTTGAAAGAGAGGGACTTAAGGGCCAAGTTGGCAAAGGTACTTAGATACCTAACTCCTTAGGCACTTCTGAAAACCCCACTAGGCTTCTATCTACATCTGTAGGCACCTAAATACCTTTGCAAGCCTGGCCTCTAAATACCTAGTTGAGAGGAGGTACAGGAATGAAGTTGTAGGGACGGCCAATCTCAGGAAGAAGATGCTATTGAAAGAATAAGTTTAAGCTCTTGGGTCAGTGAGCATCTGTTCTAGGTTTGTGGGCCTGGTCCATGACTGGAGCACCTAAGTGTTACCACAATATAAATATAAACAAAAATATAAATAGCTAGCTAGCTATGGTCTGAGTTACCAATGAAGCCAAACCCCAGAGAGAGTGACTACATGATCTGCTGAGGATGGGGTAGAAACTCAGACTGTCCAGTGTAATACAGGTATCTAAAATTAGCATCAATGAAACTGTATTAAGAACTGTTCTACAGCATTCTCATTTCAAAGCAGAAGCTGAGAAGGGCTGGATGTTTAACAGGCTGAACACTTCCTAGCCAATTCTACTACAATATTTACTCAACAAGATACCAGCTGAGAAAACAAAAGACAGCTTTCTGTGTTTTTCCATCTTGTGCACCTTTAACAGCTTGAAAAGAGTGACACCAAGTGGTTACTTCTACTTTTGCTTACTGTCTTTTCCCACATGCAGTGTTGTTGTAAACATATCCGTCTCAGGATATTAGAAAGGGACACAAGGTAGGTGAGGCAATACCTTCTATTGGACCAACTTCTGTTGGAAACTTGTCTCACCCATCAGCAGAAGTTGGTCCAATAAGAGCTATTACCTCGCCCACTATGTCTTTTACTATATTCATTTTCACCACTCAGAGCAGCAATTCATTAGAATTGTTTTCCAAGGCCAAGTTAAATTACCACGGTCTGAGGAGCAGTAAGAGCAGTGCCATAATTTAGGGAAAGCCAGGAAGCCGTTATAGATTAGTTAGCTTAAGGTCAGTTTGGGGTGGGGGGGGGGGGGGGGAAAGAAGAGAAATGTTGGAGAAAATTAGCAATCATTTAGTAGGATTTGAGAGCTACACTTCCAAAACTAAGTAGGTGCTGAAATGATCCATGGCCACAAACTGAACAAAACAACACAGTCGTCATCAGCTAAACCACAAACATGTGGTATCAGAGATAGAACCCACTGTGACCTTCTGCTCTGAGAATATAGGCCTTTGCAACTGGAGATAAACAGAAAACATCTTATCTGTTGGCTGCCAGTGGATGGCGCTGTCCAAAATATTCACCACCAAATGTGAAATTCCCTGATAATTGGTTTTATTTTTGTCAAAAAGTGCTCTTTAAAATGATTTAATTTGTTTTCAAATTAGAAATAAGACTACCCCAGCTCCCACCACCACCACATTAGCCTGCTATTCTCCCTCCATCCCCAGATAATGGTGGTCTTAGTTAAAGCAGGAATGTGAATCAGGAAACCTGGGCTTATGACCTTAGACAAGTAATCCAGTCTCGCTGTAATGAATTTTATGTCTGTACAATGGGGACAATGCACACCTATCTCACAAGGTATTCATGAGCTCAGGGGTGGGGTGCAAGGGGTTATGAGGCATAGTTACTTCTTGGGTTGCCAGGATTGGCTTGGAGTCTCCCGGAATCGGCATTCCTCTCCTGGTGACTATTGAAAGCAATCCGGGACATTTTAATATGATATTTTAAGAAAATGACATTATGTCATGTCCCAGAATAGTTTCAGTCAGAGTTGGCAACTCTAGTTACTTCACATTTGCAAAGCACTTTGAGAATCTAGACTGGAAGGTGCTACAGAGGGACATTCAATGATTAGGACAATTCTCTCTGTGGATCTGCAGAGTTTGTGAAACTGTGCGCTGTCCTCCTATCTTCGGTCCAGCCATGGTCTTGCACTCCTATGGAGTGCGTCCTCCTTACACCGGGGTCCTCCCTTGTGTGGTTCAGCATTTCTTTTTCTCCACACACCGTGCATCCACTTGCAGTGATTTCACTATATTATGGGTGTAGCAGAGCACTGACTCACCAGCACGGTGCCTCCAGCTGGCCATCCAGGAATTAGCTCTCTCCACCCTGGAGCACCCTCTATGGCCCAGTGTCTCACCCTCTTACCTACCCCACTGCAGTCCCTTTATCTCCACCACGTATCGGCCCCACATCGCTCCCGGACCACGGTGCCCCTTACCTTGGGGTGCTGCCCATCATCCAGGGAACCCTACTCCCCTGAGCCCACCTCACCTCAGTGACCCACTGCCAGTCCTCATCTAGCCCCTTTACTCAGGGGCAAACTGCAGTCTGAAGTGGCCACTCATCATTGGCTAGGGGGTTGGACCTGCTGCCTTTCCCCACAGCCCCAGTACCTCCTTAGGCCTTCCTGTCAGGCCTCAGCCTGGAAGGTCACCAGGCTTGAGCTCCTCATCACTGCTCTGTTGAAGATACCCTGTACTCCCAGTCCCTCCCACCCCAAGGCTGGAGTGAGACTGCCTGCCTCCTAGCTCACAGCCCTCTTTATACCAGCCCTACCAGGCCTGGATTGGCTGCTACCTGCCTTCCCCTGATTGGCTCCTCGGGGCAGCCCTTTCCCAGAGCTGGTTTTAACCTCTTTCTCTCCAGAGCAGAGTGCTCACCCCGCTACAATGGGCCCCAGTATGGTCCCAGGATTCCTACCCTTAAATGCTTTGTTTGCATTGAAGCAAGGGCTTCCAGTATTCAAACACCAGATAGCAAATTCTAGCTTCTGTGTCTGCAGTAGGCAGTTTTCTATCTACTAATCTTTATACTCTCACTAACCTCCATCTATCTCCTCTAATGGAATTCCCCACCTCCACAGCAGCAGTTGCATTCACTACTGGACAAGGTCAAGTGAACAGTGTCCCTTCAATGGATAAGAACTCAGAAGGGCTTACTTTGCTGCACAGCCGTGTCTTCTCTTCAGAAATGTTTTCGAAACAAGCTGTCCTGTTTAAAAGAATGCTTTACATTTTCCCCAACAGCTCCAGCACTGCACTTCAGTTAAGAGGGAAAAAAAGCAGCTTTATTCCCACTCCCACACACTGCAACACCCTCATATTTAAATAGTTTATCAACTTCTCTCTAAAAATATGCAGTAAAGCCAAGAGAACAAGCTCAAGTCAAAGAGCATTTCACTGGTGCATTTGGGAATCTACAGAGGGAAAATATTCTAGGCACAAGTCTATAGATTACTAATGTAACCGAATAGTATTTTACAATTGTTTATCACCTTTAATCCTAAAGCTTAGTCCCTGGCTAGAAGCAGCCTTCAAACCAGGAAATCATTTGAAGGCTTCACTACAAAGGACAGTAGGATACTGGTGATGGTTGCAGAAATAATTCTGCCTTGTCTTCAGAGAAGACAACATCCAGGCATTTCCCATTGACTTCCTCATGGGTTGAAACCAAGCCAAAGTTCAGTGTCCACTGACCCAGTGAATTTAGTGGCCTGCTTTCCCCCATCCCTGCCCATTCACTCACAGTTGGGCTTCTCTCCCTGAGATTTATTTAGTGTTGTAGGTTGACAGCAGGGGTCTGACTCTTGTTTTCTTTCCACCCCACATTTAAAAAAGCTTTTATCAACCAAACCTGCTGCTCCTTTTCTGTTTTGAGAACCTAGCACCAGCAAACACCTTTTTGCTGCATCACAGAGCCACTTTCTTTGCTGAGCTCCATTTATTAGTTTAGCTTTGTTATTTACCTTCTCTATGACAAGGTTATTTGTAACAGCTTGTTTCAGTGTTCTGCCCTCTTCCTGGCATCTGTTTGCCTTTCCTGTGCCAACATCAAAACAGAGACAACAACAAGAAAGTCAGCCAGAAAAGAATCCTTGTATGTTGGGGGAGCAGTGTGGTTTAGTATGTGAAGTGCTGGCCTGCGTGCCAGAACAACTCAGTGCTAATCATGAGTCTGCCACTAACCTGCTGTGAGACCATGGGCAAGTCACTTTACCTCTTCACACCCCCCCACCCACCCCTTCAGCCTTTTGTCTCTGCCTTGTCTATTTAGTTTGAAAACTTGTCTAACTGCGTGTTTGGGCAGAGCCCCACTCTCAGCTGGAGGCCCTTGGTGCTACAAAAGATAAATAGCTTTTCAAGGGGGGGGGGAGGGGAGTGGGGGAAATCACACTGATTTAAACCACTACCACCAAAACCCCACTCACACACCAAGTCTGATCTTTCTTACTATAGTTGATGGAATTACTTCTGATTTCCAAGTAAGCAAAGTTACACTAGTGTGAGAACAGAGTCTGTAACTTAAATAACCCTGTGTTGAATTAAAATTCCTTCTATGTTGCAGATATGATGTTAATAATAATAATTCCAGAAGATAACCCTATGATACACAGATCAAATTCTTACATTTTGACCATTCAGTAGGAGAGGAACAGTCTCATTTCTTCACATTGAAGACAATAGCACCAACAGATTAGCAGATGGGCAGCAGGTTTCAACATGCCAGCACAGTATCGTTGCAATCCATATAGGAACACACAAAACAAAACAAAAAACCTTTAAGGGCTAGTCTACACTGGCAATGTGTGGCAGCGCTTTAACATGGCTTGTGTGGTCGCGGCGGAGCACTGGGAGAGAGAACTCTCCCAGCACTCTAAAAAACCCACTCCACAAGAGGCGTGGCTCCCAGCACTGGTGCACTGTCTATACTGGTGCTTTGCAGCACTGAAACTTGCTGCGCTCGGGGGGGAGGGTGTCACACCCCATAGCGAGAAAGTTGCAGCGCTGTAAATTGCCAGTGTAAACAAACCCTATGCCACTGCATGAGCTACCCAGACCAAGAATTCTGGCACACCGGGTTAAGTGGGCACTGAATGCCTGTGTATTCCACCAGTGAATGGGATCTGTGCTGCTTAGCTGAGCAGGTGGGAAGGGATTGCTACAATTAGCTGTTACTGTTGGTATAAGTTCCTCCTTTCCCTCAAAGCAAGGAGGGGGTACGGAGGCATTGTGACTGAGAGGGGTATCTGTGAGGTAACATGCTTCCCAGCACTACCCCTGATGTGGCACAGCCATTGCTTAGAGCTGTGCCTAAATGTAGAACATTATCCATAGCAAGCCACCTATTTGCATTCATTAAAGTGACTTTTGTCAATACAAAACTAGTAATAAAAAAGGTCCATGTCTCTGTTACCAACACATTATACCATTCATAGAATTTAAGGCCAGACAGGACCATTAGGTCATCTAGTCTAACCCCCTGTATATCACAGGCCATTACATTTCATACAGATACCCTATATTAAGCCCAGTTACTTTAGTTAGACCAAAGAATTTTAGTCCTCTGAAGACTAAACTGTTCTCTGCCTGTGGCACACAACAGGAGAAACCACACTGCCAACGATGCCCGAGGCCCCTGCAATGACAGGGAATTGATTAGATGACATGTCCAGATTGTGATGCGGGCAGATCAGGTGCTAGCTCATGCCAAGGCCCCAGGCCTTATTAACACTGACAAATGCATAGCTGGAAACCAGTCTGGCTTACCTGTGGGTTAGTATGGTTAAAATAGTGTTATAAGGATGTACTATATTTAGATGTTATGGAATGCTTGAAGAATGCTGCACATATTAATTCTGCTCATAATATCTTTATCTGTGGTATTAAGTTATGTTGAGCATTTGAGTTACACGATTACAGAGGTTTACAATGCAAACAGGAAAAGAAGCATTAATTAAAATAAAGTGCTACCCTGCACATAAGATGGCCCATTGAAGGCAAATGAGGCATTGTGTAGTATCGAAGGACAGAAATCTTGTTGATTGCATTCCTCACTCCCCCCAGGAAATGGAGGCCTGAGCATGAATTCATCCCATTAGCTTGGATTCTGGGATGAAGGAGATAAATGTGAAGAAAGATAATGAACAAGGAATTCATAGAGTCACAGATACCAAGACCAGAGGGGACACTACCACAACCATCCAGACTGAACCCCTGTATACACAGGCTACAGATTCTCTCCCAGAAGCTGGATTAGAACATACCTTTTGGAGAGACAGCTAATCTTATTTTAAAGGCGCCAAGCAATGCCAATTCCCCAAGCTCCCTGGTAAATTGTTCCACTGTTTAATCACCCTCACTGCTAGGAAACTGCATTTTATTTCAAGGTGGAATTGTCTAACTTCAGCTTCCAGCCCCTGCAAGGTTACATCTTTGTCAGACACACTGAAAAGCCCCAGTCAAGGAGTGGGCTCACCTCTGATGCATCCCCTTATGGCTGGATGTGGCATAGCTGGCTCTTCTTCTTTAGCACCTTATGCTGACAGCTGCTCCGGCCCTCCGATGATCTGTTTCACTTCGTGACATGACCCTCCAGCTAAGTCATGGTTAGAGCCATCCCTTCTCGGGTTGGCAAAGAGTCCAACTCAAAAAAAAAATTCCTTGCCCCTTTAGCTGGGCTTACTCCTCTACAGACTCGTCACCCCTTCCCAGGCTTTGCAAGGGGCGTCCTGCTCTTTTGCAGAGATTTCTTCCCGGAGGCCCAGCTCCAAACTCAATAGTCTTTCCCCTCCTTGTGCCAGGGGGTTTCTGCACCCCCTTTCCTGGTAGACCAGTAGGGGAACCCAGACTCAGCCTCTGCTCTGGTTTCCAGTTCAGAGACCCTATTATGAGCAACTAAGGTCCATTCCCTCAGACTCCTTTTGCTTCCCTAGACTTTTTTCCTCTCTTGGCCTTCCTTCGAGCGCCTCCCACAGCCCCTCTATGGGCTTACTATACATCTGCCTATCTTTTTAGGCCTTTTTTTCTACTCTTTGGCAACCACCTACAATCTCTACCTACAACCTCCTCTTTGTCTGGGTTTCTTCCCTTTGTGCTCACTACCCAGCTCCTCCCCAACAGAGCTTCATCCTCAGTTGGGCCTGGCCCACCCACCAGGTGCAACCCGGTACACTAATTGCTCTCTGTTGCCAGTTAACTATTTCATTAACTCTGAGGGGGAACATGCTCCATCACAGCCTCCCACTATCAAGTATCTTGTCCATGTGTAAGTATCTATACAAAGAAATCAAGTCACCTCTCACTTAGAGATGGACAAAAGTCAGGGCAGTCCACATGGAGGGGCTACCCCAGACCCATGAATCCTGTAACCTGGTCATAAGACTTTCAGGCTGTCCAAGCAGGAAGTCTGGAAGCCTTGGTCTGGCTGAGCTGCCCTGAAGCCAGGGCTTCTAGACTCCCCACTGCATAGCAGGGCCCTATGAGTCCTGACTCCAGACAGGGTTCCTGAAGGAGGCCCATACAGAGAAATTTAGGGCCCTAGTATATCATGTTTGTTCCTCCCCCACCCACCCACCGACCCCCATTTCACTTTATTTACACACACATTGCAAACATTTTAAGGGTGCCATGAGCTTGGTGCCCTGGAACAATTGACGACCCTTTCCCTGTCTCTCATCAGCCCTGCCCGGGGCTGGCTTGGTCCCTGCCATGGAGCTAGGAGCCTATAGGGAATATCAGGGCTGCTAGACTCCCAGTCCACAGGAGGAAGCTTGGTAACCTGGGGTCCCTGGGCCAGTACCAAGGAAGTCCTGATGGCAGGGCTTCCCCAGAGCTATGGACCCTGAAACTCAGACTGCTAGCCATGCACAAGGAAACCAGGCAAGCTGTATTAGGTTTGACAAAAGATTTTCCCCCCTCGAACAGGCATTATCAACAAACTTAGTTTTGTTGAAAAATTTCTGACCAGGCCTAATCTCAACATTCTCTCTGATAAACTGAATAACTTCAGCTCCTTAAGCCTCACATTGTAAGGTTTTGTTTTTCAGTCTATGGATAATTTTTGTAGCCCTCCTTTGAACTCGCTTCAGTATTTCCACATCCCTCTTGAGCTGTGGACACCAGAACTGGACACAGTCTTCTAGTTGTGATCTTACCACTGCTGTGTACAGAGGCAAGATCACTTCCCTCTTGATATTCCCCTTTTCATACATCTAAGGATCGCATTAGCCCTTTTTTGCCACAGCATTGCGCTGAGAGCTCACATTAAAGCGACTATGTACCATGACCCTTAAATCTTTCTCTGGCTCCCAAGGCAGCGTTTCCCCTCCTGGCTCCTGCATTCTTTGTTCCCACGTGTCTACCTTGCACTTGGCTGTATTCAAACTCATTTTGCTGGATTGTAACCATTTAAGCAGGTGATTTTAGATCACTTTCTAACAGTGACCTGTCCTCATCATTTACTACCCCATCACTCTTTGTCTCATCTGCAAACTTTACCAGCAAAGATTTTATATCACTGTCTAGATAGCTGATAAAAATATTGAATAGGATCAGATCCTGGGGGGACCCTGTTAGAAACAGCCTCACTCACTGATGTCTCCCCATTAACAACAACATTTTGAGATCTGGCAGAGAGCCAATTTTTAATCCATCTAATGTGTTCCCTGTTAGTTTCATATAGTGCAAGTTTGTAAACAAAATGTAATTTTTAATCAAAATTCCTACTGAAAGAAATCTACATCAGATGTGCTTTTCACCATTTATGCCTATTTCTTCCCTTTGCAGCTTCACTCAGCTTTCACAGTGTAACAAGGCCAGTCAGCTTCACCTTTGTTTCTAACTACTTTGAATATCAGGGATGATACAGAAACTCAGGTGGCTTTCTAGGTGAGTGTGTTGCTTGCCTTGCCACATAAATTAGACTAATTAAAACAGCCACTGATATACACAACTGCAAATTGTATCCAAGTTGTGTAAAAGACATGGTTGACCCAGTTGCTTGTCAGAGGTCCCACATCCATCCAGCTTATGATTTCTATGTAGTCACTGATACTGGTCTGATGACCTATGGTAATCATATTGTAGTTCCAGTCACTGAAGGACAATATATCAGAAAGAATAAACCAGCATCTCACAAACTATTATAAGCAAGCCCAAATGCCAGTGTGGTTGCATGGCCTCGAGCAAGACCTAAAACACAAGGGGGAATCATGAGAGCCTTCCAGATAGCAAGCACTAAGCGTCGGTGAAGAACAGGGACATACCCATCTCTAGTTATTAACTGTTTCTCCAGGTTTGTAGAAATCCTGTTCCTCACTTGTCCCACATGTCAACAGGTCATAGAAAAGATAGAGTATTCGCTAGCCAAGGTAGTCAAAATAAAATCTAAACTCTCAAATTCAGCTCTTTCTTCCAGGCCAGCTTTATTAATAAACAGAATATGCAAATGTCTTAAAATAACAACAACACTGAGTAACAAAGGCCCATCCTCCTTTCCACAAGCTGGGAAGAGACAGACCACATCCTAGGTAGCCTTTCCTAGCCATTCCTCAAACCACATACTAGAGTCCCATGAAAGACCTTTCCTTATCTTAGAATTTTTCCTCATCCCTCATTTCCCTGAGACTAAGCTGGCAGCCTCCCAGCAAGGCCGCCCAGAGGCGGGGTGCAAAAGGGTCACTTTGCCCCAGGCCTCTCCTTTGAGAAGAACCCAGACTGGCTTGTGGAGTTGCTGCACCACTCAGGTTTGGCCTGGCTGCTCCTCTGTCACAATGGAGGGATGGCTGGGCCAAATTTGAGTGAATGGTGCTGTGATCCTGCATGCCAAGTAGCAACGCCCAGAGCTGGAAGCTGGCATAGCTCTGCAAGACAGGAGCTGCCGCTGTGGGGTGAATGCAGGGCAGACTCACTCTGGAGCTCCCTATCTCTCAGACCTCCCCTCAGTAGTAATTGTTTTGGAATGGTGGAGGAACTCCATTTCAGGTTTTGCCCATGGCCCAGAAAAGTCTCTGTGCCTCCATGGCTTCCAGCATATGATGCTTGGTTAACTGACTCATCACCATCATGTGCTCTCTCTGGAAACTGCAACTCCAGCAAGGGCTGTAACAGACATACTGGGTTCTGTGCATGTGCCCCACAAGGTACAGATTTCCCCCCCCTCACATTTTGGCATTCTCAAAGACATAGTAACTAACCTTGGGGTATAGTTTGTTAGCACTGAATGCCAAACTTGTGGGCTACAAAGTGATTTCAAGCATATTTCCCATTCCCCCTCCCTCAGAACAGAAAGGGATGGTGGAGAGAACAATAGAGATGGCTACAATAAAAAAGAGCTGCCCTGAAGAAGCCCATCAGACACCAGGTTCGTAGAGCAGAACAACGCGGTCAATCTCTGAGATAAGTCTCATAGGCCTTGCTGAAAGAAGAAAGTACCCATGAGCCTCACCTCCTTTAACAGCCTGACTTGACTCAAGCTTAAACCAGCTGATTCAGTCACAATAAAAATGGATGAGGAAACCTATTAGACAACATCAGCTACTGCCACTGGATGTAGTTGCATCCCAAAATCATACCTGCTTGAGACCTACCTAGGTACTTCATAAAGAAGGAACACGCAGCATATGTGAAGAGAGTCCTATTATTGTTGAGAAGAATCTTAATATTATTGAAGAGGACTCTACACCTTTGGGGTTTGAAAATGCAAGTGAACGAATGGAACAAAACACAAAAGATGTCTAGATCTGGGTGAGTAGTGAAGTCAATGACTCATCTGCATCTATAATTTGTTGTTAAATATTAATTCTTGTTTTATACTACAAAAGGAGAAGAGGTGATATGAGGATACCTGCTGTGTTTTCTAACCTGTAGCTAGTTGCACTACACCAGGTCATTAGGAGGGTTGGCAAGTGTCTAAGTAGGAGCAGGGCTGGAGAAAGTAGAAGCTGTAAATTAAGTATGGATAGTACGGTTTCCCTTATTCTAATAAACATACTTGTTCAGTGTTAGGAAAAAAGTGATTCTGTCCTTAATTCTTTACCAGTTTCCCTTTATAAAAAGAAGCAAAACAGCCCATTAATTAACATCAAATTGCTTTCTAGTCCTAGGAATTGTGCACATGTAGTATTATGTAAACTTAAGGCACAGTTGTCTGGTTCTTTCAGATTTTGTTCTTGCTTCTGCAGGTGCTGAGAGATTCTGGACTCTCTCAACTACTAGGGTCTGGTTCTTACTCACTGCAGTGTGTGTGCCTCATTTGACACTGTAGCATTGCTGGGGGGGAAATCAAGACTGAACTGTGTTGGGTCTTCACAGTGAATGCTCTGAATCCCTAACTTACTATCACCAGTTAGTAAGTAAATAAGGACAAAGAATGTCTGAGGCTCAAGACCCAAAGAGCATCTCAGAAGCTGCCAATAGAGTATCATCTTTGTTTAACACAAGACTGTCTTTCTGTTAAATAAAACAGAGGTTTTAATGTGGAATAATGGGAAAATTGTGTGCAGCTTGATAGTGTGAAGTGTGCTGAATGTGAATGACAACCTTTCCGGTTGTAAATGGACATCCAGCCTGCTGGAACTGTTACTTATTATTAAACATAATTGTAGAGTTAGATTCACAATGCCACAGTGCAGGAACATCATGTATCTTATTTACAGACTTTTTTTATGGCTGTTTTAAACTTGGTCATCTTGAAATTTGAAATATTGTGACCACAGATGCAAATTTGTATCTAATGGCTGAAATGGAATAAGCCATTTTTTGGATCTCAAACTGGTGAAAAAATAGCATGTTCTTTATGTTTTGGTTGATTGTTTTGCTCTTTTCCAAATGCTTTTTTAAATTGATATAGCTCAGAAACAGAGTCATTTAAAAAAATGAAATTTTGCAGGTGCTTAGAGTTCAGTCTATGTCGTGGGAGATATAAAAGTTTACCTGGGACCCCTAACTACTGTAGTGCAGGCCAAAGATTAGGCAGAGTTCTGTGTACTCTGTCCTCACCACTTCCTGACGCATAGCTAGGGTGTCTGGTTTTGGGAGTTTATTTCATTTTTCAGAGTTTATTTTTAGCAATTTTTGAGTTTTATGTAGATGTCTAAAAATCAGGGGTTTTGGGGGCTTTTTGTATATACTGTAATGAGTAATCTTTTTGTAATGTTTCCCAGTGTGCTTTAACTGTGCTGTTTCAAACAGCACTATGTTAAAATGCACTAGGGAACCTTTAATGCACACCAGCAGGGTCTTCATGGACCAATTAATGTGCAACACATTAGTGCTTTTTAGAAAGTATATATGGAGATATACCTATCTCATAGAGGGAAGGGACCCTGAAAGGTCATTGAGCCTAGCCCCCTGCTTTCACTAGCAGGACCAAGTACTGATTTTGTCCCCGATCCCTAAGTGGCCCCCTCAAGGATTGAACTCACAACACTGGGTTTAGCAGGCTAATGCTCAAACCACTGAGCTATCCCTCCCCCAAAGTGCACTCCTATAGTCAGCATTACTGCACTGTGTAGACAATCCTTAAATAAAATTACCATTTCTGGTGTTTTTCAAGGATTTATTGGATAAACACTGGTTTCATTGGTTTTGGGGGGTTTGTTTTGTTTGTTTTGGGGTTTTTTTGTATCAGGATGTTTTATCAGTGTTGATACATTAAACCTAAAATCAGAGGCCCTACACTTACACCAGGAAAAATCCAAGGATTCTCCTACTCAGGGAATACCTTTGGTGCCAGCATAAGGTGCTTTAAGGGCCCTTTCCACTCTTCCAGCAACACAAAGGGGACTTAACGAGGGCTGTGAATCTGGCCATTTGCCTTTAATGTAGACTGGTGCCTATGCCTATATTTTAACATACTGAGCCCAGATTTTTAGAAATTTCAAGAACCATTCTGGTGGTTGCAGGTAGAAGTCACCAGCTTCTTGACATCTAAATGGTCATTTGTGCCCACAGTTAAAATGATTTGTTCAAAGAGATGTTGCAACTGCTTGCAGAAATTATGTACATAAAATTCTAAAAATCTGGGCTCCGATTTTAAAACACTAGAAGCACTATTGCATTTGTATACAAAGTATTTTAATTTTTTTAATGCATTTGCCATTTTTGTGTCTATGTGCCACCTAAAAAGTGTCTAATTTATCCAGTTTGCAAGTGTAATTGCATGTGGAAAGTACACAGGCTATTATGCATGTATTTGCACATCTAACCTTTTGCAAACCTAATGCCTGGACCTTAATTGCAAATGCATCTGGGCCCATTTTTTTAGAACTGTGCACACGTTTTAATGCTGAAACAGCACAGCAGTACATGCAATTACAGTGACTGAAAGTACAATTTAGATGTGCATTTTCTGAAAATTTGGGACAAGGTGTGCACCACTGCAGTGATTAGTTATCCCCCAGCCAAAGACATTATCATTTATATACATGTAAATATTTGAGAATCTTTATAACCCAATTTATACCAATAATTTAATGCTGAATCCCCAGAACAAAAAATTCCTCGTGATTTAAGCAAATCGTTATTGAACTATAAATTTAATTGAACATGCATTTTGTCACCTCATTTACTTCATAAGTACCTGACAGTATATGTTTAAAACTCCCATTGTTACATATTTATCAAGTAATCTGAGCTATTACAGATGTGTATATTTGTATAGACTCTTCAATGTGTCCATACTTAGGGTATGTCTACACTACGAGGGTATTTCGATTTCACTTAAATCGAATATGTGGAATCGATATTGCAAAGTCGAACTTGTGTGTCCACACTAAGGACAGTAATTCGACTTTGTGAGTCCACACTAACGGGGAAAGCGTCGACATTGGAAGCGGTGCACTGTGGGCAGCTATCCCACAGTTCCCGCAGTCCCCGCTGCCCATTGGAATTCTGGGTCGAGCCGCCAATGCCTTCTGGGTAAAAAAAAAGGGTCGAGGGTGCTTTTGGGTAATTGTCGTCATCCGTCTGTCACTACCGCCCTCCCTCCCTCCCTGAAAGCGCCGGCGGGAAATCAGTTCGCGCACTTTTCGGGTCAGTGACAGCGCGGACGCCACAGCACTGCGAGCATGGATCCCGCTGCGACCATCGCTGCAGTTGTGGCACTTGTCAACGCCTCACAGGTTATCATCCACCTTTCCCAGAGGCAGATGCAGATAAACCAGGCGAGGAGGCTACGCCACCGCGGTGAGGGCCTGAAGTCTGAGACTGGCACAGACCTCTCACAAAGCACGGGACCCAGCTCCGAGGACATCACGGTGACAATGGGTCATGTGGATGTTGTCGAAAGGCGATTCTGGGCACGGGAAACAAGCACGGACTGGTGGGACCGCATAGTGCTGCAGGTCTGGGACGAATCCCAGTGGCTGCGAAACTTTCGCATGCGGAAGGGGACTTTCATGGAACTTTGTGAGTTGCTGTCCCCTGCCCTGAAGTGCAATGACACCCAGATGCGAGCAGCCCTGACTGTCCAGAAGCGAGTGGCCATAGCCCTCTGGAAGCTTGCAACGCCGGACAGCTACCGGTCTGTCGCGAACCACTTTGGCGTGGGCAAATCTACCGTGGGGGTTGTTGTGATGCAAGTAGCCAACGCAATCGTCAAGGTACTGCTCTCAAAGGTAGTGACCCTGGGAAACGTGGAGGTCATCATAGATGGCTTCGCCGCGATGGGATTCCCAAACTGCGGTGGGGCTATAGATGGAACTCACATCCCTATCCTGGGACCGGACCACCAGGCCAGCCAGTACATCAACCGAAAGGGCTACTTTTCAATGGTGCTGCAAGCACTGGTGGACCACAGGGGACGTTTTACCAACATCAACGTTGGATGGCCGGGCAAGGTTCATGACGCTCGCGTCTTCAGGAACTGTGGTCTGTTTAGACGGCTGCAGGAAGGTATTTACTTCCCAGACCACAAAATAACTCTTGGGGATGTGGAGATGCCTACAGTGATCCTTGGGGACCCAGCCTACCTGCTAATGCCCTGGCTCATGAAGCCCTACACTGGCGCCCTGGACAGTGAAAAAGAACTCTTCAACTACCGGCTGAGCAAGTGCAGAATGGTGGTGGAGTGTGCTTTTGGACGTCTCAAGGGGAGATGGAGAAGCTTACTCACTCGCTGTGATCTCAGCGAAACCAATATCCCCATTGTTATAGCTGCTTGCTGTGTGCTCCACAATCTGTGTGAGAGCAAGGGGGAGACCTTTATGGCGGGGTGGGAGGTTGAGGCAAATAGCCTGGCATCTGATTACGCCCAGCCAGACAGCCGGGCGATTAGAAGAGCCCAGTGGGACGCGCTGTGCATCCGGGAGGCTTTGAAAGCCAGGTTCCACAGTGAGCAGGGTAACCAGTGACTTTTAAGTTTCTGTACAGAGAAGCTGAACCGGCCCCCGTTTCTTTACCCAGTTAAGGATGACTATCCTCTCCAGTTAGAGACCCCCTCCACCCCCTTCCAAAAAAATAAAATCAGTTTTACTTTTGTTATTGAACACCGTTGTCTTTAGTACTGTTTTCGTGGGAATCTTTGAAACCGGGGACGCAGACTGTGGTGGGGAGCGGGTGTAGTGTACTGATGCAAATGATCCTTCTAAACTCCAGGAATGACAGGATTCACAGTAGCGGACTGGTTGTTTCAACAGAGCCTGCCAGCCCTCCTGAGTGGGACTGCGTGTATGTGGGGGCTATGTGACTTTATGGCAGGGGGAGGAGGGTTACAGATCCCCTGCTGCGTGGCTCTGTGATCCAGGACAAGGACCGCTGCATACGATCTGTAACTGCCCTCCCCCGCCACAAAGTCACAGAGCAACTAACCCCCCCCACCCCCCACAGAACATGAAAACCACCTCCCAGACTGACCAGGGTAACTAGTCACTGCACTGTGTATGTGCCCTGCTGCTGGACCTGCCCCCGCCTCTGTAGCCTGCTAAAGGTGACTGTCCTGTCCAATTACCAAGCCCCTTCCCCCCCTGCAGACAGACTCTCCCTCAAAACAGCCTGACTGAAACAGTAATGAACACAAACGTATTTTTTATTAACAACCACACATGAAACTGGGGGGTGAAACTTGGACGGGGGCTTGGGTGAGGCGGCCAGGAAAGGACTTTTCAAATTTTGGGGAATGACAGCCTTCTGATGCTTGAGCAGTCTGCAGGGGTGGAGTGAGAGTTTTCACGGACTCTTCCGCCCCTCCTTCTTTGGACTTTGGGCGAGGGGGGTATGGGACTTGGTGGCGGGGGAGTGCGGTTACTGATAGACTGCAGCAGGGCTCTGTCCTCCTGCCTCCGTTCCTGCAGAACATCAACAAGGCGCCGGAGCGTGTCCGTTTGCTCCCTCAGAAGTCCAAGCAGCGTTTGAGTCGCCTGCTGGTCTTCCTGCCGCCACCTCTCCTCACGTTCCATGTGTGTCCGGTGCATTTGGGACAAATTCTCCCTCCACTGGTTCTGCTGTGCTGCCTGGGCTCGGGAGCAGCCCATTAGTTCTGAGAACATGTCCTCTCGCGTCGTCTTCTTCCTCCGCCTAATGTGCGCTAGCCTCTAGGAGTGTGATGCCAGGCTGGGTTGGGAGACAGTTGCAGATGTGGCTGTGGGAATGAGGAAAAGGCAGTGAATTCCTCCGAAAGATAAATGTAGTTGTGAATCAAGAACATAGTCTTTCTCTGTGAACAAGACCATGAACCACACCTATCACATGCGCACTGAGGACAAGGTCGAATTTTCGAACCTCGCCTTCAGTGCCTGGGCTTTTGCACTGCCGATCTGGGAACCGGGGCAGGACACGGTACTCTCTGTAGCAGGCAAACATGGTAAGCCGTAGACTTGTGGCAGATTAAAACATTAGGAGTACCACTGGCCTCCTTTCACATTGAAAGCACTGCCAGTCTGTGCTGCCAGCAATCGGCCAAGCAGGAACTCTGGCCCTGTCCCACCCCCTCGCGGATGTGCCAGGGAAAGATCCCTGGATGCTGGCCCTCTCCCGCCCCCACCGCGTGGCTGTAAACCAGCGGTCACAGTTCTGTAAAGGAACTTGTTGCAAGCAGTCCCAATACTAACAGTCCCCTACCTAATTCAAAGCAGGTTGTCATGAGCGACATTACCCTCATGAGGATCCCGGACACCGAGATCCAAAGGATGCTTCGAGAAAGCCTGCAGAGACCGGGGAACCTATGCCGCCATGCTATGCAAGGCAATGATACCGGAGTGCCTGCTTGTCTCCTGGCGCGGGAACGTCTCGTACTTCGGAGGACCAAGTAAAGCCGCTCTCCCCAGGAACCTGATGAACAGGCTTTCCCATTACTTGCAGGAGAGCTTTGTGGAGATGTCCGTGGAGGACTACTGCTCTATCCCCGGACATATAGACAGGATTTTCATCTAGCTGCAGTAGCAGGGACTAAAGAGTGGAGCAGCTTGGGCAGCACAATCATGCACAACCGGACACTGTTTGATTTTTTAAAAATAGTTGTTACTGATTACTTAAGCGCCCAGGGGGAAGAAATCATGAATCACAGATTGTTATTAGTCTTAATATTCAAGTTTTGTAAAAAATAAAGGTTTATATGTTTAAAGCACTTACCGCTTGATCCTTCCCCTGAATCTGTGTCCGGGTTACATGCTGGGGAGGGTTGGTAGGGGATCTCTGTAAGGGTGATGAAGAGCTCCTGGCTGTCGGGGAAATCAGCTTGGTAAGCGCTGTCGACTGCCTCGTCCTCCTCATCTCCTTCCTCATCTTCCCCGTCCGCTAACATGTCCGAGGAACCGGCCGTGGACAATATCCCATCCTCAGAGTCCACGGTCAGTGGTGGGGTAGTGGTGGCGGCCGCACCAAGGATGGAATGCAGTGCCTCGTAGAAACGGGATGTGTGGGGCTGGGATCCGGAGCGTCCGTTTGCCTGTTTGGTCTTCTGGTAGCCTTGTCTCAGCTCCTTGATTTTCACGCGGCACTGCGTTGCATCCCGGCTGTATCCTCTCTCTGCCATGGCTTTAGAGATCTTCTCATAGATCTTTGCGTTCCGTCTTTTGGAGCGCAGCTCGGAAAGCACGGACTCATCGCCCCACACAGCGATGAGATCCAAGACTTCCCGATCAGTCCATGCTGGGGCCCTCTTTCTATTCTGGGATTGCACGGCCATCTCGGCTGGAGAGCTCTGCATCGTTGCCACTGCTGCTGAGCTCGCCACACTGTCCAAACAGGAAATGAGATTCAAACTGCCCAGACAGGAAAAGGAATTCAAATTTTCCCGGGCCTTTTCCTGTGTGGCTGGTCAGAGCATCCGAGCTCGGACTGCTGTCCAGAGCGTCAACAGAGTGGTGCACTGTGGGATAGCTCCCGGAGCTATTACCGTCGATTTCCATCCACACCAAGCCTAATTCGATATGGCCATGTCGAATTTAGCGCTACTCCCCTCGTTGGGGAGGAGTACAGAAGTCGAATTTAAGAGCCCTCTATGTCGAACTAAATAGCCTCGTGGTGTGGACGGGTGCAGGGTTAATTCGATTTAACGGTGCTAAATTCGACATAAACGCCTATTGTAGACCAGGCCTTAGTGATTTTTTAAAACTCTTTCTTTTTCTTACTTGAGCTCATTTTACACTGTGAAGGGTGAATGCTGTCTTCAGTCTGTGGCAGACTCCCAAATTCTCCAGGGCAGCATATGGCTCTTAGTGACCTGGGGCAACTATTCTATGATAACAGTATCTCAGATCATTTTTTTCTTGATGGATCCTTTACTGAAGAGTCTGTAGTGATTTTATCTATCAAGTCAGAGCAGGTGACATGAATGCACAAGTCTGTATGCTAACTTTCCTTATGAAAAGCTTTTGTACTGCAGTAATTCAGTTGCCTGCAGTCATAGCATCATGGGCTTTGATCCTGTCCTAAGTAGGCCTGTATTTGGAAGGGAAATGTCCAAGGGCTATCTATGTATTGCAGTAACTGTTACTGGTGACTAAATGGAATCAAAGCCCAGAATGATGTTCAGCGTGTGCTGTTGAAAGCTGCTGCCTTTCACTACAGGGTCAGTTGCATTTCAGTGGAACCTACCTAATGGATATAATTTGTGAAGCATATGTGAAGCAATCCTTCAAGATTAAAAGTGCTAGAGAGATGTAAACGATTGTAATTGGCTGAACTGCCAGTGCCTGACTGGACTGACCTTGAGCAGGGTCCTATGGATTAAGAGCTGCCACCTGGAGATTATCTCACAGGAAAAAGATCGGTGCATCACAAAATGGTGATGTTCATGTCCCAGTAATGTAGCATCAAAATGTCTGAGTCTGAAATGTCTCAATGACATTTTGATTGGATTCTGTTTGGGGTTGGGGGCAGCAAGCATAGTTCATTGGGGCTGGGAAAATGTTAACCCTTTTGAAAACTAATTATGTACATGAAGTTGTACGTATGGTACATATAATGAATGGTACACAGGTTCACCTAGCAAAGGGAGGAGTGGTGAGAGTGGCAGTGTGAACTATGTGTCTGAGCTGGCAGATGGATTCCAGAGACCAGGAATGGAATAGGGAAAACCCAGCCTCATTCCACCCATCTGTACAGTCCCAGGTATAATTAGACATAACTAAGGTAACAGTAAAAAGAATGAGGAGTTCTTGTGGCACCTTAGAGACTAACAAATGTATTTGGGCATAAGCTTTTGTGGGATAAAACCCACTTCATCAGATGCATACAGTGGAAAATACAGTAGGAAGATAGATAGATAGATATACACAGAGAACATGAAAAAATGGGTGTTGCCATACCAACTCTAATGAGACTAATCAATTAAGGTGGGCTATTATCCGCAGGAGAAAAAAACTTTTGTAGTGATAATCAGGATGGCCCATTTCAAACAGTTGACAAGAAGGTGTGAGTAACAGTAGGGGAAAAATTAGCACGGGGAAATAGTTTTTACTTTGTGTAATGACCCATCCACTCCCAGTCTTTATTCAAGCCTAATTTAATGGTGTCCAATTTGCAAATTAATTCCAGTTCTGCAGTTCTAGTTGGAGTCTGGTTTTGAATTTTTTGTTGTTGGAGAATTGCAACTTTTAGGTCTGTAATTGAGTGACCAGGGAGGTTGAAGTGTTCGCCGACTGGTTTTTGAATGTTATAATTCTTGACGTCTGATTTGTGTCCATTTATTCTTTTGCATAGAGACTGTCCGATTTGGCCAATGTACATGGCAGAGGGGCATTGCTGGCAAATGATGGCATATATCACATTGGTAGATGTGCAGGTGAACGAGCCCCTGATGGTGTGGCTAATGTGATTAGGTCCTATGATGGCGTCCCTTGAATAGATATGTGGACAGAGTTGGCAATGTCACCAAATTTGTCCATCTGTCTCTGGGCCTGAGAAAAAGGCACAGGTACCACCCATCTGTCAGTCCTCAGGCCTGGGGTGGGGGCACAGCTCCCCTGTCAGTCCTCAAGCCTGGGGGAGGGGGGCACAACTCCCTTGTCTCTGTCCTTGGAGGGGAACACAGGTCCCCTGTCTGTCTGAGAGTCCCCAGGCCTGGGGGGGGGGGTCATAACTCCCCTGTCCGTCCTCAGGGGGGGGGGGGGGGCACAACTCCCCTGTCTGTCCTTTGGGGGGGGGCACGGCTCCCCTGCCTGTCTCTCCCGGGCCGCCCCGCCCCCAGCGGGGGCGGGCCCGGAAGCGGCGTGGCCGGCCTGGCAGCGTAGTTCCTGTGGCCGGGGAGGGGGTGACATGCAGAGCAGGCAGCGGTGGCCCCGCGAGCAGCTGGAGCCGGAGGAGCAGGGAGCGGAGGCGGCGGGGGGCCAGGCCCGGGGGGCCCCCACCATGGAGATCGAGAAAGAGTTCCACCGGCTCGACCAGGCCGCCAGCTGGGCCCTCATCTACCAGGTGAGGGGCTGGGCCGGCTTCCCCAGCGCCGGCGGGGAGCTCTGCCGCCTCCCTTCCCCGGGCCCCGGCTGGGGGGGAGCCGTGGCCCCCTGACCGCCCCTCTGGCCTGGGGCCCCGGCTGGGGGGCGGGAGCTGCGGCCCCCTGACCGCCCCTCCGGCCCGGGGCCCCGGCTTGGGGGGGACGGGAGCTGTGGCCCCCTGACCGTCCGTGAGGCCCGGGGCCCCGACTGCGGGGGAGGAGGGGAGCGCTGTTCCCTTCATAGCCTCTGGCTCTGGGCCCTGGTGGGGGAACTCTGTCCTCCAGCTCCGTCATTTATTTGCCCCACTACCGTCCTGCTCAGGGCTCTGTGGGGACCTCCGCCCCCTTCTCCCCCTGTGCACGTCTGCCCCCCCTCCCCGCTACTTTCTCAGGCTCTTGTGGAGGGGAAGCTCTGCGCCCGGTGTAGGGCTCTGGGGAACGAGCTCTACTCCCCCCACCCCGTCCTGCTCGGAAGTTTCCTTCCCGTGTCATGGGTCTCTAAGGGGAGTGCTGCAATCTTCTTCCCCCGCAAGTAGCCAGCCCGTTGTAGAGGGCCCTGTGGGAGGGCGGTCCCTCCCTTTTCTTCCAGGTTCTTTCCAAAACCAACCTCCATATATGACTCCTGGGTGACGGTCCTTAGTTCTGCCCCTTCCCACACCCTTGCACAGCCTTCTGCACTTTCTGGAAGGAAACTTGTCCTTCTCCGCCTCACCCAAAACCCACACCCTATTGCAAGGCTCTTGGGGAATGGTGTGCCCCCAACCAGTCCTCTGTATAAAGCCCCGAGGTGAGCTTTTCTGCCCTCTTTCATTGATATATCTCTACAGTACAGCTCCCTGCATGGGGCCCTGGAGGGGGAACTTAGTGATGCATATATTTCCCCCCACAATGCACAGAATAGAGAACTGATACCCTTATAATCCCTCCCCTCTCCGATCTCAGGGTGGATGGGGGAAGGAGTTTGTGGTACATGTTTTCTCAACCATCCTTGTACCATCACCACCCCGCCCCACCTAAGGAGAGGCAATAAATTCCCTTCTCTGCCTTTTAACCTCTTCTTAAGCCCTGAGGGGTATGAAGTCATATACTCACACACCAGCCCACTTTCCTAGTGGGGTGATGGCGGGGTGGCTGTTGCATGTATGTGGCTTTTGAATCATTTTAATAATATAAAGGCTGTAAAATTGGTTAGGTATAGATTTGTGTATAACTGTGTGGTATGTCCAGGGTAGAGGTTATTTGTCAATAATGGTATTTATATAAAATATCTTTAAATTGTTTTGCTATTATATTTACCCAGAAATATTTCAATTTCATAGTGGGAGACTTTAGAAAAAAGATACATATGTTATTTCACTGGTAGTGTGGTGGGTTTTGAGTGTGCAGTCCTAATTTACATTGCCTGTATTTTTAACAAGCTCCCTGGACAGTATATCCCCAAAATAAACAGGATGTGAGAGAGGATAAGGAACACTTACAGCTAGGTTGATAAACTCAAGCTCCTAATATGTTGAGATCAGGTGGCATTATTATAAAGTAACAAAGTTTTTGCTGTTAATGTATCTTGCTGTCTAGTTTCTCCACAAAGGCGATGTTGTGTGTGATTGGGTTATCTCTTCCCAAGCCTCTATTTTCTTTCTTTCTTTTTTTTTTTTTTAAGCTGATGTTTTGTAAGATCTTTTAATGGGTGTTTGACAGTGTTTTAGTTCATATGCTGCCAAGTTGCTATGATCTACAGAATGGATCAATATGTGAAATCGGGCTCCTCTGCCCATTCACTCTGAACTTCTCTCACCATAGAGTTTTACAGAAGTGGCATAATTGAGTTTGTTTCACATCTACAATATGCAGAGTGCAGAAAAATCTTTAATGGAACATTTTGAGCTCCTACGGGAAAGATGTTTGCTTCACAAAATTAGAGATGAAGAGTGAAAACACCCAGTTCTGGGTTCACTTCTGGGAAGATCTACTACTGGTCTGAGTATTTTGCTTCCTGCAGCATTCCAAACTTGATGTCTGTTGAAAGTCATGTGAATCTGTGACATTAGGTTTTTTTCTAACCTGTTCTTGAAACATTTGATGTGTCACAGACCCAGTGCTCAGGAAATAACTTTGACTAATGTATTACAAAGTTGGTCTAATGTTAGGGTTGTGAATTATGACAGCAGAAATATAGAAATTCAGTTGTGGCTGCTGCGTCACTTTTAACTTGTGTCATCAAACTGAAGTTCTTACCCAATAGGTAATATAGGATTATGCTGCAACAGCCACTGTATTTGCAAGCAGTTACTAGATTTGGGCTGTAGAAACAGCCTTGAAAAGGATGCTCTGGATGTTCATAGTTTTTAAGTTGAGCTCTTTTAGTTACTAGCTTGTATTGAATTTGAGTTGGCAGTGATCAGAAGAGACAATCTGATTGCCATTTGACTTTTGTGAAATGAGTTAGTGGTGGGTCATGTTCTAGTTCCTGTGCATGTGTCACTGAAGAACACTAACTGGCACCTTTTGCTGGCTGTCTTAACAGGTCCATTGAATTTAAGTATCAGGTCAGAGTAGCAGCATGTTGGCTGGGCAACATGGGGATGTTTGTACAACAAATGTCAGTTGTATCCCTTGTGAAGGGTAAATAGAGAATTCACTCTCCGGGGTTGACAGCTGTGAGTCTGTCACCCCTCACCAACACTCCAGCAGTGTGTGTGGTCCACTGACCTCAGTTATTTGGGGCTTAGGTATGTGTGACAGAGTGCTAGCTGTAGCACTCTGGTCACTGTCTCCAGTTGCATCTGCAGCCTTCTGTATGCTGTAGCAACTTTAACCTGTTTCCATGGGAGTTACGGACACCAGGTGGTAATGGCTGGGCTAATGAGGTAATTACTTTAGTAATAGGAATTATATATAATTAATTGGTGGAACAGGAAGTAAAGAGGAAGCTCAGATGGTGAGCTAGGTGGAAGAGACAAGTGATGTGAAAGGCTCCTCCTGTTGTACACCTGTGCTACTCCTGTCCTGTTTTGCAAACAGTCAATTAAAGGTACACATGGTAGAAGAATAACTGTGTGTTTGTGGCTGAGGAACCACAAAACCAGGCTAGGCAGGGGTCCTCACTAGATAGCTCAAGAAGCAGCCTGTGATGGTATGTATGTGCTGCAGAGACTACCATAGTTTTTGTTAGTGTTCTCTACTCTGATATGGATGAAGGCTGGATGTCGTCTGACTCTTTTTGCCTATCGTCTGCCTTTGGTACCATTGGCCATGAGTTAGTGGGGATATGACTGCAGACCCCAGTAGGAGCAGAAAGCGATTTTTTTAGTAGCTCTCCTCCTTTCTTACTGAGATATCCTGGAGTGTAGTCATGAGCAATGGCTCTTTTGCTGAGACAGCAGTCTTGTGGGGTTTCACCAGTTGCAATTTGTCATTCTCTCCTGTTTTAATGTCACTAAGGGGGTGTTAGAGGGATAAGTAAAAAGCGTTTCAGTATCCCTTAACAGTCAGCTTTACACTTGGATTCCATCTCACCTGGCCAGTGTGGTTCAATAACTTGCTCTAACGTAGTCTAGCGAGGTTCAATTCACCCCTGAAACACTGAGATGATATTTGGAGGCTGAGCAATGTAACTGGAAGAAAACAAGGACATTTCAGGTCAATTTAATACAGTTTTCTTTGTAACCTAAGTCTCTTTTTGGGGCCCAAGTTGCTTCTGGGTGTCCAAATATCAACAGTAGCCATGTTTTTCTAACCTAATTTGGATGGGAGAATGCACATCTTTCTTTCACATGTGGACTTTCATGACAGTCAAAGTATGGACTGTAGCAGAATGGATTACTTTAATGGGTTGTCAATGCAACTTTCCTGTGTATAGCATCCTTCATGCAAAGATTAATGCATTGTGGTGAGACATGTGTATGTAGCTTTGCCAATCTGGAGGGATACTGTTACATTTTTCCTGATATTCTTCCTCCGGTTTAACAGGTCATTAGCCTTATCAGAAGTTTCCAGTGTCTCTAAGTGGTATCAAGCTAACTACTAAATGTCCAGGAGGAGGGTGTAGACCATGTCACTTCATATTGCCCTGAATGAAGCTTAACAGCAATTAACAAACAGACTCATTTGCTCATATTCTTGGACATAGGTGCCTGATCAGGTTGCATTTAGTATAGGGGAGGGATAATGAATGCTACAAGGAGCTCAAAGCAGTAGCGGACATGGCTAGCTTGGATCACTCTCATTGTAGGTGTGGGAATAGCCATTTGACCCCTGTCTTATGTGCTGATGAAGCTAAGTGGGAATCTGTCATCTTCTGCGGGATCAGGAGATCTTTGGTCATTGGTGCCATGTGACTACTAAAACTCAGGCACCTTTTTATTGGGAAAGGAGGGGGCTACACTCAGCTGAGAGAATATAACCATTGCGAAGGAACAAAAATAAACCACAAGAAGACAATCTTTCTGAAATGAAGTACTTCGGTATTGTGTGAACATTACAAAACATGATGAGATAATCGGCCCAGCGTTGAGTACTTAGTGGAGCTACTTTGGTTCACCATAAATGATTGCTCAAAAATGGGAAAACATTTGTAAAACACTCTTTTTCTTGACCAACACTTTAACCAATTCTGTTTGCCACAAAAACTGTAGAGCATGAGATGTTTTGTCTTTGGCATCCTTCCAAGGAAAAGGGCCCAATCTCATTCTATGCCAGTGTCATAAGAAAAACCTCTTGCTTAGAAAATACTTGAATAAAGTGAGAAGCCATTCTAGACCAGTTACAATGATGTAAGTATGCCTTGCACCGCGCATACAAATATGGTCCTCTACATGAAAAATAGCAAGCTCAAGAAAGAGCTAGGGACAAGGGTAAACAGTAAATTTAAATATGAGCTTTGCAATATGAGACTGTGGCAAAGGTATGCATTTAGAAAATAAGTGGTGTATGGATGGGTGAATGACATGTTCAGTACATAAATATCTTCAAAAGGATCAATAGGAATGAAGAGAATTCACCCTCTGAAGATATCCCAACAAGGAGCAAAAGCCTGAAGCTAAGCAAAGTTTAGGTTTGCCATTGAGGAAGGGAGTATGGTGTGTAAAGGGGACACTCAGCCATAACAGTAAATGGACAGTGAAACATCACAGTTCTCCAAGAAAATAGACAAGATAAGATTTTAGTGAGCTTGCTGCAAGGAGTAGTCCTTCAAAATGCAGGGTGACTTTTTGTAGGCCCCAATATATAACTCTATCAGCTATGTCTAAGGAAATACTCAAATATTGGCAGGTTTGCCCACTACAAGATAAATGTTACTCCCACTAAAATAAACATATAATAAAGAAGCAAAAAAGGCAAAAAGCCTAATGTCTTTCCATTGCAGTTCACTTTTAAAAGGGGCACCACCTGCTTGAACTCTAACAAATAGAAAAAAAGAGTTAAAATTAGTTTCAGGTACGATATCTGCCCCTGAATCCCTATGCTACTTTTTATGGTTTTACAGTCACACTTCCATGATTTCTTATTTACATTCTTTTCTTTCTCCCTTTGCTGTAAGAGACTGGTTATAAAGGGGAGACAGTGAAATTGACTGCACACAACCTGCTCTCAAATGCAGAAAGAGAAATATTTTCCTTAATCCTTCATTAATAGGAATCCTAGGTGTGTGTTGTATCAATGGTAGATCAAAAGTTTTTGGACCAATTACTTTCTTAATTGACAGTGTACCTTTTAAAATATGCTGCTTAGGCTTTAAAACCTTTAACCTACCTAGTTTTAAGCCCTGTAGGCAACTAAACTGAAGTTTGTGACTTAAATAAAAGGTTTCATTTTCCATCTTAAGACCCAGCTTGCACATGAAACTAACATGAATTATAAATCAAAGTTGTCTTGTCCCGGAGGTTGGGTGCAACTGGGGGCTTCTAGTCCTTGGCACTTCAGTTGAGAAACTGTTGCTTCTTTCTAGGTGGCTACTCTAACTGGGAGTGTCAGTTCTGACTTTTGTATGAATGTTGATTTGGTGTATAATAGTGGGTATGATTTGGAATAGTAGTTGCAATCCAGTATCTGAATTTACAAGTTGTTACTGTCCAAGTGTTGCAAAATGCTTTTATATGTTGGACTCCGTATAAATCAAACCAGGCTTGGGTATTTGTAACGGACTGGACGACCGGGGATGGTCACTCGATAATTGTCCTGTTCTGTTCATTCTCTCTGAAGCATCTGGCACTGGCTGCTGTCAAAAGACCGGATACTAGGCTAGATGGACTGTTGGTCTGACCTAGTATGACCGTTCTTATGTACAAGTAAAATGTCATTTTCATGGTGGGGTGAGAGCATGGCCCAGAGGATAGGGGGCACAGGGTTGAAAGTTGGGAAACCTGAGTTCTGTCACCAGTTTTACCACTAAATTCGTGTCCTTTGGCAAGTAAATTAACAGCCATACCTCCTGTTTTTTCCACTTGTAAAATGGAATTATACTCAGTAACTAGATATCCATGGTGAAACTGATTTATAAAGCACCTGTGATTTGAGACCTAATTACTGTTGTGTGGGAAGGAAAGAAACAACTCTTCAGTAAGATCTTGATCCTGCTCCCATTGATGTCAGTGGGAGTTTGGCCATGGATTTCAATGGGAACAGAACTGTATCCTAAGTTTGCCAAGAAAACATGAACATTTACTACTCATGCCAGAAAAATACTAGCAAGACAGTAATAATGCCATAGGCATAATCTGCAAGTGAGTGGCATATCAGGTACTTACAAATAGTAATCATGAGCCCTAACACCATTCTGTTATAATGCTGAGCTGCTATAATAGTGGGAGTTATACATCATACAGGGATTTTCTCCTTTGACCATTATCTCTTGCTTTACAACTGAGTTTTCTTCTCTCAGAACAGAGGCCTTTTTGTCTGTCAGAGGAATAGCCTTTCTGTACTGAGGGAAAGTGTTTGAGAATGTGGACTGAGTAGGAGGCTACATCTTATTAAAATTGAGACTGATAAACATTGGCACATGACTGTTATTTTTAAAAGCATTTTTGAAAAATAATTTGAATGGCTAGTTGAAATGTCCCTGGGTTGGTTTTAATACCAACGTTTTACTTTATGTTGCTAATTTTAAAAGGACTATTTTTTGGTATATTAAATCACAGGAAAGGGATTACTGTAAGCTGACACTTATAAAAAAAGCAAACATGTACGGTGATTGTCCGAAGACTTTTGGTATCTCTAAACATTTTAAATGTGCATATTTATATAATTATAAATGTAAAACTTCATTATTTTCAAAATAAAACTGTTGGCACATGTTGATGTAATAGTTGTTGAGAATTGCAGTGTACTAACACCTGTCATGGGAAAGCAGATGCTCAGCAATTACCCTAAATGTTTGCAGTTCTTAGGGGAAAAAATCACCAGGATTGGAAGATAAAACCAGTTCTCTCATCTGTAAGTGAAGCTTGAGAAGAAATTCAGGAAAAAATCTCCTTTTTTTTTGTTTTTTTTGTTTTGTTTTTTAAATTAAACCACCAACCTGTTGAAATTCAGCTTGACCACTGTCGCCCTCGATTAGTTTGTCATGTGTATACAAGTGTCTGTTAAGTTCTGTGCTTCACTTCAAGTTCAAGGACTGTTTTGTATGATTGTGGTTTAATAAGGAAAAAGTACCCAGTTCTTCGACAGCTGGGGAAGATGAAAAATAATATCCTTTCTGCTCTCTTCTGTAGGTGTAGAGGATGTCCATGATTTATTGAAAAGCCTTTCTGCAAGAAGTCTGAAACAATCTTTGTACAAGGCAAGCTATGAAAATATTGGTTTCAGTGGAACTAGAGGACCACTTTTCAAGTGGGCTTAATATACTTATTCTTGTCATTGGCAAAGTAACAGGTTTTACACATTCCATGACATTAGTCTTAGACAGCTAAGTACACATTCTCTTTCAACAACAGCATTCTACACTAACTATGAAATCTTAAACTGCAAGGGTTAAATTTGTGAGACACAAGGAACAGGCCTTTCATGATGGCTGGCCCAACACTGTGGATCTCCCTTCTGGAGTGTGATCAGAGATCTTGCCACTTTAAATTTCGCTTTTCTCTAGGGCTGTCGATTAATCACAGTTAACTCACGCGATTAACTCAAAATTAATCAAGGTTAAAAAAAAATAGTCACGATTAATTGCACTGTTAAACAATAGAAAACCAATTGAAATTCACCTCATAGAAATACCGAAATGCAATTTCTTTATCGTGAAAGTGCAACTTTAAAATGTAGATTTTTGTTTGTTTGTTACATAACTGCATTCAAAAAGAAAACAATTTAAAACTTTAGAGCCTACAAATCCACTCAGTCCTACTTCTTGTTCAGCCAATCACTCAGACAGGCAAGTTTGTTTACATTTACGGGAGATAAGGCTGCCGGCTTCTTACTTGCGGTGTCATCTGAAAGTGAGAACAGGCATTGGCATGGCACTTTTGTAGCTGGCATTCCAAGGTATTTACATGCCAGATATGCTAAACATTCATATGCCCCTTCATGCTTTGGCCACCATTCCAGAGGACATGCTTCTATGCTGATGATACTCATAAAAAAAATAATGCATTAATTACATTTTGACTGAACTCCTTAGGGGAAAATAGTATGTCTCCTGCTCTGTTTTACCCACATTCTGCCATATATTTCATGTTATAGCAGTCTCGGATGATGACCCAGCACATGTTCGTTTTAAGAACACTTTCACAGCAGATTTGACAAAATTCAAAGAAGGTACTAGTGTAAGATTTCTAAAGATAGCTACAGCACTCAACCCAAGGTTTAAGAATCTGAAGTGTCTTCCAAAATCTGAGAGGGATGAGGTGTGGAGCATGCTTTCAGAAGTCTTAAAAGAGCAACACTCCACTGTGGAAACTACAGAACCCAAACCACCAATAAAAGAAAATCAACCTTTTGTTGGTGGCAGCTGACTCAGATGATGAAAGTGAATGTGCATCAGTCAGTCTGCACTGCTTTGGAGAAGCAAAATGGTTATGTTCATCTATGTTTTTAATTACTAAATGTGAAACACCTAAAATTCTGCTTGACGTGCTACTTTGAGGTATAGTTTTGTAGGCAGAGCATGAGATGAAGTATCTCTGACTTTGATAAAACATAATTTTAGACTTCTATACCATGCATAATTTTAAATCAGTGACATTATCGTGCTTACTTGTGTATTTTTTTTCTTAAAGTATTTTAATTTTCCTTCCTTCTCTCTCTCTCTCACACTCACCCCCACCCACCAAAGCTACACAAAGTCAGTCAGGCATAGATAATAGAACTTTGCAGCAAAGTTGAACTTGTCAGAAATCCAAACATAGTAAGTAATATAGATAGGAGAGGAGACCGTGCATAAAGTAGCTAACGACCGAACTAGTTTGTATGCCACTTACTATTTTCAATCTTTGCTATTGAACGTCATAATGTATAGTGGCTGAAAACACAGAGAGAAGTAAGATTTCATACAGTGCACACAGCAAATGAAAACTACTAAATAGCTAACTTGCTCAGTGGTGAAGGATTCCACACCATAATGAACTACCTAGTTCAGATTTTAAAAAGAGAAATCCGAGATTCAAAAATTTTGAGGGCTAGGATAACCTCACAGTCCTATCTCTCTTGACATCTAAAGATCTTTGACTCTACTAAAAATTAATTTTGACAGATGAGAGTTTGGCAATCTGTTCTTTGTCACATTTAAAATGAGAAGTGCAGAAAGCATTCTGACAGACACCACATTTTCAACTAACTGGACTGTGTAGTAAGATCAATATAGATTAATATGTTGTCCAATAAATCATTAAGTTCACAGGAGTATTTGGTTTTCTAAACTATGGGAGATACTTCATGAAAACTAAATTATAAAGCAGTATTGGTAAGATTAACCTAATGCTAAGAAATGGGATCATAGAATTGGATGCAGTTGACTTTGAGCATATGCCAGGAAAGCAGGGAAATTCAAGAATATGAGAGCTAACTTAAAAGAAGGTTCTTTGTACAGGCATGACAGATCTTAACATGTTGAGAAGGAGAATGGGAGAAGATAGTGAAAGATCTGTTTGGACAGCATATTGCAAGATCTTCCAAACGAAGTTTTTAAATTAGAGGCCTTTTTGTTTTAACTTTGGGGAAGTTAGTTCCATCTTCCACCTCATACAAGCTGATGTGCTAAAATATCAAATGTTGACCAAATTATTTCCATGAGTAGTTATTGCCCTTCCACTCATGAGTAGTGAGGTGGTAAAGGGCATCAGAGTTTGTGGAAAAGTTAACAGAACCTCTGAGCTGGCTGTGATTGATCACTTTTTTAATATCTGAAAAAATGAATGGATTTTAACTCTCAAAAAATAGTGCCATGACAAATTGTCATTGCTCCTGACTGTTCTGTGTCTCATGTGGAGGTTCGTGTGAGTACATTTCCACCTTAACCAGTGGCTTATGGCCTCTTCACCAACTACCTATCATCTGTTCCTATCCACTCTGTTATGGTAAACCAAATGCTATCTTAACCTTTTAAGAGTAGTCTTTTGAAATTACTGGTTTAAGGCATATATATGTTCAGTTTCCAAAGAGTTAATCCTTTGAATGGAAAAACTGTTAGATACAAGTTCTTATATGTAGCTGGACAGACTTATTTTGGGGACGGAGAGGAGAAATGGGTTAAGAGCTGGATTTAATGAAAACTTAACCTGGTTTAGATGAATCTATTGTGGCTTTTTCTGGGTAAGTACTGTTAATAATATTTCAGTATTTACATTAATGAAGCTTATTTCAGAGACTGTCATGCTTGCAGACTAAGGTTGTATTCCTCCTCTCTGGAACATTTGGGCATCATCTTGTCTCTTCATGGTTGCTTCCTGCTTTAATAGGAGAGCCAGGCAGTAAGGTAGCTCTTTATTTTCTTTTTTTCCCATTTCCATTTTTCCTTCAAGAGATAGTGCTATGGAAAACAGTAAGCAGCATGCTCTGCGCAGCAACCGTCTCCTCCCTTCCATAGCAGTATCTTTGTTTTCCTTCTGTGCATACAACTGCAACTCCCACCATCTGAAGCTATAGCTGACTCAGCTGTTGATTCTGGTGAATGCACTGCAAACACAAACCATGAGACAAAAGAAGAAAGGTATCTTCACTACAGGAGGGTAAAATGTTCAGTGAGGGTTAAGATCCCACCTCAAAGGATATTGATCTTGGGCATCAGTGAGTTAACCAGGGTTAAGCGTGTAGCTCAGTGTTTTTCCCTTGTGTAAGGAAATTTGAATCCTCTCACAATTTAAAAAAAAAAAAATGTTGGAAGGAAATTATGCCCTTGGTTTCACCACATAGCCCCAATAATGTTAGTGGAGCTGCACAGGTACAGTTAAGGGCAGAAAGAAAACTGTCAAATGTCTGGTAAACAGAAAATGTACCATTTTTTACTACCTCGTTGGATTCACTTATTTTTAAAGCACAGTTGTTGATGGTTAGGTTGATTAGGTTAAAAATGAATGCTCTTCTGATCTTGATCTTTCAGATGCATTTTCTTGCCTTTCCAGCTCAGAACTTCACATTTCCACTGAGGTGCTTAGGTTACCAAATATAGAATGTGTCTCAGCATTAACTAAAAGCTGTTCTGTTTGTCAGATTCTTTGTGGAACAGGAGTAACTGGTGGACATACAGAGTAATGTTCTCATACCCCTTTTTTTCTTGTACACATTTCAATGAAAATTACTTGTTTATATCATCCTGTAATTCCACAGCAACAGGTTCCAGTATTATAAACAGTGTGACCTTTAAGTGTGATCACAAGGAAAATAGATAAGATCTATTTTTAAAATGAATCTTTTGACTAAGATAGATTCTACTTCCTTTTGCTGGCGAGATCATCTGACCCAATATGGGTTTTTTCTTAATTCCACTATTACATGAGGCCTGTTTTTTTCCACTGCCCTGCACAGTCATTTACACCTGTGTAAAGTTAGTGTGAAATGGGTATAAATTGCTACCATTCTGACTGGTAGCATTTTACACCCACTTCTGGCAGGTGTAACTGATTGCACAAGGTGCAGGCCAGTGGAGGGAAAAATTAGCTTATGGCCTTTGACACAAAAACACTAGATTAACTGGGATAGCAAGAGGCTGAAGTTGGGAGAGGGATGGGAGTTGGAGGGAGAATTGTACAAATACTAAATTGCGTCTTAAACGTAAAAACTACATGCATAACATGGGCACTTTTTTCCCAATTAAAAAAGCTCCTCAAAATGGAGGAAATATTACAACTGACCAGTACAAATGTTGTTCAGTGACTGCTACACTAGTCTAGAAGGTCTCCATAAACTATCCTTGTTCTCCTCCGTTACACAGCTGACTGAACCACAGAGCAATATTTCTTTGCTAAACTTTTGATAAAGGGAAGTTTTCCACATAAGCTGCAATTTGCCTACTTGCGTGTGTCAGACAGTGATGATGATAGCATGCCAGCTTCAAAAGAAGTAGTGAAGAGCTTGATGAAAACTGTGCTAGTTAAATCAGCAATATTGATCTTCTCCAAAAGCATCACGTAAGTGCAGCGCAAGGCTTCTCTTATTGATATTGTTTCATAAGTAACATAAAACTTCAAGCATAGTAAGCACCTGAAGGATAACATCTGCTGTGATCCAGCAGCTGCACCCTCTGATTCAAGTGCTCTGCCAGTATTACTCAACTGCTGAGTCCCCATCTTTGTCCGTGAGTGTTGTCAAGAGGACTAGTCAGAACAAAGAGGTGGTGGTTTCCAGCCAGTAGTATAAAGCAAAGAGTTTGCCTGTGACAGTGGTTGCCCTTAGTCATCATGTACTCTAGTAGAGCTGTTATTGAAGACTCTGCAACCATGAACTCAGATGCTAAAAGCTAAGTCATAGAAATGTGGTATGTTTACTGTATAAGAGTGAGAACGTGACTTCTCAGTTAGTGCCTCCTTTCTTGAGGTGGCATGCTGAGGCAGAAGGGGGGTAGAGGTAGCAGTGGCTCCAGGGATTGGGGAAGGGGAGGGCTCATCAAATGCTTCTTCCCACAACAGAAATGATGGCAAAGTCTGAAGCCCCAAACCAATAAACTAATGCTGCCACAGATGAGATCAACACAGCCACCAGAGCTGGCATGCCACTCATAAGAGTGGCAAGGCAGCTTGTGAGAGCCACCTTTTGAACTTACTGCCTCGTCCCTGGTCTGAAGTAATCCCACGTTATCCACTTTAAGAGAGTATTGCAAGTCCCACATGTTTTCCCTAGATATGGAGGATTTGGAATATTTTGGGAGATTAGGATTTTAAATGTTTTCTGATGCTAGGTTATAGAATCATAGAATATTAGGATTGGAAGAGACCTCAGGAGGTCATCTAGTCCAATCCCCTGCTCAAAGCAGGACCAACACCAACTAAATCATCTCAGCCAGGGCTTTGTCAAGCCAGGCCTTAAAAACCTCTAAGGATGGAGATTCCATCACCTCCCTAGGTAACCCATTCCAGTGCTTCACCACCCTCCTACTGAAATAGTGTTTCCTAATATCCAACCTAGACTTCACCCACGGCAACTTGAGACCGTTGCTTCTTGTTCTGTCATCTGCCACCACTGAGAACAGCCTAGCTCCATCCTCTTTGGAACCCCCCTTCAGGTAGTTGAAGGCTGCTATCAAATCCCCCCTCACTCTTCTCTTCTGCAGACTAAATTACCCCAGTGCATCAGCCTCTCCTTGTAAGTCATGTGCCCCAGCCCCCTAATCATTTTTGTTGCCCTCCGCTGGACTCTCGCCAATTTGTCCACATCCCTTCTGTAGTGGGGGGGGGGGGGGGGGGCAAAACTGGATACAATACTCCAGGTGTGGCCTTACCAGTGCTGAATAGAGAGGAATAATCACTTCCCTTGATCTGCTGGCAATGCTCCTACTAATACAGCCCAATATGCCATTGGCCTTCTTGGCAACAAGGGCACACTGCTGACTCATATCCAGCTTCTCATCCACTGTAATCCCCAGGTCCTTTTCTGCAGAACTGCTGCTTAGCCAGTCGGTCCCCAGCCTGTAGCGGTGCATGGGATTCTTCCTTCCTAAGTCCAGGACTCTGAACTTGTCCTTGTTGAACCTCATCAGATCATGTTGGCTTATTGTTGTAGAAAGTGTTATTACGTGAGTAGTCTAGTATTTTTATAATTGTATTTTGAAAGTGTGTCAAGAAGGATGCAGAGCAAAGGAAAATCTTTTTATGGAATGAGTGTATTTAATCAAAAAGAATACCTGAGCTTCCTAGATGCAAAGCATTACACCTAAGTTATATTATATCATTTATGGACCAGAGACCCATTATGTTGTGCTCTGTACAGAGGCAGAAAAAGATGGTCCCTTCCAGGATTAAACCAGACTCAACAGGAAAGGAAGTTGCTTAGTTTTTTCTACTGCATCTGTTATGTTCTGGACTATGCAAAGGTGAGTCACTTGTGCTGCTCACAGAGGCTTATGTGCCATTGTTGTGATGGCTTTAATAGTAGTAAATAAGATAATACTGTTACTTAGATTAGTGGTGCTTCCATCAGTAGTTATCCAAAAAAACAAACAATTCCAAATTTTCTCAGGTGTCACTAGGATACCTGTGCTGTGTGAACTCCAGAATTTTAAGGTCTTTTGCCTGTCCTGTAAGGGCTCTTAATTATGTAAAACCTTCCCTACAGTATGCATTCTCCATATCAGAGACTTTATATATGTAAATTCCTGTGCTTTTGGTTCTCTAGGCTTTGAATCTGCCATTAAATACACAGTGCTCCCATCCCCACTTCTAGCAAAATATGCTCCTGCGCTTATGTGCAGGCTTAGTAGTTAATCATCCACGGACACTGTGTGCCCGGTGGTCTTTAATTTAACGTGTCTAAGCACTTTTTTTTTTTGCCTATATTTTTACCCTTTTGTTTTTGTTTGCATTCTTAAGTAAGATGTTTCTGGAGGTGGATGTACTCCATACTTTTTATTCAGTGAGCTTCTTTAAAAACTAGCACTGCTAACGGGGGTTTGAAGTAATCTTGCTTAAACATGCTTTATAATTTGGGAGCTGATATCGGCCAATGCTGACAGGAAGTGGAATTTTATGAGCAAGAGACTAGTCAAGTTGCAGGGTGTGGTGGAATCGGCATGGCAGTGTGGTCTGGACTGTAAAAGAGTATAGGGAAGTAATAGGAGTTGTATGTTTCCAAAGAGTTCCCTAAATATAGAGATGCAAGTCCTTGCTAGTCATTTGGCTTTGCAGAGCGGTGGTCCTTGGTAAATTGCTTTGGACACAATGCTAATAGATCATGAAATGAGAGAGTGTTTATGCTATCTCTCCTGTGTTACTTGCTTTCAACTCACAAATCTGAATTATTAGCATGAAGAAAACTACTAAAAAAATCCCATGCATGCTTGGCTTATCTAGCCCTGTTTTTGTCTTTAATGTACTGGAGTGTTACAGTGGTGCCCTAATTTATTAGCATGTCTGTGAAAGACTGTTCTTGACATCAGGACATCCCTATTTAGTACCAGAGTCATTCTTTGAATCCAGGCTGCTTCCACTCTTCAGGTGAAAGAAATGCATAAGGCCCAGTTCTCTCTTGGGGTATGTCTACATTGCCAAAAAGTGTGTTCTTAGCTTGCGTTAGCTAACTCAGGTTAAAATAGCAGTGAAGATAAGGCAACTTAAACTCAAGTTAGCAGCTTGAGACAGAGCCTATAGGGGATCCTGGGTTTAGCAGCTCCAGTTCAACCAGAGTTAAATGCTCAGTTTCCTTGTCTTCACTGCTATTTTAACCTGGGTTAGCTAACCTGAATTAACACACTTTCTTAGCAATGTAGACATACCCCTACATGAATAGGGACTGTTTGTATATAAGATACACCTCTACCCCGATATAACGCGACCCGATATAACACAAATTTGGATATAACACAGTAAAGCAGCGCTCCAGAGGGGCAGGGTTGCGCGCTCCGGCGGATCAAAGCAAGTTCGATATAACGCAGTTTCACCTATAACATGGTAAGATTTTTTTTTTTTTTTTTTTTTTTTTTGGTTCCAGAGGACAGCGTTATATCGGGGTAGAGGTGTATGTATGGTGCCGTCACCATAGCAGGTGTACCTTTGCCTTATTCTTGCTATGGTTTCTGTATGCTAGTTGTTCGTTATCACTTTGTAAATTACAGAAATAATGCTAAATTAAATGTAGAATAAGAGGCAAGAATATGGCCTGTTTTCATTGTCCTTTGTGAGGTAGCTGGTTTTGTCTTTCTACAGAAATTTCTTAAGCTGCTTGTCAGTCATAGATGGAGCAAGGTATTCAGAGCCTACTGTTAATCTCATACAGAACTGGAATTTATATTTAATTTTCAGTCATGATCAAATTCCTTCAAATTATGTCTTTGTTCCATAAAAAATTTCTTGGTGCATATTAGCAAACACTAATTTTCACAAATGGAGACACTTTTTCCGTTGCATAATAGAAGCCTGTTCTCTGTAGCAAAAAAGCATAGAATTTTAGCATAAAGAAATTAAGAACTTAAATTTATATTGCATTTAGAAGCATATAAGAGAAGCTAGTTCTCTTCTGTCAGATGCATGTGTGTCTAAAACTTCACTCAACTAGGCTTATGTGAACTGTGGTCCTTTCTCCATTTATAGGATTCAGTTGCTAAGTTTTTGTTTCTCTTCAAGAAAAGTATTGATTTTTCTTAGAACAGAGTTTACAACACTCTAAATATCCATCAAGTGCACACAACTGAAGTTTATCTGTTATAATATTCTAAATGAAAGCCTTAATCGAATATAAAATTTCTGGGTGTTACATAAAAGTGTACAGGCACAAATGGGGAAATGGGAGTAATCCTAATCCAGCAGTCCTTTTTATTCCCAAGAGGATTTAGTGTGAACTGCATAAGTGATTTGGTAACCAGGAAGAGGGCACCATTCAATAACTTGAAATCTGCCTACAACAAGCACTTAAGTTTGCTTTCCAAACTTGCATATTTAAGTAATAATTGCATGCCCATGTTTCTCCATATTTTTCATGATCAGCAGAAATATGCTACAAAATAGATTTACAAACAGATTTAACTGTCCATGCCATATTGTAGTGTAATGGTTTCCACACACACACACACCCCTTTGATCTTTAAGCTCAATCAATAAATGAGCGATAAAGCTAGTTTAAAAATAAATACTTGGAGTTTATTGGTTAGCTGTTACCTAAATAAAAACTACCTGAAACCTGCGAATTCAGATCTTGGGAATGTAATGAAAAACTGCTAGTGAAAGTGTGCATCTTTGCTGGGTCTGTTGTGATAGCAAGGGTGAGTTATTGCATGTGCATGAACAAAATGCATGTGTAATCCTGGTAATTGTGCATGCACTCAGTTTTTAAAATGTGGATTTGAATATCCTAATAATGCTATGATGTTTTTACTAACAGTGTGACAATACCTCTGTCTCTACAGAGAGGGCCTACCTCCGCTGTTTACCATTGGACATTAGCTGAGGGTTAAGTTTGCAGTAGAGCACTCTTACTCCATAAATTGTAAAACACTAAAATACCACAGGATTTCAACCAGAAGAAATGAACTGTGTAAAAAAGGGAAATCCTCTTGCATGATGGAGTATAATGTTGTTCATCTGATATTCAGAAACACTTCACTAGTGTGGTGGTTGTTTTGTTTTGTTTTTTTAAGTCTTTAAAGCAAACCTGTAGAAAACTTGAATTATCTGCACCCCTTTTAGGTAAGATAACTAATAGACCAATGTATGGTGCAAAAGTCTTTAACTGTAAAGTCTGCATCTTGTTTTAATGTATTCACAACTTCCTATTTAAAAATTTGTGACTCCCTTTCCTGTGTATTTTAATACTGTCTCTATAATATCTCATAGTTTTAGATACTTGATTTTTATGCAAGAGGAAAGAGAATTGGAATTCTCGACTATGTGGTGTGTTCTGTAGTGGTGTTCCAAGTGTGAAAATAGTACTGATATTACTAGCATTGATATATTCATAAAGTATTAGGTGTGCTATACCTAGTACTGACAGGATTTTTATCCTGTTAATATTAGGAGTTGTGCAAATCTATTAAACTTAAATGGCTTATTTTAGCCTTCAAAGAGTGTACTGCTAGCCTAGTCAATTCAGGGTTGAAGTTATGAGAATAGTTACATTTGCATGTGCTTAAGCAATAAGTGTAAAGATTCTCATCCTTCAACCTCTGACTTCAGTTGTGTAGTATTTCAGAGTATTGAGTGGTCAGTCTGAGTGAAAAATTTAGCAAGTCCATAGTCTTTTATGCCACAAGCATTCACTAGACCCTAACATTTGTTGTTTTCAAGGGTTTAACACCAATTTTATTGGTGGGTTTTATTTTTTTTATATTTTATTCACCTAGAGAGGATAAGAGTATAGCAGTTTGCATTGGTTATTCTCTCTCCTCCCACCTGCCCTGTTTGTAACACCCTGATAAAATGAACTGATATAGTACATGTAAACTAAAGGAAAACTGTTCTGAGGATGCCAGATGGCTCAACAGTGTGATAGCACCTTTTTTTTTTTTACATTGAGTGGCCTTCATCAAGTGATTTTAATAATGCACCATTTCTCTTGGGTTGTCTTATTTTGCAGAAAGAACGGTTGGTAATAAAGGATGAAATCTAGTACATGTGGAACTACCAATATTTCCATTTTAATACTCAGTCTTAAGAATTTAGGATGGGATTTTCAAATGCTCAGCGTTGGTCTAACACTGCTTCCACTGAAACCAATGGACGTTTTGCTATTGACTTCAATGGAAGGAGAGTTAAGTCAACACTAAGCACTTTTGAAAATAACACCCTTCCAGTATTGGCATCTGCAAGAGCTTATTGGACAGAAACTCGGGACAGATGGTCCAGATGCAATATTTATATTTGGAGTTTGGCTAAAAAGAATATAATTTGGTTTCTCATGCAGTACCACGAACCTCCAAATAAAAACTAATTTTCTTTATAGAAATGTAGAGAGAGATTGCAGAAAGTCTTGCTGCAAATCCTAGATGGTTTGGCAATGGAAAGTGTGCTCATGTCCATCAATTTCATAATTTAGCTGCTATATATGTATAGTAGCTAACTCTTCTGTGCACATTACTGAAACTTTGCACTTGCATGTCAAACCAGAGGTCTACACCAGAAATATATGTTCTTAAGCAAATAGCTATGAATCAGAACTCTTTCCTTTCAAGACAGGCTCTTCTGAAAGTGCCAGAGAGAAGATTGACTTTACGTTGTCAAATAAGAATGTGAGCCTTTAAAACATTTCATTTACAGAAAAAACAGTGGTCAATCTCTAAAGTCCGAGTACCCTGTGGCATTTTACATAACAGTATCATACTGTGAAAACTTAGTAATATAATAGACCAGGGATCGGCAACGTTTGGCACGCGGCTCGCCAGGGTAAGCACCCTGGCGGGCCGGGCCAGTTTTATTTACCTGCTGACGCGGCAGGTTCGGCCGATCGCGGCCCCCACTGGCCGCAGTTCGCCGTCCCGGGCCAATGGGGGCGGCGGGAAGCCGCAGCCAGCACATCGCTCGCCCGCGCCGCTTCTCGCCGCCCCCATTGGCCCGGGACGGCGAACCGCGGCCAGTGGGGGCCACGATCGGCCGAACCTGCCGCATCAGCAGGTAAATAAAACTGGCCCGGCCCGCCAGGGTTCTTACCCTGGCGAGCCGCGTGCCAAACGTTGCCGACCCCTGTAATAAACTTTTAAAAGCTTATGAGAGGGAAGTAACCTTTAGAGCTTTTACAGTATGCAAACCAATGAGAGGCTACCGTGAATAAACTAGGAACTCTAAAATTGCTATTCTAAGCTAGTTTAGAATGTCCTTAGTTCTCAGCAGTACCCAAACAATTAACCTTTTAAAACTGATGTAAATGTATAACTGTAGGATTTATCACTGTGGAAGAAATAGACAAGTTTGAGGTCAGCAAGCTTGTTACTTATCAGCCCAAAACAGTGCATGCACAAATCAAAACACTTATGTGGCCATGGTGACTGAAAATGTCTGATTTACACAAGATGAAAATGAAAGTTTCTTGAGGAAAAGTACTTGTATAACAAAACTAATTCACTATGCTTACAGAAAGGTATTTTGGAAGATGTGCTGTAGTCAGTAAGAAACTGATTACAATTCACTACAGAACCAGGTTTCTTTGCTAGGGTGGATTTAAAAAAAAAAAAAAAAAAAAAAGAGTTGAGATTCTTCTGTAAGTGCATGACTTCAGGAGCTAGAGCTTTTAGAAAAAAATACTGCATATCGCAAGACTCAGGTAAACATGGAAGTTAAGTTGGCAGCAGTGGAAGATTGGAGAATATTTTATATTTTGGAACTAATGTTCAAATAACCATTGTGCAAACTAAAATTTTGTGCAGGACACAATTGTAATATAAACAGTATATTTGTCAAACAGACTAAGTGTTGCTAAAGAATTGTCCAGGTAGTAGGTTTTATAAAAGCTACTGTTCCCTTCATTCATGACCTTGACATCACTCTACTATAGACTAGAGCCAAGACTATAACAGGCTTCAAAAAAGAACTAGATAAGTTCATGGAGGACAGGTCAATCAATAGCTATTAGCCAGTATGGGCAGCGATGATGTCCCTACCCTCTGTTTGCCAGAAGCTGGGAATGGGCGACAGGGGATGGATCACTTGATTACCTGCTCTTTTCATTCCATCTGAAGCTCCTGGCATTGGCCACTGTCAGAAGACAGGATACTGGGCTAGATGGACCTTTGATCTGACCCAGTATGGCCGTTCTTGTGTTCTTACTCACTTTCCATGACAGCATTTAAAATACTTCATTTCATAAATTGCATAGAGTGCCAGCAGTAGCAAAAAATGTATGTGGATTCAGCAGTCAGTTTTGCAGAGAATAATAAAGAACAAGCAAAGTCCATACCACAAAGGTGTGATTCCTCACTTGATGATTTTGCATATATTCAGCAACAGTGGCAAATGATCAGAGAAGAATCTCATGTTACATGGTCAGTTTAGACTCCAAGCTCTGTGGAGCAGGGACCATACCTTTGCTCCGTCAATGCCTCATATCCATCTGGTGGTATTGTATACACAAACGTTGGAAAGACATCTGTGTAGAGTAGACACTATATCATACTCATTACCATAGTGTGAGTGCCTTTATAAACTTATATTGCTTAAACAGGTTGTTTAAACATATTTTTAGCACCCCCCTCCTTTTCCTTATGCTGAATGTTGTTTTGAGAGGTGTTTTTTTTTTTTTTTAATTTGTATTATAAATACATTAGTGGAGAACTTAGCAATGAATGCACTAAACTTAATCTTGCCTAGTAAAGCCCCTGATGGGAGGCTATGACCATTTGGAGTGTTGTGACTTGTTGCGAAGTTTTAAAATAGTGTGTCAAGAGTAGTGAACTGAAACCTGTGATAACCTTGTGATTTACATTATTTTTAAAACGCTTTCCTGTAGTGTTACCGTCTAAGCTGAACAATATTAAATCAGCTGTGATCACACACATTTTAAAACAAAATAAAATATCACCTGTCCTGGTATTTGAACATCTTTTCTGCTGTTTTAAGGTGCAATGTTATACAATAACTGTACTAGTTTAAGAACTTGGAAAAGCTTTTGGCATTTAATTTGAGATTTAGTGTTTGTGTAAAGAGTTTACAAGTTTCCTGATACTGTCAAGTCAGAAGCAAGTTAGCATTAAAAATAAATTCACAACATATTTTTACTAGTCTTGGTTAGCTGATGGCATATTTGGCTTTTAATATTTTACACACAGACTTATCAAAACCAGCTTCTATAAATCATTATTAAGTGTGTGTGTGTGTGTGTACTGTCCCACATGTTCAACTATATTAGGTCTTTGAATTTTTACAAATTAAGTATAGTTTTAACATGCCTTAGTGATGTGCAGGAGAGAATATCCTAAAACTTCTTTACTTTCCAGAAGTCCTGCATAGCTGCAACCTGAATCTGGCAACTTTTGAATATCTAGTTCAGTGGTTCTCAACCCACAGGCTGCTTGTGGCCCAGTCAGCACACAGCTGCAGTCCATGTGACATCCTCAGGGCCATACAGGGTCGGTCGGTCTGTCTCTCTCTCTCTCTCTCACAGACACAGACTCTGTGGATCTGGCCCATGTAACATATAAAGAGCTGCATATGCGGCCCACAGTGGTAAATAGGTTGAGAACCACTGATCTAGTTGACGTGTGTGTTACTTAAACTCCAATCCTCATAATAGGCCGCAAAGTAGGTATTATCTCTCTTTTATAGAATATGGCAGATGTGATTTGACCAGCTTCCAAAAAGTGAATAGGCATTGGGTACAGAGGTCAGTAGTTACAGATTAATCATGTGCTCAACACACTAGATTGCACCCCTCTGTAATGTTCGGAGGAGACTTCTAGGGCAGCCCCAGGAAACAAGGTATTCAAAGGACAAAGCAGTTCTGACTCCCATGAGTAGTAATCCTTTTGTTTTTTGCTTGTTTGGATTCTGATGTAGGGGCACCTAAAATCTTAAAGAAGTGCACCTCTTAGGCTCTCCCTGACCCCTCCCCACCCCATCCCCCAGGCACTTCAAAGGAAACATTTCCAGCCCTGACTTCCAGACATCCTTTTCATTTTCTACTCTGAATGACAGCCAGTGCCAAGGACAATCCTGTTCTATAACCTTAATGGTCAGGGGAAGGAAGAAAATAAAATCTAAAGCTCTTATTTTTCCCAAGGGACCTAGGAATACACATCCTAGGCCTGGTCTACACTAACCCCCCAATTCGAACTAAGATACGCAACTTCAGCTATGTGAATAACGTAGCTGAAGTCGACGTACCTTAGTTCGAACTTACCGCGGTCCAGACGCGGCAGGCAGGCTCCCCCATCGACTCCGCGTACTCCTCTCGCCGAGCAGGATTACCGGAGTCGACGGCGAGCACTTCTGGGTTCGATTTATCGCGTCCAGACAAGACGCGATAAATCGAACCCAGAAGTTCGATTGCCTGCCGCCGAACCAGCGCGTAAGTATAGACGTACCCCTACAAGAGCCAAAAAGAACTCCAAGAAATGCTTCTCCTTCTACTGACAGAAGAAGGGTACAATTATTCTTGCACGGCTGTCAACCAAAGGGAGCATTCCCATAGTAGCTAGATTCCTAAAGTAATGGTGATCAAAATCTCCTTCTCCCATGTCACAAACTCAATCACAGAATTAATGACAATAACAGATGAAAGTCTATCTAACTGAAGAGCACAAATGGTGCCAACAAGAACTCAGGAGCATCAGTTGGCCGTAGTCACAGGTGATTTGGTGAACTGATGCATTCAGGAGCCTCATGATACCATGGTAAAGCCTTTTGTGAACCGACAAAATTAGAAGAAAGATCACTGTTGCTTCATAAGAGTTATTTTGACTTGGCAGAAAGGTGCGCTCCTCCCCACCCCCTTCCAGTTTCATAGCAAGGAACTCAGATTGCTGAACCATCAACGTTCTAATCAGATTTGACCCTAGTAACAGTGTATTCCAAAAGTTGACATTCAGGTGTCCAAGGAACAGCCATATAATATAGCAATGTGTTTATACTTCAAGTGTAATGTATTTATTTATAAGTCCAGCACAGAGATACTTAACGTGTGGTTTTTTTACCTCTTAAAACTTACTAGACCATTTAATTTTTGGGATATGAGTTATATGCTGAAATTTATACTAAAATTCTGTAAAGGCCTGAATAAATGTACAAGCTCATGTGCACACACATGTACTGCCTGTGTCCTCTTGGCATGCAAACTACAATGTAGCGTATTAAAAACAGTAACAAAATTCAGTCAGTGATAGACAGGTTTCAGCATGCAGGGCTTTGACTACCTTTCTGTGGAATGGAGTAGTATAACTTCCATTACTCATTGCAGTATCTACAAACTGTTGATTCCAGGAAGTACTATAAGAGTAAATTGAATCAGATTGACAAACTAACTGATAAATAATATGGACATAAAGAACTGAAAACGAAAAAGATGTCTGGAAGTCAGGGCTGGGAATGTTTCCTTTGAAATGTATGCTGAAGTTGCTTGTGTGTGTTGTGTTGTGGTTTGTTTTGTTTTTAATGACTTAAAACACATTTCTAAAATGTTCTTGAAGCATTTGTCTTGAGTAAATGGTTGCAGTGTTTGGCTGTTATGTAGTTAAACTGCTGTGCTACTTGATTAAAAGACAAGCATACTTTCCACGAAAAGGTGAAAGGACACAGATACCACAGATCAGTTTCGTTTGCCATTCTCCGAACTTCAGGCAGATATTCTAGTGTGAAATGAAATCTTTATACTGAGGCTTGAGAAACAGTAAAATACAAGAATTCAGTCTGTTTCATTAAGTACACTGAGTTTAAGAGTGCAATATGTTGTATTTGAGGGCAAAAGATGAGACCACAAAGCTAATTCTCTGGATCTGATTGCCTTGAAGCCTCTTACTAGGTTTCATTTTATCACTTAATTTGAGGATATCAACATCTGTAATTGATTGAGAGCTGGAGTTATTGTCACTCTTTCAAATATTGGCGAGTCCAGTCAATGTATATATTCATGCATCACAGATTTTAAAATTGGGAGAGTGGCTGCATACCCACATAAAGGCATGTTGTTCAGCTGGGAAGTTTCTGGAAGTGTTCAGATCAAAAAAGAAGAGGCAAGACTCTTCAGTATTCCTTGCTTACAGATGAGAGAGTCCACAATGTTACTGCAGAGAGGTTCCTCAGTTGAAGAGGCTGAGTGCAGAGATGGTGTGGAACCAGCTCCCAGGAATCTATTTGGAGCCAAAATATCAACTGAGGGAACAAGACACGTTTGTCTTACTGTCATAGATATGCCAGGGCTATTTTAAATTCCAAAACAATAATGCAAAAACCCAGGTTTCCATGGTTTAACTTTGCAATATGCAGGTAAGCAAAGGGCTGCAATTGCAATTGAAGGCAATTGCTATGTCATTTGGGAAGATGTGATTCAAAAACAATAAAGGGCAACTAGCTTGGCCCCCCATCTCCAGGATTTTCCAAGGTGGAGGAGCCAACTTACCAGGATGGAAACCTTGGCAAACCAGTGTAGAGCAAAGGATTTAAAGCAGTGATACTCAGACTGAGGCTTGTGAGCCGCAAGTGGCTTTTTAATGTGTCTCCTGTGGCTCTTTGCAGCTCATGATTTTAAAACACTGTGTGATTTAATTAACAACCAATCAGGATGCTTTTACTATGCTAACAAATTGTAGTTGATAAAATAAGAGTTGGTCAGTCATTTCGCTATGAGAATAAAATTATATAGAGAGTTGCCAATTCTGGTTGGACGCGTTCCTGGAGGTTTCATCACATGACATAATATTTATTTAAAGATTAATCTTTAATTCCTAGAGACTCCAGGACACTCCTGGAAGGTTGACAACGCTATATATATAATATATAATAAAAATAATAAATGAAACAATGAATTCACACTACTGTGGCTCTTTAGGGTAATATTGATTGTTAATTTGGCTCCTAAACCACTGAGGTCACTGGTTTAAAGACAGGAGTAAGGTGAAGGAAACTTGCAACAGGTCTCCAAGGTATTGCTATGTGAGCTAGTGACTGTTTTAAATGCTGCATGTCAATAATAAGGAGCCTTTACAGGAAACTGGGGACGTGCTAATTATTCCCTTAATGAAATAAAATATCGCAAGTGTTGCAACCCCAGAATAGAGCTTCTATGCTAATGTCACAATTCTACACTCCTTTATGAGATAACATAGAAAAGTCTCACAACCGGCTTTACGAATAACACATTCAACTGTGAGTTTGTCTACACTGCTCCTTACCCCACCCCCACCCCAAAAAAGAAAAACCTGTGGAAGCCAGTCTCCTAGTCTGGGTCAACTGGTTTGGTCTTGTGCTGTCAAGACGAAAATAGCAGTGTAGACATTCCCACTTAGAGTGGAGCTCAGGCTCCAAGACCGACACCCGGTTTCAGAGCCCAAATAGTCATGTCTACACTGCTATTTTTAGCCATGTACTGGGAGCCTGAGTCAGTTGACCCCAGGCTCTGAAACTCGCTGCAGTGTGTTCTTTTTTTTTACAGGGTTACACATACCTTTTATCGTGCATGTAACCTAATGCTTGCATTAGATCTTTACTGTTTTTGTATCTGTAAAGTACTGTGTACACCTAAAACTTAGGTAAGTTGCATGTGAAAGGGGAAGACTGCTCATGAAACAGGATTTAATTACTGTGCTTGTGTTCATTTACAGGAACCCTTTTGTGGTTCAAAGTCTTGTATGTAGTGGTTTCAAATTGTACTGAAATCAATTACAAGAAATCAGACTAGAGTGATTCATTTTCTGCATATTGATTTCTGCCCAAGGTGAAACTTGTGACTTTAACAAAACATAAGTGATTCCTTTATTTTTTTCACCTTCGCACAGTCCCTTCAGGGGGCTTCTTAAATTTCTTTGTGATTAAGTCTTGTAAAAGTATGAGACTAGAATCCAAACAGAAATGGTACAGAGTAATTCCTATAATGTTAACTTAAATTACAGCTAGTTCATGTTCACATGGAATGAGCATACTCCATGCTTTTTTTGTTTATCTAGGCCAGAATTTTCAAAAGGGCTCAGCGCCCAGAATCCGGTCCAGATTTTCAGAATAGCTCAGCATCCTCTTAGGTACCAAAATAAATGGCCAGATTTTTGGGGACCATCAAAGCTCACCACCTTCTACTCTGAGCACAAGCTGAATTTCTTTGGCCTTGCCTTCTCTAACAAACATGTGGCAACGTGTAAGCAAAAGAAAACTTGTACAACATTGCAAAACAAAACAGTCCACACATTTCTCCCTTAGGGAGAACATGAGAGAAATAGCACAGATTTTAGTCATGTTGCTTAATGCATTTCTGGAATGCACTCAGCGACGGAGTTCAGTGCAAGAACCCGGATAGAATAGAATTTCAAAACAGCTCAGTGCTTATTTTGTGGTGGTCCTTGTTTTAATGAATCAAAATCAGTCCAAACACTTGAAATACCTTGAAATATTCTTTGCACCAAAAATTGAAAGTAGTTTGCTTACACTGTTAGTTTCAGGTTTGCTTCAGTGTGATGAAAGATCAGTTTTGAGGCTACTCATGTGCCTTATTATAGGAAAACCTTTTGTTCTTAAGCTGTAAAGAACCTAGGAACTGAAACCATGGCTATATTGACCACAAATACATGAAGTGATTTTTTTATTCTTGTGAACTTATTTTCTGTTTGAGTTATAGGCAATACCAATAACCCTCTCCTCTTTGGAAAGAAGTAAATGGTTGGTTGAGTATGCACAAGAGAATAGATTTGATAAAAGCAGTGTCAATTCATATGAAATAAACTTGAGAGGTAAAACATTTCCTAGTTTCTAGGTTTTTTAAAAGTTATCCACTTTTTTTAGTGCTGTTTCAGAGTAGAACAGATAGCCCCAACATATTTAAGAAATTAGATCCCTCCTTTAATTCAGAACAAGGCAGCAGGTGTGACAATTTGTGGCTCCTTCCATAGATTTCAGAAATGACTTGTCTATTACAGAAAAGAAGTTAGTATACTCTTTAATTCAGTTGCTTTTGAAACAGTTTTCATTGCATAAAGTTTGACACCTGCAATTCACATTTCTTATGACAATATACATTTAACCTAGTTTGTTGGCAGTGCATTATCAATAGAACCTTTGAGGAAAAACAACTCTTCCCATTAACTTTGGTGGGTTTTGGATTAAGCCCATGCTTCAGAGTGTTGGTGCTATGTTTATTCTGTTATTTCTGTTGCTAAAAACTGGTCCCTGGCTGCTGCAAACTCTGGTGCATTTGAATATACAGTTAGAGGTTTCTTCTTTTTATTATTCTTTTGTGTATAAAAGGAAGATGTCGGTAAATGAGATTTTTATATTTAAAGAGAATTTTTAAATAGTTGGAGATTCTTGCTAGCATTGTTTAATGTAAACAGATTAGTGGCAAAGTCTATGCACAGGACCAAATCAAGCATTTTTTCAACTTTGCAATCTCCTGCCCTTGTGCTAGAACAATCCTTGAAACTATTTGAACAAGATTATCATATCTCTAACCTTTAAAGAGACCATATTCTATGTAGTCCACTGTATAACTTTATAATGTGAGGATGAAATTTTTCAGGATTTATAAATAGTCTTCTAATACTCAAAATTCGGATGTCTTTTGCAATCAATACTGTAAGGCTGCAGTCCGGTTCTAGAAAGTTTAGACCTATGTAGGATAACTTAAAGCATTTGAATTCCAAGTTTTGAAAATGTATAATAGAAAAATCACTAAAGACCTCCATTGTGTATTAGATTTTTGAATTAGCAAACAAAATACTACGTCCCAAGACGTACCTTTGACAAAACAAGTGAACCATGTAGTTTCGTTTTGCTAGGTTGGTAGTGTTCTGGTAAGCATATTTGGAACCTTGCTGTGCCAGGTAATCTCTGCTGAGAAACGGAGTATGACTGGGTTAGTTGTGTCAAAATTTTTGCAGAGTGAGAATTAAGATTCCAGTATGCTTTACTGAAAATCAGGCTCATTCTCTTTAGTATTGGATGCAATTGTGCAAAACACTTGTTTCAAAATGCAAATAAAATATCACCATCCTGCTAACTTGAAAAGGCTTGTGCATTTTTTCTAGGTTTCTGATATCAAAAATATCATCTGCTCAATTTTCACAAATACTGAGTTCCTGCAGAGCTAGTGAGGGGGAGCAGTCCTGCTTTGTCACGTTTTTAAAATGGTCACTTGGTCTCATATTTCTCAGCTAACTGATTTTTTTTTTTTTTTTTAATAAAGGATAATTAACTATTTGATTTAAAAACTAAAATCTGTTTGTCCCAGGGCTTAAATTTGGCCGGAGCAGAGCTTTGGTAAATATTTCTGAGCCCTGGTGGCTCCTCTTCTTCCCCTGCTCCTCCCCTGGTGGGCCTGAAACCCAGAGACTAGAGCCCTGAACTGGAGGTTTTTAATAGCATGGGGGTTGGGGAAGCGGCTTTGGGAAATAATCTAAGAATTTAAATCCTGGTTTGTCCCAAACTATTATCTATGTATATATAAAATTGGAGCTATGTTCTATACCAGTGGTTCTCAACCAGGGGCCATCAGACCTGAGCAGAATTCATGGGGTCTGCCAAGCATGGCTGGCATTAGACTCGCTAGGGCCCAGGACAGAAAGACAAAGCCCCACCACACAGGACTGCAACCCGGGCCCCGAGCTCCACCATTTGCGGCTGAAGGTGAAGCCTGAGCAACTTAGCATTGTGGTGCCCCTTTTGGTGTGGAGCCCCAGGCAGTTACCCTACTTGCCACCCCCTAATGCAGGCCCTGGCTTTTCTGTGCAGAAAAACAGTTGTGGCACAGCTGTGCCGTGGAGCTTTTATAGCATGTTGGGGGAGCCTCAGAAGGAAAAAGGTTGAGAACCCATGTTCTATACCATTTTAAACATATTGTAAAATATTAAAGGTACAGTGGAGTCTTGCACTCTAATTCCTATTTTCCCTTAACCCTTTAAGGTTAATTTCATGTGTATAAAACATACTTCAGTGCAAAGTAAGTGTGTGTGTGTGTGTGTGTAATAATGACCGTGTGTGAACACACAAGATGAAGTCACTCCACAGTTCCCCTTCCATCAATTATGTTATCAGAACCTCTCCACTGAATTACATCTCTGTATTCATTCCAGGGCCATCTACTGTTCTGTTATAGCCCATACACAATGAGAGTCCTAGCTCTGGAAAGATTACTATCTTGATGATTGTACTCTGAGTGTGCAGCCAGAGCCATCTGGTTTCATTGTCTTAAAGGGTGTGGGAGAAGCCTCTTGTCAGGTGCTTAGTATTTCTTTTTCTCAAGCACTTTTCACAAAAATATTTAGATTTGCCAAAAGGCTACATATGTTATCAAAGAACATTCGGTTTTGGTCATGTCCTTGTATAAGTAACAACGAAGGCGGTCAGTAAGAAGTTGACACTGTCACTTGTCAGTCCAGGAGTTAAAATGTTATGTAGCAACTCTCTTGAAATGTCATCCTATAAAAGGTTGAAATGTCCTAAGGGTCAGGGAGAATGAAATAAGTTTTAGTTCATATAAAAACACGTGTTAGTGGAATCCAAACACTACTGTGCAAAAATTGTAAAAACTAAATTTTCTTTCAAAAACTGCATCTGAATTTGCTCTACAAACTAATGCAGAAACTCCTTCAGAAACTAGATAGACATCTGGATTTTCAAATGTACCCAGTAAACTAGAGACGAGCCTGAGCCAAAATACTGGATCTGAAAACCTCCAATCTTTGGGGAAATTAAGATCTGTATCTGATCTTCACGATTCATTTCCCTTCTCTAAACTGCATAGGAGGTGAATTAACTGACTTATATCTCGACGCTCTAGTAAGACTGTGGTTTGTTTCCTGGCACTGATTCTTGCTTGATATTGTAAATAATAAAAGCTTTTCCTCTGCAAAAATACTTGTCAAAGAGCCATTTTGTTTTTCAGTCTCCACCTCCAATATTTTTCCCTCACACTCATTTCAGGAGCAGTGAAGAGAGTTGTTGAATAGGAAACAGAGTTGTGCAAGTGAGGAAGAGGGGAGAAGCAAGATTTTTTTTTTTTTTTTTTTTTTTTTTTAAATATAGATGCTCCTGTTTTAGTTTTGTTTCCTGTTCAGCTATCACATTATGAGCCTTTTGAACTATCTTAACAATGTATTCCTGCCACCTATTGTAAACTTACGTTCTTAGTCTTAGTTTTCATGTTTTAACCTTCTAATTTATTTAAATTTTGAAGACATCCATATAACTTTTAGCCTAATATTAGACCTTCATTGATGTTGTCTTTTAAAAAAAGAGAGAGCCTTCACTACAAGTGATCAAAACCATAATTGATTAAAAAAAAAAAAAAAAAGCTTGAAAAGTTAGAAATACAAAAAGTTGTAATACGTAAGGACTAACAAATTGTCAGATCCTCAGCTGGTGTAAAATCCGCATAGCTCCACTGACTTCAGTTCTACAACTTTTTTTTTTCTTTTGCTTAACATATTTACATACAAAAAACATTTAAGCGTTCATAGTTTCCAAGGCCAGAAGGGACCAGTGTGATTATCTAGTCTGACTGCCTGTATAACACAGGCCACAGAACTTTCCCAAAATAATTCCTATTAGAACTAGAGTAGAGTGTGTCTTTTAGAAAAATATCCCATTTTGATTTTAAAATTGCCGGTAATGGAAAATCTGCCAAAATCTTTGGTAAATTGTTCCAATGGTTAATTACCCTCACTGTTAAAAACTGTTCCTTATTTCCAGTCTGAATTTGTCTATCTTCCACTTGTAGGCATTGGGTCTTGTTAGACTTTTGTCCACTAGATTGAAGAGCCCATTATGAAATATCTGTTCCCTGTGTAGATACTTGGATTGTGATCAAGTCTCTCCTTAACCTTCTCTTTAAGATAAATAGAATCTTGTTTAGGTGGCAAAGTCAAACATTTGAAGGTTAGGAAATGCCAGTTTTAGGGTAGCTCACATAACTTTAATTCTACCCTTATTTTAAAGTTGCGCATTTAGGGTTGTGTGTGGTGTTTTTTGTGGTGGGTTTTTTTTTTTTAAACTTCCAATCATATATTGGGCTCCTATACAGCTAGTGTCTTTCAATAGAAACTAGTTAGTCCTGTTTTCCCCCTTCTTGCCCTTGCTACCTAGAGGTTGCCAAATGGCAACTTATAAATCTTGGCCCAAATGTTTAAATTTGTGTGGATAAGTGCACACCCAAATGATCAGAATTCAGAATGTGTATTCAGATTAACTAATTACCTAATTTACACAGTCCTTGATGTAGAAGAGTGGACTCACTGCTAGAGTGAATCCTTAAAGCACGGGTGTGGTGTAGTAGCTCTCCAGTCTAGCACCCCTTGCCAAGAGTCATGCCAGTCCCTCAGTGGTCCACCTCTTCTCATGGCTCGTGCTTTAGTTGCACCCCCTTCAGGCTGACAAAGTCTAGCATAAATCAATCAATAATACCCTCGTCCTTCCATCTAATCTGTCGCCCTTTGGTTTTGGAATCTTCTCTCAAAGTTTCTAGCAGTCCATATCTTAAGGGCTTCCCATCACCTTAGCAGTCGCTGGTAGGGGAACCCAGGTACATCCTCTACACTACACCCTCTTGCTGCCACCTCCCTGGACTTCCTCTGATGAAGCCTGTCCCTGGGCTTTTCTCCTCACTCTGTGTAAGAGCTTCTTGTTCCTTACAGATCTCGCCACTCCATATCATCAGGAGTGTAACTTCAGAGTTTTTCCTTGCAGCCCCTTTCTACTTCATGTGTCCTCTGTTTATAGCACCACCCAGCCCCTTCACAGGTGGGTTCCATCATTAATTAGGCCAGGCCCACATTAACCCTTTCACCACATGTGTGGGGTAGTCACCCTATCACAGTAGGCAATACAGGTTTTGCAAATTACAATCCTCTAAATTTTGGGTCAACCTTTTTTTTGACCAGTTGCACCTTGTTCATGGTGCACAACAAAGCCCTAGCTTAGGGATGTCTGATTGCTAGGATAATCAAAATGGGTATAGGTTTCTTTAAAGCCCTTTCCTACGTGCTGACATAATTTAATGGCACGTTCCAGCCTAGCTTACGCATTCTGGTGGCTGTGCATTTCAGCAACCACAGCCAACTGACTGTAGACATGGAAGTGCTGCTTATACTGCATCACTACAGCCTGTTTCAAATTGCCCACATAGTACTGAATTAGCAAGGGGCTTTCTAGGAAAACCATGTTGCAGGTCTGTGATTACAATTTCTTAACCTCTTAGGGCAATCACTTGCTCAGCCAGCCTTACACAGACCTCTTGAGAAATGCAAGTACACACCCGCAGGCTTACTTAGTTCCCAGATGTATGAACAAGCAAATCTCCATAACCAATGTCCTAGAAAGTGGTGTGAACATTATATTCAATTGTACAACTTCTACAGCTTGTCAGACTTTAGTTCATGAATCTGGGTGGAATTTTATAAGCTGTGTTTATACAGGTCAGGTTAGATGATCAAAATGGTTCCTTCTGGCCTTGATATGAATGAATGAATGAACCGCTTGCATATGTGGTCCAAAACAACATCCCTAAAGAATTTTACATCAGGGCTATTGAAGTCTGGTTAACAAGTTTATCAGGCAGGTGTCTGCATAGAAAGGGAAAGCCACTCCTGTTGCCCCAACTGATTGAATGTCAGTTTCATCCAGTGTGTTCCTGAATGCTTTATCAGAATAATTCACTTCATATTCTGGCTCACCAGTGTTCTCTTTAGAGAAGGACCAGGGTCACTGATGCTCAGTTCTGCAAAATCCTGCCTTTTCCCTTTGAGCCTGAAAAGGTTTTCCCCTCAATTAATCCAGCTGTTTGTTTCTGCAGGACCCCTCAACGCTTGTTTCTCTTGTGGCCTCAGGAGGGAAAAGCTTTGTAACTGTATGAAGTCACCTAGCAAAGGAACATTCCAAAGAGCAGCAGCTTTCCCTTGACTTCTAATTGTGACTTATTTTATTGTGCCGCCCTTCTTCCTAGCACCTGTATCAGTAAATGGAGATTAGGAAATTGATATTTAAGTAAAATTCATTCATTTTAAGATAACTAAAAGCATTAAGGAAGCTTTAAATGTTAAATATGTGATTATTTCAGTGTACACCAGACTATGGTTCACTGTAGCTGCGATCATAGGGCAGGGGTCGGCAACCTCTGGCACGCGGCTCGCCAGGGTGCTTACCCTGGCGGGCCGGGCCAGTTTGTTTACCTGCCGCGTCCGCAGGTTTGGCCGATCATGGCTCCCACTGGCCGCAGTTCGCCGCTCCAGGCCAATGAGGGCTGCGGGAAGCGGCGCAGGCCGAGGGATGTGCTGGCCGCGGCTTCCCGCCGCCCCCATTGGCCTGGAGCTGCGAACTGCAGCCAGTGGGAGCCGTGATCGGCCGAACCTGCGGACGCGGCAGGTAAACAAACTGGCCCGGCCCGCCAGGGTAAGCACCCTGGAGAGCCGCGTGCCAGAGGTTGCCGACCCCTGTCATAGGTTCTTGGCAACTGCTGTTTCCCAGAGATAGACAGGCAGTGAGTGACAGTATAACATAGGACCTCTTATCCTATGCTACACCAAAATTCTTTTCCCTAAGGGTTTATGGGTAAATATATTTTTCATTTTACCCATTAATCAAGCTATCTACAGACTTACGGTCAGATGCAGACCATTGAAGTCAGTGGGCTTTGGATCAAGCCTTTCTTTCTCCCCTCTCAAACGGTAATGCGTTGTAAATACTGACACATGAATGCTTGCAAGGAGGTGATGTTCACCATGTTGATTATGAATACAATGTACCTGAATGGCTGCTGACAGATCCACAAAGGTATGTAGGCTCCTAACTTGAAATCCGTGGAAGCTAGGACCCTAAATACCTATGTGAATGTGGAACTTAATTTTTCTGTGGCTCAGTTTCCTGCCTATAAAATAAGGATGCATGTAAAGCACTCTTGATATATTCTGATGAAGGGCACTATAGAAGTTAGTGTAGCAGGTGGCCTAAAACTAAAATGCAAAAGCAGAACTTGGTTATACATAGTGACTTAGTTCAGTGTTTGGGGCTACATAGCTTTATGGTATTTTGTAAAGCTGCTAATGGTACTGGGGGCCAGAAATGCTGATCTGACCAAGGTGTGCTCAGCTTGAGGAGGAAGGGGAAAGTTGACTCTAAATGACTTTTCCACTTACCGAGTCCTGGGGCCCATTTGGCCCCTAACATAGCTGAGAGCAGCTCTCCCCTCTTGAAAAGCACAGAAAGATCTTTAACTTTTACCTGTATCATTACGATAGATCTAGATCAGAAATGGGCAGAAAAACATTGATTTGTCTCATCTGAAGTACAGCATTTCAACAGACTTCCTCTTCCCAAGCTACAAGTTACTGCCCTGAAATATCTGTGGTGGGTACAGGACTTAAACCCATGAGGTGAGTGCTATCAAATGAGTCATACTCAAAACCAGAAGATTTAACTTCAGAAAACTAACTTTCAGTTCTAATTCTCCTTAAGTTTTATAATGCATGACATTTTAAATTGTGTTATGCTTCCCTTATAAATGATAGTCACACCGTAGAGGCAACATATGAATGTAATTCAAGAAAGTGTTAATTATTCTTATCAATCCCTGTATTCATCTACCAGCCTTTCATTTATTATACTGACCTTGACTTTGAGTCACTCTGACATGACACTTGCATGTGAATTTTTGAATGAGAGTACCTTTTTTTTCTTTTACTGTGGCTTCCTACGTAGATTTATACTACCATAGGACTGACACATTTTGAAATTACCGATTTGGCAACTGGTCTCTGACAGTGGCCAATACCAGAAGCTTCAGAGGAAGGTGCAAGAAACCCCAGAATGGACAACTTTATGTAATAACTTTGCCAGCAGAGGACTTTTTTCTTTTAATAATGCCCTCCGCTGAGGGCATCTGAGATATGATTAAGTCACTTCATGTTCTGTGGGACTTCTCATTACCATTGGCTGCACAAAGAGCTACCATTGCAAAAAAACAAACAAAAAGAACCACCACCCACTACCATCAGACACATGTCAGATGAGGGCACCTCTTTCAGAAATATAGCTTAACTCCTGAGATCCATGCATTCATGACTTTCAAGATTAACTATTTTATGCAATTTGCTATATTTAGAATGAAGCCCCATGGACTAATTGAGGTTTTTTTTAGGACAACAATTAGTATCACAGGTCCCTGTGAAAACTTCACTGCGGTGCTCCATTCACTGCACTGACTCCCCATTTAGTGTAGAATCCAGTTCAAAGTAAGGACAGACTTTGAAAGCTCTCCAGGGGTTTCTCGAGCTACCTGAGAAAGTATCCCCCTCCGTGACAGTGATTTACCACAACAGGTATGTCTACACTGCAGTTAGACATGTGCGGCAGACCCAACCCTGCTGGCTCAGGCTTAAGGGCCTTTTAATTACGGTGTAGATATTTGGGCTGCAGCCTGAACCCAGATATCTACACTGCAATTAAACAGCCCTTAAGCCTGAGCCCCATGAGTCTGAGTCAGCTGGCGTGGGCCAGCCAGGGGTATAGACATACCCAATCAGGCAAAACAAGAGCGCCTACTAACTTCCTGCCTTCAGATCTAAATAGCAAACTCATCTGTTTGACCTAACTTTCCTACCATAGTATTCTTTCTTAAGGCAATGCAAATTTAGCATATTTTCCTACCTTGGGGATTGAAAAGAGATCACTGCCTATATTAAGGCTTTGTCTTCATTATGCACCTTTTAATGACACCGCTGTGCCACTACAGCCGTGCTGCTAAAAGGCGCGCAGTGTAGCTGCTGTTTGTCGGCAGGAGAGAGCTCTCCTGCTGACAACAAACTTCGACCCGCAACGAGCGGCAGCAGCTTTGTCGTTTGTATAGGATTTTTTTCCTATATCTATGAATATTCTTATAGTCTATATCAATGTCTAACACTTTTTAACCTTATTGAACACTTGGCTTCAGTGGTATTTGTGGCAATGAGTTCTTGGAGAGTATCTTTTATCAGTTATTAAAGTTCCTTTGTGTGACTGAAGCATCATTGTAATTCTTCTGTAAAATGTAAAAAGAGCTGATGTTAGCAGTTTAGATCCTTAGGAGCCATTATTGGCTTACAGTGGCACAAGGCAGGTTAGTGCCTCTGCTTTATATATTGGATTGAATTAATAAAACCATATAGACTTTTTTTGCTTACATTACATGTTGATTTCTTTGCATATGGACCTTGTCTTTTTCTTTACACTACTCTGTGGGGAGTAGATTTAGAAAACCTTTTTTTGCCATTCCCTTTTTGGTCTTGATACTTTAATTTGGGCATGGTAGCAAAAACACTAAAATAAAAAATGACCAGTTTATGAATAGATGTTTGTAAGTTGCAGGGGCTTCATGTTCCTGGGATGTTGTACTGTTGAAGTTGAGACTACATTCGCCATACTGGCAGCCTACATTCTCCATCAGAAGTATAGGCAGCCATGTGTTTAAGTTATAAAAAGATAGCAGCTGATGTCAAGGCCTATTCAGCAGGGAGCTATTTCAGATCACTGTACTAATTTGGGGCAAGTAATTGTAAAATATAACTCATCACGCAATATAGTCTGTACAGCATACTCAGAGATTGCTGCTAAATCTATGGGGAGGAGTAGGAAAGGAGGGGAAGGAATTGAATGCTTGCAGTTGGCAGGCCACTTTGGACAAAAACATTCCTATGATTTAGCACTTCTCTGTATACCTAAGGTTAGTTCTCTGCAAAATCATAGAGTACCAATCTGATTTGGTCCAAATTCGAAGGGCCAGATCCTCAGCTGACATAAATTGATGTTTACTCTGCTGATGTCAGGGAGCTACACCAGTTTAACCAGTTGAGGATATGATCCTAAAAATGTAAATTTCTTAATGTAAAATTTAGTTTAATTTGATTAACCAAATAATCAGTGTCTCAAATTCAACCCTAGTGGAAAGGGATGAATTTGCCCTAATATCTTTAGTATTTTTGGATGGCCTTTGAGCCATGCTAAACTGTACATTTTACACACATAAAAGATGTCTCTGTTGGGACTCCTTAAATTTCATTGTAATAGCTAAATCTGAATTCTGCAGTGAGTGCATTTCCTGCAGTTTTCATTCAGATTTTGTTCCAGCGTTGGGGGGGGGGAGCAGAGAAATCTACCATGGTCCTGGTAACAACATTCATACAGGTTGTACTCTCATGCAGCATACAATATGCATGTCTGCCCGATTTCTATAAATAAGGGTTTATGTTTAAGTTGGGCAGTATTTTGCTTCTTTATTTCTTCTGAGTTTCTCTCAGAGGCTTGAGCTGTTAGACACATCTGAAAAAAGGCTGGAGGAAGAGCTGGATGGTTCTGTCAGCATTAGCTTGGGGAATGGCATCCTTGCTTTTACGTAGAGTATGCACGGAGTACAAAGAACCCCTTTTGTCATTTGCAGCTCCAGAACAGCTTGCTGATGACTCGAGATAAGGATCCAAATTAACTTAACTAGACATGACTGCAGTTTTGGGCTGTTGATACAGACTTATGAAATGGTGATGTGTAGAATACTAAATGACAGCTGGATTGTTACAGATAGCCATTTCTAACCATCTTTCTTAGTGAACTCTTCAATGTGTAGCTGAGTGCGATGAATAACTTAGTGGAAATATTTATGTAATGCCATATTCTTTACAATTCTGTACATCAGGTAAAATATGTTAGACATTGTGCTTTTAGACGAAGTGTTGCAGTACTTCCTTTGTGAAAAGCTGATAGCATATTAGCATAGCCAACAATGAGTCAGTGTCTTGCACTCCAAGAAATAATCTTACCTCAGTATTTAATCTAAAACTGAAAACATTTGTTCTAAACAGTTGCTGTTCAGAAACCCTCAAGCAAATTAAAATGCCATGATAAGCAGACACTTGCAGGTGACTACAAAATAAAATAAAATCAACAACCCCTCCCTCACAGACACACTGAACTGTAAGTTTTTCTTGCAAACTGCTGGCAGGTTTAAATTTCTTAATTTCTTTTGTTCTAGGATATCAGGCATGAAGCCAGTGACTTTCCATGTAAAGTGGCCAAACATCCCAGAAACAAAAACCGAAACCGGTACAGAGATGTCAGCCCCTGTAAGTATCCTTTCTTTGCAATTATTTGTAACAGTCTCCTGACCTCTAAGAATTTGTCTCCAGAAGGCATTTGGTTGTATATTTTGAATGGATGGCTACACATCCATGACTGAAATCTTGTCATTAATATACTTAATGACATAAGATATATCACAATACACCATAGTATGGTATGTTATGGGATTACACTTCAGCAGTATGCAGTAGCTGCAGTATTCATGGACAGAAGTCTTTGCAGGAAAGCAGTTGTCTCATGGTCAAATCCCTGGGGACAGAGAAGAATAGGTAGGATAGCACAAATCTGCTATCAGTATTAAATGTACAGTTATCCTCTCCATTACTGTAAATACATGTGTGTAATATAATGTGTATAGCATGCTACCAGTTAATATAGGATGTTTGTAGCTGTACAGAGACGGGAGGAATCTTGCCAAAACAATATAATTGGAAGTTAGTTTGAGAGGAAAAAAGGAAGCAAAGAAACCAGCCAAGCTAGCTTTTAGCTTAGTCACTTCAGAAACTCTGGTCTCCTTGTTTTCCTAATATATAAAGTTTCATTAACAGATATTCAGCCCTCTAAGTCTCTTCTCCCTGCACAGAGTGGGTCATGATTAGGGCTTCTGATTTTCAGTCTTAACTGATAAACACTGAGAAAACACCCTAATACAAAAAATGCAATCAGCGTTTATTGGATAAACACCAGAAATGGTTACTTGTATGCAGGAGCTTGTCTACACAGACTGGTAATGTGGATTACACGGGTGTAAATATGAAAGCGCACTAATTTCTTGCACAATAATTGGTCCAGCTGGTGTTCATTAGAGGTTCTAGTACACTTTAGCATATTGCTGTTTGAAAGAGTACTATGTTAAAATACACTCGGGAACATTGCAAAGAGATTACTCATTATAGTATATACTGTTTTGAGTAATGTATAGAAGGCCCCCCAAAACTCCAACTTGGACATTTACAAAATTCAAATGATATAATTTAATTTTTCAGGGTTTATTTTAATAAACCCAATATACCAGAAACCCTAATCATGATGCACCTTTGTGACGTCTTTCCCCTCATCCCAAGTGTATATTAATTATGTCCTCTGTTTTGCGAGACATGGTGGGTGAGGCAATATATTTTATTGGACCAGCTTCTGTTGGTGAGAGAGACAAGCTTTTGAGCTACACAAAGCTCTTCTTCAGGTCTGGGAAATGTACTCTGTGTCACAGCTACATACGAGGTGGAACAGGTTGTTTAGCATAAGTAGTTAACACTGCGTAGAAGAAACGTAAAGAACAGTAGCGGTGTATGCTGCAATCATAGGATTCCTGTACATATTGCAACTGAACAGATATTTCCAGATAATGGCTAAAATTCAGTTGAGCCTTTCAAGAAATTCAATAGGAACTAAAATGTTGAACATAGCTTTGCTTACTGATCAGTTTCAGGAGTCTTATTTTTTTTCTTGCTGACAATTGTTGATTTTGTTTTACTTTAGATGGTATTGCTTCCAATAAGTTTGGTTTTCCTGTAAAATGTGGAAATTCTTATGCATTGGGAGAATCATAAATACTGCAAGCTTTGGAACGAACAGAAGTGCAGTAAAATAAGCATCAAGTAATTTTTGTTCAGTAGGGGTAGATAGATTAGGGAAAATTTTCAGTTGAATGTAGGACCTATAAGGAGAGGTTAAGGTTTCCGTTTGGTGATTATCCTGCTAATACAGGCAACTTTGTTCAAATTTATCTTTTATCCAGATTTTAAGGAACTGATTTTCACAAAGACCTGCAAAAACATGCATACAGTTGTGTAATTAGTTTGTACATGCTAATTGCATGTACAAGCAGTAGCTTGATATATAAATCGGTGTGCATATCCAGTTTGCACATACAATTGTGATCACTGCATGTGCAAAATACTCCACACTTCACAACTTTTTTTAATTGGGCCCTAATTGTCTTATAACAATAAAATAGTACTAATTATTGTCTGTTCCCAGTACAGCAAGTACAAAGAACTTTTCATTCAGAAACCATCCTTTATTGTTACTATTTCACTTTTTGTTCTTTTAGAAAGTTACATTTTTGGTCCTAGCATTTGATGAAATTGGCCATGGATCATAACATATGCATGAAGGCATTAACCTGTGTTTTCTGATTGTCTGTGCTACAGTTGACCACAGTCGAATTAAGCTAACCAAAGGTGACAATGACTATATCAATGCCAGCTTGATAAAAATGGAAGAGGCCCAAAGGAGCTACATCCTTACCCAGGTAACTACTGGAAAAAAAAACCCTGCAAAATAGCTGATTGATAGGGTAAAATGATTCTTTCTCAAATCAACTCCTCCAAGAGTTTTTGTTAAACATGATTTTTGCAAATATTGTATTGTCACTTGAACTGCATATCGGCACTGGCTCTAATAGTTCATTCTGACTTTCTTATTCTTTGTATCATTCTTTGTATTTTTAGTCTGTAACTTTTTATCCCCATACACACTAGGAAAGTAGTGTGTAGTGTAACACATTTTTAAATACAAGTAAAATTTTGGCTCCACTGAAGTCTATTGAAATTTCACTGTTGACTTTAATGGGACCAGGATTTGGCCTGACCTGTTTTCCTAGAGATTGCCTCAGTACAGTTTCCAGATCTGCCTTTGGATTAAATGAAGGCTCATTTGTTAGATAATAGTGCATCTGTCTCTCCACTTGAGAGACAGCATCCTTTAGATGTCAAACTTAAGTCTGTTGGACTCTAAACCCAGCTAGTGGTAAATCCTGATTATCCAGATCTCTTAAGGGACATCTGAAACATCAGGGTAAGTGGAGTTTGGCAGGAAATGAAACTTGTATCTCAAATCCAAAATCCACATAGTAACATGTCCATGTTTCTAATAAATCAGACAGTAGGCACACATACACAAAATCTCACAAATTAACTTCACATTACTTTAGTTATGGTTTTAACTTGAGAGTTCAGAAATTCCTCACAATTTAAGACTCCACCACAGTTATTACACCTCAAACTAATTTCTGTTTTTTATGCAAATACTTGGGACAGCCTCATTCATTAGGAAATGAAAAGTCAGGTGCTCTGACCATTCTCTTTCTAAATCCTTTCATCAAGAGTTTGACATTTAGGCTATATTTGTCAGTTTGCCATCCCTTTGGATAACTTGTCATGCTCCTTTACCCAACACTATTACGAGGAATATTAACTGTAAATGCCTATATTCTTAAGTGTAGTACCAGTTAATAGTCTGGTTTTGCAATATTTATGTTTGAAATTGCATCCTGCATATACAGGCTATCCTTTTTGTATTTGTTTTTTAAATGAATGTTTCACCGATGAAACTGGAAAATTACAAGCTAAAGAACAGTGTAGAGAGGGACGTTCTGCCAGTGGTGCAAACCTTTATTAGTACTATATTTGCGGGAGGATATCATAAGAACGGCCATCTGGGTCAGACCAAAGGTCCATCTAGCCAGTATCCTGTCTTCTGACAGTGGCTAAAGCCAGGTGCTTCACAGGGGAATGAACAGAACAGACAATCATCATGTGTTTGTTTAAAATTCATGGTGTTTTGAACGATCTAAATTAGTTGAAGCAGCTGGCATGGTAAATATTGTTGAAGACGTGGAATCTATAGAATGTTACTTACATAATCCTTGCCAATGTTGAAAGAGAGTCTAAATATAGTTGAATGGATGAAATTTAACTCTGAGCATAGGCCAGCGCAAAATCTATGCAGAAGTCCAATTAAGCCCTATTATCAGTGCTGGCTCTGTGAATTTCACCCATTAAGACAGCTTCACACGTATAGAAAATAATGCAAATCTGAATACCAAGGATTTGGAAGTGTATTGTAAACACAGTTGATATTAAGCAGTCCATGACTGTTAAACTGATTTGGACTGAAACTGTATAAAGATACACAAAGGATTTTCCTTTTGTCATCTGTATACTCATAGTTATAAAATATAGTTATACTTTTAAGGACTATTAAAATCCTCAGTCCTCAAACAGCAGCACATTCCTGGACGTGTGACTCTAGTAAAAGATCCTTCCTATAACTTTTAATATAGCTGCCTCAACACAGCAATGTAGTTCTCCACTAGCTGAGGTTTAAAAGTGTGTAGTTTATCCACTGAGTAGGCTATATCACCAACGTACTATTTACAAGTAGTGAGGAGTCTCACCTTCTAGTTTAAACCTTCTTCAGGTCAGGCTGTTGGGAGCTATTTTCTCTTGTAAGTCTCATTTAAAAATAGAGAGGCAGGAAAAGTGTAGAAAAACAGATTTGAGAGATTTTTTTAATATAAAAAATAGCACGATTGAGTTACATTTCCTGTGAATCTAAACTTCTGCATCTTTGTATGTAATCAGACTGAATTATACCTTGCTAGCATGACTTGTTAGTTGCTAACTCTAAGCCTGTGCCAGAATTCTTGTTTGCCTTTAATGTTGTTTAGACAATGAGATTTATGGTTCAGTTCCCTGGGAACAGTTGTCTGTAATGTTTGTAAAAAAAAACAAAAAACAAAAAAAAAACCACTATGCTTATTAGATGACAGTAAACTGGGATTAATATTTTTTAGCAGAAGTCAAGAGCATCTTGTTTTCAGAAAATCAGCACCAATCTGTAGTACAGAAGTAGACTTTTATTTTAGAAAACATGAGTTAGGATCTGTGATGTCCTAGGAAATGAGGAAAAACGATTGTGGATACAGATCTACTTGTTTTATTATTCAGGGCAAGGAAGTAAGAGGTACACTTAGCTGATAGCTTATATCAGTTCTAACCCAGTATTTCTTTAATCAGTTTAAAATGAGGCCACTGAGAATCTAGTTATTCTTTTCAAGGACCATGCCACATTATTTTGTCTTTGAGCCATGTGAGAAATCACAGCTGCACAATTTTGTTAGTCTAGGTTATCAAAAAACAAACCAAAAAACAACAACCTAAGAGGTTGTGTGGTGGTGGCATATCTCCCCACTACATAGATTAACTAACAGAGAGATTAGGGGTAAAGGAAAATCTTGACAAAGAGAAGGTGCTTTGAAAGTAGATGGCTTTGGGATCTAATGAAGAGGACTACCCCTTAAAAAAACAATTGATAGAGGAGCTATTAAAGAAGACTAATAAATTTTGTATAGTGTTTGAGCAGTCCAAAATAGTTGGCTCATTATTTTGACTGACCATTGTTTGCTAGGCGTCAGTCAGTAACTTTGGCACATTATTACTAGCAAGTTCTTTATTACCTGTAATATGTACTTACTGTCAATCACGGTGGCCCCAGTTCTGCAAACTACTTACTCTTAAATCCTGTTGACTGGGTCAGAGTGAGATTATTTCCCCCATTAGATTCCTTTTTTGCCCTTTCTGAGCAAATTCTTTGTTTTTTTCACTCCCAGTTCCCTTCTTGCAAATACTCTTCCTATTTTCTGTGGGGAAACTTAAGCTGGTGACTTCATAGTTGAAAAATGGAACTTAAAGCTATTGTATTGCCTTTCAGACGCTTAAAATGAGAAGTTACTTGCATGCATTAGGCTGTAAAGTTAGGGTACAGTGCTCTAATCTATTTCGACAGAAAATATTGCTTGCTTTAGAAGATTCTCTGTCTTTGCAGGGTCCTCTGCCAAATACTTGTGGTCACTTTTGGGAGATGGTTTGGGAACAGAAAAGCCGTGGTGTTGTCATGCTCAACAGAGTGATGGAAAAAGGATCAGTAAGTATATGAGTGTTTTTTAGCTGTGTGTATTTAAAAACAAATAAATAACCAAAACATAATGGTAGCAGAAAGATGCATGTACAGAATTTTGTCCAACAAAGCATATCTAAGATTCAGAAGCTGAGTATCTGAAAATGGATCTTGGTTAACTCTGAGGGATATGTGGAAATTATCCAGGTCAGAATAGCAGATTGTAATTTCTTCTGAATTCAGCTAAACTAAGGGCTGAGTGCAACTGGAGTTTTCCATACAGGAAAACTAACTTGGTTTCTCTCTTCAGTCCTGCTAGTCTAGATGTTTGTGTAGTTCCTCTTTGTTAATGGCTGGAGACTGGGGCCCTGATTCCCATTTATATTAAGACCCTTTACGTTACTTTGGCACTATCCAGGAGCCTTAAAAGTAGTTGTAAGATCTTTGGGGCAGTAAATTAATCTACAATTTATATCTAAAGGCAGACAAAATATACAGAAAGAAGAGCAATGTGTAAAGAAACTGATTAGGGTGATGTTAGATAACGTCTTGTTATTTCCAGGTTTCTTTCAAACTCTCCTGCTCCACTCCTTCTGATCTGCATATTTCCTGTGCTAATTAATTCACCCCTGCCCCCTACGTACCTACATTTCCCCATAGCTTGGGACAGGGAATGAGGGGAGTTAGACACAGGGAATAGTCGCCAGAAATATCTGGAAGTCCACCAACCATCTCTGTACGTATTGGCCACTTGTCCTCTTGTGGTGTAAAAGGGGTTCAGCTCTTCTGGTAAGCAGGTGGGGGCACAGGCTCAACTAATAGCTCTTACCACTTCTCATCCACTGCATGAGTGAGCGGGAGGGGTGGTTTAGCTCCATGGCAGGTGGTGGGGGACATCCATCCCTAGGCCCAGGACTTGTTCTGCAGCCATGGGCTCAGGAGAAGTTACCATAGTTTGCTTGTTAATGGAAGCTGCCATACTGTGATCACAGTAGTGGGTCTGCCAATGGAGCGGATTTGGTTAAAAAGTAATTGAAGATTGAATAGAACTGTACACTGAGTTTTTTTTTTTTTTAGTTTCTTTGCTGACTGTTAGGCCATTTCAGAGGAGGGTAAGTGGGCATGTTGTGTCCACTAATGGGGATCTAGTGTTGTACACTTGCATAACCAGGAAAGAATTCCTGGTCATCCGGAAAACAGTTGTGCAGTGAGCTGTGTTCTAACTCTGGCCTTGATTTTAGTTTTTTGCTTTTTTAGTAAAGGAAATAGTGAATTGTAACCTTCAATGGGGATTTGCAGTAATTCTGTTTTAATCATCCTTCCCTCTCCAACCACACACTCTCTCGCGCGCGCGCGCACACACTCTCTCTCTCTCTCTTCCCCCCCCCCCCCCTTTACTTTGAACAAAGCAAAGAATTATCAAGATCCCTTAGGGCAGAGGGCTAATACTTCTCAACAAACATCAGTGAGAGATTTTCAGTGGAACGCTGCAAAATGTTATTTGCAGAGCCATTTGGTGCAGAAATTAGACATGAAGCTAACTGCTCTCTTCTAAGATTTAATTTTTAAAAAATTGCAGAAGATTATAACATATCCTTGCTTCATATTGTCATCCCACTCAGTATTTAACCAGTGTTGGAAGCATTGTAGGCCTTGATAATTTGTCCTGAGATTCCTTCACCGTCTACAAATAAAATGCCATTTGTAAAATGTTGTCTAACTTCCCTGAGAGGTAAAATCCTCTTTTCGTCCCAACTCTCGTTACACACATGACAGTTCTCTCGCATTTTATTACCATCCCATCATAATTTACTTTTCATTGGTAATAAACTATGTAATAACCAGTTTTCTCATTTCAACTTTGTTCCACTCCAAATTAAGGCCACTTTATTTACAATTTAATATAAGAAGCATTAGCCATGTGCAGTAATCTATTTCCTCTGCAAACATAGATTTGGAACACTGATCAAAATCCTGTTTCCGAGGAGCTGTGTTAAATTCTGAAAAATAGCAGTTTAGTTGTCAACATTCATAATATCCATATAGGTCTAGAGGTCAGAGACATGGTTGCAGACTTTATGTATACTGCTAACAAGATCCCTTAGTGTCATTTCCCCTTTGTACAGAGCAAAATGCACTACTTGTATTTTTGGCTGACTCATTTAAGTTTCTAGCATGTCAACAGTTTATTGGTGCAGACCTTCGGTTTCCTGGAAAATTATTACTGAGAAAATTACTATGTACAGTCAGAAGCTAGGTAACAGGAATTATTTGCAGACTCCTTTTTTAGCTTAATTAAAGTTTTATAACTTTTAAACTATGCCATATAGGATCACAATGGTCTCAAGACTTTTTTACACTTTTGTGGGGAGTGAATGGATACCCCAAAATCTCATCTGACATTTTAACTTCCAAATTAGTAATGCTGTATCTTTCTATATGTAGAATACTATGGATTCTATAAATAAGCTTTCACACTTACATTGTGCTGTCTTTTATTAACTCTTATTTTCTTATAGTAATATCCTCCCTTGAGATGTTCAGTCCAACTTCATCTTATATGCCTGTTGGTTGCAAAGTGAAACTGCCTAAAATCATGATCTCTGAAGTTCTTCTGAGCCCCCAAGCTTTTAAATGTATAGGATCCAATTGAATCTTTTCATACTATATGGACTACTGATGCAGGGTCCAAATAAAAATATTGGGGTGCTTTTTACTAGATTCCAGGGGGGCTGTTCTGACTTACAGCAGCTTTGCACAGCCCCTGATCCCTCCCCAGCCCGGGCACACCCCTGTGCCCCAGGGGATGAGTAGAAGGGCTACATCCACCCTAAGCCACCGTTGTGCTCTGGGAATTTTCCAGGGGTGCAGTGAGGGTCAGCCTCTGGGCCTTTGTGTGAAAGATACCAAAATGTGCTGAGGTAGTACTTGCATAATGTACAGGAAGTAGGAGACCCTCCTGCAAGAACTAGCCTTTCTTTTTAGAAATGCATGTTTGAATTTATTGCAATATAGTAGACCTCAGGACTCCTTAGTGCCACATTAATATATGTAATTAATAACAACTTAAAAAATGCTGGATTAAGGAATACTCAATACATAGACCCAAGTGACTAGTGCTTGTCTTCGGTTTGCTTTTTTAGATAAAATGTGCCCAGTACTGGCCACAGAAAGAGGAGAAAGAAATGCTCTTTGAGGATACAGACTTGAAGTTAACCTTGATTTCTGAAGATATAAAATCATATTACACAGTACGACAGCTAGAATTGGAAAACCTTACCGTAAGTATGGAACGCATGCCAGTCAAATAGTGTTGTCCTTGAATTCCCCATCAATGAGCTGTATTTCCTCATCCTGGTTTGTAAAGGCTCAGAGTACAAAGAGACTGGATGCTGAAATTGGGTAACATGCCTATCAGTGCCTTAGGAGGTTCTCAATGTGTTAGCATTGCTCTGCTCTGTGAATGCCAATGCAGTTTGCTCTAGACTGTACTGGTTGTGGGGATAAACACTTTTCAGCCTTTGATTTTCCCCAACAACATAGAAGTTAAACGCCAAGGTGTAAAGAATCAATATGTATTAACATTTATAAGGTTAACTATTGTAATTCAAAACATAATTTTGAATGAATGGATATTACATTGTGAAGTCTTCAGCATTATCTTATCTACAGTGACAGCTACTTTTATGGTATGTGTAGTTACACACTGCAATGAAAAGCAGGCTGCATCCAAACTGGTGTGTGTGTATATATGTGGCAGTGAAAGAGGCTGGCCGGGGAGAGACAGCAGGGAGCTGCCAGAGCCTTTTCCCACTGCTAGACTCTTTCATTGCTTTGCAGAAAGGCTCTGCCAGCAGGGAGACAGTGGGCCACTACTCCGCTAAAGACAGCAGTGTAGATAGAGGAGGCCCTGCTCTGGGAGGGTAGAGCCCTGTAGAGGACATACCCTAAGGTTCTGGAGTGTCTTTACTCTGTTCACCTAAGCAGTGCCTCACTATCTACACTGCTGTTTATACCCATGCTAGGGGAACATGCAGTGTATGAACTCGCTGCTGCAAGTATAGACCTAGACTTAGTTTCAATGTGGAACGTTAGGGCAGTGTTACCTTTATAACATCACTGTGTAAAAGTCCAGTACCTCTGTACAGGAATGTCTGAAATAATTACTCTTCCAAACACTCAACCATTACCAATTTGCTAATGAATGTATACATGGAACTTTTTAAAAACCATCTTCTGAAAATAGACCTTCTCTTGGAATTTGTCTCCTTATCATCCTTCCTACGCTGACTTAAATCTTCACCTTTTCACACTGAAAACCTTCAGCAAGGGAATCAGCAGCCTTCCTCACCTAGGGCTTGTCTTCACTACCAGGTTAAATCGACCTAAGTTACGCTACTCCAGCTACATGAATAACGTAGCTGGAGTCGGTGTAGCTTAGATCGATTTACCCTGGTGTCTTCACTGCGCTGCGTCGACAGGAGACGCTCTCTGGTTGACTTACCTTACTCTTCTTGGAGAGGTGGAGTACCGGGGTCGACCAGAGAGCGCTCTGCCATCAATTTAGCAGGTCTTCACTAGACCCGCTAAATCGACACCCAGCAGCATTAGTCCCTGATCCTGCAATGAGCTCTGCGCAGGTGGAACTCTGTGCCCACATGGAGCCCCACTGAGGCTCAAGCCCTTAGTTGCTAAAAGGGGACCCTCTGTAACCATTTATTTTTGGCGGTGACAAAATAAAATGTTACAATGGGGGCAGTGGGAAACAGTGCAAAGCAATGCTGGGTTTACACTGCACACATGGATAAATACAGCAGAGAGGAGTCCTAGCAGAATCATTCAGAGCAGAGGGAGGGGCAGACCACTGAAACTATGCTGGAGGAGATTGGCTAAAGGGGCAGCTGCAGTGAGCACGTCTAATCAAAACTAACATCCGCATCTAGTTAAAATCAAAGTCCACAGAGCATCCCAAACCTGTGTTGGAGCAGGTGCATGTGGACAGGTAGTGAACGCCAAATACATTTTAGTGACATGCTAATTTCAGTTCTACTTTGCTGTTTCCAGTTTGCCTTTTTAGTTAGCTTTTTAAAACCTAGTACTGCCTGTTATTGGGAGAAAATACTTATCCACCTCACCGAATATCTCTAATCTCTCTCAAAGATTTAGCACCTTGCTTCTATGCTCCCTCTTGCCAGGAAGCTGAAAATAGGACCATTGTCAGGTACAAATTTCACTAGCCAAACTATACGAGCAAGAACTCAGCAGTTGTCAGAAAAACATCCCAGGTTACAGTGTCTGCAGCAGACAAACTTCAAAAGCTTTGGTTCAAGATTTCAGGAGGCTGTGAGCATCAGTCTTAACACTTCTGAGATTGCTTTCAGCTTAGTAGAGGTTGTTGGTTGTGAAAGAAAAAAAACTGTGCTAATATAAGGTCCCTGCTTTGGACAAGTCTGAGCTGCTCTTGCAAATTGAGGTACCTCATTTTCCAAAGAGTTCAGCCAGCCCATCTACTGGAAGGCTGTAGTGCCCATTTTATATGGGGATAAAATGAACATCTGAGCTATAAACGTTAAAATTACTCTGTATAATTTAGTTTTATCTAGTGTCCTTCTTTCAAAACATCACAAGGCTTTTATGGTGAGAGAATTATTTGTAAATTATATAGGTCCTTAGACATTTACGATACTTTCTAAAGCACTACTTGCTTGTAATTGGGTTCAGCAGCTCTTAAACGCAGAATGGGAAAACTTCACAGGAAAATGGATTGGGTTAGATTAAAGGAAAGCAGCAAATGAGCAAGCAAGTATTCTTGCTGAACAATTAAAGATTGGAGACTGGAAGGATACAGTAATAGAATGGTGAGTAGGGTTTAGTCCATTGTAAATGTAAAAGGAATCCTTTTCAAGGTAAGATTTGAAAAGAGAAAGCAGCGTGGCATGAATTCAATATGAATTCAGTACAAGTGAAATCCTGCCCCTTTCCTTAGGAATTGTAGAAAGTAGATGTGTATATTTGTAGCCTCAAGACTGATCTTGGAAATCCCTTTGAATGGAATATACTAGGAAAATTGGTCACTTACTAGGAATATGAACATGTGATCAGTGGTATTCTTCCTCTGGTTAGTATATTATTGCAGACAGTAGCTGTGCTTGAATACTTTTTAAATCGTATCTAGAGATTCTTATAGCTTGGAAACATTCTATTTTACAGGCACAAGAAACTAGAGAAATTCTGCACTTTCACTATACCACATGGCCTGACTTTGGAGTCCCAGAATCTCCTGCTTCGTTCCTCAACTTCCTGTTCAAAGTGAGAGAGTCTGGCTCACTGAGTCCTGAGCACGGACCCATTGTGGTGCATTGCAGTGCAGGCATTGGAAGATCGGGAACTTTTTGTTTGGTTGATACATGTCTTCTACTGGTAAGAACCACTTACTCTAGATGGGACTAAGGAGTGAGTTACAACTTGGTGTAGTTACTTCTGGGAATTCCTTATTTGAAGCCTGTGCGAGCTAGGGCACCTTTCATGAATTGTGGTATAGTGACACACATTCCTCTGAGACATTTGTCTCTTACTCGACTTTTACTTTTGTCTTCGGTAATATATTTTCATTTTAAAGCTAAAGCAAACTGAGCTTTTAATGGGCCATTGTGGGAATATGAAAGAAAACTATCACTGGTTCCAGCTGGAGTGACTCGCAAAGTTAGGCTTTGTCTTCCCTACTAAGAAAAGTGGTCCTTGCCTAATTTACCTTGAGGTAAAACTAAAGTGCCTGGTTTTTACTGTTTGTTTTTACTTTGGGGATAGCTCACGTGCATTAGTTATCCTGAGATAAAACTGCATCTTTATTTTTAAGCAGCGAAGGCCTGATAGAAGGTCCCACATGTTACCTTCATCCCCATACCCGTTAACATGGGAACAGTTTGAAGCCTATGCAACAAATGAGTCGTGTTGAAACACATTAGAGTGGGTATCTGTGTAAAGCAAATTTCAAATCTTTACCTTCAGATGGACAAAAGGAAAGATCCTTCTTCTGTGGACATTAAGCAAGTTCTCTTAGAAATGAGAAAGTACAGAATGGGGCTTATACAGACAGCAGATCAACTTCGTTTCTCTTACTTGGCTGTTATTGAAGGAGCAAAATTTATTATGGGAGATGCTTCGGTGCAGGTGAGTATTGAATGCATATCATTTGTACAGAGAGAAGGTGGGTGAGTTAGGCCAATAAAATATATTACATCCCCTACCTTGTCTCTCTCATATTCTGGAACTGACGCAGCTACAGTACAGCATACAACAATATCAGTTGTAGAGTAGATTAAGATCCACAAATTTCGTAATTGCATCTAGCAAGACAAATGTTATGTGGGAAGTTAGCATGGTTGAATAAGGTGAAGAGAGCTGTACGTACTTTAATGATTCATTCTATCCTTGGCATGAGCATTGTACAATAACTTACATTCTTTAGTGCACAATGCTCTTGGATCTAATGCATTGTTTTACACATGTTGATGTGTTTGTACAAGTACAAATAGCCCACAATAGCTACTGTCACATGGAAAATTCTCCTTCTTGTGAACCTATGGGAAACGGTTGGGAGATATCCATTGCTGTGTGAGCCTCATGATGCTGTTTTGCTAAGTCTTCTATTAAGGCCCTTAACTATTTTCCATACTTCTTCCAGTGTTGTCTCCTTTGAAGTATGCATGTTTAAGTTATTGCTAAATAATACTAAGCATAAAATGGGATTCATGTTGCTACTTAAATAGTTTTTCATGTGGGTGAAGCACTAAATTAAATCTCCAGTTAATGTTTCCCATATGTGTGGTTGGGCTGTGGGCGTACTGTTTAGTTGGTGGGAGGGGAGAGGTGAATGCATCTGAACAGTGACCCTGAAAGTAAAACAATGACTAATGTGTAAAGCCTCTGCCATGTTAATGTTAGAATTACAGTGGTTTTAATATAAAATATTATAATATAGCAGAGCTTAATAGGCACTTTCTTCTGTGTAGGAGCAGTGGAAAGAGCTTTCCAATGAAGACCTGGAGCCTCCACCAGAACATACTCCCCCACCCCCGAGGCCACCAAAGCGAACGTCAGAAATGCACAACGGGCGGATGCACGAACACACCGAGTTTTTCCCTAACCACCAGGTGGTAGAGGAAGAGATCAGATGTACAGTCAGCGCTGTGGAGGAGATGGTACCTGATGGCACATCTGTGCAGCTGGGTACAGACAGGTAATTCAGTCAAGTTGTTTGCGTTGATGTTTTTGACTGTTCCAGGAAATCTGCTGTAGATTCACAGCTGTATGTAGAAAGTTCCCTTGTTTGAGCCACTTAGCACCACCTATAAATCGTGTTGGACAGAACTTGACGCTTTTGTGTAACAGCGCTCCTAGAATAGGATTATAGCCCTTTATTTCCAAAGGCCCACGTGCTTCTTTAGGTGAGATGTGAAAAGGATACGAGAGCCACTTGACAGCTCTTGCTAGGCTGTGATGAAAGATGAAGGAGGCACAATGACTGCATGGTTTAGCCTCACATGTAGGTGCATAAGGGGTTTGGTTATACAGGGCTCTTTTACACGTTAGGTGGATTGTCAGGCCTTCGGCTTGAAGTTAAGCCAGCTAGCTTCAACCACACCAATCAGTGCTGGTATCTGGTGCTCTACATACTTTATCAGATATAGCCTGCAACCTTTGAAAATGTCCTTTTAAGTCAGTTCAGTCCTGATGTTAGAACCTAGGAATGGACATTTTTCATTCAATATCAAAGCACCTGTTTGCCTTAAAGATGCGGTTCATCCCTTTTTTTTTTTTTTTTTTTTTTTTAATCTACAGTTCTCTTGTCATATGTATCTTTCATGCTGGGGAACTATTTTTGCTTTCTACTACAGGTCAGATCAATTATGATCATTTAAAAAAAAAAAAAAAAAAAACCTCTTCAGCAGAGAATTTATTCTCCCTTTCAGCCTAGCTAGACTAAAGCATTTGGCCTAAAGAATAAAACTATAACTTGGGGCGGGGGGAAATAAGGGTTGTTTGTGTTTAACCACTAGATGTCACTGCTGTTTCACAAATCTGAAATATAGTATGTTATGTTACAATAGATTCCAGTAGATTCTACTGTAACAATCCTTAGTTTTTAATGTACTGGATATTGATCTATTTCTGGCAGTCTTTGTCCAAGATAGCCAACTAAAAACCCCTTCTGGGAGGAAAGGGCAAGGGGACATCAGAAGTCACCAGGAGAACAGTTGAGGGGAGAATTCCAAGGCTATTTCAGGCAAATGAAACAAATGATCACACCTGGGACACACCCAGTTTTGCAAGGGAATACTAGGAACAGGAGCATCTAACTTTCAACATTTCCTACAAAGTTCTGGAGATATTCTTTGGCAAATAAAGCTGGGAAACTTAGTGCCTTGAGCCACCCCGCCTTGTGAAACTGGCTGGGGAGTGACCCTGAGAGCTGCAAGTATTGACACGAAATGAGGCACGTTCAGTAGTTTTTTCCCTCACCTTAAGCTGGTCTCCATAATATTTTTTATCATTATTTCTATTTATAAAAGGACATGCTTGCCCAGTAGTATCCCCTGCTGATGACCGACGTGGGAGTCAGTGTGATGCCACAGGATGGAATTTCTGGTTGTTTTTAGTTGCCTTTTAAAAAAAAAAAAATCTAGGAAACAAGCACAAAATTAAATATATAATTAAAACAACAACTTTAAGGGTATAGAAAAATAGTATGTGATCTTGTAATTATACTCTATCCTAATGCGTACACACAAGGGGGCCAAATTAAGGTTACACAAGCAAACTTAATTCTGGCATTTCTTTACTTTTGAGTGCTTGACTTTGCAGCCTTAATCTCTTAATTTAGGGATGTGTTCTGTGTATAATTATACAGAGCTCAATCCCTACTGTCTTGCTCCAACAATTGCGCATGCTTTGGTGATAACACGTTCAGCGTTTTGGTGCAATTAGTGTTTGTGTGTTTTTATGGGCACAGAATAGTTTTGAATATATTCACTGTCCGGAATTCCTATTTGTAAGGGCTTGTCTATACTTACCGCGCTGGTTCGGCGGCAGGCAATCGAACTTCTGGGTTCGATTCATCGCGTCTTGTCTGGACGCGATAAATTGAACCCAGAAGTGCTCGCCGTCGACTCCGGTAATCCTGCTCGGCGCGAGGAGTACGCGGAGTCGACGGGGGAGCCTGCCTGCCGCGTCTAGACCGCGGTAAGTTCGAACTAAGGTACGTCGACTTCAGCTACGTTATTCACGTAGCTGAAGTTGCGTACCTTAGTTCGAATTGGGGGGTTAGTGTAGACCAGGCCTAAGGATGATTGCCGGCTGTCTGGCCTTGAAGTGGAGAATCTGAACTGGGTAGATGCTTGAGTACCATCAGGGATATGGTAATCAACATGGGATAAGAAGCAACTTGTTTACTAGCAACACCCAGCTGATCAGGGCAATAAATATCAGCTTAAACCTCTAATTGAAAGCCCTAACTATAATCTTTAAAAGGATACATCTTGTGCATCAGGTATAAAATCTCCTGGTGACAACTGATCTACAGTTTCATCTGTAAGGCCTGGTCTACACTGGGGGGGGGATCGATCTAAGATACGTCGACTTCAGCTAAACTATTCTCGTAGCTGAAGTTGCGTATCTTAGATCGACTTAGAATCACTTACTTCGCGTCCTCGACAGCCGCTGCTCCCCCGTCGACTCCACTTCCGCCTCTCGCCGTGCTGGAGTTCCAGAGTCGTCGACAGAGCGATCGGGGATTGATCACTACCCGTTGATCCAGCGGGTAGTGTAGACGTACCCTAAGTGTCCGTGAGGTGTCTCTGGATTGGGCCTCAGTGTCTGCACACCTTCCCCCTCAAGGGGAAGAATACTATACTGAATATTTATTTCTTCATCCCTCAGCACTAGTCAAGACACTGAACTGAGGAGGAGGACTGTTGGTGAAAATCTGTGTGCCTCACCTCACAAAGAAGAGCCAGTGAAGTCAGAAAACATAGAAGAGGATGATGAGAACATGATGACAACTTGGAAGCCATTTCTAGTGAATATCTGCATGTTCACTGTCCTCACAGCAGGAGCTTACCTCTGTTACAGGGTATGTTTTCATTGATGGACATGTCAACAAGATAGAGTATGCAGAGAACAACAACAATTTGACCAGTGTGTAATCCGCTTCTATGAAAGAAATCTATTTGAGGCATCTGAGCCTTGTCTCAGTGGAAATATACCTTAGGTTGAAAGGCTGGAACTTTTGGTTAGGGCTTAAAGAGAGAATTGATGCACTAGGGTTTAATTTAGCCCTGTGGTCCCAAGAAAATAATATTCTAATCTCAGGGCCTTAAAATATTCAGGAGTAAGCAGAGAAAATGCCAAATAAGTCTTTTTTTTTTTTCTTTTCTTTTTTTCTTTTTTATGGAATAATAGAATTACAACACATTGTTGTTTTTAGCCTTTTTTAAAAGCTAGTTCTTTTTCTTTGTGTTACTTCAGAAAGAAACTAGGCACAAGTGAAACTTGCTTGTACTCTCCAAGTGTTGTAACCAAATACATGATTTATATTATTACTGAGTTCCCAAAAAGAGAGAGAATCCACATATCTGAAGAATGTAAACTTTTTGGAAGGGGGAGGGCTCTTTTTGTCTCACTTCATCTATTAAAGACTGAGTTGTGGGCAGTGCCTGTGGTATTGATACATTTAATCATGGCATAACTGTTCTTAACTAGCTTCTTGTTTTACATATCTTTATAAAAACAGGCTTCTGCATTTGCTCAGGGTATCCCAACATGTCAAACATTGTTTAAGGGGGAAAAAATTGTATTTCCCCATTGACTTTTTTTGTTGCACTCTACTTGCACCTATGCCTACTTACATTGTACCAATCTCTGTAAAGTTGTTTTTACCTTTATATTCTGGGATGTGGGGGAGGAGGGAAGCAGGAAGGGAAATTCAACCAAAACATGTCCACCAGCATTTTACAGCTGTTCAGCTGGCGTTTAGAAGGACCAGTTTTTAAACTTCATCATTTGGAATGTAAAAATGCAGTTTCACTCTAAATCTGCCTTGTAAGGAGTGATGTGCTTTGTGCACAAACCAGAGGGAGGAGGAGCGTACTCAAGGGTGATGTGAGAAATGATTTGGAAAGCATTTCAATATATCCAGAGCAATTAATGCCATGGCAGCTTCCTTAACAAACTTAAAAGATCAACAGAAGACATGTTGGTCTTTGAACATACCAGTTGGCTTATCATGATGCAAGCGATTGTGTAATCATTTTTTTTTTTTTTTTTTTTTTTTTTTTTTTTTAAGTAAAGATTTCAATATTGACTTTAGTTTGGTTTGAAATTATGTTAAATGATTACTGGGGTAGAGGGGCATAAGTGCCTGAGGCCTTGCAGCTCTGCAGATATGGATGTTCCTATCCTAGCTCAAAGTGAGACAAGCTGGGTGGTGTAGAGTAAAAATTAGGATAAAACAACCAAACAATGGTGACACAACTTGGCTCAGTTGGTTGTGCCTACTCAAGAGAGGCCCAGGACTTGAATAGTGTTAGGAGTGCATTAGCGGAGCTGTGACTGGAAGCTTGCATTGCACTAAACCTAATTCTCATCAATGCTGTTAGTCTTTTCCTTTCATGAGTACGAAATTCATACATTTTAAACAATAATAGAGAGAATCTTTGCTCATAGGGCAGAGATTAGAAGCAAATTCGCTACTTAAAGCGGTAGTGGTTATAACTAAACCATGATGACTAATCTGAAAGTGTTCCTAATCAGTGCTTTTTAAATGCATTCTAGTTGTATAGCACTTAACCACCATTCTCAGTGTAAACATCTTTATGGAGTATATTGTGTAACAGTCCTTTCACTCCATATTTATTTTTTTCAAAGCTGCCAGTAGCTCTTGCTCTTTCCTTAAACCCATAAGGTGTTGACTTGGGGTGGAAGGGTTGTTTTTATTTGTTTTGGGGTTTTTTAACTGTTAAGCTTGCATCAAGGGCTTCTCAAAAGTACAATAATAAATAAATCCTCAGGTAGTACTGGGAATTAAAATTTTACCTGTGAGACTGTTGGTCAGACCAGTACTTGAAAGGGGGAATATTGTAAGCAGTCAGTATTTAGTATATTATTGGAAACATGAAAAATTGAGTATAGAAAAATGATATAATATATAATGGATCATTTGTGTATTTAAGATACAGTATGTGATTGCTTTGTCCCCATTATTCTCTCCATCATCTGGTAGAATATTATTGTAGGGCAACATTTGTACCCCCTTTGTATTAGAATGCATGTAAAGTCTTCTAGTGTCCTGATTAAATACCATGTGCTTGAAAGATGAAAAAACTTATACTTCTGCTTACTGATGTGCCCAGATAATATTTGCATGATCTGATCATTTAAGTGGCTGTGGTTCAAAGGATGTTGCTGAAAGTGTCTTCATTCAGCGATACATTGATTTGGTGTTTATCAGGTAACATGTACTTGCCTAATATTTGGCACGATTTTCTATTGAATTTTTGCATACTCAGTGTAACCCAGTTGTTTAGCATAGTTCATTTCAGCTGAGTAAGTATAATACAAACATTCCAAAGTGTGTAGTAAGCCATATTCACACCTCACCTCCAGTCAATTTTGGCAACAAATATCTCAACAATTTCAGAATGACTTGCTGTGCTGCCTTCAGAAACTTGCACTTGGGGAAACTCTGCTTTTTGGAAAGGTCACCAATAAAGCAAGGTTTCAAGTGAGTGTTTTGTGCCATTGAGCCCTAATTGATCTCTAGAAACAGACTGGTGAAATAAACGAGTGGCCCATAAACAGAATGGGACTTGCTGTATTTCTCTCTCTTTGGACAAATGTAAATGTTGGGGTTGATGAAAGCATAGCATCCCTCCTTAGAATCCACAGTTGTACTGTAGTTGCAACCTTTTCCACAAAGAAAAACTTAGACACATTTCGCTATACAGAGAGAGAAAGCCACTCTAGCTAACATGCCCCTTTCTCCCAGCTAATTTCACTACTTGGCTTTCATCTGTTTAAAGTCAAGGAGGCCTTGTACGGTAGTGGGAACATACAGTGGAATGCCCTGTAAGCCGTGAGGTGTGTGTGTATAAGGCTTATAATGCTAAACTGTAAGCATTTTGTTTTGATGTCCTGTATATGTATGTAGTAGTTTGGGTGTGTGTATATACAGTAGTGTTTCAAAGTGGGTGTATTGATTAACCTGTTCTTGGAAAAATGGACAAATATCCATGTTAAAATAGTTAGAAAATTAGCTGCTCTGCTATATGCCTTAAGCAAATATTTACTCATCAGGTCTTTCTTTTTTACAGATTGCCATAGAATAAACTTTTTTAAAAAAATATAAAAAAATAAAAAACAAAAGCTAAATGTTTTGGTATAATACATTTTCAGGTATCTTGTCTTTTGTGTAAGGCGCTGCAACGACCTCAGTTTTCAGTAACTGTACAGTTTTTCAATTTCCCATACAAGTTTTCAGTTCTCATTTTAGTTGCAACAATAAAAAATTTTTAAAGAATGGATGTATGAGTCTTTCCACTTCCTGTTTTATCATGGAGGTAGAGATGATTTAGTCACTAACAAATTTAGACCCTTGGGTTATCAACAGGATTTCACCTCCTACTGATTATTTTGTGATTTCTCACATTAATAGAAAATGTTAAGAATATTTCCACTAGTGCAGAAAACTTGCTTTCAGGTCAGTAACTAGCTGTCTGCTATCAAATAAAATGCATTTTCACTACACATCAGCTTGCTCATAGATGTTCAACTGAGTTTAAATACGTCGTGTTTGGGTCGTATCAGTAAACTCTATGATGTGCAACCTGCAACATTAACGAGCTCTAAAGCACTGTAATGGTTTTTACAACAGTTTACCAGCTGTGGATTGAGTTGCTAAATTTGTTCTTCAGGATGGGACTACACGCTACAGCAGTCTGTACAACAAGGATTGCTGCAGATGTAAATATGACTTCTCCAGGTACTCTGGGTGCTTTGAGACGTTTTAATGAGACACGCTTCGGGCCTTTTGATTACCCTTAGATCAGCATCTGTTATTAGAGTGGTGGCTGTACACATTCCTCTGCTCTATATTTGAATATAATTTAAGTAAAGCTGCCTGGAGATGTCATTCCCAGTAACTCCTTAAAATTACGTGAGAGAAACGCCAGTGTCAAAGACTCTGCAGTCACACTAGTGTCATTGCATAAAGCCGAGCTCCGACTGCAGCTTGGATCAGCTTCGTTCTCGTGCTGTAATCCTCTCTCACTTTTAAACATAAGCTATTCCTTGTTCTCTTGTAAGGATGACGTTATAATATATGCACCTATTACAACTGTGTGCATGCCCTCTGCTTGTAAATGTCTGCAAATTAAGTGGAGCCCTGAGTACTGCTGAGGGAGAGCTCTCCTGTTTTATGTTGGGAGTGGAACAGTAACCTAAGGATGCCAGCGTGTCTCCCCACTAACATCCCTGTTTTACTTGAGAGCACAAAGTTTCAGCCTGACTTTGAATGCCAGACCTATGTTCTGTTTGTTTCCCCCAAAAGAGCCAGAGCAGGTGTTGTATAGACTTAGGAAATATTTTTGCTCTCTGATTTCAATGACTGTCAAGTTTGAAATGAGCTGAGAATGCTTCCAAAGTAACTACTGGTAACTAAACAAACTAACTTAAATTCAGGTTCATATTTCATAAGCAGTGACCATAGAACTAGAAGTACGATAAATCCTCCCCCATATTTCAGCTGTGGTTTATTTCACTGGTTTTGCTCTCTGAGGAATGTGTTAACTAATGGTTGCCCCCATAATGTTTTCAGCACACAGACTGTTTGCAAGAAGGCAAGTATTTAATGTTTTATTTAAAATTTTAGAAAACTGTATGTAAACCAACATAGAAATAAATACTGAATAGAAAAGTACAAAGCACAATATACTGTATAATATATACATAAAGACCAAGACTGTTCAAGTATTGTGCCTCATGTAAGGTTCCTAAACCCATATTTAAATACTCAAATTGGGTGATCTTATTCTCAAGAGCTGAGCATTCATCAGTTTCTGTTGAAAATCAGGCCACTTCTGGGTGCTCAAGTATGGATTAAGGAGCCTGACTTCCGGTACCTTTTTTTTAACCTTAGCCTAAGATTAAATGAGTACGTGTATAAATTAAAAACTTGACACTTCTGCCTGGAGCTGTCCATATACAACTCAGTTCTGTACACTTACTCCATAAATGTGAAGGATATGCATGTTCTGAATTCTTAAAGTAAACAAGTCAGGCTGAAGAAACATTGCCTCAATAGTTTCCTTCTATCTACGCTTACACTGTTTTCAGATTAGAGTTAATTTCAAACATCTCTTGCTTGAAGCACTGAAATCCCAATTTGTTTACTGCACATTTTTACGTTGCTTCCAGAAACCAATGAACTTTTGAGCTCTTACTCAAATTTACAAGAAAGCACAGACCAGCTTAGACATGATGTTTTAAAGTGCATGGCAGCTGCTATGACTTCTGACAGAACAAGTGCTGGTTTATAACTTCAATACATGCTGATACTGGAGCTAGCTTGTACTAATTTTCTGCAGATCTAGCTTACACTGACTAATTGTATATAAGTATTCTGGCTCATTAGTGACACTCTCCACATCCACAGTGTCTTGTATTCATAAAATCAAAACTCCAAGGGCTGTAGGAAAACTACATTTAGGACCAGCTCTTCAGCTGCTGTAACCTAAAGGGGAGATGCTCCTTTCACACCAACTGAGGAGCTGACCCTTCTTTAGCACAAACTACTTCAAAATGAAGGGGAGAACACTTGGCACTGGGCCTGCTTGTTATCCTCCCAGAGTTCCTACATGTGAAGCAGAAAGGAAACATCCACCTCTTCACACTAAGCTTTATTTCTGCTCATGCTCTCTACAGTAAGATAGAGGCAGTACTGTCACATGCCAGTTATAAGGCTACACCTTACCTTTGCTCCCTTCCCATGCATGAATCCCCAAACCAACTGCAAAGAGTTGAGTTTTTTTGTTCGGGCTTGGTGGGGGAGGGAGAGAGAATGAGTTTGTGAAATTGAGTCAGGATTCTTAGTGAAAACAAACACGTTACTAAATCTCCTGTCAAGACTTACCCTTTGTCTCCTATTTTGGGCACTGTAGACTGAGGCTAGGTCTACACTACAGCGGGGGTCCGACCTAAGATACGCAACTTCAGCTACGTGAATACCGTAGCTGAAGTTGCGTATTTTAGGTCGGCTTACCTAGCGGTGAGGACGCGGGAAAGTCGACCGCTGCCGCCGACTCCGCTGCCGCCTCCTGCCGAGGTGGATTTCCGGAGTCGACGGCAGAGCGATCAGGGATCGATTTTACCGCGTCTTCACTAGACGCGGTAAGTCGATCCCCGAAAAACCGATTGCTACCCGCCGGATCGGCGGGTAGTGAAGAGTTGTTTCAAGGTTTATTGTGCTTCCTGGTGAGGACCGCCTGAGAGGGGCTGATGGATTTACTCTAGCGCCACCTAGTGATACTTCATGATTTTAGCTCGGTGTCGGAAGCATTCTGATCCAACTGCTGAGTGATTTTTAGTCCTAACCCCTCCAAATGGAAGAGCTGTCCCACATGGATGCTGCCACTCAATCTTCTGCTAGATACCTGTGTGCGCTAACTTAACCACCTAGTGGTAAATGGAAACCAACTCCTGTAGCCACCTGGGCTGTAGGTCAGATTCAGCATTTCATTAGTTAAAATATTGTGATTTCAATTTCAGCTTCTTGGTATACAGTGCCTCTCAACTCGCAGCAAACTCTGTCCATTTTTTCAAAGGCTAGTCGTCCTTTTTCACCTACAAATAAAGACAGACAAATCAGAGTGAGGACAAGAAATCTGGGAGGAACTCTGATGAGGTGAGGATCTGTTGCAGTTTCACCATAACTCTGCACCGCCTCTTACGACCTTGTTACAACTTGGGTGTTTAGTCACTCTTGAAAATCACTGCCTGAGTGGGGTTTTTTTTGGATGCTCCGCTTCAGACACCTTTAAAAGGGACCCTGTTTCCAAAAATGGCTGAGCATCTACCTGCTGAAAATCAGGCCCCTTTAAGGCAGCAGTTTAGTGTCTTCAGAAAAAAGGCACCCAAAAGCACTAGTCGTTTGAAAAATCTGGCCTGAATGCAGATGAATTTGTAAAGGAACATCTTAAAATGAAACAATTCTTGTTCTCTTGGGGCAATTGTCTAGTCACTGGCTACGAATCTAGATGGAGTAAGAAACGTAGCACAAGTGAAAGGAAAGCCAATACGTACTATCTATGCCAAAGGTACTTGGAGAGTCTCTTTAATTACTATATATGTGCTCCCATCCTGCCTCACTCAGACAGTAATTGCACAGGATCAGATCCCATCTTTGCCAACCTAATTTCAGTTCCTTGATGGCAGCTGGATCGCAGCTTAATTTCCCTCTCTCTGGAAAATGCAAGTTAGTTAATACACCCCTCTGATATTCTTGGCAATTACTTTCTGAGCCTGACCCCTCCCTCCCCCAGTGTCAATCGAGTTTTATACTGCTGTAACTTCATTGAATCAGTCCCTATATGTGCAATTGGCCCCTTTATTTACAACAGTGATGTCCACATTACATATTTTAAAATCAAATCCTACCTAGATTCAATAAGATTTCACCCTAGTTACCAGTCTGGTTAGACTTTTATGTATACAGCTCCCAGAAGAGAGTACCAAATGCTAATATTTTTATTGCTAACACTAGTATTGACAGCAACGCTGGAATACCTTTAATTTTATGACTTGTTACCTGAAATCATCTTGTTGCTCACTGTCCCTTTACAATGGTTAATAGTTTGTACAGCACTCCCCCTCAAGCTGTCTTCTGGGCCTGTATATATACAAAGCCTTAGCACGTATGTTGAATTAAGATTATTGTAATGTTCTGACAGTGTGTCGTGAAACATCTCTATACCTGTTAGCTCAGCCTTAAACATATTCTTTTGCTGAAGAACACGTTGGTAAAACTTCAGGCCTATTTTGTTTTCTTAATAGCTCATCTGTCACTCTCCTTTCAGCATCTTTATTTAAAGCTGCAGTAAACACTTACCAAATGACAGTGTTGTTTCCCTGGCAGCGTTCCGTACGTCCTCTGTTTCAGACTGACACAGGCAGGCAATCTGCTCAATGCTTTCTATGGCCTGTTGGGGAGAAGAAAAAACTGCAGCATTATGTGTTTAATAAGCAGTCTTGATCATTTCTCTCAAAGAGTTTTCCCACCATAACACCAAGGTACTATCTATTACATAAATACGCAGACATGCACCAGCTGTTCAACTGCCATCTCTTCTTGTATCTCAATTCTAATATGATTGTGCTCCATTCCCTTCCCTTCCCCCCCCCCCCCCCCCCCCGCATCCTCCTGAATTGGCTATAGATTGGTTTACTTAGCATGGGCATAGGTTTGCTGCCACCTAGCCTCGGCTCAAAGGATTAAAGTTTTGAAGATATAGGACATGATTCACCAATGCATTACTCCAGTATTGTACCTGCAGTTTCAATGGAGTTATACTGGCATAAAACTGAAGTAATGCAATGGTGAACCAGGCCCAAAGAGCATTGAGTCAGCAAAGTTATCACATGGGTGCAGACACAAAGGGCCCAAGACTGCTTTCTAACAGTCATTCCTAAAAAGTCAGAGTTAGTGGCTTGGTCTATCTTATGACTGCATTTCCTTACAAAAAAGAGTTGTGCTGACAGTAATTGCTTATGTGCAAACTAACTGGTTATAAATGTTATTGGAAGGACTTGACTCCTCTCTGTGGAGGAAAAGTTCTGCTAATTTGTGTTGGAGTCTGCTGGTAACTTAAGATAGAAAGTGGACAGATTTTTTTAAAAAACAAGAGAGCCTCTAGCATGCTGAGATTGTTGATGAGCAGTTACCCTCAAAACAGGATTGGCTGATTTATTGAATAAATTTCTAATCTTAAAGCAAGAGCACAAACTATATTCTGAGTTTGGTTCCATTGTTAGTACCTAAAATGTCTCTCCAATCAGAACCTGTTTTCCAACCCCACTGTTCTCCCTATTGACAGGGAAGCAGTAACTAAGACCGCTCATTGTGGCTACTCTCTGTACTCTAGCTGTCGTCCCAGTTCTAAGAGGGTTTAGATGATTATTGCTCTCTTTCCTGGTTGCCTCAAGTATCAGCAAAAACAGTTCGGAGCTAAAGAAAACCCTCGTTTCATGTACCCTATATAAGGTAATTTAAAGAAAAATCTGAACAATGCCCACCAGAAAAAATTAAGATGAACCTTTGGCCATACAGCTAGACACAGCCCCACACAATAAAAATCCAGTTACTCGGTCAAACATACTTACTCTGAGGTTTTTGAGAGCCAGACATGCCGCTTGCTGTATTTTTGCATCACACTCAGCTAAAATATCCGTGTAAAAAAGCAGAGCCTAGAAAATAAGATTGAGTGTTTGGTTACCCTACAAATAACTCAAGTGTTCTGAATGCCAAGAGGACTGAGATCCAGCGCTGTTTTACCTATCTGAAACTGATCAAATAACATAAGGATCATTTCTGATGCTGAAAGGCAACAGTCTCTGGGGAGGAATATGGCAGGGGGTCAATAGTGCAGGATCGAACCAATCACAGTTTTGATCCTTAACTCACCCTGTACCCCCTGGGGTAGCAGATGTTGAGAGCTTCCTAGAAGCAGGGTATAACTCCTTCCCCCCAAAATCCTGCTGCTCTCAGGGAGATCGGATTCCTTGAATTGTAGCATCTCACTCTGAAAACGGGTGAGAAACCATGAAGTGGCCCAATTCAGTTAATACCTTCTCCCTGAAATTCTTATTCATTGCCGCCCGAGAGAGACAGGACGTTGCTGCTTTGCTGACGTGGCGGTTGCCATCTAGCTGCAGAATCCCGAGCAGCCGTAAAGTTTGGGGTAGAGGCTGGAGCTGGCTCAGTCGCTTCCCTTTTAGTTTCTTGATTTTCTTAAGTCGCCCTGGACACTGTAGCTCCTCAATTAGCGTCACTGCAAATGGAAGAATCACAGTTCAGCTACAAATGGGTGCAGTGTCTATGGAGAGTTGATTCTGAGAAGTCCCTTCCAATTTTGTCTCCTGCCTCAGACGTGTGCCCCTTATTAACATCACTACTGAGCAAGGCTGTCTCTTAGAAAATACTTTGTGAGGTACATGACTAGGCAAGAGGTGAGCTGCAAGTACTGCTAGTCTGCGCAAAACATGCTCCTTTTACCATTCTCTTATCCTCCCGTCTTCCTTTTCATCTCCTCATAAACCTAGCTTGTAAACTCTCTGAGGCTGGGACTATGTTTTTACAATATGGATGCACAGTGCCTAGCAAAATGGGGCCCTGGTCCTTGACTGAGGTCCATAGGTGCTAAATTAATACAAACATTCGGTGAATGCAAAACCTTTTGGAAGAGTAGTAATTTGACTATTACTAAAAAAGAGGGAAAACTGAAAAATGTTAAAACAAGCAGCTGTGAAAGATAAGGCTGCACTGGTTAGGAGGAGTGTAAGTGTACCATAGAGAGAGAATAATATGCCTAGTTTTAAAAATAATGCACCACACTGTCCTTTTGAAATCCTACACGAGATAGCAGACAAACTTCCTACGCCTTTGCGTTCACACACTGAGCAGGCATGAATGGCCCAGAGGAAATGGAACTACCCCAGTATCTGCCACGTTCAGATTTTCAAAGTACTGGGTGGACTGGGTTTCAGCATGACAGTAGCGCTCTCAGCAAATGTTACTCCTGGAATCTTAATGCCACTGATCTGTCTCTCATCACTGTCATGACCATGCGATACCGTAAACCATCTACTCTGCTGTGGAACACAGCAGCTTACTGTGCGGCCAGTTTGGCCTCTCCTTATATTGCAGACTTTGAGACCTAAGCCAGACACTTGAGCTAAATATTTGCATCAAATCTGTTCCTTTCCTGTCTAGCTATGAAGCCTGATTTTGCCTTTCCTGCTCTAATTAAAACTGCATGGGCATAGTGAGGAGAAAGGATGAAAACAGAGTTGAATTGTATTATGGTAGGGTTGTATCCTTACTCTTTAAAAAAATCTCCCTTTGGGATTGGGACAGATACAGCCCCATAAGCCATTCCAGCAGCCAACTAGCTAGCCTGAGGGTTATTTGCCTGAGTGCAGTGCCTGGCAGCCTGCCATTACCTTCTTTGAGGAGTTCTGCCAAGTGCTTCTCCAGGTTGGTAACACGCTCTTTCTCCAGGTAGCTGTGAAACTGGAATAAGGTGAGCAGTTCTTCAGGGGGACTCCCAGAGGGGAGCAACCCGCTGCATGTGACGATCTGCTCCAGCAGCCTTCGCAGCACTGAACAGACATGCAGAGAAGAGCACACAAAGAAGGCCCGCTGAGGGGCAGGACGCTTTGCACTCATGCATTTCATTTACAGTTTTAACAAGAAGAAGTTGAAGGCTGGAATTTTCAGAGGAACATAAGGAAGTAGGGGCCTAAATCTCACTAAAATTCAGTAGGAGGCAGGCCCCCACTCTGCTGATAATTCCAGCCAAAGTACAAAACAGACCTCATCCAACACCCACTGAAGCCAAGAGGAGTTACTGTATTGTCTTAACAGACTTTGAATCAGGTCTATAGTTGGTAACAAAGACAATTAAGGCAGCCTGGTCTAAGAAGATTAATGCAGGGACTCAGGAACTGGCAACCTTTAATTCTAACTCTGCCATCAACTAGCTGTGGGACTCTGAAAGAGCCACTAAACCTTTCTGGGCCTCAGTTTCCCCATCTGTACAGCAGGGTATAATGATTTTACCATATAAAACAAAGCAGTGCTCTATGCACATGTTTAGAAGCCCTTTGGAAACAATAGGGTTGCGTAAGGGAAATTGCTTTGTTTAGAAAGATCATCCTATGGGAATTCCTGGCCATATTGTGCATTCAGCGTTGGGATTGAAATCTAAATGAAAGGGGTCATCCAAAATGTAAGTCCTAATGTCAGATGTTGTTTGTGTCTGTCTTTTAGTCAACTTTTATCAATTTTGTTTTCTCTCTTCTAAAATGGGGGCACTGTGCATGTGGGTGTGCACGTGAGCACACCCCTTTGCAGCAGAGTCTGTACTGAGCTTTACTTTCAGTGTTTACACATCACCACAAGGCTATTGAGTGACATACAGATACATACGCACAATACATACATATTTAAATGATAAACTCTTTGGGATATGGATGATGGCCCAGATTCTGGGAGTTAGGCACCTAAATATCTTTGAAGATCTGGGCCTATGTCTGCCTCATGTTTGTACAGCACCTAGCAAAACAGAGCTCTCATCCCAACAGGGGCCTCTGGGCACCACTGCCACTACAAGAAATAATAGGAACTCCATGTTGACTTTCTGAGATGTGTGTACACAGAAGATAGAACACAGCACAGCATTCATAATTATCTTAGCAATTAAATGCCTGCAATTTTGTATTGTAAATGCTTTGGTATATCAAATAGAAGGGAGGGATTTTCAAGAGTGCCCAAGCGAGTCAGGTTTCTAACTCCCATTGACTCCTAACCCCGTTAGGTGATTTGGTAAATTCCACCCAAAATTATTACAAAACATAACGCTAACAGTCCACAATGTCATGGGAGAGAAGTAATGCCTCATCAAGCCGCGAGTGGAGGGTGCCATGGTCATTTTATAGTATAAGTAATAAATCAAGGGGATGGAGCCTGAATTTTAAATACAGTTTACCAAGAACAAGTTCTATGTCATTTTAAAAAAACCTACAGGGACAACCTTAAACTCAGTGTACAAATAAAATCAGGTGCCTTATCTTCTAGTAATTGACTGGTACCTGCTTCTAGATGTCCTGGATATTTCTCCTTCACTTTGAACATTAATATGTATTTCAGAGGATTCTGGAATTTTTCTGCTGAACAGAACAAGATATTTCCTGGCTCTGTGAATTCACTCCAGATTTTCAGACACTGCTTCTGCTTTTTCGCCTTATGAATAACTGTAGAATAAAGTTTTACGAAGTCAGCAAGTGAGCTGGAGTGCATTTTAGATGAGACATGAGACACCAGATGGGATGTCTAACAAATGTATGAATGTCATTTTTATTTACATTCCATAGATGGATTTCTTTACAACTGAATTGTATTGCCAATTTATTAAAGACTCATTGAGGACCTGAGCCAAAGCCCACTAAAGCCAATGGGAGTCTTTCAATAAACTTCAAGAGGCTTTGGATTGGGCTCTATACTGTCATACCAGTGTGTAAGTGAGACGTCTATCATGCTCCTAGCTCCTGCCTTTGCAGGGACATGAACTGTGCTCTACTAGGGATTCCCCTCTCTAGCATCCTAAATTATATCTCATTGGACCACGATCAACCTATTAGGATTGCAGACAGCCTACCAGGGTCATGTGTTAGGTGGTAGGCTGAACAAAGACCTACAATCATAAGATCACCAGGCCTTGCTCCATGTTCTAGAGGGCAAGTAAAAAAGCCCCTGCTCCTCTTCCCTGGGGGCTAATTCCTTCTCAAATCCAAATGTGGAGCCTAATCCTACAGTCCTTGCTTAGCCAAATTCCCCTGGGTTTCTATCGGAGTTTTTCTGATTCAGGCCTGCGGATCATCACAATAAAAACCTGCATAGTTCAGAATCTAAATAATCTCATTTGTGTTGCTATTTCACTCCCTCCCTTTTGCTAGGGAGGGATAATGTTGGTGTCCAAGGGCCAGATTTTTAAAGGCATTTAGGCACCTAAAAATACAAATATGCACCTACTGGGGTTTTCAAAACACCACGGTATTGAAAGCAATGGGAGTGAGGAAACACCCTGTTTTGAAAATCCTACTGGACATGTATCTGCATGTTTAGGTGCCTAAACTGGCCCCAAATAATTACCCATTTTCCTTGAAGCCAAAGATTAGGATTTTCAAACGTGCTCACTGTTGGCTTAACGCTGCTCCTCCTGGATTCAGGGGAAGTTTTATCATCCATTTCAAGGGGAGTTGAGTTAAGCCAGTGTTGAGCACTTTTGAAAATCCTTCGAATGCAAAATTCAAAACACTTATGGCCCCCTGCCTATGGGGTGGGGAAAGCCCCTCTACATGAAATACACAAGCTCTGTGGTTTACTTGGTTCATACAGGGTCAAGTTAATTATTGCCTAGGGCAGAAATTCTAAAAACCCTTTCCTTTCTAACCAAGAAAGATCTGAGCCCTAGCTGTTAGGGTTTATAACCTACCCATAAAAGCTGCTTTGACTGGGAATTTATTTTAAAGCCTTCAGAATCAATCCCTGATTTGCCATACGAGGTGAGAGCCATGTTACCTGAGCCTCTCTGGTCTCCTACATATGCCTTGGCATCACACCCACATTACTCACCCTCTTCAACAGAGGTGAAGCTCCCAACTTCCAGAACACAGAGCTCTGAGACAGTTTCCAGCACTTGTTTCTGCCGTGACACTTCTTCCAAAAGGCACTCCTGGACAATTCGGGCTATGTTTGGCGAAACCAGTTTCTGAAACAAAGTGTACTTTTCCTCAGTGACTGAGACGAAAGCATTGAGCAAACTCAAGAAGTGCTGAACCCCCTGACTTTCAGAGCTCAACTCTCCAACAGCCAGTGGGGAAGACAACTGCCTCTCACAGAAATCCACTTTTCGCATTGTGTCTTGGATGGGCAGAGGATGCGATGGAAATAGGAGACAGACTTGTTGAAAATCTCTGGGTAAGGATAAAAGGTGTACAAAACAAGAGTGATGTCATAGTAGGATCTACTACAGACCATCTAACCAGGAAGAAGAGGTGCATGAGGCTTTTTTAAAACAACTAACAAAATCATCCAAAGCACAGGATTTGGTGGTGATGGGGGACTTCAACTACCCAGACATCTGTTGGGAAAATAACACAGCAGGGCACAGATTATCCAGCAAGTTCTTGGAATGTACTGGAGACAATTCTTTTATTTCAGAAGGTGGAGAAAGCTACTAGGGGAGAGGCTGTTCTAGATTTGATTCTGGTTGAGAATTTGAAAGTGGAAGGCAGTGTAGGTGAAAGTGATCATGAAATGGTAGAGTTCATGATTCTAAGGAATGGTAGGAGGGAAAACAGCACAATAAAGGTAATGGATTTCAAGAAGGCAGACTTTAGCAAACTCAGGGAATTGGTAGGTAAGATCCCATGGGAAAAACAGTTCAAGAGAGTTGTCAGTTTTTCAAAGAGACATTATTAAGGGCACAAAAGGGAACTATTCCACTGCATAGGAAAAGATAGGAAGTATGGCAAGAGACCACCCTGGCTTAACCAGGAGACCTATAATGATCTGAAACTCAAAAAAAGAGTCCTACCAAAAGTGGAAACTAGGTCAAATTAAAAAGGATGAATATAAACAAATAACACAAATATGTAGAGACCAAATTAGAAAGGCCAAGGCACAAAACGAGATTAAACTAGCTAGAGACATAGAGGGTAACAAGAAAACATCCTACAAATACATTAGAAGCAAGAGGAAGACCATGGGGAAAGGGGGAACAATAACAGAAAATGTGGAAATGGCAGAAGTGCTAAATGATCTTTTTGTTTCAGTTTTCATCAAAAAGGTTAGTAGCAATTGGACATCTAACATAGTGAATGCTGAGATAGGATGAGAGGCTAAAATAGGGAAAAAACAAGCTAAAAATTACTTAGACAAGTTAGATGTCTTCAAGTCACCAGGACCTGATGCAATGCCTCTTAGAATACTCAAGGAGCTGACTGAGGAGATATCTGAACCATTAGCGATTATCTTCAAAAAGTCATGGAAAACGGGAGAAATTCCAGAGGACTGGAAAAGGGCAAATATAGTGCCAATCTATAAAAAGGGAAATAAGGACAACCCAGGGAATTGCAGACTAGTTAGCTTTACTTCAGTTCCTGGAAAGATAATGGAGCAAATAATTAGCGAACACCTAGAAGATAGTAAGATGATAAGTAACAGTCAGCATGGATTTGTAGAGAAGAAGTTGTGTCAAACCAACCTAATAGCTTTCTTTGACAGGGTAACAAGCCTCATGGATAGGGGGGAAAGCGGTAGATGTGGTATATCTTGACTTTAGTAAGGCTTTTTAAACTGTCTCTCATGACCTCCTCATAAACAAACTAGGGAAATATAACCTAGATGGAGCTACTATAAGATGGATGCATAACTGGTTGGAAAACCGTTCCCAGAGAGTAATCATCAGTAGATCACAGTAAAGCTGGAAGAGCATATTAAGTGGGGTCTCGCAGGAATCAGTTCTGGGTCTGGGTCTGTTCAAAACCTTCATCAATGATTTAGAGAATGGCTTAGAAAGTACACTTATAAAGTTTGCGGACGATACCAAGCTGGGAGGGGTTGCAAGTCCTTTGGAGGATAGATTAAAATTCAAAATGATCTGGACAAACTAGATAAATTGTCTGTAGTAAATAGGATGAAATTCAATAAGGACAAATGCAAAGCACTCCACTTAGGAAGACACAATCAGTTGCACACATACAAAATGGGAAATGGCTGCCTAGGAAGGAGTACTGCGGAAAGGGATTTACGGGGTCATAGTGGATCACGAGCTAAATGAGAGTCAACAGTGTAACACCATTGAAAAAAAACAAACATCATTCTGGGATGTATTAGCAGGAGTGTTGTAAGCAAGACATGAGAAGCAATTCTTCTGCTCTACTCCATGCTGATTAGGACTCAACTGGAGTATTGTGTCCAGTTCTGGGCACCACATTTCAGGAAAGATGTGGACAAATTGGAGAAAGTCCAGAGAGGAACAAAAAAAAATGATTAAAGATTGAAAAAACTGGGTTTGTTTAGTCTGGAAAAGAGAAGACTGAGAGGGGACATTTTTACATACTTGAAAAATGTTATCGATTGTTACAAGGAAAAGGGAGAAAAATTGTTCTCCTTAACCTCTGCGGATAGGACAAGAAGCAGTGGGCTTAAATTGCAGCAAGGGTGGGTTAGGTTTAGGGTGACCATGCATCCTGTCCTGGCCGTCCCGACTTTTTTTGGCAAAACTGGGCATTTGTTTGGTTTGCTCTTGCCAACTGATCATCATTTGGCAAGAGCAAACCAGACAAATGCCCAGTTTTGCCAAAAAAGCAGGGTGTGACCCCTAGCAGGGGTGAACATGCGGGGGGGCAAGCGGCAATGCCAGCCCCGTGCGGGAGGGAGGGTTCAGGAGAGCAGCTCAGGCCCGGCCAGTCCCACGTGGGTGGGTGGCAGGGGGGCTTGGGCCGCCCCATGCATGAGACAGTGATACCAAATTTTCTCTCTGAAAAATTGGTCATTTGCCAATCAATATGCAGTTCAATCCAAACCGGTCCTACTTCATTCATAGCCAGCTCATCATGCATAAGTCCTCTGAGTGCAGAGCTACTAATTCCTACCCCAGCAAAAAAGGTCCGGTTTTGCAGAAGAAGTGCATGCCCACCTGATTTCCCTTTGCATAGGTCTGTGCATTGCCGTTTGAAAATCTGCATTTCCATTCTCAGTCATTCCATTTTATAACATAACCTCATAAATCACCAGCTCTGTCTTTGCTTGGTGGTTATAAATGATGGCCCAGATCCTCAGCTATGGCCACGGAGTGCACAGTTCAACTCAGGAATGGGGGAAAAGATGGGTGTTGCACTCCCTGATCCTCCACCAACTGAGTGAGGGGCTGGTTTCCAGCATAAATCAGGGTAGCCTGAAGGCTGCCCTAAACTATTCCAGCTGCCCTTGGATGTGAGAGGCAAATAGAGCAGCAAGTGCTGGGGCAGAAGTATGTCCCAGCCATTCTAGCTTTCCCTCCAACCATGTCCCCTTCACCATCAGCCAGAGAAGAAGGGTCTGGCATAGAAACTGTTACTCCCACACTATGCTACCAGAGAATCCTGTGCTAGGGGGATTCTCATATGGCTGGCTATGCCAGCTTTCTGCCCGTTGTACAAGGCAAAGTGCCTGCACAGCATCCCAGGATCGGGGCCAGTATCAATCCACTGCAAATCGGTTCATCCATACGTCATTCCTTACCTGCAAGAGAGCTTTACACAACTGCAGATGAACTATCAGAAGTTTGTCTAAATCATCATTCCCTGTGGTTAACTCTTTCGTTGCTGTTTTCCTGTCATAGCCCAGTATGTTGTCATTGTAAGTGCTGTTAGAGAAGTTAAGAAAGGGGAACAAGTAGTTAATGTTAACCAGCCATTGTGTGCGGTAAAGCAGAAGGATCTAAAACACCAAGAAAAAAATAAAAGTTGTTTAAAAACCCACAAGGCACCTCCTTAACCCCTATATCTATATCTTCAACAAATGAATGTGAAAGTTTCTCTTCCTGTCTTCTCAATAATAATCCCCAAACTCAAAGTGGTCACCACTTTTGACAAATAACTGATGCTCTATAAGAGCAGTAAGCCTGTTAACAATCTGCTCTCTTGATTGTGTGTAAACTTCCTACAAAGGTGAAGGTGGGGATTAAATCTCTAATTCTCATGTCAGGAAGGCAACAGTATGTCAGCTAATCCTGTGACCTCATTTTTGTGAGGACCACCATCCAAACAAGACACTGGCATCAATAATGTGTATTGACTGGCTGGCCCGTTTGGAATGACGTATTGCAAAAGCAAAATAAAAACACCTTGTTCTCTAGCAACTCCAACTCAAGGATGCTCTAGTCTGGTCTATCTGGGGTTACTCAGCACCTCTAAGGATCAGGCCCACAACCCCAAAGGGTAAGAGTGTTATGAGCAAGGGTCACAAATATGAAACAGAACCCAGTAGAAGAGACCTGTGAGCTGCTCTTGGCCTATTCCCTTGCAAAACTGTTCCCCATCATACCCATACATCTGTTTTCTGAAGGCTAGTTTTAAATATCCCAACTATCCCATTCTGCAGCCTAGTAGGAGAAAGGCTTTTCAAGATATTCAGCCTAAATATTCCCAAATTTCAATCCATTTATTGCGCTGATTGAGCTGTAAGTTTCATAGTATCCTAAACAATTCCTCTCTCTCCTGGGTGTCCACACCCTGGGCACCAACCTCCCCACACTACACAGTCATTGCCTAACTGAGTTCAGTGTATTTACCTCCTAATCTTCCTCTTGTCAATCCCTTCAGCCCCTCAATGGGATGCACTGGTCTGCTCACCTGGTACTGTCTGTCCTTATGCTTCCAAATAAGGAAAGCTCATCAGCACTGCAGTCCGTGTTTAAAAAGTCAAAACTTTCCAGCACCATCTCCACCATCAGACTCTCCATGGAGGAATGTTTCTGATGAGACGTCTTCAGCTGTTGATAGATAGGAAATAAACTATTGTTCTTTGCAAGGATCCTGGTCCCCGCCAGCAGTTCACCCATACTGATTTACAAATCACCATCTATTCAACCATGGGACAGTTTGCTCCCATCAGCTCATCCACAACAAACCAGAAGAGCTGGTCCTTTCAGGCATACAAAGCACTTCAGCCACGTCACCCCGATCCTGAAACAGCTTTGCCAATTCATTTCAGGAAGCAGTTCAAAAGGTTTATCCAGTTTTAACATTCTCCTTGGGTTTACTACAACCTCACCAGTATGGGTGTAGTAAACCCTTCTTCTCTGCAGCTCCTGTCATTTGGTACAATTTTCCTGTCTTTCTCCTTCTTAAGATCTAGAGCTATCAGTTTTATACTGCCACCCATCACTGTAGTATCTGAGCAACTTCAATAGCAAAGTCCCTACCCCTTCTGGCATTTCTCCCCTTTCTCTGCTTGGGGTAGAAGTTTTGGGAAAGGGGTTGGTTTGGGAGGTGTTTAAGTTTTTTTAATTTTCTTTTAATTTTTCTGAGGGCTAAGGCTTTAGGAGTAGAAAGTGGTGTCAGTGATGTCAGTGTCATTCTTATCTCAGATCTCAGCTGAAATCTTACAGTGTCTTCTCTCTCTTGCCTACACACAGGGCCTCGTGTATTCCATAGCTGTGGGACTACAAGTGCAATCCACCCTTTGCCACAAAGTTGTGCTCCAGAATCTTTCATGTAAGGGGGGAAAATGTTTCTAGTCTCATATGGTTGTGAAGATATCCTTAAACACATGGGTGGCGGGTATAATAGCCGCTTCCATGGGATGCCATTTGCGGGTTTTTACTTATTATTATGTGCCATGCAGATTCCGGGGCAGCTGAAGAGGCTGTCTCTGCTATTCAGCTTCCCGGGTTCCTCAGTAATCTTCCTGGACTCCAGAGATGGACAGCTGGGGGAGGTGCACTTCCTTTACCATTCTCCGGCACAGCCCAAGCCGGCCTGGGGCTGCTCGGGCTGCTGGAGCTGGCACGGCTGGGACAGCTCAGGCTGGACTGGAGCTCAGGGCTGCTCGGGCTGGTCCACGGCTCGGGTAGGGCGGCCGGCATGGCTGGGGCAGCCGCCGGAGGTGGGAGCGGGGGGGTCTCAGGGCTCTGCTAAGGGGAGACAGGAAGGGGCCTCATGCAGAAGGGGTGGGGCCAGGGGCTAGCCTTCCCTAAGGGAGTGTCCACCAGCAGCCCATGCTTAAACAGAAACTGAGTTTTAATCTGATTAAGTGTCATCTTTCTGAGGGTGCATAAGACCTTAAACATTAGCTCTGATGGACTGACCCATTCATCAAGGGGGTGTTCGCTCTGAAACCTACAGATGACAACATACATGCCCACATTGTCAACAATTTCACTGCTGATTATTTTAGCAGGAAAAAAACCCCATGAAATGTGCTTCCTCTAATCCCAGACTGTATCATCAGATGTAGAATTTAATATAAAAATAAAACACTGTGGCTAATATCCTGATTGCCTTATTCATCTTCTTGGATTTTTTTCCCCATTAAAACCTCCATCTAAATGAAATTACTGTGGAATCCCATAGCAGTGTCCCACAATGCAGGGACCTTACTCCAGTTTCGCTCAGAGAACACAGGGCCTTGATTATACTCTGCTTTCTAATGTCTCCTTCCCTCTGTTATTCACCTCTGCAAAGCATGTTGGGATAGAGTGCATGAGAGATGTTATACAGACTGAAATGTTGTTGCCCTTAGCTAGCTCTCTTGACTTCCAGCCATTTCTGAGAAATGCCTGAGCTCTGATGGTCAAACCAATATTTTGGGAATGTGCCACCGAAAATTTTGAAGCCATCGATACTCCATCATGTGGAGCCCTTTAGAATAGTAAGAGGAAAAATGATGAACAGCAAAAACTACAGCATATTGCACAAAGGTGAAAATAATACCACACCTTTAATTTGTCCCTGATGCATAAAACTTGGTACTCCAATTCCTCCAATTGGGTTTGCCCTGGATTCTGTGACTTCAGCAAATTTAACACTTCTTGAAGGAGTTTCTCAACTGCTTTGGCGCTTCCGGCTGGTTTTCTGTCATCTTCAGTGTTCAAGCTTTGCCGATCAACAGACAGGATATTTTCTTGTTCCACAGGCTGGTGACTCCAGTGCTGGCCGATGGAATCTCTGCCATCTTTGCTAATGTCCCATGGGCTGGATGGACTATTTGGAGCTCCATCCATGGAGGGTGTCTCTTTCAGGATATCTAGAGTTGTGTGGTTTGGAGACTTGTGTTGTCTTCCTTCTGCACAGGTGTCCTGTACAAGAACCAATGGCAGGGTCCTGTGGTCTGAAGCGGGAGTCACATTTCTAGTTTCTGTTCCTTTCCGATCCTGGGAGCTGAATGAGTCAGTCTCTGCAGAGCTGTGGTTGTCATTCCTTAGATGCACATCGAAGTCACAGTCAGCCAAGTAGCTCAGTATGCAGGGGACTCGTGCCTCATTGTTTATGCCACCTTGGTTCATTCGTTGCTGCAAAACAGACTGCAGCAAACAGGTTCAAGTGTAAGTACAAGTACTTGATACAGATGAGATTTATCCAGAGATGGAGAGCCCAGGAAAGACCCTCAGCCCCACATTGCCCCTCTGGAGAGATTCGGGATGACAGACACAGCTATAATGGCCAAACAGAGAAAACCTCTGAGCCCCATGCAGACCAGAGCAGGAGGACCTGTTGTGGGAAGCCATGCATGGGCCCAATATTTACATTGATCCAGTAGCCCAAGAGCCTCAGGGAAGAGCTGAAGACAGGCAGAGAATACTCCACATTTAAAGAACTTTAAACTGAATGGTAAAAAAAACAGTCTAAGATGCCACTGCCTGTCACATTTTTCATTCCAAAAGGACCCTAACAAATCGGTTCTAACCCTCCCTTCAGCCCAATACAATACGATATTAAATTGGCTGGAAAACGTTTTCATGATTAGTTATTAATAAATACAGCACACTCATTAAATAACTAGACAGCCCCATAACGCCGCTGTTTGCAGAAGACCTATCTCCAAGCAATGTTTTGTACTCCCTCTGCTGGCTTGGCAGGAGCACACAAACCTGACTGCCAGGCTGATATGGGAACCTGTCTTGAGGTTAGGGGCGTATACACACACATGCCTCTGCTACCTATTGCCTGTGCTATGAAGAGGCAGGAGCACACGGAACGAAGCAGCAACATTAAGGGAAAACCCCATTAGAAACACAGGAGATTGTCTGGTCCAACTAAACTGCACTTGGCACTAGACGGGGACAGGGGGGAGAGAAGGGGATGCTTTACACTCCACCTTTAAGCCACCACTATGGTTCACTGCTCCTGGGATTGGCCAGTTCCCAGTGTAGACTGCTCTAATTTATGCCTGGCTGCACATGGGGAATATTTGGCAGGGAAAAAATTTTTGCATTTCAAGATTCTAAAATGGGATTGAAAACAACAGGGGTTAAATTAAAAAAATAAAACACCCCATAATGATCACCATACTGTCCTGTGACTGTGGTCTGTCCAATTCTATTCGGCAACAATCTGATGTCCCAACCCCAGCTCACTGTTTGGGCCCAGTGTTTTACTTCCCCCATCATACTTACGAGATAATATTTCTCTCTGAAGCTAGGAGTGTTTGGCGGAGTCCAGTTGTATAAGGAGCTTTTCCTACTACCCAAAGAAAACTTGGCAGAAGTTCCAGGCGACAAAAACAGGTTCTCTGTGTCAAATGGGCTATGAGCAGGGAATACAAAGGTGTAAGTGTTATCAAAGGCCAGGAAGCATTTAGATGTTTAGCAACAGGAACAGCTATTGGGATTTGAGCCCCATAGCATCATTCTGGTCCCTGAAGTCTATTAAATAATACTCAGCTCTGGGATAAAAGAAGAGGGAGACGGGCAGCCCCTCTGACTTATTCCCTTGACACCTGAGCTGCAAGAGGGAGATAGTGGGGCATCATCCTTTTGCATGGAGAGAAGTACTGAATAACCTCATCCTTCAGGCATGGAGATCACAGCAGAGCCTAATCAATGCAGTGCACTCTGAGCTGGCTACTCTCCCAGAATCAGATCAGAGTCCGATGAAAGCTCCCTCTCTTTCTGTGGGGTCTTATATCCCACACAGTAGTTCCCCAGCTATGGCCCATGAACAGCAGGGTGCTTGCAGGTGGCCAGCAGAATGGTATATTGGCTGCCTGGTGCTCCAGAAATGCACGGGGGAGATTAAATGAAGAATAAAAGGAGTGTGTAACTAACTTTTTCCACAAAGGACAAAACACTATCACTTGAAAAGCCAGTAAAAAGGTATGAAATACAGTCTTGATCCTACATACACTTATACACAATTGATGTAGTTGCCACAGGGATGTTATGTCATTGTGCAGGGCAGGAGATGCGGTTCATGCAATTGTGGCTGGGAAGGGAGCTTCCACACCTCTATCCCTGTAAGATGCTGTCCGTGCTGTAAAGAGCCCAACAACCCTTATTCTAAGCACTTGCCAATTGTCCTCAACGCTCCAGAGAAGGTCACTACTCTTCCCATTTCCAACAGATGCATGTGCTGGGACCTCTTTCCTCAGAGAAGCACACTAAGGTAAAGCTGGGTGAACCTTCACCCACAATGCACTCCAACACGGAAAAAGAGAGGAAAATTCATGGACTCCCCCCTCCTTGATAGTGCTAGGGCATTTTTAATTAAATTAGTTCCCCTCTCATGTGTGCTTTTGTGCACGAGGGGAACATATCATTCATATTATCTCTGATCCCACAGACCATATTTTAAATGAAGGCCAACCACAATGCTAAGGTGTCTGCACTCAACTGGAGCCCCTGGGAGTTCTGAAACGATCCAAACAATAGTGGGCACAAATTAGTTACATGGAGACTTTTGCCCTCAATTCAAAGCCAAGTTCTATTTCCCTTTTATTGCAGGGGTGGAAGGCTGAATATAAACATTTCAGGCACAGACAGCAGTGTCCCTCATTGGAACATGCTGTTGTCATCCCACCATGGAAGTATCACTCTCAGATGTTGGCCTAATGCATGTCAATTAGCTAAATTAACCAGTGTCACACAGCTGGAGTTTGTCAAACAGGCCAGTTCCATGGAGTCAGATTAGCAGCCATCTGTGCTTTCTCACTTTGCAGCAAATTAACTAAATCGGGTACCTGACAGCAAGAGCACTTTATCCAGAGAACGTCATGGACTTACTGACAGAGGCAAATTGCTTTCATCTACAGCATTTTGTTCTTAGAAGGAGGATGGCTGGGGCTAGGGAATCCTTTTGTTTAAGATTTTCAGTTTTAGTTTTTAATACAGCAACAAAGCAGTAATAATAAAGAATACAGAGTAAAGATATAATTATATCAAGCTAAGGCCATTCTCCTCCTGTGATGATTGATATAATCCTATAGTAAAGAAAAAAAGATTAAGGGCATGTTTACACTGCACATTAAGACCCGGCTGTGATTCCGGTTTGAGCCCAGCCCCCCTTCGTCCACACACAAATCAGTCTGACTCAGGTTAGCAAGCACTCAGGACTTGGGTCCTAGGACTCTGCTAGGAGGTTAGGTCAGAGCCCAAGTCCTGCTGTGACTTGGGTCCAAGCCCTGTCATACTGCAGTGTGGACACAGGTCAAGCTACAGACCTGAGTCAGAGGTTCTGCATAGCGCAGTAGGGACACATTAGCACGGCTGAGAGACCCAGGTCCAGTAAGTGTAAACCCAGCTTTACAATGCACTGTGGATTCTCAAGCACAGGCTTGGAAACACCAAGTCCATAAGGCTGGGTCGTACAGGCCCAGGTTTAATGTGCAGTGTAGACATATGCCCTTATGGAGTACATCTCAGGGTATCAGCCAGAAAACACAGTGAAGTACAGGGGTGAACTGATGACATGGCTCTTGTGAGCGAGTGAGAGACAGACCGAGACCATGATGCTGCATGGGAGAGAATGAGAGCTGCTCAACTATGGACCAGACCCTATATTGCAAACAAGTCAGATTTTTTTCTTTAGCTCAAGTGGTAGGAGCCTGAGCTTTTAGAGCAGCAGGATCTGGGTTTTAGCCCTGCTGTTCCCATGTAGTACTGAGGCGCACAGAAACAGCCACAGCACTAAACTGTACGAGTACCATTTGCAGGGGAAGCAGTGCTACATTTACATCTACTTGCCAAGGTCCAGAGTTGTCTGGGTGGCTTTGATCCTTGGTTCAGTCCGATTCGCTCTTTCCCAGCCATTTGCCATTAGGAACGTACCAAAAGGCAGGTATTGTCAAACCAAAGGTTTTTGTCAGGGTTGTATTCCTCCCACACTCCCCCTGCGTTCACGCCCTTCAAACAATGAGGCAGCCTAGGGGGGTGCACTCCAACAAAGACTTACAGCCATTATGGGAATCATCATGGGCCAGATGGTCCCATGATACCACCGTGAGGGAGAATGTAGCCTCCCTTTGTGATTCTCTTTGCTGTGTGGGTTGGCCTGGTGACCAGGTCCCGTTCCCAAGCCAGCAGAGCATCTATGTCCTCTCCACCCCAATCATAGAGTATCACGGTTGGAAGGGACCTCAGGAGTCATCTAGTCCAAGCCCCTGCTCAAAGCAGGACCAATCCCCAACTAAACCATCCCAGCCAGGGCTTTGTCAAGCCTGACCTTAAAAACCTCTAAGGAAGGAGATTCCACCACCTCCCTAGGTAACCCATTCCAGTGCTTCACCAGTTTCACCCAAGCTTCCCTCCCTCCTCCCCTAAGCAAAGCTCTTAAGGGAGGGCTATGCCACAGCTGGAGGTGTGAGCACAGCGCAGGTAGGCGTACCTGCACTAACTTTAATCTAGCTCGCATGGCTAAAAGTAGCAGTGAAGAGGAGGTGGTTCAAATCCTAGCCGGGGCTAACAACATGAGTTCAGCATCGACCCAGAGTTCTGGATGGACTAGTACAGCCTATCATGAAGCTCTTGATGATGCAGCTTCACTGCCATGTTTAGCCATGCTAGCTTGATTAAAACTAGCATAGGTATCAAGTACAGAGGGGTAGCCGTGTTAGTCTGGATCTGTAAAAAGCGACAAAGAGTCCTGGGGCACCTTATAGACTAACAGAAGTACTGGAGCATAAGCTTTCGTGGGTGAATACCCACTTCGTCAGACGCATGTGGTAGAAATTTCCAGGCAAGAATCAGTCTAGAGATAACAAGGTTAGTTCAATCAGGGAGGATGAGGCCCTCTTCTAGCAGTTGAGGTGTGAACACCAAGAGAGGAGAAATTGCTTTTGTAGTTGGCTAGCCATTCACAGTCTTTGTTTAATCCTGAGCTGATGGTGTCAAATTTGCAATTGGAGTCTGGTCCTGAAGTTTTTTTGCTGCAGGATGGCTACCTTTAAATCTGCTATTGTGTGTCCAGGGAGGTTGAAGTGTTCTCCTACAGGTTTTTGTATTGATATTGATATACAAAAACCTGTAGGAGAACACTTCAACCTCCCTGGACACACAATAGCAGATTTAAAGGTAGCCATCCTGCAGCAAAAAAACTTCAGGACCAGACTCCAAAGAGAAACTGCTGAACTTCAGTTCATTTGCAAATTTGACACCATCAGCTCAGGATTAAACAAAGACTGTGAATGGCTATCCAACTACAAAAGCAATTTCTCCTCCCTTGGTGTTCACACCTCAACTGCTAGAAGAGGGCCTCATCCTCCCTGATTGAACTAACCTCGTTATCTCTAGACTGATTTTTGCCTGCATATTTATACCTGCCTCTGGAAATTTCCACCACATGCATCTGACGAAGTGGGTATTCACCCACGAAAGCTTATGCTCCAATACGTCAGTTAGTCTATAAGGTGCCCCAGGACTCTTTGTAGCATAGGTATGACTACTTCTGACTGCAGTGTAGAAATACCCCAACCAACTGAAGTCTGCAAAAGAGGCAGTAGGAGGTTTATCAGAGCTATCTAGGCTAAAAGAGCATGCACAGCTTAAAACCAAAAAAAGCAAGTTGCAGTTAGAGCTCTCACTCCACAGCTACTGGGGGGGGAGCTGGCCCAGGAGGGAAGTTTGGGCGTCACAACTGGACTTGATTAGTCAGTCATCATTTTAGGGGGGGGGGAAGCTGCTATTGCTCTGAAAAGAGCTGTTATTTTGAGTGGTTTTGTTTTTTAAAATGGAAACACCCTTCTCTTATCACTGTGCAAATATTCCTCTGTAGGAACAGCTTCAGCAGATAAGCTGTCAGAGAATAGGAGCTGGCCAGTTCCATGTGCAAGTCCTCTGGAGAAGCTGCTTGGTGGGATACCAAGGTATTGTGCAAACCTTACACATTAGAGAAATATGGCAGAAATGCTCTGGTAAGCATCAAGAGTCCTCGGGGGGGGGGGGGGGGGATTAGCTCACAGGGGATGTATGTCACCATTAACGTTGTTCCCAGCTGGGCAGTCACCAAGTTGAAAATCTCTTGTTTCTTGGAGGCAAAAAAGTGTTACAGCTGGACCAATGCTGCCAAGTATTACCAGCCCTGGTACACGTACGGTGGTACAGTCCGGTATGCCATATCTGTATGCCATACCCAGTATGAGCCTGGCCCCAGTCCCTCCCTTCCACACAGCTGCATCTCCTGAGTCCTCCAGCCTGCGGTCTGTACAGCAGCCATGTCTGAGGACAGAGCTGGGGGTAGTACAGCAGCCTCGTGGGAGGAGCTGCCAGCGTGGGGCTGCCCGGCGGCCACATTTTCTTCTGCTCCTTTTGCTGCTGTGGTTCCAGAGAGCCTAGATCTCTCGGGAACTGCAGCGGCGAGAGGAGCAGAACGGGGGGCAGCGAGGTGGCCCCACACCGACAGCTCCTCCGGCACGGCTGTACCGCCCCCAGCCCTTCCACACAGCTGCATCTCCTGAGTCCTCCTGCCTGGGGTCTGAACAGCAGAAGTCTCCGGCACAGGAGGGGGAGGATAGAGCTTCCTCCCCCCACCCCCAGCTAATGTGGGATGGATGTGGATCAAGGGGAGGGGACAGGGAAAAGTCATGTAGGGAGGTCATGTGCCTCGCCTTCGTATCCCTCCCATGAGTGCAGCGTAGGGTGACCAGATGTCCCGATTTTATAGGGACAGTCCCGATTTTTGGGTCCTTTTCTTATATAGGCTCCTATTACCCCCCCACCCCCGTCCTGATTTTTCACACTTGCTGTCTGGTCACTGTAGTGCAGCGTGCCAGCAAGAAATGATTTCTGCTTGCACCACTGATTACCAGGGAATCATTTGAGTTTATGAAATCAAGTCACTTCACTTGTATTCATGTCTCCTATATGTTGGTTTATTTGATCCTCAAAGGCTCCATACAGTCTGAAGTAAGTAGAGATAGACTGAAAGTCTTGGGCCAGGTCTATACTACCAACTTCTGTCAGCATAGCTACATCAATGTAGCTAGGCTAGCAAAAGCCCCTAGCATAAACATGGTTATAGCAGTAAAACTGTTCTTTTGCCAGGAATACAGAATTCTGGTATAGCTCTGTTAGCCAAGCACTCTCACTGTAGACCTGGCCTTAATCAGAATTGAGTGGGTTTGTGTGTAGAATGGTATTAGTATGTCATTCGCACACTGCAGTTGCTGCTAAGTGCCAAGAGAAGCAACAGTGTGCCAGGGAGATCAGTCAGAGGTGCCATTTGCCTAGTGGAGTTTTTAAATAGTCCACAAGGTTGAGGGACTAACAAAATCTCCGAATAAGAAGGTGCGTTACCACCCTCCCTTCCCCCAGAGGCGCAGGAATTTATGTACACACAATTATAGAAACAGCACTAGCAGGATTAAAAGCAAAGCAATAGTGTTCATCCTTGGCAGTCATTTGCCCTTGTGGGTGAGAGGGAAAATTACATAGGAAGAGATGTCTTCCAGGCTCAGCTCTGCAGAGGTACGCGCAGTACAGTGCTCCCCAGATTTCAACAGAGATACTATGGCAAGAGATGGTTTAAAGACTCATTCAATATAGCGGAAGCACCTCCAACACTGCACTCAGGGCTTCAGATCACTTTTTCCAACGCCATCTTCTTGCTCATTTTAAGCCCAGAAGTAGAGCATGTAGGGATGGGTTTGTTCTTGCAAAGAAATTTGAGAGTGGTGGTTGTGTTGTTTTCTTCAAAAAGTTTCCGTTTTTGTTGAAAGCCTGAAAATACCATGCTGCTGCCCCTCCACTCCCAAATTAGTTTGTGGTTGCTAAAAACTAAATAGGTTTAGCATTTGAGCAAAAACCTGAAAAAATCATCACACACACACACACTTACTTACCAGGGACTTTTTTTTTTTGGTCAAAATGGAAAGACATTTTTAGCATTAAAAAGTTACATCACATTAAAAATTTTGGCCAATTCTAACCTGATGGCCTTTGCTTACAACTGCAAATGACATGCATGTAAATCCACACGCTATACCAGTATTCTGTATTCCTGGCAAAAGAACAGTTTTGCTGCTATAACCATGTTTATGCTAGGGGCTTTTGCTAGTGATGCTGGCATAAGGGTGCTGGGGGTGCCCCTCTAGCTTGAAGTAATAAATACCAAATACATGGAAACCAGGGTTTCCATCATCAGCACCCCCACTATAAAAATTGTTCTAGCATCCCAGGGCATGACAGATCATGCAGAGATCACCAATCAGAACCACAGTGGTCAATGCTTGTGGAATGATGCTTTGCTGTCAAGCCAAGTACTAGCTCAAGCTTCTAAAGAAGAAATGTTAGGGCCCTCACAAACCTCAGAGCAGCTGCAACAAAAAAACCAAAACAAAACACAACCAAAAATAATATACACTGGTGCCTAACACTAGCTCTGGGGAGAAGGAAAAAAAAAAAAAGACCATGATAAACAACAGGTGCAGGCATTGAGCTCTGCTACATAAGTGTGTTTTCATTTACTTCAAGTGTTTGAAAACAAAACTTCAGATGCTTTTGACCACACTGATATTTTGTTGCACTACAAAACTGAGCTAAACAGGTGTGGAAGAAAATGGCAGGATGTGTGACAAACCATTTGCTCACAAAAAGGCATTGGAAAACAGTGTAGGATACTCCATGAATGTCATATGTTCCAGAGAGCAACCTGAAAGTTCAGCTACTTAGCTACATTGGGGTTGGAAGACTCATGGGAAGGCTCTTTACAGTATTTCACCTGTTGGTAGCCAAAGTCAGCACCAAAGCAGAAGCCAAGCTAGGTTTCCAAATACTCTTAGAAATAGAGGATTAGTCAGGTTGTTCCCCATTCCTGAAGAGGGACCTAAACCCACAAGTCCTTCAGATCTGAACTTTGCATGTTAGTTCTAGTTGTTACCAAATATATTCCAAGACCCTTTTCCAGCCCTGATGATGGAGCTGAAAACAGCCAGCAGTAAAGGTGCTGCTCTCATTGATTGGCTGGGTACTTCACAAACATAGTTGGGTTTGAGGCAGTAGAGAGTAAGTTAGCAGTCTGCTGTACCAGAGGGGCACCCAGCACTTTGCAAGTATAAAATAAGAGAGTTTGCAATATACTGCAACCCCAGAAATATGAAATGCATTATGACACTGACTCTCTCACACACACAGCTGCCTTCCAGCATGAGTAGTTTGGATTCATTACAGACACCAAACTGTCGATCCACAGGAGGACAGTGGTTGCCTCTGCTTCTCAAGAAAATTGAAGCTCTGACACATTCTGTTAAATGCTGACTCGGTCTGTTTCTTAGCTTGCTTTGCAAGCCATTTCCTTCTCATATTGGCAGGGGGCGCCAGTTTTAGATGGTTTTCCATTTCAAGTTTAGATGAGTTACGGTGTGCACCTGCGCTAGTGAAAAATCCATAGCAGATTAGTGACAAAGTCTTTTTCCAACCCCCTCAGCCCTATCAGGAGGGCAGGTCACGGCTATTTAAAAGGGAGTAATCATTTAATTCTGACCATGGCCACAAAAACAGTCTGTGCCCTCTCTTCAGCAGAAGGGAGCTACAACAACTGAAATATGCCAGCAATTGACATCAGGAGAGAACGGCTGTTAAAGAGCCATTCCACAGTCAGAGAGGCAGGACCAGCATGTGGCCACATCTTATATAGACCAGCCTCAACCACATATGAGAATACCAATGCAGCAGCTGTCTTCCGGGCATCTACACCTGCATCAGAGAGCCCTGGATAAAGCCTTCACACGGATGGTAAATTATGGAGGGGCTCAAGATGCAAATTAAGATTTCTGGAGTGAGGATTTTGAGGTGTACCTGGCAGAAAAGATTCAGGAAATCTCTCAATGCAGCACCCATAAAATGAAATTTTTCCTTTAATAGTAGTGGTAATTTACTACAAAAACTTTACAAATCTAAAATGTAAAACAATGCATCAAATCACAGGTAACACCTAACTCTTCGGGGGCTGGGTGTGTGCGATGCACCATAGAAGCAATCACACTGGGATCATAATAATGTTTCACAACTGTGCACAAGCAACTGTGATCACCATGTCAAAAAGTCAAGTGTGACAGCAGCCAAACCTTTGAGGAAACCTCATTTTTAAAGGAGGGCTTGGCCCCTGTAACTGTAGTGATTTCTCTAAACCTCAACCATATTCGTATGGTGGTGTCTAAGAGCTGCTGTTTTCAGCTTCATTTCATCTTCTTTAAGTCCATTCTTTGCATTTCAGAGATGTGCCTATGCCACAAACTGAACACTGACTCTGGACAAAGCGGAAACCTAAATAAAAGCCAGACGCAGCTGGCTCCATTGTTGGCAGCCTCAACACAGAGCAAAGAACTGAAGGGCCATGGAGAGAGGGGCTATCCTCTCCTCCCTGGGATTGGTCCCTCCAGATCAGGGTTCAGGCACATTGGCGGGGGATGCTGTGGGGAGGCTTGCGCTGCTGCTACCTAGGCTGCACCTGTTGTGTGAACAGAAAGAGGACTGTAGTGTTGAGTGCTGTTAAAGTGGCACCCATCACAAGCACTAAGGCCCTGTTAACAGTCCTCTCCCCCACTCCCATGTTCAGCATTTGGAGTTGTACTCACTTCCAGATGACCTCCAGCTGTAGCTTGATGGTGCCTAGCTCAGTTATATCCACAATGATCGCCTGAGGCCTGGTTGTAAAGAAGTCGATGCTGTCACACGTTACCACACCAACTAGAATCGTGGTCAGTCCCCGCAGCTCTGTGACCTACAGAGGCACAAACCCATTTTCATTTTGCCAGATACCTGACACACATGAAGGATAGTTGAGGAGTTTAGAGAGGCTGGACTCATGGGATATGGCTGAGTCCAGTTCATGCCCATGAGACACAGATTCTCTACCACCCATATTGAGGAACTGGCCAGTTTGTGTGCACAATGAATATGGCAGCCTAGGATCAGCTCTTTGAGGCCATAGGCCAAGTTTTTCAAGCCTGGGTGCCTACGTTTAGGCCCCTAAATAGTAATGGGCTGATTTTCCATAGATGCTGAGCCATACGCTGCTCCCATTCACACCAATGGGGGCTAGGAGTGTTTAGCACTTCTGAAAGTGAAAGTCATCCCACTTATTTAGGAGCCTAAACTTAGGCCCTTGCAAATTCTAGTTTTAGTGTATATTCAAGTAACTCTGTATCAGACAAACAACCTGGAACCCTGGAGCCCATTTTGCTGCAAGATATATATTTTACAGCAAGCCTCACCCATCTCTGGATTTGACCCAAAAATCATCTAGGGTAGAGACCCATTAGATTATCTAGTCCAGGGGTGGCCAACCTGTGGCCCCAGAGCCACATGCGGCTCTTCAGAAGTTAATATGCAGCTCCTTGTATAGGCACCGACTCCAGGGCTGGAGCTAAAGGCGCCAACTTTCCAATGTGCCAGGGGGTGCCCACTGCTCAACCCCTGGCTCTGCCACATGCCCTACCCCCACTCCACCCCTTCCTGCCCCCGCCCCTCAGCCTGCCGTGCCCTCACTCCTCCCACCTTCCCCCCAGACCCTCCTGCACACCACGAAACAGCTGATCGGGAGGTGCGGGGAGGGAAGGGAAGGGGAGGTGCTGATCGGCAGGACTGCCGGTGGGTGGGAGGCACTGGGAGCGGGGTCAGGGAAGCTGATAGGGGGCTGCTGATATATTACTGTGGATCTTTGGCAATGTACATTGGTAAATTCTGGCTCCTTCTCAGGCTCAGGTTGGCCACCCCTAATATTCTAGTCCATCTCCCTACCCATGTAAGGCTGTTCCAATCCCCAACTACCTCCAGAATATGGACACAGCCCTTGTCTACCACTCCCTCTTGGGCCAAGCTGAGCTCAGCTGCAGCTCAGAATCAAAGCCGACAGGTCTTCAGCATCCCTCCTCTCATGGTTTACAAGCAGCACACCCTTCATTTGTCAGTAGCTCATCCCAGTTGTAGCCCATTACACATGCTTTGCAGCCTGACCCACAGCTTCTTCAGCCACAACTGAGTCCAGCAATGGCAGAGAAACAGCTTCCCAGTTCTCAAGTCTGTCTGCAGTCCTAGGAAGTGGGGCTGGAAAACCCACAACCAAGATGCAGCTGGACAAAGGCATATTACTACTTTTGTGCATCAAGGGGTCTGTCATATTTAGGATCGGGGACAGATTTAGCAGGTAAAGTTTTCAGAAGCACATACATCTCATTTGAGAGTTAATGGTAATTAGGAGCCTAAGTCACTTTTGGAGGTGGGAATCTGGCACTTGAAAATTTCACCCAATTCACACTTGTGTGGAGAGGGAAAGCAAAGAAACTAGAGTCAGTCAGGTTTAATAAACTGGCATGAAACCCAAGTCATATAACCTCTCTCTTGAACTTCGAGGTGAGTCATTTTCACTGGCATACAAAGCAATTCATGTTTTTGCAAATATTATGAGAAAACATGCATCTGAATTAGCTTCTCTCCTGATTCTCATTGTGCAGCGGGGAAAAAACATTTTAAGAACATTTCTAAAAGCTCTACTGGCTAGAAGTCAGGAATTCTTTCCTATGTAACTCACATGCTGCCAGAAGGGATGGGGCGTTGCAATAGCTATTTTGCATGGCTTCCAGGCATTGAAAGCCTTATGTTGGCACTACAAAACAATGTGTTTCACTCGTGTAGTGAAGGGTCCAGTCCAACCCTGCAGTCTATTTTAGTCTCAGCTCCCATCTAAGTTGATGGGAGTCATGACTGCAGGATCTGGCCTTCAGAGGAGTCCAGATCACAACAGGAGTTTGCTCTAAGCAGCAGCTGCCAGGTCAGGATGTAATGTAAAACAGGTGGAAGCAGCAGTAGTAAATAGTAACAGGAGGATCCAACTTTTACCTAAGTGAAAGAATAAAGTGCCTACCATGCATCTGTATGGTATAGCAGGGAGTCCTCCAATGAGCCACTCTAATGCCAAGTGGCAGAATCCTGCCCAAAGTTACTGAATAATTATGCCCGACTCACACTGGTAGGTGGATCTCATTAGCTCCAATAGGATATACATGGCTTTAGAGTATCTCTGGGGCAGAGGAAATTAGGGCCTGAGACAGAAGAGGTCATGCAGGGAAACCCCAGGAAGGGGCAAGTTTGGCTTATATATACACCCAAAGTATACATACATAGAGTTACCCTGCTCCAAAAAGTGTGTAAGAAAATCCCCAAAATCTTGCATGCAATATAATTACTCCATCCAAGCCATGGACCCCTAACCACCACCAAATCTTGGATGCAGATCTTAGAAAGGGGTCATTCTAATATATGGAAAAGCAGAAGCATTAACCCAGTTGCCATTAAAAGAGTCCTGGGAAAGAAAGCAGAAGCAGAGATCAGAGGCCAGCTCAGCAAGCAGAACATTGATTAATTGCTGTTTCTATGGAGCTGTGAAAATTCAGATTGTTTTTTTAAAAGCGTGCTAGGCAGAGAGCCGGGTGGGAAGGCAAGCTACTCGCTAACCAATGGCTCCAATCCAGCCACTGCAGACAACTACCTTTATTTCAAACTTCTCATGGAGGTTGGGTATAAAAACCTTCTCTTCCTCATCCCATGTTTGGCTGTCATCCGTCTCAATCTTGCCCTTCAGCTTCCACTTCTGGCGTCCCAATCGCACAAACACCTAGAAGCCACATAGGGAAGAGGCGTCTAGAATCAGCAAATCCCAAAATAGCGTATGGAACTGCACCATCCCTCCCTCCCCACACTGCAGAGCTCGGGCTTGTTCCTTTGATTGCTACACTTTTTAAGAAGCAGGGGTGGAGTTGCCAAGTAGTTCTGTGCCCCACCTGTCCGGGAAGAACTTGGGCGGCTAAGTCAGATACCAAAGCGTACGTGTTGTTGTAATGCAGAGAGAGTGAGTTACTGTCGTGTAATGTCCTGCATCAGAGCAGGACAGATTTTAAAGTGATTTGGAGTTTTGTTAGGGGCAGGAAGAAAAAAAGTGTGTTAGAATTGAAACTACTGGGATGAAAGCCATAGGCTTTGTACACACAGTTATGCAGTCCTGTGCCCTTCAGGGCAGTTGTTCCAATTGGGATCTACCCTATGGATAGGCAGCAGTATTGCTACTACCCTCTTTCAGGGTGGTTTTAGACTCCAAGTCCCCAAAGGAGCTCTTCTGGAAGACTTATGTCTCCCAGGTACCTGGACACTGCCCTCTATCAAGGCACTTAGCCAAGTCCTTCAGCTTCATGCTGAGGCAGGAATAACTTGGTAGCTATGCAGCACCCATATAGCTTCTGGTTTCCCTGCATTCTCTCTCCTGCTCAGCCTACACATCCCCACACTCCCCACCTGCAGACACCAGGTGCAAGCCCATAATTGAAAGTTGTAAGAGAAAATGGATTGCTGTGTACTGCACCTCATACTGGTCCCCTGGGCAGAGACGTGCGTAGCCCACCAACCCTGAAACGAGAAGGAAAACCCCTTCTAATGTTTGTAGTTTGAGAGAGTTTCAAAATATCTATTAACAAATCTCAGCTTGCATTAAACACCCAGGTGACACTCTGATTAATGTCCCCTTACAGCAAAATTCATGTGGAGGAGTTGTTAGCATTTGTCTTATTTAATATTGCAAACTTTGCATAGGGGTGGGGAAGAGGAAAGTCCTGCTTCAACACTCACATATAAAAGAATGCTGCAGAGCAGGGACAAATTTGTTTCGCATCAATGGGGGGCGGAAAAATGAGGTTCATTAAGAGTCAGTTTAGGTCCTGATCCAAAGCCCAGCTCCCAGACTTCAATGAGCTTTGGATCAGTCCTTTATACAGCAAAGCTGAAAAGCTTTTGGCTCAAGCGATGAATGCAGTAGAATAGTACAAGGGCTACCTTTCATTTTCAAGTGAAATTCTCCCAAGTGCACCTCCAGTGCCCCTTCAATCAGACACATATCCTGGAAGAGAAAGACAGAGCAATTACATTGACTGAAGAGTGGAGTAAATGGTACTATGAGAAAGTGGCAGCCATTTGTCTCCATTCTTGAAGACAAACACATCACAGACCAGTTTAGAGCGGTTTGCAAAAGAACATACATTTTACACACCATTAACACTTCTGCATACTGAGGCAGATTTTTTTTTTAAATGCTACTTTCAGGATGGGACATTATATCCCAGCTCTGCAGAGGAGCAAGGTTGTTTAAGTAATACACTTCACACAGTCTTCCCCATTTAGGATAGAGCTACACTTTGAGCTGGAGGTGTAAATTCCAGCTTGAGGAGACATACTAGCACTAGTTCTGATGGAGCTAGTGCACTTGAAAAAGAGATAGACCCTAGCCACAGCAGCAGTACAAGTAGAAAGATGGGCTAACCAGCCAAACAACAATCTTGTCCAAGACCCGAGGCACATACTTGGACAGGTAGCCCCTCCCACTGCTTGCGCTGTTACAGCTATGCTATTTTGAGCATGCTAGTGCCATCAGAGCTAATGTGGGTACGTCTCCTCAAGCTGAAATTTACACCTCCAGCTTGAAGGGTAGACCTACCCTGACTTACTCACACAGTAAGTTACTAACTATGGCTCCCATTGGAGTCAATGGAAAGGGTTTAGCTGATCGCCATATTTGGGGTCGGGAAGGAATTTTCCTCCAGGGCAGATTGGCAGAAGCCCTGGGTTTTTTTTTTTGCCTTCCTCTGTAGCATGGGGCACGGGTCACTTGCTGGAGGATTCTCTGCACCTTAAAGTCTTTAAGCCATGATTTGAGGACTTCAATGGCTCAGACATAGGATAGGGGTTTGTTACAGGAGTGACTGGGTGAGATTCTGTGGCCTGCATTGTGCAGGACGTTGGACTAGACGATCATAATGGTCCCTTCTGACCTTAAAGTCTATGAATCTATGACACCCCACCCCCCAAATAACTTCCTATGAAAGCTAGATTCAGTCCTAATGTTACAGATCAAATTCAAGGGACTTTCTATGCACCCTTCATGAACACATTTGGTTACAAGCAAACAAACCGCATTACCCTGTGCATTTCACTGCATATTAAGGGGGAAGTTAGACAGCAAAATACTTTTATAGAGGAAGCTGTGAGTTGTAGCTGATGTTATGCATTTTCATCTAATTTTACATGTTACGTTCTAAGCCCAGGCCACCAGAGAGCCAACAGTTCAGAACAGCATGTCTTGGTACAGTATCCACTGCTTTGACTTTAGACAGAAGAGTCAGTTATTTGTCAGATGCTTGAGGAGTTCTCCTACCTCTGTGCATTCTTGGAGGTTCTTATAAAGTTCTACCAGGCTCTCTCTGGAGGCTTTGGTGGAGGGAGTCAAGGAGAAGGCATGTTTCATATTAGAGGCCCCATCTCGCAGCCTGCACTGGATGCAGTAAGTTTCATATAGTTCTTCTACCTTTAATAGGGAAAAAAAGAGGAAAAAAAAGGACTCTGTTTTACACCACTCTGGGGTCGGTTTCCAATTTTAGTGAGTTGAAGGAAGTAACATTAACACGAGGAATTTTTGTTTGACGTTTCCCCTTGTAAGAGAGCAGTTCTCATCGTTCTAGCACTGACTCGTACCCCCTACTCTCATAAGAAGCCTTTTCAACAAAGTGGCTCCAAGATTTCAGATGGAGGGAAGAGTGGGTAAAGGATTAATCCCACCAGTTAAAGATTTTTTGAGGTTTTGTAAAGTACAAGAAAAGCATGCTAATGAGAGGGTCCTACATAACCTTGAAACATGTCACTGTTAACAGTCTGTCCCAGGTTTAAGGCCAAACACTTAAATAAAAGTTCATTTCCAGCCAGCACCAACAAAAACTACTAACCCACCCCAGAGCCTGAAAGCCTCTAATTAGTTGTTCCGCAGATAACCTTCAGTTGATCATTTCTAAGTTATGGGTAAATAGTTTCTTGGGGGGTATTGTTTTTCTGCTGTTTTGGCTACACAGGCTTCCCTACCTCACTTTGTTTTGTCTACCACGGACTCCACAATCCGAGCAGAGAGCCATGTTTCTCCCAGCACTACTTCAAAAGAGGTAGGGCACCAGGCTTTGGAAACCACCACCACAGATACAAGACACAGAATAAGTAGCCCTAGAATTCTATCCAGCTCTCCAAGGTACTTAGTGTGGTAATGGGAGCCTTGTATCTGAGGGCCCTGAAATCTTTAATGCACTTCTCCTCACAACATACCTATGAGGCAGGGCAGTGCTATTATCTCCATTTTACCAATGGTAAACTGAGGTACAGCAAGGCTAAGTAACTTGCTTACGGTCACACAAGAAGTTAGTGGCAGAACAGGGAATTAAACCTCAGTCTCCTAGGTCCTAGACTAGTGCCCTAACCACTGGGCCACCCTTCCCATCTCCAAGTCTACACTGAGGAGGCAACTCACAGAGTCAACAGGAGCATGTTGAGATGGAGAACGATGGGGCTGCTCTATTTGTTTAATCTCAAAGTGACTATATAGGGAGACCTATGGCACGGATGCTTCAGTGCTAGCCCAGAGAAAGGCTTCTGCTTACTCAGGCTAACCAATCCCTTACCTACATCCAAGTCATGGTAAAACGGCCCTAAATGGATGGGTGTGTAAGGGTACATCATGGCTCTCAAGTGTGTGTTTAGTGAGGGCATGACTCTAAACCAGGCATATCCAGAAAGCAGGTTCATTCTACTGTTACTAAGCCATGAGGCGTGGAGGGTGAAAGGAGACATGGTTTAATTCGGGGGTGGGCTAAGGAAATAGGGGGCAGTCACTGAATTCTGGGTTGAAAACACACACAGCTCCATGTATGCAAGAGATATTTTTGAGCCCTTCAAATCAGACAGGAGATTGGTAGAATCCATTAAGTGCCACCACCTAGGCTTCCAGGAAGCAAAAAAAACCAAAACAAAAATAACCACCCTCTGCAACTCCTCCCAACAGCACCTATCTTCTGAGTAAGCTGGTAGGATATAGAAACTGGTTCTGCAGGCTGAGGCTGGGCTATGCCCAGGATTCAATCTGAATAGAGCCATTCAAAAAAAAAAAAAAAAAAAAAAAAAAAAAAAAAAAAAACACCTACACACACCCTCTCCTTTTCTAATGGAAGCAGTTACATCTTTCAGAAGTCCCAATGTTACTTCCCCACAAACAAGCTATCATGAAAGTATTTTCTAATCAGAATTTTTATATAGCAGTGTAAATCTCCCATACACAGAATATAAATAGAGCTCCCCTTACCTTGCTTATATGAAATTCCAGTTTTCTGATATACCTTTCAACAGAGCGAATTTGCTTTAGAAAGGGAAAGAAGGATTAAAAGCTATTTAAGCAAACATTCACATAATATGGCATTAAATTATTCAATGAGCATATAGTATCTGTACTTGCACTTCACTGTTCATTGCTTTCTGTGACCTGTCCTGTCCCTACCCCTCCAAAAGAATGAGTACTTACCTTATCCAGATCATAATAGAAAGCCTGAAAGACAAATATGACAAGTTGCCTGTGAATTCATTTGCACATATTAAAGACATTTCCACATCTGCTGCCAGAACAACTGCCCACGCTGCACCGAGTCTTTGTTTAGAGAGTTACAACGTTGTAAGCAGCATTGTGCAATACAGTGGGCAGACAGCAAGGCCAACATTTTCAAAAGTACCCTCTTAGTTTCAGTGTCTTGATTTTTGGGTGCCCAAACTGAGGCACCTCAAGTATGATTTTTCAGAATCAGTAAGGATTTGAAAATTGGTCGAGGTGGATGGGAGGTTTTTGAATCCTTTATCCAGCCTTGGAAGGTTACTTTGTGTTCCCAAGGACAGTCCCAATTCGGAGTCTGAAGTGCTTTGTACAGCTTAGCACTACAAATAGCAAAAGGTTTTGTTGGGATTTTTGTCTGTAGCAGAATCAGAGTTGCTAGGACCTATTAATCAATGTTTCACCAGTTTTGCCTAATCTTTTTTTCTCCTCAGTTTCTAGACACAGCCAGGCACGTATATTACTTGCCAGATAATAATCAGCAGTTAGCTACCGTCCCAAAAGGGAAGGAATGCAATCCAGGGAACACAGCAGGATACTGAGAGTTAGGACTCCTGGGTTCTTTCCCCACATCTAGCCTTGACTTACTTGGTGAATTTAGCAAATAGGTAGAATACTAGCCTCTCACTTTCAGCATTAACAAATGGAAAGCCCCTTTGAGTCCCAAAGGCAAGAGACGGTGGTTGTTTTTAAAACTCTGCTCTCTTTAAACCATCTAAGCGATTAATACTGAGAAGCATCTTACCAGTCTGGAGTTCCTTTTTGTATCTTTGTGTCGAGCAGACAGATAATCCAACTCAGCCTGATGCACTTGCAGGTATTCACTGGAGAGATAAAAACACAAAGTGATATTTTCTTCTAGCATGTGCAGTAGGATACTCCCAGGAACAGATTTAAGAGGGCCAGGTGGAGGGAGGGAAGGGAGATTCTCTGCGCCCCCACCTCAAAAGTAGCCAGAGGTTGGGAAGGGCTGAGCTGGTGCAGCTGAAGGAACAGCTGGAAATGGGAAGGGGAGCCATGGCAGCTGGAAAAGAAGATGGGCTTCATGTGGGTTAGAAGCTGCTGCCCTCCTTCTTGCTACCTCTCATCCCTTCACGTGCCCTCCCAGCTCCAAGAGCTTCATGTTCTGTTTCCCCCACACCGAGAACACAGCCAGAGCCTCGTTCTGAGGGATTTGTTTTAGACTAAGAGAAACAAGAAACAGCAAAAGTGCAAGTGAGCGGGCACAGCATGCAACTCACTGCGACAGCCGCCATCTTGGGACAGGCTGCCCTGAGGCATTCAAAGGAGGAACAGGGGCCCAGGAGGCTCCTAATGCTGAAAAGTGCTGTACATAGGAAACAAAATAGTACATCTCCTTACACCCACGCTGTACGTCTATGTGCCCCTGCCTGCCCAGCAGGAGCCTCCCTGCATCGACCTTCTTCCCCTCAGGACAACCCTTTACCTGCATGAGCCACAATCCCTTCAGAGGAGCCCTCATGCCTGGGCCTGCTCCCATGTCTCACTCTCTCCTGCCACCTCCCCTTTGCTTGGCCACCCACAGTGGGGAAACAAGAAGTGGGAGAGGGAGGGTGTCTCCCAGCCTCTTTGTCTCCTCAGATGGGGAAGGTGGCTTTGGGCCATGCTGCTGGCTTCCTGCTTAGCTTCCCAGAGGAGCACTGGGGTAGGGAAGGTGGCGTTCTGGAGCTCCGTGCTCCTTGTTACCCTTGCGGCTGGAGCAGAAGCTGCCATTTGGGGAGGGAGGAGCTGCAGAGCTGACTGAGACCTGAGCAGCTCATTAGCCAGCTGTAGCTCACAAGGCCAAAGGGTTGAAACACTGAACACTTCAGTCCTCTGGGCTTGATTTTCAGCGGTGCTGAGCATCTGCAGCTCCAGCCAAAGTTAAATGGAGCAGTCAGCACTCATCAGTCAGCACCTCTTAAACATTCCCTTTGTTTATCTGAGCAGCTGGGGGCTGAATGCTACCTTTACTGTCCCCTAGAGCAGCCATTGGCTACTTCCTGATACTACCGTTACTTTTCCACCCCAATTAAAAAGCAGGGGCCTTACCCTGCAAAGTGTTGAGTACTCAGCAGTTATTGGCTTCAATGAGCCCCATGGCAGCTCCCAGAAGACAAAACTCCTCCTAAGCTGATCCTCTTCCAACTTCATTTTAATTCAGAACAGACTTGAGTAAGTCTATTTTCCCCTTTTGTATTTAAAGAGCTGTAGACAATCACCTTCTGGAAAATGCTGCTTTACAAGACACAGAACCTGAACAGCTTGATGTGTTTATATTAAGCAGCCTGCACTTTTCCAAAATTACTCTGTTGGTGTATTTTATTGTCTTACTATTATGAACACATTTCTGTTAATACACAAAAAGTGACTCCAGCCAGGGCCGGCTCTAGGATTTTTGCCGCCCAAAGCAAAAACAATTTTGGCCGCCCCACGTTTTTTAATTACCCCACCCCCGGCCCCGCCTCAACTCCGCCCCTTCCCCAAATCCCCAGCCCTGCCTCCTCCCCCCTAGGCTCTCAAGCCTAGGAGGGAGGAGGAGAAGCGGCGCGTGAGCAGCAGCAGCGGAGGTGAGCTAGGGCGGCAGGGGCACATTTTTAGGGGCGGCATTCTGGCGCCGGCCATGCCGCCCCTAAAAATGTGTCGCCCCAAGCACCAGCTTGTTTTGCTGGTGCCTAGAGCCAGCCCTAACTCCAGCATTCAATTTTCTGCTCTCCACACTTGCTGATAACAGCTCAATGCAGTGGTAGTCAGAGGTTGTTGTTTTTTTTATTAAAGTCATTTTAGGTTTTTGCAGCATTTTAAGATGCTCAGTTGGTGGGGAGGCACCCAGAAGGGTCATTAGACTTAAGGGCTAGTTGCTGTTACTATCTAAAAACAAAAAACATTCCAGCAAGAACAAATGGATTTAGTTTGCATCTGCTTAAAATTTGGCCTTTAAATTATTAGATGCAGCTGTTTTCTGCAGACAGCTTTAATTAGTTACTCAGTTCTGCAAGGAGCTTGCTCAGGAGTCGGACTGTGTGATGTTCTTCACAGAATTGGGACCATAACTCTAATCCATCTGACAGTTTAGTGTCCCCAAGCCCTAATAAAATATTGGAGTCGAATCAATTTTTTTTTAGGTTTAGAATTTTTATTGTTAATTTAATTCCATTAACTAGACACTGGTGTAACTTTTTAAAAGTCTAAGACATTACAGTCCTTGAGGGAAACCAAGTGTGTTTTAACTATGTGAGACACGATTAAGTAGTTGAGGTGTTTACATTTATGGTAAATAATTTCAGTACTTTTTTTCATTATGTTCTTAGCTTAAAATCCCATGGTATTAAAATCCTGGAGATGCCAATGTTGTATTTGAAGGAGCTGCATGCCAGCATGGTTCCCACAGATTAGAAGCACTGAGAGGAATTATAAAGCCACACAAAGGTTAAGATGATTCCATTTACTCTTTGTCTACTCAGTGATGGCTAGGTACCTAATGAAGTTCCTAGAGCTCCATGCTAGACCCATGGATATCACAGAGTTTAACTATTACCATTAATAGAAGCAGGATAAAATCCTTGGCATGAGGGAGGATTTGGTCCCAAATAAATGTGTTTGCCACTAGGTAGTGTGTTTACTAAGGGCCCAATTCTGTATCTAATGAAGACAATAGGAGCTTTGCCATTGATTACAAGGGTTGCTGTATTGGACCATTAAGCTAGAGCAGGGGTTGGCAACCTTTCAGAAGTGATGTGCCGAGTCTTCATTTATTCACTCTAATTTAAGGTTTTGCATGCCAGTAATACATTTGAACATTTTTAGAAGGTCTCTTTCTATAAGTCTATAATATATAACTAAACTATTGTTGTATGTAAAGTAAATAAGGTTTTTAAAATGTTTAAGAAGCTTCATTTTAAATTAAATTAAAATGCAGAGCCCCCTGGACCAGTGGCCATGACCCGGGCAGTGTGAGTGCCACTGAAAATCAGCTCTCGTGCCGCCTTTGGCACACGTGCCATAGGTTGCCTACCCCAGAGCTAGAGTATAAGGAACAAAGTTTTGGCAGTAACAAAGACACTAAAGAAGTCAAATTCCAACAAATTAATACTTGAAAAGTCCTTACTTAAGTCCTTTCTTCAAAGCTTCAAAAATTTTCTTCACCTGCTGTGGTTTTGGATCCCAGATGACAGCCCCTCTCTGCAGGGAGGGATACATTTTGGAGGATTTCACAGACATTTTAGACCTCACTGAATTCCTGCTGAGAGACTTTCTGTAGGGAAGGGGGGGAAAAAAAAAAATCAGCACCACCTCAGAGCTGGAAGAAAGTCTCACACATATAGCTACTACAATGCTAGTTACAGAGCTGCTCCTGCAAACCTTTACTCAAAGGAGCAGTCTCATTGAAAACAGTGGGACTACTTAAGTGAGTAAGGGAAGCAGGATCAGGACCTGTATTAGATCCATAACAGAGAGTGGTTCAGGGTTTGTCTTTAACCCATCAAAGCCAAGAAATGGCTACCGCTCAGTGGGATGAGAGGCCAAAGGAAGATAGAGAAGATTAGGTTACGAGCGTTAACTTAGAATTTCCTGGCTTCAAGGGAGACCACTAGGAGTCAAGTATGTCTCTTCGGTTGTTAATTTATATTACACACACAATTCCCCATTATTTGGGGGAACCAGAAATAGATTTTATGTACTACCGATTCACAGACTGCAGTTCAAACACTCAGTAATTAATCCTTGTGATCTGCTCACAAGATAGCTTATGCCCTGATCCTGTAAACACATTCATACAGGGTAGGTTTGTAGAACTGGGACCCAACTGTTGTTATCCCCGTCTGTAAAATGGAGAAACTGAGGCAGAGTGTTTGTGGGTTACTCAAGGTCAGGAAAGAAGTTGGGGTCAGAGTCAGGATTAGATCTTGGGCACTGCTGTTCTCCAAGTTTCACTAATCCCCTGACAAATGGTCCACTCTCATCAACTAAAGGGATCATATACACGATTAAAAGTACATTAACAGACCAGTTCTGTGCTATTAGGCAGTCTAGCAAAGATATGTTATAAAAGGACTTCAGAAATAGCTACTGCTTAGCTGCTCTCAACACCTGTTTCAATATTCACTCATTTATATTTTTTGTCTGAAAGTTTCAAAACATGCCAAAAGTCTACCAGGCCCAGATTATAAACTAGGGTTTTTTTGTTGTTGTTGTTGTTGTTTTTAAATCAAGGTGGGTTTTTTTTCCTAACCCAAGCTGCCTTTCTATGACAGACACATTACATCTTTTTAAAGCAATTAAAAATCAAAATCAAATCCCACTTAGCTCAGAAATCCTGTAAAATGTCATTACATAATGGGCCTGCTGCGCAAATATGAAGAACAATAGCACCTGTAGTCTTTAGTCATATACCTGTGATGGGTAAGCCGAGCCCAGAATAGGCTTTGAAATCACTGCTGACACACTTGTCTCCTGTTGATAGATTCCTGGCTGGTTTACCTCCCTCTTTATAACTTCATAAACCCTGATTATTTGTAGCTGGTTTGATTAATTCCCCCTTCTATTTGCTTTTAACTCCTTCCTTTAAACCAAGCCTTTATTTGACAAAGTTAATCTAGGGAAATTCCCCACTCCTGACATCTATTCAGATTGTGTGGTTGGGTTGGGTTGGGTTGAGTTGAGGCTCCCTCAGCTTTTGAGTGCTGAGTAAATCCTGGATTGGACACACCTGGGGAAATGACAAAAATCTGAATTCTAGAGATGGCCCATGAATTATGCAATGGGCCACCATAAAGAAGGTGCATGAAACTCAAGGTGTGAGGAAGGATGGTCTGGAGATTGGTTCTAGCTGTGTCACAGGCTTAGCCTATGACCCTTGGGTAGGTCCTTCAGTTATGTGCCTAAATACTTACAAGGAGCTGGGCTTTCTGTGTCTTAATTTCCCCATTTTACAGTTGGGAATAACAATATTTATCTCCCTTGCAGGGTGTTGGGAAGGTAAGTAAATTAATGTGCCTAAAGCATTTTGAGAGCTTCAGATGGAAGCTGCTGTAGAAATGCAACATATGGTCAGTGTATGCTCAGAAGGGAGTTTGTCTGTGATTGCCTACTGTGTCATTCTAAAGTGCTAGTGAGAGAGCTTGTGAAGGGAAAGGCAATGAGTAAATAGGTTCACTTTGCTGGGGAAAGTCCTCTGGTGTTTCACCTAGCAATGTCTTGTTCTTAACACTTAGCATGGTCTCAAAATACTTGTCTGAATTCTCATCCTTGAGCAAAACTTTCCTCTATTGAAAGAGTTAAGAGGCAATGGGATTTTGCAAATAGGAAAAAAATGCATAAAGGCTGATTGTTTAGAAATGCTTTACAGCTGAAAGTAACAGAGTAATCTTAGGGGAAATCTAAACTTGCTTATTTGGAGCTTTCTTTGCCTGCTGGAGGTGATTTGGTTATAGAAACAGCTGTTCAACTCTTTTCCTGCTAGACTCCTTCCCTGTAAGAACTCCCACTATGTATGTCAAGCTCAAATCCGTTTATGTAATTTACTGTCTGTGTTTTTCTCGACAGTTTAGTTATCAGTGTGACTTTAGACATCTGACTTATGGTAGGACTATTATTATTCAGGTTCCATAATGAATTTCATGAATTCATGTGCAAAGACTTCCAGATTAGGTTACCAACCTGTGTCAGGTTCTCATTTCAACTCACAATTTTATAAATGGTGTGTTTGGTGACAAGGTTAATTAGTTTATTCAGTGCTTTGAAAATACAAAGAACTGTATAAGAAGTGCCAGGTGCTTTACTGAGATACAAGCAGTTACTCAAGAATTGCTTTAAGAAGTGGAATACTTTTAGTGACATTTTTTTCAGCACTTCTATATGATTCAAATCAGTTCCCTTTGGTATTTTTCTGGCATATGTTGACAGCCAGAAATCTTCCATTTATATAGCATTATTATCCTAAAAACATTTCACAGATTATATAGGAATCGCTTAAGTCAGCACAGGAACACAAGCCACTCTTGGGTGGAAGTGGCAGCTATTTAACGCTACCTAGCAATGTTACCCAATAATTTAGAACAAGCAGTAAGGAAGATTACTGGGCCACGCTGCTGATAGGGTCCTGGGACTGAGAGAACTGGGTTCTAGTGCCAGTTGTGCCACTGAACTGCTGTGTGACATTGGGCAGTTCCCTTGATCTTCTCTGTGCCTCTGCACACCCTTTGTCTGTCTTGTCTATTTCAGCTGCAAGAGACCTACTCTGTCCCTATTATAATGGCATCCTGATCTCATCTGGGGCCTCTAGATGCCATTTAATATAAATAACTGCAGGAGGAATTTAGGTGCACTGAATGTAATTACCTCAGTTAGATTTTAACCAGGACCTAGAGCTAACACCCCTGTTCTACTGAAAAGTGCCATGAGATTTTTAAGGACTATAAGGAGTCAGGAAGTTTTACGTCGCCTCTCATAGATGGCATTGGCACAAGCATGCTAGTCACTACCACACTGCTGGGAGAGGGCTGTTGCTTCGGTACAGACTCAAAGCTTCAATAGGGGGGTTCTTCCCTCTAACACCAATGCTTGCAGCATTCAGTGTTCTCTTTGGGATCCCATCCAAACATGGATCTGTCACAACCCTGCTTCTTTGTGAGATGTGAGCAGCTCCCTTTTAATTCCCATGCATGTCCTTTAAATCAGTATCTAGCAGCAAGTTCGCAAAATAGATTTTGCAGGTATTTCTTGGTAAGTACAATTTTGCCCTCAACATGCCAGACCCATTTTAGGGGAACTCAGCTGTGCTCTTCCTGCCAGATGGAAGAATGATCCATACAGTCTGACCTGCTTTTGACTCTGCAGAAACATTGGGTGACAATGATAACGATAAATAGTACTTTAGACACATCTTTCATCCCAAAGCAGTTTGCAGCCTAAAACTGATATGCAAACAATAAGCAAAGGTTGCTTCAATCACCACTGAAGTGCAGCCATCTCTAGAGCATGGTGAAGTAGCTGTTTAACTGTGCACAACAACAGACTCCTCCATTTAGGACAAAAAAAGTAAGGCACACCTTATGAAGGGAGGATTGAGGTTGGCAAGAAGTGTTGACCTGTGTCTAATATCTGACTGCTCAGGGTGCATGTATTTGTTTTCACTTTTTATTCTACTTACGCTAACTTTCTGCTTTGCACCGTGCTGAATCCAGCAAAGGAACAGCTCCTGCTGATTCCACCCCCATCGCTGGGAGAGACAAATGTCAATTTCACTGACATGATAACTGGTCAGGAAGTCTGTGGCCTCCTGAAATAAACAGAAAAACAGATGAGTCTAAACCTGCTTGGCAGTTCAGGTTGAGCCAGTGCTGGACTGCAGGGAGGAGAAACCACTGAGCAATACAGCAGGCACTAGAGTTGCTAGAAGAAAAGATTTGTCTGCTGAACACATTTTCTCTGTCACACAATATAATTAATAAACAACGGTGTCACACTCACGCCTTCAGGTATTTGCTGATCTTTTTAGCAAACTCTAGACCTCATCCTATAAGAGGCCAAGCACCCTCAACTGCTGCAGAAGCCAGTGGGGCTGGAGGGCTCCCAATATCTCATGCAGTACTTCCTACAATTTGCAACAGCCCTACTGTCGAAGAAGGAGGTTGATGCAACCCATGTACTCCCAAATCAGTCTGGGATACCAGAACAGTACTTGGGCCCCAGCCCTGCAATCAGGGACATGAAAACAGAGCCCCACGGAAGTCAATGGGGCACCACATGGATGAAGCGTGCGCACACACACACACACACATGTGGATCTAATGGCAGGATCGGAGCCCTCGTTTGTGGTGCTTGAGCCCATGGCAGAACCTCGTCTTCCATCAGTAAAACTCAGGCTCATTCTCCCCTTCTGGTGAGTTTAATTTCCCTGGGATCCCTCACTTCTGTTTCCCATCAGTTATACTCTTTTGTTTCCTGGAGAATTATGTTCTCCACTGTATATGTATAGAATTCATACTGTAATACAAGTAACAGACACATCCACAAAACAGCTGTAGAAAATCATTCTAGGCAGTTAATATACAGAAGAATTCCCCTCCCGCCCCCCACAGGCTGGTGTAATGTAAACACCATAGCTAGCAGCTTTGCTTTCTTTTTTTAATGGGGCCATGAAGAGGGCCAAACCCTGACATCTTCTCTCCGTTCTTACTCTCTCCTTACTCGGGCAAAACTCCCATTGAGGTCAGTGGGGAATTTTTGCTTGAGTAAAATGTGAGAGCCAGAGCATCCCCTTCTGCAGAAATATTCGCGGGAGAGGAGAACGCCTCATGGAATTGTGACCAAATTACTCCATGGGGGAGAGGTATGTGCCTTGCACTGTGGAATGAGTTCCAGAGCCAAGATCCCTGGAGCTTAGTGTGCCTCTGCTCTGGCTCTCGCCTCAGTAGCATGGCTTCAATTAATAGCACAGCAGTCTTGGAGTCCAGAGAGCAGGGTTCTATTCTTGGCTCTACCCAGTGACTTGCTGTGCAAATGCAGGCATGGTACCCAACCTCCCTGTACCTCCATTTCCCAATGGATGAGGAGGATGACACTTATCCTCCTATGTAAAGCACTTGCGCTTCCCAGGAGGAATGAGAGATTTTGAACGTGTCTCCTGAATTCTAGGCTAAGTTAAGGGCCTTCCCAGTATAAGGCCTCTAAGTATTAGTATCTGCAGCAATAGTAACTATATAAATAGTTCACATAACGATGCCCATGTATATTTTTTCCATCTGATCATTTGAACCTGAATGAGAAGTGACCATTTTACCTGCAGCTTTTCAGCTAATTGTTGCCTCTACTTGAGTTCTACGACTTCTAGGTCTCTGCATGTTTCACTGGCTTGTCCAGGCTTTGGGGAGTTCACGAGTAAGCCAATGGAAAGCAGTTGAAAGGTGTTAGAACAAGATCCAAAAGTCAGGCAGTGGGGCCAAACAGCATCTACTTTGCAACAGCCACTCAAGACAAAAGGGCCTGGGCACTTTCAAAAAGTCTCTTTTCTCTTAGTACATTTAGCTCCACAAGATCTCAAAGGGTCTGATGCAACTCCTAGTGAAGTCAATGGAAACCCTCCCATGTGGCCCTGTTAGGTGTGCCCCAATCACATTTTAATCAGACAGCACGGGGCTTTTAGTTTCTTTGGCTGTGAGTGGGCATCTGGTGGCCATCACTGTGTTTAAGGTTGCATTACAGCTTTCATTCTTGCCTGCAGTTTTCAGAAGCTCATAACTCTTTGAACAATCACCCCATTATCGTGATCATTGGGCTGAAATAAACATGCAACTTACTGAAAAATGTCATTGCCTAACAAGTCATTAGAGGAAGAAACAAAAGGAATGGCTTTGTGGTTATTGCCTGCATACCCCATGAAAGCTGGACTGGAGTCCTGGGTCCAGTCTTCCGCTCCTTGGGGTTGGGAGTCTGACAGTGGGGTGGAGGAGTATGGAGGAGAACCTTGCCTTATTTTATTTACTCCTCAAGCCGGTTTGGTAATGGACATTGAAGAGCTCTTAAAGGGAGATTTGCAGACTTTGAGGGAGGGGGTAATACACCACAGACAAAAGGAGGGAGGCTTGTGGGGGTTGGAAGATTGTGAGAGGCCCCATGCAGGAAGGACTTGCAAGTCTGAGCCCCAAGTTCAAAGGGCTAGGAAGTGTGAAACTTACAGATCCCAAAATCACACTTGATGCTGTAACTAAACTACTCTTCAAAAAACCTTGGGCCTGATTCTCTTCTCATTTATACTGGTGTAAATCAGGTGACACTATTGAACTCCAAGGAGTTACACTCGTGCAAAGTGGATATAAATGAGAGGAGAACCAGGCCTTGTGACTGTCATGATCAGCCCTGAACTTATTTAAACTCACGTGGGCTCAATTCTCAGCTGGATTGAATATGTCCCTTTAGTTACAACATTTAGGGTTATGTTTCAAAGAAATTCACTGGCAGGATTTGCAAAAACAGAAGCTTTTCTCATCAGAATAAAAGGGAACTGAAATAACCTCAGAGAAAACATTAAGGGGGTGGGGGTATCTTTATTTACTTTGAAATAACTGTGATAAAGTCAAATCATCTCATGGTACAAAAAACGTTTACATAGTTTTGGTGGTGACTCATAGCTCAGTTCACTCCTCTGACTACAAGGCCTTAAGTAGGATATCGTGGTAGCATCTTTTTTTAGCAGGGAGGATTTATAAGCACAGTTCTCTAGAGAGAGGCTCACAGAGTTTTGCAAGCCAGTGTGCCTATATAAAAGTGCTGAACTGCATTACAACTGCTCCTGGAAAAAAGCATCTGGCCATATCTCAAACCAGTTCTTCCCTCAGGTTAGGAGTGACTCAGACAAGGACCGCCAGCAAAACTTAATTGAAAATCAATCTCAGAAGTTTACTAACCTGGTAATCTCTGCTGGGTGGGTCAATGTCTTCAAATCTCAAAATTTTGGGAGTTAACCCTTGGGGTCAGACTCAGAGGTACTTTCCCAATCCCAGAAGTCCCAGAAAGCATAAAATGGGATGACAGCGGCTGACTGGGGCCCAGCACATGTAAAATACCAGACATCAGACTGAATGTAAGGAGCAGGCTGCCGGGTGATGGAATTGTTAGGGGAATACATCTAAGGCCAGTAGAAGGGTTGGGCTGAGAGGAAAAAGGACAGGGACTGAGAGTCTAAGTATCCACATTTTGATGGGGCTTAAGCAAATCTCCCAAACTGTCAGAGATTAACTCAGTCAAATGTTAAGTGTCTGATTTTGCTGCATTGAGATTCTAATTCCCTCAAAATAAATTTTGTATTTTTTGATGTAAGGGAATAAGCTAATTTGTCCCAATTTTAACAACTTGCAATGCCACAAAGACACTTTAACACTGTGCTGCACCGTTCTCATATAACCAGGCTATAGGGCCAAAGATTCAACTATACTCAGCAAGAGGTACTAAAACTCAGCTCAGGTTGCCTGCAGTACTCAGAATCTGTTAGTATTAGGATATTCCTAAAGCCAAACTACCCTCATCCCCCGCAAAGAAAAACCTGATTTCTGTTTGTGTTTATGCCTAAACTTTTCCGACCCTAGTCACATACTTGCTTGTTTCTGGACACAACAGTTTCAACAATTTTATGAGGAAAATATGACTCATTGACTTCTTGCAAATGTTTCTGCTGATGTTTTGTCCTTTTAAACTAGTAGTTATGGTTTTTTAAATGACTCCAAGAAATTTATTTGTACTCATTATACTATCGCTAGAGAAGGCATTAGTGCCTGTATAAAATAGTAAAACATCCCATTTCTGTTAATTAAACACACTTGCTTCCATTTAGTGTATGTCTGAAAATAATTGTACTTGAGTTTTGCTTCCTGCAATAACTTGTGGATACATATATTAGTACTTAGATCTCTCCTGACCTATTTGTACCAACATATCAGATGGCTACTCATATAATTAATAAATATTTGCACCCACAGTTCATTGCATGCAGCAAAATGTGGGCTCAGCTATCTACTGCTACAGAACACTATCCACAAAAATGGAGGCCAGGTTGAGCTCAAGGTGAATATCAGGCCTTAAGTCTGAACATCATCTCAGATCCCTAATAGGTATAGATTGAGAAAATTCTGTACCATCCTTCCATAATGTTGTAATATGAGACACAAGTGACTGAGTAGAGGATGTGTTATGTCACTGGTCTACTTTGTCTTTTACTTTGGATGTTGACTTTGTTAGACACATAGTACCCAAAAACCATTTTTATTTTTTTATGTTTTGGTCCTACATAGATCACTCTAAATTTGTCATATACTGCTTGATGCTTACTTTCCCCTATCTTTATTTTGATTACTACTATTATTTATTTATTATTTCTGATAAATAATTTTGCTTTAGCTGCATAGTACTGGCATTGACTGGGTAGGATACACGAGGTGCTCCCTTTCTTCAGGTTTGTGAAAGACAAAGGGAGTTATTGTATTTTGTCTTATCACAATTTAATCCTTTTATGCAGTAGCCTCAAGTGTGCCCAGCACTTTACATAAGGAACTATGGCCCTGATTCTGAAATTGGATCCACATATGCCAACCCCTGTGCCCATTTGGAGCTTTGTGGCTGTCAATGGAGCTTCACATGAATCTGCCTACAGTACATGGATCAGACTGCAGGGCTTATGCCTGCTGCATGATGGCCAGACAAACTGTGCTGGCAGGAATGGTTTCTACACCATTTTAACCAAACTCAATCTCCACTGTAGATGGAACCAAAACTAAGTAAAGAGAATGAATTACCTTCTGAAAATATCTAGTCTACACCTAGAAAAGGTTTGCCAATAAAGCTAGCTATACTGGCAAATCCACCTACTAGAGGTGCAGTTTTACTGGCAAAAATGTGTTTTTGCTGGTATAGCTTATACCAGTTCTCAGAATGTAATAAGCTATACCAGCAAAAAACATTTTTTTTGTGCCCCATCCTCTTGCTCCCAAATAACTGCATGTACTCTAAAGCTTTCACTAGTATAAAAATGCCATTAAAAATCACACCCCTGTCCGATATTATTCTACTGTCAAAAGTTTCTAGTATAGACCTGGCCTACATCTCATTTTGCAAACAGTGCTTTGCTTTGCTCTAATCACATTCATGTGATCAAAGATTGGTATCTCCCTCTCATTAATTGAAAAGCTTGGGAGCAATGGACTCCAGCACATTTTGTAGAGAGACTACAGGCCTGATCCTGCACCACTGAGTTTAAGGGGAGCTTTGCCATTGACTTCAGTGGTGCAGATCAGGTGCTAAATACACATTCCTAGATTTAGGGCCCAGTCTTGCAGTTCTGGGACTCATGAGTAGCCTCATCTAAATTGCCATGTCTACTGATGTATGACAGCTTCAGAACTCGGCCATTAGTTATTTTGAAGGTACACCTCTACCCCGATATAACGTGACCCGATATAACATGAATTCGGATATAACGCGGTAAAGCAGTGCTCCGGGGGGGCGGGGGCTGGGCACTCCGGTGGATCAAAGCAAGTTCGATATAACACGGTTTCATCTATAACACAGTAAGATTTTTTGGCTCCTGAGGACAGCGTTATATCTGGGTAGAGATGTATATAAAAAGCAAGCAAACTAAACAAAGAATTAATGCTCCATTTTACATACAACATAGTGTTAAATCCAGTGGGAATGTACACGCTATATGTAATCTCTGCTCTCAGGCATTCTTTAGAGAGACCACTGACCTCAGTAGCAATGTCTCCTTCACTAGATACTTTACTGGATAAACATTCCAAATTTATGATTAAAAAAACTTAACTTTTCAACTTTCCTTTTTAGATTATTACCCAGTCATGGCAATAAAATTATTAATGTCAGAACTAAAGAACCTTTCTCTAGTTATTTTTCTAGAGCTGGAAAGACCATTTTAAGTCCTGGAATGGGAACGTCATCTTTTTAATCCTTTCTCATAGGGCCATTTTCACACAGCATTATGTATACTGCATACAAATGGACTCCCTTTCCTCAAATGTATACTTGCCCTTGGAAACTTACAGAAATAAGGAAGTGTAGGACAAGTGCAGAAAGGTCACATGCCATTCAGTCTTAGTCCAGAAGGTCTAATTGATAGACATCATTATTTTGGCACTGAAGCTTGTTGTCTCAGACTGGCAAGCAAAGCATGAACCCAGGTTTCCAAGAAAGCTGGAGATAAGCCATCCTTACAGACTTCCACAAAGAGCTTGTAAAATGTACAGTTTTTAATTATTGTTTTTGGTTTTTAATCAAAGACTGATATAATCGCTGGAGCCAAAGACAGCAGAGTTAGCACAACATTGAGAGCTTTAGAAAATCCCACCCCAATCCATTCAAAGTTTTGCATCTTGCCTCTAACATGTTGAGGATCAAATTCTGCTTCTTCCCCTCTGCACCTTCTCCACTCCACACTCCCCAGGAGCATAATGCGACATGGGCAGCCGGACTGGCCCAGTCTGCTGTGCAGGATGCGGGGAGCCTGTCATAGACCTGTGCTTGGCAGCAGCTTTGCATGACCAAGCTAAAGCTGTTCGGAGAAAGAAGGTATCCAGTGGCTCTGTGACTACACAGGTTCACAAGCCAACCACCCCTTCACGCCCTGAGGCTGAGTAGTGGATACAGGGCAATTCTGCTACAGATCCACAGCCTGTAAGGGGAAGATTTTGTTTTTACATCCATACCCACACACCTGCTGCTGTGGAACTCCCTGTCCCATGAAGGTTTCACTCCGGCCCTAACAGACTTCTAGGTATAGGGTAACATTTTCAATAGTGCCCAGGAGACATAGGAGCCTAAGTCCCTTTTTCAAAAGTGAGTTAAGTCTGTAGAAGCCCAAGTGTCATTGAAAGTCAGGATGACCTAGACTCCTAAGTGCCTAAATCATATTGACTTTGAGTTGGGCCCCTAAGGGCCTATTTCACTTTGGCAAATGGAACTTAGGCAGTTTTGAAAATTTTACCCATAAAATATATTTAACCCTTAAATATCTATTTTAAAACCAAAGATCTGAAAATCACTTTCCCCTTTATGCCTCTCACTCAGGCATATTTAAGAACACATTAGACTGGTTTATCATACAGCTTAGCCCCACCCACATTGCCTAGCTTCAGAGATTAAACCCAGCTCTGAGGCCAGAGCAGATGGGGGCCTTACACAACTTCCGAGAGCCAAATTCAGGACTCTGTGTTTGCCCTGTACCAGTGCATAGCATCACAACCAGCCCCCTCAGACAGCTATCCCTGGGCTCATATGGCGTCTGTCAAATAACCAGCTACTGCAGGGAAAAAGCACAACCATGATCTCAGGCCCGGCCTCTCAAGTACAACGTGACCTGCTTTTCAAATAATGTATTCAAAATGCCATTGCATTTTTAATTGGCTTCAGTCTAAGCACATAAAGCCAAATTCTGCTGCCTGTGACACTGGTATGAATCCAGACTCAGTGGAATTAATCCAGATTTACACTGCATTCCCTGACAGCAGAATTTGACCCATATTCGAACAACGATCTGGAAATTATTTTTCAGGAGTGGGGGTGTAGCTGTTAGTTCTGAGGTTCACTTTGACTCTCCCCCTAGTGGCAGGATATTAGATGGTTGAAGCAGAAAAGAAAAGTTACAGGCCACATGCTGGTTGTAAAGCTCCCACTTCTTCCAGCCAGACTGTTCACCAGAATCAGGACAGGCAGTATATCCCACTGTTATTTTTAAAATGCTTTTGGAATATTATGGCAAGAATCGGTTTGGATTTAACCACAAGCCCTGTGCAGTTTAGTTCCCTCCCCGATATGTGGCATACTCATGTGGCATGCTCATTCGTCCACATGTTGAGTTGCTTCCTGCAGTATGTGGGGTGGCTTCATGCCCGCCTGTATCAGGACTCTGCCCGTGGCACTGAGGTGTCACTGTGAGGCTGCTCTAGCGCCCTTCCTTGAGTTTTCCTTTCTTCCCCAGGAAAAGGCAGGGAACAATCCATCCATTACCAGCTGATTTACGAGCTCAGATCCCACTGCTTGCTCCTCTGGTTTCAATTTCAAGCTTGATGACAAACTTTAAAGCCTGAACCAGGGATGCTGGAATGCACCAGGCTCTACACGCTAGCCTGACTCATAGCTTGTTCTGCTTTGGCAGAATCTGAGACTGCAGTTAGATGGAGTCTAATGAATACTTAAAAAAAATCCTACCAAGAGAAGAAGCAGATGGTATTGAGAAAGTGAACTATTTACAAGCAACAAACAGCCCTTTCTAGGTCTGATAAGGAAAGTCTGCCTAGCACTGATGCACCAAATTCTACAGCCACTGCCACAGATAAGCTTCCCTTTGTCAACTGGGAAATCCTGAGTATTTCCATCGAACATCTGTCCTGTAGCACACTTCTCCTTTCCTCCCACCCCCCATTAAAGCCTGTACAAATGTAATACACAGGCTAAGTGCATGTGATTATGTCTCCCTCTAGTGGCTGGTCCCAGAGACTAAAACAGCCTGCTACTTACTCAGAGCTAAACTTCCCCTGTAGCTCTACTATGAAAGCCCTGGGGCTTTAGGGCTCAGACTCACCCATTTCTTTTTAACCCCTGCTGGAAACCATGGTGATGTAATGTACCATGGGCACCTACATACATGTGCATGCACACTGCAGCCAAAGAGGATAGGTATGCCTAAGCAGTAATGAAGTTTGATGTTCAACAGCATGAGGTGCCTTTAAATATCTCCAAGAGGCCAGCTCTGCAAATCACAGTGTATGGGAATTTCTACCAGGACAGACTTCTGGCAATATAAGAAGGAGCCATTATACTTCTCATTTAGTCTTGTCATTATGAAACTAGCCTCCCTTGCTAAGGACTCGGGTCCAGATTTTTAAAGGTATTTAGGTGTTGTTGCGCTCAACATCATAATGCCTAAATCTCATTTTCAAAAGTAACGCAGGCACTTTGGAGTCTAAATCTCATCAATAGTCAATGGGATTTTGGTTTCCTTTTGCCATTGAGATTTAGGCTCCTAAATCAGTTAGGCATTGCAATGATGAGCGCAGCAAGGCCTAAGTACCTTTAAAAATCTGGATCTTAGCCATTATGCCAGCCACATGACCCAGGCTTTAATCCCTCAAGTACCCCAGGACACTTGATGTGATGGGCAACTAGTAGGGCCATGGGAGATGTGGGATGTACAGTACATTCTGCCATTCCACTCTTGTCCCCTAGAAAATAATGAGTCTGATAAAACAGGGTTAGTCTCCAGAAGCACATAGCAGATAGAGAAATGGAAATGAATACAAAACATCAGGTCACTGGGAATGGAGTTACTCTATAACTTCTCTTTGTCAACATCTAAAGCTAAATTATTTCCATAAGGCACAATCCAGTGAAGTGCTGAGTGGTGATGGAGTTACACAAAAGAGGTAAACATTTTCACAAGTGATTTTGGGTGCCCAACTTGAGGCACCTTAAAGAGGGCTGATTTTCAGCAAGTGTTGAAAACCCACCCTCTGCGAGTTAGGTCCATTTAAGGCATGTCAAGTTGGGCACCCAGAAGCTAAGGGTCCCCCAAATCATTAGTCATTTTTGGAAATTTTGCTGGGGACAAATTTGGCCCAATATCTCTTAAGATAAACAGGCGAGGCTTGAAAAGTTATGATTTCTAATGAATTAGGGGTGGAGAGGTGTAGTCATTGCTGTCGCAGTACTAATCTCTGCCATTATGTTCTGCGTAACCTGTTTTCTCTGCTGACACACGAAGGCTCTCCAGCCATGGTACCTTCCTTACAGGGGACAATAAGGATCTCTGCCAATACAAGGGTGTGTTTGTGTTTTTTGCCCTTTCATTTATATCACACCAAAGCACTGTTCCTATCCAATCTTGGCACACAAGCTTCTGCCATTTGTAGCCCATAATCTCTTATGCTGTTACTTCCTGATTTTATTTGGTTTGGTTTGGTTTTTAATGAGATGAAGTTTGCAAATGCCCCACTCCAGCTCTTATAAACCATTGGTCTTAAATGGGCAGCTGTAGAGATTTTGCAGAAAAAAAACAGTCAGTAACCACACAGCTCTACTTAAAAACAGATGTTTTACCCCCTCTAAGCTGAACTAATGAGGCAGGAGTTTGGAAAGAACATGCCAGATTCAGTCAAAGTTCTGTCCAGAGAGCCGCACAAGCATGGTACCTCCAGACTAGGTGGCATATCCCCAGCTTGTGCAAACTGTTACAGTTCTATTGACTTCAATGATCTGCCCCTTTGAGTCCTAGATCACATCTAAACTAGACTGCAGGCTCAGCCACAGTGAACTAAATGCTATTTGCCTAATTTACAAATGTATCCAATTGGCATATTTCATGTAAATAAAGGAAGCAAGGCTTGGTCTTGTATGGGGAACATCACTTCAGTAAACCAGATCCTCAGCTGGTGTAAACTGGCATAGCCTTATTGAAGTCAATGGACTTATACTGATTTATACCAGGTGAGGATCTGGCCCTGCATCTGGTTTGCATTTAGCAAGCAAAACAAGGACTCTAAAGCCTATTTTTCAAAGTAGATCATCTAGGGTCAGATGCAACTAAAACTCTGACTGGCTATAGAAATCTGGACAAACGTAAAATTCTTTAAACTACTTCTGTGTGTAAGCGGGGGAATGGTCCCACTATTGTGGGGAACTTTCCTGGCTTCTGCACTACCCCGATGAAATGGGCTAGCGGAAGGATCTGAGTCCTCGCTCCCACTTCCTTTACCCAGAGGCCCCTCTGCCCTCGAGGACTCCCCTTGCACTCTCCTCATAACCACAACAAGGCTGGGCCCAGGATTCCTGCGGGGCTCGACCCCCCAACCTTGCTGTGATCACCTAGGTCAGGGACTAGGGTGTCCCCACTCCGAGGTACTCTCTCTGCACTGGATGCTTTCCTGACCCACTGATCATTACATACAATTTAAAGCAATACAGTTTATTTAGTTTAAAATTAGTTTAAAAAGGAATTAAACAATTAGGTTAAAAAGGAATAAGGAAAAATGGGAAAGGTTAAAGGAAACACATCATCCCGCTCTGTGGCAGGGAACATCACAGTGTCTCTGGAACGTCAGGGCAGTTCACAGTCTGTTCCTTGTAGGTCCCAGGCTCCTTCTCAGGCCCTGGCTGTGCTGCAGAGACGCTGCGGGTTGGACACTTGCTCTGGCGGTGGCCACACGCTCTCAGGCTCTAGGTGGCAGGACCCTTCTTCCCAGCGTCGCCCCCGCCCTGACAGGGTTACGATCCCCCTCCAAGTCTGGCCTGCAGAGCCTCTTGGCTGAGGTGTCTCCCTGCGCTGGGCCCACTGCCCAGGGTCCCCCTCGCTCTCCCCAGCTGCTCACCGCACCCAGCTCCGGACTGCTCCAGCCCCAGCTCCAGCTCCATTCCGCCTCAGCACGGCTGCTGCTGTTGGTCTGCCTTCAGCTCCCTGGGCTGCTTTTCTGGCCCCTCTGGCTCTGGTTGCTGCAGCTCTGCTCCCAGGGCAGGTCTGCTCTGCAGGCTGCTTCTGTGACTCTGCTCCTAGCTCTGACCTGCTCCCTGGCTGCTTGTCTGGCCCCTCTGGCTCTGGTTGCTGCAGGTCTCCTCCCAGGGCAGGTCTGCTCTCTCTGGGCTGTGCTCTGGCTTTGGGGCTGCAGCTCTGCTCCCAGCAGCGTAGCTTGGGCCCCTGCTCTCTCCTTAGCTCAGCCCCACTCTGTCTGACCCAGGCAATTCCAGCTCACACCGAGGACAGGACCCCCCTGGCCTCCTGACTCCTTGATTAGCCTGCCCGCCCTGTCAATCAGGCTGATCTGGAGCGTTGGCCTCTCCCCATTGTTCCTGGGGACTGTCAGTCTCAGGGTCCTGATTTCCCATCGACCCTTCCCCTTTTAGTGCTGGGAGCTAGCCAACCAAAACACCCCCACTGAATGTTAGTAAGGGGATAACAGTCCCCTTACATGTGCATCCGTTGGGTCTTAAAATATAAAGTATTTTCTGCTTCTAATATAGCAACAAGTAAGGTTTCCAGGATCACTACCACTCTGCCCAATCTTGCTCCCATCAAAGTCACTGGGAGCTTTGCCATAACTTCAATGGAAGATCTCTGTAATCATAATTTGGCTTGCACACTGGAAAAATGCATTAGTTATGGGCTTCTATAGAAAAGATGCATCACCATTTTCCCTCAGATTCATAGTTTAGAGCCTGCCTAAAATCCATCCAGGATCTGCCTTTATAAATTTCTTATTGACCTGTTCACTAATACTACAGACTGGGACTGAATTTGACAAGAAATACTGCCTGCTCCATTAGCATGTAACAACAGCAAAAGAAATATACAGCTCTGTGAGGTTGAAGGTGAAGGAGAAGGAGGATGGGAAGGGAACAGAGTCTAGCACAATGGGGCCCTGGTTTTGGATTGGGGCATCTAGGAGCTACCATAATATAAATGATTAATAATGAAAATAAACATTGGTTGGCTCAGACCCTTTTTCTGCTCCTTACCCAAGAGCTTATTTTTGTGATGGATGTAGCTAAACAAGGCCCACTTGAACGAATGCTTAATTGCAAACAATCCACACAAAATGAAATACAATTAATTATATCTTAAAGGTGATACAGTAACTCCTCACTTAACGTTATAGTTATGTTCCTGAAAAATGTGACTTTAAGTGAAACGATGTTAAGCAAATCCAATTTCCCCATAAGAATGAATGTAAATGGGGGGGTTAAGTTACAGGGGAAATTTTTTTTTGCCATACAGTACAGTACAATAGTTGGGAGGTGCCCCCGCCTTACCCCACACAGGCACAGCCCACTGGCACTGGAGACAATGAGGCAGGCAAGGAGGCTGAAGGTGCTGTAGGCTAGGAGAAGCACATTGCGCAGCAGCAGCGGCAGCTTCTCTTACTCTGTAAGCACCAGGGGCGGGGGGCTCGACCCTCAGCCCGCCCACACCACCTCTTCCCCCAAGCCCCCACCCTTAACCTGCCTCTTCTCCCCCCCTTATCCCCTTTACTCCTCACGCCATGACTTCGCTCCTCCCCCCTCCCTCCCCTGCCCGCGGCAATCAGCTGGCTTGCAGCGTTCAGGAGGCAGGAGGGAGGGGGGACGAGCAAGGACATGGCGCGCAGGCTCCCCCTCCTTCCCCTGCCTCCTGAACACAGCAAGCCAGCTGATTGCCGCGGGCAGGAGGCAGGGGATGGAGGGGGGAGGTGCGCCACATCCTCGCTCCTCCCTCATCCCTCCTGCCCGCGGCGATCAGCTGGCTTGCGACATTCAGGGGGCAGGAAGGAGGGGAGAGGAGCAAGGATTCAGCGCGCAGGCTCCCCCTTCCCTTCCCTGCCTCCTGCTCGCAGTAATCAGCTGGCTTGTGGTGTTCGGGAGGCAGGGGAGGGAGGGGGAGCCTGCACGCTGAGTCCTCGCTCCTCCCCCCTCTCTCCTGACTGCCGCAAGCCAGCTGATTGCCGCGGGCAGGAGGCAGGGGCAGAAGGGGGAAGGCGCTGATCTGTGGGGTCTGCGGGCGGGAGGTGCTGGGGGGGGCGTAGGGGAGCTGATGGGGGGGCTGCCAGCTGTGGACAAAGCAGGCAGCCAAATTACATTATAGCGAAGCATTGCACAACTTTAAATGGAGCATATTCTGTAATTGAGTAGGGACGTAAGATCGAAACAACGTTAAGCGAGAGGATGTTAAGTGGGGAGTTACTGTACACTTAACAAGATCTTAAAGCATGGTGACTTGGGAAGCAGCTGCTAAAGGAATATTATCTATCAGGAGGCAAGGAATGGCCAGTAGTCAGGTAAAAAGTTATTTTAAAAAATGTGCCTCTGTTTCTTTTTGAAGTAAAGAGACCTGAAAGATTTGTTTTTAATATGTTTTTATTCTGTTCTTTATTTTTAACTAGAAATTCAAGTATTGTCTAGTCTGTTAATTCTGGAAGGACATTACAGGCTCCAAAAGAGTAAAATCTGAGCAGTTGTGAGGGGTCAGTCTTTTTATAATTCTTTGCAGGGTTGTTTTGTTTTTGTTAATATCTATTTCACTCAAACATCTGACACACAGTTGGGAGAAAAGATCTCCTTGTGAAAGATTCAACACCCTTTGCATATTCAGGTAAGCACTGAGAAAAGTTCCCCATGCTATTTCTCTGGTCCTCCAAGGAATCCTCTAATAAAAACAAGAAAGACAAGATTTGATGTGCCTGATACTTCCAAAGTTATAAAACAAAATGAAAATAAAACTTTATTGAAAAAACTTTTTGGGACTTCTTTATATATCAAAGAGAAGCAATATAGGGCACAATTTCCTCCACAGATTCCCATTAAGAAGCAAAGAAATGGTAACTGACCTCATAAACTATCATTTAAAAAAAATCCTAGTAAACTGGAGAAAGAATTAGTTTTCTTGGGGGTCATTAACCACTGTGACAGGAAACTGGACTGGAAGCAAGGAATTGGCTGTATAGTGCCTCATCAGCCAGCACTAACTCTTCTGCTTATCAATGACTACCAGTGGCAAGGCGACTGCCAGAGATAGAAAGTTCACATGGGTGTCAGACTCTTCTAATCATTTTATCAGTATAAATCACCCAAGACCCAATTTAAGAAGAGTCTAAGCACAAGAGAGAAGGACAAGAGAGAAGCACAAGTTACAGAGAAGGAAGGAAGGAACATAACTGGTAGTGCTGGATAGAGGTTGCTGGCAAATGGATACAGTGTTTTCAGCAGTGGAACCAACTAGGATCAAACCACCTAAAACATTTATTTAAAAAGCTGAAACTATTTTTAATGTACTTTGAACTACTATGGGTATCATTAGCATACACTATTAAGGGAATGTACTTCAAAATGGCCTTGAATTTTGTGCACACAGTTGATAGCACCTTTGTCCCCAAAGGTGGGAGGGATAGCTCTGTGGTTTGAGCATTGGCTTGCTAAACCCAGGGTTGTGAATTCAATCCTTGAGGGGCCATTTAGGGATCTGGGGCAAAAATCTGTCTGGTGATTGGTCCTGCTTTGAGCAGGGGGTTGGACTAGATGACCTTCTGAGGTCCCTTCCAACCCTGATATTCTAAGTCCTTCACTATCTATAAACCCAATTCTTAACTCCTTTCAGTACTCAAAACTCTCACTGCAACCAACAGTTATTCACAGTATGGTCATTGTTTGGCTTTTTAAGAATCCATTCTTAGACTTTGTCTACAGTAGAAAGTTTTGTTTCTTTAACAATACAAGTGTAGTTTTGAAAGGTGTCAGAGCTCTGCACATTCCAGCTCCTGCTCCCAGTGTTATACGGGTATAAAAGTACCTATATCTATATAGCTTAGGGCACGTCTACACTAGAAACACTATAGAAGCACAGCTGAAGTGCTGCAGCTGTAGCACTGTAGCATAGACACTTACTACAGCGATGGGAGGAGTTCTTCCATTGCTGTAGTACGCATAGGTGCCGACTCCGTGGGTGCTCCGAGGCTGGAGCACCCACGGAGAAAAATTGGTGGGTGCTCTGCACCCATCGGCAGCCCCCGCCCCAGCTCACCTCCGCCTCTGCTCCGCCTCCGCCTCCTCCCCTGAGCATGCCGCATGCCCGTTTTTTCCCCCTAGCTCCCCAGTGCTTGCTGCCACAAAACAGCTGTTTCACACAACAAGCGCTGGGAGGGATGGGGAGGAGGAGGAATGCGGCATGCTCGGGGAAGAGGCGGGGCTGGGGCGGGGATTTGGGGAAGGGGTCCAATAGGGGCAGGGAGGGGGCAAAGTTGGGGCGGGGACTTTGGGGAAGGGGTTGGAATGGGGGCAGGGCAGGGGCAGGGAAGGGGTGGAGTTGGAGCGGGGGGGCTCGAGCACCCACCGGTGCTGGGGAAAGTTGGCACCTATGGTAGTACGTCCACTTCTCCATGAGAGGTAGTAGCTATGGCAACAGAAAAATTCTTCCATTGACCTAGCGGGGTCTATAGTGGGGGTTAGGTCAATCTCACTGCATCACACAGGGTGAAAAAAATTTGACAGTCCTGAGAGATGTAGTCAGGGGCGGCTCTAGCTTTTTTGCTATCCCAAGCGTGGCAGTCAGGCTGCCTTCGGCAGCATGCCTTCGGGAGGTCCCCGGTCCCACGGATTCAGCGTACCCGCCGCCTAACTGCCGCCAAATCTGCATGACCAGCGGACCTCCCGCAGGCATGCCGCCGAAGGCAGCCTGACTGCCGCCCTCACAGGGACTGGCAGGGCGCCCCCTGCGGCTTGCTGCCCCAGGCACGCGCTTGGAGCGCTGGTGCCTGGAGCCGTCACTGGATGTAGTTAAGTCAATCTCATTTTTAGGTGTGGATCAGGCCTCAGGTCTGATATTAAAGCAATGCAGTTAATCTGATGCAACTGTGTGTGCGGATGTTCTTACATCAGTTTAAACTGGGTATATATTGGTTTGCCTTTCACTTGTAATAAAGAAAAGGTACAAGCTAAACCAATGAAGTTTAAACTAATGTAACAGTGTCCAGACGCAAAGTTGCATTAACTTTAAACCTTTACTTAAACCAGTGAAACTTTGTATGTAGGCCAGGTCTTAACCACATTTGCACACACAATTACCCAATTTGTTCACACAACAGTGGTAATTGCTCATATAGCATTATGTGCATTTTCCACATCATTGTGTGCTAAATCTTTCAGAAATACTGGCCTCTCATTTTAACTCTACGGATTTCATAAAACAAATCCTTTCTTATAATTTGGAGTGACCCTTTGAACTTTTTTGTGCTATTTCAATTATAGAATGTAAATATTGCAGAAATCTTGAGCACACATAGCTAAAGGTTATTTAAATTGTATTTCGCCTGCAATGATGGAAATGTAAACTTATTCATGTTATCACTAGAGCACTAAATGAAAATCCTTTAGCACACTGAGCTCTTTCAGTTGCTCCCTTCTTTGGTTTATCTGTCCAGTCCTGGTGTTGGGGAATAGATGGGTAAGCATATGGGGGTGGGGGGGGGTATTTCAAGTGTGTTACAACTTAAATAATAAAAACAAAAAGTTATGTGAATTAAAAGAAAAATATAGAAAACATGTAAATGGAAAACATTCATTTTTTAAAAAAATGTAATTTAATAACTCAAAAAGTAACTGAGCTGACATCATTCAGATTTTCCAAACATATTATATTTTGGGTTGAAAACAACCATAGGAAATTTCAGACCCAAAGGACAATTTTTGAGAAAATTATGACCACCTGAAATAGAAATTTTCAATAGAAAGATTTAATTATAGTGTCTGAGTGGGGATGCACTACACATACACAAAGACATATCCCATCTACTGAAGGGCCCAAACGAAAGAGATATGAACAAACTAGTGGGAAGTTTGGATCTGTTTGCTAACGTCATGACTGTCTCTGTTCCAAGCAGCTGCTGCTGAATCAAAATTCTAAATCCCAACATCTCTGGACTTATGGAGAAGTGTAGATCTGGATTTAGACCCAAATTTTGTACCCCAAACTCATTTCTACCTTGCAGACACCAACTGTGAGCCCAAATCCAAATACTTTGCACACCTAAAGCTCCCCCAGAAGTCAATGGAATTTTTATCTGAATAAGGAATGAAGGGTAGTGACCAGTTTCTTATCTTTATAGCTGATCTCACATGGTGATGTACAGGCCTTTCAATTTGGCTAGGCCTAAATGTGTGATACTGTATATGACAGTCCCAAAAATGACAGATCCCCAAAAAATTATCCATGCAGGAAACTTAAAATGATGCAGGATTCTGTCCATAAGCATAAATAACTCTGAGTACAATTTTTGTTTCCTGATTCCTTATTTCTGAAATAAATAATTTTCAACAACGAAAGTGAGGGAACACCAGAATTGTGTCTAATCAGGTAATCTGGGGACTAAAATGTCTAATATTTAAGAGATATAGAGATGTCTGAGGGACATGTTTATAACAGTAAAGTAAAGTCAGGTTTTAAATTTTATGGGGGGGAGGTAATTGTTAAATGAGATAACCATTCTCAGTTTAAGGCTTTTAGGCTATCATCTTCCAGACACACAGAAGGTGAGGTCCTATCACCAAAAGTACAGAGTGTGAAATTCTTTTCCTACTGAAGTGGATGGGAGTTTTGCCATTAACATCGATGGGGCAAGGATTTCACCCATGATTTCAGTGGGGAAAGCACTGATGTTGCCTTCTTCCATGTGGGGATAGTAGGGTTGCAAACCTGGCAAGGAGCAAGGCCTTTCAATGGCAAGAATTACAAAGAAATGTGAAAACAAAAGAGCCATATTTTGTGGCGCTTGGCCTGTTTACATTCTTTCCAGACTCTTTGGCCAGGCCTACAGGTCTAGAAACTTTTGCCAGTATAATAACATCAGTTAGGGATGTGATTTTTTTTTTTATGACATTTCTATATCAGCAAAAGCCCTACTGCAGACTGACATATAAGTGCTTTTGCTGATATAGTTTATTTCATTCAGGAAACCAGTATAAGCTATACCATATATAAACTATACCTGCAAAAGCACTTTTTTTTGCCAATATAAGCTGTGTCTACATTAGCATGGCTTGCTGACACAGCTATATATCAGCAAACCTTTTCTAATGTAAATTTGGCCTTCCTGGCTATTTTTCTTGCTGTGCTACCCCAGGCAGTGTGTGCCAATCCTGGAAGCGTATGCCCATTTTGTGGCATGTAAAAGCTATGCAGAGGGAGTTAAGTAACGTATGTCACATTTTGCAATATGAGTTTGTGGCACTAGAGAGGAGGGCATGTTGCCTGTGGCAACTATCCAGTGCCATAGAGATGCTCATACTCATCTGCCTTTCCTCTCTGCACATGCCACCTCCAACACCATTTTCATACTCCAGATCCTTCCCATGCTGCAACAGTTACATATACTCCAAGCCTTACTATGTGAGATAAAACAAAGTTATTTCCCAGCTAGATTCCCTCTTTTCATCAACATGTCAACTGTTGTAGGTTAGAATGTGCTAGTAATTGTCAGCATCAAAATCTGGTCTAGTTCTGTGTAGTCAGATACGCTTCCTTACTTTCAAAGAAACAACTGTTATTTGAAATTGCTTCCAAAGCACGTTGCAAATGGGGCTAAATAAATCAGCTAGCAAAATGCACAGCTTTTAAAGGAAAAAAAGTTTATAAAATCCAGTCAGGATTTAATAAAAATGTCTCTGAGGTGCATAAATCATGTCCCTAATAGAGTATTCTTCAATTTCCAGTCCTGTATGGAGAATCTTAAAATGCTAACAGATGTAGGAAAGGAAAAGTACAATTCCCCCCTACTCTTTCTGTCTCATATATACACACATACAAAAAAAAAAAACCCTACAGACTCTGAAATATGTATATAACTTTTATATTTACCGCTATAAAGACTATTCACTTGAAGGTCCTTCTCCCTTTAAATTGTTTCTGTGGCAACACATCTGGTACTGTAACTCTGGGCCAGAATGTTAACTATCTTGGAAGAAGTGAGTTATGTTGTTGTTGTTGTTTGTTGTCTGCAAGAATGTGAAGCACAGATAGCTATGCAGACACATGTGATCATATACCCAATTCTGCCTCCACAACGACATAGAATATTTGCTATTGATTCTCATGCTTCACTGTAAACAACAAGCCTGAAAGTGTTCCTGGCATCATTTGGGGGAGGAGAGGGGGGAGAAAGAAACCTTTGGGACTGTATTTTTAAACAAAATGAAGAATGTTTAGTTATCACCATTTCTGCTTAGTGTGTGAGAAATTCTCATGTTATTTCACAGCTGAGAGGAACAAAGATCTCTTCCTGATCACAGATACAAGTCCTACTCCTGGGGGAATTCTGCGCCACTACGCATGTGCAGAATTTATGGTCCCCACAGATTTCTTTGCTTCCTCACAGAAAAATGACTTTCTGACGGGGAAGCAAAGGGAAGCCACAAGAGCAATCATACAACCCTCCCCAGCAGTATGTTTTGGGTGACCTGGGCAGCTGGCAGAGAGGTAAATCACTGTGGGGCAGGGGGCAGGACTGGGGAAGACCTGGCTGGTGGCTCCTACACTGTGCTGGGCTCAGCTGCTAGTCAGCGCTGGGCAGGGGAGGACGGGACTTCCTCTTGCCCTGCACGGCATCCAGGGCCGGGTCAGACCCACCCCCAGATTTCTCCCCCAGCTGCAGGAAGCTCTGCAAACTTCCCTCACCCCGCTTCCTGCACCCATCACTCCTCAGCTGCAGGGGGAGCCACCTGCACCCAGATTGCCCCACACAGACCCCTTTCAACCCACATCTGGATCCCCTCATGCTAAATCCCTCCACACTTGGATCCTGCCTTACTGAGCCTGCTTGCCCACACCTGGTGCACCTGGTACTGAGGGGCAGGGCCCTGGGATGTTTCTGGGGCAGGCCCGGTCCTTGCACTGTGTCAGGGTTGGGTACCGTCTCACCGCTGAGTCTGTGTCCTGGGGGTGAGCTGCACAGTGCTCTTCCACTTCCATGCAGCCAGTGACCTGTGCTCCCCAATGCCATGCTGGAGCCTCCACATTTATTTGAGAAATCAAATTTGCAGAATTTTGAAGAATTTTAAAATATTGTGCACAGAATTTTTAATTTTTTGGTGCAGAATTTTAATTTTTTGGGCGCAGAATGCCCTCAAGAGTAAAGTCCTCCCGGATAATGGAGAAACTAACAATACTTAGTACTTATCTTCTTCCAAGGGCTATATAAACATGGACTAACCATTACTGCACTGCAGTATTATCACCATTTCACAGATGAGAAACCTGAGGCACACTACTTAGGCCAAAATTTTCAAAAGTGGCCATTAATTTTGGGTGCCTTTATTTTTGGTTGCTTATCTTGACACCTGTAGGGCATGATTTACTGAGGTGCCGAGGATCCACGGATCCCACTGACTTTAGCTGGAGTTGTAGGTATTGAGCACCATTAAAAATCATGGTTTGTGTATCTCAAATTGAGCCACCAAAAACTGAGGCATTCAAAATTGGTGAACACTTTGGAAGTTGTACCCTGAGCAACTTATTCAAAGTTACACAGAAAGAGCAGGACAGAAGTAGAAGTAGAACCCAGTAACCCTGATTCCCAATCATGTACTTTAATCATAAGGCTACGTTTCCTTGGTAGAGATATTTATTCTGATCTTTTCCAATCTTCTTTCCCTGTTGGTTGTTATAATTAAGGAACCTCCCAATAAGCATACTTACCATATAGTTCTGCTCTGAAATGTCACTTACAATTGCATCCGAATGACTCTAGGTCAAACTATTGTCTCCCAGTGCCTTGAGATCAAATTTGCTCAGTTAACAAGTAAAGAGATAGAGGGGTGGGGGTGTTTTCTAACTACCAGCCAGCCCTTCAAATTCAGCTTGGGTTTTGAAAGGCAAGCCAGGTTCTTTCAGGATAATACATTATCACCAATGACTATGACCCAATGAGGCCCATTAGTGAGCTAGTTAGGCTGCAATTGAGATTGACACCTCAAGGTAAAAATTAATGGAGTTGGAACTTAACTCATAATGAAAGGGCCAGAACAGAATCCATTTCTCTTTCTGGGCTCAGCGTGGAGTAGCAGTAGTAAAACATGGTGAAAACAATGATCATTATAGCACTTTAAGTTCCCTGTGAAACGGATTTTATCATCTAACTTGAAACAGCTGAACTTACTTCTTGCTCAATTAAAAGATAAACTGAATCTGTACACTATGATTATAGCATTTCCAGCATCAGTGAGGAAGAAAACAAAATCATCACAGAGTTCCCTCCATCACTAATGATCAAATTCAATGACTGGCTGAATATCAATTTTCCCCTTGCAGCCATACTCCACAGAAATCATGGCTATAGGCCTTCTGTCTTTGAAGACATTTTGGTTTAAATATTAGTGCTTGGAGAGAACAAACTGGCAACAGAAATGGAAAAGTTAGAAAAAGAGGATAAAATTGGTATTTCAAAACTGGCTCTGTATGTCCCTGTTGTGCTGTTGGAGGTGCCGTCTTCAGATCAAAATTAAACTTGGGATCCTGAGCATGTGTAATGAGTAAAGGTCTGCTGATGCTTTTTGCAAGAGTTGTTCTGTGGGTAACTTTGGATTGTCATCAGCCAGTCATCATTCAAAATCTAGTACTGGGCAAACTACAGTTTGGATGATTACATTCTGCCTATTCACTTCCTCTTGGCCTTCTGACTTTTTAAACCAAACTTTGTACTTGTGGATAATTTAAGCATTATACCGAGATGTATGGAAACTCTTTTTTAACCTGTGTATTAGATAATTTTAACATTAGTTTAAAATGTTTATTAAAGCTAATATTACATATCTATTTATTGACATTTTTATATATAAAATATATTCTCTCCTTCCAATCCCCCTCTCCTTTGCTCCACCCAAACTTCATAATTAACAACTCTCTTTGGGTCCTTCTCCCACACTTAACTCCTTGCCTTATTTCACACAACTGCCTATGACGGGAACCCCCATCTTGCCCTTGTTCTCCATACCTTCAGCTTCTCACCCTTCAAGCATGTCTACAGGACACATTTCCTGTAATCCATCATCCTTCCCTCCAAGTAAACTGGATCTTGTAGTTGCTTTACAATAAAAAAAGAAGACGATACCTACCAGGTTCTTTTTGGGGAAACTAGATCCTGCATTTGCAAAGGGACAAATTTCAGGGGGGAAATGGGGTGGGGTTGTTAGAACAGCAGCTACAAGGATCCACTAACCATTGCCGCTGTGGAGGGAAGTTTTAGGGAACACAGAGGGCTCTAATCTGATGGAAAGGAATCCTCTCCTCTCTACATTCACTCATAGAGAAGCCCAGGACACATCCCACTGTTTGGCCTATGATTCCCAGGTCTTGGCTCTATGTCATCCACATAGAAATATTAGTATTTTGCTTCTGCTACAAACTGATTCCAAGGCAGAGCACAAGATAGGGATACTGGAGATGTCATCCCAGGGCAGTCCACCAGTCCTCCCAATCCAGTATTGCTGGCTGGATACTTCATCCTTCATAAGACCCCACCGTATACCAGGCCAGTTGTGCAATGTCATATCATATGCAGGGTGTGTGTATCTTTAGTGACTCACTTCCCCATCCCTTAGGCAAACAAGTGGAATCTGACCTGCCATTCATTAACATCAGGTCTATCCTGTCCTGGTGTGTATTGTGCAGCCTCTTCTCTACTCTGCATGCAGCACATGTGTCACTCACTCCGCAAAGTGAAATGAATAGCAGAGGCAGCATAGCATGAGGAGAATCAATAGCGACACCAAGGCTAGATTTGTGTGTAAGGTGTTCTCAGATTCACGTTCCATTAGCCACCACTGTCAATTAGCTGTTTTTAGGACATGTGTCACTATGTTCAATACCAAATATCCCTCAGGGTAAATTTTACATAGTTTGTTATCCTTCTATATAATCTTCTTTTCATTCCCATAAAGCCTTTCATGAATGCATTACAAAAAATAATTAAATCTCATTAATAGGTTTGATAATTATCCCCATTTTACAGCGGGGGAAACTGAGGCACATAGGGATTAAGACTTGGTTCTGTTGCCAAGGATGGACCCCAGGAGTGCTGAATGCCAGCCCTTTGCTCCGACCACCATCCCGTATGCTCTCCAACACAAATACAAAACTTTATTTTTTCCTAGCAACACTGCGCTTCCTTAGTTGATGACCAATGCAATTTCCATATGGCCCAACTTAATTGAAACATTTTTTACAGAGAATCTAAACATTGTCAAAGGCAAAATGTAACTGGCCTGAGACCCAAAACCGGAGTCTATATTTATGAGCAAACAAAACCATCTCCATGCAGTCAAAAAAGAGTCATTCCAATGTAACCAGCCCAGGCAATGACACATCCAAAATACGGTGGGAGAAGCAGTGCCCTGTGCCTTTGCCCTGCTTTTCCCACCTGCTGCAGACAGCCATCCTCCTCCTCCGGCTCCATCCGGGCCTCCCCCGGGTGTGCATTTACACCCTCCTCCAGGGTATCTGCGTGGCTGTGCACCCCCTGTAGGTGCATCTGCAGCCCTCGGTGCCTGTGCCCCTCCTACAGATAGATGCATGCGCGTGCCTGGTGACTGTCCCCCCGGTGCCTGCACATCTCGGAGTGGCTACCCACCTGGGATCATGCACACCCCCTGCAGGTGCACCGAGACCTGCTGGAAACCTCCCCCACCCCCCACCCCCCCACGGAAGCATCTTTTTTTTCCCTTCTGGTGTCTCTAGCCCCTTCCCACAGGGGCGGGTGCACCGGCGGCGGGCAGCGCCTCCCCTCTACCCCCGAGCGGCCCCCTGGCCACCCGAGCTTGGGTCATCCTCCCACCGCCGGCAGGGTCTGTCCCTTCCCCGCAGCGCGGTGTCTCCTACCTGCTTTCAGCGCGGGAGGGACCCGGGCTCCGCACCTTCCGCCGGGCGTGCGCCGTCTGCTGCCCAGCTCCGCAGCTGGCGCCCCGATAGCCGCCGCCTTATCGCGGCTGCCTGTCCCCACCTCCCCCCTCCGCTTCCAGGAAGCCGCGGCTCCGGGCTGCTGGTTGCGCTGCTGGATGCGGATCGCCCTGTCCCGTTCGCTGCCTCTCTTCCCTTCCCTCCCTCCCCCCATCCTGGCAGGGGGGCTGGGAAAGTGCGGCGAGGCTCCAGCACATGCTGAGCCTGCGGTCACGGCCCGGACCCTCTGCTATTCATCAGGAAGCATCCCAGGCGCTCTCTCCTCCAATCCCCACCGTGCTGCAGGCTAATGGCAAACAGGCTGTGCCCTGGCGGACTCTCCGCTCCCTGCCCGCCCGCACCCCTTTCCTTCCCCTCTTCCCACCTCCCCTTCTCCTCTGGCCCCTGCCTTTCGCTGCCCGTGTCCTTCTTCTCCCAACTTTTCTTCCCCTTTCTCCGGCCCTGATCCTTAGCCACTACCTCTCCCATCTCCTTCTCCCCTTCCCCTAGTCTCACACTCTTCCCCACTCCTGGGCCCACCCAACCCTTTCCCTCGGTTTTAATCCCCCTGGCTGAAAGGGTGCTGAACCTGGTTTACCCTCGGCTACCCTTGCAGCTAGCCCATGTTTGGCGCAGGTTCAGCTGCCCCCATTGCCTGTACCCAACGTCAGTAACAGCCTAGGCACTTTTCCTGCTGCAGACAGGCCAGTTTTGCTCAGTTTTCACTCTTGTCTTTTGTCATCATGTCACACTTTCATAGTTCTCATAGTTTTCCCGGGTGACAAGCCTGCGTTTATAACGTACAATACCAACAGCGTCCTTCCCATCCCTTTCCCCCCAGACCACCCCCCACAAACACACACCCCTTTTCTTTTTAACAAAACCCTTTCAGGCCTTCTATCAACATCAGATCCAAACACACAGACCAATCTTTCCCTCTTTGCAGGTCGCCTCCCAATCTAAACCCAGGCTTTGGAGCCCCAATTTTGCTTTCACCTTGGTTTTCTGCACCGTTTTTACAATGAAGGCCTCTCACTGTCACCACAGGAGTCTAGTCCTGGTCCTGTGAGGTGACTGAGTTGCCCTCAATGGGAGCTGTGGGTGCTCAGCACCTGTCAAGTTTGGGCCTTCTCAATTTGTTCAGCCCTGCTAGCGGGCTCAGCACCATTCAGAACAAACAGGAGATGTTTCATCCTGTCCCCCAGAGTTTTAAAATCTTTTTTAAAAAAATCCACCAAGGAAGACTCTCAAAGCACCTAATGAGGACAAGCCCAGTAAAAAGAACCTAGTGGGACAGGGTTATTTGTTTTCTTACCAGCTTCCCTGGGGAGAAGATTAATACTCTCTTCATGTCGGTCTTTATGGCAGAGAGATGTGTGTTTTGAGGAAGGAACTGAAAGAGGAGAGGGGTGGCTCTTCTTGTGAAGTTGGATATGGAGGGCATTTCAGGCACAAGGAGATGCATGAGGGAAGCCATAGAAATGAGAGTGGGAAGAGAAAGCAGAAAGGTAGGAGGTTCTGGTTGAGAAAAAAGCTCAAGGGCTGAGGGGGTATGGAAAGTAGGAGGAAGATATTTGTGCTGAGATGTAGGCAGAAGGGGAGATGGTACCAAATCTTAAACATAAAGACAGGGATCCTGGATATGATTCAAAAGGCAACTGATAGCGTGGAACAGAATAGTGATAATAACTAGTATTCCTTTAGAATTTCTAGCAAGAGAAATAGAGACACCAGTACATGGGGGAAGAGGGATTGCTGAAAATTGGAAATTCTGTTAACAGTTGTCCTCTTGATTATCCTCAGTGTGTTAGTTTATATGATCAGCCACACTCACTTCAAAATAATACAACAAAATAACCACCCTTAATGCCAATTCTTCTTTCAAATACATGCATGCAACCAGCCCAAGTGCTGCCTTGCGATGTGCACACCATACTCCCCCACTGCCCTCTGCAAACAAGGGCAAAATCTGGCCCTCATAGAAGATTCCATACATAAATCTCTGCATGTCAGCCCTATACAATCACTGTTTGTTGAGATAACAATCTCTGCTGAGAGCCTGTCATTTCCTCCTAAACATGGAACTTGTTCATATTAACTTCATGGACCAGATCCTCAGCTAGTGTAAATAGCCATAGCTCTATTGATTTCAATGCCCAGGTGCCTATTTACTCATCTTCATGTGCTGTGTCTTCCTCTGGTGTGTTTGTGTTAGTTGTTGGTTTTCATTATTTTTCACTGCATTCTGGACTATTTGTTGTATGGTTTTGTTCACGTTTTGCTTTTCCACAAACTCCTAATAAAATGCTTGGCTACAGATTATCCAAATTGAACACTGATGTTCCGAGCAGCTAATTAGGTAACTGGGTTCAAAGTGAATTCTAAAATGTAACTCTTGAAAACAATGGATGCAAGACTACAATTTATTGTTGCTGGCTGATTGTGCATTCTTTTGGAATTCACTTTAAAAAGCAACATATGTTTATTTTTCTCATGCATATGAAAAAAAGCAAATATTTAATCTTTGGCACTTTGATTATATTTATAGTGAGAAAAGGGGAGTATTTAAATCCTGACCCATCTCAGGATTGCTATGTGATAAATGTTAGTACTTTCCCTCCAAAGATCATAAAGCACTTTACTAATATTAATGAATTAAGCCACATAACACCCATCAAGGAGTATGGAAGGAGTGTATAGGAATCTCTCAAAAGAAAAAAGATGCAGGATGTCAGCAATAACAGCACATGAGCACCTTCCCAGCCTCACCAGTGACCTGTCATTATCAGCTGGACAATTACCTTAACTGAACTTTTCTAATTAGTTCAGTTTCTAAACCAATTTAGCTACATCCGTGCAAACTGTTCCGTGGACACTCTTATTTCAGACTGAGAGTATCCTATGTTGATTTATTATTTAAGTAAGTACATAAACTGTGTGTAGACCAGCCCTTAACTTTCAGATCCAAGAAGGTAGTTAAGCACATCCAGAACCTTAAACACATGAAAAGTCCCACTTGCTTAAGTATCTACTTGAATCGGAGGCTTTGTATGCTCATGTCATTTCTTGGGAGTTGGACTAGGGATGAGTTGGAGCAGAGGGAAGGTCAGGATATCTTTTGAAAGCCCAAGGGAGCTGGAACAATGGCTGAACTCGCATAAACTAAATGTGTCTTAAAAGTGACCTGCAGGGAAAAATGGGATTGTGTCCTTTTGGTCTTGTATGAGATAGATATACATATGGAGAGAAAGATAGGGTGATCAGACAGCAAGTGTGAAAAATCGGGATGGGGGTGGGGGGTAATAGGAGCCTATATAAGAAAAAGACCCAAAAATCGGGACTGTCCCTATAAAATCGGGACATCTGGTCACCCTAGAGAAAGAGAGCATTAATTGTGGTTACAAAGTGGTTAGTAAATAGCAAAAGTTCTGTTACTTCAGTATAAAAATGTGTATTCCCACATTTAAATTTGTTTGTTAAATAGGTATGACCTTTGATGTATATTTATAAATTATATTGAGAAATAAAATCTTCACAGATCTGAACTGAAAATTTATAATCCATGGTTTTATGTAGTCTTTTAAAAAGCTATTAGCTTCCTTGCCTTATGATTTAAATAACAAGAGGATAAATTATTAAACAATCTTAATTATAAGATTAGTTATTGTACTGTGAAACAGTTGTTTTTATAGACATAGGCTAATGCTATCATTACAAAGTACAATTATATTTAACATCGGTCATAACAACTACCCACATAATCCAAATAGGTTTAACATTCATTCTGAATATATTACATGTATGATTTCATCCTAGTAAATCTACTTGAAAATACCAGATGCACAAGTAACGTGCATATTGCCCTCTACTGGATACTTTTTGAATTCCCTGTACAATTTAATATAATACATTATTGGAGGCTGAGGGGGACATTGTTTAAGTAATGTTAAACAGACCTGCCAAATTTAATCTGAAGGGAGACGCCTTTGTTTTGCATTAATTTAAAGGGAGTTTAAAAACATATCCCTCTTATTCAGAAAGATTTTTCTTTGGTTTGCAGTGAGACATTACAAATCTCAGACCTATGGCTTATATGAGATTTATTACATTCCATGCTTAATCTTGTGTGAAAGCTCATATATCACATATGCACTGTAATACCTTAGACACATAAGATTGTGTTAAGGATACAGGGTCAGATTCTGAACTCAGTTACACTGGTGCAAATCCAGAGTAACTCCAATGAGTGCATATCCTGGCCTTATTATCTTAATAACTCACTTTTGACTTCAGCAGAGTTACTCTCAGTGTATCTGAGATCAGAATCTGGACCATCACATTTAGTCCTTTTTGGCTTGATGCAACAGGCAAAAGGTATGGAGGCAGAAGTCCAAGTGGTATGTTATCATTTTTATAATTATTTCTAAAGCACCCACAGTGCTCTAAGGTAATTTTTTCAAATGTGCCCATGTGACTTAGGAGCCTAACTCCTATGACTTTTGATGTGTTTTAGGCTCCTAAACCCCTTTTGTAAATGGGACTCAGACTTTGCAAAGCTGAGCAGCACAACACCTAAAACTCAGTGTCTAAATTATTTTTAAAATGGAATTTAGGTTCCTAAGTTACTTAGGAAAATTTCACTTGGTCACTAGGGTCCAGATTTACAGAGGTATTTAGGCTTCTAAATTCCATTGATTTCAATGGAAATTAGGAAATTAGGAGGCTAAATACTTTTGTGGATCTGGGCCTTCGTGATTTAATAGGGAGTTTTGCCTGCAAAAAGATTTCAGGATCATACCCTTTCACCATGAATGTTTATGAATGTTTTTCCTTGTGATTTTTCTTCTTTCAGTCTTTCCTTCCAGAGATTCTATCAAAACTTAAGTTAGATCCCCCAGCTTTGTTTTGGCTTGCATACACCTGCAGTTACCAGCAAACACCCTGGGTTTGTTGGTGGGTCGCTTAGCAAAGGAGCTGACATTTTAACAATGCAGTAACTTTTGTTTGAAGGGCAGTTGGATTTGTCTGCCTTGATATGTTATTTTTAGGGAAGGTTAAACTTTGGACCTCTCAGCCTTGCCCCTTTAATGCCTACTTGAAAAGCTCCAAAAATATAATCCTTCACCAATGACATTTGAGTTTTCCAGCTTCTTCAATGTGATGGAAATGTAATGGAACCATTATTTTTCTTAATATGTATACTATTAATGGATCCTGGGGGCCATAAAATGTCAGTGGAAGTGTATGAAGCATTTGCAGATTGACACAATAACCCACAATATTCCCTTCTGAGCTGAACAGTGGAGCCTTGATCCATATTTCATTGACAACATACTCTGGATCCCTTGGAACCAGTACTGAGGACAGTGTCTACTGGAGCTTGCATATATCTTGTATGTACCTTGGCAGCAGCCATGTCACTTTGTGTTGTGATACTATTAGACTACACATGCTGTGTTGGGTCAGTACTTGGATAGACCTCCAACGAATAACTAAGGCTACATCTACACTGCCAGTGGGAGTGTAATTTGCAGCTTCTGTAGACATAGCCAGGCTAGCTTTAATATCTAGCTCACTAAAAATAGGAGTGAGGACGCAGCAGCATTGGCTTAAGTGCAGGTTAGCAATACGTGTATGTAACCAGGGGGCCAGGCAGGCTTTTACAACCCATGGTAACACATCCCTATTGCTATTTGCAGCAAGCTAACTAGGGCCATGTCTACACTACCAATTTGTGTAGACAAAAATGATGTTGATACCCAAAAGTCGACATGTTAAAAATCACAATTTCGTGTTCACACTTGCTCCCTCTGTCAGCAGATCGTGTCCACAGTGGGGGCACCATCATCAACAGCGTGAGCAATGCACTGTGGGTACCTATCCCACAGTGCTTCTGTTGCTAGGTGTAGTGGGACGACGGAGCGGATCACGGCACATCTTGGGACAGTGCTAAATGTCCAGTGATGCATTGCTTTCTGTCCCAGCACTCCGTGGGCTTCCGGCTTTCTTTCGTGGCATTTTTTCAATGGCACTTCTTTGCTGTGCACCCTGGCATCTTTGTGAGAAGGGATGGATCCCACACTGCTCTCCTGTGCTCTGTTGACTGTCATGAAGACATCGCGGATGGCAGTGCAGTTAATCGTGACATTCATAACTGAAGAAGACTCGCAGGTGCCTGACATTCTGCGTGATATGGATAGGAGCAACTTTATATTGCTTTTGGGATTCACAGAGCAGGTGCATAGGGTAGATCGTCGCTTTTGGGCTTGTGAAACAAGCACTGAATGGTGGGATCGTATCATCATGCAGGTATGGGATGATGAGCAGTGGCTACAGAACTTTTGGATGCAGAAAGCCACCTTCCTGGAACTGTGCATGGAGCTCGCCCCAGACCTGCGGCGCAAGGACACCAGAATGAGAGCTGCCCTCTCGGTAGAGAAGCATGTGGCAATTGCTGTGTGGAAGCTGGCAACTCCAGACTGCTACTGGTCGGTCGTGAATCAATTTGGAGTGGGGAAGTCGACCGTTGGGGCTGTGTTAATGCAAGTGTGCAGGGCAATAAATCGCATCCTCATACGAAGGACCATGACTCTGCGTAATGTGTGTGAAATAGTGGATGGCTTTGCAGAAATGGGTTTCCCTAACTGTGATGGGGTGATAGATGGCACAGATATTTCAATTTTGGCACCAGACCACCTTGCAACGGAGTACATCAATAGGAAGGGGTACTTCTCCATGGTGTTGCAGGCACTTGTGGATCACTGTGAGCGTTTCACTGACATCAACGCGGGGTGGTCTGGGAAGGTGCACAACGCACGCATCTTCAGGAACACTGGCCTGTACAGAAAGCTGCAAGCGGGGACTTTCTTTTCTAACCAGAAGATTACAGTGGGGGGTGTTGAAATGCCCATAGTGATCCTGGGGGACCCCATGTACCCCTTACAGCCGTGGCTCATAAAACCTTACACGGGACACCTGGACAGCACTAAGGAGCGGTGCAACAACAGGCTCAGTAGGTGCTGGATGACAGTTGAATGTGCCTTTGGCAGATTAAAGGTGCGCTGGCGATGCCTTTATGGCAGGTTGGACCTCACCGAGGATAATATTCCTATGGTCATAGCTGCGTGCTGTACGTTACATAATCTCTGTGAAGCTAAGGGTGAAAGGTTTGCTCAAGAGTGGAGTGCTGAGGCAGGCCGCTTTGCTCATGATTTTGAGCAGCCAGATACCAGGGTTGTCAGAGGAGCCCAGAGGGGAGCTATTCGAATCAGGGAGGCTTTGAGGCAGCACTTTGACAGTGACCACCAGTAACATATATTCTGTCTGAGTTGCTTCAATGTTACATTACATGTAGTTAGGGGGCAATGGTGACATTTGTGGCCTTATATTCCTGTAATAAAGTGATTAAAATGCCTGTGCATGTATTGGGGTTGTCTGCAATCTTACCTTGTGGAAAAAAATTAAAGATGATTTACCATTATAAAAGTTCGCTTTTATTGCACAAGAAATAGCACACAAACACGGAGATGCTTGGCGGGAAAGGAGGAACCAGGAAAGGGCAGACTTTCACAGCTGTGTGTAGGTCCAGCTATCATTGTGAAAGTTGTCCGAGGGGGTAAAGTGAAGGGGAAACCAAGAGGTCCCGGAAGGTGGAAAGGAATGTGTGGGCGGAGTTGCGGGGGGGCCTGGAAAAGAGTTCTGAATGTGCTGCAGTGGAGGTCGAGCACCGATCTGCTCAGTCTGCAGCATTATTAAGGACTTCAGCATCTGTGTTTGCTCCTTCATTACTTTAAGCATCCGCTGAGTAGCATCCTTAACAAATGCATGATTCTCTTTTGTGTCCTGCTGTTCTGCTTGCCAGCTCTCCTTTCTATCCCTTTTTTCTGCATTGGAGCACTGCAGGACCTCCCGGAACATATCTTATTTGCTGCATCTTGGGTGCTTTCTTATCTGGTGGAGATGCTTAGCCAGGGTGCGTGGGGTGTTCCTGAAGGCTACATCTGGTGAAACACAGGGGACAATGCACAGAAGCGGGATTGTTAAATTCATGCACTGCACTGAAACATTTCTGTTAAATACACCTTTTGCAACATTGCCATCACTTTCTCACTGACCCTAGCAAGGAACACATCTCTGCGAACACCCAAAACATGGTGAGTGTTGGCAGGGTGGGGGTGGGGTGCTCTACATGGGGAAAAGAGCACACACTCTTTGCAAGGATTGTGGTGCAGCACTCTAGGGAACAAATTCTAAAATTCTCCCACACTTTTCCACAGGTGGGAGTAATTCTAGCAGACATCTCACTGCTAAGGGTAAGCAGGGAAATGAGGGTACATCTACTCCATGCTTGTGGCTTCTGCCCTGCTCCCTATGCTGCTTGCCTATGTGACGCTTTGGTCCCTGCACCAGTGATTGCCGAATGGGGCGGGAAAGTTTCCTACAATGGGGGAAGGAACAAAGCTGCTCTGCCATGGAACCTTCAGCAGAGGATTACCGAGTACCTCCAGGAAACTTTCCTGGAGATCTCGCTGGAGGATTCCCGTGAGATCTTGGTGTGCATCAACACCCTGTTCTGCCGTACCAATTTGCTACACAGGGAAATGTCCAGCTCACAGAAACCCAGCCAACCTCCCACATTTCTATACACCAAACCCACCTCCGCACTGCACAAGCCACAGCCACTTACCAGGAGTCTCATCTCCTGCTTCTTGCTCGCTGGAGAGCAACTGCTGAGACTTGCTAGACACCTCTGGAGTGGAGAACAGTTCCTGGCTGCCTGCCCCACCAGGCGACCCAGCCGGGAGCCGCACATCCTCATCTAACTCCACCTCTTCATCAATAACTTTGTGCCCTCCGGAGTATCCATGGGGCTCTTGGCGATGGAGACGGGGTCGCCACCAAGGATAGCATCCAGCTCCTTATAGAACTGTCTTAAAAAAATTATAAAACTGGCTTAAAAAACTTATAAAACTTAGGTGAAGCACCTGAGCCACAGTTTGCCTCCCTCGCCTTATGGTAGGCCTGCCTCAGCTCCTTTATCTTTGCTCTGCACTGCAGTGTGTCCCGATCATAGCCCTTTTCACACAAGCCTTGAGAAATGTGCCTGTAGGTATCCCAATTCCTACAGCTCAAGTGCAGCTGGGACTGCATAGCCTCCTCTCCCCATATACTGAGCAGATCCAATAGCTCTGCAGTGGTCCAAGCGGGAGAGCGTTTGCTGCAATAACTCGCCATGGTCACCTGGGAAGATGCAATGAGACCTCTCCATGCCAAACAAACAGGAAATGGAATTTCAAAAATTTCCGGGGCTTCTAAGTGGCAGGGGTGGATGGTTGTTTACCTGGCTGCCAGGCAGTGGATTCAAATTGCTGACCAGAGTGGTCAGGATGGGCATTGTCGGACACCTCCTGAAGGCCAAATAAAGTGATGAAATGAAGCATGGTGTCTACACTTGCACTTTGTCAACCAAAATATAGAGGAAAAAGATGTAAATCTCTCATGAGGGTGGATGTATTTTGTTGCCAAAACTGGGCATTTTCCCCGACAAAAGTCACCTTGCAGTGTGTACGTACTCACTGTTTGGGTCGACAAATGGCAGTTTTGGCGACAAAACTTGGTAGTGTAGACAAGGCCTAGGTTAAAACTACAGGTACTCTACACAAGCTGTAAAGTACACCATCAGTTGCAGTGTGAACACAGTCTGAGAGTTGCATGAAGTGTTAAAGCAGGGGTCGGCAACGTTTGGCACGCGGCTCGCCAGGGTAAGCACCCTGGCGGGCCGGGCCAGTTTATTTACCTGCTGACGTGGCAGGTTCGGCCGATTGCGGCCCCCACTGGCCGCGGTTTGCCGTCCCGGGCAAATGGGGGCGTTGGGAAGCGGCGCGGGCAAGGGATGTGCTGGCCGCGGCTTCCCGCTGCCCCCATTGGCCCGGGACAGCGAACCGCGGCCAGTGGGGGCCGCGATCGGCCGAACCTGCCGCGTCAGCAGGTAAATAAACTGGCCCGGCCCGCCAGGTGCTTACCCTGGCGAGCCGCGTGCCAAACGTTGCCGACCCCTGTGTTAATGAGTCAGTAGCTAACAGTCTTTCCTCTGGATTAATGCTGTTCTATAGAACAGTCAAACAAGGCACTCCTGGAGTGAATAATATTATTATTTATATACTGCTAACAATGTGTAAGGTGCTTTACCGGCAGGTACGAAGACAAAGTCATCAAAGAACTTTCTATGGAGTTTTCAGTTTAAATTCTGTCTTTGGGAATGAGACAAAACTGAAGTTCTGACCAATGACCAGACTATACTAGCACTACTACGAGTGGAGCTGCAGCAATGGGATATGTTAAGAGAAAAAGTCTTGTACAGATACAGCCTTAATCCCTCTGTGTCTCAATTTTTCCACCTATAAAATTGGGATAATAGTACACACCCACCTGTGAGGATTACGTAATTAATGTTTGTAAAGTACTCTGAAGATGGAAAGGGTTAAATATTATCTACTGTTTTCTTCAAGCCAGTTTAGAAATAAAAAGAGATAATAAATCGTTAAGTTGTAAACATAGCTGGGAGGAGAGCACTGTGATTAGCACTACTTTGTTCGGTTAATTACTTTCCTTTTAAACAAATCCAGAGTTGTTTAATGCAAGGGGGAGTCCAAGGTTAACAGGATAAAAAACGTTTTTAAAAAAGCCAGATTGGATTACTTAGTTGTAACACCCCCTAATAGAACAAATCAATAAATTAGGGCCATGGCTCAGTTTTAGGCTCATAATGAAGATGCATCCAAAACAAGCACGCGTAGATGCAAAAGCCTGTATTCTAGCCAACAGCAGCCCGTGCCCAGCAATAATCATGGAAGCATGTTTCGGACCCACACTGCCAGGCCAGACACACACTCACATAAACATGTGCATCACATCTGTCCCCTAGGCCCTACCACAAAACGGCTGTTCCCAGTTCTCCCTGCTGGGTCTTCTGACAAATACATATGTGCAAGAATTTGACTTGCGCGCCAATCCTGCAAACGGTTCTGCATGTGCTTAATTTTAACTCAATGTGACTGCTCATGTGATTAAATTTAAGCATGTGAGCAAGTATTTGCAAAATTAGGGTCATAATTAATAGAGCATCATAAGCAGATATTTATTCACTAGCTGGCATGATGTCAAGACAACTTTACACTTTTAAAAAGCTGGACAAAATCAATAAATTACAAAAAAATCACCTCACTGGCAAATTAGCATGGTATTTTATTACAGAAAATAGCATATATATAAAACATTATAAATCACTGAATAAACATTTACTAATCAATTAATCCTCACAACATCCCAAGTAGGTAGATAAATATTGTTATCCTCATATTATAGTGAGGGCAGCCAAAGCAGAGGATAAATGATTTGCTAGAGTGGACAGTGAATCAGTGGCAGAACCAGGGTTAGAATTCTTGTGTCCCATCCCTCTGGTCACTACTCCAAACATTGTCATCTTTCCATATGTGAGATTATAGGCGTTCTTAAGAAAAGTAGACAAGACAGATAATGTAGAATACTGGCTTACTGAACCAAACTATAATTTTAAATACATCATCTTTGGAGCCATACATTTCTTCTTCTAAATTTTACAAACAAGCTGGTAAATTCCCTTTTCAAGAGTTTTACGGATATGGAAATACATTTGTTAAGCCAGTTACCTATAGAAAAACACTGTAAAAACCTAATTGGCAGAGGAGTAGTTCTCATGAGTTGAAGGAGTAGGATCATTTAGGGATTGGCTATGCACAGAAGTTGTACTGCTTTCAATACAGAGGTATAGTTATATCTGTACAACCCTTCAAGTGTGGACACAATTATACTTATTTTTGTACAGAAAGGCAATAAGGTATTCTAGTATAAGGGTATGTCTACACTATGGGATTACTCCGAATTTACAGAATTTGATGCCCTTGGAGATTTTTTCAAATGTTTTGGCATTTCGTCTTTTGGAACGTAGTTCTGCTAGCATGGAATCCTCTCCCCATATAGCGATCAGATCTAATCCCTCCCGTACGGTCCATGCTCGTGCTCTTTTTCGATTCTCGGACTGCATGGTTACCTGTGCTGATGAGCTCTGCGTGGTCACCTGTGCTCTCCACGCTGGGCAAACAGGAAATGAAATTCAAAAGTTCACGGGGCTTTTCCTGTCTACCTGGCCAGTGCATCCGAGTTCAGATTGCTGTCCATAGCGGTCACAATGGTGCACTGTGGGATAGCTCCTGGAGGCCAATAGCGTCGAATTGTGGCCACACTAACCCTAATTCGAAATGGCAATGTCGATTTTGGCGCTACTCCCCTCGTCGGGGAGGAGTACAGAAATCGATTTTAAGAGCCCTTTATGTCAAAGTAAATGGCTTCGTTGTGTGGACGGGTGCAGGGTTAATTCGATTTAACGCTGCTAAATTCGACCTAAACTCATAGTGTAGACCAGGCCTTAGATACCTTTATACCCCATCCCCACCAGGAGTTGTATTGCTTTAACTATTTTGGTAAAAAAATCACACACCTCTACCTGAAAAAATCAGTACAAAAACCACGTAAAGCAGCCTGGGCTTGCAGATTTTGCAGTTCTGATGCAGGAAAAGCCTTCCATGGCAGTTGGGAATGCATGATAGGAACTTTAACTATTAGCTTTGATGGAAAACTGTTTGGATCTGATTTAGGCGATTGAGAAATGTGATTTATCATCTCAGCCCATTCCACAGCAGTATTTCCCTTGCTATTTGCTTTAATATTATTATTATCAGCACATAAACCAAATCATTGGGTAATTGGGGTTAATTGGCAGGCTTTGCTCGGGACAAACCCAGTGCTGGCATATTATTATTTATATATTACCACAGGTGTGCCTGATACTTTACAGGTATAAAATAAAACAAAGTACTTGCCCGAAAGAATTTTCTATCTAATATGCGGTATATAGATTTATATATCATGGACAGCATCAGGAATGTTAAGAAAGGAATGAAGTGCATTTACAGGACTATGTGTGGACCTTTAGCTAGTGCTAACATTTTTCACATTCATGAACATTAAATGTCACAGAAAATGTATTGGTTATCTGTATGATCACTGTACTATGTGTGCAAGAGAGAAGCAATCTGGTCACACAAGCTTAAATAGTGTTCTGACAAAGCTGCATTTATCTGAGAGAGAGAGAAAGAGGGTGTTACATTCCTTTTATTTTTTTCTCTTTAAGAGTAATAAATAACGACATTGCATTTTTGGAAGGGAGAAGCTTCAGTAAGAAGGAGGGTGAATGGGTGATGTGTCAAATAAAAGCTGTTATTGATGCCAAACATGATGGTTTGCAAACTTCAGATCCTTTTATGAAAAGGAAGTGTAAGAACCTATGTTATGACCTTCCTATGACTATCTTTCTCTTTTCTATACAACTCCCACTGATATTTTTTTCCACTTACTTGCTAATATTGAACAAAACAACCATTGATTTCAATGGGTGCACGATTAAACCAAATCTATCTAATCTACTGGGCCCTATTCTGATCTGACACCGTAAATGAAGAGTAACTTAATTGAAATATAAAAACAGTGCCAGCCCTGGTCTACAATCGAACATTTTACCACGTCGGAACCACATTGTTGTCAACAAAAACAACGAGGAGTCTGGTGGCACCTTAAAGACTAACAGATTTATTTGGGCATAAGCTTTCGTGGATAAAAAACCCACTTCTTCAGATGCAATCACCAACATGGTACTAAATACAGGCCTACTTCTACACTACCAACATTTGATGTTATTGTAATGTCAGTTAAGACTGTGATTACTTATGAGATTTCTATTCCAGCTAAAGCCCTAGTGTAACTGCAGTTTTAGCAGCATAAAAGTGTTTTTGCTGGTATGGCTTATTTCACTTGGGGAATCAATATAAACTATACCAGTAAAAGCATTTTTTCTGGTATAAACTATGTACTGTAGTTAAAGAAGGAAAGTTTGCCAGTACAGCTATACCAATATAGCTATATCAGCAAATCTTTTCTAATGTAGACTTGGCCTATAAGTGTGATCAGAATCAAGAGCTACGTATGGTATTCATACAGTGCCAATCACCACAGTAACTAAGCATTGAGTGTATGAGCCAAACCTTCCTCCTGTCCCTTCAATCTGAATTTTATCCCTCAATGCAACCTTTCAGCTGCTGGATGTGTGGAATAACACACTATTTAAAAAGTAGTAACTCTTGGGATGAGAAAGCTACATTATGGGGGAATACTTGATGGTATTGGAGTTCTGACCTTAGTGATAAATGTAGGTGAGAGGGAGCTAAAAAACAACAAAAAATTAACAACCATTTCTTCCGGCTGTAAATAGGTCGGTAGAAACTGAACATTCCTTTCCTTGGGGGCAGTGAATAGTTTGAGTAAGTCTGAATCACAGGTTTTATGGAATTTGTGACTAAAATAGCTCTGTAATCTTGTGCTCTGCCTGGCATGGAAGTCCTGCCCCTCTCCTTACCTTTATCTGAAATCAAACTGTTCCTCACATTCCTTTCTTACACAACACCAGTTCATTGTGATGTAAGCTAGCTAGTGATTAATACCTTTTTATGAGGTTGGTTCCAGTGACTTGAGATTATATCACCTTGGCTGTCTCAGAAAGCATGAGGCCACACCCTGCTGTGAGGAACTCCAACAACTCCAGGAATGCAAGAGAAGAAAAAAAGGTCCTTAAAAGAAACCTAATAAATATGTAGCAATAACATCACCTGCATGGTGGTTTCAAGTGCTGGGAGCTTCCTGGAGGCTTTTTCACATCAGAAGAAGGCCAATTCAACTGCTCTGCAAATCTTTGGGAAGGCTGTGTTGTCCTCTGCATCTTCCCACTGTGGTCTGGCAGAACTGAGCAACTTGCTTGTAGAAGATGGCAGGCATAGAAAAACAGGTTGAGCCACTGCCCTTCTCTAGTTTTTGGTAATAGTAAAATGATAGAATTAGAGGCTTGATTCCACCCTTGCTCACACAATGGTAATTTCACTGACTTCTATTTACATCAATCTGAGAGAAGAAAAAGGCTCTAGACATAGATAAGAACTAGCATGACATGTAAGCATTCTCTTTTGCCAGTGTAAAGAAAACAGAGACCAGAGAAGGCATAAGACTTGAACTGGATGCCAACTGATTTGCTGGCAAATACTCACTGGACAATAACCTCTGTCTGTACTAATCAACTTATGTGGCTGAGTTGAACCAGAGTGAAAGCAGCAGGTTCTTTGCCTTTGGTAGGGCTGGACTTATCTACCTGATCTACTACATGCAAAAGTGCACTGGTTTAACTAAAGGTGTGATTTGAAGTGATTTACTTAAATTGGTGCAACTTTGTGTGTGGATGCTCTTTTATCGGTTTAATCCTGATTTATATCTAAGTATAAATACAAACCAGGAGTAAACCAATATACAGTCAGCACACTTACAAAATTCATTCAATTTATAGAGATATTACTGGTTTTAATGGAATTCCCCCTTTTAAGTATAGGTAATATTGCTAGATCTGGTAATATCTCTAAAACCAAATGAACTTTTTAAATGTGCCCAGTGTGTTGCATCAGTTTAAATACTTTTAAACTAATTTAAATCAAACTGGTGCAACTTCTTTGGGTATACAAAGTTTTACAATTTGCATGACCCTGAGATGTTTGAGAGATGGATCAGTCTGTGAGTTGGTTCCTTTTCTGGTCCTGCAGCTGACATGTGGCTCATACATTCCAAATATGTAGCTCTGTTCTATAATAATGACTATAAACTAATCTCATGCTTCAGGGTTTCAGCTGGTTGCCTGAAGGGAATGAGAAGAAGGTTTTCCTCCCAATGTACAATTATAATCTGGGACAGGAAGGATACTGGTTGGGGTAGATCAGTGATCATCTGAGGTGGTATCAGGAATTGTGTTTTAGATGCCTGGCTGGTTTGTCCCGCTCACATGCTCAGAGTGTAGGTGATCCTCAGATTTGGGGCTGGGTAGGAATTTACCCCCAGGTCAGATTGGCAGGGATTTTGGGAGTTTTCCACCTTCCTCTGCAGCATGGGGCATGGATCACTTCCTAGGATCATCTTGGCATGTCTCACCTAATCAATTCCCTGCACTGCATGGGCCTCTCGGGGCATTGGCAGTATCCTGTTCTCTACCTGTGGCACAAGACAGTCTATTTTTCTAAGGATTGAAATGCTTTAGTTTGACTGAAGTCATTGGGCCCAACAGGGATATTTGAGTGAAATCTGATGGCTTCTGTTGTGCGGGATTTAATGGTGATGATTTAATAGTCCTTTTTGGACATAACGAATTAGATGATTTTATGGCCCTTTCTGGACATAAACTCCAGAAAACTATGTGCAGGAATCCCTAAAAATGAAGGGCCTCACAAAGTTTATTTATTTATTTATAATTTATTTGATCTTTATTTGTAGTTGAAGCCAGTCCTGATCTTTGGTGGGATACTACAGCACCCTTATTTCCTCGAACACGGTCTCACAGCACCAAGAGGAAGTGTATTCTGTCCCCATCCACATATTCCCAGCCTCACGGGGCACTTTGACCCCCCCATAATCCCACTATAGGTGATGCACTGTGGCCCTCATAATCCCAGAATTGTGGGGGTGAGTCCTTCTTTAATCCCAGTACTGGGTGGTGTACTGTGCCCCCACAATCCCAGCACGGGGGCTTACTGTGCCTCTGCAATGCAGTGTGCTGTAACCCCCCACAATCCCAGTTCTGAGAGTGGGTCTTTGCCTACACTAACCTCAGGTCAGTTAGTAATAGGGTACTGACACCTCCCAATCCCCTGCCTCGCGTTCGCAGCCGCGCGTGCGCCTTCCACTTTGGAAAGTAGGCGAGCAGGTGCTCACGTTGGACGCACGCGCACTGGCTGCAGGTGCGCCTAAGCTTTCTTGCCTTCTCGCTCGCGGGGCGACAGGTACGCATGCGCGCTCGCTGCAGGTGCACCGAGACTCCCCCTCCCTTCTGTGAGTGCTCGGCGCGCATGCGCTACCTGCCCCCAGCCCTCTCCCGGGAGCGGCAGGTGCCAGGCGCAGCTCGGCGTTCTGTGGGGCGGCTCCTCCCCGCTCCTGGGTGTGTGTGAGGAGGAGGCGGCTCGGCGGCGGCAGCAGGTTGTGGCTGGGAGGCTGGGCTCGGAACTGCCCGGGTTCTCCCCCTCCCCCCACAGCGCGCCCGGGGACACAGACCGTCTGGCGGCATGAACCGGACCCACCGCAGCGCTGGGGGTAGCCGGGGCCTCGGCACCATGGAAGTGAAGAGCAAGGTGGGTAGCGGGCCCAGGGCGACGATCCGTGAGGGGCCGCAGGGGGCGGAGCGGCCCTTTGAAACGGGGGGCGGGGGGGCAGGGCGAGCCCCCAGTGGAAGGCGGAGGGCGGGGACGTCGATCCGTGAGGGGCCGCCGGGGGCAGGGCGAGCCCAAGTGGATGGGGGAGCGGCGCTGGGGGGGGGCGTCGATCTGTGAGCGGCCGCCGGGGGCAGGGGGAGCGGCGCTGGGGGGGGCGTCGATCTGTGAGCGGCCGCCGGGGGCAGGGGGAGCGGCGCTGGGGGGGGGGGGCGTCGATCTGTGAGCGGCCGCCGGGGGCAGGGGGAGCGGCCGGGGGGGGGGGGTCGATCCATGAGGGGCCGCCGGGGGTAGGGGAAGCGGTGGAGGGGGGCGCGTCGATCTGTGAGGGGGTAAGGAGGAGCGGCGCGTCGATCCGTGAGGGGGGGTCGGGGGGCAGGATGAGCCTCAGTGAAAGTTGGGGCCATCAGGAGGGAAGCGTTGAGGGAGGGGGGCATCTGGGCTCGGGGAATCCCTTGGGGGAGCACACCCAAGGTCTGCCTGTGAGTTGTCGGCACGGGGCCAGGGCTAGTTCTGCACTGGGTGGGTACTGGGTGGGGGGGGAGGGAGAGCTGCTGACGACTCACCTGCAGAAGGTGGCACCAAGAGGGAGATTCCCAGGGTGGGGAGGAAGTCCTGGGTGTTGGGGAGTGTGTCTGCAAGGAAGATCCAGGTTGCCTAAGGGTAGAGGGGTCTCTCTTGGGGTTTTCAGGGGATCTAGGACAGTTCTTTTTGCTTGGTACCTGTACCAGGGCCTTGGAGCAAGATGACTGGTGTATTGCAGGGGTTCTCAAACTGGGGGTTGGGACCCCTCAGGGGGTCACAAGGTTATTACATGGGGGGTCGCGAGCTGTCAACCTCCACCCCAAACCCCGCTTTGCCTCCAGCATTTATAATGGGTTAAATATATATAAATAATTTATAAGGGGGGGTCGCACTCGGAGGCTTGCTATGTGAAAGGGGTCAACAGTGAAAAAGTTTGAGAGCCATTGGTGTATTGTGTCACAGCCTTGTGATATTAGTCAAACAGCTATCACTATAGGATTGACACTAGTAATAATTAATACTGGGTATTGTCCCTGTAGCCTGGGGTAACCAGATGTCCTGATTTTTATAGGGACAGTCCCGATTTTTGGGTCTTTTTCTTATATAGGCTCCTATTATTCTCCATCCCCGTCCCGATTTTTCACACTTGCTGTCTGGTCACCCTACTGTAGCCTGATGCCTCCTCTCAGCACTAGCCCCCTTGTCAGATCACTCTTCATCACTTTTTTCCCCCTCTATCCCCAACAGGGTTATAGATGATTATCCACTGCAAAATTTGATAGTCTTTAACAGAAGTTACAGCATAACTTTACTGATTGGGCAGGCACACTGCTTTCCCTAAAATTACTCCATTGAAGTGTAAAACAAGACTGAGAGGGTTCCCCCTGAAACTGAATACAGACTAACAGAATATATAGGAAAACAAATGCAGATTATATAGGGAAAATTACTAGGGAAAAAAGGTGTCAAGTATCAGAGGGGTAGCCGTGTTAGTCTGTATCTGTAAAAAGCAACAGAGAGTCCTGTGGCACCTTTAAGACTAACAGATGTATTGGACGCATCCGACGAAGTGGGCATTCACCCACGAAAGCTTATGCTCCAATACATCTGTTAGTCTTAAAGGTGCCACAGGAGACTCTGTTGCTTTTTAGGGAAAAAAGGTGCTCTTCAAAAAATCAGTTTAGCTAACATGATTTGAAATGCCCCTAATACTATGCTTTTTTACTAGACTAGGATAAAAGTGTATTTTTAAAAACATGCTGGCTAACATGTTTTAACATGATTTAAAGATCTAGTGTGAACAGAACAAAAATAAGTTGCCCTGCTAATGTGTTTTTGCAAAAAAACATCTTTTATCCTAGTCTATACAAGATCCTAATTTAGATGCAGTACAACAGTTCTGGAATTTTGTTATCTGCTCGTATAACCCACAATTGTCAAGGTGTTGAACTGTGTCTAAACTGGGTGTTAAGGAGTGTTTCATGTCATTTTACCTAAATTGAATTAGAGAGACAAGGTGGATGAGGTAATATCTTTTATTGGACCAGCTTCTGTTGGTGAGAGAGTCAAGCTTACACAGAGCTCTTCTATGACAGAAGTTGGTCCAATAAAAGATATTGCCTCACTCACCTTGCTTCTCTAATATCCTGTGACTAACATGACTACAACAACACTGCATACATAAATAGAATTAGGTAATTTGGGGATTGTCTACACAGGGACAGCTGGGAAAATTAATCCAAATTAACTAAAGGTGTGAATTTGAAGTTAGTTAAATGACATTAAATCCCAGTGTGGATGCTGTTGTTCAGAATTAATGTGGCCTTAATTTGGGTTAGTTTAATTCATATTGATCTAAAAAGCACATTTTCCCCTTGTCTAGGCAAGGCTTAAGGGTGCACATATATTGGGGAAAATTGTATGTTTCTCCACTGATGGAAGCTGTAATGCTGACTGGTTATAAACATTTTTACCAGTGTGAAGCCTAATCCTGTCTATTCTATAGTTTCCATCTTTGTTTACAATAACTGGTAGCTTTAATGTGGACAGGGCATATGCATTTTTAAGGGTTACGTGACATGGTGGTAAAAAATATACCAGCGATTTCTGCTGTAGGTTGTATTGGTGCTAGAGCAGGAGTGGGCAAACTTTTTGGCCCAAGGGCCACATCTGGGTATGGAAATTTTATGGCGGGCCATGAATGCTCACAAAATTGGGGGTTAGGCTGTGGGAGGATGTGAGGGCTCCGGCTGGGGATGCAGGCCCTTGGATGGGGCCAGAAATGAGTTTAGGGTGTGGGAGAGGGCTCCGGGCTGGGGCAGAGGGTTGGTGGGGAGGGGCTGGGAATGAGAGGTTGGGGTTGCTGGAGGGTTGGGACTGAGGGGTTTGGAGGATGGGAGGGGGATCAGGGCTGGGGCAGGGGGTGGGAGGGGGTCAGGGGTGCAGGCTCCAGGCAGTGCTTACCTCAAGCAGTTCCCGGAAGCAGTAGCATGTCCCCCCTCTGGCTCCCATGCGGCAGTGTGGCCAGGTGCCTCTGCGCGCTGCCCCGTCTGCAAGCGCCACCCCTGCAGCTCCCATTGGCTGTGGTTCTCGGCCAATGGGAGCTGGGGGGTTGGGCTTGGGGTGGGGGCAGCATGTGGAGCCCCCTGGCTCCCCTGTGCGTAGGAGCTGGAGGGGGGACATGCCACTGCTTCCAGGAGCCACGTGGAGCCACGGCACACGCGGAGCAGGGCAATCCCCCGACCTCGCTCCCCGGCTGGAGCGGGAGCTCGAGGACTGAATTAGAATGTCTGAAGGGCCGGATGCGGCCCCCGGGCCATAGTTTGCCCACCCCTGTGCTAGAGCAAGTGAGGAACCATGGGAGAATTTCAGAAGATTTGTGTGGACAGAAGCTAAAGAGTGATGGCACCTGCTGACCATGACTCCAAGTACTAGTTAAGCATGAGTGAAACTATAGTTGCTCTGAAGTTTTATTCTAACTTTTTTTTCATTGTAAATAGCCAAAAGAAAACATGAGTATATATTTAAAAACAAACCCTTTTTCATCCCAGGCTTCTAGGTCTCAAAAAGCCCCAGACAAATGTGGTGTTTGAAAACAGGCTGAAAGTATATAATGGAACCAGATGTTTTTATGTTCATGCCTGTTTGATATCAATATGATAGAAGAGACTGTAAGTTCTTAGTGAGGACAGTCATTTTTGTAAAGAGTTTGTACAAGCTAGCATAGTGTGGTGGTTCCTGGACCATGATTGGGGCTCCTTCATGCTACTGCAGTAGAAATGCTTTGATTCAGCACATCTTTTGTCATAATGATCATCTTCCCTGGCTGGGGTCGGGGAGAGAGATAAACTTATGGGAAAGCTTTACTCTTTCACACCCTGAAATTCTCTGCAACAAATGTTGTAGATGAATTTTTTTTTAAGACTGGATAATTTTACCACCAAGAATGTTTGTATTTGCTGAAATAAGGGTAAATAAATATCATTCTTTAGGATGTAAGTTAGTTGCTGTTTAGGTCATGGAGACATTTTCCCCTTTAATACTGCGCTGTACAATAAGCAGTGTATTGAGGTTCCTCTTTCTAGAGGCACGGGGTTCAATCTGGTATGACAGATTCTGTGTCAAACTAGTTCTGGTATTCTAGACACATGGATAGGTATGTCTGCATTACTTCAGAACATTGCTGCAAGAAGTTATCAAGTAATAGAGAGGCAGGATGATACAGCCAGCACAAGACCAGTCGGCATTAGTCTGTTCTCTGTAACAATGCATGCTGAAAATCAGCGTTGCCTTTTCTCAAAACCGTGTAACTATCAGTGTAGATCTGACAATTTCCTAGCATAAAGAAGGGATTTGTGCTGCACTTACCATCTATGAAATGGTGATACTTCACCTCTTACATTTGTTTATTCGTGTTTTTGAAGTGCTACAGGGCACGTCTTCACTAGCAGTGTTAAAGAATTTGGCTTGTGTAGTCGCTCTAAAAAAACCACCTCCATGAGGGGTGTAGCTACCAGTGCTGGGGGCGCAGTCTACACTGGGAATGGCTGAGCCATTACAAACATTGAATCTATCTCCCCATGTAAGCATTCTCACACTTCTTATCAAACTGTACTGGGCTATCTTGATTATCACTTCAAAAGTTTTTTTTCTCTTACTTAAGTGGCCTCTCAGAGTTGGTAAGACAACTCCCACCTTTTCATGCTCTCTGTATGTGTGTATATATATCTCCTCAATATATGTTCCATTCAATGCATCTGAAGAAGTGGGCTGTAGCCCACGAAAGCTTATGCTCAAATAAATTTGTTAGTCTCTAATGTGCCACAAGTACTCCTGTTCTTTTTGCGGGTACAGACTAACACGGCTGCTACTCTGAAACCAGTCTATACTGGCACGTTACAGCGCTGAAACTTGCAGTGCTCAGGGGTGTTTTTTCACACCCCTGAGTGAGAAAGTTGCAGCGCTGTAAAGTGCCAATGTAGACAAGCCCACAGTTCTTGGATAAATACTCTCCTCCCCTCTGAAATCCACCTCTTCAAGCACTCTCTCCTCTCTGAATAATCCCCCATAACTTTCTTGTCCTGTGTTTTGCATAGTGCAGCCTGTCTCTTTAAGAGAGTAAAGTACCATGTAAATACATGATGTACAATTGCGAAAATTATGTTGTTTTGGGAAAGAACATAAACTACAATGAAATTGGAATATTTGTTTTGAAATGGAAACAGCAAGCATTACATTGGAAAAAGATTTTGAGACTCACTTGCATGATTGTAGTAACTGCACAAGCATGCAGACACAATCTGTTAGTCTTTAAGGTGCCACCAGACTCCTTGTTGTTTTTGTAGACACAATAAATGTGCTTGTAGTGTATGCATGAAAATATGCAGTTATTTCTGAAAAGCTGGACATTTTATGATATTGTAACTTTAAACATGTTGTCCTTTTTAGCTCATGTGAAATTATATTTGATGTCTGTCACATTAAACTACAGTACTGGAAAATTAATTATAAGTAGTATACAAACAGTGGCAATATATATAATATGTGGGAAATTCCTTGGATGTTGCATATTTCAAATTCTTGGGGAAACAGTTAAAAGAACTTCTCCTTTGTTCCCATTATTGATGTCATAATAAAGCACACTGCTCTTGACTGAAGGCAGTTCCTCCTGCAGGTTTTATTTACTTTGTTATGCACAGGCGTGACTGAAATCAGAATGTGAGTAATTCATTCTACCTTATTGTTCACTAATGTTAGTGTCATTAGAGTATCTATAGAACAGAGATATTTGCAGTGAATTCCTTTATTTAAACATCTTTAAAGGGGGGAGGAGTGTTGAAGTTCAGAAGGTATTGAGAATTCTCAATTTGTTGTGCTAACTGTTTGACTTAGTATGGTACTATAGGGTCCTTGTCTCTGCTGGGTTTTCACAGACTCCCAAGTTGAATGCAAATAAAACTTTTGATTATATTATTTTTGAAAATAAATGTGAGAGACAGAATTGGTCATGACAATAGCAAGGATCCCATTTCCTATGTGGTACATTAGACCTAAACTATGCAACATGAACCCAAGAAATATGTTTCAGAGGGGTAGCCATGTTAGTCTGTATCAGCAAAAACAACAAGGCACCTTAGAGACTAACACATTTATTTGGGCATAAGCTTTCATGGGCTAAAACCCTGCTTCTTGTCCTATCTTCAGTGGTTAAGAAGAACATTTTTTCTCCTCCTTGTAGCAACCTTTTATGTACTTGAAAACAGTTATCACATTCCCTCTCCATCTTCTTTTCCGTACTAAACAAACCCAATTTTTTCAATCTTTCTTCATGGGTCATGTTTTCTAGACCTTTAATCATATTTGTTGCTCTTCTCTGGACTTTCTCCAATTTGTCCACATCTTTCCTGAAATGTGGCGCCCAGAACTGGACACACTAGTCCAGTTGAGGCCTAATCAGCGCGGAGTAGAGCAGAAAAATTACTTCTCTTGCTTACACCACTTCTGTTAATACATCCCAGAATGATGTTTGCTTTTTTTTGCAACAGTGTTACACTGTTGACTCATTTAACTTGTGGTCCACTATGTTCCCCGGATCCCTTTCCGCATTACTCCTTCCTAGGCAGTCATTTCCCATTTTGTATGTGTGCAACTGGTTGTTCCTTCCTAAGTGGAGTACTTTGCATTTGTCCTTATTGAATTTCATCCTATTTACTTCAGACCGTTTCTCCAGATCATTATGAATTACAACTGTATCCTCCAAAGCACTTGTAACCCCTACCAGCTTGGTATCATCCTCAAACTTTGTAAGTGTACTCTTACACTCTCTATGCCATTATCTAAATTATTGATGAAGATATTGAACACAACTGGACCCAGAACTGATCCCTGTGGGACCCCATTTGTTATGCCCTTCCTGCATGAGTGTGAACCACTGATAACTATTCTCAGGGAACGGTTTTCCAACCAGTTATGCACCCACCTTATAGTAACTCCATCTAGGTCGTATTTCCCTAGTTTGTTTATGAGAAGGTCATGCGAGACAGTATGAAAAGCTTTACTAAAGTCAAGATATACCACATCTACCGCTTTCCCCCTATCCACAAGGCGTTTTACCCTGTCAAAGAAAGCTATCAGGTTGGTTTGACACAATTTGCTTTTGACAAATCCATGCTGACTGTTACTTATCACCTTATTATTTTCTAGATGTTTGCAAATTGATTGCTTAATTATTTGCGCCATTATCTTTCCTGGTACAGAAGTTAAGCTTATTGGTCTGTAATTCCCCGGGTTGTCCTTATTTCCCTTTTTGTAGATTGGCACTATATTTGCCCTTTTCCAGTCTTCTGGAAGCTCTTCAGTCTTTCATTACTTTTCAAAAATAATCGCTGATGGCTCAGATATCTCCTCAGTTGGCTCCTTGAGTATTCTAGGATGCATTTCATCAGGGCCTGGTGACTTGAAAACATCTAACTTGTCTAAGTAATTTTTAACTTATTCTTTCCCTATTTTAGCCTCTGATCCTACCTCATTTTCACTGGCATTCACTATGTTAGACATGCAATCACTACCAACCCAATCTACAGTCGGGGCGTATGTTTATATAGCTCCATCGCACAGGGTGCAGAATCTTTCACAGCCCTGAGCAGTGTAGCTAGGTTGATCTAATTTTTAGGTGTAGATCAGGCTTTAACCTTACATGTGGTTATTTGGGCTCGGAGTTAAATATAACAGTAAAAACAAAAATATTTGCACAGAATCAAAAGTAAACACATTCTGATCAAGACATCGCATTGGAGCAGATTACTTCAAGACAGAAATAATTACATACATATTTTGAACCATGTGGCATGGCCTCTGACATTAGTACATCTGAAAGGTCACCTTTTCACTCAAATCTTCAGAATCTTTTGGCTATGCATTAAGTTTATCATATTTTTGTAAATCAGATTTTTGACCCGGTAAACACTTACTGTAACTTTCAAGTTATCCTGTTGTCTTAGTGTACATAGTGATTTCTGTCTTACTAAAATCAGATGTCTTTATTGTAGTTTGGAGCTGAATTTCGACGGTTTTCTCTGGAAAGAACCAAACCTGGAAAGTTTGAGGAGTTTTATGGATTATTGCAGCATGTGCACAAGATCCCCAATGTTGAAGTTTTAGTTGGGTATATAGACATTCATGGAGATCTGCTGCCTATCAACAATGATGACAATTATCATAAAGCAGTTTCCACAGCCAATCCTCTGCTCAGGATTTTCATTCAAAGAAAAGGTAAGTTCACTAATTGTGAGTACTGGTAGTGTCCACTGTGTACAAAGCAGTATCCATGCACACGGTCACGTATTTTGCCCCAATCTAATTATTTTTTTTAAAAGTCCCAATTAGACATCCTGTTTCTGCATGTTGATGTGTACTGACTTCTTACTGATCTTCACTGGGAACTCCCAACTGTCCTTTGCAGCAGGCTGTTTCGAAACGTATTGTGCACCATTGCTGTAGGGCTCGAGAGTCCCCTCTGTCCTATAACTCTGCTACTAAGCTACTTTTCTCTTTTTTTTTTTTTGTCTTTTTACATTTGTGAATGTCTGTAATACTTTGCTTTAAATCCCATTCACTCCACGAAAAATCCATCCTCACTTCAGTAGAAATACTGCTTTTATATGAAGTCTTCATTAATGAACATATTCAATTCTTAGTTTACTCAAATTGGATAGAAACATTAAAGTTGAATCAACATTCTCCAGTGAATGTTTTTGTATATTGTTTAAAGGCAGTTGCTCATGTCTGGTTTTATTTCCACTGAAAGCTTAACAGTATCATGCATTCATCATATCCTAACTGGACAATAGGACGTTACTGAAATACAAAATAAACTTGGTTTAAACAGATATCTTATTTGAAGCAATGGGCATCAGTATAGCTTAAAAAGATTAATCTTATAACCTGATGTATTTTACATTTTGCTAATAAGTGTCATGTTGAATGGTTGCTTATTTCAGCTATCAAAGTTCCAATGGAATGATTATTTCTTATTCAGAATGGAAATTTGTCTTCTCCCACATCTTTCTTTCACCAATAGGTGTAATTTCCAGATTAAATTTTTTGGTCTTATCCTTAAACTCCATCTTTTGAATGCTGTTTCAAAGTATTCATAATTTGTTGCATGTCGAATAAAGCTTTTGCTATCTGTAGTAATTACTATTTAAAAGATCAATAAAACAGATTTTCCCAGTGCAAAAATAAATATTTCTGATTCTTCTTCCCAAAAAAAAGAGAACTCTTTAGAAAAATGTTTTAGCTGAATTTCCTCTTTCCTAACAGAACTCTTAATAAAAATTTGTCATTTGCCAACCACCATGTTGCCAGTAAAATGTATTTGCTGTATTTAAGTCTTCATGGAACAGGTAAAGACTGTTTCAATCCTGAATTGGCAGGGAGCTGGACTACATGACCTAATAGGTCTTTTCCATCTCTAGATTCTATGTAAGCTCCTTCAGCAGCCATATGACGAGAGCAGATAAACCACTTTGTCAGATTGAGATTACTAAGGTTGCATTTATCACCATATGTTTTGTTACTACAGTTGTACATGCAACTCCCTGTACTCATGTTAAAATTCATTCTTAAAGCATGATTGACATGTAGATTATTTTGGTATTGTATGGGACGTTTCTCAGTTCTAGGCACTGACCAGTTTTAATTTCTAAAGTCACTTCCGTAAGTGGTCAAGGGGAAACACTGTAGCAACCAGCCATTGTCTTTCCTCCCCTTTTCCACTCCTCTTTGACACCAGTCTTATTGCTCTGTGACTCCATGTCTGAGCTGCAGAAGACTAGGAAATAGAGCTCAAAGTTGTTCCCAAAACTGGGTCTCAAAATCAGTCTGACAGCCAGTACCTATATTTATATTGTACCAGTGTGATTACTTTGAAAAAGATTGTACTGAAGGATGATATAAATCTAAAATTTGTTCAAATTGAAAAAATCTGATTTCTTTTATTTCTTCAGTCAGTCCATTATTTAAAAAAAAAAAAAAAGTTTGTTAGCAGTTCAGGCCTAGTTTCATGATGCTGAAAACTACTTATAAATCCATGCAGTATAGCTTCTAATTTGTTTTATTGCTCAATTAGGTGTAATTGTACTCTATTTCCTGTTCAATTGCATAACTTTTGTGTCTGCACTTCAGTGGAAGTGGAAATAAGGTATGGCTGAAGAAATACTCACCATTGACAAGGCTGCTTCAATTTGTCACTTTTGAAACTAGAATTTGTTGAGGGGACAGATGATACAAATTACACTTCTGTACTGCCACCCCTTTTTGAGACCTTTGTATCATCATCTTCTGCTACATTGCTTGAATAACAGAAATAACCTGTAGATTTTTCCCATGGGAAAGTTTATACCCAATATAACTTAAGCAGAGATAGTGGGGAACGACAAGACCCTTAGCAGTAGACCACCACAATATGAGAGGAAAAGTAGGTATTTCTTCAGACACCTGAAAATGTCTAATCCCAGCATTTTGCTTATTTAGAAATTGATGTGTATTTTAAATGAGAAGCTAGAATGCAAGGGAGGGACATATCCATACCAAAACCTGAGGTACATGTAAGTAGAGCAGAATATATTAGAATCCTGAATGTTATAGTTAATACCCATGATATAGCTAGGTATTGTTGATGTCTTGGAAGTGGTAAAAGGGAATTCAAAGGCTGAACTAATGTGGCTTTAATTCAGTCAAGATATATGGGAGTCTCTCTGTCTGCAAGAGAAACCTGACCTAGGGATGAAACAAATGTGAAGACCAGCTGGGCATATCTTTTTGCCCTCTTCCACAATATAAGAACACAGGGTACTCAATGAAACAAAAGATATAGGGAAATACTGGTGTTTTTTTTAATACCACTTTACTTAACATGTAGAATTCACTGTCACAGAAAATTAAAGAAGCAAAGTGAAAATAATAAATTTGACATATAAAGGTGGAGAGAGACTTAGGAAATCACTTAATCCTTCCTCGCTAATGCAAGCTTGTTCACTACAGCATTTTCTGGCATTTGTCGTGCAGTACAGGGCTTTCTTTTTTTTTTTTTTAACCTGTGGATGACTATCCCATAGCATAATAAATATAGCCTGCAGTTACACTGGCTATACGTTTTTACAGATGTAATCAATCTTCATGCTTCAGGACATAGACTAATAGGCGGCTAATGTCATGAACAAATTACCCCACAACAAAGCAGGACTGTATGATTTTAATCACTTCCATTATGTAACCAGCTGCAAGTGTAATACTTCTTTGCTTCAACTTAATGCTTCCCTGCAGAGGTAGATACAGGGTGGCTGAGAGAGAGATGCTGAGGATAGACAAAAACAGTAACAGTCCTAATGCTCACCACTGCTTTTTTTAAATGAGAATTGTTTAGTCACTAGAGTTTGGGGAAAAACTATCGAATTGTTTCTGGCACCCCATTAATTCTCTATGCAATTAATTTTGGTCCTGCTCGATAATTGGTGGAATGAAAGAAGAGTTGGGTTTTAAACTTTTCTTTTTTTGAGGAATGTCTCTAGATGTTTTCCCATGCTTCCAGTGTTTTGAAATACCTGTAAAAGTTTTCCCAATTTAGTTTTGAAATGCCTCTAATCAATATTCAGGTCTCCATTCTTTTCTCCATGTCATTTCATAAATGTTAAATACTAATGTTAGGTTTAGTGTGGCTGACTTTTAAAAAAAAAAAAATCTTATTTCCCCCCCAGAATTATGGTACTCTTATAAAATGTCTTCAGATTGTTCTGTTTATCTTTGGAAATTTGATGCTTGAAGGATAACTTTACCAATAAGTGCATTCCTTTGGAAGCATATCAGAGGGCTTGTCAACAAATTGTGCAATTCCAGGTGCCAAAGAATATTGGGTTGAAACTCAGTTTCAACAGTTGTAGACTTTTTTAAAATAATACATCACATACACATAATTAGTATCACCAGTGAGTTTGAGACCATTAAAACAGGAAGTTTTTATACCAAGTTGACATTCACCGTTACATCTTTGTTATTAACACCTTGTTCTTTGGCATTCTGCCAAAATATTTTTCACTGTAACTATAAACTGATTAGCTAGATGTCAGTACAAAGGTGTCTTTGTACTCGAGGCCATTGCTTTAGAAAATTTTGTTTGGGAATCGAGGAGAGGTTAAACAGAATCTTGCTGCCTGGCAGAATTATGGAATCTGTTGATCTGGAAATGTGGTAGCATTCTGACTTCTAAGTTTAGGAATACTGTGTTTTTTCACAGTGCATCATTGAGCTTTAAGAAATGGATTTTAAAAGGTAAAACACCAGCTCAGTAATAGAGATTTCTGAGAAAGTTACATTTACTGTGTTTTGAGGGGGGAGGGGTGTTTGTTTTTTATTTTGTAGGATAGGAAACTCTTGAAGTTCAGATCTTTCCTAACAGAGGCAGTTTCCAAAATCTTAATTTTCTTTTCAATGGCCCTTTCTTGCATTTTCAGGCATGTGTTCAAATGGAGGTGTCTTTTGTGGTATTCTTTAAGTTCTAGTTGCAAAAATGAGTTTAAGAAACCTGCTTTTGTAACTGGAGTTTAGGTTCCTATGGTGACTTCAATAAGTCTGACTTAAATGGGGGGGAGGGGGGGAGAAATGTTAGTACGGCTAAACACTATTTGCAAACCCCATTATATCAAGGTATTACAGATCTTAAAATAATTAATGTTGCATATACACAATTTGCATACAAGTTGCAGCTTAAATGTAAAATCAGAAAATGCAAAAGTTTAATGTTAACTTGGTTCTGTGGTGTACATTTAACAAGGAAAGAATGAACAAAGGGAGTGCATACTACAGTTGTGCTATGTTGCTGTAAGAGTCCTAACTCTTGCATTTTCTGTTTAATTTATAATGTATATTGTTGAATGTTGCAATACATAGTAAGAGAACCAAAAAAGAGCCACTGTGGCTAAACAACAAAGTAAAAGAAGCAGTCAGAGGCAAAAAGGCATCCTTTAAAAAGTGGAAGTTAAATCCTAATGAGGAAAATAGAAAGGAGCATAAACTCTGGCAAATGAAGTGTAAAAATATAATTAGGAAAGCCAAAAAAGAATTTGAAGAACAGCTAGCCAAAGACTCACAAAGTAATAGCAAAATTTAGCCTGCTAAACAACCAGTGGGGCCACTGGACGATCGAGATGCTAAAGGAGCACTCAAGGACGATAAGGCCATTGTGAAGAAACTAAATGAATTCTTTGCATCGGTCTTCACAGTTGAGGATGTGAGGGAGATTCCCAAACTTGAGCCTTCTTTTTAGGTGACAAATCTGAGGAACTGTCCCAGATTGAGGTGTCATTAGAGGAGGTTTTGGAACAAATTGATAAACTAAGCAGTAATAAGACACCAGGACCAGATGATATTCACCCAAGAGTTCTGAAGGAACTCGCATGTGAAATTGCAGGACTACTAACTGTCGTCTGTAACCTATCATTTAAATCAGCTTCTGCACCAAATGACTGGAGGATAGCTAATGTGACACCAATTTTTAAAAAGGGCTCCAGAGGTGACTCTGGCAATTACATGCTGGTAAGCCTGATTTCAGTACCGGGCAAACTGTTGAAACTATAGTAAAGAATAAAATTGTCAGACACATAGATGAACATAATTTGTTGAGGAATAGTCAAGATGGTTTTTGTAAAGGGAAATCATGCTTCACCAATCTACTAGAATTCTTTGAGGGGGTCAACAAGCATGTGTACAAGGGGGATCCAGTGGATATAGTGTATTTAGATTTTCAGAAAGCCTTTGACAAGGTCCCTCACCAAAGGCTCTTAAGCAAAGTAAGCAGTCATGGGATAAGAGGAAAGGTTCTCTCATGGATTGGTTACTGGTTAAAAGATAGGAAACAAAGGGTAGGAATAAATGGTCAGTTTTCAGAATGGAGAGAGGTAAATAGTGGGGTCCCCCAGGGGCCCAGTCCTATTCAACATATTCATAAACGATCTGGAAAAAGAGGTAAACAGTGGGGTGGCAAAATTTGCGAAACTACTCAAGGTAGTTAAGTCCCAGGCAGACTGTGAAGAGTAACAAAAGGATCTCTCAAAACTGGGTGACTGGGCAACAAAATGGCAGACGAAATTCAGTGTTGATAAATGTAAAGTAATGCACACTGGAAAACATAATCCCAACTATACATATAAAATAATGGGGTCTAAATTAGCTGTTACCACTCAAGAAAGAGATCTTGGAGTCATTGTGGATAGTTCTCTGAAAACATCCACTCAATGTGCAGCGGCAGTCAAAGTGAACAGAATGTTGGGAATCGTTAAGAAAGGGATAGATAAGATAGAAAATATAATATTGCCTCTATATAAATCCATGGTACGCCCACATCTTGAATACTGCGTGCAGATGTGGTCTCCTTGTCTCAAAAAAGATATATTGGACTGGGAAAAGGTTCAGAAAAGGGCAACAAAAATAATTAGGGGTATGAAACAGCTGTCGTATGAGGAGAGATTAATAAGACTGGGACTTTTCAGCTTGGAAAAGAAACGACTAAGGGGGGATATGATAGAGATCTATAAAATCATGACTGGTGTGGAGAAAGTAAATAAGGAAGTGTTATTTACTCCTTCTCATAACACAAGAACTAGGGGCCACCAAATGAAAATAATAGGCATCAGGTTTAAAACAAACAAAAGGAAGTATTTTTTCACGTAACACAGTCAACCTGTGGAACTCCTTGCCAGAGGAAGTTGTGAAGGCCAAGACTATAACAGGGTTCATGAAGTTATCTAGTTGTTTTTTTTTTTTTTTTTTTTTTTTTTTTTGGAGGATAATGGCTATTATCCAGGATGGGCAGGGATGGTGTCCCTAGCCTCTGTTTGCCAGAAACTGGGAATGGGCGACGGGGGATGGATCACTTGATGATTACCTGTTTTGTTTATTCTCTCTGGGGAACCTGACATTGACCACTGTTGGCAGACAGGATACTGGGCTAGATGGACCTTTGGTCTGACCCAGTATGGCTGTTCTTATCTACCCCTCAGTTTTTAATGAAAAAAACATAACCCCAAAGTCTACAGTCAACAGTTAAGCCAAGACTAAGCAATAAAATTCTCAACCTGTCTTATTTTCACACCTAAAGGGCACTGGTAAGCCAAAGACTAGCTGATGTCTGTTAATACTCTGTGACACTCCGTTGTCTGATAGCTGTGTGTGCAATTTCTCCCCTGAGGCTTCTTAAAGCTAATTTTCTTCAGTCTCAAGAACAAAGTACGTTATTTCTGTAGTTTTAAATTCAAAACAGCTCTACATAAATGGCTCAGATTTTCCTAGAAATCCACCTTTTGGATGAGACAAAGTAAGGAAAACTGTTTCAGCTCAAGAAATTTCCTTTGGAAAGTGGTGAGCGCCTGGAAACAGAGTTGTAACTGACAGCATTTTACTCTCAACCATATTTACTACCAGTGCTATAATAAATAGGTGATTTTTCCACACCTTTTTTTATTAAAATACCAAGTTACAACTACTTTGACAGTAAAAGTTACGAAACTATTTTAAAAGGAAAACATGAGCATTGGAGTGGGAACTGCATAAAATGAGCACTCTAGATATGTTGTCATCAGCAATCCAAATTTTATCATTAATAAGAAATGAAGCAAAAATACAGAGTGCATGTGCAACTTACTTTTGATGCTTGCTTAAAAATGGCTTTAAAATGGGTCTACTCTACAGAAAATTGGAATAAATATTATGAAAGCTGAAGTCTGTGTTTAGGTTTGACAGAGGGGGGGCCATTAAAACAGTCTAAATCCTGACAGATTTACATAGTGCATTCAGTGACTCTTAAAAAATCCCCCACTGATCGACCTTTGGAGCAACAGTGAGTTAAACCTTCTTACATGCTCTTGCATACATAGTAGTAAAGTCATGAAGGGTGATGACACTGCATCACCTCTGCAAGGGTGGACTTTCCCAGGGGCAGAGGAACTTGTGGGGAGACACATACTGCCTTTCACCAGCTTAGCTGAATTTGGCCTTGGTTGTACAACCTTAAAACTAGACTTCTAAAATCTCAGGTATTTAGATAATTTTAAAATTTCTATTTATATGTAACAGTAAGTCCTGTAAATACTTCTACATCATTTACAAGGCCTCTTCTGTGTAAACAATCAGTGAGAGAGGCAGAAGTTAAAGATCCCATGACTAAAACTAAATAACCCTTGCCCCAGCTAACATTGTTAATAAAACCGGTTCTAATGTCCAAGGCTGTATAACCTATTGTTTATACCTACAATAATAGTTTCTCCCTTTACCTACAGTAACTGTGCTGCTATCACTTAAATCAGTATCAGCTGAAAATCAGCACGTGAACTTTCAGCCTAAAATTAAACTCCAGAAAAATGGCATTTATAATCACAGATTTTTAACTATAGGGGTTAAAAATTCTCTGACCTGTTTTGATAGCTTTTCATAGTTTGTGTTTCTTTCCGTAGTTTAAATTTCACATTCAGTTTACAGTGCCTTTAGTGCTGTAGCGAATTCTTATGGTGCTATGTGGTGCTCTTGTTTGGATTAGCCATCTCTGGAAAAAGATAGACACTTCTCCAGGTACTTTTTCTAGGGGTGTGATTTTTAATGGTCTTAATTGATGTCAAAGCGTCCGATAAAAATGCATAGTGATATTTAAAAGTTTACAAATGTCTGGTTTACGATCATGTATGCAGAGTGGATAAAATCTATTAAAAAAAAATGATTTTTTGATTTTTTGTTTAAATGATTTTTTCTTTTGAAAAATAAACTGTTTTAAAATGAAATTGAATTGAATATAAAATATAAGGCCTAAATTTATTGTAATCTCTTAAAATATTTAAATAAAAAAATATGCTGAATTCATGAGCCTCTATCAAAAACTTTGAGTGAATTAAAGACTGCGTTTCTATATAAAGATATTTTCCTATATAAAGAAAGATTATTCTAACTTTTGAGGTCAGGCTTTGTAAATATGGCATGATAGGTCAGCCGAAGTAACTTGTCTTAGGGTACATCTAAACTAGAAACACTACAGCGGCACGGCTGCAGTACTACAACTGAGCCGCTGTAGTATAGACACTTACTATAGCAACAGAAGTAGTTCTTAGAGGTGGTAGCTAGGGTCGACAGAAGTCTTCCATTGACCTAGCAATGTCTACACATTGGGGTTTAGGTTGGCTTAACTACGTTGCACAGGGTGTGCAATTTTTGGTAGTCCTGAGCATTGTAGTTAAGCCAACTTAACTTTGTAGTGTAGATTAGCCCTTTAGGAGACTCAAATTTTCAAGAGACTTAGATGAGTAGGAACTTAAACTCTAGTCACTTTCACTTAGGCATATTTGATATTCCTGGGGGAATTCTGCATCACTGTGCATGCGCAGAATTCATGGTCTCCGCAGATTTCTTTGCTTCCCTGCAGAAAAATGACTTCTGATGGGGAAACAAAGGGAAGCCGCAAAAGCGATCACATAGCCCTCCCTGCAGTGCAGGCAGGTCAGGTCAGGCGCCTGGGGCAGCCGGTAGAGACATAAATCACTGAATGGACGGGAGGGCTGGGCAGTCATGTGTTTGAGAGAAACACTTTGTCCTTTTCTCCTGCTATTGTGGCATGCTTGGCATGGAGGGGCAGGGCTTTGGGGTGTTTCTATGGAGAAAAGTGTCCCCCCTCAGGCAGAGCAGAATGTAGCAGCCTGCCTGCTTAGTAAATTGTTCCCATTGTTCTTAGTGAATTCCCGCAGGAGTATAAAACAGGTGTAAAAATTTTAAGGCTTCTTACATTACCAGAGTGGTGTAAAAGACAGTGTGGCCTTATAAATGCTTATGGTGCTTTAGTGATTAGAACTGGTATAAACTTTTGGACTGAAAATTTCCTATCAAAATGTGCTCCAAGAACTGTTTGCTACTGACCTTTCTGGAGATGGTCAGTAGCCAATACAAATTGTGAATTATGGTCAGTAGCCAATACAAATTGTGAATTTGAGTCCCCAGCCCTCGCTTGCTCTTCAGTTGCCTAAGATGCAACACTGAGCATATGGCTGCATATATTTGTTGACTAATAACCAGAAGTAAAGGGTCAATACTAGTTGCATTACTATTAAACAGAGGGTGTTTGGGAGATTTCCTCCAATGCTCCCCACTCCCATTCTTCATCCATTGTATTGTAGTTTAAATAAATTACCAAAATAATTGAAACCAGCATGATTGTTGCATAGTTTTAACAAATAAAATATGCAGAATTTTAAAATATTGTGCGCATAATTTTTTATTTTTTGGTGCAGAATTCCCCCAGGAGTAATTTAAAAGTTTTCCCAGGCAGACCTGAAATCAGTTTAATTCATTGACTACAGTTAATCCCTCAGTTTTAATAAATCATTTGGTTTTAAATGTGAGACACGTTTTGATAAGAGGAGTTTAGGAATCCAAAACACTTAAGGTTGTTTTGTTTAATAAAAAAACTATATTGTTTTGTTTTAATTTAATTCCAGTTACTATCCGAATGCAGCTTGACAATCATGAGCAAAAATTAATTATCTAGTAAATAAGTAATGTATTAACCATTTTCTAACCTACTAAAATGTACAATTGAGAATCTGAAAATAAGCTAAATAATGGCTTAAATAAATGTAAGTAGTTATAGCACTCCCTCCTAACTATAAAAAGTTTTACCAAATTTAATGTAAGCCAACATGTTTTAATGGTTATATCAACAGAGTGCACGTTTTTAGAACATAACTGAAGTAGAAATGGAAAAGTTGATTTAAAATTGATTATTTAAATTGAGGCTTTCCTCTTGGTGACTTAAATCTTAAGTCTTTGGCACCAATTGTGTAATTATAGATCTCTAGAATATATGCTATTCTGGGTTTCCTACTAAAAATAAAATAAATTTACATTGCAGCACACATTTTCCATCTTCGAGTTCTTGCCTTTGCTGTCCTGGAAGGTAGTCATTCTAGTGGACGTTACCAGGCTCAGGAAAAAGGCCAAGCTTGTTGCTCTGTCCTTTCTCCCTATTTAACTTTCACCAAGATACAGTGCTATTTAGAACATGCCCAGTCTCCTTCCGAAGGACCTGTCAGTTTTGTGTGTGATGTGTGCTGGCCTCTTAATTTAATGGGGACCTTCTTATTCAAGAAAACTGGCAACCTAACCTGTAGACTTTCCATAAGGATTGGGAGCACCTAAGTTTGTACTAGCCGGATGACTCAGAGCTTGCCAGTTTTTTAGATGATCAAGGCTCATGCTCCCTGAGTGACCAATGTCCAAAAGGATAAGTAAAATTATTGATTTTGTGTGTGTGTAACATGCAGAATGATTACTTAAGGCCAGAATTTTCAAAATCTTAGGACCACAATTGCTGTGATTGCATGCAAATGGCCACTTTTAGTCAATTGTTCAGGTATGTAAATTCATGATACTGTGAGCCCAAACCCTGATTCTCCCCCACATCCCCACTTTTTAGGCTGAAAATAAACTCCGCAACTTATCCATTTACTGATTTTCAACTAATACATGCTCGTCTTCCCAACGAAGATTGTTGATTTTATGCTACAGCTGTTTGACTTTATAAGAGCTGAAGATCTCTGTAGCTCACAAGGTTGTCTCTTTCCCCAGTAGAAGTTGGTCCAATAAAAGATATTGCCTCACCCACCATGTCTCTCTAATATCCTGGAACCAACACCACTACACCAATGCTGCAATTGAGTTTATAACAGTTTATTTGATGAAAACTTAAAATTCTTGATTCCTAGGACTGCGCAGTACCGAAGTGAGTTCTCATGGATGTCTGATATGGTGGGTGGACAAATTGGACTGAGACTGACAAGCCCATCTTAACTTTGATCTCTATGGCCCTTCCCATCCCCTCTCTGCCCCTGTTGAATGTGTAATCAGTGGCTCACACATTCAGTTTAAAATTACACGCTTTGCACCTTGCACCTTGAACTTAAAAGTGCAGTTGTGGACTTTGAATGTACTGTCCCTAGATTACATATTCAAATATATCACACATTTAATTTTCCTAACTTTGCATCAATTTTTGCATACATTCTCTCTCTCACTCTAAGCAGAAGAAACACAGAATCCACAGCAGTCTAAATGTTGCATATTTATTATTTAAGGTGCGCACACACAATGCTTTATTTGTGCCAGGACTGAGCCCCGGCACCTCTAGGCTTGGCAGTTCATAGCCCCAGCACCTCTGGCCTTGTTGCATCAGTTATGAATATAAAAAAAATTGTTTGAGCCCCAGCACCTTTTTCATTACAAATTAAGCACTGTGCAAATTTAACACAGTAATTAGAAGTATTGGTAGTGACTCCATAGTTAGTGTTGTTTTTGAGGTTTGTATTTACAGTGAACTAAAATCCATCTTTCACATTTGAGCAGTTGAATTTAGTCATCAAATTTCATGTAAACTCTTAAGGAAGCAAATAGATTTTCTGTAACTTTTTTGTCAAAGGTTACAACAAAGATTTAGCACAGGGAACACTTAAAAATGAGCCCTTATTGATATTTGGACCTGAGTTTTTTTAAAAATTTGGCCCCAATTCTTGGGTTTTTTTGTTTGTTTTGTTTTAGTTCTCTAGGTAAAGAACCACAATAGCTCCAAACTTCTCTAACAAGCTGCTTTTAAAATTTTTAAATAAAACAAAATGAATCCTGTTATAATCTAACTAAACTCCCTGAAATGTAGCCAGTGGAATTGTCAAGTTCTTCTAGTTCAGGGGTGGGCAAACTTTTTGGCCTGAGGGCCACATCTGGGTGGGGAAATTGCATGCAGGGCCATGAATGTAGGTTGGGGTGTGGGAGGGGGTGCGGTGTGCAGGAAGGGGCTCAGGGAAGGGGGTTGGGGTGCAGAAGGGGTACCGGGTGTACGAGGGGGCTCAGGGCAGGGGATTGGGGTACAAGAGGGGGTGCGGAGTGTCTGAGGGGGCTCAGGGCCAGGGGTTAGAGTGCAGGAGGGGTGCAGCAGGGGGCTCAGGCCAAGGGGTTGGGGTGCAGGAGGGGTGCATGGTGCAGCAGAGTGTTGGGGGCTCAGAGCAGGGGTGCAGGAGGGGTGTGGCAGGGGGTTGTGGTGCAGGACAGGTTTGGGGTGCGGGCTCCACTCCGGCGCTGCTTACCTGGAGTGGCTCCGGGGTGGCAGCGGCGTGCAGCGGGGCTAAGACAGGCTCCCGGCCAGCACCACATGCCTGCGGCCCCTGGGGGAGGAGGGGCAGAGGGCTCTGCATGCTGCCCTCCCCTGCGGGTACCTCCCCTGAAGTGCCCATTGGCCGAAGTTCCCTGTTCCTGGCCAATGGGAACTGTGGGGGGCAGTGCCTGGAGGCGAGAGCAGCGCACGGAGCCCTCTGCTCCACCCCACCCCCAGAGGCTGCAGGGATATGGTCCTGGCTGCTTCCAGCAGCGGCGCGGGCCAGCGCCGCTATGGGGGTGGCAATCCCGCAGGTCAGATCCAAAGCCCTGATGGGCCGGATCCAGCCTGCGGGCCGTAGTTTGCCCACCCCGTTCTACTTCTTTCCCATTTTTTACACTTCCCAGTGTTTCTTCTTGATTTGTTAACTGTGTTGCTTTAACTCTTACCACTCCTGATCTTGGGAAGTTGGGGAGGCAGTTGGGGGGTGGCGGGAGAAGAGGCCAAAGCATGGGAGGAGACTCCCCAGGGCATTGCTAATTTAAATTCTTGGCATACCCCAAGCAGCAGCACTATGAAAATATTTTTCTTTGTACTGAAGCAGTGGCATATGCAGGACTATCCATGGTGGTCCTACCATAGTTCCCTCAGTACTTCAGGTAGCAATAGCATGGGGGTTGAAGAGATGGCATTGGTGGGGTTGAGTCAGTGGTGATAGGAGGGGTGAGTGGATATTTTGGGAAGACACCATGGTCTTCCGAGTGGGAGTTATATAGGAGTCAAGATAAAGGCAAGAAGATCACTATTGGATGTAGTATGTAAGTATTGATTTAACTAGTGACTTCCTTAGATTTTTAGTGTCTCGATTGATTGAAAATGCTCTTGAGCAGCCTTAATGTAAATTAGTTTTCTTTGTGTAGTATAAAATAGTGTATGTTTAAGGGGGTGTATTAGTTACCATAGCAGCTAACTTTAAATTTCCTACCTCTCCTGTTCACTTAAATTCTCAACCCTACATTGCATTGAACAGTTATTGTTAAATATTTATTATTTATATTAACTTGCCTCTGCTATTTGAAGCCATGTCAGATAATCAACTGGTGAGATTTATACATTTCTTTTCCCTTGTCTAAAACATGCACTGATAAATTTCATTGCATTATTTGACAAAACTATAGGCTACAGATTTACTGTCTCTCCAATAGGTCTGCAATAGAGGACTTTAAATGGGATGCATAGTATTTATGGGTCACCAAGAGGATACTTCAGGTCTTGTGTCTCACTTAATTTAAAGGTGTTTTGTCGATAATGCTTGAACGTGCAAATCTTGTGAAATTGTAAAGCACTTTGCTTGGTACGCTGAAGGTCCATCCGATATTTGTTTGTCTGGGGCACTTAGTATTTTCCAACGGTTACATTCCACTACCCCTTTTTCAGACCATTATTACATTTTGTATTTCCTGCTTTCAAACCACCACTTTCAAATTTAAATACTAAAAATGTAAACCATTAAAGAAATTAATTGTTAGGTTAACTATTTAGAATTGCCATTTTTGTTCCTGGTTACTGAACTCGGTTTTTAGCTTTCCAAAGCACATTGTAGTATCTTGCACAACTGTGGTTCCTGTGCAGCTATCTAATGTTCTAAGTAAACACAATCAGTACAGTTCACTTTTTTAAGGGGGTGACGAAGATGTTTGCAAGTTTACTCTGACATGTTTTTCTGGTATGTGTATCTTATGAATCCCATATATGGAGCATTGCACTACATTTTTTTTTCTTTACTTCATTTACTTTCAAAGTCCCATGCATAAACTTCATAAAGTCTGCTCAAATTTTACACTTGACCGAAATTATGGAAATACTATTTTCACGTACCATTTGGATTAATATTTGGCCTTTGAAACCCTTCTCACTATATGGCATAATTGATAGGGCACCAACAGCATGCACAAAGAAATTCCAGCTCCCTGGATCAAAGGGCTAGTTAGTCCCAGAAGGTGATGTGCTAAGTGGAAAAGCAATGTAGTGGTGTCAGTTTTTCTATAAGGGAATAAAATGTTTGTATTTAAAATGAGGCAAAACAGTAGCATAACATTGAAGAAGTGCTAATGTTAATCCAAGTAAGCCTAGTGAAATATGATTGTTGTGAAATATCAAAATATTTATTGAGAATTATGCTATGCGAAGATTTAACCACAGAAGTTTTCTTTGAAATGCATATTTAGTGAAGTTTAAAGTTAGAGGGAAAAAATGTGTGAGGTTATATGTTTTACTTCATTCACCTTGTATTTCTAATATCCTGGGACCGACACGGCTACAAGAACACTGCATTTGTATTTCTGAACTAACAAGTAATTTTAGTGTTCTATAGCTAGCTAATTTTCTTTTCCATAAAAACCAGTTGGTGCATCTTATGCTTTGTACGCTTTCTCCCCCCCCTCCCCCCCAAAAAAACCCCAACAACAACAAAAAACCCTTGAGCAAATATAAACTATTCAGACACTTTTGTCACTCCAAATTATGGAAAAACAACTAGGAGTCCTTGTGGCACTTTAGAGACTAAGTCGTTAGTTTTTACTGATACAGACTAACACGGCTACCCCTCTGAAACCAAATTACGGAAGTTATAACATTGGCTATTGGTTACATCACTTGCCTTAAGTATTTCCTGCTGTGCGGGGTCTGTTGTTTTTAGATTACCAGTGATTTTACCTACACAGTGTAGGAGCAGGGACGGGATTGTGTGGAATGAACTAAACTTTCTGGAGATTGAATCCAGGTCACTTGGCTAGCATCCAGATACTTGACAATAATAGGGAAAGCAGCCAGTGAACCTTTTTCATTCTTTCTGTTCCAGTGAACTGAAACTTTAGGGGCAGGGAGAAATTTTAATAAATGGAATCGCTTTCTGTATAAGAATTTTAAGTAGGGTGTGTGTGTGTGTGTGTATATATAGAGGGGGGGGGAGAGAGAGAACTATTTTTGATAAACATCTTGTTTTAAAACAGCTGGATTCTCATTCTTGCCTCCTCCAATACACTATTAATTTTGCTTAATTTTTTTGAAATACTTACAATAGCTTTTCTTTGGTGATTGTAAAGTGAAGTGACTTTAAATCAAGATAGTTTATTTTGTTAATGTTAGAATAATTACCTCACTGACAGAGAAAATTGTTGCTGGTACAGCATGCTGAGAACTTTTTACTAGACATTTTGCACCTTGTCAGCCTAAAACTTTCTTTTCTGATAGCCATGCTATGCAGAACAGAGTAGTTCACACTATACTAATTACCAACATATGCTATCTGTCTTTTTACAGAAGATGCGGATTACAGTGCCTTTGGTACGGATACTATGACAAGGAAGAAAAATGTCTTATCAAATGTGTTGCGTCCGGATAACCACAAAAAGAAACCACATATTGTCATTAGCATGCCGCGAGACTTCAGACCGGTGTCGTCTATTATTGATGTGGACATTCTCCCAGAAACCCATCGCAGGGTGCGACTTTACAAATATGGAACTGACAAACCACTTGGATTCTATATACGGGATGGCTCTAGTGTCAGAGTAACACCACATGGATTGGAGAAAGTACCAGGGATTTTCATATCCAGACTTGTTCCTGGAGGCCTGGCTCAAAGCACAGGCTTACTGGCTGTTAATGATGAAGTACTGGAGGTAAATGGAATAGAAGTCTCAGGGAAGAGTCTTGATCAAGTTACAGACATGATGATTGCAAATAGCCGTAACCTGATCATTACAGTGAGACCAGCAAATCAAAGAAATAATGTTGTTAGGAACAGTAGGACTTCTGGGAGCTCAGGTCAGTCTACTGATACTAGTCTTCCAGGTTACACACCACACACTGTGCAGAACTTCCATCCAGAAGAAGACGACAGTGATGAAGATGACATCATTATTGAAGATAATGATGAGCCACGGCAGATTCCAAAAGCTGTCCCTACCAGTGAGAGTCTGGAATCATTAACGCAAATTGAACTCCTTCATGAGTCAACACAAAATGGTTTCATTCCATTTAGTGAAGTAAACTTATGTCATTCAGCAGGCAATGTTAACATGGAGTATGAAATACATGATCCAGACAAAAAGTCCTTAGAAGATGGGACAATTATAACATTATGAAACTGCCTCAATGGTGTATTTTATATTAACTGAAGATGCCATACAACTTTTAATTTTGCTTGATATATAATGCAATTTATACCTCTCAACCTACCAGTCCTTAAGACCTGCAAACAAATGCAAGGGAAAACAGTAAATGCAGGAAGCTTAAAATTATGTGGGCTGATTAATGTCAGTTTTATAATTATGTAATTCCATGTAAATATTTTGTAAGGATACAAGGTAGATGACCCTGGCTGTGATGGGACAGCGGTAAAATGAAGGATGGTTGAGAGGTATTGACTGCATGTTTACTTCCAGAGGTACTTGTACTACTGGTTTTAAAGAGTAAATTTCCATTACCATGTGAGGTGGATCAGATAGTGAAGCTGCATGTCTAATCCGAATTTATGGTCATGTGCGTTTACCCCTTAATGACACAATTAACAATGATCTTAAAATTCTAATGTGAAAGTCTTACTACTCCTCCTCTTGTACCTTGAGGACCAGTTCTCTTCTCTAAGGCCTTGGCTACACTGGCGCTGTACAGCGCTGCAACTTGCTGCGCTCAGGGGTGTAAAAACACCACCCCCCCCCGAGCGCAGTGAGTGCAGCGCTGTAAAGCGCCAGTGTAATCAGCGCCTGCAGCGCTGCGAGAGAGCTCTCGCAGCGCTGGTGGCGCGACTACACTCGCGCTCACACGCTGTGAATTCTCAAGTGTAGCCAAGGCCTTAGTTTACAATATTGTATAAGGTGGTCTTTTATGCTGGGCTTAGTCACTAACTGTAGTAAATTACATTATGTAAATGTCTAAAGAAATCAAATACAAAATTAATAGGATGAAAATAACATGTTACCTGATTCCTATTTCATGCTCCAAAAATGGTCATGTTAAAAGATATCAAGATTCTTACAAATGAGAGGAGAGTTATTTGAAGTTGATAATCAATGAACAGTTCTGTCTTAATATTAAAAATAATAATAATAATTAATAATAATAATCCAGCACAGGTTAGAGCAACTTGTATCACTTGATTTTTAAAAAAAAAAAAAGTTTAGGCTTTGTAAAACTAACTTGTGCTATTACAACTTCAAAATTTATAATGAACTAAATTATAAATGCTGTTTTTTAACATACCACCCCTGGTAGGGTATCTTCTTTGAATATTACAAAACTGCTATAGGAAAAAAAACAAAAATATTGAAAACTAAAATCCTGATGCTGCAAACACTTAAGCAGGAATGTAAATTGACTCTCATGAATAGTTCATTGACTTCAGTAGAACTACTCATGTGGTTTGTTTGCAGCATCAAGAGCTAAAATGTATTTGTATTTAAGAAATAAATTTAAGACACAAATTTGTCTTCAAAACAAAATTAGTTCACTGCTAATAATGAAAATCTATTAACTTTTTTAATACATTAACACAGTTAACTTTTTATACATACACACTAAAATTTTGAAAAATAGCCTTCTGAAGGTGGAATTTTCAGGTGTTTCTAAGTTCCTTCAAACTGCAAACCCTGATGGAATACAGCCTGGTTAAAGTACTTCAGCCTTCTTGACTTGTGAAAATTCAGTCTAATGGAAAGTGGTGGTAGCTACATTTGCAATTTGCTTATCAGTTTGTATTTATCTCAGTAAGGATGTAGCTTCTTAGGAGAACCAATTTCTATGTAAGATGTGAAATTCTACAGTTAGGAAACGGACCTCTTGAGGTTCTTTCCAGCCCTAATTTCTATGATTTCTAAAGAAACAAGAACAGAACATCCAGTTAACAGTTTGACTTTAAATTGGAAGAAAAGTAAGAATTAGCAACAGGTACTCCTGAGGAAATTCTGCACCAAAAAAAAAAAATAATTCTGTGCACGATATTTTAAAATTCTGCATATTTTACTAATCAAAATAACACACTATTATGGCAGTTTCAATTATTTTGGTAATTTATTTCAAAATACTTGTCAACAAGTATGTCTAACAATATAGACAACAAAAAAGGCTCAGGAAATCTTTTTGACAAATAGATTCCTACCATGAGTATTAATACAGAACTTTGAGTAATAATTGATTTAAATTACAATACAGAAATGTATTTCAATCCCCCCCAGGCCTTTGCACTACTTCTGAGGGGTGTCAGGGGTAATGGAGGAGCTGAAGGGGGAAGTAATTGCTGGGAAGGAGCCTGGGAATGAACCTGGAGGGTTGTTAGGTGTGGGTGGGAGAAGTATGGAACAGATTTTTTGCGGGGAGGGGGGTGATTGTTGGGGAGTCTCCCCCATGCAGATGCTGGCTGACCCCCTCGCCTCTCCCATTTAATCAGGCACATCTGCCCTGTGTGTCCCTGCACCCCGATTCCCCATTCAGTTAGGCATATCTGCACATCCCTGTGTTTCCCAGCACCCTCCCTCAGCCAGGCATATCTCACCTGTCTCCATGTGTCCCTACATGCCCACTCCCCCATCTGGCCCCGCACCCCACACCCTGTTCAGCCAGGCATAGCTCCCGTTTCCATGTGTCCCTGCACCCTGCTCAGCCACCATCCCCCCGCCGCTCCTCCCCATCCCCATGTGGCCCTGCATCCCCACTTCCATTCAGCCCCTGGCACAGTGCGGTCACCCCACTAGCTCCTATACCCTGCTCTGACCATCCACTCCCCCTCCCTTCTCCCCATATCCCATGCCTCTTCACGTGGCCCTGCCAGCGGGATCCTGTGAGGAAGGCAGTTTCCCTCTCCATGGCTGGCTGCTCTAGCCTGTGAGCCTGCTGCCCTCTCCTGGTGCCACCTGGTGAGTGAAAGGTGTAATTGCAGCTTCCCTTTGCCTCCCTGTTAGAATCTGCTGGGGACATCAAGTGCAGAATTCTCCCAGGAGTAAACATGTAAATTTAAAAATTGATTTTTTAAAACTTATTTTTATCCATGCTGCTCCTTTTTATTTAGGGCATGTGTCTTACTTTAAAACTGGATTTGGTTTTTATTCCTTCAGCAATGGGACTTCTTTCCTGTATCATGATAGTGTGCATTCACATGCCTTTTTATTTACTTGAATGTATTGCAAGTAATCAAAGTGGGAAAATGCACTTGTATTAAGAGAAGAAAATGAGATCCACAGATACAGATGAAGATAAACTAGTGCCCCACTTTTTTTTTATGTAGAGGTGTAACGCTTTCATTCAGTGGAATTGTTTTATGGATCTAATATGGTGCATTAGTAGTGTTGCGGCTTGGATTGTAAGATAAGCTATTAACTTACACGTGAGCCTGGCACCTGAAAACAAGTTACAAGATATTAATTTATTGCTTAAACACAAACACTTCAAGGTAGTATGCTGCTAAACTTTTGTCCATTACCTAATTTTGAATGTTTTTTTACTCCTAGCGTATGCATTTTGGGTATATATACTGGTATTAAGAACTTAAGGAAATTTTAAAAAGGGCATTTAGTGTGTAAGTGCTCATGAATTTCCATCATGAAGGATTAACAAAAGTTTTTGTAATTAAAATGACAGACTGCACAATATGTAATTGCATAACACTGCAGTTACCATAAGAGAGACTTTCTAAATATCTTCTATCTGCATCATACCACTCGACAAATTACTAAATAGTTTAAAAAATCACTATTCCAGGATAATCAACTGTTGAAATAAATGGTTAGTTAACTTTATATATAAAATGGTACTAGGTTCAGTATATTATTTTTAAAGATGATAGATATATTCGCCTTTTATATACTACCTCTTAAAGTTAGTTTTTTTTTTTTTTAACAGTTAACATCTTTCAAAATATCTCCCTGGGGGGAGAAAAAAATTCAAGGCTTGACTATTTTGTACTGATTTTAACTAAAATCTACAATTATGCATGACTGAAAATAACGAGCTGCTGTCAATGCACATTCTTTATGTATTCAGTATCCTAATGCATATACATTATATTTTAATCCAGATTTTATAAACTAATTTATATCCAATTTATTTCAAAATGCTTTGGAATACCAAAATTCCTTTGAATAGTGTTATACGGATGTGTAAATGCACAATAAAAGCAATCTGTCCCCCCTCCTCTCTGCTGGCAGTCTGAAAACAGATTAGCCTTTTAAGTGCACCTTATTAGAAAAGAGAGCAAATGTTGCTGAAATTAAGATCCATTCACTTTGGATCTCTGATATGGTATCAGTAAAAGTCAAGCTTAAACTGTGAATCATATGTTCTTCCACAGCTTCAATAAATTTAGGACAATGTCCTCATGAGCTGTCTGCAACATGTACTTTTGTGAATATTCTGTATTTTCTAATTACATTTTACTTGCAACTTGATTTTTACGCAAATGAAAATTTGTTTAAAATGTCATATCAGTATTTTTCTTACAACTTTAATGTATAATGTACATTGATATCTCACTAAATGAACTTTGATTTTACAAAATCAAACTAGCTTTAGCTGTATATTAGTCTTATATTTTTACAGACTGGAATAATAAATGGATATAGAAATAGAATTGCTTTTTAATGACTTTGGCAAGTCAGAATCAAGAGCATTTGTATTCTAAAACGTGAAAACATGGATACATTTCAGGCCGTTCTCAAAGGACTCTTACTGTGTACATGCTTTTCTTTGCCACCAGAGTATCAGTTAATTTTATAACCCTGTTAGGATGGAGAAAACTGACCAAGGTGCAAGAAGATGTCCACCTTCACTTGTTCCCTCACCTGGGCTGCATTTATATCCTGTACCTATAGGGAAACACACAAGTGCTCTTAATACACCTTATAAATAGGGGTGAAGGCTACAGTCCTCTCAGCCATGACTTCGACCTGAACATGCATGACATGCCCAGGCCCACTATAATTATACTAATTACAATAAACATGCATGTAGCACCTGGAATACTGCCACTAGATGTGGTGGTGCTTCTCATGGTAAGCTAGAGCCATCAGACCCAAGGAGTCTAGGCAGTGGAGAGGAGAAGGCTCTTAGCCAGGCTTACCATCATGGTCACGTGGTGATTGTGTGAGGGCTTCTGCTGAATGTGAGTACTAGCCATATGTTGGCAACATTGAGTATCTAAATGGCAAAATTCCTTTTGAACTCTTAGCACTGGCCCACTTCTAGTGGCACCCAATTCCAAAGCTTTAGGCAGGACTAGATATTCTGTTTCTTTAAAGTTACTGTACAAAAATTGCAGCCAATTAATAGAGATCTGCTCCCTGTCTGTATTGTCATATGTTTAATTTCAATTGCAGCATCAGATATTCCCCTCACACCTGTACAGCCCTTTAATGTGAAAAGGAGGTTTCACAAGCATAACTGATGGTGAAATTTGGCTGATGGTATCTATTATTATTGATGTACAGGCTGGAAAGAACCCAGTTTAACTTTTTGATTCCATGTCAAGTTTGTAGACCTGGTAGTTGGAAAATACATTTCTTTAGTTTGCATGGAACCTGTCTATGCAGACCCCCTTTGTTTTCAAGAGCAATGCTGACACAATTATGATGATGAAGACATCAACTTTAGAATTCACTACATACCTCAATTAACCTTATTTTTTAAACTTCAGAATGTTACAATTCCTATGTACCTGAAAATTTTGGAGGATGTTTGAATTGTCAGAAGGTGATGGGTTTGGAGATATTTTTGGGGACGGGGTTTCTAGAGGAGAAGATTTTTCTCATTATTGGCTGTTTTTGTGTTTTAATTGTAATTGGGATGAATTATTTTCTGATGGTCTTGTGCTTTTAATATTTAAAGCCAGGGCACCTAGATGCTTTTTTTATATTTATAAACTGAAATAAATGTTTGTAAATTGAGACACAAATTGTAATGCCACAATATAACTTAGAACTGAAGTGCATTTTAGTGCCTCAGGCAACATCAGCATGTTGCCCCTCAGAATTTTTTATTTTTTTTGAGACAGATAGATATGGGTCCCCCCGTTTTTTTTATGTCAGCTGCACAGTTATAGCTTGTGGCTCTGGGCTGTCTGGAGTAGAGCTGTACAGTTCCTCCTGCTTAACGTTTTGAAGTTATGGTGCTGCTCCATTAAGGAACATGTTCGTTTAAAGTTGTGCAATGCTCCCTTATGTCGTTTGGCTGCCTGCTCTGTCCACTGCTTGTAGGATTCTGTGGAAGAGCAGTGACTTTACAAGGGAGCATTGCACATGTTTCCTCTTCTCTGCCTCCTCCCCCTCCCTCCCAGTGCTTCTCCCGCCACCAAACAGCTGTTTGACAGTGCTTAGGACTTTCTGGGAGGGAGAGAGAGGAGCGGGGAAGCGCTGGGAGGAGCGGGGACACAGTGTGCTCTGGAGTGGGGGTGGGAAGAGGTGGGCCTGGAGCATCCCCTGGCAAAGTCGGCGCCTGTTCTTCTGGGGGGAAGCTGCCGCTGCACAAGGTACTTCCTAGAGTCCTTGCCTGCCTCATTGTCTGCAGCGGGCTGGGTCTGTATGGGGTACCTCCCAACCACAGTACAGTACTGTACAGTATATATAATGCCTTTTGTCTGCCCCAAAAAAATTTCCTTGGAACCTAATCCCCCGCATTTACATTAAATCTTATGGAAAAATTGGATTTGTTTAACATCTTTTCACTTATGTTCCTGAAGAATGAAACTTTAACTACAACGTTAAGTGAGGAGTTACTGTATTTGATGCTGGTGTGATCGCTGCTGGAATACTGTCAGGCTCTGGTGTCTGCAATTCAAGAAGGAAGTTAATATATTGGAAAGGGTTTGGAGAAGACCCACAAGAATGATTAAAGGATTAGAAAACATGTTTATTGTGGTAGTCAAAGAGTTCAATCTATTTAGCTTTCCAAAGAGAAGTTTAAGGGATGACTTGATTACACTCCATAAGTACCTACGTGGGGAACAAATATTTGATAATGGGCTCTTCAATCTGGCAGAGAAGGGTATAACATGGTGGAAATTACAGCTAGATAAATTCAGACTGGAAATAAGCTGTACATTTTTAATAGGGTAATTAACCATTGGATCAACTTACAAAGGGTTGAGGTGGATTCGCCATCAGTGACCATTTTTAAAATCAAGATGGGATGTTTTTCTAAAATTTGTTCTAGGAATTATTTTGAGGAATTTCTCTGGCCTGTGTTATACAGCTAGTCAGACTATTAACACAATGATCCCCTCTGGCCTTGAAATCTATGAAACTATATAAAAGGCCATCTGGAAATACTTAACTCTCAAAAATGCTGCCTTTTACAATCACTAGGGGGCTCTATCTTGATTCCATTGAAGCCAGTTGATTCAGGCCCTGCAAGAACTTGATTGTCGTGTTCTGCCACACCAAGTATTCATATTGTGAAACATGGCCTTCATGTAGATTCCACAATCTGGACTTAGTCAACAGTGCAGTAACATTCGATAAAACCTTATACTCAGTTTGTGTGGAAGGAAGGGAGCAAGTTAGAGGAGAGATGATTAAAATGGAAGAGAAGAAAAACTTAGTCTGCTGAGGAAGTCCATTTACTGATCTCTTAGCTATAAATCTGGTGAGTTTTACCTAACTGTGTGAGAAATTCTAATCTATTAAAAGTATATTCTGTCTTGAAATTGTCACTACAACAATCCACATGTCCAAAGCAGCGATTGTCCACATACGAGGATGAGAAAGGTAAGATTTTAATATAACCAATGATACCAAAACTTGTTTGCACTAAATTAAAACATTAAATATAAGCAAAGATGTGTGCTACATGTCTCATTAAAACACTGCACTACACCTAGGAGAGATCTTCATTGCAGAGTTAGCTTGGACTCTTAACCAGATATTGCCTCTAACCAATCTCCTTCCTATCCACATGCCCTCTCACCTGGGCTTAGTGGTGAGAGCTGGCCGGTCTGGGGATATGGGTTAGAGCCGGGATCTACTTTCACCTGGGCTGGCAACCTGCCTACTTTGCAGTAAGGATGCAGACTAAATCATTGTGGTGCTGACAGTCTTCCAGTGTCGTGCTACATCCCGGCCTGTGTGCCCAGAAGGACAGAGCAATTCTTCCACAATTTGGTAAGAGAGAATCACAGAGCGGTTCAGCTTTCTGCAGCACAAAGAACCATAGCATTCATCCCCAGAAGTCCTAGCAACATACTGAGTTGAATGCAACACCATTGAAGTCACAGTAATTTGGGTATGGCTTTGCAGTGTGGCTGTTCTCACCTGGGTGCTCGTCTCCTGGGCTAACTGTAGTGAAGACACTCTTAGATTCTTGTCCGAGGCACGTGCCAGGAGGGAAAAACATCCACTCCCCAGAATGTGATCGATAGAAGCAGCTGAATTGTACACATACATATAGCAGAACTGATTAAACAAAGTGTGTACTTTTTCTGCAGTCACAATAGTGGAATCTCTTTCATGTAGGTTGAGAAACCGAATCCTAAAGGAAGATAAAAGCACGTCACTCATCACTACAGCCACCTCTAGGGTGGAACACAGCTGTTGAGTACATAGCAACACTGTGCAACAGATAAGAGAAGGGAGGGCGGGGGAAGTATCAAACCAAAACTGCAGGGGGAATTTAAGCCTCTCTGTTTATAAGATAGTACAAGGATATTTCCAATGACAGTGGTCAATATCTCTCTTTTATATATATGCTGAGATTAGTCTCACAGCCCCCTGTTTTTCTAGACCCTACAACATGAGGTTACAGGGCCATCCAGCTACGAAGAGCCCTTAACTGTTAAGATTCCCAAATCTACATCCTTCTCATGACTCCATGTGGATGTGAAGATTCTGCACCTACAGTGGATTTTACATCTCGCATGACAAACTTCCATTCAAGGGAAGAGTGCCATGTATTGTATCATCAATATCCATTACTGCTTATTCTTCCCTCCAAATAGCAATTGAACTCACCCAGGCTTAGTATGAGATGACATGATCACACTGAGATATAGGATTCAAAGTTTTATATGGTAAGTCTGCAGATATGCAAACTTATTAGGATTTTCAGAACTTGTCAATGTTGGCCTAATTCTATTCCCATCTGAAGTCAATAGGAGAGCTATTAACTTTAGTGGGAGATATCTGTGTTAGCCTATAATATTAGCATGAAGAAATACATTATGTAATAAAGATGTTATGTTCTTGGCTAGTAGTTGGAGTAGATTAATAACCAGGTATATGAGGTAGCATAGTTGAGTGCTTAGAGTATGATATGCTAGCCAAGACCTCAGAACTCTAATCCCTTATTGTGCAGCCTTGGGCAAGTAATTTATTTTGGTTCCCCATCTGTGAAATGGGAGATAAAATCTGTCTCACAGGGGGTTGAGGTTGAGCAGTGATTGTATAGTGCTTTGGAAATGTGAAGTGCTGAAATTTAGAAAAGTGGTGTATTATCTCATTAGCCCAATACAGTTATAACATAGAGAATTTTTTCACTTCAAGGTCCCAGAAACAAAGGCAAGGTTTTCATCTCGAGGCCAAAAGACCAAAAACATCAAGACACTTGATCACGGCCTTGGATAGACCAAGAGACTACCTACACTTGACCAGAGCTCGGAGAGCAGAAACTTTACTAATACCATATTACCTCCAGATCCTATGCAGTTACCTCAATGCCTGAAAGCACAAGGAAATTGCATGCATTTCTTCAGGGGCTTGGATAGTGACTAAGGCCTGGAGCATGTTCTACATAACCTTAAGTACAAAGCTTATATAACACAGTGTATACATTGCACCCATGTTTGGTTTCCACATGAAAACACTTGCTGTCCTTTCCCTTGCACTGTGTAATGACGTGTTCGTTACATTTTCTTTTGAACACCCAGCTGCTGCTATGAAAACTGTTTTGTTTTGCTTCATTTACATAGTCACAAACTTCTAATGACTCATATGCAAACAACTGAAATTCCTCTCTTCCTCTCCTCTCCAGTTACTTTGGGAATAGGGTGTGTGGGAAGGAGCTGGGGATGGGAGGTGATGAGAATGGAGAGAAAAGACAGGGCCATTGCTTCACAGTAAACACATAGCCATATCAATCAAATGTTTTTAGGTAGTAGGCAAATCTTGTGTACCTAACAGGCAGGAATGCCAAGCAAAGCTAAATCTGCAGGCGTGTCCTTTCAGACCTCCAGAGAGGCTGGGCCAGTTGTGGGGGCAACTAAGCAAACAGAAGATAAATGTGGAACAGTAAAGAAAGTGAGACGGAAACAGAATAGGGGAAAGGATGATAATGGGGAACACAACAGACCCACTAGGGCTGACACTGAGAAACTACCAAATCTATTATTGACCATTCCTGTCTCTGCTATCCTAATAAAAGCTGCACACTTATATCCTCTCCTTCAGCTGGGGATCACAAAGCGCTTGACTATCCAACCTTACTAGATCTCTGCAAGTTAGGTACTAACCATTGCACAGGCAGGTAGACTGATCTGACTTGCCCAACGTCACACAATAAGTGCATGAGAGAGCTGGTACTAGAACCAAGTAGTTCCAACTCCTAGTCCTCTGTTCTAGCCATTAGACCACATTCCTTCCTTCGCTTCCATGACAAAGTAAAAATGCAAAGAATCCAAACAAATAACCTTTTGCATGTTTAAATGTAATTTAGTTTCTAAAAGTCTAGTGCTAAAACTATTAAAGACTAATTTGGACTTATTCTGTAAGGGGGGGAAATTCTGACATCTTTTCAAAAGAAACTAACAACTTTTCAGGTAGTCATTGCATGAGACCAATGTATGATAGAAAACAACAGATGGTTTAGGTCCCATATGCAAAATAAAATTACGCTAAGTCAGTCACTGAACTAAAATGACACTTTGCACTTCTGCTGCATAGGATTCTTCAGCCTAGGATTTGATTGTGCTTTATAGATACTAATCAAATATTACTCGTGATAGTGAGGGTAGAAGTATATCCCAGTTTTACAGAAGAGGAAATTGAGACACAGGGAGGTTATGACTTGCCCAAAATCTTAAAACCAGTCAGTAACATACATGGGAACAGAACTCAGATCTCCTGACTCCCAGTCCTGTGCTTCAACAACAAGCTCACACTGTCACTAGAGAAGAATAAAAAGTCAGGACTGAGTTACTCTCACAAGCAACTATTCATGTGATCAAGCTTTTGCTGCTGATGGAAAGATGCGATGGGCTGCAGGAAGTAATCAGTCCAGAGAAATGTGCTTGATGTGAATGACATGTAGATCAGTTAAAATAGCACTTAGGTTATGCTGGATAGTGACTAGGGTGGGCAGGCAAGCAGAATGTGGTGTTGTATGAGGTCACATTTACTGCACAGTGCAGATGCCTAAACTTCATAAGCCTTATCAGCAAGGAGCAGAAACTGATCCAGAATGATAGTCTTCTGGTTAGGGCCCTACCAAATTCACAGTTATGAAAAACACATCACAGACCATGAAATCTGGTCTGCTGTGAAATCTGTATAGTATACGGTAAAAGCACACAAAAGACCAGATTTCATGGGGGAGACCCAAAAGGGAGTTGCGGGGGGGGAGGGGTGTCACACGGTTATTTTAAGGAGGTTGCAGTATTGCTACCCTTACTTCTGCGCTGCCTTCAAAGCCGGACAGCGGGATAGTGGCGGCTGTTAGCCGGGCGCCCAGCTCTGAAGACAGTGTCCCGCCAGCAGCAGCACAGAAGTAAGGGTGATAATACCATACCAGGCCACCCTTACTTCTGTGCTGTGGCCTTCAGAGCTGGACAGCCAGAGAGTGGCGGCAGCTGAGGGCCCAGCTCTGCAGGCAGCAGCGCAGAAGTAAGGGTGACAATACCATACTATGCCATCCTTCCTTCTGCGCTGTGCTGGCAGCGGCTCTGCCTTCAGAGCTAGGCTCCCAGCCAGCAGCCGCTGCTCTCCTGCTGCCCAGCTCTGAAGGCAGCGCCGCTGCCAGCAGCAGCGCAAAAGTAAGGGGAGCAGTACTGCACACCTCCAACTCCTTTTTAGGTCAGGGCCCCTACAATTACAACACCATGAAATTTCAATTTAAATAGCTGAAATCATGAAATTTATTATTTTTAAAATCCCATGACCGTGAAATTGACCAAAATGGACCATGAATTTAGTAGGACCCTACATATGGTGAATTAAAGTGTGATGCAGAGATGAATTCTGGGGGTGAGGGTGTTCTCTCCTTGGTACTAAGTTTGACATTTGGATTTTTAAATATTGTAAAAGCATACAAAGCAATGTGGATGGTCACTTATTGTATGCTTCTAATCTAAATTAGTGATCCCTGGTTTACAGAATGGTTGGTTAGTGTGCTGACCCAGTCAATATTTCTTATTATATGCACAAAACTGAACTTAAAGCTGGGCCAGATAGGTGTTATTTTCTTTCATTAAAAGTAAAGTTCCTGGAAGTTATAAATGAAGATCTGTTAGGTAAACTGATTAGATGATCTTATCAATGCATGACTGTTCCCTACAGTTGACTGTCAAGGGTGTTTGTTCAGTGTAGCTTTAAATAATTCAAGCAGTGAGGCTTCAATTTCCCTTGGGGGACTACTCCACAATCTAATAGATGTCACTATTAATAAGCTTTTTCTTATACTCAGACTAACTTTTTTTCTTTTGTCTTCCTATTTTCCCTCTAAACACCTCCTCTTCCTATCTTATATATGCTGCTATGACACAAAGCTACTTAGGAGCTGAATCTGTGAGATTCACAGCAGAGGGGGAAAAAGGTATTTCCCTAGGTGTTTTTTAAAGCTTCCCACTTAACAGTTCCAAATCTCAGCCAAAGTTGACAGAATCAGTCTTGGATAAGTATATACACAATTGCTGCCCATAGTTTCCCCATTTCATAGAGCTGCTGCCTGTATAAAAGGGATCTTTTCTCATTTTGAAAAGATGGCAAACTCAAGGGTGATGCAAATTAATTTCAAGCTAATTTATCTGCATTCTAGACAGCAGCACAATCTATAACAGAAGTCAGAAACTGTCTGGTCTCTTTCAACACACTAAAAGCTAAATTGTACCTCCAAGTAAACATGAGTTAACAAGTGTACCTTAGAAGTGAAACATCTGTAAAATGGGACAAAGAACTATTTATATTACAGTAACACCTAGAGGCCCCAACTAAGATTGCCTTTACTGTTATTGTTACCTGTGCTAGCTCAGGTAGACTAGCCCTGTGCACAGTACTAGCACACAGCACTTTGTGAAACATTGCATGCTTTCCTCTTTTGAGCCCTTTTTAACTGACAGGGCACCACACTGTATCAAATTTGTGGCTCAGCAATGCCTTCCCCCTTGGACCTCTGCCAGAACACTGCTTACCACCTGAAACTGATCATACCTATTGCCAGTTCTGAGCACTCCTAGCCTGTTCCGGCTGATATTGAGTCATCAGATGGACAGTACTCCTTTCATCATGTAGTGTAGAGAATGTGGTTGGAGAAAACAGCAGGACAGGCTCACCCTGTAAGTGGTTCTTTGTGGCACATTTGTAACTGTGTCTCAGTCTTCAGCCTTCAATCTGATAGCATGTCAGGTCAAGACTGCACCTCAAAGGAGTCTGATGCCAATGTGAGCAAAACTGCATTTACCTTTAAAGCTGAACAAATAACTGTTCTCTTTAGAAATGGAAGCATCCAGTACAGAGAGAGAGAGAGTGTGTGTGTGTTGGTTTTTTTGTTTTGTTTTGATTTTTGTGTGTGTGTGCAACAATCCAAGTTAATTGCAGGCTTCCAAATAAATTCTCTTATATTTGCCCTCACTGTGATGTAAGAGGGATGAAAGGGTGCTTTGTGACTTAAAACACAGGTCTGAGACTCAGGAGATATGGGTTCTAGTTTTGTCTCTATCACTGACTTTGACAACTCACTTACCTGTGCAGTGCCTCAGTTTCCCTATCTGTATATTTAGCTTAATATTGCTCTACTTTGGAGGGTTTTATGAGGCAGCCCACCTGCATACGCTGTCTCCACAATCTTTTGAGGTCATGGAAGGGATCATACTATAGATGTGTGTTAGTGTTCTATTTAGTTTCATGTTATATTGCTTTAAGCTAGTTTATAGTGTGTGCATGTTAAATTTGACCAAATACACAGTATATTTGTAGGGGGTCATGGAATTCACAGCCTTATGCTGGCATTTTCATAATAATTACAATTTAACACCTCACAAAGTGTTGTTACAAATATTAACTGAATGCTGAAAGCACTCCTCTGTGGTAGACAACATCCCCTTTTCTCAGGTGAGGAAACTGAAACAGAGGTTAAGGAGCAGCTTTAATCAAGGGCTGCCTTTGAAAATGACTTGCTTAAGGGCATGCAGAGATGGTGGTGGGGCAGGGATTAGAATGTGGAATATTTTAACTCCTTGGTACTCCAGGCCACATTATACTATTAAAAAGGAGAGATACTATTAGAAAAATAGGATTACATTTAAAAAAAAAATACTAGCAAGGAAATGGTGTGTTTGTGCCTTGTGCTAACACAAGAAATACTGTGTTAATTATCCACATTCCTATAGAGCAAGAAATTCTGCAACAAAGTTATGTGGCAACTTCTTTAGTCTTAAGAATCAAATTACTTTGAAGAAAGCAGTTTAACTCTTATCAGGAGAAGGGTTTTCTGTATGATGCCCAATTAAATTTCTTGTGCTATGAGTCATGGGTTGGATAGAAGTAGTGGATGTTTCACCAATGTTTTCACCTCCTCCCAGGCAAACACCATTAGAGCTGGTTGAACATTTTCCATGGAAATGTTTTTGACAGAAAATTATTCTTTCTACAAAACAGAAATGTTAATGAAATGTCCATTGTTGTGGGGAGTTTTTGGTTGCCAAAACAGCCTTGTCAGGAAATGAATCTATATTAACGCATTATATTTTATACCTCCCCATACAGGAACCATCTTTAACATAAAGCCAGCCACCCTTATACCTTAGATGCATCAGGTATGAGGAGACTGGTCTTTCCAGGTGTGTGCGTCTTCAGTCTCATTTTAACTGGAAAGTTGGGAGTGAATCTTTAGGAAGGCTGTCCTGTCTCATGCGGGATCGCTACGCCTTGGAGTTAAAGAAGGGTTAATCCTCCCCCCAACTCAAACAAACTGGCTGACTCCGGGCCCTTCCCCAGCTCAGTTTTCCTGACGTTGTAATTTCACTGCTACTCCAGCTCTCGGCCGAAGCGCCTTCTCCCAGGTGGACAAGCCCTGAATGTCTAATGTAACCAGGCAAGCAGAAGAACCTCCCTCCCTCCCTCAGCCGCTTCATGCTTTTACACGGCAACAAATCTGCCAGCGGGGCAGCCCCAGGTCCGAAAGCGGCACGGAAGCCCTGGTCCACGCTCTCCCTCCAAGCGAGGCGAGCCGGGCTCGAAGACGCTCGCTTCTGTGGGTCTCTTGCAGGGGAGTGGGTGGGTGATAGCAAGGGGGGCTGCGGGAGGGGGGGCTCCCCTTTGCCAGAACAATTAAACAAGGTTTCCAACCCCCTCCCCCAGCCTGGGGGCGCTCCCGGAGCTGCAGCAGGAGGGCGGCGGTAGGGCAACGCACCAGCCTATGTGGCGGCGGCCCCCGTCAGGCATCCGTGGCTGCACTGAACTAGCTGCCCGGCCATGGAAGCATGAACTAGCTGCGCGGGGCGGGAAGCGCCTCCCAGCGGCCTGCGTGAAGCCAGGGCGGGGGGAGGGCACGTTCGCGTTAGCCGGGGCCGGGGCCCAGCTCTAGGCCTGCGGGCAGCGGGCTCCTGCCCCCAGGGGTAGCTCAGGCGCAGCCGGTGGTTACAGTTCCCGCCTCGCCCCGCTAGGTGGCGCCCCGAGCTCGGTTGCGGGGCTCTAGAGCGGCCGCAGCTGGAGGCTGCCCCGGCAGCTCGGAGGCAGCGGCTGGGCGCGTCCGGGCAGCCTGGCTGAGGGAAGCGCTCGGGCGGCGCTCGCTGTGCAGCCACCGGGCCTGGGCGGGGAGGAGCCGGGGCTGCCATGAGCGCAGGCGGGGGCCGGGAGGAGGGAGCCGCCGCCGTGCTGCAGCTGCTCCGGGAGCAACCGGAGCCCCAGGCGGAGGAGAGCGGGGCTCAGCGCTTCGCCCTCTGCCTGCCCCCTGGGGAGGAGGTAGGCGCGGGCCGGGCGGTCTCGGCGGGGCGGGGAGGCAGTGGGGTGTTAGGTTGCAGGGGCCCTGGCGGGGATTGGGGGCGTCCCCGGCAGCCTGGGGGCACTAGGGGGCTGGGTAGCGTGGGGGGTAGGATGGTGGAGGGGAGGGGTCCCCAGGTGCTCGGGGAGGATGCTGAGGGCACGTCCCTGCCTTTTCTTTGCCCCCCACTTTCAGCGGAGGGAGGGGAATAGCTCGCTCTGCGGCAGGCGTGGGAGGAGCGGAGGTGACTGAGGGTAGCTCCCCTCTGGCCTGTAGCTAGCTCCCACCAGCTAGCGCAGGGGTGGGCAAACTTTTTGGCCCGAGGGCCACATCGGGGTGCGAAACGGTATGGAGGGCCGGGTAGGGAAGTCTGTGCCCCCTAAACAGCCATGCCCCCTAAACAGCCTGGCCCCCGCCCCCTCCCACTTTCCGCCCCCTGACTGCCCCCCTCAGAACCCTGCCCCCATCCAACCCCCCCAGCTCCTTGTCCCCTGACCGCCCCCTTCCAGGACCCTCACCCTAACTGCCCCCTGGGACCCCCCCATCCAACCACCCCCCTCCCTGTCCCCTGACTGCCCCGACCCCTATCCACACCTCCACCCTCTGACAGGCCCCCTGGGACCACACCCTCTATCCAATCCCCCCTGTTCCCCATCCCCTGCCCCTCCCCCCGAACCTCTGCCCCATCCAATCGCCCCCCTGCTCCTTGTCCCCTGACTGCCCCCCAGGACTCCCTGCCCCATATCCAACCCCCCTCGGCCCCCTTTACCATGCCACTCAGAGCAGCATGTCTGGAGCTGCGCCTCCCGGCCAGAGTCAAACACATTGACGCGCTGCCCTGCATGAGTGCGCAGCCCAGCCGCCCAGAGCGCTGCAGCGGTGTGGCTGCGGGGGAGGTGGGACAGCAGGGAAGGGGGCTATCTGCCCGGCCAGGATGGTCCCGCAGGCCAGATGTGGCTCGCGGCCCGTAGTTTGCCCACCTCTGCGCTAGCGGGTCTGGATGTGATGGGGGGTGACTCTCTTCTGTTCCTTGGCTCTGGACGTTGTCCCCAGGCCAGGCAAGATGCTTAAAGTTGTCCCCTGACATGGGAAAATCTGCCCCTGGATCATTTCTCCTACTATGCCAGCTCCTCTTCCTCTTTCCTCTGTTGGCAGTACAGTTCCCTGCTTATTTATTATCTAGGTCGGAGGTAGTGGTGGGGAGCCAGGGGATTCTTTACACTGCTCTAATTGTTCAAACACGTCCCAAGCCAAAAAGTGTAGTATCCCCTGTCACCCCCCCCCCCCCCCCCCCGTGTGCGTTTTTTTCACCCTCTGACTTCTCCTCACCACTTCCTTCTCATCCCCTTTCATCTCCCCAGGTATTTTTCTCTGTACTGTGCATTTAACCAGGCTACTTAGCTGAGCCCACAGCTTTGAGATCTTTGCATGGCTTCCCCTCTGTAACTATTCAAGGAGATAAATCCATGCAGTTTCCCCATCACCGAGATCCCCAAAGAATTTCCACTCTTATTGTACCATTGAGACCAGTTATCAGATCCAGAATTTGATTAGCTGAATTCTTCAAAGCTGTTTAAGTGTACATGGGGTAAGCATATTTTTAATAATACAACCTACAAATACATAAACAACAGTGGAGGGAATTCTGCCTAAAATGCAAAATAAGATGTTCTGAAACTTGACTAGCTATCCACTTTTGGTGTTTTGTGCTATCAGTCTCAGAGCCATTCATTGCAGAAATAAGTTTTATTGCAGTAAGAACAGGAGTACTTGTGGCACCTTAGAGACTAACAAATTTATTAGAGCATAAGCTTTCGTGGGCTACAGCCCACTTCTTCGGAAGGTGCCACAAGTACTCCTGTTCTTTTTGCGGATACAGACTAACACGGCTGCTACTCTGAAACCTTTTATTGCAGTGTTACTTTGAGTGTAAACTCTTTGGAGCAGGAACTCCGTCTTTATCTGTCTTGCAAAGCACCATAAGTAATACTTACTAAAACCCTAATATGTAAGACTAGAACAGGGGTTCTCAAACTTCATTGCACCGTGACCCCCTTCTGACAACAAAAATTGCTACATGGCCCCAGGAGGGGGAACTGAAGTCTGAGCCTGCCCAAGCCCTGCCATCCTGGGGGGGGAAGTGTCAAAGCCAAAGCCCCAAGGAGGGGAAGGAGCCAAAGCCCAAGGGCTTCAGCCCCAGGCAAGGGCCTGTAATCTGAACCCCACTGCCCAAGGCTGAAGCCCTCAGGCTTCGGCCCCAGTCAGTGGAGCTCGGGCTTTGGCTTCGGCCCCTGGCCCCAGCAAGTCTCAGCCAGCCCTGGCAACCCCATTAAAATGGGGTCGGGACCCACTTTGGGGTCCCGACCCACAGTTTGAGAACCGCTGGACTAGAATATTGACTATCCCACATTGAAATTGGCTACATCTTCCAAGTTGCAGCTGAGCACACAAGCTGTTTGGTCCTATAGGAATATAAAAACAACATATGATCTTTTTTACCTGTAAGTAACTTTCCGTCCTGCCTCTCCAAGTGAAATTAACCATTTATTTTAGCACTGTTCTCTGTGTGCTCTTGCACACTCTTGTATCCTGTTCAATATAGATGATATGACAGAAGAATCCAATCTATATTTACAAATTAACTATGGCATGTGTGGGATATTCTTAAATGTTTCTTTCCAGAGGGGCTTGCCCTTGCTAGCTCAGCTCTATGCTCTGTCATCATCATCAGCAAGCATTGAATTTAAACTCAAAACACCCAGTAAACACCAGCAACCATCTAAAACTCATGCTATTACATCTCAACCTCGATATAACGCTGTCCTCGGGAGCCAAAAAATCTTACCGCGTTATAGGTGAAACCGCGTTATATTGAACTTGCTTTGATCCACCGGAGAGCGCAGCCCCTCCTCCCCCCCCGGAGCGCTGCTTTACTGCGTTATATCGGGTCGCGTTATATCAGGGTAAAAAAATAGAAGGAAAAGTTAACATACAACACATGCAGATAATTTTAAATTATGTTCATTGACTGGTCATGGTAATTGAAACATATGATGCTGGATGAAGAATGAACCTATAGAAGCATGACAAAAGCATTGTGGAAGAGCATTTAACAAACCCAAAGTTACATCAGACTCTAAGGTGTGACTGCTAGACCCATGCTCCATGGGAGTAAATAACTTTATCTGGTCCAAATGTATCCTCTAGAGTTGCAAGAGACTCTGATTTATTTTTTGGTTTTGATCTAAAGAAATCTACTTGTCTCATTTACACAATTCTGGGCTCTTGTTTCCTGTTCTGTTTTGAATGTTTTTCCCCCCTCTTTACGGTTTTCTTCTTGCAATATCCTGAACCTGACATTGGAGGGCATCTTACTGAAGAACCAGTTAATTTCCAGAAACATTGGAATGTTTCTGTGTGCACTTACAGTATTTTTTAGAGATGTGTAGTTCTTCAGTTCAATTATTTTGAAGAGTCATCTGTTTCATTTGGTCTCCATTAACTTCCCAGGGAGTCCTTCAGGTACTGACAAAGGAAGTTTAACTTTTGAGTGGGAGATAAGAGCTTGGAGGAAAACCTTGTAGAAGAAACTTGATATTGTTTCTTAATATTCCCCATTGTAAATTAATATTAGTAATATTACCTGCTGTAAATTAACATGGCACTTTACAAACATTCCCTGCCCTGAAATGGTTACAGGCTAAGATACACCAGACCCAGGACAGCAGTTTGTGTAAAGGAGGGAGTGGTTACTGATGTGGAGCGCAAGGAAGACAAGCTTCCTGGAAGAAGAGTGTTTTAAAGAAGAGATAGAGAGGGCTCTTGAAGCACGAGAACTAGAAAATGGTTCAGGGATGAATAGGGGCATAGTGCTGAACCTGGGAGTAAATGAATGATGTTTAGGCAGGGCTGAGATTATATAGGACTTTGAAGGAGAGGAGGAGGAGTTTGAACTTGATGTGGTGAGAAACAGGAAGCCAGTGAAGGGGTTCACAGGGGAGTGGCAAGAGAGGAAAGTGGCTTTAAATAGGTGGGAGAAGTGCAGAGAAGAGAGAACCAAGTTGCAGAAAATGTTTCAGGCCTTGTGTTTTGGTCAGTGGTTTTGAATGAAGGAATAAGCAGAAAGGAAAACTCCTCTCAAGGCCAGACCCCACATGTATTTTTTTCATCTTAGGCTGAGAAGTGAAACAGTGATTGTTTTCATTTCACTTTTATTTCTTTACAACAAAGAGCATTGAGAACTTCAGAGGTCTTTATTTATTAAACACTTCAAGTTAAATATGATTGCAGTCCCAAAAGGGGACAGAGGTGCACTAACATGCCAACCTGAACTGGTGCTCTTGTGCCTTAGTTAAGAATCAAATGCCACCCTGTGTTGTTTCATAGCTCTGAAATGTTCTGAGTGGGTTTTCTCTCAGACCCTTAATGCTGAGATGCTTTGGGTGTCTGTCATATAAATGTGATAATTTCCATAATCACCTGAAAGGAGCTTGTTACGGTCTGCTCAGTAAGTGCTTAATTACAGGTGGTTGAAAATGAGTGTGATTTATGCTGCAGTTTGTTATAGGCCCCTCTGAGCCGTTACAGAAAGTGCAGTAAATACATAATTAGGGGCTCAGTTTACTTTTTCCTGTTTTCACAATTGCTATGAAACAGTTGAACACATGCAGCTGAGTCCAGTGTAAAAACAGGATGTTGGCTTTGTCAAAGCCTGCTTTGCCATCCTATTGGGGTATTTTAAAAAGACAGTGTCAAGTAATCTCTTAGAGTTTGTATCTCTTCTCTTTTTTTATTACGTCCTCATATGGAGTGCACATTGGTAAGTAATGCTTCCAACAGTAAAGCATTAAATAATGTCAGTCTGGCTGGAATTGGCTTAAGCTATTTTTTAATGAACATAAACATCACTGTCGATAAACATCACTCCTGTCCTGTATCCTTTCTTATTCCAGTCCTTGTGACCAAAGACTGCCAGTCACGGGAGCGTTAGTGATGTTGACAAATGCCCTCTCCTGGGGTGCCTGGTAGACTTTGGGCTGGTCTACAATACCTCTTAAGTTGATACAACTTACGTCGCTCAGGGGGTTGAAAAAGACACCACCCTGAGCAATGTAAATTACATCGACTTAAGCGCTGTCCACACCGCGCTATGTTGGCGGGAGACGCTCTCCCGCCAACATAGCTTCTGCCTCTTGCAGAGGTGGAGTAATTATGCTGACGGGAGAGCGCTCTCCCGTCGGCATAGCGCATCTTCACCAGATGCGCTGCAGAGGGGCTGATATAGCACAATAGTGTAGACTTGCCCTTAGTCAAAGCAGGACAGGAGCCAGGGGGCCAAATGCAGTTTCAGTACATGGATGCAGCTTCCACTGAAGTTGGTGGAATGACACTTACTTTGGTTTTCCTGTGTCTCAGTTGCTAGTGTGTTAACCTTTACTGCTTATACTCTAAAATGTACTACACCTCTTACCCCTATATAATGCGACCCGATATAACACGAATTCGGATATAACGCGGTAAAGCAGCGCTCCGGGGGGTCGGGGCTGTGCAGTCCGTCGGATCAAAGCAAGTTCGTTATAACGCGGTAAGATTTTTTTGGCTCCCGAGGACAGAGTTATATTGGAGTAGAGGTGTATTTGCAAACAGGCTAGAAATTGTGTGGCCCCACCATTCCTGGTAAGCTATAACTGGATGCATGCTGGGAAAAATAGATGAGTGTGACTTTTTTGAATCCCTTACAGAGCTTTAGTACAAGAAATAAAATTCTCATGAATTAAATGCGCACACATATCCACATGCTAAATGTGTCCTTTAGTAGTGTGAGCTCACGGGGAACAGCTGTAGTCTTTATTTGAAGAGAATACGCTGTGGTTTCCCCCCCCCAGCAGTGGCCTTCTCCAGTGCTATCATGCACAGAGCCTGCCGAGGGGAAACATTTCTCCCCTCTCTTCTGGAATAGAGAGTTCCACCTCATTGTGGTAAAAGTTATGCTAGGGAATTGCACTGCAAAAATCCTTACCTTATGATGGACATGATGGGCCAGATCATCAGCAGGTGTAAATTGACATCGTTCCCCTGACATCATTATGCCAGTTTACAGCAGCTGAAAATCTGTTCTGGTAAGTCTGAGAGAGACAATGTGGGTGGGGTAATATTTTTTTATTGGACCAACTTCTGTTGGGGTGAGAGACAAGTTTTCGAGCCACACAGAGCTCTTCTTCAGGGCTGCACTGCCTACTGATAAGTCCTGTTGGAATCTTTACCGTGATTCCTCAAAGAGTCCACAGGGCTGTGACTCCTCTTGGAGCGTCTCCTCCTATCCAAAAGGGAAAGAGAAAGAGGCTGTAGTATAGAAATATTTTTAATCTCTGTCTGCAGCTGGGCAGAAGATCCTTCTGATTGAGACAACTACCATTTAGACATTTAGGGCCAGGTTTTTAGCATTCTTTGGGCAAAACTTGTATGTGCGAATAGTGTGATGGCCTATGCCATCACAGAGATTTCACACACAATTCAGAAAATCTAGGACTTGATGCGTGACTATACTTAAATGGCTACTTGGCTGTTACGTGACTGTGTCGCAGATTTACAAGTAGAAACAATAAGCGCATGTTACCCGAAATTGGGCCAGCTAGTAAGCTTAGGGAGGACTAATGACCCACCAGAGTTTGGCAGAAAGCAGCACTTTTATTATACTGATAGCTAAGCTCAAAAGAAGATGCGGGAGGTCACACTCACATTTGCATACTCACGCTCCCAGGACATGCACAGCACTGGAGATGACAGGATTCTTCAAGGTAAATGTCCCGCAGCACAGCGATGGATGGTGCGATGAAGGTAAGTCTTCCCGAGGCACGATGGAATGCAATGCGGCGAACCACTGGCCAGGTGGTCTGGGCGAAGGGTCTTCACGGGAGGTACAATCTTGTGAGTGCACTCCTGAGCACATGGCCCCCTTCCCCTTTTAAGGACCTGCTCCTCATGGCCTGTGACTAGAGATGACTTGGCCTCGTCTGGTTGGTCACACTCCACCTCGGGCAGTGTCCATGCACTGGGTGTGTGAGCGCTGCCTAATTAGAGTCCCAGACACCTTGTCTACCTGAGCTCTTCTGATCTTCCAGCTGTTCAAGTAGCCCATTCATTCCACAAGCATTCCAGGAGGGAGGCGGAGGGGGAAAGCCACTTCACAGGTATTCAGAGAGGGAGAAGGAGACAAAAGGGGGAGGGGGAAGTGTAACAGACCTTTTGAGCATACATAGCATACAGATCACTGGTGCTCCTACAACAGTGCACACTCAGTAATTGCTCAAACAGATGATTTATCTGTTTGCATGTGCAATTATTGTCATCCACAACCATGCAAATCACATTAGGAAATAAAGTGTACAAATCTGCAAGTGCAATTCTGAGACCTGCCCATATTTATATGTGCATGTAGATAGGGCCATGTGATGTTGATGGGAGTTGTGCACTTAAATCTTTCCTTCTGTGCTTTGAAAATGCAGGGTGCCTCTCTCATGAATCAAGTTATTAGCTTATGAGGAGAGGAGGTTTTTGCTGCTGGCAGTGCTGCAAGACTGTGGAACGGTAAAGCTCCATTCTGTAATCTTGTGTATCTTCCTCAAAATTCCCTGCTGAATTTGGATTCCATGATCTTTATTACTGGTGGCACTTTCTCAAGTGGATAAAAAACAGCTTGGTTTCCAGACACCAGGTTGAGCCTGTAAGTGCTGAGACTTAGAAAATTTCTGCCCTGACTTGTAAACTGAACAAATCTGATCATTAAATAAATTGGTGAGGTGATCTAGAGCATTCAAGTTGCTGCTGTTGTATTATTTTATTAATTGTATGTTCATATTGCAGTAATATCTAGAGGCCTTGATCAGAATCAGGATCCCTTTGTCCTAGGTGCTGTACAAGCACAGAAGACGACATCGTTTCAGGCCCAAAGAGTTTGCCATCTAAGAAGGCAAGCAACATACAGAGGGTGAGGGGAGGGATACAATCAAACATACGGGCTTATGTGTACATTTGCTTTTTATATATAAATACATAAATATTGTGTCTCTCCAACTGCCTCTAGATGTCATTAGCCAGCTGGCTACTTGTCTCCTTTGTACAGTCACTTTTCTGACTGTTGCTGAGGCTTTCTAAAGATAGCCAAATTTCCTTCCATTCTTCCTTCCTGTTACAGTGCTTGGTCTATGGAGGAGGTGGAAGCTCTAGGGCAAGGGTAGGCAACCTATGGCACGCGTGCCGAAGGCGGCACGCGAGCTGATTTTCAGTGGCACTCACACTGCCCAGGTCCTGGCCACCGGTCCGGGGGGCTCTGCATTTTAATTTAATTTTAAATGAAGCTTCTTAAACATTTTAAAAACCTTATTTACTTTACATACAACAATAGTTTAGTTATATATTATAGACTTCTAGAAAGAGACCTTCTAAAAACGTTAAAATGTATTACTGGCATGCGAAACCTTAAATTAGAGTGAATAAATGAAGACTCGGCACACCACTTCTGAAAGGTTGCCGACCCCTGCTCTAGGGACACATTACAGGTTAAGCATATCAAAGACCTACAAAATATGGGGATATTTGTGACCAGAGTGTATCTCATTTATTGTGGCCTTTATACTTTAGCCTTCCCTTCAAAGCAATAGTATCTTAAGAATAAAGCAACTGTGGAACCTCCAATATGCATCTAACAAAAGAAACACGTGATCTTATTAGTAGCACGAGTCCTGCTTGTTTTCTCCAGCCTTACTTGCCAAATGCTTATCTTCTGTTGTCATGCAATGTCATAGGGTTGGTCTTCTTCCTGTTGAAGTCCATGGCAAAACTTCCACTGATGCCAATGGGAGGGGAATCAGGGCCCTTAGAAAGTAAGCTAAGGTAGGGATTCTGTCTCTCCTTTGCCAGGTCTGTTCATAGTGTTGTATGAACAATACACTTATTTCACAAAATTATGGAAATGTAGGGCTGGAAGAGACCTCAACAAGTCATTATGTCCAGCCCATGCGGAGGCAGGACCAAATAAACCTAGACCATACCTGACAGATGTTTGTACAACCTGTTCTTAAAAACCTACAATGATAGGGATTACACAACCTCCCTTGGAAGTCTATTCCAGAACTTAACTGTCCTTACAATTAGAAAGTTTTAACAGCTCTTAACATATGTGAAGATTTTTATCAGGTCCTCTCTCAGTTGTCTTTTCTAAAGACTATACATGCACCGTTTTTTTTAACCTTGCCTCATTGGTCAGTGAAATAAAACTAAGACGTTTTTGGCGGAACTTCATATACAATATCTGACCAAGAACCCACACCACTCAGTAAATGGTACATATACATTTCCTGTGCAAATACACACTGCATCCCGTCCCTCCTCTGGTAATACTGCCATGACTGAGTTCTTTTGCCAAAGCTTTGGTCTTACCGGCTGGGTAGGTGTATAAGTCTTAGATTCCTTCCATAAACTTGAGCAGGTGCCTGAGAGGTCTCCTACTGCCTTAGTGCCACAGACTCACTGTGTGCTTTAAGACAAGTCATTCTGCTACTCTGTGGCTCAGTTTAACCATCTGTAAAATGGAGGTGGGGTTTGAAGCTTAATTTCTTAATGTTTGCAAAGAGTGAGATATCACTGAGATGCAAAATATTACCATTAGTAAGGTGTGTGTTTGAAGGTTGAATTGATCTTGTTCATTTGTGCAGCTTATTGTGGTGTTGCTGCTCTTGTGAAAACAGATGTCCGGTTTATTTCCTGCCTCCATGTGCTTGGTGCCTTGTTCTGCTCCTCCCCTCCACCCATTTTGTGATTTCATGGTTTTCCCTTCATGGCCTCTGAGGGTATGTCTACACTACGGGATTAATCCGAATTTATATAATTCGAATTTAGAAAACCGATTTTATAAATTCGAATGTATTCGGCCACACTAGGCACCATTAATTCGGTGGTGTGCGTCCAAGCTACCGTAGTAGCATCGATTTCCAGAGCGTTGCATTGTGGGTAGCCAATAACATTGAATTGCCAATAACATCGAATTGCGGCCACACTAACCTTAATTCGGATTAACAATACCGATTTTGACGCTACTCCTCTCGTCGAGGAGGAGTACAGAAATCGAATTAAAGGGCTCTTTAATTCGAATTAAATGGCTTCGTTGTGTGGACGGGTCAAGCGTTAATTCGAATTAAAGCAGCTAAATCCGAATTAAAGTCGTAGTGTAGACCAGGCCTGAGTGTTGCTCTCCTGAACTTTTCCCCTCCTACTCCTCCTTAGCTGCTGCCGCCCTTGCATTCCATCCAGACTGCGTTCTCTTCCCTTAGCCACTGATCTGCTCCTGCCTTCAGTAGTAATCTTGCTCTAGCTGCATAAAGACTCTCATTAGTTCATGGGTTCTCAGATGGAGGGGGGGTCATGACACCCTGTCCTTCCCATGTTGCTAAATGGGAAGGGTCCTGCTATAGAATAGGTTGAGAAGTACTGCAGTAGTATTTGTTTGCTTTATTAATTATGTCTTTTGCGATAGTGCCTAGGAGCCCCTGCCATGGGAAGTGAATTTACCTTACACACTTGTAGTTTTTAGTGTGAATGGGGTCAAAATCTTTAATCCAGAGTGTGTTGTAATTTTCTGCTGCTAAGATTATACAGTTATGTTGACCTTTTCTCTTCTGCTTATCCACATGTGTAGCAAGCGAGCTGGTGCTGCCTAAATATTATCCTCACTCCATAGGAAGCAAGTTTCCTATCCATGTCTGGATATACTCAAACTATTAATTAACAATGTGAATCTTTGTTAATTAACAATGTTATTAATTATTAATTATTATTAATTAACAATTAACTTTATTAATTAACAATGTGAATCTTTTGGTGAAATGCAGATACCCAAGAAGGCCATAGTCTGGATTAGTGGCCACAGTTACAAGGAGGGTTTGTTCCACTGAATGCATGTAGTCCTGTTGTCTATCCTTGGGCTGCTTCCAGTGGCAGACCCTCCCCGAGTACTAAGAATGCAGAGCTGATGTTTGTGCAGCCCTTGTCTTTCCTTTCTTCCTCTCCCTCACACTTGTGGCATTAGGCTTTCCCCCTTCCTTCCATGCAATCTTATCACTGTTGGTGCAGGAGCTGTCTCCTCTGCAACTCCTGACATCTGGAACAAACTCCCTGCCTCACTCTGCTGCCCTGGCTGTTTCACTATCAATCTCAACTGCAAATTGCTCTTATACTTCCGAAGGCCTTTGACCTTTTGCTGGGATATTGAGTCAAACTATGTGAAGTATTTCGGTTGTACTGTTTGTATAAATGACATTTTGCAAAGTAAAACTGGATGATGAATTGCACGGCATGGAACCCACCTTCAGTCCATTCAAAACAGCCTCCAAGATCATCTTCCTTGCCTGTTTCCCTGACCACATCACCCCCTTCCATTGGCACCTGCTCCTCCACCATATCAAGCTACTGTATTTTATTCTATTAATAAAAACAAAGTCTGTACTCCACCATGCTGTGCACTAGCCCTCACTAAAAAATGTCATTGTTATTACCCCATCCTTCCTCCTCCAACCCACTCTCTTCCATCTTGTACCTTTCCTTTATTATGTAGTATCTGATATTAGCATGTAAGCTCCCTGGGACAGGGATTTTCTTATCTGTATTGTCAGGCACCGGTACGCTGTTGAGTGTTGTATTGATATCTACCCAATCTGAAGCTCATGGTGGCAACTTAAATTAATCTTCTTTTCTCCAGGCAAAATAATAGTAAATTTAGGATAAAAGCTGAACAAATCATTGTTAGTATGAGTTAGAATGATAAAGGACCCTACTTAGACACCTTTACTCTTGTTTCTCTCTTTAGTTGGCTTTCTCAAAGAACATTTAAGCAAACTAAACTTAACAAATGGGATAATTTCCCTTTGATCTGTAAAACTTTCTTCAGTTGCAGTATTTTCATGGTGTGGATTGTGTGGGGAGAACTGAGGCTGTGTTAGAAATCACCTGTTCACTGCATGTCCCAAGACAGAGGCAGAAGGTTGGATCCAGGATTCAAAAACTGATTAAATTTGAGGGACAAATTGTACTGAAAATACACTTTTTCTGTTTACAATCTCTCTATTTTTAATATCCCGATGATTTAATTTATTTTTGAAAATATTACCAGAATGAATTTTCAGGCTATGGATAGTCCTGTCTGCCTTATAGGTCACATCACTTTACTGAGATCTTCTATGATCACAGCTTTTTACTGACAGATTTCATATAAATAGCAACAATTCGGCAGGTTTCCTGTCTCTCTGCAAACAGAGGGTATGTTGAGTGTCTTGGCTTCAGACAGCCACACGCGTAACTCTTCTGTTGAGATCTGCAGTATTTCTGAATTTTTGCTTCATCCTTGATAAATTTATGAGAAAACAGTAAAGCGACCCTCCTGAAAAATGTATTCCAAGATTTTTTGGCTTTTCTTCAAGTGAGTTGTGCATTAATATATTCAAAGTGTTTTTTTCTAGGTATGTCATGTAGGTCTTTTAATGGATTTTTTTTTTAAATTCTGTCAGTAAAAATAACATGGGCTATAACAGGTGTTTGAGTTTTAAATCACACTTTGGTATTATTTATATCCAAGTGTTAGTGATGGTTTTGGAATGGAGTGATTTATTCTGTCTTTGAAACACAGGCTGAGCTTTTAAACAGTAAGGGCTATTCCTGCAACGAGCCATCTCTGGGTGGACTGCCATTAAAATCTGTGGAGTGATACAGAGAACTTATTGCAGGATCAGAACCTTAAAACACCTATTACATGTGCAATGGAGTCATCTTACATAGTGGTATACCCAGAAGATACCAGGCTTGGAAGAGAATCTGGCTGATTGCATTGTTGCCAGCTCTTATGTCATTATCTCAAGTTTTGTGATTTTTGGAGCTTTTCATGAAGCCCCAGTTCCTGGAATCTTCTTGTATGAGAGATCTTACTTTTTTTTTAATAAATGAAAGTCAAGGTAAGTATCAGGACCTCCTGACTGAGGAAGTAAGTTTGAAAACATGAAACCCAAAAGCTCAAAAAGCAAATAAAAAAAGAACCTAAAATTATTTAAAATCTCATGATTTTTAAAACAATCCCATGATTTTGGGCACCCAACTCATGGTTTTTGAACTCTTGGATTTGGCTAGACTGTGGTTGCTTGAAAATTCCTCAGGTTGACCTAGATTCTATATTTCTGAGTAGGAAATAACGATGTGCCATATCTTATGGATAACCTGAAATCAAAACATTTCCTTCCATTCCCAGACTTAGCTTTTGACAAACATACTTTTGATCAAAACAGGATTCGGCTCACACTGATGTTCATTCTGACAAGGCTGCACTGCCTTTAATTCACAAAAGCAACTAAATACATACATACGTACATATAATAAATATATATATTTTTGTTTTTCAGGTAAAAGAAGTAGAAGAAACCATAGAAGAGATGTTAATAAGGCTGGATGAGTTCTGTGGCATGACTGATGTGGTATGTGCTTAGCTTATAACTCTGATTCACTCCTACTGACACTATTATCAGCTCTCTCCAGTAGGTTTCTGAGGAGGCCATGTTGGTAGTGATTTAGAAACCATGCTGCTCAAACAGGGCAGCAGTCAGCAGTGGGGAGGGGAAAAAAACACACACAAGTATTTCCTGAGGCAGCCATCTTGATAACTCTTCCCTCCCCTGAGATGGTTTTATTACACAGAGCAGTGATGGTTGAGCCACAAGGTGGCAGTCTCCTGCACTAATATTTAAGACCCTAGAATGGAGCACTATATTTAACTTTCACAAGCTCCACTGTACAGGCATCTAGGAGATCTCCTGATCTGCTGTTATTTGTACATGTGAAAGTGCAACACGCACAACTTTTACTTTTTGCTTTTTTTTTTTTTTTTTAGTCCTTTCCCCAGCTTGGTTAGTATCATGCTATATTTTTCCCTCTGAGTTTGATAGATATAGTAAAATAAACCCTAATGACATATCAGAGATAGAATTGAATGGGTTTTTTTTCTTCAGAAGACTTTATTTCTCTTGGGAAGCTTCCCTTTATTTAAGAGGAGTTGTATGGAACATTCTTTGAAGACTCCATGCTCTAGTGTCTCAATATTTGGATCACTTCCAGGTGGTGGTGCCAGGCTGGCTGATGTGGGGGCAATGGCATCATTTATTTAATATTATTATTTACTGTTTGCACTATGGTAGCAGCCAGAGGCCCTGGTCAAGAATTAGGGCCTTTTTGTGCTAGGTGCTGTACAGACATAACAAAACCAATCCCTGCTCCAAAGAACTTGCTGTCCATGGGTAAAATGAGACACAACAGGGATGGGTGCAATAGACAAATCAGGGGAGAACAAGGTAACACAGGGATGATTATGATTGTGTGTTGAGCAGTGGTTGTACCATACAGCTCCCCAGCCATTGTCATTCCCTAATCATTTGTGATGAACTTGAGAACAGCAGGAGAGTGGATGAGATACGGTTGGACCAAGGAAGGATATTGCTTTGCTTCTCTGTGGTCTCCTGCTCTGAGAGATCCAGCTGCATGCAGGCTATTTGGAGGTAGTCATGATAAAGAAAACAATGTTATTTTTCAGACAACTTTGCCTCTTCCTTCCTCCCCCTGATGTGAAAGAGGGCAAACTGGCTAGGGCAATCCAAAGCTGCAGTGTGCATCTTCCTTACACATTAGAGGGTAGGACGCTATTTCAGGGGTTCTCTTACAGTTTCATAGTGTGGACCGTGTCTGAATAGAGGGATTGTCTCCCTTCCTATTCACTAATGTGCAGACCATCTCCCTGTTTGTTAGCAGCCACACACATTCCTTCTCCACACCCACTTGCACTACTGCATACATCCCTGTGGCAATTACATCAGTTGTTTACATGGGAAAGTGATATTGAGTAAGTGTTAAATGTACCTTTAACAATCTTGGTAAAGATATGTAGCAGCTGGAAAGCAGGAGGAGAGCCAGTTGCATCTGACCAGCCAACAAATTCTCCATGAACCAGAGCTTGGGGAACTGCTTCTGTATGTGATTCTTGGGAATTATGCAGCATAAATGGAAAGGGGCAGGAAAAAGTCCTCACCATCCAAGATCTCGTGTGATAATGAGGAGAGGCTATGGGAGGGTGGGGGGAATTAGAAGGTCAAGGTTGCTTGGGCAGTTGCAAAACAGATATTCCCCATTTTATATTTTCTTGAAGTGCAAGTGAAAGGTCTGACTGACAGCCCTGCAGAGTGAGTCGTCTGCTATCCACTTCTTCTTAGCATATGCACAACATGCCTCAGGTGTCATGTAACCAGGTTTCATCCCCGAATTTGGTTTGTTGGTTGGATCACTAGCTTCCCTGGCCTGGGCCGAGTACTCACACGGAGTGCGATGTGAACACTGATCGATGCACCCCCAAACAGATACCAATAGGCAGGTGTGTGAACTTCCTTCTGCTGCTCTGCCCATGAGTCTCATTGTTGTCCTGGAGGGAATGTCATTTCTAAGGGCAAGAGGATAATTCTGTCTCCAAACCATTTGGTCCTTTGCTTTCACAGTGGAATGACCAGTCCTGGCGGCAGGCTTCTTGAGGAGAATGCCCACTTCAAAACTTTAGTACTGAGAATTTTCAGAAGCTTCCTGCAAACTGGATACTGGAGCACTGTATCCAGTTGCCACTCCTTTTCCTACTCCCACTCAACACTGAATGTAGCTGTGTCAGGGGCATAGTCATTTGTCATGAAGAGAAAGTATCATTACTTTCGGAAGAAGAGATTTTGCATGTTGATAAACAGAGAGAGGTCTTCCCGGGTTTCTGAGGAGTTCAGAGGAGAAACATCTTGAAAGTACAGTTGAGCATTAATGGGCATTCACGCAGTCCTGTTTCCATTCTGCTTTTGACAAAAATAGCTGTAAAGGAGCATATGAAACTCAGAAGTCTGAGTATCTTGGCACCTATGTATAAGTTTAAGATGCTCTAATATGGCATTTATAGTCTGTCCAAAATGTAGTATATTCTGACCGCTGAGAGAAGTCACTCAGGTTTCAGGACCAAAAAGCCGTCTGAGGTCTCTTGTAAGATGAGGACTGTTTCAATTCTATGTCAGGAGCTGCTCAAGCCAAGTGATTAGACTTGGTGACTCTGCACTGCTGGTGGTTTTATAGCCGATGAAATAAAGGACAACCAAAGAAATAGTCCATCTCTCATCTGGATTTGTCCTGTGGGAGATTTTCATTAAAGCTTCTGTGAGCATTGAATCCTTCTGCCTGTTGGTCAGGAGCACACCTTACGCTGTTGGCTGAATCCTGTAGGAAATCATATCTTGCTTAGGTGAGGGGTCTGTGAGCTTTCAGAGCTCCCATGAGACTTTCCGTCTTTCCAACCTCCTCTACAGCAAACACTAACCTAGTTTCCATGTTTCATCTTTGCTTTACTCATGAAAACATTTTTCCACAACCTGCAGGCTATGAATAATTAGCTTGTATACAGATTATTGACCTTATCTGGGACTGGGAACATCAAAGAGCTGCACTTTGTGTGCTGATTTTGTGCCTTGCAATGCAGTACCTGCAGTGACAGGTTCCTTGCAACAACACATTAAACAGTATCTGAGAATCTGATAACCATCATGTAATCTTTGGATTGACTCCAACTTTTGTATTTAACAATAATTTGGCCTTTTAACATGCCAACAAGAGGCAAGGGGAATTTTTTGTGTGTTTCAATCAGGTGTTCCGTAAAGCATTTACATAAGGGTAATTTTTTTTTCTGCTTTGAGCATGCTGCTTGTCTTCACCAGTAAGTGCTCTTGACACACAGGTTCTAATAGTAAAGTAGTAAGAGGCGTAGATCCAGCCACAGGAAGATGTAGTATATGAGACCTTCCATCTTAGGACCACAGATGGTGTACCTTGGGAGGTATAGTACTTTAACCAAGAAAACTGAACTCTTCTATTTATCTGTAGAGCAGGTAACATGGGCAGAGCAAGGTTCTCACAACATAATTTTTGGTGGCCTCAGAGTGTGGCCAGTCTCGCAGTCCTTGCCTCTCGTGGCCCTTCAGCGAGAGCCTGCCTCAGGGACAGTGGGTCGGGAACTCACCAGCCACCCATGGAGTCCCAGGCTCCCCGTGCCCTGGCCAGGCAGGAGCGAGTGAGCTGCCCCAGGGAGCGTCCCAGCGACCATACGCCGCAGCCGCCTCCAGCGCTGTGCACATTAGCCCCACGTGTCTCCAGAGGTGCTACCTGGAGCCCCCGAGGAGGCTGCGTGGTGCAGGGCACCAATCCCTGCTGGCAGCGCCAGCACAAACACCAATGCAGCACATCTCGCTGCCCTTGGTAACAGCTGTTTAGGAGCAACAGCTGGGTGCTGCAAGGAAAGGCTGCCGCTTTGCCCCCCAATCTCCTTCCATGCTTTGGAGGCTGTCGTGGCAGCAAAAAAAATCTGCTGCTGGCCGCAATTAAGAAACACACACTTCGTTGTTCTTCAAATCTGCCTTGAACACATCGGAGTGGAGGGTTAGACAGTCTTTGGTCTCCCTCTGGGACTGCCAGCATGGGTGCCAGTTGTGGAGCTGTTTTTTTTTTTTTTTTAATGTACAACTGTCCCGTACCACATGGACTTGGACCCAGCAAATTAATTTCACAGCCAGCCAAGTATAATTAACAAGTTCTGAGTTGGTCCAGATTTGAATTAGTGACCTAAGGGTGAAATGTTCATATCCTATAAACAATCTAATTCTACTCTCTTCATTTCCTTCTTGGAATTGCTGGGGTCTTTATACCCGCTGCCCTTCTCTCCTCTTAAAAACAATTAATCCTCCCCCAACCTACTAGCTTAGTCATATGTGAAAATTCACAACTTTGCTCTGATTTCTAATCCTTGAAAGGAATGCATGGACACCTGGAAATCTCTGCTGGTGTAATCTCTTGCAATGGGATATTTCCCATCAAGTAGAATATCTATTACCGTCCTCCAGAGCTGGATAGTCTTTCTTAGAAATAAAGTACAGACACTGAGATGTCACCACATGGGAGGCTCTGAAAGCAGAATACCCCAAAAGAGATGTGAGATGTTATAGCTGTATCTTTTCCCTATTTTATTGCCCCCACTTCTCTTTTTAGACCAGTGATACTCAAACTGAGGCTCGGGAGCTGCAAGTGGCTCTTCAATGTATCTCCTGCGGCTCTGCAGCACATGATATTAAAACACTGTGTGATTTAATTATTAACCTGTCTAAACTATTAACCAATCAGGATGCTTTTACTATGTTATTAACCAATGGTAGAATACTTGGTCAGTCATTTTGCTGTGAGAATAATATATGTAATTATATAAAAAAGGTAAATGAAACAAATTCACACTACTGTGGCTCTTTTGGGTAATGTTGATCACTAATTTGGCCGCTGAACCACTGAGATCTGAGTATCACTGCTTTAGACAGCTCTGTGCTGTGTTTAACCCTTCATACATGACAATGGCCACGTAAAGTGTTATATTAAAAAATAAAGTGAATAAATCACAGTGGTACGATGCACTTGAAGATTTTTGGATCAGGCTTAGAGGAGATTTCAGTGTTGTCTTAGCTTATGTGCTACTGAGGGTAGTTTTGTCCCTCATTGGGTGCAAATCCTGAGTTCTTCACAGGGCTCTTCTTGCAGACAGCTTTGCATTTTGTTCAAATTTCATTTGACTTTGTTCTCCACCCCACCCATTTCTAAGGATGCAGACTTCCTTCGGCAATTCTTTTGTCTTTCTCATTGTGTGCATTGATTCAGTATTGCATTACAGTCCACAGCAAACATTTTCTTTAGGTGTGTGTCTAACTGTATACCAGATCCATTTAGCTAATATCAAGAAGCACCTTTCAGAATTCTATAATGTGTTTCCAGCTGAGGTAAGATGTTTTGTTTATTGTGTGTCATTTCTGAGGATCTTGGCTTTTGTTTTTCAATAAATGACACCCCCAATAAAATGTGCTAAAATCTTATAACTAAAGATGGATAAGACTGAAATCTTATTTGGCCATTTCACTTGTGTTTTCATTGTTGAATTGTCATGAATTTGTTTTTTTAATAAGCATATTAGGCACACAACTATGCACTCACAATTTGTGTCTAGTGTGCTCATGCCATTACCATGATGTTATCCATAAATTTTGTGAGATCATGTGCAACTGGCTAATTGTGCATAGCTGCACACAATTACCTGGTTTAGCAGCACAGCAGTGGTAACTCTGCATGCAAATTAGGTGTGTGATTCAAAGACTCTAAGCATGAATTTGAGATAGGCTTGAATTCCAACTAGAATCTTGCTGGCAGGCTGTTGGTTTTTAACCTATAAAACCTAGATGTTTTGGGACCTGTTTTTGTGACAGATCCCCTTTTCCCCCCCAAGACTTATAGCCTCATTTGAAATTGGCAGAGGCTGCCAGGCTGGAATGTCCTTGATCTAAAGGAAAGGAAATCCATTCTTTCTGTGTTTGTTTGTTAGGACGGGGGCAACTTCTTTCAGAACTCACTCCCCTCATTGATCTTTCCAAACCTGCATTTGCTAACCTCCCAACTTTGCTCTCTCTTTTTTCCAGCAATTGGGGAGAAAGTAAACTGAGGGCTAGGGTGGCTATATTTATGGATAGTCCCTTTTGTGTTATTTTGTGTGTTTTAACCCATGGGTTGGGTGTCCAGAGCAGAGGATGGGAACCTACAGATATAGCTTCTAATTTCAAATAAATACATCTCTGGGATTACCAGATTTTGGACATAATCTTTGACTTCCAGTTATTGTTCCAGCCACACACATGGATTCTGTGTTGAATATGACTTCATTTATTAACTATAAATTTGTTTAAAAATATTAATATATCAAAAATCTATCCATATTTAATTGGCACCCTTTAAACTCCAGTGTGTGCTTTGGTTCTAAGGTTCCGACGTTGGCACAGTTCTTATTTAACTGATGCCACTAGAACTCCGCTGCATGTTTTGGTTCTAAGGCTTTGACCTTGATACAGAAGGCTCTCCCATTCAAGGATGCCATTTTATGTGCAGCATTAGGTTTTGCTGTGTCTGGATATCTGTCCTACTTGGAGCTTGCATGCCGTTCCTGGCTTGTGTTTTAGTTCTCCATTATTACTCGGTTTACTCTCTGTGTTAGGCTATTGCTCTCAGCCTGTTCCCTCCCTGAGATTAGTCTTGCTGACTTGAATGGTTGTTAAACAAAGCTCAAAACGTTTTAATCTTCCAAGTTAACATAGCAAAGCTTAGTAATGGGAATACAGATTTTTCCTATGGACCATTGTGCTCTGGTACTTCTGCTGAGCACCCAGTTTAATCTTCAATAAAGTAAAGTATAACAAATTGCATGTAGGAGAAATTAATCTTGTTTTATCATGTGGAATTTCCAGACCAGTCATGCTTTCTCTGGCTGGAAAAAGGTTACTATACCAAGAGAAGTACTTCCCTTCTTTGTTATGGGCTGACTCCTCTTGAACTCTTCTGTTGCTGTGGTTCTGCAGACGGCTGCAGAATGACTCTTCTTGAATCATATTTGCATATCATTTCCTTTCATCACTGACTGCTTGCTGGAAAATTTGCTCTCCTGCATCTTGTACTAGTGGTTTGTTTTTGCCCTCAAAGACAATTTAGATTTTATTCCATGGCTGCTTTGACCTTGCTGTGGCGATAATTTTTGCCCTCACTGTACATGGTCTGAATAACTTCTTAGTTGTTTTGGCTACATCCCCAAACTGTGTTTGTATGTATTGTAGTTATCTAGTGGTAGGCTCTCTAAGTGGTTTCTCCCCAGCTCCTTTTTAACCAACACTGGAAAAAACGGTTTGCTGCCTTATCTTGGATAATATGAGGGTCAATTTTCAATCTTACGCAAATTAAATGACTTACCCCAAACTTGTCACCAATCAGTGTTTTGTAAATATTGTGTAGCAGAGTGTTCTGTCTGCCCCTGGCCTAAAGGGCACTAACCAAACAATCCCCAGACTCCTCTGTATTAACTGTCCCATTCTGTATTTTTGTTTAACAGAAATACCCTTCTTTTAAAAAAGGAAATGAGAGAATCTGGTTCCCTTTTGAGGGGATCTCACTGTCTGGGCTGGTTTTCTGTCAGATATAATGTGCACAATATGTTGTTCTTATCCAAATGTGTACGTATGGATGCATACCATCATACCAGACCAAATGGTAAGACCATCGCATGCATAATGGACGCATGGATGCATACCATCATACCAGACCAAATGGTAAGACCATCGCATGCATAATGTTCTTATGTTCTTATAAGTGTTTATCCATGCAAAGAAAAGTCTTGATTTTAATTTGTCCACGTTAGGAGTTGTGCCAGTATAACTATTTTGTTAAATCACACCCTTCCCCAAAATAGTTCCACTTAAAAGTTTTTCCAGTATCCATCACCCCAGAAAGCACTGTGTAAGTTCCTTTACTGCAGGCACGTTTAAATTGGGGAAATCTCAAAATACACAGCAAACTCCTGCAGGGTCAGCCAGCACAGCTTCATTCCCTTATCACCTCAGCTGAAAGACCCCAATTCCACTCTAATCAGTTCCAATAAAACCTTGTTTGCCAGTGGTCTGAAAAGGGCCTGGGGGAGAAAAAAATCCTCAGCCTCTGGGACAAAACGTCTGCCAGAAAATGCCTCTGGGGAAGACTTCCCTGAGCTTCTAGAGTGAGGCAATTATAATTCTAGCCAGAGCCATGACAGCCCACAGGTTATGTAAACCCTCTTCTGCTCCATCCCACTTAGGCCCAACGAGATTCCTTATATAAGTAGGCCCAGCCGCCCTCTTTGTTCCTTTGGTTCATGTGTTGCTACTGTGCGCCGTTTATCTAATCTCATTGTTCGCTTGGGTGCTTTGCTGTTTTGTTTTTGTTAAATTAAGGCCAGAAGTTAACTGGAATTTCTTTAACACTCATATTCACTTAAAAGAAGCCACTTCTTTGCTGGACAGAAGTTAAAGCCGCTTTGAGAGAGTGCCATCAAGAGTCCTCTTCCACAGCACTGTTTCCTTTTGAATGAATGGCTTTGCAGCAGTTGTTTGGGGTGTCGCTTGTTGTGTTGGGCCCTTCATTTTTTGGTTCCTTTGCTGCTACTTTTGATGCTTCCATTGTTAATAATTTAGGAGGGGAGAAGTCAGCAGAAGCAGAGAAGCACTAATTACAGCCTCTTCACTGCTACTGTACAACCTTTCTGGAAGTGCTCGCAATCTTTTTTTATGGCAGAACCCATTAGCACACAGAAAGGGGCAGGTTTGCTCTGATACTTTAAAATGAAACAAGCATCATACTTTTAAGAATATGCTGCTGCCTGTACAAACCTCCACACTCTAATGGCTCAATCCAGCAGTCCTTACTCAGGCAAAACTCCCACTAATGACAGTTCAAGGTGTGGGGGGCTCTGCCTGAGTAAGGACTGCAGGGTCAGGTCCCTAATCTGCATAATAATATGAATGATTTGGCGCAGTGTACAATTTTGTAGATTCATTTTCTAATATACTAGTCAGAAATCATGGTACATTAGATCGTAGAAGTGAAGAGCAGGAGGAATAGCTGTTTCTCAATTCCTGCCTTATCCCTCACTTTATTTTGTATTCTCTGTACTGCTTGCGGTCCCAAAATTGGAGGACAGGTATGGTATCTGACTAGTTCTCACTAAGCTAATCACTGAAGGCTGTTTATATACCAAATAGGGTAATACTCAGTTTTCACTAACTTCATGCTTCGCAGAACTCCAAATAAGGATCAGGCATTTATATAGATGATGCCTCCAAAAAACTTGAAAACGATTAGGCCGCTGGTGCACTGATATCACTGCTGATCATGATGGCCAATACTGTGTCGTTTTCTTGTACTCCCCATCTCTCTGTATCCAGTTGCTGTCCCTTATCTTTCATACTTAGACAGTAAGGTCTTTGTAGCAGGGTCTCTCTTTTGTTTTGTGTTTGTACAGCACCTAACACAATGGGCCCCCGATCTCTGGCTGAGTCTCCTCGGCTCTACAGTATTACAAATAATATTAATACAAACAGCCACGGTTCCCATTAGATAAAATAAAAATGTATGTAAGGGGTATAAACCCTCCTGCTTCAGGGTACAAATTACCACTAACTGACAGGAGTTAGGAAGGAACTTCCTCTGTGCAGTTTATGCCATAATTGTGCATCATGGATAGTCTCGCTTCTTTAAAACATCTGATACAGCGCACTGTTACAGACAAAATACTGTACTAGATGGACCACAGGTCTGATCCAGGATGACAGTTCCTACATTTCTGTGCTTAGTGCCTGTCTACAGCACAAATCGAACAATGTTAGTTAAGTTTAAATGGTCTCTGCCTTTCTTATTGGGTTTGGTGATGGCCAAGGCACTGGGTCTACACTAGAAAATTAGGTCAGTTTACGTTTGTCAGGGGTGTGAAAAATCCACCCCCCTGCGCGGTTTAGGTAAACCGACCTAACTCCCTGCGTACACAGTGGTAGGTCAATGGAAGAATTCTGTCTCAGGGAGGTGGATTACCTACGCCAATTGGAGAACCCCTCCCGTCGGCGTAGGTAATGTCTGCACTGAAGAAATGCAATGGCGCAGCGTTTTAATTGTAGACAAGCTCTAAGAATCAACCTGTTTTTTTCATTAGCTACCAGGGCTGATAGCTGTAGGCTAAACTACAGGTTATCCTTATCAAAAACTATTTGAAATTGTATTCCGCCCAATATGAATCAACGCCTCTCAGATCAAATCAAAGTCAGGGGATGGAAGGAAAATAAATACATTTTTAACCATGGTTAGCTGTATTGACAGAACTGCTGAACAGAAAATGAAAAGCTCTCTTGAGAAAAGATTTGTGGGGAAGTAGTTGGGGTCTAGTGGTTAGATTGGGAGGGGGCAAGGGCTTGCACTCAGGATCATGGGTTCTACTCCTGGTTCTTCCACTGACTCCCTGAACGACTTGGGAAAGTCATATAACTTCAGTTTCCTTATTTGTATCCTGGGTAGAACAATAGCTGTTTCAATGGGGTGCTTTGTAATTTGCCTAATTAATCATAGAATCATAGAAATGTAGGGCTGGAAGGAACGTCAATAGGTCATCAAGCCCAGCCCCCTGCGGGGAACCAGGACCAAGTAAACCTAGAGTCCTAGACTATCCCTGACAGGTGTTTGTCCAACCTATTCTTAAAAACCTCTAATGATGGGGATTCCAAAACCTCCCTAGGAAACCTATTCCAGAACTTAACTACCCTGAGGCTAGGTCTACGCTACCCGCCTGAATTGGCAGGTAGAAATCGACCTCTCGGGGATCGAATTATCGCGTCTCGTCGGGACGCGACAATCGATCCCCGAATCGACGCTCTTACTCCACCAGCGGAGGTGGGAGTAAGCGCCGTCGACTGGGAGCCGCGGAGGTCGATTTTGCCGCCGTCCTCACAGCGGGGTAAGTCGGCTCCGATACGTCGAATTCAGTTACGCTATTTGCGTAGCTGAATTTGCGTATCTTAAATCGACCCCCCCCCCCCCCCGTAGTGAAGACCTGCCCTGAGAGTTAGAAAGTTTTTCCTAATATCTAACCTAAATCTCTCTTGCTGCAGATTAAGACCATTACTTGTCCTACTAAAGCTTGTGCTTTGAAATGGTCAGGTGAAAGTTGCTGTTGAGGTGCTGTGTATTTATCATGATGATGCTTTCTGCTGTGAGATACTTTCGTTTTCTGTGCAGATTAGAAGCGATACATCCCAGATCCTGGATGAGACCATTCCGCTCATTAAAGCCAAGGTGGTAGAAATGAACAACATCTATGCCAAAGTTGATAAATTAGAGGTTTGTTACATTGAGATTTGCATTCTTGGGGGGGGGGGGGGGAGAGTGGAATGTGCTTCTGAGGTTGCCCTTCCTCTGGAATTGTGCGGAGTGCTCACATATTTGCGACAAATTTTGTTCCATCAGGCAGTATGTTTTTTGTTTGCTTGTTTGTTTTAAATCAGTGGCCTAAAATACAGCACTTGTGTAAGTGCTTGCGGGATTGGGGCCTTAAAGAATAATTTATTTTCTAATTCACCAACTCCTAGTATTAGATTTAAGGTATCCATAATGATCAGGTCTTTGTGACTTGTAGGGGGATTTATGCCATGGTGTTTACGTTTTTTTTTTTTTTTTTAAAAAGGTCAGGTCTCATGTCCATCAGTTTCAGCTTGTTGATAATAGTCTTGTGTAATTTTGTAAAAGATATCTCTGTGCTCCCCTCTTCTGCAGCGTTTTAGTGTTTGGTGTATCCTGAATGAGGGAAGCCAGTACGATTCACTAAGATGATGTCCTCACCATATTTAGTAAGCAGTATATTAAAATTACAGTGTCAGCTCAGGGCAAGGTTGCCTCTGGGATGAATATAATTAAAACATGACAAGATAAATTACATAATGTTTAATATCACTTCTAACTGACTTGGAGAAGTGGAAGAAGCTAAATGTTCGTGGCATCAATTCCAGGTGGGCAGTTCACAAGCTTTGAGCTCTACCCCTGTACAAAGTAGCAAAATAACTCTCCCCGTCCCCTCCCCTCCCACAAGGTTTAGTGTTGAGGGCAGGAATGGCAATTGATTTAATTGTATTTAAAGCATTGTATTTTCCAGAGCAAATTTCTTTGCCCTTTTATGCCACCTTTCATCCAAGGGCTCTGAAGTATTTTATATCCAGCTACAGCACTGTGAAGCTGGTAGGTATTGTCCTATTTTACAGATGGGGAAACTGAGTCATGGAGCTTCAGGGCAAAATTTTCAAAAGTAAGAGTCTAACGCTAGGGTCCTAAGACAATTAGGTACCGCCCTGGTTTTCAAAAGTGCTGAGCATCCCAACCTCAATAAGAGCTATTGGGTTCTCAACACTTTTGAAAACCAGGGAGGTGCCTGAATATTGACGTAGGCACATTTTGAAAATCACACCCTAATGGATTTAGGTGCTCAAACGGACTGTGGGAGTCGGGTGCCTAATTCCTTTAGGCACTTTTGAAAATCCCACCCTAAGTTTATTTGGGCTTCTGTCTTAGCAAATCTTTGCTCTAGTGACATGCCTAAAATTATAAGCAAGTAAATGGCAAAGCCCCTGACTCCTACCTCCCCTTCTCTAACAGTGAGAGAACCCTCTTTCACCTACTATTTCTTTATCGATAGTTACTACTTCAGTGTTTAATTTGAATTGAAAATTATTTAAAAAACAAACTTGGATTACCACTTCTTATTTTTTGCCAAGGGCCACAATCTGAGATTTGTTTCTTGGCTAGCTGGGTCCTAGAAAACACTTTTCAAGCCAAATGGAGTATTTGATGCGGTTACTCTCAAGATGGACAGTAATTTTACACCCTGTTGATACCTGTGCTGCCTCTTATTTTATTTGATTCTACTGAGTAGGGATAAAACAATATCTCCATTTCATCACAGGGTCATTCTGTCTCGTATTATAACCAGTACTAAAAAATTCTGCAGGCCAGATTCTGTCCTCAGTGACACCTCTGCAACAACTTTGCCATCTGGGGTTTGCACAGGTGTAGCAGGACCACATTCTGTCCCTGGTAAATGGAACTGAATTGACAATTCTGTGGTTATACACAAGCAGGATTTAAACTCCACCTCTTTCTCCTGTAGCTCTGCAAGGCTAACTAGAGTAAAAAAGTAGAAAAAAATTCACTTTTGCCAGCAAAGTGAGTAGATCCAACTCAAAATACACATAGGATACAGATCTATTGAATAAGAAGGTGTCATTTGTACAAGATTTATTTTCAGACTAGAGCTACTCTTCAGAGCCTTGATTCAGCAAAGTAGAAAGTGGGTTCTGTAGAAAGATAAAATAAGAGAGTACCTGCCGTGGAGAGCTCACAATTAAGACAGTCCTATAAACTCTGCCTTGTAGCAATTTGTGTGTACGTGGGAGAGTATTACAGTGGAATTTGGGTTTTAGTGATCATTCTATTGTGATCATTTGGATACATGGATCAGTTTTTTTCCAAAAGCCAGTTTCAATGCGTGTCTGAAGCTTGTGCTGACCAGTGGGGGGCATTCAGCTGAAAGAATCATATGGGAAGTGATGTATTATTGTATTTGATGTTTACAAAAGTAGAAAAGAATTTCACACCTTTGAGTGTCACTCGGCTGCAGGTTAAAAAAAAAAAATGTTATAGTTGATGGGAGCTGTTTTTATCCTGACTGCCCTGATTTGGCATTCTAGGATGTCTAGTAGGACTCATGCTGTCCTTGCTAGATGGAGACTCTGTTTCTCTGCTTGTGATTGATTTGGCGTTTCACTGTTCTATGGATCTGGATGTAGTGATCATTCAGCTAGAACACTCCTGTGCCCAGCGCCTCTTACAACTGGATTCAACAAGAAATCAGAGGACGTCTTAGGCCAGAAGTTCAGAGACCTCCGTCTAGTCACTTAGGCTTGGTCTACACTAAACCCCCAAATCGAACTAAGGTACGCAACTTCAGCTACGTGAATAACGTAGCTGAAGTTCGAAGTACCTTAGTTCGAACTTACCTCGGTCCACACGCGGCAGGCAGGCTCCCCCGTCGACTCCGCGGTACTCCTCTCGTCTAGCTGGAGTACCGCAGTCGACGGCGAGCACTTCCTGGTTCGACTTATCGCGTCCAGACAAGACGCGATAAGTCGAACCCAGAACTTCGATTGCCAGCCGCCGAACTAGCGGCTGGGTGTAGACATACCCTAAGACTAATAATAATTTTGCTTCTGCCGTTTTCTACCCACAACCAATTATAAGTGCAAATGAATTTAGTCTTCTGACCACCAGTTTGCAAGTGCAAACAAATAATGTAGTTGGATGTCTATGGTCAGATTTTCAGCGAGTATGCAAGTGCTCATCTAGTCTGTTTGCAAACAAGGAGCAAAATTGTGCATTTGAAAATTTTTGTGTATTGGAAAAATTGGCGCTAAATCATTTCCCCCCGTGAGTAATTACTCATCTTACTGGCTATAGGTGGAAAATTAGAGTCCGGGTTTGAAAATGCATCCCTATTGCTACTCCTATTAATAATAGTGCATTCTGACATCTTGCTGAAGCCATTGATTTGACTCTGGATCAGTAGCCTGGATAGTATTGAAAACCAATGTGCCGATGCTAGTAATTCTCATTAGATTTTTTTTCTGTCCCCTCCCACAGGCATTTGTTAAAATGGTTGGACGCCATGTCTCTTTTCTAGAAGAACAAGTGCTTCAAGCGGAGGGGAACCACAGCACTGTGTCTCATGCTGTTCGCAAACTACTTCAGTCTGCAGCTATACCTTCTTTTAAAAATGTGAGTGTTTGAAAGCTGTTTATAGCACATGGAGAAAGTGTTGTCAGAAATACTCCACCCTCCCACCACCAGCATGGCCTAGACAGTAGGTTTGATATTTCCGGGGAGTGTTGTAAACATTACAATGGATAATTGATTGTAACTAACCAACACAACAGAAAAATTATTATTTCTTGTAGTGAAATTGAGTAGTTAAAGAAGTCCTTTTCTAAGCTGTTATGTGGTGTTGCTGTGGGTTAAATAGCTGTTGTGTTAAATCTGAGAGATGTCCACATTTGGTGGATGGTGAATGGAACTATTCCCCTGTGTGTGTATGTGTGTGCGCGCGCGTGCGCGCACACACACACACACATCTATAGTTTGTAGAATTTGTACATCATCTTGGGATGAAAGATGCTCTATAAGCATCTTGTGTTGAAATTACATCCTCTCCATAGACTTGTCATCCTCTGTGAACCAGCACTAGAGGGGGATGAGGCACATGCTCTTTGCCAGTGGGTTTCAGTAATATTTACTGACAACAGAGGAATGTTGAGACTCAGGAAGCTGGATTTCCTTTCCAGGCACCCTCTTCTCTCCTCCCCTCCAAACCTGTCTCTGTGCCAGTGCTGTCTTGCTCCTCTCTTTTCCTCTTCCCCCTCCAGCTCCTCATCCCAGTCTCCTCCCCTAGCTGGTCCCAGTCCTTCCCCCCCCCCCCCACTCTAGCTCCCAGTTTCCTTCCCCTGCTAGTTCCAGTCACCATCTCCATCCTCTTTGGCTCCTCATTTGATCTGTCCTCCCACGCCCCGCACGCTCGCAGTCCCTCCCTGTCCCAGTTCCCTCCCTCCAGCACCCAGTCTCCTTGTCAGCCTGTCCCAGTATCCCCTGCCCCCCCAGGCTTCCTCCATCAGGCTGCTTGTCCTAATCTGCTCCATCTACCTCGCCTCCTGGTCCAGTTTGTGTCCCCAGCAGAAAGGTTGCTTCCTCCTCCTCCTCCATGCTGCCTGTGTGTCAGCCAGGGCAGCACTGAGAGCACAAGAGGGACAATCTGCCTGCTTTCAGTTTCTGGGATCAGTGCCACAGCAGCCCCTGGCACCTGCAGTTACAGGGAAAGTCCTGCTTAGCCACTGCCACACTGGGATGGAGCATGCCCAATCACGCTGTGGGAATGGCATGTACACAGTCTGGTCAGCACATAGGAGCTCTCAGGGGACAGAGCATGCCAAACTCTAACGAGTCTCTGCTGAGCATGCGTGAACTGTGATTGTTCAGAGGATAACTTGATCAGAGTCTCACCGGAACATCCCTGACACCAGCACGACCCCCCGGCCAAATTTCAAATCCCTCCTCCAAAGCATGGAGGCACAAGAGCTTCTCAATGGTTCTAAGCATTTTTTTCACATGGGCAAAGCAACATCTTTTGCTCTGATTTCATTTGATGAAATGGACAAACCATTTTTGCTATTATTTCCCCCCCAAAAAATAAATAAATAAAATTCAGCCTGATGCAGATAAACAGCTTGGAAAATTTCAGTCCGAATGGTTAAAATTTGGTAAATTATAAGCAACTGGCAACAGGTTCTTATAATGGGAACTGTTGAGCAACCTTAACTATAGGTTCCACCTATAATAATGATATTAGTGGTAGGGAAACATGAACATTCAGCAAAATATACATAGCTGGGAAAACATTGAGGTTCTCTCTTTCTGCATCCAGAAGTCAAACTGGGCTGGGTCATGGCGAACTTGTTCTTTTATCTGGGCACTTTTTAAAAACATGAAAGCATACTCTAAATGAAAAGTCCCTCGCTTGCTTGTGGTTGCAAAGAAGACTTTCAAACTATGAAGTGAGAGTAACTGATGTAGTGATACCTGTTTGAGTTTGTAGACAGCTTGGAACAACAGGTTTGAGAACCATTTGGCTTATTTCAATGGGTTGTCTGTATAAAATAAATCACTTTGATTGAAGCATGCAGGAAAGGATAGGGACTGTCTTACTATGAAGATGAGCTGTCAGTGGAGTCTCGTTTTGGTGTCTCAAGTGGGAATTTCAGAGTACCACTTTTTTTTCCCACTTCGACCCTTGTCTGAAACCCAGGGCTCCAAACTGCCATTTCCTTCTTCCTGACCTTTAGCAGCTCCCCGTATCACTGCCACCTTCCGATGGTTCATCACTCCCTCTCGTCCATTCTGGAAGATCCCATTGCAGTGACCCAGCAAATTTGGCAGTTCTCTGTGCTGGGGGGCCTGTTGCCACTGAATGACAAATGTGCGTGATCTGGGATTACCACCTCCCCCTTTGTCCCCCACACCCACACTGAGTGAGACTTGAATCTTACAGCAGCCAAGGCACAACAGGGGAGCATCCTGAGTGGCTGAATCCTGTGATGAGACCTTCAAGGATAGAGAAGGTGGGATCCTGCAACGTGGGTGGGTGTCACAGGCAGGTTTAACGTGTTTGGCTGGTTCTGAAATGGCAGGCTGCCCAGATTTACTCTGACCCATGAAGAAAAAGAGAGGGGGTTGCACTGACGAAATTTTTCTAAAATAAAATCAGGCTTTTCCTCTTTCTCTGGGCTGGAATAGATGGTGCATTCCACCTATTGTTTCCCTACTTTTAAATTAAATATACACACTGTAAAGTGCAAGGAAAATCTCATTCTCGCTCTTTGCTACTATATCCCAAGATGCAGCAGCAGTAACAGTTTTGGTTCCTCTATGCATACTGTTAGTTTAGGCTCTCCCCTCCAGGACTGGTACCATTCGCTGCATGGCAACTTGTTAAATTGTTGGTCTGTGATTCTGCGTTTTGGGCATTGAATGGTTAGTTCCATAGCTGTCTATTCAGGGCCTTGTTGAGAAAAGTGTAAAATCTGTGGAAGAAATGGGCACTGATACAGTTCTCTCCTCATGTTAGGAACATGTAAGGGGTTGTTGGAGAGGAAGGGCGGCATGGCTAGGCAGGAAATGGGTGGAGACTTGCTGATTTATTCTGCCCCCCCCCCACCAGAAATGTGTGAGAACGTCTTAATTTCATGCATGTTATTGTCAGCACTTTGCAATGTAACTTGCACTGCAGGGACTTGCCTGGGGTGTTGCTAGTAACTGTGGTAGAACAGAGCTTCTGTATAGGTAGTGGGAGATAGAGATTCCTCTCCCTTTTTATAGGGATTTTATGGTTCCCATTACCATATTATTTGAGCCCTTCACAAATATTAATGAATTTATCCTCTCAGCATCACTGTTGAATAGAGAGGTCTCACTTTCCCTATTTCATAGGCTAGGAACTGATGCATAGAGAGGTTAAGTAACTTCCCAAGAATACACTGGCACAGCTGGAAATTGAACCCAGATCTTTGGAGTTCCAGTCTAGTGCCTTAAGCATGAGATTATCCTTCTTCTCCAGGAACAGGGACCTGTGTCTGGGTTGGAGCTGGAGGATGAGAGTAACAGCTGGGAGATAAGAATTTGTACCCGAGTTCTTTATAGGTGGGAAGAATGGGCAATCTGAGTTCTTGCCTGTATGGCATGTAAGAACTCTGCAGGTGTGTCGCTCTGGCCTGGCTGAACTGTTAAGCATCTCTATTGCCATAAGCTGAAAAGCTCTACAAGGACAGAGTTCTGGTCATAGAGTTAGGAGCAGTAGATGTTTGACTGAATACTAGTTTTTGTTACTGTTTTACAGGATTTATTATAATCCTTCCCTCTAAGCAGGATGAATATAGAAGCTGCTTCTTTATTTTTGCTTCATGAACCTTCAGAAAAAACAATCTGAAGCAATTTGTTTGTGACCCTAAGTATTTGTATGGAGTATTGGAGTCCTATATGTGCAGGTTCTTCTGAGTGGATAGTATCTCCAATGGCTGTGTCAAAAATGGAGTTAAAGTTGCTCCATTTTCTTTTCCTCTTTTACTGTGTTCTCTGGGTGTATATGTGCAATATCTCTCTCTCCCACAGTGTAGGAAATAGTTTTACTAGTGATTTCAGAACGTGTTAGAACACTTCCAAAATTTGCAGCACTCTTATTTGAGCAGTACTCTTAGTTCTTTGTGTTTCCCATTCCTTCTTTTTTCCTGCTTCTTTAAACTGTCCATTACGTATAATTTTCAATAGTTCTCCATTTAGCAATTTATAGAACATATCTTGCAGGCAACCGTGTAAACGATTTTACACCAATTATAAATATACATTGCTGTACAAAATTGACAGATTACAAAATATAATGTCACACCGAAAGAACTCACTCGGAAATTACAGAGCAAAAGAAATGCCTTCTCCTGTGAAGTCCATATACTCTGCAGAAGAAAAGCAGAGTTTGGGCTCTGTAAGGGAGAAGCTGGCTGGTTTTTGATACATTTCATACCTTTTATCCAAAGATTTAACCTGTGCCCTGGGCTGAATGGGTCTCTTCCACCATCCAGAGGAGACAGGAGAATTGTATTTTAGAAAATATCAGAGTTCTGGTTATAAAGAATCAATACCATCTCTTTCTTTCAGTGGATCAAAACCCTGTATTGCCAACTCTCACACTTTTATCAAGGATCTCGTGGTATTTGATGTCTTTCTAAAAGCCCTTGCTCCTGAATTCATTTGATTATGTGAGAATTACTTTTTTTTTTTTTTTTAAATGAAAGCTGTAAGTTTTGAGACTTTTTATGGTTGTAGAGAAAAGTTTGAAATTGTTACCCTAAAGGCCCCCAAACCTCAGTAGGCAAATATAAAGAAGACCAACACTTACTATTTTTTAAAATCTCAGGTTTTTAAGCCAATATTATTCTGGGGGGCTTGACTCATTATTTTTGAATGTTTGGGGTTGGCAATACTGAAAACCCTCTCCAACGTGTGATTCCATTAGTATCTGGCCTGCCAGAGCAATATTGTGGGAATTCAAAACCACACTACAGCCGCTAGAGCTTTGATAAAAATATATTCCTTCTCTCACAACCAAAACCACATTTAGCATGTGGAAACAAGGATAGAAGTGGTTTTGAAAATATATTGAAGGAAAGTAAAAGCCATTGGCTAAATATTTGCATTTGATGCAATTCCTTTATCACTCACACTTTAGAAAACCAAAACACACCTTTTTAAAGGGAAACTTCCATTCAGATTCAGCTTAATTGTAAAACAATTAAGAACATAAGAATAGCCCTTCTGGATCAGACCAGTGGTCCATCTAGCCCAGTGTCCTGTCTTCCGGCAGTGGCCAATGCCAGATGCTTCAGAGGGAATGAACAAAACACAGCAGTTTATTGAGTGATCCATTCTCTTCCATCCATGCCCAGCTTCTAGCAGTCAGAGGGTTAGGGATACCCAGAGCATGGGGTTGCATCCCTGACCATCTTGGCTAATAGCCATTGATGGACCTACTCTCCATGAACTTATCTAATTCTTTTTTGAACCCAGTTATACTTTTGGCCTTCACAACATCCCCTGTTGTCTATAAGATTTAAAACCAATAGAAATGTTTCCATGACTTTTTATTAAATTCCATGGAAACAGTTGCTTTTTAAAAAAACAGTAAATGCTCTCTTGTGTCCAAATATTGCAGCATTGGGAATCTGAAAGTGAAACCAACTATATATTTTTTTAAAAGTTAAATTAATTTGATGAATGTACATAGTCAAAGCTGAGACAAATGCAGAAAAGGAAAAAAGCATAAAATATTAGAAAGTAAATTGGATTTTAAAAATTCTTTCAATAGAATTGTGTGTTTTGTTAAGACCTATTAAACTCCAGTGTCTAACATTTTAGATAAATAAAGTTCTTGTTAAAGATCTGAGGCCGCCAGCCCTTTAGGCTGTAAGAGCTCTCCATTAACCTCCCAGAGGTCCTCCGTTAAAACCTGGGAAGATTGGAGTTGACATTCAGATATTTCTAAAGTTAAAAAAAAAAATTAAAAACTCCTGTCAGGATTTTATTATCCATCATAAAGAAGCAAAACAGGCACAAGCTCATTTAAAAATAATCCTTTACAAGTCATCTTTCATAATATACAGTTATGTTAATGACATTGTAAGCAAACATGTTTATCTGATTTTAGTTGATAGTGTCCCTTTAAAATATACAGAGAGGAACATTCCCATTTTTCCTTGCTTTCTTCTCACTTACTCATAACTCCATGCCTACAGCATCATTAGTATTTAGCTTTGCATTGCACTTTCAAGCAGTGAGTGCAGGTCCCTTGCAGGAATTAATGCTCTTTCATTTTCTTTGTAATAGCTTTCAAGTTAATATTAGAGATATATTTATGCCAGTTGTCAGGAGCATGATAATTATTGACGATGCTTTCCTTCTATGAATTATCAGAATTTCTCATTAGACTGGGTAGAATAAAATAGGTAGTTTCCTTTCCATTAGAATTGTAATGTTATCTCTAGAGCAGGAGCTGATTAACTTAGTCTTCATTCATCTGCTTCAACTGATGGGCTAACCAACTTTTTTCTGATGCCTAAGGGAGAGAATGGTTTTCTAAATGCCATTGTTGGAAAAGCAGCTCGGGGATTGATAATGGGAGATGAAGCTTACTTTGTGCTACAGCATCAGATCAAGCTCAGCCCACCTTGCTAGTGCCTACGAGTCATTGCCACTGCAATGATTTAAGTGTCTAAGATAGAGATCCCAGGGGTACAATTCTTTTTGTGGTTGCCTGTGTGAAATGGGTTGGTGGGCTCAGTCCAGATTCTGGCTGGCAAGTATCCAGAAAGGTAGTTACCAGTGGCAGTAATATGCTTCTTTGAACAGAAAGGCCACTGCTCAAATGGATCAGGAGATTGAGCTCTTCTGTCTGTCTAGGAGAGCTTTTTCCCCATGTCAGGACTGAGGTTCTGATTGATTTCCTGGGGAATTAATATTAACAAAAACAAGGTTATAAACTGCCGGAATAAGAAGTCCTTCCCCTATCAGTTGCTCACATTTCACCTCCTTGGTACTTGTCATGTCATAATCTTTGTAGATCTCCTTTAAAATGTAACTGGATGGTGTGTGTTTAATATATGTCAGGATCACATTTTTCCAATGTCCTTTCCCCTTCATACGAGACTCACAGGAGGCACGGTCTAAGTTAGGACTGGGAGTCGAGAGACTTGTGTTCTACCTCTGCTTTTGCCACTGACTCTCTGGGTATCCTGGGGCAAGACACTTCACTTCTTGTGCCCTAGTTTAATTTCTGAAGACAATGTTCCTGATCTCCTGGGAGATCTTTGGATGGAAGGGGCTAAGTATTGATGAATCTTTTTCCTTCATTTGTATTACATAGCATAGGGGAAAGGGGCACAGAGAGAGCAAGTAAGGCCAAGATTTTCTAAACTAGGACCCTAAAGTTAAGCTCCGATGTCCATATTTAGGCACCTGCCTGACTTTCAAAAATGCTAAGCACCCATCAGCTCTTACTGAAGCAACTGGATGTGTTGGGTGCTCAGCACTTTTGAAAAGCAGACAGGTGCCTAAATATGGATTTAGAAATTTAGCTTGAGGCTCCTAGTTTTGAAAAACTTAACCTAAAGGCCTGGACAGTTACTGTAGCAAAATGCAGGCACTAAAATATAATGAAGAAATAAAAACGGGTAGGAAAATTCTTATCTAGGTGAATGCTGTCCTGGTTAGCACCCTGCTCTGCTCTGTATTCAAGAAAGTCTTGAACTTCTGGCTACATATATAGCTTTTATGAGACTGATTAAAACAAACAAATAAGTATGATCTGTGCCAGAAGGTGGAAACCCCACCTCTGTACTTATTGAGTTCTGGAGGTGCTCTGTGTCAGTTAATCTATTGGTGTTTTTTGTTGAGCTTTAAATAGGCTTCACAGTGAGTGGTTTTCTAGGCTTTGATGATAATTTTTTGTGGGCTTATAAATTCCACTTAGAACATTGCTCTGTGCAGAATTAAAGTGAATTAGCTGCTGCTGCAGAGAAGAGACATAGCTGGTTCCAGGGAAAGTAAGAGGTGGGTATTCCCCCTTGCCTTGGGTTCCTATTGGCTGCTGCTGTAAGAAATGCAGCAAGCAGTGGCTACTGCTGCACTATTTACTAAGCATCTGCATGTTATACATTTCAGCTGTGCACATGCGTGCCTTCTGGGGGAAATAGAAGGTGGTGCCTTGAACTGTATCTGATTTCTCTTCTCCTCGCAGTTACATTTCCTCTCTTCATCTGGGGATCTACCCTCTATTTCCATTGTTAAATAGGCTAGATACTCTCTGCATTCTAAAACTATATAAAATACTCACTTAGCTCTTGCTTCTGTAATGGTTGAGTCTCCGACTCATGAAACCTGTTCTGCCCTACTTACTTAAAAAAAACCAAACAAAACCGGACTGCTGTGTCTTCAGTTTGAGTTCCCTCAGGGCAGAGAGCAGCATATTGAGAAGAGGTGCCGTTAAGTTAGGCTATGGCTACGCTACAGAGCTTGCAGCGGCACAGCTGCACCACAGTAGCGCTGCTAGAAAGAGCTCTTCTGTTGACTTCATTATGCCAACCCCGGCAAGCGGTGATAGCCATGTCGTCGGGAGAAGCTCTCCTGCTGGCGAACCACTGTCCACACCGGTGCTTAGGTTGGTGCAACTTATTTCGCTTAGGGAGTGATTTATTCACTCCCCTGAGCAGCATAATTTATACTGTACTGACATCAGCTAGAGTGTGTACATATTTATTACCTATAGTAGTAATCAACAGAATCCCATTTTAGTTATTCCCAGAAATAATTATGGGTATTTTTGCTGTACTAGAAATGGGATGTATATATCCACTATTTCTAGGTCTCTTGGGTTATTTCATTTTCCTTTATTAATTTCCACTCTTTTCCCTGGAGCCAGTTGCATCCTGGTCAAGTCTTGTTGACATGCAGAAACGTGCTGCAAATAGCACCTGAGATTTTTCACCCCAACATATTGTGTTATTGTTTACGGAGAGAACTTTCTTGCTAGTGGTGAACTTGTACGGAAACTTTGCTTTACCATATTTCTGTAGGTTATTTTCTTCTCAGCATGGAATATTCTACCAGTTCCTGTTACATTTTATAATGGAGTTTATAATGGAGTTATACAAAGGCATAATTTTAAGCGTGCCCAATTGATGTGTTTGCATAACTCTGAATGGGCACAAACTTTTCCCTTTTGAACTGATTGTCTGTCTGCTGATATTTCTAGATTATTATTATTATTAATTTTATTTTATTAATACTCTAGGGCCGGCCCCAACCAAGATAGCGGCCCTATTTTGTTAGGCACTGTATTTATTAACCCATAGTAAGGGATAGTCCCGGTCCCAAAGAGCATACAATATAAATAGACCAGAGAGACAAAAGATGAGAGAAGGGAAATGTTGTTATCCACCATGCAGATGAGGAATTGAGGCACAGAAAGATTAAGAGATTTGCCCCAGGTCACAAAAAAATCTATGGCAAAGCCTGGGATTAAACATGTATGTCCTAAATCTCAGTCTAGTACATTAGCTTCAAGATTCACCTTTCATGAGGCTTGTTGTCTGCCTGGCCCAATATATTGCCCTTTTCATCTGAGGATCTCTTACATTTTACAAACAATGAACAAGCTAAATACAGGAGCTTAGTGAAATAGGTGAATGTTCTACCCATTTTATAAATGAACTGAGATTAAGCCCTAGAAAACACTGAGTTAGTGGCAAAGCTGAGAATAAAATTGGGGATCCTAACTCTCAATATTCCATTTACAATAATTTCTATATTCAGACTTGGCATGATGCATTGAAGTAATGTTGAAATGGAACATCTGGTTTTATGTGACACTATCCTAAAGGCGTAGTTTGATTTCTGTATTTGGGGGGACAGTTCCACTCAGGCCAATGGGGCCACGTGTGGGGTCGGGGGTGGAGGGCAAATTCCGCCCCTGCCTCAGACTTGCAGTTTGGGTGGGCAATGCCCGCCTGCCCCGTCCAAATTACACCCATGCCTATATCATTCTAAAGTGATGTGCAAACAGAAGTGACTTCCTTTGTAAATCAGTTTATTTTCCCTGGCCACTTACTGGAAGTGTGGTTTTTGTTTTATAAGGAAGAATCATATATGAGGGAAACCTGAGAAAATAAGACTCTTATCCTCCATAAACACTTTCAAATGAAAGTAACTTTAAGCATGTGTATAGCTGGGACAGTGAAGTTACTCAGAAGGTCCTATTATTTGCAGGATCAGGCCCAAAATTTGAGCTCTCACAGTAGTAATTGATTTGGATATTTTTATAATTAAATATCATGAACATAAGACATAGCGTATAAGTCAGAGGGCATAGCTGTAATTAAGTACTGTACAAATCATGTATAGCCTGGTCCCCATAAAGAATGTAACTGAGATCCATTTTTAATGCAGGGTGATTACCGTCTTATGTTTGCTAATAATGTTACCCTCCAAAATGACTATTGGATTTATAAAGCATATGCTCTCAAAAACGGGCATACCATAAGACCAGAAAGACAAACAATGATAGGATATAACAAAACACAGACAACGCAGAGGTCAGCCACCTCCAGAGTTTCTTGCAGTTTAGGCTAAGGAGGGCAGCTATGCCAATAGAAGGATAATATAATCTCAACGCAGGTACGTTCTGGAGAATGTGGATTCTATAGCTTTGCTCCTAGTAAAGCTGGGCTCTTACTTTACTCCTGTGGCATGGTCTGGTTTATGGAGTTTTACAACCTTCCTGTCTCCCCTCCCCCTACCTCACACACGTCCAATTAACTCCCCACACACTATTTCCTCCATTTCCCAGTGGCTTAGCGCTACCACTTAGACATTCTGACTTTTCTTGGGCACACCCCCCCTTCTAAAGGCATTTTGTCAGTTTATTTCTGATTTCACTGGCTCTCAGTGGGAGGCTCTGGTGTAGACAGAGACACTGCTTTTCAGGTCCAGTCATCTCCTCTGTTGCTGAATTACTTGAATAATTGCTCCTGGTTTTCTGTATTTATTCATGCCTCGATCACTTTTAATTTTTGTTCAGGACCCAGATTTGGAAAATCGTTGTGTTCTTGTTTGTGAATGTAAGATATAGATATAGATATATATAAAATGACAAAGATACAGATGTGCATAGGTAGATAAGTAAATAAACAGGAAATCCATTTAAAAATGTGATTTTTACAATATTGTGGTGTCTGCCTTCTGAAGTAGAGTATCAGTGGTGGTGAAACTTTCCTGAAGAAGTTGTTTTAAAAAAAAAAAAAAAAAAATAGCCCTCCCCCCACTCAATACACACTGTTTGAATGCTGTTCTTTATAGTAATTGTTATGTGTTTGTTGCCGTTTAGATCATAACTATGGCTTTTCACCTTGTGTTCCATAGTGATTGTTTCTTTGAGTCAGTTTGCCTGGTAAAGGCTATAGCAGGGGTAGGCAACCTATGGCATGCGTGCCAAAGGCGACACGCGAGCTGATTTTCAGTGGCACTCACACTGCCCGGGTCCTGGCCACCGGTCCGGGGGGCTCTGCATTTTAATTTAATTTTAAATGAAGCTTCTTAAACATTTTAAAAACCTTATTTACTTTACATACAATAATAGTTTAGTTATGTATTATAGACTTATAGAAAGAGACCTTCTAACAACGTTAAAATGTATTATATTACTGGCACGTGAAACCTTAAATTAGAGTGAATAAATGAAGACTCGGCACACCACTTCTGAAAGGTTGCCGACCCCTGGGCTATAGCCTTGTTAAGAATGAAACATGAAATGACTCTAAAAGCAAAGAAAGATTATAGGCAACTGAATGGTTTAGTTTACCTTATAACCTGGGCCAAAATCATCCCTGTTGTAACTCCTTTAATATCAGGAGTTATACCTGGGATGAATTTGGCCCATTGTACTTCTGAAAATAGGACTTTTCTCTTTGTAATACGAAATATGTCCTGATTGGCTTTTCTCATTTCTCCTAGAATCAAAATTGTCCCCTGCGGAACAATCAATTTGCATAGTAAATTTTCAAAATTATGAAAGGGGTAACAAAATCAATTAGACTTCCCCCACCCCCCATACTGGCAAAGGGGTTCAGAAAACTCTGCCAGTCTAAAAATTAGGAAGAGGGCAATAAGGAGGGGACTAATATAAGATGACTTCTCTCAAGATCATAAACATCTGGAATCCACCAACAGTGAGGGTGATTGAAATGATGGAAACACTAAATGAGTTCAAGAGACACCTAAATTTTATTTGTGGAGAAGAAAGGTTATTGAGTGATCTGGTGTAGAAATAGGAAGCCTCTTCTACTTCCAAAAATGTCTTTGCATTCTAGCAATTGTAGTGTGAATAACATTCAGAAATTGTCCTCTTCTCTTTTTAGTCATTAGCATAGGCTGGCTTTTGCTTCCTTATTTTGGTGAGTACTATTTTGTTTTGTTTGCAAGATGTTATTTTGATGAACTTTTCCAGAAGTTCAGAGTAAGATCACAGATAAATGACATTTTATCAACATCTCATTTTGTGGTGGATAATATTTGAAATGATCATGTTTATGGAACACCATATAAATTAAGTTACTTTGCAGTCATATGGAGACCTGTAGGGTCCTGAGGACTGGTAATGGGATATAGAGTTTTTCAGCCATAGGTCACGGGTTCAAATTCCCTGCAGTGACTTTGTCACTACTGTCACAGTTTCAAGATAATGGCACCTGTATTTCCTCCTCCTTGGTCCCTTGAGGGCACCCACTTAAAGGTTTCTGGCTCCCAGCCATCACCTCTGCTGAGTGGAGATCCCCATCTCATGCCTTTGTGACTGGGGGTTTTAAGGCTTTACAGCTTCCTGATCTATACTGTGATATCCCCAGCAAGCCAGTCTGCCTAAAAGGTCAGTGCCTGTGCTTTGCTCTCTCACCAAAAGCTATGACCAGCGTATTGCCAGCAGTTACAATTTACCACACAGCTCTTTCTAAGCAAGCACATTTTTTCTGACAGTATAAAGCATTAACACAGAGAAGGCATATAAAAACAAAAGAACCTACATGCATGCTAAAAAGCTTACCACCGGTTTCCCTCAACTCCAACAGTCTTTCAAACCCCACAGTTGGGTTTCCCTTGTGGTTGCAAGCCCATATCAGTCTTTTAGATCAGGAACCAGAATGAAGGCCCCGAGTCAGTTTAAGCTTGGGCTAGTTATCCCCAAATCCCTTCTCCATCTGTTGGTCTCCGGAGAATCTGTTCTGAACCAGAACATACAAGCCTCCCCAGGAAGTGTTACCTCTCTGGAAGTGCTATAACCTGAGTGATTTGCCTTAATCATTCCCTTTTATTTTCAGAGTGCATATAATCCCAGCCCACAATGATACATAAACCATTCATACTCTTAATACAATATGGTCTCCCATAGATTTTGCAGGAATCTGCCCTGTCTGTCACAATTACCAAGCAGGGGAGTGTGTGGGACGTATGACATATCAGCTGTTCCATGGCGTGCAGGAGGCGCTGGGAGGGAAGGGGAGGAGCAGGCACGGGGTGTGTTTGGGGGAGGGGGTGGAACTGGGCAGGAAGAGGCGGGGTGGAGTGGGGGTGAGAAGAGGCGGGGCAGGGGTGGGGCGCGGCTGGGGCAGAGCGGGGGGGTTGAGCACCCCCGGGGCCCCAGAGGAAGCCCCCTGGTGTGGGAGCCAGGGTTGGTGTCCAGTGGTCATTCGGTGATTTGCATGAAAGGAGCTTGGTGGGTCATAATCCAACTTCCAGTGGATGAGCATCCACATCACAGAAACCACCACCATATATTGTGCTAGTTGTCCTCCTCGTTGGCAGCCAGTTACAGCAGAGAGGCATGTTTTAGAGGTGGTCTCTTCAGGTCAGGGTTATGGCCCATTGATAAGGGGAAGTTTACCCTGCTGCTGCCCATAATGCACCTGGCCTGTTGATAGAAAACTTCAGATTCCGGAACTGTCAGTCCAGAACTTTTATGAGCCACTCTTTAATATACACAGATTGTAGAAGGAATCAGAGTGTTTCGAAGGATTTTGTTGCTGGTAAGACATTATGAGAATCTCTCCTTGTGGCAGTTAACTTTAGGAATGTTTACTCCTTGATGAGCTCTGCATCTGATCTATCATTTTTCTATAGCGCCCATCACTCTGGCACCTAACTGCCTAAGTGTTTTAGAGGGAGATCAGCCTTGCAGAGTATTGACGATACTACACTCCATTCAGGTTTTGAAGTCCACGTAAAGTATGTTAAGCGTCAAAGGACATTTTTTGTTGAGATTAAAACCAGATTCATTCTTACCCTAATACTTTCCATGTCCTTGCCCACGCTACAGAGAGCAAGCACCTTGATGTATCATAGGGATAAGAAGTTTGACTGATATATTTCCTTAAAAAACAGAAAAGTTTCCCATTGTAGGAGTTGAAAAATTATTTAAAGTCTCCAGGCACCCAGAGAGGAGGAATGTTGTGTCTGCTGGAATCTGCTCTTGGCTGGGGATTATGGCCATTTTCTGTGGTCTGCAAGCAGTTCTGCCTATGATGTAATGTTGTTGCAGGAAAGGTGTTTGCTCTGCTTCAGCCTGTAGGAGTCGTAATGCCTAGCAATTCTCTCCCCCGCCTCCGACGCGCGCACATACACACACTCTGTCTCTCCCAGAAAGTTGCCCTTCCCCCACCCCTTTTCACAGTGCTGATCTCCCTGAGGCAAATTTCTTGCTGTCTGGAGTATCAAGCATGCACGGGTGCTTTCCTTTTTCTTTCTCCTTTTTTGAATTCTCCTGTGTAGTTATTATAAAGCAGCAATAGCTGAAAAGACAGTTTCACCCTGGTTCTTTTCTCCAGTTGTGTGTGTGTGTGTCTGCGTGTGTGTGTAAAATAAATAAATAGATGAGAGGCCAAGTTTGGGTTTTTTTAAGTGCCTTTCCTCAACATTCATCATTTTTTCTTGTGGTAAAGATACAACATAAGCAGATGGCAAATATTAACACACAATATAGTGCCTGCTAGAAGTGATTTAACAATGCTCTAGGTTTCTGTGCCTTTCAGTTAGTTAAGTCATGTTTACAAGTTAATGAATTTGTTCCACTTGAAATATTTGATGGTATGTACTGAGGTTCAGCGGTAAAGGGATCCTTTAGGAGTAATCGAGGAACGTTGTGTGTTTCTAGGCACTGTGGTTATGGGTGACCTATTTTTTTTCTTTGATCAATTTTAGCATTTTCCCTATGGTGCTGAAAAGAGGATCAGAATGAGCAGTATTATTAGGTAATAGTACACGGCTTTTCTTTAACTTCAGTGATGCTGCTATGAACCTGGAAGTGATACCATGCATCATTGCAACCCCATCCTATGCTATAGAGTTTGCTCTTGTATTTGTATTGGATGTCCATAAGCCTTAGGCGAGGATTTGAAGAACAAATGCAATTTTGGGTAGCAAATTGGGCAACATACTGTGTTTTTGAGTAGCCTGTTTTCTTGTTTTGGAACTATGAATGCAAAATATTAAATAGGATGTCTCATATAAGTTAGCTTGCATTTTGCAGCAAAGGTGCTTGGAAGGGCATGATATAACTCAATATATTCCAGACCCCGTGTAAGGTTTCTTGCTAACATGCTACCTGTTATGTACTTAGCACAAAAATCTAAGCCTTCTTCTGCAGTTGTACTCACGTTGGG